>NC_088781.1:111163430-112413430 GCF_958450345.1 Calliphora vicina | reverse complement strand
CTTATCGTCAGACAGATTTAACTGGCTTAATTCACAGTTGTCATAAAATAAGTAAATACTTGAGAGATTAAGATAACTGATTTAGATGTTCAAGTTTTGACATAATTATATACTTGATTATCAAACTAAAATAGTTTTTCGTGTAGAAAAAAATAGTGTGAAAATTATATTTGAAACAAAAACAAATCTTTTAGAATGTAAATAAAAACTTAATTTTTTAATCTTATCCTTTAACTTAGGTGATACATTTTACACCCTCTCTACATTTTTTAATTTTTATCAAAAAGACTTTGTAATAATGTGATTGGTCCATAATTATACATAGCTCCCATATAATGCCTGATTCTGAAAATCGTTGTAATGAGCATAAATCTCTCACAAATGTTGATATACACATAAAATTCAACAAAAATAATCGGTCCATAAATCATTCACGAAAATAAATTACTGAAATTTTAAAAGAAAAATATATTTGCTCATTTATTTATTGTAGGGTATTATACTTTCTTACTTGTTTACATTGAAATCAATGAAAAATTCACCTTGTGACTTAAGCTCCATTCTATATACTAATCCAGCAGTAGAAATGTTGAGATCGTGATTAATCGATGACCTCAGACCCAACCTAATAATAGACAAAACATCTGACCAACTTTAGAGTTCGATGCCAACGTTCGGCTTGTGCATTAGCCTGTGGATGATAGGATGTAGTATGTGTCACGCAAGTTCGTAAAAGTTTAGAAAACTCTCTTAACAGTAATGACTCAAATTGAAGTAGTTGGTCAGTAATAATTTGTATAGGTACTCCCAATCTCGATATACATCCACTTAAAAAAGCTTTTGCCACAGATTTAGCAGTGATATAACTCAATGATATCCCCTCTGGCCAGCGAGTAAATCTGTCAATGCATCTATATCAGGGATTGCCAAAACTAAAACTGTCAAACATAATGTCAAACACTTAAAATAAGAACAAAATAAAGAATGTTTCGATTTAGAATTTTTGCCAAGATATAACCAATTTATTAAATGAATGTAATTTAAATTTTAAGGATATAAAATAATATACATTATACGGCCGAAATTCTTTCAAATTTTTTATTTATTTCTGACTTTGTTGTTTTGTGTTCAATTGTAATTGAAAGGCGTGTGTTTGCTATGCTTCGTCCAAAAACCAACCGACAACAATGCTTAATGAATTTCTGAAAAAAATTAGACATTTGTTATGGTTTTTAAAGAGAATAAGAATATGTGTGTTGTTCGTCCGCACAATTGTGCTATGAAATGGCAATCCCTGATCTATATTCACCTGAAAGGGGAAGTGGTCCAATTAAGTCTATACTGATGATTTTGAAACTTTCATTAGGAGCTGAAAATTCTCCAATGGGGCTTTTTGTGTGACGTTGATCTTTACATTGTTGACATTTGATGTACGATTTTGTCCAAGTTGAAATATCATTCTTCATATTGGGTCAAACAAATCTGGTAGAAATGGTTATGAACTGGGATGAAAAACGTTGAGTAACATATCCAATCCTTTTCGTCGAAGTATCACAAATAATTTTACAGGGAGAATTTGGCATTTGAAGTGCCAAGTGGATTCCAGTTCGGCATCTTTCATCTGATCTTCAGCAAGAAGTGCATAATCTAGAGCTGATAGCATTGAAATAATATCTAAATGCGATAATGCATCAGCAGTTGTAATATCTTTTCCGGACACTTGACGAATATCTACGGTATATTGCCCAATATCAAGATGTCACAGTTGACGACTAGGAGATGCCTTTTCAGGACTCTGTTTAAATGCTAAAACTAATGGCTTAAGATCTATATATACTGATGCCATTCGAGTGTTGAAAAGCAGCTAGAAGTTCGCGATCATATGCACTATATTGATTTTGAGTAAAGACCTAACGGTTTCCGTGCTCCGTCAATACGCTGTTGAAGTACAGCACCAATTCCTACATCATTTGCATCAACACGTATGGAAGTTTTTGCATAGTTTGTTTATATTTACTGAATAACTTTTTGGGTTAAAAAAGCTTTGTCCGTCCGTCAGTCTGTCCGTTTCCAGCTATCTGTCTGTTCGTCTGCCCATGTAAATTTGTTAATCAAGGTACAAGTCGCAATTTTAAACATATTCAAATGATATTTTTTCTAGAGATAAAAATTAATTTTAATCGAAATGTTTAATAAAAATTTTACTACTGGTAAATTTTGAAAATACTAAAGAACTCAAAAAACAAAAATGTAAATTAATTTTTTAAAAAAATAATTTTTGAGAATTATTTTCTTGAAGCAATTCAATTAATTTTTTTATTCATTAATTTTATCATAGATTTAATTGACTTTAGCGATCTCTGATAAAGTCTAGGAGAGTCAAATAAAACCAATTTCTAAAAATTTATCCGAGTTGTGTTTTTAACTATCGATTAATATACTTAATTAGATCATATTTTGGGACTAAACATTTTTTTATTTTTGTCTAAGATACAAAGCACCAAGCGCCGCGGCGCACTGTCCTGTTGAAACCACATGTCGTTGCTGTCCATAAGAGTGTCCCTTAGAATTATATTGGGGTAAAAATGACTGTGTTTTTTGTGATTTTAAAAGTTCAGGGTCATTTCGACCCAAGTGCTATTAAGGGTTAATTTCCATTTTTGTACTATTATTGTAAACACTAGACATTTTACATTTTTCTTAAGTTTCATCAAAATCGGCCCAAAAACATATAACATTTCGCTATCTTTCCATTAGAAATGCCAAATATTGAAAAATTTGACCTTCACGACTTAAGGGTTAACGTTTTCCGATTCTAGAAAAACTTTCATACTATATTTAAAATTACCTAGAATATAATATTCTGAACAGATTTTACTTAAAATTAATAACGGTAAGGAAATTGGTCTCTTCGTCAAAATATGGTAAAAAAAATTTTTTTTTTGAAAATCGCAAAATTTACATCGCAGGTACGGAAAAACTATAGAAGGTATTGATATACTTTTTCACATTTTTATTCCCTATTATGTTTTCAATAAATTCCCATGTGATGATCAAAAAATTCTGAAATTTGTTTAAAAAAATTTTTAAAAATTTGAAACTGGAGGTTTGAAACTGCCGTTAAAAAAATATATTTTTTTTTGATTATACCTGCGAATAGGTTAACTGTATCCTATGAAGATAAAAATTCATATACAAGTAAATATGGATATATTTTAAGTAAGAATAAACTTTTGTTTTAATATTTCTCAAAATATGTTAATTTTGTTCCTACATTTCTTGTTCTAGTGGCCAGAGGCACGTTTATTGCCTTGCAATTTTTTAATAACTTTAACATTTTTCAACCAATTTTTGTCTTTTATATCTTATTAGAACGATAATTACGTACACATTTCGATTCATTTAAACTAAATTGCAAAAGTAATTATTTAATGGTAAACATTTAAAAAAAAGAACTGAAAAAAATTTGTTCCCCTTATAAATGCACCTCAAAACTAAATCGAAAGTCGGTTGCCCTTCTTAGAACAAGATAAACATTTTTTTGGTGGTATTTTAGGTCATTACGAAAGTTTTCATCGGGTACCGTTTCAACATTTCAAAAAATTTACTGTCCATATCATCCAATTCAGGCTAATCTGGAAAAACGTCGATCTCAATGAAATATGGACAAAATCCTCACCAAAAGGTCACTTTTTCGGAATGCATTGTACGTTCTTGGGTGTCATGTGGATTAGAAAAAGAGAACACCCATTTTGATATCATTTGCACATCAATGGTGATTTGGTAAAACAAAATTAATAAATGACAGCCAATTCAACAGATGTAGCCGCTATCAAGTGTACAAGTTCAGAAGTCCTATTGGAAGGCCCTTAGTAATTTATCCAACACTAGCAACAAGGACAAGAACAATTTATGCCTGTCAGCGTTTCTTTGTTTAAGTAGTTAAAAACCTTGTCAGTAGCACTTTACTACTCCCTACTTTCAGCAAATATTGTTCATTTTCTATTAGACATTCATATCTATGACTTTTTTTTTACTTAAAATGTAGCAACTATCGTACTAATAAATCTATTTTGTATTCCAATTACCACTCAAAAGCTAATAAGTGTGAAATGAGCATTTGTTGGGTAGCAGCCTCAAATGAAAATAAATACAAACAAGTAGTCACCACTAATTTCTAACTTTAAGCTAATCTGCTAGAAAATAAGTGAATACTTAGTTGAACTTTAAACAATTATGATTATTAATATATTATATTCTTTTTTTTTTTTTGTTCACTAAATAAGCACTATTATGATAATCAGCAAGACATTAAAAAAGATTTATTAGCAGTCATAAAATATAATTAAAATGAGGTTGGGATCTGTTTCAGTTTTTGTATTTCTTCGGTATTCAAATGAACAATAACTACAACAGCAACAAATAGATATATACAAGTTTATTATGAAATATGGGATTTTTATGAGTGAAATATAAATTTTAAAATACATGTATAAAAATATAAAATCTTGTTTTCATTCTTTGTGAATTTATTTAATTTACTATAAATTTGTTCATAAATAAAATGTGTTTCTTCTTTTTTTTTGTACATCATCTCCATAATAAACATGAATACTTATTATTAAAAAAAAGTCATAAAATAGAATTTATTATGACAGTTTTGTGTTCATTCAAAAGAAAAATATTCTTAAGATTTAAATAAATGGACATTTTTGTGTTATGTGAAATTTAACAAATATTATGAAATATATGTTGAGGCGGAGGAGATGATAATTTTGAAATTCTTGCTGTTTTGAAGTTTCTATGTTTAAAAAAAATAATTGGGAAATTATACAATACAAAACATATTTCTGTTTGTGTTAATTTCTTTGCTATCAAGTTACACACAGTAAATGTTTCTTACATGAGCTTTTTTTTTGAAGTATATTTATTTTAATCATTGATACCCCCTTTGTCTTTTAGTTTCATACTTACTTTTATTATCTTGAAATTAATAAAATACCCAAAATATTTGATTTTTAATTATACCATAAAATTGTTGTTCCAACATATTTGTATTTTTTTTTTGTATTTCTTAAATAAATATTCTTAATCTTTAGGTCATTAAGTTTAACACAAAACATATAAATTAACAAATTAATTGCCAAAAACAAAAAACTGAAAGATGTGGAAAAATATTTCAATAATAAAACAGATTTTTAGACAACTTAATTAAAATTAAATATAAAAATTATGACTTCAAGTGTCAAGTGTTAAGATCACTTGTCTTTAAAATACCCATGATTTTCCAGAAATATTGCAGGGTAAACAAAGTCGAACACAAAGCGCAGTACATACATAATATTGGAGGACAATTGCTTCTGATACACAAAAGGCAAACGATATGTTTGGCCAGATAATGTTCCTAAACATTTTTTGAAATATTAACAAATCTGTGTTTTATTTACACTAAAGTTTTGGTTCTTTATACAATAACATCCATTATTGTTTAGGGCAACTGAAATTTTCCATAATTTTACTGCCTATTGTAGCGCCTTAAATATGTTTGAAATTCCAAGAATACTTTAACTTAATCACTATGTATTTCAACAATGACAACAATCAGCTGATAAGAGCAATATAACAGATTTGTACATATAAAAGAACAAATCACTACGAGAATGTTGAAAACTTTTTTTTTCTTTTGATGTCAATGTGTGTGATAAGTTTTCAAATGCCAGCATAATAAAAACTCATCTAAAAATATAATTAAATAAAACAAAAGACTTGTAAGTAAATATTTTAATATGTTTTTTGTTCTATATTTTTATTACAAATCTTAATTTGTGACCATTAAATTGTTATTTATGAGCGTATAATAATCAACTGCACTTTAAATTGAGATTGCAGGGCAAAATGTGGATGATACTGAAATTCTTAGAACCCATTGAAAATATTTCGTTTATAGATTTTCAAATAACAATTACATCTTAATAACTTCAAATTCATCGTATTTCACGCGGACAATCTGGCATCTTTTAATATTCAAATTTCAATGGGAGTTGCTATCTACTATCTACCAAGTAGATAGTTATTATGGAATATCTGGTGAACTATTGTATAATTGTGAAAACCGAAAAACTTAGCAGGATTTACTTCGGTATCACTGTGGAGTCGTGGCACCTCCAATAGAAATTAAATAGTTAATTTCGAATATCTGAATAAATATAATTGTAAAAGTATTTAAACTTTTTACAAATCAATTTTTTATTATTATACGGAATTTAGATAAAAATGGGCAGGATTGGATTATTGGGTGAGTCACCTCCCATACAATGTAAATTATTAATTTCGAAGATCTGAATAACTAGTTATAATCGTAAAAGTATTTAAACACTGCATGAATTAATTTAGTATCCTTATATGGAGTTTGGCTGAAAATGGGCGGGATTGTATTAGAGGTCGTGGCACCGACCATACCAAGTAAATTCTAATATCTGCAGAACTATAATAGTGACAGTCTTTAAACTTTCATTTCTTATCACTTCATGAAGTTGAACCAAACATAGGAGATATCGGAACAGGGGGTGAGTCATCTCCCATACCAAGTAAAGAGTTATTTCTAAACATCTTGAGAACTATAATTACGAGATTATTCAAACTTTGTGCCAATAGCTCTCTTATAATTTTACAAAGTTTGGATGAAAATGGTCTTGATTGGAACAGTGGGCATGGCACCTCCCATAGATATGACAAATTATATATAGGGAAAGCTATAGCTGCTATCAATATGAATATTTAGGAATGGACGGACCACCAACAATATTAAACATGGGAAAACCTTCTATGTAAAGACATATATAAATTAATTTTTGATTGTTTGGTTGTATGATTTTTCTTATCTTTACTTTATAGGATGCTAAACAGCTAAGAATTACTTTACTACTACCAGCCAAGAACATTAATCCATTTAGAGGGTCAATTGATATGGGGGCTCAAACTAGGGTACCTTCGACATGTAAAAGTTTTAAACACGTGCCATTTTTATACCCTTCACCATGAGTGGCAAGGGTATATATAAGTTTGTCATTCCATTTGTAATTTCTACATTTTTCATTCTACATTTTTCATCGTTATAGATAGCGGAGTCGATATAGCCATGTCCGTCCGTTCGTCTGTCTGTCTGTTGAAATTAACTTTCTGAAGCCCCCAAATAACTTACATACACGAATGATACATGAATATCTCCGAAATTCTTCCGGCTCGGTTGCTATTTAAAATCGAGAAAATCGGTCAAGAAATTTCTGAGATATAAGGAAAAAACCTGGACAACCTCGATTTTTGACCTATTTTTGACCCATATCTGGATTACTAAATCATTATTATAGACAATATGGATATCTAATGATAGATATTTCGACGACGTATATATTTTTAATATATTAAAAAAACAAATTTTGAAAACTAAAAAAAAAAATTTTTCCAAAAAAAATTTAAAAAACAATTTCGAAAAAAACAACTGGAAAAAAATTTAAATTTTGTTTACCTAATAATATTTAAAATTTTTATTTTAAAGTATAATTTGGTGAAGGGTATATAAGATTCGGCACAGCCGAATATAGCTCTCTTAGTTGTTTTGTTTTGAAAAGCGGATAGGTCTTCAAAAAACATGCTTGCCTGCGCCAATTTTCCCTTATACTTTTCGAGTTATAGGCATTTCAAAATTTAAATTTTAAAATTTGGCCCGCTCTTTTAAAAATATAGGGCGTAATTTTGGACCCAATGGACTCGAATTTTTTTTGTTAGTTAGACAACTAAATTAGTAATAATTTACAAACGATTTGAGGTCAATCTCTATTATGGATCCAAAAATAAACGATTTTCAATTTAAATATTAAAAAAATAGTGCGAATAGGGCGAACTTAACTTAAATCCTTTTTTATTAAAAAAAAACTTTCTTTAAGAACATATAACAAGTTTATATTTTTCTGTAAGGTATCTTTACGGAAAAGTGCAATATTTTTGATAGACGGAGTTTTAAAGTGGCATATTTTTGAATCTAATTGAGATATTGACTTGAAATTTTTTTGTAAGACCATAAATTAACTTATCTAAACAAAACGGTATAGCTCGGAATAAATGTGAATCAAATTGTTCCTAATATTTGCAAACCTATTAAAATTTTGATATAAATGAATATGTAACATTTAATAAAATCTTTATTTATTAACGAAACTCAATGAAATTGTTAACGTGTTTTAAATAACAAGGTGTAAAAAAACTTGTCAAAAGGTCAAAGGCAATCCCTCAATTCCTAAAAATTGGAGCGAAAATCCCAAAAATGGTATTTTTTACAATTTTGCCTATAGGGTTCACATTTCCTTCGGGGCTGTTAAAATACTTTGGCGATAAATAGAGAACACATCAAGGTTTCCAAAGCTGCTTTTTGTTTTCTGATCCTAGCTTTTGGGATTTTAGAACATGTGGCGCAAATTCAATTTTTGATAAAAAAAAATAGGTCAAATTCCGAAGGGTGTAGGGACAACATATTATAAGAATAGGACATGTTATTTATATCAGAATATTCTCCGTGAAGATATCCTTCAGAAAAATATAAAATTGTCATATGTTCTTAAAGAAAGTTTTCTTTTAATTAAAAAAGAAAAACAACAAAAATCAAATATTTTTTTCAATATTTAAAATGTTATCGTAATAATAAATGCCAGATTTATTTCCAAAAAATTTTGATTCTGCCCCACTGTGCATTAGTGAAAATTACGGTCTATACTACTGCTGGTTTGTCCAGATGCTTAATTTTGGTAATCACTGTAAAGGATTGATATTCTGGATATAAACGTTAATAATATCTATCAGCATAAAGTAAATACATTTCAATTAAATAATAATTTTTGATAAATCTCTATATATACATATATTCATCATAACAACTATCTGTTTCCACAAGGGTTAACAATAGTCTACGTGATATCTTGAAATGCTTTTCAGTACATAATAATCTTTAACTAGACACTTTGATGACATTACATCTTAAATTTCTTTAGAAAAACACTGTCATATTTTTGACTAGATTTTGACATCTTCTATTTTCGTTTTGATATAAAATGAAACACGTTTCATTCTGCGCTATATTTGTCTATTTAAACAGTGCTGTCATGACAGCATATATTTTATCACAGACACGAGATTGTCGCATGATTTGTATTCGCGAGACTACAAGCTATACACGTGTTGCATGAACGTTTTTAATATAAATTAAATAGAATAAAAAAAATAACTGGGAAGTAAAGATATATTAATAACAGTTGATGTTTTTAGAATGTTATGACAAAATGATAAGCTTAAATGTAGGATTATAGCAGCAGTTGTGCGCTAGATATAGATACTGGAAATCCTTAGGTATGACGTAAATTTCAGTATAAATATATAATTAGTTAAACAGTGAAAAATGTAAATTATTCGTTCACGTGCATAAGAATTTATTAAACAAATATAAAATTATTTTGTTTAATTTGAAATATTTCAATAATTAACACCAATTATGTGTTATAATTGGATGTAAATATTTCAAAACACAACAGAATCTAAATATTTCTCTAAACTACAAATTGCCGTTTAAATCAAACCTCTATAACAAGCCCCCTCCCCAAAAAACTAAAAAAAAACAACCATTAATTCCATTAAACTCCGACATCATCAAAAAGCATTAAATTGCAATTATCCATAAATGTTTAACACAAACAAATTCCAACAATGCTGCTGTCACAACTGTCTCAAATATTAATCCCTCAAAACAATCAACGCTATACGGGGCAGCGGTTCACTTCAAAACAAAACACAGAAAAAAGCTTTACAAATAAATAATGTTTGTTGGAGCACTGGAAATGAAAATAAAATAAATGACGAAAATGAAAACGAAAACATATCACACGCAGCATGGCTTTAAGATGACTTAAATATGAACAAATAACTTTACAAAATACAACTAACTACACTATTGTACACTACTCGCACTTTAGTGTTCATGTGAACATCGTTCAAATGTTTAACTGAATGTGTGTGTTTTTTTGAAAATAGATAAATGAAACTCACTCAAATAGATTTTTGATATATTGTATACAATACAAGAGTTATGATATGTGGCATGAAATGTGGTGGCAGCTTATAACTTTTGAGTTTTGCCTTTATGAATTGTACTCGTAGTTGTCGGGCGGATCTTTTGAATCAAATAGCACCGCTAGCTAGATGAATATGGTTGGCTCTTTGCTTGGTTGCTTAGACGGTTTAAGTACTTAACTTGTATGAAAGATGGATGGATGGTTGGTTGGCTGGTTGGTTGGTAAAAGCCAACCATTCAAACAGTCAAAAAAATATATATATAAAAGACATTTAGACGGACAGACAGTTGTACAAAAAGCTAGACAGAATGATAGCCTGAAATAATAATAAAAAATAAATAAATTATGAAAAGAAAGAAGAGAAGACCCCTTAACGAATGGAGCTTTTATCGTTAATTTATTGCTGCTTTTTATTTCGTAATTGTGATTGATGACTACGATGAGTATCCGTTGGATATATCAATGTACTGTATGTTAAGTACAGTGGTTTAAGGGGATATATTAGTAAACACACAAGAAATATTAGAATTCATAATGAAACAAAGAGAACTAAAATTGGTTAGTCATACTGATTTCTTAAAGCACACTCTCTCATTTAATTTGTTATTTCATTGCTTCTCACTCGGGGATTTGTTTGGATTTCAAGATATACTTGTTTATTTACTTCCAATATATGAGTCTGATGAGATATCATTATGTGCCATCTCCATAAACATTCTTCAAACCTCCCACGCACCAGCTTAGATTCAATGGATATAACACATAGCTCTGAATGATCTCCTTTCTTGACAGTCACGATAGATTTTCAATTGAGCTCCATAGTTTGCTCATGATTTATTTAAGTAGTTCTAGTTCAGTTCCAGTTCAGTTCTAGTTCAGTTCTAGTTAAGTTCTAGTTCAGTTCTAGTTCAGTTCTAGTTCAGTTCTAGTTCAGTTCTAGTTCAGTTCTAGTTCAGTTCTAGTTCAGTTCTAGTTCAGTTCTAGTTCAGTTCTAGTTCAGTTCTAGTTCAGTTCTAGTTCAGTTCTAGTTCAGTTCTAGTTCAGTTCTAGTTCAGTTCTAGTTCAGTTCTAGTTCAGTTCTAGTTCAGTTCTAGTTCAGTTCTAGTTCAGTTCTAGTTCAGTTCTAGTTCAGTTCTAGTTCAGTTCTAGTTCAGTTCTAGTTCAGTTCTAGTTCAGTTCTAGTTCAGTTCTAGTTCAGTTCTAGTTCAGTTCTAGTTCAGTTCTAGTTCAGTTCTAGTTCAGTTCTAGTTCAGTTCTAGTTCAGTTCTAGTTCAGTTCTAGTTCAGTTCTAGTTCAGTTCTAGTTCAGTTCTAGTTCAGTTCTAGTTCAGTTCTAGTTCAGTTCTAGTTCAGTTCTAGTTCAGTTCTAGTTCAGTTCTAGTTCAGTTCTAGTTCAGTTCTAGTTCAGTTCTAGTTCAGTTCTAGTTCAGTTCTAGTTCAGTTCTAGTTCAGTTCTAGTTCAGTTCTAGTTCAGTTCTAGTTCAGTTCTAGTTCAGTTCTAGTTCAGTTCTAGTTCAGTTCTAGTTCAGTTCTAGTTCAGTTCTAGTTCAGTTCTAGTTCAGTTCTAGTTCAGTTCTAGTTCAGTTCTAGTTCAGTTCTAGTTCAGTTCTAGTTCAGTTCTAGTTCAGTTCTAGTTCAGTTCTAGTTCAGTTCTAGTTCAGTTCTAGTTCAGTTCTAGTTCAGTTCTAGTTCAGTTCTAGTTCAGTTCTAGTTCAGTTCTAGTTCAGTTCTAGTTCAGTTCTAGTTCAGTTCTAGTTCAGTTCTAGTTCAGTTCTAGTTCAGTTCTAGTTCAGTTCTAGTTCAGTTCTAGTTCAGTTCTAGTTCAGTTCTAGTTCAGTTCTAGTTCAGTTCTAGTTCAGTTCTAGTTCAGTTCTAGTTCAGTTCTAGTTCAGTTCTAGTTCAGTTCTAGTTCAGTTCTAGTTCAGTTCTAGTTCAGTTCTAGTTCAGTTCTAGTTCAGTTCTAGTTCAGTTCTAGTTCAGTTCTAGTTCAGTTCTAGTTCAGTTCTAGTTCAGTTCTAGTTCAGTTCTAGTTCAGTTCTAGTTCAGTTCTAGTTCAGTTCTAGTTCAGTTCTAGTTCAGTTCTAGTTCAGTTCTAGTTCAGTTCTAGTTCAGTTCTAGTTCAGTTCTAGTTCAGTTCTAGTTCAGTTCTAGTTCAGTTCTAGTTCAGTTCTAGTTCAGTTCTAGTTCAGTTCTAGTTCAGTTCTAGTTCAGTTCTAGTTCAGTTCTAGTTCAGTTCTAGTTCAGTTCTAGTTCAGTTCTAGTTCAGTTCTAGTTCAGTTCTAGTTCAGTTCTAGTTCAGTTCTAGTTCAGTTCTAGTTCAGTTCTAGTTCAGTTCTAGTTCAGTTCTAGTTCAGTTCTAGTTCAGTTCTAGTTCAGTTCTAGTTCAGTTCTAGTTCAGTTCTAGTTCAGTTCTAGTTCAGTTCAGTTCTAGTTCAGTTCTAGTTCAGTTCTAGTTCAGTTCCTCTAATTGCAGATCTTAATAGTTTTACTACCAATCAGCGTTTGTCGAACCACTGTATTGTATTGCCAGAGTGCTGTCAGTAAACATTTGCGCTAAATAAGCGCAATGATAAATTAATAAATTGTTTTTCCTCTCTTTTTCATTTTTTCGAAAGAAAAACCCAAACATACATATAAAAAACAATAAAATGTATAAATTTTTCACTGTGAGTTATGCTCCTCTTTTTTGTCTACATTACTTATGATTATTATTTATTTTCAAGTTATTTTTCATAAGTCATTAAGTCGCCATCTTTGTACATTGTGTTGTCATTTTGAGCGCTTTTTTTCATTAACGTTTTTTCTTTTCACTATTCAGTGAATATGATATTTTTCATAATTTGTGTGTTTTTTTTTTCTTTTGGTCATATATCATATTTTGACAAGCACAACGTCATTTTTAATCAATATTTATAAACAATTTTCAATATAATGAAAAAGGAGGCAAAAAGGTATAAATGCTAAAAAAAATAAGACATATTGTATATAATAAGTTTTGAAAGCGTAAATATCATCATTATTCTGTAAGTTCTTTAGCATTTCTTTCATTTAATTTAAAATTATTATTATTTTTTTGTACGGCTTATAAAACTGTCAAAAGCTTAAGCTTTCAAAGAAAATAAAAAAAAAATTATACAAGAAGCAGCAGAATAGCAGAAGGGGTTTTCCATGTGTACGAGTATGTCGTTTATGTTTCAGTTTTAGTACACATATTTTTTTTGTGTCCATTCAACGTGCCAAAATGACCAAAACGTCAAATACCTATTAGCAATGACAGCGCGAAGTTACCACCACTAACAGGCCGCCGCTACGTATGGCTACAAATACCGACCGCTACGATGAAAACAATTTCAACTTCAAAGCATTTTGTTGTCGGCATTTTATGTTTGATGGCAAAAACAGCTTAAAATGGTTTTTGACGTTTTTAATTCTCTCATATACGCTCTAAATTTAGTAGTCTTCAATAAAGTTTTATATGAACGTCAAGTCCCTTGCTGTCTGTCGTTAATTTTTCTGTCTGTTTTTTTTTTTGTACATTTAGACATTTAGTTTGAAATTTAAAAAAAAAAAAAAAAAAAAACGTTTTTATATATTGATGCCAAGATTTATGGAAGTTAAATGTCATGACAATAAACAGACACATTCAGTATTTTTTAACGATTGACAGCTACTCAAAGGCTTAAACTGTTATTAAGTGTTATGCTTTGACGTTTCTTTGATATCTGTGTGATAATATATAATATTCAATACTATTACCGAAACGTACAAAAAGAGAGTAAGAGTGCGTTCGAGCGTGTGCTTTTGCTATCAGGGCAAGTACACATTTGTTTGGGAGTTAACTTTTTCCATCAATTTCCATTTATTGCTAAAAAGGTTTTTTTTGGGCTTTTCAAAAAAGGGTTGTTTTAAAATATTTTAAAATTCTTGTAAAGTATCAATCTTGTGCATGTGTCCGGAAATTAACTAAAAATGTGTATGTAATTGCAATGACAGTTTAAAGAATTTCAATGTTTGAGATAATTTTGCTGGTCCTTTAAATTAATAAAAAAAAATATATATTTTTATCAGGGAAGGGTTAATAATCTAAATTCCCCCCACTAAAATATTTGAAGGATTTGACAGTAAGAATCTCTATTATGAAAACAACATTATAACTTGCACAAGATAATGCCTTAATTTATATACTAAGCTCATATCTAAGCATATAGATAGGCTTATTTTCCTTTTCATTTTTGTTTATTTAAAGTAAATGATTTATTTCATACCAATTCAATATTGCATTGTTATAAGGGTACATTCTCATTGTTCAAGTCATAGAGAAATACACATAGAGCGGAAAGTAGATAAAAAACCCAATCCAAAAAAATTACTAAAAAATCACATAAACGAGTGTTGTTTTTGTTGTTACACAGTTTTTTTACTAATAGAGAGTGTACTCTCACCACTTAGGTATTTGGCAGCTAATTTAGATCTTTGACTGGAGAGTTTCCGATCTATGTATATTTATATATGGTTCAAATGTCAAATAATACAACGAATTTCCTATATAACAAATGTATGAAGTTATTTTTGGAGATTTCTAAAACTTATTTAGTGATTTTAAGTTTGACTGCTGATAATAAATGCCTATTTTGTTGGCTTTAATTGTTTTCGATAACATCCCAATGGTATCGTGAAATTATTGCTTTTCTAAATGATCTTTTGCAATGGATGGGGTATCTTTTGAACTCGGATTTTGTTTTTAACATTTATTGCTTATACATTTATTTTTTCTCACTTAGATATTGAACATTACAGATTTTACTTCGAAAATGCCGAAGAATCATATGTGCGAAGTTTAGCTTTACTTCTTTAATTGGAAAAATAGTCTCTCTATCGGCTCAGAAGTAGTGCTTTTGACACTGAAGACAAAGATCGCCCACGTCAGCCAAACAATTTTGAAGACCCAGAATTCGAGGCATTACTTCATGAAGATTGTTGTCAAACACAACATAAACTTGCAAAATCATTGGAAGCTAATCCATCAGCAATTTCAAAACGCTTGCAAACAGCAGGATTCATCCAAAAGCAGGGAAATTGGGTACCATACGAATTAAAGCTGAGAAGTTCTCTCAAGACGATTTTGTATGACAGAAATGCTGCTTGAACGATATAAAAAAAAATATAAATGTTCACCAAACCCCCAGTTTGGTGAACATTTTTTTAATGGGAGTTTCAAAACTCCATTTTCAAATTTTTAAAAATTTTGTTAAACAAATTTCAGAAAAATTAAGAAAAAAAATTAAGAAAAAAATTAAGATTTTAAAAGTTTGGGTTCATTTTAACCCCAAGTGCTATATGGGGTTAATTTTAAGTTTTCTGCTGTTTTTGTAAATACTAGGCTTTGTGTTATATTTTTGTTAAGTTTCATCAAAATCGGCCCAAAAATGTACAACATTTCGCTCTTTAAATTAGAAATTTAAAATATTGAAAAATTTGACTTTTGACCTTCACGATTTAAGGTTTAAGGTTTTCCAATTTTAGTAAAGCTTTCAGAGTATATTTAGAATTATCTGGACTATAATATTCTGAATAGGTTGTACTTAAAATTTATAACAGTAAGGAAATAGAGCTCATTCGCCAACAAATTGCCAAATAATTGGTTTTTCTCGAAAATTTCAAAATTTAAATCTCAGGTACGGAAAAGCTATGAGAGATATTTTCATAATTTTTTCATATTTTTATTCCCTATTATGTTCTCAATAAATCCCAATGAGATGATAACAAAATTCTTAAATTTGTTTAACAAAATTTTTAAAAATTTGAAAATGGAGTTTTGAAACTGCCGATAAAAAAAATTAATTTTTTTGGCCATACCTGCGAATAGGTTATACAAGTAAATATGGACATATTTTAAGTAATAATGAGCTTTTATTTTAATATTTATCAAAATATGATAATTTTGTTCCTACATTTCTTCTTCTAGTTGCCTGAGACACGGTAATGGCCTGGAGAATTTTTAATAACTTTGACATTTTTTGACGAATTTCTGTTTTTTATGTCTCATTAGAACGATAATTACGTACACATTTCTATTCTTTTAAATTAAATTGCAAAAGTAATTTTTTAATGGCAAAATTTTTACAAAAACTGAAAAAAGTGCATTTTTTCCCTTGTAAATGCATCTCAAAACCTCAGAGGGATTGCGGCACGTCTTAACCCCAACCGATTTACCTAAAATTTTTTCAGGATTATTTTTTTACTAATGTTCACCAAACTGGGGGGTGAGAATGGCCAAAATCCAACTTTCGTTTTTTAAGGGCCACCCTATGGAATACACTTCAGAACACAGTATCCGATATTGGCTTGATTCGTTGATGACCTCAAAAGATGAGCAGTTCTTTTCGCTCGTAATCCATATCATGCCAGAAAGATGGGAGAACGTCATATCTAACAATGGCCAATACTTTAAATAAATTCATATTTTACAAATGTTTCAAAATAAAAGCTAAAAATTAAAAAAAATCCGCATTTTTAAGTCATACACCCATAAATATAACATTTATCATACTTTTCAAGAAGAATACGCATTAAAATATTAAATTATACCCAAAAGAATGTTTATTGTGTTTATAATATAGGAACTTTCCAGTGCATGTAGGAAAATAACCGAATTATTCGATATATTGCGTTTTAATCGGTTCAGTAGTTTCGGAGTTATAATAACCAATTGAAGCAAAAAATATATTTTTTACGTGAAAAAAGCTTTTTTTTTGTTTTAAAAAAATCATGAAAAACCGCAAATGGCAGAAATTGTTCATATTTATTACTTAATAGCAAAGCCACATGTAATGGGAATAAAATGAGACATTGGTCATAAAAATCGATGGATTATTTTCGAATTTATTCACAATTAAGTGAATTCGCTCATTTTCAGAAAATTGTATATGCTTACAAGCATTTACTTTGAGTGTAAATTTTACATGTCTTTTGTTTTTGTTAGAATTTTAGAAAACGTTTTTTATGATCGATATATAATTTTGCTAATATATACGGCTTTGTCAATAAACCTGAAAAAATTTCTGCAGTTTTCGATATTTCACGTAAAAAATATATTTATACCCTGCACCACCATAGTGGGGAGGGTATTATGCGTTTGTGCAGATGTTTGTAACGCCCAAAAATATTAGTCTAACACCCACCTTAAAGTATACCGATCGACTTAGAATCACTTTCTGAGTCGATTAAACCGTCCGTCCGTCTGGTCGGCTGGCTGGCTGGCTGTCCATGTAAACCATGTGCGCAGAGTACAGGTCGCAATTTTGAAGATAATTCGATCAAATTACATATTATTTTTTCGGCCCAAGGGCCAAGCCTATTGAAACTGGCTGAAATCAGCCCATTATTTCACCTAGCCCCCATACAAATGTCCTTCCGAAATTGGACTTTAAATAAGTTTTATATATACAAAATTCATGTCACCAAATTTTGTTACGATCGGTCCATAATTAGTCATAGCTCCCATATAGACCCGCTTCCGAAAATCACTTTAACGTGCATTAATCTCTTAAAAATGTTGGTATACTCACAAAATTCAACACAGTTATTTTATTATCATTTTTCGTGGAAATGTATTATTTGATAACGAGTGTGTAAGAAGCGATTCGGTTTCAGATGGAACTTATGATGGTCCATCTAATAGCTTCTGTGAGCAGGAAGAAAATAAGTCGGTCCAACATGTTCTACTAAACTGCCACTGACACCAATCCTACTGCCATTTATCTTGCATGTCAAGGTATTTATTCTGCCAAAGATCTTTAATAGAATTAAAATTTTTTTAAAAGTCGTAAATAAATTTTAAATTTCTGCTTTGTCACCAACATCAGTTTTAATATAATTCCGCTCCCCTTTTCAGAAATTTCAACATTATTAAATTATCACTGACATTTTCATCCTGCATGCATTACAAATTGTGTTCAACAACTTGTAATTAAAATAACAAGAGCAACAAAATTGTGATTTAAAGATAACGAATATACATTTCACATACTTATACACACACACACAAACATTTCATCACTATTCAAATTGTCGCAATAACTCACATTTTGTTCTGTTAACAATAAAACATACATAACAATAGCAACAGGGTGGTCTAATGAGAGGTGTCTTTTTGAAACATATGATATTTTGACATTGGCGAATTCTTACCCCTCAAAGTCTCCCTCACGCACTTGAACAATGTTAAAAAATATTAAAGACTTATAGGGGGGTCAGACGGCATATATTGCTTGTGTATTGGGACATGTATTCGATACATATGGAATTCCATATGTATGTCAAAATTCACGTTATACATACGATTCATAGTTTTCACGTTCAAACGTACATATGTAATTGCATGTGACATAACCTCTATTAGTTTATATGTTTGTTGTTTTTAACAATATATTTAAAACATTTTTAAATCACAATAAATATATATAATGCAATGAAATTTATTTTGTTATGATTTTTCTTTACTATTTTTTGTTTTGTTTTATTATTTTGCACTCACACAGTGTTGTATTTCAAAATACAACACTGTTATACACACGAAAATAGAACATGCTCTAATTGCCAAAAATGTCACGTGTAATACACGTGTATTTTACATACACAAAGTTTCATATGGATCACACGGTATGTATATGTTTACATATGGAAAAATGTCCCAATACATGGCACAAAACACAAGCAATACATGTCGTCTGACCCCCCTTTAAGGCCTCTAATACACGGTTGTCATATTCTTACAAAATTTTTAGAAAATGTTCAATAAATGGTTAACAACCATATATTTCAACATAAGTTCTCATGATTGTGTTAACCATTTTCTGAGCATGTTTCTGACAACCATGATACATTGCGGATAATCCGAAAACGATCCAGAACCATAAGGGGAACATCGCCTGAAACTGTCTTAGAAATTGAGTTCATAGGATGATCTTCTGCGAAGGCAGCCAGCCACATGAATAAAAGCTTAAGGAAATGTTTGTTCTTTCTAAATGAAACTTCTTTTTGGACCACCCTTTATCTGTACGTTTTCATTTACAGCATTATTGCGAGTAGTTGTATCCACAATAAGTATATTTCAATTTCACGAAAACAATTCATTTCCATGATGTTTTTGCTGATGTTTCTGTAGTCGTTCTTGTCGTCGACATTTAGCGTTAATACCCCACTATTAAATGATAAATAATATTAAACAAAAAAACAAATTAAATATATTTTAAACAAATTTCAACACCACAATAAACGGAGATGATGTACAAATAAAAAAAAAAAACAAATAAATAAATAGTGTTGTAAAATTCTTAACATTAAGTATGTAATATTAATATTATTTTAGTTTCTTTTTTTTTTTGTTAAGTATAATTTATCATCGTAAAAGTATACAGAGAAAGATAATTTAATTAGTAATGAAATTGCAATGAGTTACACTAAGTTGGAAGATAATGTTGGTTAGGGGTTTTAAATGTTAAATTTTCTTAGGATGCATAAAAACAAGTTACTTAAGGAGAGAGTTCTCCAGTAAGGATAAATGGACTAAATTCTATCAGCTGTTAGAATGGGGTGCTGTTATCACTGATGGATCCAAGATAGACTCTGGTGCTGGATCTGGGGATTAAATGGTCGACAACAGTATTAAACAGTCATAAAGACACTCTGATGATTGCAACGTCTTCCAGGAGGATATCTTCGCGACTGGAAAGTCACGGAGTTGATAAAGACACACATCACAGAAGGGTCTGTAGTGACAATTTATGCAGACAGTCAGGCGGCACTTAAGGCCCTGAAATGTCATATACTTAATACATTACAGCATAGTGGAAGACTGCAAAATAGCTATTAAAGAGTTATTACTACACTACACAATCAGATTTTGTGGGGTACCAGGCCCGACATGACTCAAATCTGGACCATATTATTAGGGACCGGGGAGTAGGACCTCTTATTTGTCACTACCACAGGCTAATTTTTGAAATATTCCGTGACTCCACCAACCAAAACTGGAATAGTAGAACGGATTATCAAGTATCTGAAGCCTTTTGGGAAAAACTGGAAGCAAAGACAAACAAAACACTTACTTGGTTGTATAGAAGGAGGTAGATGAACTTGAGATTATTGCTGGTTGTAAATTGGGTTTTATCAGGGGAATAGTTTGGCTATTTAAAAGTTGTTCTATGATGAATTCAAACCGGTAACCAGTTTCACACGCTTTACTCAATTTTAGATTTGGATATTTATTTTTTTTGTTTCTCCTTTTGCTGTGGCGTAAACTATTTCAACTACACTAGACGAGTAAAAATTTGATAATTTATCAAGATGGCACTACACCATTTCTCTATAAAGTTGCCAAATCACTTGAACCGAATATGTATCGTAATATTGAGTTTGATTCATGGAATGAAATATGTAAAGAGCTGAAATTATAAAATTGGTATAATACCCTTCCCACAATAGTTTCTATGCGTTCTTGTTCGCTCCAGACTATAACTTCCTGTCTATTTTTGAAATATATTTTGCGCCCATTCGACAAAGTGATGCACGACAACCGAAAAAAAATATATTTTTTAAAGAAAACTGGTCGAGCTTGATCGTCTTTACTTTCTCATTTGTTTTAATGTAATTTTTGACCAGTATTATAGTAAATTAAACTATACCCTTTCATATACAGCATTATATCAAGGACCGGTTTTTATATCCAACCATGAGATCAGTTCATTGTCGGTTCCCTTCCTTCTTGAGTACTTAAATTTGTTCATTCGTTATATCTATAATTATCTTTTAAATCAAACAATTAACTACATACAACCTCTACCCACCGTAGGGCATTTAAAAATTATACAATTTTTTTTTTAAAAACTTAAAAAATACACAAAAACAATAAATTTATTTAAGAATAAATACGAGTATTTCATGCAGCATGTCATATTTACAAGTATAAATAATATTTATACTTTTTTACTGGTATGAACTTCTGTTTATTTTCAGCTTTTAATTGTTGAACATGTCATATTTATCTTCTCGCTTCCTTGGTTTACTTTAGCGCAGCTGATATTCTTTACAAGACCCAACATAAAGACACAACGAACAAACAGCCAGAGAGGCAGCCAGCTAGCCAACGAACCGGCCAGTTATGCGGACAAATGGCAGAATTGTATAGCAATAGACAATATACCAGACAAACCAACCAAGCAGCCAACCATCCAAACCAAACAAACCAGCATTACAGTAGTACAGTGCACAGTGGGGCCTTTGAGGTTGCAAAAGTAATGATAGTAAATATGTAACTTCTAAACTTCTGCTAAAATTTATTTGAAACCGGCATGAGTTTGAGTCTGATTTAGAAACATGACAAAATCGCTCAGTTTTCAATTAATTTTTGAGTTGTGAATTTGAAAATTGTTTTTCAGACTTGCATCTGAATCAAACCCTTACTAAGACCATAGAAAAAATAGAAAAAAACTCAAACACAATTACTCAAAATAATCACACATACGAGTGTTGGTTTTGTGTTGACATAGTTTATTTTACTAATAAATTCGAACCACACAGGTTTTTGACAACTGAGTTAGGTCTATGACAGCAGAGTTTCCACAAGACTTAAGCTTTCAGAATATTGTCTTTAGGGGTATAAGTTTTAAGTACAGACAGCACTATAGTAGACCAAAGTTTGCCACTTATAATTTCTCCAACGACAATATTTCGAAAGCTTTACTCCTCCATTATTGACGTTCCAAGTTTCAACAAGTAAGAGAGCTATATTCTTCACCAAATTATACTTTAAAATATATTTTTTTAAATATTTTTAGGTAAACAAAATTTAATTTTTTTTTAAATTGTTTTTCAATTTTTTTGAAAAAGTTTTTTTACAAATTTTTTTTTAAATTTTAGGAAAAAAAATTTTTGTAAAAAGAATTTATGAGAAAATAATTTTTTTATGAAAAAAAAAATCGTTTTAAAAAATATTTTTCCCGATTTTGACTCATTGTAAGTCCAACTTACTATAGCCTTATATACATCGCACAGTAGGGTCAAATGCCCCTTTTTTACGGATTTATTATTATCTCAACAACAATAATAGCGACGCTCGCAAAATTTTACGTGGGTAGCCCTTAGACCAATCCGCATATTGTATCAACATTTTAGGGATATAGGATGGGGAAGTCAATTACCCACCATATAAAATAATTATTAACTGTGATATATCTATAGAACTACAATAGTTATGCACACTAAATTTGCTGCGGGTAACTCTAAAAACAAACTACACGTTTCGCCAAAATCGGAAGGTTGTACGAGGGTGGAATCGGGTTCCCCCCATACAAATGAATTATTAATTCTCCTATATCTATAGAACTACATCAGTGAGACACACTAAATTCATGCATGTTATTGATAAAAAAAACTACCATATTGTTTTAAGATGATATCATTATATTAACTAGTAATGGGAGGTTGAATACTAGAGATCTATCCCAACTCCTGCCACTAAAAGACTTGCAAAGTTTAAATGCACTGCTTTGAAATTTATACAACACAATATTTGAAATGAGACAATATAAAAACTACAGATCTGAACGTGAGTGATAACTGGCTCCCGATATAAATCTTTAAAATTCTCGCAAAATTGCCTGCTAGCGGATGACTTCGTATTAACCACAAGAAAAAACTTCGAATTGATCACAAAAAAAACTTTTAAACAAGCATATACAAGCCTGAGTGCATGAGAGTTAAATTGTTAAAATTCCGCGTGCTATTCATTCACGATTAGAAAATCAATGGATGGAAAACTAAACTGAAATAAAGAAAAGTAATTGGTAAAAGCTTATTATTGTTTATCTCATTATAATACAAGAATATAGCCACGTCCAGGCCTGACTCACACGTGACTCTCGTATTATTAATCACAACACTTGCACATCTCTTATAAAACAAAAAAAAAACAATGACAATAACAATAACAACAACAACAACGACAGCAATAAAACGTTTATCAGAATCGCAAAGTGCTTTTTGATGGTAGACTTAAAGGGTGAAGCTTTTACTAATTTACATATATCTTATGAGGCGCAGCAATGCGCAACCTAATTTTTTCTGAAACAACGCCTAACTGTCCAGGCTTAAATTCTCTGCCCACCTGAGCCCAGCTAATACCTTTATGTCCATTTGAACTGACAAAATCCTTTTCTTTTTTTTGCACTTCCAATATAAAAACTAATATCAAAGCCACTTCCACAAATAATTCAAATTTAAATTTGACCAAAACATATCAATAAATACCTGAACTTGATGGCTGCATAATTAGAGAAATAGTATTTATTTGCGTAATTTTTTATTTTTTTTAATAAATTTTTTAGGTTTTTTTCTAACAATATGTAATTTCAACACGTGACTATAAAAATACCTTTTAATATTTCACATTAATTTTTTGCCTGCTGATGTAGAATTTTTTGCTCTTTAAGCTGGCACATTCAGTTTTCACGATATTTGAAAATTGTTTTTTCAATTAATCCGCAAAATTAGTATGTTTGGCCCCTCTGTGCATCGTTGCAATGGACTTTGAAATATCTATGATTAGATATCCATATTGTCTATATTAATGACTTAGTATTCCAGATATAGATCAAAAATGGGCCAAAATCGAGGTTGTCCCGGTTTTTTTCTTATATCTCAGCCATTTGTGGACCGATTTTGTCGATAGCAACCGAGCCGGAAGAATTCTCGATGTGTGAATCATATATGTAAGTTATTTGGGGGCTACGGAATGTTGATTTCAACATACAGACGGACATGGTTATATCGACATGGCTATATCGATATACTTTGTAGGGTTGCAAGTGAAAAACGGAATGTCAAACTTAAAAAAATATCTGACCTGTACTTTAGATGTTACATGTTTACTACCATTTATTATCTGATCAGTCCCACTGTACAGTTTTTCTTTTCTTTTTTTTTTTTGTTTATTTTACAATTTGTTTTAATGAAATTTAATTTATTACCCCACTCTTTAAAGTAAGATGAAATGTTGCTGATTATTTATATGAAGTTGTAAAGGAAATAATGGAAAAATATTTATAATCCAGTTAATATTAATTATAAGCAAATAATTTATACAGATGTATTACTTTTCATTTAAAGTAAGTAACTGATCGAATTTCAAATGAGAAATTATAAAAAATTTATAGAATTGCGCGTAAAAGTTGTTTTTTTATTATTTTATTAATTGAGTTGTTTTCTGATTGTGTGAGGTGCTGTTAATCAAATGTGGCATGTTTATAGCGCCAGAGGCAGGAAATGTCATTAAAACATCCGTTGGATATCAATTGGCTACATTTCTTAAAGCTCTTTTGAGCAATTTTTATGGTAATTAAAAACTAAAATAGATATTGATTAGTATTATAAAAAGATTTAAGTCCTGGGAACTAGTAAACAAACTGTAGCACTAAACAAATAGAACTGGAAATCTGTACACTAGTTCAGCTAGAGCAATAAAAATAGTAACTCCTTACAACTCACCCCCTTATGATCTATATAAGATTCCATAATAAGGTTGCGTGCAAGTACCATAAAACCCCAAATATTGACCCACATTGATGTAATCTTTCAAAAGCTCAAAACTCCTTGGAAATAAACTCTTGCACATAAATATTTATATACCTACTTCACTACAACTAGTTATTTCGCTTGTCTATTACGGCTGCCACTTAATATAAATGTTTTTTTTTTTCTCTTCACTTAAATGTACTTACAAAACCATTCATATCTGTCTATCGTGACAGCTCATAAAAATGATGTGTCAGTTCGCCACTTAACTGATTTATATATTTCTAGATAACCTTAAAAAAAGCAAAACAACGATGCCATCTCTACTAATAATTGCAATCATAATTTATATTTATTTATTTTTATAAAAGTCTATATTTTTTTTGCTATAAATACAATTGTCAGTTGGATTTTTATTATTAATGACATTGTTTACATTTTGTGAACAAAAAAAAAAATAATATTTTGTTTAATCATTGACAGCATAAGCTTGACGGTAGCTTTGAAGAATTATTTGTAAGGGTACAAAGTTTGTTTGGAGGCTATTTTAGTTTTTGGATAGTTAGTAAATAAATTTAAAGGGGGAAACTTATAAATATAGAATAAATTAGTCATATAATATGTAAGAAAGCGTTAATGAAAGCTGTTACGCGTCAGGCTCATATGAATAATAAAAATTGTTGTACGAGTTCAAATTCAATTGAAAACCAAAACTAATAAAATGAGATTAAGTGGCATGTCGAAAGATGTCCCAGCTAGCTATAATTTGAGGCTATGATGATTCTTAACTCATATTACTGCGCGTAATCATATAGCATACTATCCATGCCTAAGTGTACCTATAGTATGCCAAAATACAAAAATAATGAAACTTTATATTGCCAATTAGAGAAAACCAAACAATGGCAAGTTGGTGTGCCACATAGGGGTACAATGCTTCCCTCCCACTGACGTAATGTCAGACGCCTTGACAGGAAAGTACCCATAATTTGTTATACCTGTCCCTTTTATAGACACGATCTAAAATATTTTACTTTTCATATTTTATGATAGTTATCATCCCCCTTATTAAATTATTTAAAATAGCATGTTAGTTTTAATACAAAACAAAAATAATATAATTTATTTGTTGCATTTGTGAGTATAAATATAGATAAATCATATATTAATTATATAAATGTCATAATAGTTATATAAAGGTGAAATATTAATCGGACATTCTTTTCAATAATAATTACTATAAAAATAATATAAAAGAAAATTTAAGTTTTACTTACAATCATCTGCAGATATAATGTATTTACTTGTGTTGTTTTCTTATGTTATGTGTTTTTTGCGATGTCAATTGATGGGCCCAGCAATCACTGCATTACAATATGTTTGAAGTTTAGTGTTGATTGGAAAATGTTTGTGTCGTTTTTGAATTTTACATTAATTGTGTTTTATATTCTGCAATTTTAAATCAATTTCATTAAATTTTCATAGTTTTGTTTTGTTTCAAATAATTTCCTTTAAAATTGAATGTTGAATTTAAATAATAAGTAAGTTCGCAACTGTAATTTTCATTTGATTTCTTATAATTTTCTATAAACTTTTATAATTTTTAGTTTTTACACTTTTGCTTTTGAATGCCGATGATTGAATTATATAAATTTTTGATTTAAATTTCGATAATAATTATTTGATTTCTTCTTTCTTTATTCCAAATACTATTTGATTATTTTTAACTTACAGATTTTCTTACTCTAATCATCTCATTTCTTAGTATTTAAAAATTCTCGCTTTTAGTTTTCAAAAGAAGTTTTAATAGAATTAAAATTTTGTATTTTTTTTTTTTTTAAATTTTAATAATTTTCTTTCTTGAATATTTTAGTTCTTATATAAATTATTTATTTATTAACTCTATTTATGAATACTGTTGATTTTTATTTTAAATTCACTTTAAAAAAAAAAATTTAATTATTCATTTCTTCAAATTCGTTTAAATTTCAATTAATTAATTTTAAATTCTTTCAATTTAAGAATTTAAAATTTTAATTAATTAATTTTAAATTCTTTTTAGTTTTAAAATGTCTAATCTGAAATAGTTAATTTAATTAAATAGTAAATTTATTAAATTCATTTAAGTATTACATTTCAAATTTGAATTATTTTTTTTAAATTCCTTTAAGTTTTAGATTTCAAATTTTAATTAATTAGTTTCAAATTCTTTTAAGTTTTAA
Source organism: Calliphora vicina (assembly GCF_958450345.1). NCBI lineage: Eukaryota > Metazoa > Arthropoda > Insecta > Diptera > Calliphoridae > Calliphora > Calliphora vicina. The sequence goes on along the minus strand of NC_088781.1, from coordinate 112,386,523 downwards.
ATTTCTAATTGAAAATGCATTAAATTTCAAATCTAAATAAGTTCATTTTAAATTCCTTTAAGTTTTAATAGATTTCAATTTTGAATAAATTAGTTTTAAGTTCTTCTAAATTTCGATTTTGAAATCTCAAAAATAAATTAAAATTTTTCTTAATTTTTTGATTATTCGATCCACGTATTTCTACTCTGAGTTTTGGAAAATAAATTTGTGTCTAAATTTCCTAAAACAATCTTTTCCAATTATTTTCGTTCATGATTTCATATAATTCGTTTCCAATTAAGTATTAAACAATTTTTCTTTTTTTTTATATAATTAACTTTTTAATAAATGATATTTTAGTTTACGGAATTAACTATTTTAAATTTGAAATTCTATTGTATGAATGTGTACTTAATTGATATTTAGGAAATATATTATGAAGAACTTTCTGTTTTTTTCTTAAAAATTGGTGGGTAAATATATATAAGATTTCGGCAACAAACTAATTAAGTGTATGTGGAATTTTCATCAATTGTATTATCTTGGATTCAATAAGAAACACGTGGGTTATGAAGGCCGATTTAGTGTATGTGGAATTTTCCGATTAAAGCAATTGTATAATATTGGATTCAATAAGTAAAGAACCACGTGGGTTACCTTCAATTGCGGGTTGGAAACTCATGAAATCCGATTTAGTGTATGGAACTGTGTAATGTTGGATTCAATAAGTAAATAGCCACGAGGGTTACCTTCAATTCCTGGTTTGAAACGTGGTTTTGTGATATCACGTGGACGCACTAAAGTTATATATGCTGGAACAATCTGTCAGAGGATTATACCGTGTGGGCTGATCTGACATGTGGAGTCCAGAAAGTCACCGTTCAACAGAAATTTGCTGTTTTGTCCTAACGATGGAAATTATATATGAATTTTGATAAAAAAGATAAAACCACTAGTGAATTTTTTTTTTTGTCTTACCTTTCACTTTATTATAAATTATATTACAAATAATCCTGTAATTTGAATGTGCAAAACCACGTTTTAATTATGTATGATATTAAAAACTTGTACCGCTTTCCTTGTGTTCTATACTAAATCCACTTTACAAATGATTTGATATACGCAAAATCCTCAATCTAGTAACATGACTTCTTAAAATGTAAAAAGTAAAGTCCCGTTAAAATTAAAAAAAAAATCCATAACTTGAATAGGAACAGACTGGAGTTGAAACAATTTTTTGGTTTATAAATCAAACTAAGCAAACAGGGATGGAAAATTGAATACCCATAAAATTTTCCTCAATGTATTTTGTAAGAAAATAACTATATTCGTACCAAATATTAGTTATGTTGCTATAATTTTCCTCCAATAAACAAGTAAGCGATATAAATTATTTACTAACAGGATTGTATCTAAAAAAATTTATTGATATATATTATAATATATTTCAGAAAATTACAATACAATTCATCGAAGTAAATTAATGTTTCCAATTCTCCTCTAACCATCTCTGACCACAAAAGAACTTTTTATTTGCTCTTACAACAAAAACCAAAAAGCAATAGAGAAATAAATCAGACTACATACTCTTCTATATAAAAAAAATGCAGCAACAACCACAAAGAAATGTCCAAACTCTCTGTATGTCCAGATAAAAAGACAAAAAAAAGTAGCATATTCAAAATAAAGAGAGTTGTGTGTAAAATGTGTCACTCTTCACGATGATCAATGCAAATAAGAGACTAAGAATGTTTTATTTTTTTTTTGTTCTTTCTCATAGTAAAGGTTTTTTATGTACAACAGAATTGAGCGTCAAGATTTTGTCTTGAACTTGAAATTATGTAATTTTGTGGGGGGAATGAATCCCAAACAGCAATTACGAATTGTCAACAAACAAACAAAATTGTTCGAAAAAATAACAAATCGTAACAAACCTGCTTCAAACTGAGATTTCATTTAAGTTGAAGTTTGAACAGGAAACCGATTTTCTTTTTTCAAATACATGCAATGATTGTTCTTAATGGATGGTGTAATTAAATGTTTATATGGAGAGTTGAGTAAAATTTATAAAAAAAAGAAAATAATTTTAGAAATCAAATTTCAATTCAGGTTACTAAATTTTATGTCAGGAAAATAAATGTTGGTAGAATGTAACAATTTTTTATTATTCATAATTCTAAAGGTGTGGCACGACCCACGAAAGCCGGGTAAAATTCAAGACTTTAAGTCTGAAGCATGATATTTCCCAATATATTTCCCATTTTGGTCTTCGATGTCGTATAGATTGTTGCCTATTTTATCCTTAATTTTGCATTTAATATACTTTGGCATAAACTTTTTGTTTATGTGTTTAGACATGTTGCTCAGTACGTGATTCTTCCTAAATACGACTTGACCCTTTTGAAATTGTACTGGCCTGCTTCTAAGATTATATGATTTAGCTGCTTTGTTATGGGCAATAGTCAAGTTTTCACGAATATTTTGTCTTATTTTCAACAATTTGTCGCTATCGCTACATATATTCATATCTTCACCTGATAAGCAACCTAATGTATCTAGGATTTTATATGCCGAACCATGTTGCACCATGTTCTGACCAAACAACGCATAATAGGGAGAACATTTTATCGCCGAATGGTAGTCGCTACGTAAAACTGACAAAATTTGAGGGATATACTTATCCCATTCCCGATGATCTTTATGGTCCTGTAAAAAGTATCTAATTTTTGTGATAATCTCACGGTTTGCACGTTCCGATGCATTGGATTGTGGTGCATAAAACCCTGTAGTGATATGAGATATATCATATAAATCATAAAAATCGTTCATATCCTTGGACAGAAATTGCTTGGCATTATCGCTATGAATAAACCTTGGTACTCCATAGGCTGGAAAAATTTCAGTCTCAAAAAATAAAATCACGTTAGAGGTTGTTGCTGCCCTCATTGGTTTCAAAAAAACAAATTTTGTTAGATGATCTAAACATATAAAAATTATGGAATTCCTTGACTTTGTAAATGGATAAGGACCTAAAAAGTCGCAATACATCCTCTCAAATGGTCTATTTGTAAGGAACTGATTACCCATTAGAGGTCTCGTAATTTGATTTGAGGATTTGATAGTTTTACAAACATCGCATTTATCTATGTACGTTTTAACATCCTTAATCATTGTCGGCCAAAAATATTTTTGTCGAATTCTTGATAACGTTTTAACGAAACCGCCGTGACATGAACCTATAGAATCGTGAGCAGATTCAATAACGGATTGTACTAAGGACATTGGTATCCATACACGCCACAAAGTATTTTCCTCATTTTCAGAACCACGTCTAAAGTTTACGCGTTTTAGAATTAAATTTTCAGATATACACAAATCTGGTAAGGACTCTTTATTTTCGGATATGGACTTCCGGAGCTGTTGGTATGCTTCATCTTCAAATTCTGGCGATGTTAGATCAATATCTAATGGTAAAGTATCCAAAGACAAGTCATCTATATCCATCCTGGAAAGGCAGTCGGGTACAACATTTAAGGATCCTTTTCTGTGTTCAATACTAAATGAATATCGCTGTAATTTCAAACTCCAGCGCGCCAAACGTCCACTCAGATCTTTCTGCGACATCAGCCACTTCAAGGAAGAGTGGTCCGTGATTATGCGGAAACGCAACCCTTCAATATAAGGACGAAATCTATTTACACTTACGATCGCTGCAAGGCATTCCAATTCGGTTACCGTGTAATTCTTTTGATTTTTATTAAGCTTTTGCGAAACATATGCTATGGGATGTTCTAACCCTTGGTCATCATATTGGAACAATACACCGCCAACACCTATTTTGGAAGCATCGCATTGTATTACAAATTCTTTAGTAAAGTCAGGCTGCGCTAATACCGGAGCAGATGATAGAGCATTTTTCAGTTTTTCAAATGACATTATAGCTTCATCGGTAAGTAAAAACTTTCCTTTCGATTTTTTCAAACAATCAGTTAGAGGTCCAGCAAGATTCGCGAAGTTATTTATGAAGGAGCGATACCAGTTGGCCATACCAATAAACCTACGGATTTGTTTGGGTGTCTTCGGTAGAGGAAAATTTTTAATCGATTCAACTTTAGATGGGTCCACTTTTAAACAACCGTTGCCCACAATATATCCTAAATATTTCATCTCCTTTTGACAAAATTTACTCTTACTCACATTAATTGTTAACTTGGCTCCCTTAAGACAAGACGCTACTTGTGACAACAGATTAATATGCGAATCAAAATCGGAACAACAGATTAGTAAATCATCAAGATATATAAATACATTTTCACGCAGTCGAGAAGGAATGACCTTATCCATGAGCCGACTCATGGTCTGGGGACCATTACATAACCCAAAAGGCATGTATTTATAATGATACAATGGTTTTCCCGGTATCACAAAGGCGGTTTTTTCCTTAGATGAATCAGTCAACGGAATTTGTAAAAATGCGTCTTTGAGATCTATTCCAGTGATATAATACGTATCCTTAAGTCTGCTTAGTAGTCCATTGATGTGAGGCAATGGATAGGAGTCCTTTTTTGTTACCTCATTAAGTTTCCTAGAATCTATGCAGAGACGAACTTTTCCAGGTTTTCTCACAAGTACTGCTGGTGAACACCAAGGGGAATTAGATTCTTCGATAACGCCTAATTTTAATAATCTATCAATTTCTTGAAACGCTTCTTCTTGTCTGGGAGGGGATAATGGATAGTGTTTGCATTTTATCGGAACAGCATCGCCGGTGTCAATGTGGTGTTGTAATACATGAGTACTACCTAGACCTAACTTCTCGTACGAGGGAAATTCTAAAATTGTCTTTTCCAAAGCGAGCTTTTGTTCAGGAGTTAGTTCGTGAAAGTTTTCTAAGCTTGAGTTCAATGACATTTCTGAAACCTGACCCACATTTGTTGGAATAATCTCAGGAGCTAGCGCAAACTCACGCCAAAAGTTAATACCGAAATAAGCATGTTGACTAAGTGATGGGACTATATAAAATGTTATGTGCTTAGTAACGCCCTTGAAAACTATTGGTAAAACAGAAAAACCTAAAACTTCTTGTTTATTGCCACTTGCCGTACGTACTGAAGACTTAATTGGTGTATAAGGTATTTTATTTTTTTCCAAAAAAGATAAACAATCTTTGCCTAATGCACAGACATTGGCTCCCGAATCAAGTAATCCTACAAGAGTATCATCATTTACCTTTACTTTCAGAAATGGTCTGTCATCACACCCATTAATAACTGTTGACTCTAATAACTTTCGGAAATACTTGCGTTTCTTAAAGCGTATTCTACATTTAATTATATTAAAAGTGGGTTTTGTTGTCATCTTTCGTTGGCTTAGAACAAAATCATCTTCATCGTTCTCTAATTTGCAATTTGTATACGTTTTAGTAGAGTTTGGTATGAAAGAATTGTCTAAATGTGAATTTTCTTGAAAATCAATTATATTTTTGTCGCAAAAATCAGATGTTTGTGTCGAATTTTCCTTAGTAAATTTTCCAATTGGTTTATTAAACTGTTCAATGGAATGCAAAATATCTTCGTTAGAAGTAGAATTTAATTTAAACTCGGGGTTTGTGGGGGTGGACGAGTGTCCCCGGTAGCCAGTTCGCCCACTTTCCGATTTCCCTGAAAGGTATGTTTGTTCGGACATTTAGGTGTCAGGGTACCCTTTTGACCGCATTTAAAGCAAAATGGTTTCTTGATCTCTTCGGAACAATATATGTATGAGTGGCCAAATTCTAAACAATTCCAACATTTAATGCCGGAATAATCAAAGTTTACCTTTCTATTCGGAAATTTCAAAGCCTCGACTTGAGGGTCAATATATTCTGATTCACAGAATTCTGGAAGTGAAGTATCAATCTCATTAATGTTTCGTGACGTTCCCATGCTAGGAGTCTGAAATTTGGTCTCCCGCAACACTTTCTCTGCTTTGCGGGCAATGTCTCGAAAATCATTAACATCTCTAGGTTCGGAATTAAACATTAAAAATCGTAAGTTTGGGTTTAAATTTCTTTTCATAATCTCTATGAGTGTTATATCCGGGAGTGGATTTTGCAGCCTTAAATTCATGGCTACCACAGATGCATGAAAATCGTCATAGTTTTCCTTAAATTGTTGCTTTCGCAACGATATTTTCAACAACACCTCGTGATCCGACTCTAAATGTCCAAATTCTTTAATCAATGCATTACGCAAAAACGAATACGTGATATTACGATTCTGTCTAGTAAATAGCCAATACCAGCTCTCAGCACGACCGTCAAGAAGAATGTGAAAATTGGATAGCAAATGTTCATCAGAGCATTTTGATCGGGTACATAAGGTCTCGACCTTAAACAGAAAATCTGAAACAGATCCTGTTCCGTCATACGATATCTTCCACTTTTCTAATTTTACATTGTTATTTTCGCTTATCCTGCTTTGATCTGACAAGGTATTAAAATTAGGGGTTTGTGAAGCGGTAAAATTATGGAACATTTCAGGAGGTCTATTCGAAGATACAGTTGGAGCACTACCAATTTGTGATATGCTTTCCCTGATTGATGTTAATTCACGTCTGAATTCTTCTTGGGTTGTCCTCATTGTTTGTTGCATTAATGCTAATAAAGAATCGAATGAATTCGTGGGGTTAGGGTTTGTATAGTTTGTATTTGGAAGTAATGGAGCATTACTGCTTGAAGCAGAAGTATGAATAAATGGGTCTACATGTGGATTGAGAGACGATCTGGGAGGAATTTCCTCAGAACCTGCAACTAATTGCGGTTGCGACGTAGAACTTTGGTTAACCCTTTGGTTATCCATTACAACTATATCCTGAAAAAGACTAGCAGACGATAAATTGCTTGAGCTATGTGCCCTATTAACCTGTGGCCTTTTTGCTGGAGAATGAACTACCATAGGTTTTGCACCAGTACTGTCTTGAAGGTCAATTGCTATATTATTTCGCGAAGCTGATGAGCCTTGTGTCCTAGTGAATGAATTGTTCTTAGAACCTCTAGCAGAGTTCCTGGTGTTCATTACGTAACCGAGAAAATCAAAATTTTGGTAGAAGAAATTTTAAAAACAAAATAGCACTATACGAAAATAATTTAAACTCGAAGATTCAAGATAGCAAATTATGTTAAAAAGAATAATTATATTCCGATACGAATTTTTAAATCAATATAAAAAAAATATATATACAAGATAAGTTTCAAATATTCAAGAAAAATCATGAAAATTTGGGGAATGATAAACCACAAAAAATATTAAAGTAATCATCTTAAATCGTGTCATAATAAGTAAAAATGTTTTTAAATAATAAATTTATTTTGACAAATAAAAACCAAGCTAGCAACAATTATAAACTGCAACATAAGAACCTTTGAAAAAAAATATTTGATTCTTACGGACTCGAATAATATTATTGAAAAACATTTTCCTTTTCAATGCAACTAAAACCGATATTTCAACTGACAGTAATAGGACTCTTAAAAAGAAAAATATCAATTGAAGTTAAATTTGGTGATCATCTAAGTTTTCTAAATTGCAATTATTTCCTAGAGTGTAAATCCGATAGAGAATTAAGACTTAAATAGAAACCTAAATACACGACAAATTAAATTCACTACAGCTAATTAAAATTTTTAATGTAAAAATAAATATTTTCAAGTAATTGAGCAAAATTGAAAGATCTTAACTAAGTTTCGACTGGCCTTGCTTTGGCCTTTTCGTTGGGCGCCATATATGTTACGCGTCAGGCTCATATGAATAATAAAAATTGTTGTACGAGTTCAAATTCAATTGAAAACCAAAACTAATAAAATGAGATTAAGTGGCATGTCGAAAGATGTCCCAGCTAGCTATAATTTGAGGCTATGATGATTCTTAACTCATATTACTGCGCGTAATCATATAGCATACTATCCATGCCTAAGTGTACCTATAGTATGCCAAAATACAAAAATAATGAAACTTTATATTGCCAATTAGAGAAAACCAAACAATGGCAAGTTGGTGTGCCACATAGGGGTACAATGCTTCCCTCCCACTGACGTAATGTCAGACGCCTTGACAGGAAAGTACCCATAATTTGTTATACCTGTCCCTTTTATAGACACGATCTAAAATATTTTACTTTTCATATTTTATGATAGTTATCATCCCCCTTATTAAATTATTTAAAATAGCATGTTAGTTTTAATACAAAACAAAAATAATATAATTTATTTGTTGCATTTGTGAGTATAAATATAGATAAATCATATATTAATTATATAAATGTCATAATAGTTATATAAAGGTGAAATATTAATCGGACATTCTTTTCAATAATAATTACTATAAAAATAATATAAAAGAAAATTTAAGTTTTACTTACAATCATCTGCAGATATAATGTATTTACTTGTGTTGTTTTCTTATGTTATGTGTTTTTTGCGATGTCAATTGATGGGCCCAGCAATCACTGCATTACAATATGTTTGAAGTTTAGTGTTGATTGGAAAATGTTTGTGTCGTTTTTGAATTTTACATTAATTGTGTTTTATATTCTGCAATTTTAAATCAATTTCATTAAATTTTCATAGTTTTGTTTTGTTTCAAATAATTTCCTTTAAAATTGAATGTTGAATTTAAATAATAAGTAAGTTCGCAACTGTAATTTTCATTTGATTTCTTATAATTTTCTATAAACTTTTATAATTTTTAGTTTTTACACTTTTGCTTTTGAATGCCGATGATTGAATTATATAAATTTTTGATTTAAATTTCGATAATAATTATTTGATTTCTTCTTTCTTTATTCCAAATACTATTTGATTATTTTTAACTTACAGATTTTCTTACTCTAATCATCTCATTTCTTAGTATTTAAAAATTCTCGCTTTTAGTTTTCAAAAGAAGTTTTAATAGAATTAAAATTTTGTATTTTTTTTTTTTTTAAATTTTAATAATTTTCTTTCTTGAATATTTTAGTTCTTATATAAATTATTTATTTATTAACTCTATTTATGAATACTGTTGATTTTTATTTTAAATTCACTTTAAAAAAAAAAATTTAATTATTCATTTCTTCAAATTCGTTTAAATTTCAATTAATTAATTTTAAATTCTTTCAATTTAAGAATTTAAAATTTTAATTAATTAATTTTAAATTCTTTTTAGTTTTAAAATGTCTAATCTGAAATAGTTAATTTAATTAAATAGTAAATTTATTAAATTCATTTAAGTATTACATTTCAAATTTGAATTATTTTTTTTAAATTCCTTTAAGTTTTAGATTTCAAATTTTAATTAATTAGTTTCAAATTCTTTTAAGTTTTAAATTTCTAATTGAAAATGCATTAAATTTCAAATCTAAATAAGTTCATTTTAAATTCCTTTAAGTTTTAATAGATTTCAATTTTGAATAAATTAGTTTTAAGTTCTTCTAAATTTCGATTTTGAAATCTCAAAAATAAATTAAAATTTTTCTTAATTTTTTGATTATTCGATCCACGTATTTCTACTCTGAGTTTTGGAAAATAAATTTGTGTCTAAATTTCCTAAAACAATCTTTTCCAATTATTTTCGTTCATGATTTCATATAATTCGTTTCCAATTAAGTATTAAACAATTTTTCTTTTTTTTTATATAATTAACTTTTTAATAAATGATATTTTAGTTTACGGAATTAACTATTTTAAATTTGAAATTCTATTGTATGAATGTGTACTTAATTGATATTTAGGAAATATATTATGAAGAACTTTCTGTTTTTTTCTTAAAAATTGGTGGGTAAATATATATAAGATTTCGGCAACAAACTAATTAAGTGTATGTGGAATTTTCATCAATTGTATTATCTTGGATTCAATAAGAAACACGTGGGTTATGAAGGCCGATTTAGTGTATGTGGAATTTTCCGATTAAAGCAATTGTATAATATTGGATTCAATAAGTAAAGAACCACGTGGGTTACCTTCAATTGCGGGTTGGAAACTCATGAAATCCGATTTAGTGTATGGAACTGTGTAATGTTGGATTCAATAAGTAAATAGCCACGAGGGTTACCTTCAATTCCTGGTTTGAAACGTGGTTTTGTGATATCACGTGGACGCACTAAAGTTATATATGCTGGAACAATCTGTCAGAGGATTATACCGTGTGGGCTGATCTGACATGTGGAGTCCAGAAAGTCACCGTTCAACAGAAATTTGCTGTTTTGTCCTAACGATGGAAATTATATATGAATTTTGATAAAAAAGATAAAACCACTAGTGAATTTTTTTTTTTGTCTTACCTTTCACTTTATTATAAATTATATTACAAATAATCCTGTAATTTGAATGTGCAAAACCACGTTTTAATTATGTATGATATTAAAAACTTGTACCGCTTTCCTTGTGTTCTATACTAAATCCACTTTACAAATGATTTGATATACGCAAAATCCTCAATCTAGTAACATGACTTCTTAAAATGTAAAAAGTAAAGTCCCGTTAAAATTAAAAAAAAAATCCATAACTTGAATAGGAACAGACTGGAGTTGAAACAATTTTTTGGTTTATAAATCAAACTAAGCAAACAGGGATGGAAAATTGAATACCCATAAAATTTTCCTCAATGTATTTTGTAAGAAAATAACTATATTCGTACCAAATATTAGTTATGTTGCTATAATTTTCCTCCAATAAACAAGTAAGCGATATAAATTATTTACTAACAGGATTGTATCTAAAAAAATTTATTGATATATATTATAATATATTTCAGAAAATTACAATACAATTCATCGAAGTAAATTAATGTTTCCAATTCTCCTCTAACCATCTCTGACCACAAAAGAACTTTTTATTTGCTCTTACAACAAAAACCAAAAAGCAATAGAGAAATAAATCAGACTACATACTCTTCTATATAAAAAAAATGCAGCAACAACCACAAAGAAATGTCCAAACTCTCTGTATGTCCAGATAAAAAGACAAAAAAAAGTAGCATATTCAAAATAAAGAGAGTTGTGTGTAAAATGTGTCACTCTTCACGATGATCAATGCAAATAAGAGACTAAGAATGTTTTATTTTTTTTTTGTTCTTTCTCATAGTAAAGGTTTTTTATGTACAACAGAATTGAGCGTCAAGATTTTGTCTTGAACTTGAAATTATGTAATTTTGTGGGGGGAATGAATCCCAAACAGCAATTACGAATTGTCAACAAACAAACAAAATTGTTCGAAAAAATAACAAATCGTAACAAAGCAGGTTTAATCAAAACTAATTACTAATTAGGTGAATTGTTTGCTATTAGTAATTTTCATATCGCAGCAATACCACACAATATTTTATAGCTGATGTTTATTTTTGGAATTCCAATCGTTCTCTTTCCATTGTAAGGAGTCAATTTTAGTCGACAATTATTTTCTGACAGTATTTAACTTGTCTATAAAAGACTTTCTTGAACATTTTATTTTCCTAAACGTTGACTGTGTACTAGGTTTCCTACAAAAAATTTCCCGGTAATTCCCGGAAATATTTTTGTCGGGATTTTTCTGGAATTTCTTGATACGTTTTCTTCTTAAAGTTGCAATATTCAGAATTGTTATGATGGTCAAATTTGTTGCCAATCGAATTATTACGTTATATTCATAATTTTTGATCGGTTCTAGCAACAGATAGTTGGCAAAGAAGCATCACTGTTGATATAACTGAATTTTTGTCAGCCACAGCAGATAAATCTGATCATTAGGAATGAATAAAATTTAAATTGTATGTTCTTAAAGGAATTATTAGTTAGGCACACATTACAACTTCTATGGATATTCATATTTAGAGAAAATATTAACAATAATAGTGGTTTAAATTTGTTTGATTGGCGAAATGTCTCCTTCGAAGTGAACTATGCATGTTTTCTAGATTAAACATAGTCGACATTTTTAAGTTTTTTGCAATAGATTTTATTGATTTTATACCTATTAAAACATGATGTGTGGCCAGACTGGTCAATTCCACTATTATAGAATAAAACCTTAAAAGTGTTGGACCAACATTGTAATACCATAGAATAGAGTTATTGTATACATCTTTTAAAACGCTGGAAAAAATCTAAGACTTCTTATTCGAAATTTTATAATTTCCTCCCGGGAATGGAAAAAGTTCGGGAAATTAGGAACCCTAAAGTACCCTAAAGTAATAACAATATTTATGATATGCGTATTATACATATTGTTCTGGGTGCTTCTAATTTAGAATTTACCTCTTTCTCGTGAGCAGATATTGTCAAAAGGTGGGGAAAGGTCATAGCTAACAATGGCCATTACTTTGAATAATTTTACATTGTACAAATGTTTCAAAATAAAAGCTAAATATTTGAAAGAATACCGTTTTGTATTAAAATCTTAATTTTTATATTACTTATCATGGCACGTTTTCGCACTAATTTGTTTCTATTTGTCTCGTTTTGCTTCCTACTCAGCAGTGATTGGTTTTCCCTTCCTTCAACATTTTTTATCATTCATTTCTTAGAATTATTCCACAGTGTGTCTGCATCAAGTTGGTATTTACACCTAATTGACTTGTATACAGTCTCAATGTCGGGGGTATATCCAATGTCCGTATTAAAATCCTTACCACAAATATAACTGTGACAGTTTTAACACGTGTTGTCCGTTGAGAAATTGTTTATCTCTGCAACAAGGGTTGACTACCTTCGAAAAAATAATTATATTACCAAGCACCTTTATAGGTCCTCTTGGATATTATACTTTCTGCTTCAGACACCACTACTATTTTTCACAGAAAACATAACTTTCGGTTCAATTTTATTTCTCTAAAACTATAATATCTTATGTGTTATGATTCGAATACTCCCGGTTATTATATAGCGGAATGCCTGAGGTAATCTTTTTTCCTAATAGACTTGAGTCATTATTTAAGCATTTTTTTATTCTTCAGTTTGTATTTGGATCATTCTCCAGTATTCTACACATTCATGTACCAATATTGACCTATTTATCGATGTATGTATATATTCAATAAATAACTTTTTTGGATTTGTTTGCATAATATGTATATTATGCCTGAATGGAATGCAATCCACATACGTCTTTCTGACTCTTTTCTTCAGATTAGAAGTCAATTAAAGTTTACAGTCGTAAACTTCGCTATCTCCAATGTTTATTGACATACTTCTTGTTATTAGGACCTCCCTGCCTATGGCCAAATTTGCTGCTCCACGGTATTTTTTTTAGAGAGTACATTCTTAATTTGCAGGGTATTCAGTTAATCGGGTTTCTGATTTAATCGGTTAATCGAGCAAATAATTAATCGGGGTTTAGATTTAATCGGTTAATAATCGGTTAATTTTAAATTATTCGATTAACCGAATAATTTCTATTTAAATATTAAACTGAAACTAAATCATGAATTTTGTGTACTTATTGAAGTATTTTATTAATAAAAAGAACAAAAACATAAAAAATAAACCAAAACAACAATTCAACCAAAAAGTAAATAATTTTCTTTAGTTTTAATAAAACTCGACTTGGAAAAAACTCTATCGCTAATTGTAGATGTTGGAGAAATCGAAAGTAAGACGTGATAAATAATATCCAATTTGTCAGTTATTTTTTTAGTTTTTTCTAAGCATATAAAATCCTCCATTATACCATAGGAGTCCTTTTTAGATTTTAAATACTTTTAATAATTTCGATAAGTTCTGATAAAAACTCGTTTCAGTAGTGTCTCCAGTTTCGCCTATTATCAAGTTCTCATCCGACAATTACATGTAAATTAAATATATGTATCAGTTATTATACTCCCTAAACATATTTCTTGAATGTTCGAAAAAATATGAAATTTTACTTTGACATTTGTATTTGAATTAAAATGGAAAATTAAAAACAAAAAAAAATATGTTAAAGTGCAAAAAAAATAAATTTCGGTTAATCGGTTAACCGACACAAATTAATCGGTTTATTCGTTATTTGAAAATCGGCAATTTTGAATTATTCGAACAGTTAACCGACCAAAATTAATCGGTTAACCGATTAACGGTTAACCGATTGAATACCCTAGTACATTCCAATAATTCTGAGGGAATATGAGCAAATTTGACATCATAATATTCTACTAAGCCCTCTCCAAGTGTGGCCATCTAGTCTAGCAAAAGGGCAATTGGTACTAACTGGGGTATTATGCCAAGCGGTATAAATTGGATATTCAAATCAGTTGTTAAACCCATCTTGTTTTATGGAGATCGGTTTAACCCAAACCGTGTCCTGGTGGTACGCCTAGGAAAATAATACCCATCACAAGGCCGTTGAACGAGTTATAAGGACTATCGCGATACTGATTACAGCCGCTATAAGGTCTACTTCCTCTAAAGCACTGTTTACTATTTTGAACTGGTTACCGGTGGATTTGATGGTGATACAAATGGCTCTCAATTCTGCTGCGAGACTGAGTGCTGGCTGTTCACACTAAGATACTGAATTTCTATGGGAACTTACATAGTAATTACTGCATCGGAAAACCTTATTTCGATATGTATTTCCATATTATAATCCCAAACAGGGATTTATGGCAGCGCGGCCTCTTTCCCCTTGACGATGTCATAAAGGTATATACTGACGGCTCCAAATGGGCCAATAGGATCGGTGAAGGTTTCTCTATTGAGAACTTTGTAATAAAATAGTACTTTAGGCTACCTAACTTTTGTACTGATCTTCAGACGGAAAATACTGCTATATGTGCATCCAATTGGCTGATGTGTTATCGATTATCTGGTGATATGTGTATATTTACTGACAACAAGGCTGCCGATAACGGAATAGTGAGTGTCTTCACGACATCTAGGTTAATCGAGAAATGCCGAGTATCCCTAAATGAAATAGCGAGACATTCCAGGATAATGCTTATATGGGTCTCTGGACACGAAGGAAATTGGTAATTGTATAGCAGATGAGTTGGAAAAAAGGGGTGCGATGAGGAGGCGATCGACCCATTTTTCTGATATTTCTCTTGTTAAATGCAAGATGGCAGTACAGCAGAAACTATATGATATTCACAAAACAGGTGGACTTACGAACCATCCTGTATTACAACGTTGTCGACTTGATGATACCAGCAGACATAATCTACTTATGGAATTTCATCGTAAGCAAATAAGGCAAATTGTTTGCATTATTACAGGATACTGTGTAATTGGAACACATGATAGAAGACTGGGCCTACGGTACAACGACTACTGTAGAAACTGTCATAATGAAGAAGAGGAGGAGATTGTGTCTCATCTATTCTGCCAATGCACGGTTCTGGCAAACCTGAGGTAACACTACCTCGGAACCCCATTCCTACCATGCTTGGATGAGCTAAATATCAATGATGAATCTTAGACTAATGTACTCCATCATCAGAGAATCTGGTTCGTTAAACTGTGATACAACGGACGTATTGTAAATACCCGGCTATTTATGCCTTGGGTATCACAATGGGATCAGTTTTAAATGAATCCAAGTGAGCTGCTTGACAAGTGGCAGCCCATGGAACCTAACCTCTCCAAGTATTTTGGGATCCAGAAGGATTTAATTTGTTACCAGAATTGAATAAAAATTGCGGTTAGATCACTATTTGAACAATTCTATGTTCAAAAACATGCCAAAGAATATTCTCTAAGATGTAGATGTCACCAGTTTTGATACGTTATTTAATAATCACATTAAAATATATACATATTTTCTATTTAAATAGCTGGACTATATATAATTATTTTTATCGCTTTCTTTATCACTTTCATTGCCCCTGAAATTTTAATATCTAACTTACGTGTTCGAACGCGAGTACTATTTTTGTCATATATGAAACACTATATCGTAAATTCATTAGAAGCTCTTCAAAAAATCAGCCATCAACTAATTTAATCAATAATACTTAAAAATAAAACTAATAAATATAACAAATACTAACTTACTTAAGTTATTTAAAACCACTCACTCATTCATTTCATCCATCATCTATCATAATGTTAAGAACTTAAATACTATAGTAAATATATTAAAAGTTCTGAACTACTCATATAACACAAAGTCAACAAATACTTTAAAGCCCCCCTAAAGAACACTAAAATAAATAATATCAAATGTCATAAAAAATTAACTACAAATTTAGCACAAGCATTAAAAATAAAAAGTAAACTAATAATACCTACTCGAAACAAGCCGCAAGATAAAAACATACAAATATTTCTAGGTATTATATTTCCAATAGTTTTATTTCAGATATCTTAAATTCTGGAACATAAAACAAACTAGTATGAACAGACTTCAGATTTCAACTTAAGCAAACACAAATATTGCCTTACTTTTTTTAGTGGATACCAAGCGAAATAAACTGAAATGAACATTTTTGTTAAATCATTGTTTTTATTTGTTGGAACATGTTTTACTCGCGTGAATCTTATAGTTTATGAAGTCTGCTTAATTTTACTGACATTGTCAAGTTTTCTTTACTTCATCTTACTAAATTTAGAGCAATCAGTTTAATTTCAAATTAAGGTTTTTCGTCTTGCTAGCGTATCTGTGTCTCCCTCATCAAGTTTGGATGTCTTTTGAGGAAGAGATACCTTTATTTTATCTTTTCAACGTTGTCACGATTTGTGGTAAGTAGTATTTCCCTAGCTTAACACTCTACAGCTAGTTATGCTGGTTATCAGGCATTGATTTGTAAAGTAATTTAAAAAAATTGGGTAACAACATTTTCAGAACATTTGAACATTTTGAATATGTAGTAAATAGAGTGAGAGAGTTTTGTCTCTAGATTTTGATTCTGTTTAATCTAAGGCAGATACAGATTATTAATAATTTTTGCAATTTGGCCAATGTAACCGCCTGTCTTCATATAAAAATATTGTTTTTAAAATCTTCTGACATTTGTGGCTCATCTGAAGAAATGATCAAGGCACACCGATATTAATATAGCTCAGCACCCAGTCATCTCATACCTTTTGGTGTACAAATTTTAATTTTCTGCTTCTCCTAGGTATTCATGAGACAGAGAGTACAAAATATATTCGTACACAACATTCGTATATAAACTGTTGTACAAGTAACTGCTACTTGAGATTTTGTGACAGTTATGAGTACTTTGCACGAGTTTAACTGCATAGTTATAAATTTTACTGTCAGATTCACGAGATTTAAGATTGTATACACTTTTATTTTATAGTGATATTGTTTTCATTTTATAACTATTGTGTATTTCATTTGAAGTTTTATTGTTGTTTTGCTGTCTTTTTTTTTTTGTTTTTGTTGTTCGTAGACAATTTGGAGCTATAAAATATGAATGTTATATGCAATTTTGACAAATGACTAGTCTGCATGAATGACATTGTTGGTATTAGATCCGGTGGGGATTGTTAGGAAATGAAGCACCCTAAACTGGTTGACATGTGTGATTAATTAAATTGTGAAGTCATTACTAATTGACATCTGATAACTTAAATTTGGGTATATGAGCTGTGATATCTCTCAATGGAATGCTATGTGCCATCTTTTACAAGTGCATTAGCTCTGATTCAATGTATCCATGTTCACAAGGGTAACCGATGAATGTCTCACTATCTTCTCCAGAGACATCCGTCATTCTTGGATATGGATATTCTCTAGGGATCTTAAGTACTTTGATACATAATTTATGTCGTCGAAGTATTAGGAATTGAACCGTGGATTTTTTTCATAAAGCTGAAAATTTGAGTATTTACCGCAAAAATTGAAAATGGTCACATAGTGAAATCTTGCCCCCTTGGGTCATGTTTGTACTTATTGGTAAAGCTCCGCACCTTGATGTTATGCCCCAAGGGAAAATATGGGGCGAAACCTGGGCTCCGAGGTGCACGGACCTCATTCCGAAAGTATTAAATTCGTAGCTGACTGGAGTCTATATAGTACTACGGGAGTTCTTGGCCACAGGACTTGTCCTGACTGGCTATTGGTGAGGTCATTTCGGTGAACACGTATTTGCTGTAGTTTAAAACCGAAAGGGGGTAGGTAGAATATCATCGGTCAAAAGACTGATATTTGGGCTAGTGAAGAATTCCGGGCCACCAATTGTATCTTACTAGGTATTGTTGCCGAAACAATAAGACCATTGAAAGTAGCAGATAGAAATTGGCGCTGTGCTCAGGAAACGTTGCATACGTGATATTCAGAGGATTGGTTCTCGGTCAAGGTATATTGTGTGTGACTTTTATTGGCCGGGAGCTTTTGAAGTCAGAGATCATATATCGAACTGGATTACCAGACCGGATGTGGTTGCTGTTATAATTGTCCTGGGTGTAACTGATTTACTAGCTAGCTACGATGGCAGGGATTATATTGCCCGAGCAAAGGTTTTTGCATTGATCTGTACAGTCAACATACGAAAAGTTGTCAAGTGTATGTTCCTTGCAAGTCACATAATGACGATGATAGGAACATAGATTCTATCCAGTTTTGAGATCACCGTTAGGTTAGGACGTCAAGGCAGGTACTCACTATCAGCCTAACTAACGAAAGCCTTAAAATCGATTTTAAGTCCATAAAGTTGACTATTATTTTAAATTTCGTACCATAAAACAAATTTAAAATGTTTTTTTTATTTAAAAAAAGCTTATTGTTTCGAACTTTTATGTACATTTTGTTTTTTAATTTTTTGCAATTTCTTCTTTTAATTTACATTCATTGAAAAATATTTTCAATTATTTGAATGTATACGTTGGAAAAAGTTTTGAAGCTTTTTTCAAATAAAAACAAAAGTTCTATTTTAAAATAAAGTCGACTTTAACAAAAATTAACTTTATAGTTAGGGCCAGGGCACACTTAGAAAGGTGATTGCGATGAAACAGCTGATTATTTTTTTTATTCAGTTTGAATTGTCAATTCACTTGTGGTTGTTGTGGCGAAAAATACAACAAATCCAAAAGCAAAAACAACAACAGGCAACTTTGACAGTTCACCTACTTTTTAACAAAAACAAAGTACCTGTTGTTTTTGTATTGTTGTAGTGATGCAGTCACCTTTCTAAGTGTGCACTGGTTAGGGCCATAGAGAATTATACATAGAGACGAGACACTCCGATTTGTCAAACAAAAAAAAACAAATCATATGTCTGATACAAAAACAAAATACATTGACTAGCATGTATTTTGTTGTTGCCAGAGATAGGTTTTTGACAACAGACTTAGGTTTTTGATAATTACGTCTCGTCGCTATGTTACCCTATGGTTAGGGCCATTGATTTTAAATCAAGAACTCTAATTGACTAACATGTCTAAATATGTTGGCTTTGACTTTGAAAACCGCGCATGCATAAAGTATATTATCGACATCATAAATATCAAAGGTCAATGAAATACAAAATATCATAGAAATACCCGAAACCATTGTAGTACTAACTAACCCTCTATTTTTCAAAACATTTCAAGTCACTTAGAAAATATTTCCATAGATATTATTGGAAAACAAAAACATTTTATATGAATAATTTTTCTAAGTGAGGTTAAGTGATTTACAAATAACCACCTAAAAGAGTATCGTCTAACTTAAGAGTCCTAGTTATATCTCCTCGACACGACTTGTTTGCAAATTCTAAAATTTAAGTGAGTATAGAGAATTTTGTATCGTTGGGGATTTTGAGATGGATATTTATTTAAAGCCTTGTCTGAGAATTTCCTAGTCCAAGTCTAGAGCTGGCTGTATTAGACAATCCAGTTAAACAACGGTCGAAATGGATTCTTATATACCTAACTTGGTGCTGTACAAATACCTTGATCTTCTTTGTCTTTATTGAGGCACAATTATGGACAAATTTGGTAGCATTAGTTTTTTCTTTCCATTCGTCCAGCCATTTCTTCAACTTATTGATGTACAGAGAAAGCCAATCGAATGTTTCGATGTATATATTTTGTCGGTTCTTGCTATAGATTGGACGAATTGGCGCAATATTCAAGGTATGTGGGTTAACTGTTATATTGCGTTCAGATTAATAATATAATTATATAATACATCCAATTGTATCCAAAAATAGCATCAGGCCATCGGCGAAATCCAATCAATATCAAAGTATCGATTAGCTTAAAAGAATGTGTTCTTTCTTGTCATATGAGATACTCTATATTTCTAGGACACTTTGAATGGCTATAGCTTCCTAAGGATACTGGACATCTTTCAGTCTGGACGTTAAGGAAACAAATACAATAGTTTCCAATTGGCTTGGAATATTTTGTAACGCCGGGACATCAGGTAAGTGGTGTGACGAGTGGTTATATAAGAATACTGAGATTTCACACGGTGAAAGCAGAGATGCTGTGATCAGCAGCGTCTCCATTATGAATTGAGGTGAGGTTCTCTACTATTATTTCAAGTATTTTGTGGTTTAAAAACTACTTGCTTTTCATTAGTGATATATGAAGACAACCTATTTTATGCGCAAGAAGATAGGATAGTATTCACACCACAGCCAGTCTAATTAAAAAGGTTCTTCTACTTTCTACAATGAAAAGTTCATTAATCTTATATGAACGACCAAATTTTGAGTTCCTTAAATATATGTATTGTTTGTTTCGTGATCTCGGCTGTGTAGCTTTATAAATATTTTATACTTTGCTGAATACATTCTTTCCAGTTTTACTATACTGCTACTTGTTCAAAAATACTAAAAAAAACTATTTCTAATTTTAAAACTATTTGGTTTCCCCTCATGACAAACATAAATCCCATCTAAGAAAACTATTTTTTCAACATATGCTCTTATGTTCACCAACCTGACATCAACCCCCCAAAAAGCTTTCCACTTAAAACAATTTTACATATTTAGGCAATAAAAATATTAAATAACTACAAAACTTTTGATTATAACAGCCATATATCTGGCTACACAAATAAATAAATTTAATTTTTCGATTTCGAAAAAAAAAATATATAAAAAAACCCATAAAAAGATATAAAACAATAGCAGTTTATTTTGTTTTTCTGTTAACAAGAAAAGAAACAAAAATAATTTATTGCCACTTAAGTCATAAATACATTTATAATTTCTACCAATTTACTTTACAATCTCTTATGTGCATCTAACGAAGAACAGAAAAAATTAAAAACAAAAGAAATAAAACGAAAATTTATGTATTTTTTCTTTCATAGCATTATTAAACAACATATAAATGGACGGACTAACAACAAGAAAAAAAACATGTTCATATGTACAAATGATATAAGGTTATGGCACTTTTAAAGCTGATATGATAGAGACGAGTTTATTTATGAGACTGCTGGTGCTGCTGCTGTTGCTGGTTGCTGGTGGTAGGTAGTTCACATTGTGTTGCATGCACTAAGTCCACGACGACAACGACTAACAACAGCAGTAGTACAAGTAGTAGCGAAACTCTCTAACAAGGAGGCCAATCAACAAAGATACAGACATTCATATACCAAAAAAAACACACATCCATACAGTAGTAAAACTAATTACAAGGTGTGCCGCCAAAAGCCACCACATTAACAATAAACTATACTCACAGATAAATTCATACATCCATACATAAATACCTACACTCATAAATATAAATACAATAAATATATAAATAAAATAAAACCTTTATTTTTGTTTAACTCTGAAAATGAAAAACAAAAGACACTCTTGAAAAACTAAAACCATAAATAACAAAATGATATAAAAACGTAAGAAATTTAAATTATTTTTGAGTTTTGGTATTATTTGAAGTTTTTTTCGCTGTTGTTGTTATGAAACGCCCTCCTTTTGTTAAAATTGTTTAACTCTCTTTATTTTCTATATGGTCAAAAAAAGATAGTGGACTTTACCATAATAATTCATCCTAAAGCCTTTGTGTTTCTTATTGACGATGTTGCGGCTGAAGATGATGATCTTAATGATCAAACAAGCAACACTACTTAACAACATCCATTTCAAATCCCCCAAAAAATAAAAACAGTGGCTTTGTTTGGGTCATTTAAACAGCATCAAAGTTTTACTATACAAGACAATGCAGAGACATATGTATATCGTGAACTAAGATTGAAAAAATTGTATAAATAAAATCCTCAAATAATATTAATAATTCTTAAATTGAACAGAAATGTGAATTTAAATAGACGATAGGTAACGAAAATTTGACACGCTATTTATATTTATTACATATGTATGTAATTAGTAGTTAGGATTGATCTAACCGCCCCTAGTAATATAATGCCCAGTGGATCTCAAACATTCTTAGAAGATCGTCTTTAGATCTAAAGACTATATTCTCTCTATTGTATTCTTTTGGTTCTTCATATTCACGCTGGGATCGATATATATCAGTGTTGTGGAATGTGTGATTCTAGGGTGATTCTTTTAATTGCTAATAAAAATCGATCAGTAGTTTAAAAATGTTAACAGCACTTCGATACTCTCAGATACACTCTATTAATGCAAACACTTTAAAACATACACTTTATAATTCACAACAATACAATGGTAATACAGTCTATGTTAACTCTAACATCGCCTATGATATACTAACTGCTCTGCAACTTCCTGTAAATATTTATATACCAGTGCCAACTTCTAGTAGTTTCATGAATAACCTAACGGAAAAAAGTAAAATGTTCTATTTCTACAAAGATAATATAGAACTTTTAGCATCTATAATGTTAATGTTAGCGGCTTTAACAGTTAATGTTGGTATACCTGTAAGTGATGATAAATGTTGTAAGCAGCCGTTACAGACCGTTAAATTGACGGTTTCTGTTTCCACTTTGACGATTTCAGTCTTTGGTAAGATGAGTGGTGGCATAAGGGGATAAATTTCAAATTTAAAAATGCCACAGTGACACACCTCAGAAGGGCTAACATCTCTGTCGTGCGTTCAGTCAGATAATGGAATGACTTAGATGATTCCATGTCTTTATTTGGGTTCCAAGAATTTTTGGTAGTTTTTAAACAAAACCATACTCACACTATAATTCCACAATGCTTTCAGTGATATTAATATCATGTATAACAAGCTTGTGCAAATGATCTTCGATAACGTTTTTTAAATCAGTATCTCCATGTTATGAATTATGTATTGAAACTAACTAGACATGACTTAACTATCCAGGTTTTACATAATTGCTTAGAAATTCAGAGCTCGATGGTTCCTTTAAAAGGGCAACTGTTCATTTGAACTAGTATCGTCTCGTCCGAAAGAAGCTTTTCTACATGATTAACCGAGTTTTATATGTTAAAATAACTAGTTGCTTACTTAAACTCTGCCATAGCGGGACAGTATTTATGTCGCAAAGATTTTGAAGATTCTGAAGATCGTCATTGCATTGGGAGCAAATCGACCTTCCAAACAAATCCAGGTTGAATTTATTGGGTGTATGACTTGAAAAGTAGGAAGACAAATAATTGAAGGCATTAATCCATAAAGATTGTTGCCAAACTCAAAAAGACCTTGCGAAATTATTGGAAGCTACTCAAGGAAAATAATTTTTGCACCGTATCATTACATGCAAATGAATCCATTATGATAACAATCCATTGGCCAACCAGCCAATCGACAGACACAAAAGCCAAATATTACACAGAGAATTTACAGATATTACACCGAATTTGTTGTCAATCGAATGATTCTACCTTAGTGACTGAATTTTATAGTCGTGGCAACAAAATTTTAGAAGGTGTAACAAAAGTTTGATTACTTCAACCGAAATTGTTCTTTATCAACTTACTTTCTGTTGATAGAACCGAAAAATTCTATGTGTGCAACCGAATCATTCGATTGGCAACAAATTCGGTTGCTACTACGAATTAGTTTTCTCTGTGTATGAAATAAATATTAAAAACTATTTAGAATGAAGTCGTCGTGAAGATGTGCCTCACCAGTTTTATAGTCCAGACTTTGCACCGTCCGAATACTATTTGTTTCTCTCTGAAATACGCTTCACTTTAGAACAGAGTATTCCAAATTGTCTTCAATCGTTATTGGCTTAAAAATTTGAAAACATCCCGCATTTTTAATACAAGACTAGCAGAATATATTGATGGCTTAATATGAAAAAGGAGTAACTTGATTTTTTGTTACTTTGCAGAGAAATAAAAAACTTATTAAAATCCATTAAATTTTAGACATAAAAAATTTTAACGCAATCTATGAAATAGTCCACATATGTAATGGCATCACTTGAGAACGGCTTTAGCGATTTGGCTGATTTTTTTGTATTCGATTCGAAATTTTCAGGAGATGGTTTGTAAAGAAAAAAAATTCGGAAATTTTAATTTTCAATATATTGCCTCCTTTTCACTTCTCATTTTTCTTAATAAGAGACATTTATTGAAAAAACTTGATCAACTAACATTAGCAAATAGCTACCGGGCGAAGCCGGGGCGGTGCGTTCAGGTAGTTTTCAATAAAAAGATACATCACATTTTATTTCTCATTGAAAATTTATTTATTTATGTTATTTAATATAACAATATTTTCATTGCTATTTAAAAAAATTAGTTACGTTTTTTTTCTATTAAGCCATCAATATACTGTTCAAAGAAAATATTTATCATGAAGTTAAGTTCATTAAGAAGTCAAATTGTTTACTTTTTAAAAGTTTGGGGTGTAGGGTAGAAGTTTATGAAACTCAAAGAGTTTGTAGATAATGTGTGTGAAGACGAGAATCTTCACAGAGCGAGATTTCTTTCATAATTTTGACTGATACATTTAAAACCAAGGAACTGACCCTCTTTCGAATCCGAATTCCAGGCCTATTCAGCAAGGATTAGACACCTGATATTTTACCGGAATGATTAAATTTATTTCGAGAGAAGTATGAAAATATGCAGTTTCTACTGCCCTATTCCCATAGACGACTGATGATTGGGACTAGATTACCAGTTTAAGGTATATGAACTTTAACGTGCATTTTTATACCCTACACCACTATAGTTGGGAGGGTATAATGCGTTTGTGCACCTTAAAGTATACCGCTCGACGTAGAATCACTTTTTGAGTCGATGTCCGTCCGTCTGTCCATGTAAACCTTGTGCGCAAAAAATTTGGTACATATGTTTTTTTCGACCAAGGACCAAGCCCATTGAAAATGTCTGAAATCGGGCCATTATTTCACCTAGCCCCCATACAAATGTCCTCCCGGAATTGGACTTTATCGGTCATAAATATTTAATTTATATAGAGATCTACACAAATTTCGCTCCAAATAAGTTTTATATATACGAAATTCATGTCACCAAATTTTGTTACGATTGGTCCTTAATTAGTCATAGCTCCCATATAGACCCGCTTCCGAAAATCACTTTAACGTGCATAAATCTATTAAAAATGTTGGTATACACACAAAATTCAACATTTCATATAGACATAAATCACACGACATAATTTCATGGTGATCGGTCCATAACTGATCATAGCTGCCTTATAAGGCCCACTTCCGAAAATCAGTCACGAATATAAATTATTGATATTGTAAAAGAAAAATGTTTTCGGGCTTGACCGACCATACTTTCTTACTTGTTCTATATACTAATTGTTCCGTCAAGTCCTCTAGAATATGAAAGAAGCATGAGACTACAAATTCATGCCGATAGTGTGATAATACAGTTCATGGACGAATAAGTGTGTGGTATCAAATTCAGAATTATTCACTATATGGCGAGAGAACCAAGGATGAAGAACCGTTGTTTCTGTTCATTTATCTTCATATATTATTGAGAGCGATTATTTCGAAAACGTAAATTAATATTTACAGAAGCACTCACTATTCAATATTTTGAATAAATTTAAGGTTTTATTTAATTATGGTCACAAAAATACGTGACACTTCCTATAGGTAAAAATTTTATTAGTTTAAATGATATGATTAAACTACACTCAGTTATTTATTTGCGGAATGATTCTGTGATCGGTTATTGTATTATCTGAGTGATGAGTTTCCAGATCTTCTTGAGTTGATCATTCTGTCTCAAACTGTGTTGAGAAACAGTAGTATACCCGATATATTGATTTATCAACTTCCACAAGTTGATTTCAACAGACCATCGGACATGGATATATGGACGAAGCTATATATAACGATCCAGAATGTATATATTTTATAGGATCGGAAATGTGAAAATTACAAATGGAATGACAAACTTATGGTGAAGAGTATAATTAGCTACCAGCTTCATGTTGATGTTCATATTAATTTATATTAAAGATAAAATGGGTTTCTTATATTTATTTTGTATATTTGGAATTGATGGCAATAAACATATATGTAGGGTACAAACCACCAACTTAATTGTATAGTATAAGGTACAACTTTAAACAAAACGGAATTAAAACTCTGTCCTACTGTTAATATTACTCTGACCATTTGTTTGGCTTATGTTGCTGCTGTTTATTGTATGTTTGTATTTTTATACTTTTAATGTTATCTTATGATAATCACTGGCCATTAGTCATTTTGAAGTATCACTACCATTGGTTTTAAATCAAATTGACAGTAAGACAGTGAGTAACAGCATTGCCGCAGCTCAAGCAGCTGTTATTGCGCCAACAACCGGTAGCGTTTCTTATCTTTATGATGAAATATTTTCCTCATACAAATACCACATAAACACACTTTTAGCCATAACCAAAGTATAGTCGTGTACTCATATATTAAAATTTTTATTTGTTTTTTTTTATTTTTATTTTTCATACGCTTTTTGAAACGTAAATTGAAATTGACAGTAAAACACACAAGTTGAATGTTTATAAAACTGACTTACATATATTTTTCTGAAATTAAGAGGAAAAAAATTAAGTGAAATATTTATTTATATAGTACGGGTATTTGCATTAACTAATTAAGTGATCTGGTATTTTGAATAAAATGCCAACTTGTTATCTAATGAGTCAATTATTTGCTTTCAAATTTTTATTTTTATTAGATTGTATATTGGTATGCATATTTAACGAGAAATATGCATATTTGGAGTGATAAAATGTAATGTGCAATAATAAATTTCTAAAATTATGGTTTACAGGGGAATAACTAGTAGATGATCGTGTAGAAACAATCGTGTGCAATATTTTTATTGAGCTCTTAATTGGAAAATATTTGTTCTGTAAAATATCAGCTATAAAGTGTATAAATGATTTATTCAGAGAATTTTTTACAGTGACAATAATTTTCAAATACAAGAATGTTTGACATGGCATCAAACCTTACCCGTTTTAAATTTGTTAAAACTTGGCATACAAATGTGTAGTGGTTCAAACATTTTCAATTCGCTTTGGTTTATATTTAAGCGAGGTTTAAAGTTCAAATTTTATATAAAAATCATGTAAAATCGCTCAATTTCATTTGTATACAACTTCATAACCGCTTTTCAAATGTTTACAATATTAATCTCATAGTTTCAATATATTATTATAAAAACCCTTTTATTTTACTCACAGGATATTGAACAAAAATATTTCAAGATTTCCTTCAACTAAAAATTCAAGGTGGGATTTCGAGACAATAAATATTTATTTAATGCGAGATTTTTTTTATAATAGTAGTTTTTATTTTGAAACATTTATGCAATATAAATTTATTCAAAGTATTGGCCATTATTAGCTATGCCTTTTCCTAAATATCCTTCTGGCAACATATGGATTCCGAGCCAAAATAACTGGCTCGGAATCCAGAGGCCAATAACTAATCATACGGATACTCTGTTCTGACATGAAGCGTAATCGGACAGGACAAGGTCTGAACTATAATGTGGGTCGGGCTTCACATACGATCTCTTACGCTTCGATTTATCGTAAGGGATCCATTCTTCATCACAAGTATTCATAAGTAACAGTGCAAATATGATTTTCTTTTATAGCGTTGAAACTTAATTTCGAACATGCAAAATCGACTTTTAAGATCTCTCGGCTTCAATTCGTATGGTACCCAATTATGTATCCCTTATGGACAGTAAATGGTACTAATGTCTGATTACTTGGCTGACTCCATTTCACACGTATGTCACTTAAGTGTCCCTAAGTGTAACCACTTTAAATTAGTGCATTTGTCTCTAAATAATTCAAAAAGATCTTTTGACCCTCTGCTTAGGACATGCGGGAGAATCCATATCAATACGGACAGAAAACGGATTTTAATGAAATTTACCACACATATTACGTTTCCAAATGGTTCCTCAAATCAATGACTTTTTCGTAGAAAATCCTTTCCATTTCATAAATATTGGGATTTAAAATTTTAAAAATTTCTTAAAATTGTTTAAAAATATATACACATAATTGCCCATAACATTGAAACTACTCAAAGTCAATATAATTTTTGATTTCATTTTAAAGGCAATGATATTGTCCTTAAAATGGTTCTAAAAGGTTAAAGGTCAATACATATCAATGTAAAGAATATATTTCAATGTAAAAAATATCAAAGATCGCGGTGTTAAAAATTCCAAAAGAACATGGTATTAACTCTCTACTATATTCGTGCAAAATAATTTCGATGGAGACTAGATTAGTTCTGGACTTATAAAGAAAAACGTTATTATAAGTATGTTTTTATACCCTTCACCTTCGTGAGAAGGGTATATATAAGTTTGTCATTCCGTTTGTAATTTCTACATTTTTCATTTTCGACCCTATAAAGTATATATATTCTGGATCCTTATAGATAGCGGAGTCGATTAAGCCATGTCCGTCTGTCTGTTGAAATCAATTTTCTGAAGACCCCAGATATCTTCGGAATCCAAATCATAAATAATTCTGTCAGACATGCTTTCGAGAAGTTTGCTATTTAAAATCAGCAAAATCGGTCCATAAATAACGGAGATATGAACAAAAAACCGGGATAACCTCGATTTTTGACCTATTTTTGAGCTATATCTGGATTACTAAGTCATTAATATAGACAATATGGATATGTAATCATAGATATTTCAAAGTCCATTGCAACGATGTGGATAAGGCTATAGTAAGTTGGACCTACAATGGGTCAAAATCGGGAAAAATATTTTTTAACACGAATTTTTTTTTTCATAAAAAAATTTTTTTTGTCATACATTTTTTTCCAGAAAAAAAAAATTTAAAAACTAAAAAAAAAAAATTTTGAAAAACTTTTTTTAAAAAAAATTAAAAAACAATTTCCAAAAAAAAAAATTTTAAAAAGAATTAAAAAAAATTAAATTTTGTTTACCTAAAAATATTTAAAAAAATGTATTTTAAAGTATAATTTGGTGAAGGGTATATGAGATTCGGCACAGCCGAATTAGCTCTCTTACTTGTTTCATATAAATTCATTTAGAAACATATTGGATATATTATGTATGTGGTAAATTAAAATCTGTAACATCTAGGTTTTGTTAGTTTCAAATTAATCTGTATTTTAGTCATTACCCACCCGCTGAAAAATGTGGACAGGTGAGAAGACTTTCCAAAAATAATCAAATTATCAATAGCATTTTATTCAACTGCAAAAGAATTATACTGAAATGTATGTAGGGGAGAGGGGGCACGTTTGAACAGGGGCACCTTTGAACAATGTTCATAAAATCTCAGTTAACAATTTTTTCCGACCCTTAACCGAGTTTTTCACATGGCAACCTTGTTTTCCAGCAACATCAACAACTTTCACTAGTTTTTTCAGTCGTCGACCGAACGTAGTTAGGTGACCATGTTTTTGCAGTAAATTTTGTAATTTTTTTTTATTTTTTTGTAAGAGTGTTTTCTTTCGTGAAATAAATTCATTGTTTTTTATGTTTAAATGTTAATGTTTATGGTTTTTCGTCATAAATAAATCGAATTTATTACATATAAAGAAAATAGAACTGTTTATGGTATTTATGTACATAAATGCTACAAGATAAAAATTAAAGCTGCCCCGTATGGGGCACATTTGAACATAATGACTTAATCCATTAAACAAATAAAAAAATATATAAAACGAACTAAAAATAAGTTACTTGTAGACTTAAACTAAAGCTAATTTTCATACATATTAGTTAAATTATATAAAAAGTCAATAATTCAAAAACATAAATTTGTATTAGGCTTGAAAGCAAAAAGTGTTCAAAGGTGCACCCCTCTCCACTACATATGTTTTCAAAACTATTATTTATTTTAATCATTTTAAAATTCAAAAGTTATTACGATATCTTAAC
The DNA here is from genome assembly GCF_958450345.1 of Calliphora vicina. Classification (NCBI taxonomy): domain Eukaryota; kingdom Metazoa; phylum Arthropoda; class Insecta; order Diptera; family Calliphoridae; genus Calliphora; species Calliphora vicina. The sequence goes on along the minus strand of NC_088781.1, from coordinate 112,356,389 downwards.
CGATCATTTTTTATGAGCTTCCAAATCAAAAAAAAAACAATAAGAAAGTATGGTAAAAGAGCAAAAACATTTTTCTTTTAAAATTTCAATAATATATATTTTTAAGTGATTTTCGGAAGTGGGCCTTTTAAGGGGGCTATGATCAATTATGGACCGATCACCATGAAATTAGGTCGTATGATTTATGTCTCTATGAAAGTTTACTATGTTGAATTTTGTGAGTATACCAACATCTTCAAGCGATTTATGCACGATAAAGTGATTTTCGGAAGCGGGTCTATATGGGAGCTATGACTAATTATGGACCGATCGTAACAAAATTTGGTGACATGAATTTTGTATATATGAAACTTATTTGGAGCGCAATTTGTGGAGATACATTTATGACCGATAAAGTCAAATTTCGGAAGGACATTTGTATTGTGGCTAGGTGAAATAATGGACCGATTTCAGCCATTTTCTTGGTCCTTGGGCCGAAAAAATAATATGTACCAAATTTTATCGAAATATCTTCAAAATTGCAACCTGTACTCTGCGCACAAAGTTTACATGGACAGCCAGCCAGCCAACCAGAAGGACGGACGAACATCGTTTAATCGGTATACTTTAGACTAATATTTTTGGGCGTTACAAACATCTGCACAAACGCATAATACCCTCCCCACTATGGTGGTGTAGGGTATAAATATGTGAATGATAATTTTTTGTAAAAAAATTTTGCTAGAAATTTAAATGTCAAAAAAATGCTACCAAATATGAAAAAATTTAGATTAATTTTTTAGTTGTACCTATAAAGTACAAAGATTGCTTAACAACTCAACTCCCTGAGAGCCTGAAAACAAAACAAACCACTAGAGTTGGGTTGTTCATGAACGAACAAGTTCAATTGAACAATTCAGTCAAATGAACAATGTGAAGTTGTTCAATCATCTTGTTCTTTATTGTTCTTTTTATTCACTTTATTCCTTTTCGTCATCCGTCATTATATGAAACTTATATTTTGAATACACTTTTAAATGGGATTTATGTTGTTTTAATTTTATATAATTCCTTCTTCTTTTTTTTATTATTAATATCAAATTCTTTTTCCAAAAGCAGAAGTGACCTGTTCGTTTTGTTCACTGCAAAAACATTAAGACAGCAATTGTTCATTCACTTAGTTCAGTTAAACACCACAGAATAGAAGTGACCAACTGAACAAAAAGAACGAACTTGTTCATTTATTTGTTTTGAACAAAAACGACCAATCAGTAAAAAGAACGATTATGCCCAACTCTACAAACCACTACTATCCACTACAGAAAATTCTATAACCTGACACATTGACAACATTTGTGTCCAATCGTTTGTTTGTTATAAATTCTCTAGTCTTGACAATTGTCGTATGTCTGTCTGTCTGCATACTGTAGGCACTCTTATACTCCCAATATATAAACACATGTCTCCACTAAGTGTTGTTTAATTTACAGCCAAAGATCAAGTACTTAAATTATTACAATATTTACTTTTTGAAGAAAAAAAAAACTAGACATCTACTTAAACGGATTTCCTTGAATTACAAACAATACAACAAGACACCCAACACGAAAAACGAAAAATAACAACCAGAGGGAAAAAAATTAACAGCAACAGCACCAGAAAAAACAGCCACATTCAACACTGATGACTATAACGAAGGAAAATATTATATAAAAAAAAAACCAAACCTAAGACCTAATAAGGCGTCAACCTTAAAGGAGTTGCTAACACATTTTTACATCACTTTGCACAAAATAAATGTCTCCCATGTGAGTGCTGACAGCATGTCACCTACAAATGTCATTTAGGAAAATGAACAAAAACGAACGAACGAGCGAGCGAATGAACCAGCAACACAAACAAAAAAATTAAATAATACAAAATTGTAGATACAATATTGTACTATACAGTGTTGCTGTTGTTGTTTTTGTTAAGCTGTCATTATAAAACAAAAAAATATATATTTAACAGCAATGACAACAACAGCACCAACACCAACTGAACAGCAACCTAAAGAACGTATTCGTACGTAAAAGATGTATGAGAGAGATACAAGTAGAGTTTTTAGTCAAAATGTAAATGTAACATAAAGAAAGTGTCAAAGTAAGCATTATAAAAATGACACAAGGAAGCCATAAATATTAAACCAACAACTAACAAAAAATTAAACAAAAAGCAGCAACAAAGTAGCTACATAGTATTGCAGCCAACATACACACAGTAGTACATAATAGTGTAGCAGTGGCAACAGCAAAAAACGTTAAAGAATATTTGACACACACGCTCTAACTCATTTACCACACAACTCACTCACTCAAACTCAAATTTATAGTGTCAAACAACAAAATGTTGTAAGAGGAGACGAGGAGGTGGTGTTGGCATTGCTACATGACAGTAAAACATTATTATACAGTAGGGGTACATACGAACAAAACTTAAATCAACAACACCTTCATGTTGTCAACAGCATCATTACAGCAGTAATAATTTTAATCATAACTTTTTGTAGCAATCTAAATTTGTAAATATTATGTATTTGTTTTATTAAATAAATTGTTTGTTGGCTTAATGATGTAAGTGTGAAGAACAAATATCAATGTTATGTCGAATTATCGTTATCTATTATTTTAAGATTATAATACATAGATGATGGTTTGTTGCAAAGTAGGCTTCTTCCCACTAACACTGTGGCATTCGGATACATCATATTTAACCCTTAAGCCTGCTGGTACATGAACTAGACGCTTCAATGGACTTACACCAAGTTTAACAAACTTGTAATCATTATCATTCAGTCACATGCATCTCAGTATCTGCCATCTTTTTGGAAATCTAAAAGATGTTGACTTTTGGAGTTCACTGATGCCTCGTTTAGGAGACCGATTGCTTCAAATTGTACTAACATCTCAGTAAATATTTCCTATCTATCCATCCATAGTGTTCAACATGTGTAAATGATAAAATATGCGTTTTGTTCGGTTAACGATCCTCGCGCTTCGCCTATTTTACGGTGATGTACATTTCAGGATGAATGGGTACGTCATGAAACAAAATTGTTTCATGACGTACATGAGATCCAAGAGTGTCCAGCGCATCCCGAAAAGTCACTAGTTGGTATAGATTTTGGGGTAGTGGCATCACCAAATTTCATTGAGAACGACGCTAGTCACCATCGTTAACGATGAGCTCTATATGTCGATGATTACCAACTTTTTTTTCCTGAGTTGGATGATATTTTTTCATACGACATGTAGTTTCAAAAGAACGGCACTATGTGCCTCACAACTCATGCCACATTGGACATTCTTCACGATAGATTTGAGAGTACGCACAGAAGATCGTGCAATTTGACCCCACTAGACATTTTCGTGGGGTTTTCTTAAGTCGCATGTCTATGCAAATAAGTCACAAACCACAGAGGCCTTCGAATGCAACATAACATATGCCATTGAACAAATTCTGCCTGATTTATACGCCAGAGTCACGAACAATTGTATATTTTGAATGCGCGACACCCCAGAAGCTGCCGCGGCATTTGCACGATGTAATATTCCATAATGACATCGATAGCGTAAGAGATCGTATGTTAAGCCCGGCAAACCAGTCGAATCGACATCAAAGTCAAATATCCATAGTGCTAAATTCTAATTCGCTAAATTTGGTGGGAGGATGCAATTGATTAGGATCAAGCGAGCTTTGACCGAAAAACGCTCTCTCTGGGAAACGCTTCACAGAGTATCCGATATTTGCTTCATTTGTCCTGGGTCTCAAAAGATGAGCAGTTGCTTTAGCTGGGAATCCATTTGTTGTCAGAAAAATGTCTTCAGACATATATATTTAAAAGCGAAAGATCTGAACTGTTTTACTGATATCTTATTATATACAAACACTTTTTCCATGTAAACTCATATAACACCCCAGCAAAAACATTACTTTCTTAGTAAGCCAGCAAGTAATATTGCAGCCAAGGCATAACTACTTATTACTTTACTGAAACACTACTTACCTTTGTTCGAGATTTTTAAAAAATTCATGGGTCAAGCTTACAAATGTACTTACATTCAGCACCGGTATAAGTAGTTACAATCAAAACAAGAATATGTAGCTAAAAAAAAACCAGACAAATTTTTGCTTGTGTTTGATAGTCAAGCTGCTAACTCACTGCTCGAGTTATTTTATTGTAAGTTAACAACACTTGTAATATCAACATATAAATGAATATGATATGAACAAAAAAATTAATGGCTTTGACTGGTGGCGAACCACTAACCTCCCGTTTTCCAGTAGATACCTGTGTTAAATGCAAAAGTTCATTACCAAGCTAATGGCAACGATTATACTAGAACGCATTCAACCATCAGTAGAATCTATACTGCGCAATGAACAAGCAGGTTTCCGTACTGGAAGATCCTGTACTGACCACACTAATTCTCTACGTATCATCATTGAACAGTCCAAGGAATACAACACACACCTTTACCTTCTTTTTGTTGACTTTGAAAGAGCCTTTGACACAGTATCAAGGGTTCACTTGTGGGATACACTTTCTTCTAAAGGTATTCCCAATAAAATTGTTATGCTCATCCGAGAACTATAGAACGAGTCCACCAGTCGAGTACATTTTAATGGTAACACCAGTGTACCATTTTCTTCCTCTGCTGGAGTGAAACAAGGCTGTATTCTATCACCTACATTATTTCTTCTACTTCTTGACAGTGTACTTGAGCAAACCAATATCGAAGCCCCAAATGTTATACAGTGGAACATGGCCGAAAAACTAAATGACATAGATTATGCCTACGACATTTGCCTAATGGCACACCTCTTTGATGATATAGAAACTAAATTAAAACAACTTTCTGTAAATGCGAAGAAGATCGGTTTGAAAATTAATTTTAAGAAGACAAAGCTTATGCGTGTAGGCACAACTTCAATCACGCCGCTAAAAATGGAAAATATCGTAATACAAGATGTGGAATCATTTAACACAATCACTACTGATTGCATAAGGTATGGAGAACCAACACCATCAATAGGAAAACAAAACTACGGCTCTTTGACTGTAATGTAAAGTCTGTGCTGTTGTATGGTTCTACTACATGGAGAATAACACAGCACAATTTTAAAAAAACTTCAAGGTTTTATAAACCGATGCTTGCGCCGGATTCTTTGTATTTTCTGGCCAAACACCATATCAACGGAAGTCATTTTAAGACTTACAAACAACACACCAATAGAAGACGAAATAATGAAGTGAAAATGGACATGGATTGGACACATTTTAAGAAGACCTGAAGATGATATCACCCGATCAGCACTTCAATGGAACCCTCATGGTCATCGTAGACCTGGAAGATCACGTACTACGTGGATAAGAGCGGTCAAACAAGAATACAATACTGTTAATAAGTCATGGAACCAAATTAAGTATCTTGCCAGGGATCGAAGAAAATGTAAGGAAATTGTAAATGCCCTATGTTCAACCTGAACATTTATTTTTTTTATATTACATATATGTATTTGTATGATTATTTTAAAATAAATAAAGGACATATATATGGGGCATTTCATGTCAAGTGAACCAACTTTTGAAATCGATGTCTTCCGATCGGGATGAAATTTTCACCAAGGTTAGCTCTATTGGATAGTAACTCAGACACAATTTTTCAACAACATCGGTCGAGAACTCTCTGAGTTATAGGGGGTAAAATTTTGACAATTTGGTCAAACAGGGGTTTTTTCTTATCCATGTAACTTATTACCTATTGTTCTTAGCAAAATGTGTCCCAAATAGTATAGATAGCTATTTCTTCGATCTTTCGAAAAAAAATATTTAAAAAAAAAAAAATTTTTAATATTTTTTTTCCGAAATCAAAAACTTTTTTGACTTTTTTTTAAAATACGTCATTTTTTTTTTTATTTTTTTTTTCTTAAAATAAAGTTTAGATATTTTCCTTGAACACCTACTTGGTCGCTTAGTGGGATGCGAGTGGGATATCTATCAAAATAAATATTTTGTAACTCAAAACATAAAATTTTTGACTTTTTTTGCAAAATCAAAAACTTTGTTGACTTTTTTTTTTCAAAATGGACCCTTTTTTAATCTTTTTTTTTAGGTCAAACAAAAGCTTAGATATTATCCTTGAAGACCCTTTTGGTCGCTTAGTGGGATGCGAGTGGGATATCTATCAAAATAAATATTTTTTAACTCAAGACTTACAATTTTTGACTTTTTTTTTTGCAAATACGATTTTTTTTCCAAATGGGCCCTTTTTTTAAATTTTTTTTTGTAGTCAAAAGAAAGCTTAGGTCCATTCCTTTAAGATATTTTTAGTCCCTTAGTGGGATGCGAGTGGGATATCTATCAAAATAAATATTTTGTAACGCAAGACATACAATTTTTTAATTTTTTTTTGCAAAATCAAAATTTTTTTCCAATATGGGCCCTTTTTTAATTTTTTTTTTTTGCTCAAAAGAAAGCCTAGGTCCATTCCTTTAAGATATTTTTAGTCCCTTAGTGGGATGCGAGTGGGATATCTATCAAAATAAATATTTTGTAACAATTTTTTAATTTTTTTTTGCAAAATCGAAATTTTTTTCCAATATGGGACTTTTTTTTAAAAATTTTTTTTTGCTCAAAAGAAAGCTTAGGTCTTTTCCTTTAAGACCTATTTTGTCACTTAGGAAGATGTGAGTAGGATATCTATTAAAATAAAAATGTTGTAACTCAAGACATTCAATTATTGACTTTTTTTTTGCAAATTCGAATTTTTTTTCAAAATGGGCCCTTTTTTAAAAATTTTTTTTATTCAAAAGAAAGCTTAGGTCCATTCCTTTAAGATATTTTAGGTCCCTTAGTGGGATACGAGTGGGATATCTATCAAAATAAATATTTTGTAACTCAAGATATACAATTTTTGATTTTTTGGCAAAATCAAAAACTTTTTTGACTTTTTTTTAAAATGGGCCCTTTTTGTAATTTTTTTTTTGCTATAAAGAAAGCTTAGGCCTATTCCTTTAAGATGGTTTTGATCGCTTAGTGGGATGCGAGTGGGATATATATCAAAATAAATGTTTTGTAACTCAAGACATACAATTTTTGTGTTAAAACATTTATTTTGATAGATATCCCACTCGCATCCCACTAAGGGACTAAAAATATCTTAAAGGAATGAACCTAGGCTTTCTTTTGAGCAAAAAAAAAAAATTAAAAAAGATTTTGCAAAAAAAAATTAAAAAATTGTATGTCTTGCGTTACAAAATATTTATTTTGATAGATATCCCACTCGCATCCCACTAAGGGACTAAAAATATCTTAAAGGAATGGACCTAAGCTTTCTTTTGACTACAAAAAAAATTTTAAAAAAAGGGCCCATTTGGAAAAAAAATCGTATTTGCAAAAAAAAAAGTCAAAAATTGTAAGTCTTGAGTTAAAAAATATTTATTTTGATAGATATCCCACTCGCATCCCACTAAGCGACCAAAAGGGTCTTCAAGGATAATATCTAAGCTTTTGTTTGACCTAAAAAAAAAGATTAAAAAAGGGTCCATTTTGAAAAAAAAAAGTCAACAAAGTTTTTGATTTTGCAAAAAAAGTCAAAAATTTTATGTTTTGAGTTACAAAATATTTATTTTGATAGATATCCCACTCGCATCCCACTAAGCGACCAAGTAGGTGTTCAAGGAAAATATCTAAACTTTATTTTAAGAAAAAAAAAAATAAAAAAAAAATGACGTATTTTAAAAAAAAGTCAAAAAAGTTTTTGATTTCGGAAAAAAAATATTAAAAATTTTTTATTTTTTTTTTTAAATATTTTTTTTCGAAAGATCGAAGAAATAGCTATCTATACTATTTGGGACACATTTTGCTAAGAACAATAGGTAATAAGTTACATGGATAAGAAAAAACCCCTGTTTGACCAAATTGTCAAAATTTTACCCCCTATAACTCAGAGAGTTCTCGACCGATGTTGTTAAAAAATTGTGTCTGAGTTACTATCCAATAGAGCTAACCTTGGTGCAAATTTCATCCCGATCGGAAGACATCGATTTCAAAAGTTGGTTCACTTGACATGAAATGCCCCATATATATAAAAATAAGTACTTATTCTAGTAAACAAAATAATGTGCTGGGTAACCACCACTCATTACAAAATAATGCATATGGTAACTAGTTGCCTGTATAAAAATTCAAAAAATTTTTGCTGCGACAGTACAACATTCTTCAGTTCATTGCTGAAAGTAGCCCCAAAAATAAGAACACCTTCATCATTAGTTTTGTCAAGTTGGCTGCATTAATAATTTAATTTTTTTTGCTCAAGGTGGATTTTTATCACTTTTTCTATATTTTAACACGGCTATATCTCGATATACCATATGGAATATCTCTTTTGTGTCTGGAGAAATAAAAAGCGGAACATACCTACCCAAAAAAGGTGCATCCAGTGCCTTAAATATCGCAAAAATTACAATTTTTACCAATTTTTCAACTTTTTTGCTCAATAATTGGATTACAAATCCAATTATGGACCGATCACTATGAAATTATGTCGTGTGATTTGTGTCTATATGAAAGTTATTTATCATGATTTTTGTATATATATCAATACCATAATTTTTAAGATTTCTGCACTTTAAAGTGATTTTCGGAAGCGGGTCTTATATGAGAGCTATGACTAATTATGGACCGATCATAATCAAATTTGAATTAATGTAAAATTTTAACGGTTAAAGTTATCATAACAAATTTTTACTTGATATAGACTCAAATTTCCTTAAATCAATGGCATTAGATTTTTTGAAATTTTTTTTATTTTTAAATACCGAAATTCCTAAAACGGGGAGAATGTGTTCCAAAAACTGAGTTTTTTTAGAAAAGTGCCTACTGTGACGTTATTTACTTTGTGATAGTAAAATAAAATTGTAGATATTTAAGAAGCATATACTTAGGGTTATACAAATATGAAGCTTTTCCGTGGATCGATGCTTTGCTTTTAGAATTTTTTACTCAAACCGAAATTCTTTTTAAAAAATCGCCCAAGTTTGGATAGGTCTAGGGGTGCTATGTCAGCCAAATTTTACTTTACACGCTTTTGTATTAAATTATTTTTCCGGATAATATACAAATTTTATATAGACCGTAGAAAAAATGTTTCTACAAAAAAAAACTTTTCTAAACCACTATGTAGTACGAGGAGTTAAATGGACAGTGGCAGATCATGGAATTATCGTTTTATTAAAATTAATTGATAACATTTGTTTTATGAGATCTATTTCAAATTTATTGATAAATTGTTGATAAAATTAACACAGATTTTCAGTAGGGTATGTGCCCTCATATTTTATCTTTAAACAACACAATACTACACAATATAGGGTAACAAAAAAAATCATTTTTCCTACCAACCGCAAGATATGTCAACGAGTAGGTTACTTTAGTCATTCATTTATTCCTACCGTCTGCTCCTATTGTTGCGTTGTTTGCTAGATGTATTCGTTGTCGTCTTCAACGTTGTCATTGTAATTTTTGTTGTTGTCTCCTACAACATTTTTTAAGTAGTGTTGTGTCATTTACTTGTCACTTAACACATGATTGAGTTTAAATATGCGTTTCATCTTACATTTACAAAAACGAAAAAAAAACTAAATATATGAGAAAAAGAAATAAATATAAAAATTTAATTTTCAGTAAAATTTTATTTTTTGTTTTGTTTGTGAGTGATGTTGACACTAATGTTTTTACTGTGCACAGTAAACATTAATATTATACACTATTTTAGTAGTTACTACACTGAGGGAAATACAATAGAAAATGTTTAAATGTTAGAATGAAAAGTATAAACAACACAAATGTCAAAAAAGTTCATTAAAATTATCAAACAAGAGTAAAAAATCACAATAAATAGATGGATGGTCAGGTTAGAACAGAACTATTGGTATAAATAGGAATTATTTGCCTTACAAATAATGCTACATTTATCTTCTTAACTTTTATTCTTCATTATTATGTTTTAGACCAAAATTTCTCCCAGTGTTTCAGTGTTTCATCTATATTGTACATTTACATAGATTAGTATGTATGTATAGTAAACATTTAGCATGAGTAATATAATTTATATGAAATATACTCGAAAATGTCGCAATAACATGACGTTTCACTTGTATAGTTTTACAAGAGTGTCAGAAAATAAAATCATTTATAAAGATTTGTAGAGCATGTTTAGTAGATATGCTTATTAAAATACTCTGTCCGTCCATATGTCTGTCTCTTCACTTGGGGGAGCACTAATTTCCTTTAGTTTTTTTTTTTGTGTAATTTATAACTAAGCTGTTAATTAGCTGCGACATCAGCTGTTATTAGATAATTTATGCTTAGTGTTGAGTAAAATGATAATAAAAATGTTTAAGAGACTTTCGTCATTGTTGACATGCCTGAATTGTTAGATCTTGACATCTCATTAAACATATTTTTCTAACAGTGGCATTCAAAAAATTTTATTATGTACTTGAAGTAAATGAATAAACATAATTTTGAAATGTTGTGGGAGGTTTGAAAGTAAATATTGAAAGATGTGTTAAAATATATATGTATACTATTAAACACGGACGAAAAAGTTGATACGATAGTACTTGTTTGATACTAGTTACAAATATTTCATATTCAAAAGTATCGTAGTACTTAATAGACTCAGTGGATAATTTCTCACAATTGTCAGTATTTTATACAGCACAAATTTACAACTTCCTTTAGCCTCAACAACCTTTAGTATATCTGTATTTTGTATAGAAAACCTTCACTATAATAGCATTTTTTTCAGTTTTTGTAAAAATTTTGCCATTAACAAATTACTTTTGCAATTTAATTTAAAAGAATCGAAATGTGTACGTAATTGTCGTTCTAATGAGACATAAAAAACAGAAATTGGACAAAAAATGTTAAAGTTATTAAAATATCGCTGAAAAAATGCATTTTTTCCCTTGTATCCCTTGCATCCCTAAACTTCAGAGGGCTTGCGACACGTCTTAACCCCAACCGATGTACCTGAAATTTTTTCAGGATGATTTGTTTACTAATGTTCACCAAACTGGGGTGAGAATGGCCAAAATCCAACTTTCGTTTATTAAGGGAAACCCTAGTGATCACAGATCGAGCTCATTTTATTGATTAAACGCTTATTGTTCAAGTTATTAGCGAATTTAGATATTTTGAGTTTTTATATAAAAAATCGATTTTTGTTCAGAAATATGAGTGATCACAGATCGAGGGCCTTTTATTGATTAAACGCTTATTGACCAAGTTATTAGCGAATTTAGATATTTTGAGTTTTTATATAAAAAATCTAATTTTGGTCAGAAATATGAGTGACCATAGATCGTGCTCCTTTTCTAGATTAAACGCTTATTGGGCAAGTTATTTGCGAAATTAGGTATTTTGAGTTTTTATGTAAAAAATTGAATTTTGGTCAGAAATATGAGTGATCATAGCTTGAGCTCATTTTCTAGATTAAACGCTTATTGGCGAAGTTATTAGCAAATTTAGATATTGCGAGTTTTTATATAAAAAATCGAGTTCCTTTTATTGATTAAACGCTTATTGGCCAAGTTATTAGCGATCTTAGATATGCAATTACCAACGAACGACATTTGATTTTTATTTATATAGAGCAGTGTTGCCAATTTAGCCCTTTCTGGTCTAAATTTAGCCCTTTTCAATCTTGTTTAGCCACAAAAAATTAATTTAGCCATTTTTTTAGCCTTTTTTATTTTATTTACTCTAATGAAAATTATATATTTACTCTAATGATCTGAAATTGTTGGTGTTGAAAATTAGTGAAATCAGTTCAAGAAAATTGGCAGGGATATTATGACAAAAATTAACTAAAAATGTTGAACCAGTAAACAATTTAAGCACATACAAATTGTTGGAACCTTCCATACATTAAAAAAATGCCATAACTTAAAAATTGTTAATAATATGTTAATGTTTTATGCGCGGCTCCGGGCGTTTATAAAATCATATATAGGGTTAAAGAGAATACTTTTAACTTTATCTGGGCGATGTATTGACGTAAATATAGTACTTTAACAAATATTTTATAACACTTGCCATGTAGTATACCGTTTTCAAAGACTACAATCCAACCAATTTAGAAAGAAAATAATTTAGATATGATCATTTTTATCTGATCAAATATAGAAAATTAACTTTTTTCCAAAATTAAATTAAATATTTATGTTTACATATTTTGGCTATCTTAGTGTTGATATGTTTACTAACTAATGGCAAAATTTATGATTTTGCCAATGAAAATCAATTCTGTCCGGCGACGCGACCTGTATAATTTTTAGAATATTTTTTTTCTGCATTACATGAGAGGCATATTTGCCATATATTCACTTATCAAAATATTCTCCATCGAAGTTATCACAAAGGATTACTTTATACATAATTTGTCTTTAAAAAAAAAAATTGCCTAGGAGCATTTTGCAGGCCGGGTGATTAATACGAGGCTTTAAAAACATCGGCATATGATATACGTGTGGCCCCATATTACGTTATTTTAAAGTTAAGGATCAACATACAGGAATAAATATTCTTATTTTCTTGCATTTGAACGTGTGTTATATTCATACATTTTTGTTTGTCTATTCGGCATAGCCAAATATAACATTCTAAGTTGTTTTTTCCAAGGACCGTAAATAACGGTTATTCAGAAAATTTTAAATCAAAAAATCTCTATTTTGGAATCAACGAAACTATTGGTATACTGTTATATACCAATAGATTCGTATTGACGTGCTCTTTCAGAATCTATGGTGAATCTATTTTATGAAAAAAAATTATCTCAACTCCACAGTTAACAGTTATTTTTCAACATAAAAATAGAGTAAGTTCGGGTAATGTGGTGTAAGCGGGTAATGTGGTATAGCTGCTTTTCTCTAAAACTAAGAGCATAGGAGTAGCGGTACCAAGCTTAAGAGTTTTATGATCTCAGAAAATTAAGATTGGGTGAGTGTACTTCATTTTTTCAGGTCATGGAAATAGTCAGTTGTAAAAAATCAGCATTATCTTGTGGTAAACTTTTTTTGTGATCTGTTAAAAATTATTTTTTTTCTTAAATCACGTGTTTTGAACGTCATTAATTTAATTTTAAAGTCAAATGGGAATATTTTGCTATTGAAGAACATGTGTAACAATAAAGCATATTTAGTGTATATGTTTAATTTTATAATAATTTCAATAAACCACGTGGTCGGCTAATGTGGTATAGCTAAAGAATTTCAAGCAAACAATATGCCAAAGAAATGTGAAGTATGAAAATGGGCAGCGGAGGATTTGAAGAATGCTATATGAGCTATTAGAAACAACAAATGGACATTTTTTTCGCATCAGTCATTCAATGTCTCCTACGAAGCGAAGAATGTATTGAGGAGCTTCTGGTAAGCTTGGTCAGCCGCCAACTTTAACCGCAACCATGGAAGATGATTTAAATAAAACGCAACTCATTTACAAATTAAAATACTATGCATCGGTTATGTGGTTTAGCATACAATATTAAAAGAACATGGTATACCACATTACCCGCCAATTTTTTCAATGGCTTGTTTATGGGCTTTTTCCCTTTTTCCCAAATTTCTCTAAAACTTGAATTTAAAAGACTTTTTTACTTTCATGGATGTATTAGAACACCAGCTGACAACTGTTACAATCGAATTAAGATTTTAAAAGTTATAGTCAAATAAAAAATAGGTATACCACATTACCCGAATTTACTCTAAAAGTTAGCATGAAACACTTAAAAAAGGAGTTTTAAATATCCGTCATAAAAAAAAACTCATTTGAGGACTTCAGTTTAACAGTATTATCAAAGGAAAATCTTCAGTATAACATTATTTTCTATAGAAAATCTTCATTATGACAGTATTTCATATACATAGATTTGCTATTGAAATTATTTTCTATAGCAAATTGTCTATATAACAGTATTTTCTATGGAAAATCTAATAAGAGCAAATTTTTCATGAAATTTACATTTGCTAGCCATATACATATATTTCTTTATTTTATTAATTTTTATTTCAAATATCTCGCCGTGACAAATACCAGCTGCTTTATAATAAAATGTCTTTTAAAAAAATATTTCATTAAAAATGTATAACAACAAATTGGCTAAATGACATTTTAGACACACAGTTTTAGCAAAAACACAAACCATCAAAAATCATTTTATGACTACTATAGTATCGAAAATTCCATCTAGACATTAAAAAAATAGCAAATAAAAAAATAATAAACAACCATAAAAATGTATTTCTCTGCCTAGTTCTTATACTGCAAATATAAATCGCAACATTAATCTAAATTTAAAAAGGTTCAATAAAATAAAACGTTGTGTGTAGACGATAAATTTTGCGGTTATCGATTGGTTGTTAAAAACATCATTGATTATGGGAATGGGACGGTAATTTTTTAAATACACAACAAATAAAATACACAACAAATAAAAACAAAATAGTTTAAGACATCTATAAACAAAATATATGTTCATATGTATATTTTCATATAATTTTATTTATTGACTTAATTTTTATGTTATTTATTTATGTATTTATGTGTTTATAATAAAAGTTCTTTCGGGAAATAAATTGTTTATTTTAGATTGAGTAATTTAAAAAAAATGGGAAAATTTATAAACTTTAGGGGGGCCAAGAGGTAACAGTAATAAAGGTGTGTTTAATGATTTTATAGAAACTATTAAAATTTATAGTTTAAAGCGATTTCATTACAGTCATGCATGTCTATTACTTGCATACTAAGTTTTTCCATTTTAAGAATCTGCATAAATAATAATAAAAAATAATAGTTTTTAGGACACACTTATTTTTTTTAACCTAATTGTGCAAAAAAATAATAATAAACACCTGCAACCTAATTAATATTTAAACAAACGATCAATTAATAAATAAACATAGGTAAACTTCCTTCTTTTTCAATTAAATTTTTTTTATTTAGTTTTTAAGTTAAAAATTCCATTTTTACTGTTGACAGTTTGGCTCACCAAACCAATATAGATATCTTTGAATGCATACAGCTTGTATTTATACTAAAGCTGTAAACCAAATTTGCAACAAACCTTAAATATTAATGCGCATGTCCAAAAAATAGTCGACTTCTTCGTTCACAAAACAGTACTTATGCATACATAAGGCAGTTGCTGTTGATTCAAATTCTATTTTTCTTGAGCATGCGCAGTAATGACTATAATACAATTGTACGCTTGTGCATCAGCTATTTATACTAAAACTTTAAACCAAAGCGCATGAGAATTTTTGTACCAAAGTGATGCACGAAAATGTCTTCAAGTTTGTTCAGTCAGGACTGAAATCTATTAAGTATGGTAGCGGTGGTAACAGAAATTTTTATATATTCTGTAACTTGCGAACAGTGTTGCCAGGAGCTGGCGAAAAAAGAAGCTATATTGGCTTCCAAAAAATGCCAGAAAAAGCTAAACCGCTTTAGAAAAAAAGCTAAAATATTATAAATTAAGAATTTTGGTTTATATTTATTTTTAAATAAAAAATTAGAAAATATGTTCATAAAATTCATCAGCTTTACTTAAAGGAAGTACTAAAAAGTTAAATACTAGATTAACCATGTCAGAAAATGGACATTGTTGGTTCTATATTTGTCCATTTGTAGTTTAATATATTCTGCCCCTGAGCCTTAAGCTTCGTAATTTTATTAGCACTTTAATTTTTCACTATCAATATGACATAATATATTTTTTTCGGTTTTACTACTTTATTATCAACGATTGATTGATTTTGCGTAGAGTTTTCATATGGTAATCTTTGTCGCAATTGCTCAATTAGTTTAATTTGTCGTATTATTTTTGTCATAATCTTCACTAATTAAAACGTTCTTTATTTTATCTCTCATTCATCAAACTAGTATGAAAAATGTGTCAAAAACATTAAACAATTTTCAATTGGCGACGATAATGGATCAAATTCCTTGAATTTTAAATCAGAAAACAGCAAATGATTTATTTACTTTTTGTACTTTGTGCAATACTGGTTTTAAAAAAAGATGGTACGCCAAATTATAATCAGTGTATTAATTACTTAAAAGTTTGGCTTTTTAGAATTGCTGGTTTGACGAAATTAAAACAAAATGGGTTTTAACTCGAAGCATAGATCCACAAGACGTTTAACGGCTATTGATCGCCATCGAGTATCACAAGCCTTCAAGAGTTTGTGGGGCTCTTGTCCATTATATAATGATGAATATAATGTGTAATAACAATTTTGTCTTGAAAGAGAATTTGCTAGACATTTAAGCTTTCAGATATAAAATACTCTACTTCATTTTGAACCACTTGATATTGGCAATTGTTATTTGTTCTTTTAATACTGCACAATTCTTGAGTATGTTGAAAAGCTAAATGAAAATCAGTAATGAATTAAAATGAAAATGGTTCACAAATATAAATTTAGCCTTTTTATTTACTTTTTAGTCTCGAAATTTTTAGCCTTTTTTAATTTCAAAAAAGGCTATTTTGAAATTAAGAAAAGGCTAGAAAAAAGCCACGAAGCTAAAACCAAAATTTCGAGGCTAAAGAGTAAATAAAAAGGCTAAATTTAGCCTTAAAAAGGCTAAACTGGCAACACTGCTTGCGAAATGTTTGAGTTTTCTTAATGAAATTTCACATGTTTAGAGCTTTAGAGGTTTTTTTGAGTTAACTTGGAGTCGTGTGAGTTTTAAATAGTATATCTGGGGGTTAGTGGGTGGATCACCAAAATGGGGTACCCATCTAAAATAAAAGTTTAATAAATTCTAAGACACAGATTCTCAAAATGTTCGCCTTGTTCCAGTGAAGGTTTTTATAATTTTTGTCATATTTTTCACAAAGAAAACATTTGAAATATTGATATCACGTGAAAGATTTTTGAAAATAGCTATCGTAAATTATGGTTTAAGTTTAAAAATATTAAAAATAGAGGAATAGAATATAATTTAATATATTAATTCATTAGCAAACTTGTTATTGTAAAATATAAAAATATTAATTCTATTTAATTATAGTCCTAGTTTCGTCATATCTTATAAAGAAGTGGCCACTTAAAATCGGTACGGATTAAAGAGACCATAACTTTTCAATGAAACAACGTATGTTAACATTTTATACATGAGATTAAAGATAATTTATTGAGCTTTTAAAAAATATAACTGTAGGTTTATGTGTCTTTATTTCAAATAAATTTTCTGGCTTTTCTTTTTATGCCTCCCATTAATAGCTTCAACTTTTCTTCCCACTTCTACCGTTATTGCAGCATATTTATTTCCCTTTTTTCTCTTCAAAATCTGGTTATTTACTCTTTTTCAATTTATGTTTAACAATTGCATAATATATCTCGATTTGACGAAGATTTGGGCAATTTGTTTAATTGATGTGTTTTGGTATAACATCAATATTATTCTCATTATACCACTTCATATTTGTATTTGAGTAATGACAACTTGGCTAAATTCAATAACTAAAAGTTGTTACTAGTTAGTAACAATTGTTACTGGTAAAGCGTTCATTAACTCAAAAAACTTGCAAGTAGAGAAAAAATCAAGAGCGTAGACATTATATAGAGTGTTCTCTCGTTGCAAACTATTACAAGTTCTATTTTGAACTCGTTATATTTCAGCTTATATTTCATATGTTTTGTGTTAATGTTTATTTATTTAAAATTTTATGTTTGTGGTGAAAAAATGTCAAAAAAAAAGAATTTTCAATACAATTGAAGAAAATATGAGTATTTATACATTTTAAAAGGAATAAAATAAGAAAATTGTGTGTATAAAACAATTGTTACTGGAAAAGCGTTCATTTACTTTTTACTATTTTTGAGAATTTAAGAGAGTAATTTTGTAAATTTTTATTTTATTCTCTCGTTGCAAGTATTTACTGGGAAAGTAAATTAACAGACCTTTTGTATCAGATGTGTGATGTCTTATAAATGACAGCAATCGCTTTTCCAAACTCTCATTTTATATATAATTCTGAAAATTCGTTAAAAACATGCCTGAAAAGCTTGACTCTTCAAACCGCATCTGCAGATTACCTGCCAAATTTATATTTTTATTCAATTTTACGTATTCATATTTTAAGGCAACACAACCTCAGGCTGCCGAGATGTAAAATTTTAGACCTGATATCTGCCGAAAATCAGATTTTGGCTATCTTTTAACCCGACAAAGTCGAGTTTTCATTTTCACATACGATCTCTTACGCTTCGGGTTATCTTAATGGATCCCCTTTTCATCGCAAGAAGTGATTCGGTGCAAAAGAATTTCGGACATGCAAAATCGTCTTTCAAGGTCTTTCGGCTTCAATTCGTATACTACTTTTGGATGAATACTGCTACACCCAATGATTTTGTGAGCTCTTGTTGAGTTTTATAATTCATTTCATGGTAATTTATGAAGCTAATTCTACTAAATATGGATGTAAAAATATTACAAATTTTTTAAAACGTCTATAAAATTTTTTTTGTCAAAATTTATCCATTTTTATAATCATTTAAAATGTTTGATTTTGATTAATTCGCACGACTAGCCGAATGGAGATATTGCCATATAACATTTTTCTTGTTATTTCAGAATTTATTATTAATAAGATGACATTAATTACATAAGATATTTGCGAAAAGCAAAATAAAGTCATGGTAAAAAAAAATGCCAAATATAAATTATAAGAGATAATTTAGTGAAATAAAATGAAAATAAATTGATTTACCATTCATTGAAATCTCTCCATATTTGCACAAATTACAAGCTGTATAAAGTTGTCTTAAGCCTATGTCCTCGATTACGATTCGTTCATATATAATTTTGCAATCGGATCAGTAGTTTAGAACATTGACCCCCTGTGCAACATACAATAAACTATACGCATTATGTCAGCTTATTATTGTTTCGATATTGGGAAAAACTACAAAAAAGTTTCGCAAAATCTTATGAATATAAATAGATAGATTTTTTCTAATAAAAATCTTGTATACGGTAGGCCAACTTCGAGTGACTGTTTTTTATTTTATATTTTTTTAAATAATTTGAAAGTTAATTTTTAATTAGGCTTAAGTTCATTTTTATTATAATTTATTTGTAACAATTCAAAGAATATCACTGAATCATACGTCAGGATTATTGAGAACTACCAGGAGTAAAAAATATAGTCAGATTACAGCCCCGGCGACAGTCGCAGGTTTTGGTTTACGTGGTAGTTCACTACGTGCGAATAATCAAGTAGATGGCATTATAAAATAATTGTACTAGATTTTTATTACCTGCAAAACAAAAATAAACTTATCCCCTAATTAAGAAACACTTTTCGTTCGTGTTTCTTAATTTCTATGAAAACCATTAAAAATTTATTGGAAAACTGAGTGATTTTCATATAAATTTTTAAAACAAATTTTGCTGTTTATGCTTCTGAATCAGGAATATGTAATAATTCAAAGAATACATTGAAAAATGTTTAAAATTGTTTAACATTTGTCAAATTTAAAAACAGTCTTGTTTATAAAGGGACTTCCGAACTTTGACTGTTGATATCGGCCATAACATTGCAGCTAAATCTGTCGAATTGGCTGTAATTTTTCAGTTTTTTTTTCCAAATCTCCATGGTTTAACAACACAAGCAAATAATAATATTGTTTTATCATAATGGATTTCTGTTCTGGCAACGTTTCGATTATTATAGACGGTCTTAGATTATTTTACGGTGAGGCCCATTTCTGGAGGAATGGGTACTTCAATAATTCAAATTTACGAATTTGGGACGAGATCCAAGAACTTATTTTGGCCTGAATTGGATGATGTGGACACCAATAACAGGACGGCGCTACGCGCCATAAAGCTCATACCACATAGGACATTCTACACGAGCGGTTTGAGGTCATGGTCGTCTCCGTGTAGGTGATGTGAATTGGCTGGTCTTAGGTTTATGCGCCATATAAACAATGCCATCGGTCAAATTCAGACTGATTTATTCGCAAGAGTTATGGAAAATGGGTAATTTTGGTTGGGCTCCATCCAGCGTATCACGAGCGATTTGAGGGCATGGTCATCTCCGTGGAGGTTATATGAACTGCCAGGTTTTCTATTCGAATAAACGTCAAACCATAACGGCCTTAAAATCCAATTAAACATTTTGTTTTATTTAAATTTAAATATGGGAAGCATTTAGTTAAGAAGCCTTTACTTTAAATAAACTGAATGTTTGACTTATCTTGTAATATATTAACTTTTGGCCATATTCTAGCAATACACAATATAAAATGTATTCAAGTTCCACAAAAATAAAAAAATCCAAATTAATAAATATTCCCCATGACTCAAACCTTTAAAGTGGGAGTAAATATATCTAGTAACACTTGATTTGTATGAAGTAAAAAACGGCAAAAATATTATATGCGCCATGAAGCGCGTGGCTTTTTAAGCGCTTTGATCATTATGAAAATATTTGAAAAAGCATATTCATATTATTATTATTATAATTAATTTTTTGCCATTTTAAAACAATTTACATATATATTTTTTAATAATAATAAAACACCTACCTCAAGCACTTAATCAAACAAATGTTGACATTCGTTTGCATTCATATTTCAATGTTATAAAGAAATTCTTTAGCTTTAATTTGTGTGCCATTTGTTTTTGTTTAGTGGAAAAAATAAAAATTAATAATACTTAAAATATGCTAAAATAAATAAATAAATTTTTGTATAAAATTTCTTTGAATTTTGTTTAGGGCAAATGATTTATGATAGCAATAAATTTGACCAACAGACTAACATTATCAATTTTATTTGTATTCATTTTATTTATTAATTTGTGGCCTAAAAAATACATTTCATTTTTCGGAAATAGACATTAGAACATTTGTTTCTAATTTCTGTCTGTTTTTTGTCAGGCCACTTAATGATAATTTTTCTTTTCCATATATTTTAAAAGGAAATACCGTCAGTTAAAATGAAGTGAAGTGTTACCTACATTGGGTTTTTGCCAAATGACACCCCTCTAAAACGAGGTAATTAATCATGAAATAAATTATTATGGGGTTTTTTCTATTTCTTACTTTAGTTATATTTATAGGTTTTTGCAGTGATTAATTATTTAATAAATTATTGGTTAATTATCGTATGTATAAAATATTAGTGAAAGAGAAAAATAATATATTAATAGTTTTTTTTGGTTTGTTTCAATTTGTAGGGCTTAAAATTGAAAGATTTTAATTATATGGTCTAGTTTTGGTGATTATGAAAATACGTAGTCGTTAGTATAAGCACCCTACAGTTGGCAGTCGCTTAGTTATATATAATTTAACACAAGAGATTTAATCATTTATTTATTGTATAAGTCGAAATTCCAAAAAAAAACAACTGACTAATTTTGATGTTAATAGAAAACACTCAGTTAAACCATAATCAACCAACATCTCAAACGATTTTTATTGAATCTTTCTTTTAGAAATTCACAAAAAGTATTCACATCATAAGCTAAATTAAAAATAAAGTTGTTATTGCAACTGCAATATCCAACAAAAGTATTCATCAATAAGATTATCTGGCTGAGCCACGGTTTCCAATCTTCTAAGGCATCTTTGGATAGCAATTCACTTGCAAGGGAATTTGGATGATCCAGTAATTTTCTCTTGTAGTTCGAAGGAGAGTATTTGATCTTATCGCATATTGTGTGAAGAGATTTTGTAGCATTGACTTTCATTTTCCATTTGTGAAGCCATTTCTCCAACTCACTGATGTGAGACTGGAGTTGCTCAGGCGCTACATAGGTTTCTTTGTGAATGTCAGTACTTCCCTGGGGTACACCAGTGATCTTATTTGGAAAGATCTGTTTATTATATAAGCCTTAATTAACTTGTGTACATTTTAAGGTAATAACATAGTGATTTGGGATATACATAAGTCCATAATGCCAGACTCTTTCAGATACTTGAGAAAATAAATAATGCAGAGTAATACTGTTTACTCTCGAAGGCCTGTTCGAAGACATGTTCAACAGTACTGTGTCTCCTTCTGAAACCAAATTGTTGATTCGGCGATATAACGTCACTTTGCTAACGTCTTTGCCTAGTTTAGGTATCATAACTTTCTCTGGAACTTTCCATGAGGTCGGGAATCATTCAACGCTTAGTATGGAGTTAAAAATAAACAATATAAATCTCAGTGCTGAGTTAGGCAGGTTACTTATCATCATCATATCATATCACGATATAGAACCTGAAGATCTCATTAATAATCGTCGAAGTATCACAAGGTGGCGTACTATTTAGGGTAAACACATTCTCTATCAGTTGCATTCTTCGTCCATTCACCGTTTTGGAAACGTATGGGGATTCATATGCAATAGGACATTGAATTTTTTAACAGCCTTCCACAGACTATATTTTGCTTTCTTTTTAGGGTCTATGTGTTGTAAATAGTTTCTAAGATTTGATTCTTTATTAGCCGTTAAGGCGACATGTAATCTTTTTTGCACTGATTAAGTTTAACCTTTAATCTCGGAGATCGTGATTCCTGCCATTTGCGCCTAAGTGTTCCTTTTTCTCTTATAAGAGACTCAATATTTCCAGGACAACTTGAATGTCTGTAACTTCCCAGGGGGACTGGGGGTGTAGATACTGTTCAAGCTGGTCAAAATATCAGTAAAAATATTAACTGCGGATTGCAATTTGCAGTAATTTTTGAATGATATTTTTGGTGGCAAGTACATTTTGTACTTTATCCAATTTCTTTTCTCATTAGCGAAACATTTTCTATGATTCTCAAATTAGCTTGGAAAATTGTACAGTGTCAATAATGTAGGCGAATGATCTGATGAAAGATCCAGTAATGGCATTACTGATATAAATTTGCGGTTTAAATTATTGATAACAACCAAGTGAATTACATCGGGAATCTTATTGGTTGTGGTTTTATTGGTTATTATAGGTTGGCCACTAGATGTGGCATCATGTCTACGCCTAGAGGGAGACAGTTGATAGAGAGCCCCAGAATGTATATTTGGAATTGTAAAACCATAAGTTGCTTAAAATGATTTAAAGCAATGGAAAGGAACACTTTGATTTTTAAAAACTTTTTGACTCCAAATTTAAACGGTTTCAAGTATTGAATAATTCGGCAGCATTATATCTAATGGAGGTACTATTAAAGACATTGAATCTCGTATTCACAAAAACAAAAATATTTTAAAATCTTAATGAATATACTACTGTTTCGATGATATAAAGCTACCCATCCATTGACATAATAAGTCCGACTTCGAGCGATAAGCAAGAATATCCCCTAAGTAAGTAGTGAATACATCCCGATCATGGTGAAGATAACCTTTGAAATTCTAAAGATGCTTCCACGTCATTGCTTCTTAGGATCGCAGAGCGAAATGGAGTAATTTTGTTGATCTAATTTCCATGATATTTATTTAGAACTAGTTGATCTCCCCGGCTTCGCCCGGTAGCATTTACTAATGTTAGTTCGTCAAGTTTCTCCAATCCTGCCTGTTCTTATTTATTTGCAAATAAAATATCTAAATTTGTACTGCATACTTTAGGATCTTTTTTATTACAATTGACTGGACTCAAAAAAGCCAGTTTTAGCAGCAATTTAAATTTTGAATCGAATAAAAAAAATCAGCCAAATCGCTCCAGCCGTTCTCACGTGATGACATTACATACATGGACCATTTCATTTTTATATATATATATTAATACTAAAGATATTTAGACTCAATATTAAAACTAAAATTTGTTAGACTACAATTTGTATTCTTTGCTGATCGTGCAATGGCAAATGATTATATCCTACTTCCACCGAACAATTTTGATATTAATATGGCAAAATCAACATAGCCCAAGAGGTCTGATCACGAAAAATATGTTGTAGGCTGATCAAGGACAGTTGAATAGAAGATGTTGGATGATGTTGGTCACTTAATAAGTTCTCACCGAATAAATTTAAGAACCAAGGCAAATCCTGCTGGTACTTTTGTAGTATAGGTAGTTCTTTTGCAAATATTTGATTCCACAAAAATCGAAGCACCTGTTGTTTCCAGATAAGAAGTCAGCCTGATACAGCTTATAAGAAAGATCCCATTTATACAGCCAGTTAAGTGTCTAACAGTCTGAAATTGGTTAGTAAAAATATCCACCCGTACAAAACATTTGGATTAGATGGCATAAATCCTCCCAATCTACAGAACAATATGAAGCTTTTTTTATTTTTCCAATGATTATAAATGGGACCTTTGTATGGACTGGATTCGTACATCGTTTCTTAAGAGGGTTTTTTTTAAGTTCGATAGAACTTGAAATTGTAAAAAATAACAAATGCTGCAGCATGCTGGTGGCATCCAATGTAAACCGCATCAAACATTGCATTTTTTTTCTTGTACCAGCACTCAGGGGATGACCCCTACTCATGCAAAGCATTGTGTTTGAACTAGGAAAATAGATTATGGGAGGGAGGATAGAGGGAGTAGTGTTTGTGGACATCTGATTTGAATTTTCCTATATTGAAAGTGACAGGAAAGACTTCAGGAGGAAGCTTATTACACATACGGACAGTACGGCTAAAGAACGAATTTTCCCTGTAATGTGTTGTGCGATCTACTGTCCAGTCGACAACGAATGGATGTGCATTTGCCGAAGAGCGTGTGTTGCGTAAAAATCTACGGGTTTCGGGAAAAAGTTCTTTAATTTCAGCAGAGCACATACCATTGTAGTATCGGTAGAACAGTGAAACACAACCCACATTGCGACGATGTTCCAGTGAGTCAATAGAGCTGGATACCCTACTGTCACCAATATGCATCTTCGCCCTCTCCTGTACGCGGTCGAGTAACTCCAAAATAGACTTCGAAGCACCTGCCCACACAGAGTTGTATTCCATTTTAGGTCGGATATAAGTGGTGTAAATAGTAAGGAGATCAGATGGAGTGAAGTATTTCTTACACCGTTTTAGAAAACCAAGGCACTTGAATGCTTCTTTCGACACTCGAAAAATGTGTTTTGTCCAGCGGACATCGCACTCAATACTCATGCCTAGAACATCAAGAGCTTCTGATTCCTTAATATATACACCACCCATGAAAACAGATGGAGCAACATGATCTGTTGTGCGTTTGTGGTTTGTGGATGTAATCTAGTTTGTAAGGTCTGTTGTGGATTAGTCTCACTCCATGAGCGTTAAGTTAAAAATCAGCCTTATCGCTGAAGACAATTTTACGAAAAAAAAACAGTCGTCTATAAGCTGAGCTAATCGATGACTGATTTTCGAAGTAAATTTGCATAATTTGACAGCATTGTTCAAGCCTCAATCTATTCATGACGATTTGCCAGAGTATACTGATTATAAATGTCAAAAAGTGAGCGAAGTATGGCAGTTCGTTTGATAGTTGACCCTTTCGTAAGCTCTATCGGGCTTAACAAACACCATTTATTACAATTTGGAATATTGCAGATAAGTGACAACGTAGCTGAGATTACAGGACATATGGAATTTTGAAATAAAGTCAGAATTCTTGGTCTACCTTCTTCTTGTTCCACAGATGTTGTTAAAGGATATCTGTACTGAAGAATCTGCTCAATAACTTTGTAATAAAAACTATTCAGAACATTTATTCGAAATGGCGGTCACATGTTTGCGAAGAATATGTTATAATATTGTGAGAAACGGCTGGTTCTATTAATAACTATTTATAGGGCTATAATAATATGACCATCTCTAACCTTTTCATCTTCGTGTTTAGAACTATTATCCGCCTGCCTTTTCCACAACATTTCTTTATCAACAAGTAAAAACAAAGGGGCCAATAAAAAGGAATCAAGTGAGCCGTGAATACTGTTTGCTTCTTGGAATCAATAAATATATTAAATTTATTTAAATAATACTTATAAACTAATTTCTTTTCATTAAGCATCAATGAGATTGGATTCAATACAGAGGAATACAAATATGGTCCATCCTTAACAACTCAATACTAAATACATTTGTGATGAAGCTATTATTCACTTCAAAATTGTCTTCAAAATTATGTGTCTTTGGAAGAGTTTTAAAAGGAATTCAAACTCTATTAAATCCGTTATCTAAAATATAATTATTTAGTTTTTCCTTGAAAGTTTGTTTTGCTTATCTATCTCTGATACAATCTAAATGATAAATTAGAAATGGATATATGCCTCTTGAACACACATGAGACAAGCTTTGTAAATTAAGTAGTGCCACTTAAAGTCTCTCTTAACCAGTTTTTTAATAAACAATTATTTAATGTTTTTACTTCACAAAAAATGATTGATGGTTTTCTGACACATTTATGATTTAAACTCATGCTTAAACACCCAAATTACCAACTAAAATTGTTTTCCATATGCATTTCGAAAAAAAAATACTCAAACAAAATTCTTGTGACTAAGATTGATTATGTTTCGTAGATTTTTATGTTTTTTTGTTTAAGTATGTAGTACTAAAAAATCCATTACATCAATCAAAAAACATTAATTATTTTTTAAAGTAAACCATTCTGTGTGTGTGTTTATTTATTTAAAATTCAATTTAGTTTAATTTATTTATTTTTTTTTTGAAAACTAGCAACACTGTTGTTTTATACCCATTTAATAATAGACTCTAAAAATATCTTTTGCCTACTTATCTAGCTAGCTGGCGTTTTGTGGTTTGTGCAAGTGTGTTTCTTGTCTACAAAATATTTACTTTCACTTTATTTTTGGAGTGTATTTTATGGTTGTGTGTATTTATATGTTAGTTTGTTTGCTTGTGTTTTATAATCGATAGAAATTTTATATTTGTTGAAAGTTTTTCAACTGGCTCGTTGGTCTAGGGGTATGATTTCCGCTTAGGGTGCGGGAGGTCCCGGGTTCAAATCCCGGACGAGCCCAAGTGAAACCAAATTTTTTAATATTTTTTTTAAATATATTTTAAATTTTCTTATATATTTATTTATATTTAAATTGGACACTTAAATAAAAAAATCAAATAAAGTCTTAACAGTTCTGTTAATGACTTTGGCAAATCATCACGAATTGATTGACGCTTGAACAACGCTACTAAATTATCCAAATCAGTCATCGGTTCGCGCAACTTATAAATGACTATTCTATCGAAAAATTGTCTTCAGCTATGAGGCTCATTTTTGGCTTAATGGGTTTGTTAATTATCAAAATTGACGCATTTGGAGTGAGACCAATCCACAGCAGACCCTACAGACTCCATTACATCCAGAACAATCCACCGTATGGTGCGGTTTACACTCTGGTGTCATCATCGGACCTCATTTCTTCAAAAACTGGAGATCGCGCTACAGTTAATGGAGATCGTTATCGCACCACATATTGAAAATATGGTTGACCGAAGTGAGTAAAAATGTCTCCAAAGTCGGAGCAAATTTAAACAAATTATTAAAGAAATAAAACTGAAATGGTCACCCCGGTGTGTATTGGTAAGTCGAAGGTTAAAGTGACAGGTCGATTTCATATAAATTATTAAACTTAAACATGAAATGTTCTGTATGAGTCCCTATCCCCTAGTAACAGATCGCGGAACCAGTTCTGTGGTGGTTCCCTTATCTATATGGTCGAAATTGTCACCCAGATGGGTAATCGTATGATGAAGGTTAAAGTGACTGGTCGATCTATAAATTATTAGAACTTGAAATTTATAAATTATTAGAACTTGAAATGGTATTTATCAGTTCCTAACGCCTAGGAACCGATCGCGGAACTAGTTCTGTGTCGGTTTCCTTCTCTATAGGGTATTGAGTACTTACTCTTAATAAACTAAAATTCCATCATCCTCTCTCCTTTCATTAACTCCCAAACCTGTGTCCATATTGAAATAAAAAAACCCCCATTGTATCATAAATAATACCTTTATACTGATGGATTTAGTACATTTTATCGTATATTCAATAGATTTAATAACTTTGATTTGTAACTTAAATTACGATTAGCCATAATTCATTAAATTAATTTATTAATTTATACACATATAATCTAACAATTCATATTGTTGTTATAGCAGCAGTTGTTGCTATTATTTTTTCAATAGGTTCAATAGACTAAATGCCGCTCACTGTACAAGTACATTCATACATATAGACGTACAATCAGCGATAATAATAAGCCATTTATTTAGCAGATTATTTACGATGCGATTAAAATACAAATAAATATTCTAACATGCAAACATACATACCTATTTATTCGCATAATATTAACCCTAGGTAAGCAAATGGTATGTGTGTTGAAAATATAAAAAAACACGTATTGTTTTAATAACTTTTAAATAATTTATGGCAATAATAATAAGAGTAATAAAAAAAAATTAGTAAATGCCAATAAGAAAAATGTTCAGTTCATTTAGGTTGGAACCAATGATACCCTATGTGAGGAATGTTTTTAGTCCAATAGCAACAAATCTTGTTCGTTTAAGGCACTAGATAAAAGTTATGTGGCCCCACCAAAAAACCTCACTCAATATCACCTCATTAGGAGGAAGTCACATTGTACATCTTCAAAAATTTCGCCCTAAAACTCAGTAGCTTGTATTGGAAAAAGTGTCTACACATAATGGGATATTCGGTTAATAAGATTGACTGCTGTTGAAAGCTGGAGTTCCGGAAGGTATTACAGAACTTTATGATTTTTCCCTAATACTTAAACAAATTCGAATTCACTACCCCAAATTTAAGGGTCCACGATGACCTGCCACTCACGCTCTTTGTGCAATCCTACACATCCCACCTTTACAAATATACAGGAGTGTATGCAAAATACAGGAGATATCCCGTATTATGCCGGGTGATCTGGTTGGGGACATGCGTATTCTAGGCATCTTCGGGAATGATCCTAGTATTACAGTATCAGACTATATGTCACTAACTTTGGTGTTACATAGGAAGCTTAGTGTCCGTATACCTGAAAAGGGATGAGTGGATAAATCAGACATGGTAGCAGTATAATGCCGATTATGTGTGGTTTACTGATGGTTCCAAACAGGTTATTTTTGATACTGGGGCTGATATTTATGGGCCAAATTTTCTAAGAGGTTCTCAATGGGTACATATCTATCAATATTTCAGGCGGATATTTGCACCATCCTTATACGCTCTAATGAATGTTTAAGAAGGAGATTAAGGTATACTAGGATGTCTGTCTGTCGGATAGCCAGGCTGACCTTAGAGCTTTATCATCATATGAAGTGAGGTCTGATGTTGTTATGAGCTACTGGATATCTTTGAAAGAACGTGCTGATTGTCTTGCAAATAGACATGCCCGACGCTCGCTCATAGATCCTGTACAGTTCTTTGACATCCCACATGGAAACACAATGGAACGTATTCGTTCTTGGGTTGAATCGGAATTTGCCTGATTTTGGGGTAATTTACCAGGCATTAGACAGCCTAAATAGTTTGTTACTCTGTCCAAACGTAGATCCAACTGTTGCTGTCATTCAGAGAGTAGCCTAAATCTGTTATGATGACAAATTTAAGGCTGCAGAAAATATCCTATGGATCGCAGTGCGTACAGAATCTCTATTAATAATAACAGGGTGCAGAACTAAATCGGGATGTATGGATCTCTCATAAAATAGAATAATTGGCGTCATACGTAGCCTAAATATGTTATGATGACAAATTTAAGGCTGCAGAAAAGATCATATGAATCGCAGTGCGTAAAACATCTCTATTAATAATAACAAGTTCAAATCGCATGATCATGGTGGTCAGATTGTGTTCAAGATTTGCGTGCGTACCTACCCAGAGGGCCTAATCGCACGGTGCTCCCAACACCGGATAGAAACATGCGTCTATCACCGCCAATGCATGACTTAATGTACATACATTTTGCAACTTTTCGTACATTGAATGCACGGATCAATGAACAAGCACCTTGCTCAAGAGCTCGGGCTATCTAATCCCTGCCATCTCATAGCTCAGCTAGTCAACAAGACAAGAGACAATTGCCAGACTAAGATACGCACGCTCTGGTTAATACCAGCGTAGCACATGACCAGAACCTATAACCCCAAGCCGTTTCAGTTAAGGTGCGTCCCTATAACACACCAATAACAAACAAACCTGAGGCCAAGCCATAGCCAATGTACCACGTACGCAGCCCAATCCAACACATTTCCCAAATCAAGCCAACCAACCTTACTACTACATGGCTATGTTGTACTCGGCAACATCACCTAGTAGATTGGTTGTCCGAAATTTGCCATAAGGTCAAACAGCCAGCTCGTTATCACCCTAAGTGACCTCACCAACGGTTCTACAGGACCGGAGTCCTGGGGCAAAGAACCCCCGAGCTACTAGATAAGACTCTAGTCAGCTGCGAATTTAAAAAGCATTAAATTCTTACCAGGAATGAGGCCCGTGCACCTCGGAGCCCCGGTTTCGCTCCATATTTCCCCTCAAAGCACAACACCAAGGTCTGGAGCTGACCAAGATGCCTATCAGTGCCCCGAGGGGGGGATCATGGTAGTCAGTTCACATCACCTCCACACCACCTCACATCATCTCCACGGGAGATGAGCAAAAGAAGTTGATAATCATCGATCTATAGCGCTCGCCGTTGACGGCGATGAACTGGGCAACATCGTTCTCAAATAAATATGGACCGACAACACCACCATCCAATAATGAGATTAAAAAAGGAAAATGTGGAATTAATAGATACTATAAATATTGGAAGACTATACAAAACGCAACTATTTCGTTCAGCAGAATACCGCGTGACTTGAGGAGAAAATAGAAAAAAGTGAATGTTTTGTGGTCATTAAGCATTATTTTTTGCGGAAATAATATGGGAACTCTGCACCATCAATTTCAATGGTAAAAAGTAGTTTACTGAATTTCGTTTTGGCCGTGCAATCTCGGAAGATGCCGAACATTCTGGGTACTCAGTTGGGGACACAAAACAATTGGAAAAATTAACGATAGTGTGTTGGCCGATCGTAGATTGAAAGTGCAAGAGATTATTGAAGCCATAGGCATCTCACCTGGATCAGTGGTTTCAATTTTGAATGATCACTAGGGTATAAGAAATCTTTCCTAAATCTTTTACTTTTGCAATTTAATTTAAAAGAATAGAAATGTGTACGTAATTGTTGTTCTAATGAAATATAAAAAACAGAAATTGGTCAAAAAATGTTAATGTTATTAAAAATTCGCCAGGCCATTACCGTGTCTCAGGCAACTAGAAGAAGAAATGTAGGAACAAAATTAACATATTTTGATAAATATTAAAATAAAAGCTCATTTTTACTTAAAATATATTCATATTTATTTGTATATGAGTTTTTGTCTTCGTAGCATACCGTAAACCTCTTCGCAGATATGACCAAAAAAATTAATATTTTTTAAAGGCAGTTTCAAAACTCTATTTTAAAATTTTTAAAAATTTCGTTAAACAAATTTCAGAATTTTTTGATCATCTCATTGAGATTAATTGAGAATATAATACGGAATACAAATATGAAAAAATTATTAAAATATCTCTCATAGTTTTTCCGTAACTGCGATTTAAATTTCGAATTTTTTGGAAATTTTTGGCGAATGAGCTCTATTTCCTTACTGTTATAAATTTTAAGTAAAACCTATTCAGAATATTATAGTCCAGATAATTCTAAATATACCCTGAAAGCTTTACTAAAATTGGAAAACCCTAAACCTTAAATCGTGAAGGTCAAAGGTCAAATTTTTCAATATTTTGAATTTCTAATTTAAAGAGCGAAATGTTGTATATTATTGGGCCGATTTTGATGAAACTTAACAAAAATATAACACAAGGCCTAGTATTTACAAAAACAGCAGAAAAATTAAAATTAACCTGAAATTAAAAATTAAGAATATTGAAAAATTTTACCTTTGACCTTCACCATTTAAGGTTTAAGGTTTTCCAATTTTAGTAAAACTTTCAGAATATATTTAAAATTATCTGCACTATAATATTCTGAATAGGTTTTACTTAAAATTTATAACAGTAAGGAAATACAGCTCATTCGCAAAAAAATTGCCAGGTACGGAATAGCTGTGAGAGATATTTTCATAATTTTTTCATATTTTTATTCCCTATTATGTTCTCAATAAATCCAAATGAGATGATAAACAAATTCTGAAATTTGTTTAACAAAATTTTTAAAAATTTGAAAATGGAGTTTTGAAACTGCCGTTAAAAAATAATTATTTTTTTGGCCATACCAGCGAATAGGTTAACGGTATCCTACGAAGACAAAAATTCATATACAAGTAAATATGGATATATTTTAAGTAAAAATGGGCTTTTATTTTAATATTTATCAAATTATGTTAATTTTGTTTCTACATTTCTTCTTCTAGTTGCCTGACATGCGGTAATGGCCTGGCGAATTTTTAATAACTTTAACATTTTTTGGCCAATATCTGTTTTTTATGTCTCATTAGAACGACAATTACGTACAAATTTCTATTCTTTTAAATTAGATTGCAAAAGTAATTTTTTAATGGCAAAATTTTTACAAAAACTGACAAAAAATGCATTGTTTCCCCTTGTAAATGCATCTCAAAACTTCTGAGGGCTTGCGGCACGTCTTAGCCCCAACCGATTTACCTAAAATTTTTTCAGGATGATTTTTTTTACTAATGTTCACCAAACTGGGGGGTGAGAATGACCGAAATCCAACTTTCGTTTATTAAGGGCCACCCTAGTCAGTATACTTACGAAAAAAGATAATTAACTGTATGATAATTATATCAACACAATTTGTATAAAACCATTTCTTACGAATATCTCAAAAAAATGCAGTAACTACACTCTAGACTACTTAGAGACACTTAAGTGAAAATTAACTTCAGGTTAGATTACCTGGGATGTATAAAGTAACCGATTGACTTCTCTCTGCTCTACAAAAAGCACATATGTGTCAAATAAACCAAAATATATAAATTGGAATCAACCAAATGATCAGGCATTAGTGAAAATTATTGTCTATAAGTGATACATTGACTACTTGATTAACTTCTGCGGGCGACTAAGTGAATACGCATAAATACTTATGAGTTAATATCTGATCTCTATTGTATTGCTAATCCTTCTGTGCATTGTGTAGCGTACAATAAACTTTGATTTGATTTAATAAAACTTATTCACTATACATCTAAATCAGTTTTGAAATGAAATAAAAGTGTTAATACTTTAATAACGCATATATCATGACATTATGACATGTTTTATTATGAGTTAATCAAAACGGAAAAAGCTAAATAAAATATCCACAAACCAAAAAAATTTTGTTTACCACACACATACCATATAATAAATTTTACTTATACAGATGGAAATGAAAAATCACAGACTAACATTTAAAAAAAAATCTATGCATAATAAACGCTACTAAATAGTAACAGCACGGTATTATTTATACAGTGATTTAGCGATTTGCAATAAAAGATTATTATTTTTTTTTTTTGTATTCTTCAAAATGCTGTATGTGTGTGAAAAGTATTAAAGTCAAAGTGATTGAATTATGGCAGACTGGGTGTTATATTGTGTTGTATAAACAATATGGAAAATACTTGTTTAATCTTAAGAAAAAAAAAAATAAATAAGAAATATGACAAAAATTGAACGATTTATTAGTTAGAGGAGATGTGTTAAGGATTAGACGACAGCTTCTTGTATTTAATATAACAATTACTAATATAATTTATTTGTTAAAATTTTATCTGTTTTGATGAATGTAGTCAACATTTATTTAAATAGAACAAATACAGCTGCTGTTTATGCAGATGATATCATAGATAATATGAATCAAGTTCTTAATATTTGGTTTACAAGTTCCTGGGTTAAAGTGTATCTTGTCAAACTAAAGTGACAATGATAATTGTTTTGGGTAAATAATAAAAAAAAACTACGCATTTTAATTTGAGATGTTAGTCAGCCAGATTATATGGATAGAGAAAAATTAAATGACATTGAATTTTGATAATATATAAAGAAGTTATGTTATTTTTAGAAGTAAGAAACAATTTGAGTAGTTTGTATGCAAATTTGTGTGCAGTGTTGAAAAGAGTGCTTCATAATTAGCTATATTGGGTATATAACTTAAAAATTCGGGATTCACAACAGATGGAGTATCTTTTGAAGGATACATTTCTGGCATTTCTTCTCACTTAGTTGTTGACATAATAGAACAAAGTTTGTTTTTACTTAGAAAATGTCGAATTTTATGCCAACAAAACGTCATATGCGAGAAGTTTTGCTTTACTTTTTTTACTTGAAAAAAGTGACGCTGAGGCATATCGAAGCTTATGGTGAATGTGTTTCATCTATTTCAATGTGAGAGAGGCATGGAAGACAAAAATCACCCTGGCTAACCAAAAAAGTTTGAAGGCCAAGAATTGGAGGCACTACTCCTTCAAGATTGTTGTAAAACTCAAGAGCTACTCAATTTCAAAACGTTTTCTAGCAGCAGAATTCATCCAAAAGCAAGGAAATTGGGTACCATACGAATTGAATCCGAGAGTCCTTGAAAGACGATTTTGTATATTTGAAATGCTGCTTGAATATAAAGGAAAACAAATTTGAGATGAAAAACGGATGCATTACAATAACCTGAAGCGTAAGAAATCGTATCTGAAGCCCGGTCAGCCAACAGAATCGACACCAAATTCAAATATCCATGGCGCTAAGGTAATGCTCTGTATTTGATGGGGCCAAAAGGGTTCTATATATTATGAGCTGCTGAAATCTAGACAGACCACCACAGGTAACCTGTACCGAACGCAACTGATTCATTGAAAATGGCTGAAAAATTCCGAGAATATGCGGCAGACATGAAAGCGTAATATTCAGTCATGACAGCGCTCGGCCACATGTTGCAATATCTGTTAAAAAGTATTTAGTCTGAAGTGGTTGGGGAGTTTTGCCTAACCCACTGTATAGTTCAGACCGTGTCCCGCCCGACTACTATTTGTTTCGGTAGATGCAGAACACTCCCTCTGTGATATGCTTCACTTTGAACATATGGCGATTTCAAATTCTCTCCATCTTCGTCTATCATTAGCAAGATTCATTAATTGATTCCAAGTATTGTTAAGGGTTTCGTCTTCTCGTTTCACACATCTGTGACCTTGGGGATTCCATTGTGTTGCAATCCACATCCATTTACGTTTCAAAATTGCTTCTTCAACTGGTCTATTGTTTGTGACGATAATCAGCTCGTATGTTGATATCGTATTGGGCCATTATATTCGCAGTATTCGTTTCAGATACGAACGCTTGCAGCTTTTATCATATTACATTGGGTAATTCCCCATGTTGTGGAGCCATATAAGAACATTGATTTTACATTGCTGTCGAATAGGCGGAGAGAGTTTTATTTTACGGGTGATGTTGGTTGACCGCCATATTTTGTGCATTGAATGGAAAGCTATCTTTGATTTGTTAATATTGGCCAATATATCATCTACAGATTCACCATTTATTGATATTAAGCTTCGAAGATAATAGAATGTTTCTACGTTATCAATGTTAATACAGTTGATTTATGCCAATTCGCTTTAGTTTTGTTTTTTTTTTTTTGTTTTAGGTCTATTTTGTTTAGTTTTGATGTCCTCGAAACGGTGAGGTATTAGGCAGATATCGTCTGCTGTTCCACTGTATATACCTTGGGGTAAATTACGTTTTCTGCATTAAGAAGTCTAGCATGAGAAGGAATAAAGTTGGTGAAAGAACGCAGCCTAATTTTACTCCAGAAGCTCTCGAGAAGGATAAACTTTCTGTTCCATTAAAGCGGAAGCGGCATGTCGAGTTCCGGTAGAATTCACGGATGAGGATCACGATCTTTTCAGGGATACCTTTTTCTGAAACAAAACTCTTTCGAAATCTTCGAACAGCAGGTAGAGATTACTTGTTATACTCCTTAGTCTGTTATAATGTGCTATGTGTTTATGGTCATTTTATGGTCAGCGCATGATCTCCCCGGATTGAAGCCAGCTTGTTCGGTGCATAACATTGTATCCAAAACTGGGCTATTTTGTGGAGGAATAAGGTGACAATAAGTTTTTTCGTCTGGGCCGCTAGATTTCCCACTGTTTAGGATTTCAAATATATCACTTATTGGATTGCGTCTTAAGATTTCGAAATCATGTAATTGATGGCCTGGGGTTATGTTGAGTGGATACCGATAAAAAATTCAGGCCACCGACATAATTGTTCGTCTAAGTTCAACTCCGTTTCGGTCCTTAATTGTTGCGGTGCTCCTTATGTTATTGGCACCTAGATTTTTTATCGTTATGTAGACTTGACGCCTGTTTTCAACATTTAATGCATGCTGTGCCTCTTCTGCTATCTGATTATAGTACCTTTCCTTGCCTAAAGTTTAGTACTCAATACAAAATTTCAAGCGAAATGCTGTCAAACTACATATAAAATATTTGCAATGAAATAATTTCGTAAAAGCAGTACTCTGTTCTTATTGTAGAAAACATGTGAAATACATCTGGCAAACTTATTTTTTCAAACGCAATAACACAAGCAGCACTTCTTTCGCACGAAATTAAAACCAACAGATGAATATTTGTTGCATATAACATTTTTCGTA
Source organism: Calliphora vicina (assembly GCF_958450345.1). NCBI lineage: Eukaryota > Metazoa > Arthropoda > Insecta > Diptera > Calliphoridae > Calliphora > Calliphora vicina. The sequence continues at coordinate 112,319,702 of NC_088781.1, read as the reverse complement.
TGAAAAAACTATAATTTTTCGCAAATATGAACAGAGTGCTAGGCTTAAACGTGCAAGATTCCAGAAATGGGTTGTTGATCTCCGGAATTGCAGCTTTGCAGTAGTCTTTTCGATGATAGTAAGTGCAGCATCAGTACGTGATTGTAGCTGTTTGCGGTTCTGTATTTCGGCCCGCTTTTCACCACTTTTCCAACGTTTCCTCTGATTTAGCGGATCCAATTCTAAGGCGGCATGAAATTGTGAATTGAATGAAGTCTAGCACGATGAGGATAATTCCTCAGGAGCATCAAGTATCTCCTATGTTTTTATTCCAGCAAGCTACTGTGTCCTGTGTCAATTTTCAGTTACGAGACAACAAGAAAGTGGAAAAATTATTACTAGTTCGAAAAGTAAATCCCCAACAAATCTAAGGCGGAAACCTTCTAGTACTTTTTGAACAATTGCAATAAATTTCAATAAAACCAAACAAACAATTGTTTATAATGTTAAACAATGTCATTGTAAATCTTAGCTCCTAAACATGGATTTATTTCACAACAATTTCGGTGGGAAATCTTTATCCCCCTCGAGTTTGTGTTATTTTTTTTTCCAAAACAATAATACAAATTTCATTTAATAGGAACCCGCATTGTAAAAAAAAATTCTTTAAATTTATAACAATTTCAGCAACCACTATCGCTGACACTCTTATTGTTAGTCTAACTATTATTAATATTTATACACATATTGTTACTCTTGTTATTATTATTAATATTAAACACTCATAAAAATGAAATCACAACAAAACGATCAGTCTTAATAAAATTTGATATTGTACTCGCACTTTCAGATAGAATAAACCAATATAAAAAATAAAAATCACACTCGTTCATTCAGCAACAACAACAACAGCAAAAAATAACAAAAAAAAAATAATAATAAATTGTCAGACTCGGCGAGCTCATAAATAAATTAATTGTGACAATGTACAATTGATTTGATTATTGTATAAAATTATCAGACATGCCACTACACAATTCTTTATACCACTCAACTTGTACTCATACATGGTAGTTTGAAGCAACCAACATGTTGTGATTTTCAAATTAAAAATATTGTCAAAATTAACACAACAGTCAGTCAAACAAACAAACAGTTTTTACATTTAGCACTTCTTGAACAATTTTAGTTTTAAAAGTCTTATTTATTTTGGCGATGATGATGATAACTTCTGTTTACAGATTGTTTTGGTGTTGATTGATTCAAGTGGTTGTGTTCAATGGGTTTTGATTTAAAAGTGATTGCTTACGATTTGTTAATTTAATCAAAAATTTGTTAATGATCTTCAAAAGCTAAGACATTTGGTGTGGTTCACAAGCGAACTAGTTTAAAAGAACATTTTCTTCGATACAGTCAACAGTTGAGGTCCCTGGTATTAGAATCAATTACTGACAGGAGGTCAGCTGGTCCGAAACTGCAAGTTATACTGCAACTGTTAACTGTCATATTTGCGAACTAAAATAACATTCATTCGCCTTCACCCGATCATACAGGTCCCCTGTATTAATAACCCTTAACTTATAAATATGTATCTCTTGTATCACATATCCGGTCTTGATAGCTACTACTTTAATATATTTCTATTTGATTGCTGATTTGAAATTCTATAAAACGTGTTAATATTTTTCTAATTGGATACAATTTTATTACTATTATTCCTATTAATGTGTTTGTTTGTTTATTTTTTCTAAATATTTCATGTGGTTAATTGTGTATGTGAATTTATTTTGTTCTTTATTAATATTTATGCATTTTTTATTATTATTAGCAAGAATCGAATAGAATTTTTTATTAATGTTACTGTTGGAAAGCATATTTGTTGTGTTAATAATAATAATTGTCAAGTGTTTTCACATGTTCTGAATGTCTGATTTAATATGTAGTATTTGAAATCCACTAATAATGCCATTGTTGTGTTTATTGCTTAGCAATTTGTTTTGTTTTTTTTTAATGCCATCAAAATGTTGATGAATATATATTTTTTTTTTCATTTTATTTATTATTAATAAATAATTCTTTTGTTAAATTAATTTAATAGTTTTCCATATGGCAATGGAAACAAATACTCAGAGGCAACTGGTTTACTTTATGGCCATACATAGTTTTGTTAAGTGGGTATGTATGAACGTGTATTTTGTCATGATAAGCAAATGTTGTTGTGACACTAACGTGCATGAAGTGTATGAACAAGCTGACTGTTTGATAGTATCAGCCTGCTGGCGATCTAGCGTGTAGTGTGCTGTGATATTGTTGTGATCTTTACAACTGGCTCGTTGGTCTAGGGGTATGATTTCCGCTTAGGGTGCGGGAGGTCCCGGGTTCAAATCCCGGACGAGCCCAAGTGTAACAATTATTTTTTTAAATTATTTTTTTTTATTTAATTCTGCCAAGCTTTTTAAAATAATCCAATTAATTAAAATTTTATAAGGCATGTATCTACATTAGGGCTGGTCGATTTGTACGAACACAAGGAAAATCGTATTCTACGGATCAAGATAAAAATTCTACCCAAAAGTCAAATTTCAAAATATTTATAGAATTTGACTAAGCATATTTTTTTCAAATTTGTTTATTATGGCACGAACGCCATTTTGAACTTGTTGAATACTCCTCTAGTTAAACAAGCTAAAACTATTCGTGTTAATCATTTCGTTCATTGCTAGCAAATATTATGTTGGTTTAAAGTTTAAATTAAATCTTAAAACCAAATCTATGCTGATTCTCATAGACGCATGATTAATATTATTTATTACATACATCACATTTATATTTATCATACGCTCTAAAAACCAAATTTATACACAATACATACATCATATGATTTACATATGTAAATTGATATCAAAAAAGTTATTTTGTGACTATAAAAATAAAAATCCAACTAAAACTGTTATTTTTCAACGTAAAAATAAAAGTTCGCATAAAACTCTTAAAAAAAGAGTTTGAGGATTTTATTTTTTCCGTCATAAAATAAAAGTCATTTGATCAGTTTTATTTTTCCCGTCAGGAAAATAAAACTCCTTTTATGTAAATTGACACCTATAGCTTGCCGATGCACACTGTGGTAAATCACAAATCTAGCTGGACAAAATTAAAAAATAAATGTCTGGCAACATTCCTTCTGATCATTTAATGAGCTTCTCAATACAATAGGGAACTGTAATTCATGTTTTGTTTTTTTGGTTTTTAGCTTCGATTAGGAAAAACTAAGCTTTAAAGTCAGTTGTTGTCAACAGGTACATTAAGTTTTCAAAGAGAAGTGTATTTTTTGTGTGACTTTGGTTTATGATTAAAAAAGCTACGGTGATTTTAGTGTCATAATTTGTTTATATTATTATTAAGCTCTATTTCAAGGAAATATGCAACAATTTTCATTTAATTATTTCCATTGTAACTATTAAAAAAAACTATTTTTTTGTGAGAAGATCAGAAATTGGTAAAAATAAAATATTTCCTTTTTTCAAGTAGAGTTAAAGCTGTTTATTCCGCATAGTTCCGCTGTAAAACTATATTTGGGTTAATCTGTCAAGTGTTCACTTTAAGGCAAATCAAAAACATCTTGCGCATTTTTGCGACCGCCATACATTTTTTTCACTTTTCCAGTATGACCTACACAAAGAAAAAATAAAATATTTCCTTTTTTCAAGTAGAGTTAAAGCTGTTTATTCCGGATAGTTCCGGTGTAAAACTATATTCGAGTTAATCTTTCAAGTGTTCACTTCAAGGTAAATCAAAAACATCTTGCGACCGCCATAAATTTTTTCACTTTTCCAGTATGACTTCTACTTTTTCACGAAAGAAAATTTTTGAAGAATGGGTAAAAACTCCCAAAATACATTGCGAAAAAAAAGTTGGTTTTTTAATAATCGTTTATATATTTGAACTCATTTTTTATATGATTCATAAGTGAGAAGTGAACCCAACGTGATTTGTTAATTTTGTCCAGTTAGATTTGCGATCTACCACACTGTGCGATGGTCAGATCATTACAATTTCTAAAGCACCTTGCATTGCAAATGAAATAATTGTCATTAATTTGCTATTGTTTGATTCCTATTATTAAATTGTTGCTGTTTTCCATTCTTAAGCAAATAAATTACTACACTCATTATATCAGATAGACCCAATAAAGAAAAATACTGAAAAAAGTAGAAAATAAACCAAAAAAGTTTTATTTTTTGTCGGGAAAAATAAAACTCCTCAAATGACTTTTATTTTATGACGGAAAAAATAAAAGTCCTCAAATGAGTTTTTTTTGTAGGGATATTTAAAACTCTTTTTTTAAGAGTTTCACACGAACTTTTATTTTTACGTTAAAAAATAACTGTTAACTGTGGAGTTGGGATCATTTTTTCAATATCACCATAGATTCTGAAAGAGCACGTCAATGCGAATCTATTTGTATATAACAGTATATGTTTCTGTTACCTCTTACATAGTGATTTTTTGATTTAAAATTTTCTGGATAACCGTTATTTACGGTCCCTGGATTTTTTAAATTTTTGTATGGGGACACCCCAGGGGGTTCCAATGGGTGTGCCCTCCAAAGTTAGTGGGGGTAAATTGGTCGAAGTGGGATTTTTATGATTTTCATGATAATAAGAAAGTGAAGTTGGCAAAATGGACGTTTAGTTTTGTAGAAAACCTATTGACAGTTTTAATTTCGATGAACAAATAAATTTTATTAAAAATTTACTCCAAATACTTTCCAATTGTATATTACACAACAGAACAGTGAAAAATGAAATAAGTATCAAAATATGATTAATAATAACACGGTGCTACGATGGAAAAAAACTTATGGGTCTTGCTGAGTACATTACAAATTGTGTCTAAAAATTTCAGAAACACCCTCAAATTCAGAAGTTATTCTAAAAAACCGTTTTCAGTGACCTTCGTCGAATTATCGACATGTAGCTTAGTCGGTTTTTGTCCGACTTTAAATTTTTTAACTAGTTTGGAAAGAAAACTAATTACGCTTTAAGATAGCATGCAGTTTTTGATACATTTGTAAGTTGTTACCCAGCAAAAAATATTCTGGATTTGGAAGCAATAAATATGATTACTGCATCTTCTACTGCTACATTAATTGCATCGTAAAATTATTGACTTACAAAAATGATTTTGGAAGGCATGCGTTAAGCTATTCGTATAGGTGGTGAAGAACTTAGAAAAAATCAGCGCTTCTTGTTAGGCAATCACTGGGTCTGTAAGATTTTATTGCTTCTCAGCAGCTCTAAAATCTATGTGCACAATTATTTGTACATATTTAATTCGATGAAATCAGGTTAATTTTAAAGATGTGAAACAAGCTTATTTTCAATTCCTTATGCAGAGCCTCTACGCGAGGAATCCCATATAAAAATCATGTAATCATTCATGCGAAGTGGTAGCAGTATACAAGTGCTCTCTGCCTTACAAACCTGCTTGCGAGGAAGCACAATTTTTTGCTGGGTAAGAATATCTAAAAGAAAAACAAAATTTATCAACTTTTTTGATTTTCATTTCATATTCTGATATGAAAGCTTATAAAAATTTATACCAATGTATAAAGAAAAATTAGTTCTTAACAAAATATGGTTCTAATTACTCAAATCAGATGAAAATTGGAAAAATTATTGAACTTTTCATAAACACCTCTTTAAGTATTTTCTCCCCCAGCACATATAAATAAAAAAAAAAAAAAAAACTATTCAAAAAAAAAAATATTTGTACAATCTTTAATTTACAAGGTAAAGTTCTTCGAACTTTTTTCGATAAAGTTCAATAACTTTTGCAAATATATACCGATTTTAACAATTAATGCCTCATGTTTGTCTATATAAAATTGTCTTTAAAACACTGTGCAAAACAAAATAGGTTTTCATAGAGAAAAAATTAAAATAACTATTGTTGAATTTGAAAAATTATGAAAAAAAAATAAAAAGTAAAGCGAAACTTTTTATAAAAACTTTAAAAATTTTTTTAAAGCGAAACTTTTTATAAAAACTTTAAAAATTTTTGGAATATACATTTTATACACAATTTTATGAAAGCTCAATTCTTTGCCTATCCATAGTTGTTTCGAAATCTGTGCTAAAGTGTGTGAGTTAGAGGTACTAAAGTACTACGTCCTTTTTCAAAATAACTCAAAATTTTGAGGGTGTTTTAAGTATGTCCTCACATAGGCCTACAATCTCCATTAGGTCGCTTTTCAAGTTCTGACAAAAAAGTGTTATTTTGTAGCAGAGTGTAATTAATCGATCTCGATCGAGCTATGAACAATTATAATTGATCATAGCTTCTATAAAGTCCCACTTCCAAAAATCACTTTTCAAGCATAAATATTGTCATGAATTTTCATTAGCGATTTGAATATAACGGCCTGTAACGGCTGCTTGCAACATTCATTATGTTTAACATTGACTCTGCTAAAAGTTTTAGTTTTTTCCGTTAAGATAACTCATGAAACTGCTAGAAGATGGCAATGCATATAAATAGTTGAAGCGGTTCCCGTCAGTCAGGTGATCATAGGCGCTGTTAGAATTAACATCAACTGCATTGCCAGTGTATTATTGTACATTATAAACTGTGTATTATAATTGTGTATAATTAAACTGTTGTTGCGTACTTTTGAAAAAATAAAGTGTAGCTACAATTTTAAACTACTAAACTGCCTTTAATTTACAACTAAATGCGGGATACACATAACTTATATGCCATTTGGAAGGGTACATATCTGTCGACACCAAAGTCAAATAGAATTAACATCAACTGCATTGCCAGTGTATTATTGTACATTATAAACTGTGTAATATAATTGTGTATAATTAAACTGTTGTTGCGTACTTTTGAAAAAATAAAGTGTAGCTACAATTTTAAACTACTAAACTGCCTTTAATTTACAACTAAATGCGGGATACACATAACTTATATGCCATTTGGAAGGGTACATATCTGTCGACACCAAAGTCAAATATTCATGGCGCTAAGGTAATTCTCTGTATTTGGTGTTAGAAAAAAGTTCCTATCTATTATGAGCTACTGAAATCTGGCCAGACCATCACACGGAACCTGCACCGAACGCTTCTGATTGGTTTGAAGCAAGCATTTGTCGAAAAATATACAGGATATGCCGTCAGACATGAAATCGTAATATTCTATCATGACAATTCTTGGTCACATGTTGCAATACATGTTAAAAAGTATTTAGAATGCAGTGGTTGAGAAGTTTTGCTTCACCCGCTCTGTCGTACTACTATTTGTATCAATCGATGCAGAACGCCTTCTTTGGCAGGCGCTTGACTTTGAAACACAATATCCGGTATTGGCTTGATTCATTCTTGGCCTCAAATGATGAGCAGTTCTTTTGGCTCGGAATCCATATGTTATCATAAACATGGAAAACTTCATAGCTAACAATGGTAAATAATTTGAATAAGTTTATATTTTACAAATATTTAAAAATAAGAGCTAAAAAATTTAAAACATCTCGCATTTTAAATTATAATTTAACAAAATATATTAGGTGCATGACTTAAAAATATAGAAATTATATATTTCTATCATATACATGAGTTTCTTTTAAGCTGAGAGGCTTAGATACTAATTTTAAACAACTTTATCCATTTTTTGTGATTATCATCCACGCAAGAACGGAGCTAGAATACTTCCCGGGTTACATAAACCAATATTTGTTGACGTGAGGAGATCTCATTTGGAAGGATATCTATATCGTATAATTGCCAAATCACATTGGACGAATACAGCCTTCAACAACAAGTACAAATGATAAAATTGTTTTATCAAAACTGGTGTTCTATTCGGGGAACGTGCCGCAGACTTCGCTCATTTTAAGGTGAAGCCCATTTCTGGAAGAATGGTTACGTCAACAATGCATCCCGTAAAAGTCACTGTTTGGCAAGGATTTTGGTAAGCATTTGCCAGGACATCTCCATCAACGGAGGTCGATGATTATTAACTTACTTTGTCCTGAATTGGATGATATGGACACCAACGACATGTGGTTTAAAATGGACGCCGCTACATGCACTCCACTGCCAAGCCACTTTGTACATTGTGCACGAGCGATTTGAGGTTATGAACATCTCATGATGAGCTGATGTGAACGGGTCACCGAGATCGTGCGATTTGACCCCGTTGGACTTTTCTTGTGGGATTTTCTTAAGTTGCGAATAAGTCACAAACCACAGCGGCTCTCAAAGCAAAGATAACACATGACATCGGTCAAATTCTGCCTGTTTTATGAGCCAGAGTCATGGAAAATATGACATTCTGGATGCGTTCCAACCGTACATTTGCACGAAGATGTAGTCCATGCATAATGGCAACCGAATAAAAAATATCCATTATATGTCACATACTATTTGTTTTATTCAAACTTAAAGATAAGATTAGCTTAGTGAAATAACCTTTATATATTCAATAGTACTGTGCCTCTATCTGAAATTAGATTGATGGTCAGGAATAAATCAATAGATGTTAATATGTTTTCAAAAAATTTCGGGCTTATTGATTAGAAGTAAGTTAGAATGTATGACATCACTTGACTAATATTCTCCCTGTTTTTGAAAACTATCCAGTATATAATATGGAGTTTAAAATTAACAAACTAATCCTCGATACTGATTTAGACAATTTACTTTTCATTGTGGAAGTCTTCGTGCATTGACATTTTGATTGTTGTCTTCACAATTGAGATCCAGAATTTTGTTTGACATGGCATGAGTATTTCAATAATGTATATTTTTTGGAGTAAATACATTCTCTAAGTGATTGTTCATCCTTTCTCCTATCTGAAGGTATGACTCATATAACATTGAATATTTTTCTTTACCTTCCATAGAATATATCAGTTTTCTTAGTGGAATCTATGTTTATCAGATTTTTTCTGAGAGTTTCGAATACTTTATTGGTTATTATTTTTTTCTTTTTCAAGAACACTTGAGTTAAATTAATTGAGCTGTAGATTAAACTATAATCTAATAAATTGGATGGACTTTGGAAAGTCATATGACTTCAAACTAAATTTTGGACCAATCAACACTGACAAAAGGTTCTCATTGAGATTTCAGATAGCTTAAAAAGGATAAGACTTTCAATTAAATTAAATTCAAAATTATTTTATTTTATTTAGTTGTATTAAAATTCTTCAACTAAACTCAAGAACTAACTACTCACTGAGCTTTTCAGATTGATATCTACTCGTATGTACTCTAGCACAATAACACAGCCGTCAGCAGTTTAAGTTTTGTTTGTACTTCCGAGACCCATCAAACCGTCTATCAACTTGATTGATTTGTTTTGTATCATTTAATAGTTTTCAGGTATAACTAGCAACTGTTCGCTAGCGTAATGAAATGAAATTATTATCTCTTATCAACAAATTATTTGATTGATTGTAGAGTGTCATAAAAACACTTTAGTTTTGAGTGGCCAGCCTAAGGAGACTGCTATGAATATTTGGGTTTTTGAAAAAATATAGCGTCAGTTCCAAAAATAGCTAACCTAATCATTAGCCCCTTATCTAGACTCTTATTTATATTTATATTGAAATAAAAGATTGTTTTAATTAATTTTTCAAAAAATGATTTTTGTGTTTTATATATTTTTAAATATAATTTATAAGTTTTTGTTGGTTTTTTTATACACAAATGAAACATTTGTAACATTTGTTTTACAAGTAGCAAATCTAAGTATTACAAACTACATAAATTACACATTTAACTTATGAACTAAATAACTAAAGGATTTTTTTAAAATTTATTTTGTTTTTTTTTCTTTTTTAAATTAAATTAAAACAGTTAAGAATATAATAAAAATAAAACCATAAAATAATATTATTACAAAACAAGTATCTTTTTCAAAATTTTTATAGCAACAAAATTATGGAAGTTTTAGGATTTCTTAACTTGATTTTCTTTTTAAATTGGAAATTATTAATGCTTTGGCTGCTTTAACATAATAAAATTAAATATTTGTAATTAAATGGTTGTTAGAATTTAAGATTTTTAAATGTTATTTTTTTTGTTTTTAAGGATGGTTTAATATTAAAAATTATTATTTAAAACTATTAAACTAGCGCTCAACTACAATTTAGTATCACAGTATAACATATCGGCTTTAGGAGTGATGTTGATTTATCCTTGATTTAGCCGATTTGACTTATTTTCTCATTTGTCTCTGCAGTGAATGAGTTTTAAAACTTGGTTTCTTTATCTCTCAGTATGACGGCCTCTCTGGTTGGGGGTTTTCATGTATTTGTTCTGGCTTTTTTTTGGTATTTTTTCATGAGATGGTTGTTTTTAAAGGTTCTCTTTTCAAAGATCACATTTGCTAATTACTCATTACATTAACTTATTGATGCACAGCAGCGGAACCAATACGTTGACCATACATGGCATAAGGTGAGTAATAAGGACCCAAAGCAGCAGCAGCGGCGGCAGCAGCGGGATTAAAACCTCCGGGTCCGCCGAAGGGAGAAGGACCACCAGCAGCCAAAGCACTGGGAGGCTTGGCGTAGGGATGATAACGGGCGGCGGCAGCAGCAGCTGACATGGGACTCAGAGGAGGTGTGGGATAACCACCTCTTAAGGCCGATGAAGGAAATAGAGAGCCCAACAGAGATTGTGCTTGAGACTGGGCCAAAGCGGCGGCAGCAGCAGCAGGATCTGAGAGATTACCAGTGTGGGTTCTAAGGTGACTGAAAAGCTCATCGGAAGTCTGGAAACGTTTGCCACAATAAGCATCACCTACCACCCAACTGCAGACATAGGGAGCCGAACGGGCGGCAGCAGCATTGGCAGCAGCAGCGGCGGCAGCTTGTGAGTAGGGATGATTTGGTGGTAGACCAGATGCACCCATCATGGCAGCCATTCCGTATTTCTGATGTTCACACTGTGTACAGCCGGCGGGACAGGGAGCACCCATTAGCATTTGTTGTGTGTGTGCAGAGTAGGGACAGCCGGGACAATAGGGATCTTTACAAACGGGCACTATGGCCTCACCACCAGCAGGAGTCTTGATACGTTGATAACTAATATAGGGATTGGGTTGAGCACTAGCCGGACCATTGGGATTGCCGGGATAACCACCATTGGCGGCAGCAGCCGCTAACATGGCGGCATGATGATGAGCAAAACCATTAGAAGCGAAGGGAGGACGGAAGGCAGGATTAGCGGCAGCATGTTGTTCCATACCAGGAGGACAGCACAAGGCTGACAAAGGATTGAAACCATAGGGACCACCGGCAGCCTTATAAGCAGCAGCTGCTGCAGCGGCAGCCTGAGCCATGCTGCTCATTTCTTTGGGATGTTGGGCTGAGCCATTGGCATTATTTAAAACCTCCATGCCAGATCTGACTATGGGGCTGGCGCCTCTTTGTGAAGAATGAGAACCGGAAGGTGACACTGTTTTGCGGCTATGATCATGTGGTGTATGGGAGCCATGAGACATGTCTTGTGATTTATTTAGGCCATTATCGGGTGTGGCGTTAGACTTATTACGTGATGGCACTCGGGTGGCGTCACCATTGTGTGAAGATGACTTTGAACTGGGACGCTGTTGTAAATCTTCAGAGCTGATCGAGGATTTGAAAGAGTTGACATTCTGTTGACTTAAGACATTGGTCTCGTAGGGTTTGAAGGCCAATTTGATTTCGGTGTTTGTGGGTGTAGTCGATTTGGGTGATTTAGCCTGAGTGGGTGACTTGGCTGAACCCGTTTCGGAGGTTACACTGGATGAGGAGGACGAAGCCGATGAAGTTGAACCGGATTTTTTCGATTTATCCATGGAGAGTATGGGCTTGACGGCAGACGAATCAGCGCCAATTTGTGAACAGGTTTGGGCCAGCAAGGCGAGAGGAGATTTTTTGGCGTCCATCTAAAATGAGAAATGAAAGAAATTGGAACATGAGTATGGAATGTTATAAAAAATATAAGTAATAAGTCTTTAAAAATAACTTTTTTTAGACAAAATTTGTTCTAAGAAAAGAAAAGTTTAGGGATTTTTTAATTGAGTTTTAATTTAAAATTTTGTTTAGTTTTGAGGCTTAAAGATTTCTTGTATTAAACTGAATTTATTTTCTTTTATGTTTGGGGTTTTTTAGATTTAGGAAACACAATTTACATGCCGTCGGAAGGTTTTATAAAATTTAACTTATTGTTTTTCTTCTAAAACTTCAAAAATTTTTAGGTGTTAAGAGATTTTGATGGAAGTCTTTTAATTCCCATAAATAAGATTTTTGTATACCAAGAATTTTAAATTAAAGAATTTGTATTCTCGTTAAAACAGATAAAATTTTGAATTATTTAAATTTTTTAAAGACTTTTTAAATTTCTTAATTTCAATATTTGATTTTATAGTTGAATATTTTCATTATTAAACAATTTGGAATACAAAATTTTAAGTTTAAGAAATTAAATTTTTATTATTTTTCAATATTAACTTTGAATTTATAAATTTTAGGTTCCTGATAATTGAATCTTTAAATTAATTAAAATCCTTTGAACTGAAAAAATTTTTTAAATTGGAAATATTTTTCATTTGAAAATTTTTTTCCAACAAAATTTTAGATTTCAACATAAGATTTTTTATTAAGTTCAAAGTATTTTTTAAATAAATTTTAAAGACAAAATATTTGTTAAAAAATTTTACTTTCACAATTAAATTTTTTAAAGTCAATTGGGAGACAAAATAATCAATTTCTATTTTTGTCGGATTTTGATAATTTTTTGGTGTAATAAATGTCCAAAGATAATTCGCTGTATTTTTTCTTTTTACACCAAAGAAGAAATTTATTTCCTTTTTATTAAAATTCAAACATTTAAATTAATTCTCAACTTTGAAATTTTAGGAAGTTTGTAAGAAACAATTCAAAATTTCTTTTTTATTATTTGACAAAATTTAAATTTTCAAGATTTTTAAATTCCTTTAGAAATTAATTTCAGACAAATTTAATAATTTCATCAAATTTAATTTTTTTTAAAAAAAATTTTACTTTGCTTTATAACTAGTAATCCCTACTTTTCGCAAAGACTATTTTATAATATATAAAAAAAATACTAACCGCAGTTGGCAATGGGGCCAAATAATCTGGTTGTAGGTATTGATTGTTACCGATGGTAACAACACCACCGCCACCTTCTAAAACAACCATATTGATGAGTTTTGTTGAAAAGTTTTTTTTTACAAAAAAACAAAAATGAAAATTTGTAATAAAAACAGCTGCTAATCCACAAAAATTGAACGGCTAACAGATGATGTTTAAGTAATCCACAATTTGTTGAGTTAAAAAACAATAAGAATTCCTTTAAATATTTTTGGAATTTTATTTTTTGTCACTTAGATATTTATTGTTTTAAACTGATGACAGACAGCATTTAATAATCCACTTTTAAGAAAATTGAAAAATTTTCTTTTTTTTATAAAAACTGTTTCACTTTATATTTATTTCAATAAGAAATAAAAGTTGTTTTTTTGATTTAACAAATATTTTTAATTGTTTAAATTTGCTTGTAAGAAATTGATTTTTTTCAATTTGTAATTTTCTTTTGGTAAATATTTTTCTTTGATATTTTATATTTATTTCTTTTTTAGATATTTTTTTTCTTATATATTCTTATTTTCTTCCGAATACGTCTAAACGCTGCGAAAGCTAAACTCGAACTGATTTCTGTTGTGCACACCACTACGGTACTTTGCCTCTACCAGAATTTATTTTCATTTCAGTTTTCCTCAAAACACCACTTTTTGTTTATTTATGCTCGCATTAACTCTCTAGCTCTCTATAATGCAGCCAACTTAACTCTCTTGTACTCTTTGCTCTTGCTATAACTACTCATTATAATTCAAGTGTTTTGTTTTAATACCTGACTATATCACTACAGTTAGACAGAGATGCAAAACAATGGCTGACTGTTAAACACTAGCAGAGTAATTTTCAAATATGGCGTCTTTATGAACCAATCACTAAGCATGCGCCATCAGGAAAATCTTTGATGTTTTGCCGTCTTAAGGAAAAGGCACGTCTTGTCCATCATCACTTTCAAGAAAAGCAAACAGGTTTTTCCCCCACAAGAGTCAGGCAATTGCCAGCACAAGAGCACACTACTCTTTTCATATGGCTTTACTTACCAAGAACACTCTTCTCTGAGTATTAAACAAAATATGCAGCTCTTTTCCAAAACCACCAATCAAATTTCAGCATTTACGAAAACTGTTAACGGTAACCCTTGAAATTGGGGTTACCTTAGTAAAATAATGCTCAAAGAGCAACTGGTAGCATTATTTATCCAAATGAGTATTTTTCTCTTCACCATATAGCCTATAACTTACGCTCATCTTGTTATTTCAATATAAATTTTGTTATATTGTTTGTTGCCTGCAGAATAATGTGTTAAAATAATGTTAGTTTTCAAACATATGCCTCGAAATGTTGTTGAGTGTAATAAAACTGTCACGTTTATCACGCCTTTTAAAAATAAAATTGTAGTTTTGAAAATCGTTATAATCATTAAATGTACGAGCACACTAATGGCTGGTTCTTCCTGTTTATATCTTAAGGCTGTTAAGAATTTTGAACAAACAACCAACTCAACAAAAAAAATATCATTATTATTCGTGAAAATTATTTATTTAGTTTTGAGCTTTAAATTTGTTTTCCCCATTTTCTCTGTAACATTTTCCAGCAATTAGTTTTAGCTCATTTAAGTTTTATTTTTTGCTTACCTCCAAATGATTTGTTTGTCTAGTGTTGTGGTTTTTAAGTGAAAAATGTTGTTTTAACGTCAAACTTTTTTAGCTTATTAGCGGTAGTTAAATGTAATTTATTTTCTTTTAGTTGAACTAACCGAAAATATTAAAAATAATTTTGTAGTTTTTATTACCTCCGTGTTTGTGGCTTCGTTTTTTTTTAGTGAGTTTTAATAGTTTTTTCATTAATTTTTGTTTTTTATTTTGCCGTCGGCGTTTTTTTTTTCATGAAAAAAGTTTTAATTGTTATTACCATTTTACATACTATCCACAAGCATGCTTAAACTTTTTTATGAATTTTTCATGGTAAAAGAGTTTTAGTCTAAATTTCTGTCTCAATTTTTGTTTTAGTTTAGTAATAGGAATTCCTTATTTTTGGATAGATTAAAATGAAAAAAAATATAATCCAAATTAGTGTGGTGCAAGGCAATTTATAGAATAGTTAAAATACAGACAAATGACAAATATTTGAAGAAAGAAACGTAACCACTAAATAAAAAAATATTTTAGTTATTTTGTTGGCTTTTAAAACAAATCACAATACATATTTAGTTAGATAATCATTTGAAGCTGTTTGGCCTTACAACACTCTTGTAACATAGACAGAACTAAGTCAAACTAATTTGTGCAAAAAATAATGGTTACGTTTTTTTGAGTTAATATTTGCTATAAATGACATTACATTCAGACCCTATGTATGCAATTTAAATCCTGTAAATAATTAATTTTTAAAATTAAGTATTATACTGATTTATATCTTGAAAAATTTTATTTGCTAAGATTCTGTAACTGAATCAATAAATGAAACTTACATAAAATTATTTATAAACTGATTTTTTAGTCAGCCACATATACATATTTTATATAAATTATTTTTTCCAATATAGGAGTAATTTAAACAATAAATGTCGCTATGAATCAGTTTTACATTGAAAAATCTACCCTTATTAATTCTCAAATAATCTTTACTTTTTTAATTGCTTTCTATAAATATTTTTTTCTGCGTTTGAATTTGTTTTTTTTTATATGTGGATTTATGTGGAATAACATTATTTTCTGTGCTAGCATTTGGAAAATTTGACTTTCGAAATAAAATAAAAAAATCGATTTATTCTTACTTTTCACTTTTTAACCGATTTAAACTAATGAATGTTTATTTTACTGAGGAGGAAAGTGACTTTAAGATTAATGTTGTTTAAAAAGAAGATCTGAAAAAAACATTCGTAGTAGTTGAAAAATTTTAAAAAAATTAAAAATGTTAATATTACCGGAAAATATATTAAAATACTTACATTTATGTAAGCATCAAACTTATAAAAGACACTTTTGTATTGTTTATTCAAAATATGATCGTTGAGAAAAATTGTTTTCATTCAATACTTGGCAAATTTGAAATATATTTCAGGAAATATAAAACTACTTCTCGAAATCCTTTTAAATTCATTAAAATATTTAAACACTATTTTTAGCAAACAATATAATAATTACATTATATCAAAATAAAAATTTCAACTATTATTACTGTTTATTACTAAAAATGTGCGGTCTTTGAAATATATCGCCAAAGAAATAATATAAAAAATTACGCTCTGCTACAAAATGACACTTTTTGTCAGAACTTGAAAAGCGACCTAATGGAGGTTGTAGGCCTAGGTGAGGACATACTAAAACCGATTTCAAACATTTTGAAACACCCTCAAAATTTTGAGTTATTTTGAAAAAAACTGTTTTAGGGTAGGTCGTAGTACTTTAGTACCTCTAATTAACACATTTTTAGACCGATTTCAAAATTTTAAACAATTGTTAATAGGAATTAAGCTTTCATAAAATGTATGCAAGGAATCTATATTCCAAGAAATTGTGTAAGTTTTTATTAATAGTTTCGCTTTCTTTTTTATTTTTTTTCGTAATTTTTCAAATTCAACAACAGTTAATTTTTTTCTATGAAACCCTATTTGTTTTTGCCCAGTGTTTGAAAGACAATTTTATATAGACAAAAACGAGACATTAGCTGTTAAAATCGGTTTTTACTTGCCAAAGTTATTAAACTTTTTCGAAAAAAGTTCGATAAAACTTACCTTGTAAATTAAAAATTGTACAAATATTTTTTTTGTATACACAGAAAAAACTATTTCTTAAACCGCACAGTGGGGTCAAATGCCTCTTTTTTACGGATTTATTAATATCTCAACCACAATAATAGCGACGCTCGCAAAATTTTACGTGGGTAGCCCTTAGACCAATCCGCATATTGTAACAAAATTTTAGGGATATAGGAGGGGGAACTCAATTACCCACCATATTAAATAATTATTAACTGTACTATATCTATAGAACTACAATAGTTATGCACATTAAATTTGCTGCGGGTAACTCTAAAAACAAACTACACGTTAAGACAAAATCGGAAGGGTATACGTGGGTTGAATCGGGTTCCTCCCATACAAATGAATTATTAATTCTCCTATATCTATAGAACTACATCAGTGAGATACACTAAATTTATGCATGTTATTGATAAAAAACTGCCATATTGTTTTAAGATGATATCATTATATTAACTAGTAATGGGAGGTTGAATAATAGAGATCTTTCCCAACTCCTGCCACTAAAAGACTTGCAAAGTTTAAATGCACTGCTTTGAAATTGATACAACACAATATTTGAAATGAGACAATATAAAAACTACAGAACTGAACGTGAGTGATAACTGGCTCCCGATATAAAACTTTAAAATTCTCGCGATCGCGCTCACTAACATGATTTTTTTTATTAAGCTAAATTGCTTGCTAACCACAAGAAAAAACTTCGAATTATTCACAAAAAAAAAAATTTAAACAAGCGTGAGTGCATGAGAGTTAAATTGTTAAAATTCCGCGTGCTATTCATTCACGATTAGAAAATCAATGGATGGAAAACTAAACTGAAATAAAGAAAAGTAATTGGTAAAAGTTTATTATTGTTTATATCATTATAATACAAGAATATAGTCACGTCCAGGCCTGACTCACACGGGACTCTCGTATTATTAATCACAACACTTGCACATCTCTTATAAAACAAAAAAAAACAATGACAATAACAACAGCAATAAAACGTTTATCAGAATCGCAAAGTGCTTTTTGATGGTAGACTTAAAGGGTGAAGCTTTTACTAATTTACATATAACTTATGAGGCGCAGCGATGCGCAACCTAATTTTTTCTGAAACAACGCCTAACTGTCCTGGCTTTTAAATTATATAAAATTTTCTGCCCAGCTGAGCCCAGCTAATAACTTTATGTCCATTTGAACTGACAAAATTCTTTTTTTTTTGCACTTCCAATATAAAAACTAATATCAAAGCCACATCCACAAATTATTCAAATTTAAATTTAACCAAAACATATCAATAAATACCTGAACTTGATGGTTGCATAATTAGATTTGTTAATTTTTTTAAATTACCTATCACAAATAGTATTTATTTGCGCAATTTTTTATTTTTTTTTATAAATTTTTTAGGTTTTTTTCTCACAATATGTAATTTCAACACGTGACTATAAAAATACCTTTTAATAGTTCACATTAATTTTTTGCCTGCTGATGTAGAATTTTGTGCTCTTTAAGCTGGCACTTTCAGTTTTCACGATACTTGAAATTTGTTTTTTCAATTAATCCGCAAAATTAGTATGTTTGGCCCCTCTGTGAACCGTTTCAATTCATATATTTGTCACATATTGAACTGGTTTCAATTATTTCATAATTAAATCAAGTATTCATTTGCTCAAAAAAAAATTTCTTGATATTTTCTATTGAATTTTGAGTTTTGAATTTGATTATTTTGACAACTGAATATACAATTTTCGTTATTGGTTGAATTTCAAATACAAAAATTATTGAATAGATAATTTTCGTAATTGAAAACACATTTTTGTTATTTTTTGTGTTTCAATTACGAAAATTATATATTCAATAATTTTTGCATTTGAAATTCAACCAATAACGAAAATTGTATATTCAATTGTCAAAATAATCAAATTCAAAACTTGATTTAATTATGAAATAATTGAAACCAGTTCAATATGGGATAAATGTTTGAATTGAAATGTAATTTTTTCTGTGTAGTTTTTTTTTTTTTTATTCATATCGGCTGGGAGAGAAAATACTAAAAAAGTTGTTAATGAAAAGTTGAATAACTTTTACAATTTTGATCCGATTTGAATTAAAACCATGTTTTGTTAAGAACTAAATTTTCTTTATATATTAGTATAAATTTTTATAAGCTTCCATATCAAAATAAGCAATGAAAAGCGACTAAAATCAAAAAGTTGATAAATTTAGCTTTTCGTTTAGATATTCTTAACAAAAACAATACTTATGACTTACAAATGTATCAAAAAATGCACGTAACTTTAAAGCGTAATCAGTTTTCTTTCCAAACCTGTTAACAAATTTAAAGTCGGACAAAAACTGACTGAGTTACAGATCTATAAGTTGACGAACATCACTGAAAACGGTTTTTTCAGAATAAATTTGAGGGTGTTTCTGAAATTTTTTGACACAATTTGTAATGTACTCAGGAAGCACTATAACCCATGCTGGGTCATTTTCCAAGTTTTTTTCCATCGTAGCACCGTGTTATTTTTAATCAACAAAGAATTTGTATTTAATCAGTTATTGCTGAGAAAAGTACAATTGTACTGAAGTTATCATGCCTCGTCCAGATGGTTATTACGTACACTGATACTAGATAAATAAATCTAGACAGAAACGAATCCAAGACCTTCAATCATCTATAGGGTGTAGACTTCAATTACCTGTGAATTTACTAGGGTTCCTACGCGGACAAATTTTTCTGAGAATTCCCTGGAATATTTTTTTGGAAATTTTTCGTCGGGATTTTTTTAAAAGTTTTCTTCCTAATGTTACTATGTATATTCAGATTCGTCGTGTTGGTCAAATTTGTAGCTAACTAAATGATTCCATTATATCCATAGATTTTTTCGTTTCTAGCCACAGATAGTCAGTTGGAAAAGAAGCATTACGGTTGAAATAACCGACTTTTTTCTGAGTCAACTACAATTTTTCAGCTACATCAGAAAAATTCTGTAATTAAGAATGAATCAAATTGAAGTTTTATGTAATTAAAGGAATTATTAAGATGCCTAACATTCCAACTTCTAATGATATCCATATTTATGGCATCCATATCATCAGGTGAAATTATTAACAAATATTCCAATTTTTCACTTTTTATAGTTATATTGTTTGCTTTTTTACACAGAGATACACTTTTAACTTTGCTTTACAAGATAAATATTTTTAAAATATTCAAAAAAAATATCTCTTTAAAGCCTGTTGGGTATTTAAATACCCATGTCCTATCCCGGGTATGTAAAGAGGTAACATTTTTTTTCACTCCAAACAACTTCTACGGGCCACCAGGTACATTTATAAAAATTTTGTTAAAATCGTACGAGCGGATCTATGGTAAGGCATTAATGGGTTAAAGTACTTTCAAAATCATGAAATTTTTTTGGGAAAATTTTTAAGTTCAATGGAAAATGTAAGAAATTGTTTACAAATAAAACTAAAATATTTTTTTAAGAATCCTCAAGATTTAACTAACAGCTTTAAATAATTTTCGAAAATATGCTCGATATTGCAAGTTAAATTAAATCTCTTACTGGTTCATTCTGATTCTGACTCTGGTTCACAAATTAGGCTGAATTTGAACGATGGCATGGGTTTGGTTGGCTTTGAGGCTGTGGATTGTGACTTATTCGCATAGACTTGCGACTTAAAAAAATCCCACAACAAAAAGTATAACGGGGTCAAATCGCACGATCTCGGTGGTCAGTTCACATCACATTCACCATGCCCTCAAATCGCTCGTGCAGAATGTCCAATGTGGTATGATGTGTGTGGCATGGGCTGTGAGGTACGTCTTATCTATATCATCCAATTCAGTTCAAAAGTTGGTAATAATTAGCCTATAGCGCTCTCTATTGACGAAGATAGCCTGGCCAATATCGTTTTCAAAGAAATATGGACCGATTATGCCGCCAGTCTAAAATCCACATCAAACATATTGTTAAGAGCTATATCCATCCATGATGATTTGTCAATACAAACTGAATAAATGACAGCCATTTCGACAGATGCAGTATGCCGCAACTGTCAAAGTTCAGACCATTTTAATATAGATATTGAATGTCGCCTCATCGAAAGGAATTGGGCCATAGCGAAAAGAAAATAAATAGAGTGGATGAGTCAGTAACGTAAATTAACATTTATTCCAAAGTGGAACAGAAATATTATGTAGGATATTAGAAAAAAATCAGAATAGAAAATGTTCTTAACGTAGGACTAATTCTAAGCATTCTAATTTATCATTACTATTAGTTAAAAAATAACCAGACTTCGTGTTAATGGTCTTTAAATTACAAAAATTATGAGAAATTAAATACAGGAAAATGCTGAAATCTATTTAGCGAATTAAAAATCAATATTAAAGTCTCCTTTTTAAAATTACATCCAATCGTTAACATTAACTTAAGAATGTTTTTGAATTTTAAATTACCCCTAAGTTTAAATATAACACCTTGCCTTATAGAGAGCAAGGTAAATTTTATACTTGTACATAAAGTAAAAGGGGACTTTGCATCTTAATATAGTGCAAAGGTCCTTGTATTAAAATTACATCACATAATATTTTTAATCCTTACTACCAATATTATAATGTAACAAATCTCACAAATATTACCTAAATATTTTCCCAGAAAATCCCACAAACTCTTTAAGAATAACCAACCGCAGAGTTCAGCAGATTTAAAGCTGACCTACCTACTACTCGTAAAATAATAATTATACTTTAAAACACAAATATTTTGTTAGAAAATTATATAATCTGTAATAATAATCATCCGTTTTAAGTAAGAGACCTAAGAAAAGATAATATTTATATAAGTAAACATAATATTTTTGGTAATTTTTACACCACACACAAAGCGACCGTTCCACTTAATCTCAAATATCATAATCTTTGGCAAAAATTTTTCTAAAATCGCATTTAATATTTTCGGACATGTGTAGGTAATAAATTTAGGTTAACAAATCTCTAATCTGCCGTTTTTAGTTAATCCTAAGCTGTATGTAATGTTTTTATATAATTTAAGTACAAAAAAAAAAAGGAACATGAAACCTAATACTTGAAGAGGGATTATGCCGCTTGTTGTGGCTGTCGTTAAATGAAATTGATGATTGATACATTAACGAATGTATGTCTACGTTAATGGTTGGCTGTAAAACAATAAGGAAACCGTATTTATACACACACCCAATGTCTGAAGGAAATAACTCAAATATTGCAACAGAATGTTGTAACAACTGTTGTAATACTTATGTAGGCAGTTGATCTTGTGGCAATGATAAGAAAATTGTCAATTTCAACAAAATGAGTCAAGCATATAATTGTATAGCTGCTACAACTATTTGGCAAATATAAAGCTACAAGGATAATGTTTGTTGCTTAAAACAAACTATTTTACGTTTCCCCCCTTTGTAACACTTTCTTTCCAAATTTAGACAAAATCGATCCGCGGCCTGAATAATGAACAAATTACCTATCAGTGATCCGAAGGCGGGTCAATAAGTCCGTATCTATTTGAATTTACCGCCTCTTAACTGGAAGTATAACATCGATAATGTCAACAAGCATCTGTCAGTTGACCCCTGTCAAGATTGAACAAGGTGGGTCATTTAGTTTGTGTTTGACAGCAATTGAGGAGAATAATAAAAAAGTGAATTTCGTGTGCTCACTCAAACCAAGGCTAAGTTTAATAAATACTATGGGAACTATGCATCATCACAATTGGTACAAAAGTGCTTTACTTCCAAAAGTTCTGGATGGCAAATTGAGGTCTTAATCCCCGAAACAATTGAACAAATTCTAGATATGGTGCTTGCCGATCGGAGATTGAATGGGCGAGAGATTGTGGAAACCATATGCATCTAATATTGCTCAGTGCTTTCAATTTTGTTCACTTGGGTATGAGAAAGCTTTCCGCATGACTACAAACTCAATCGTGTGACAACTTCGTAGGAGTGCTTGGCGTTGTACAACCGCACTATGGTCGAGCTGTTCCACCATTTCGTAACCATGGACGAAACATGGATCCACCAAAATACACCAGAGACAGCTGTTTGTCTAAACAGTGGGTTTCTCGGGGTGGGTGAATCGGCGCTAAAGAAGGCCAAGGTATGTTTGTCAACCAATAAAGTCATGGCGACCATTTTTTGGGATGCACGAGGTTTATTACACATTTACTACCTTTTATAAGGTAAAACAATCAATGGCGAATATTATGCCAAACTACTGGGTCGATTAAATGCAGATTTGACAAAATAGCGACCGAATTTTGTCAAGAAAAAAAGTTCTTTTCACCAGGGCAATGCAAGGGTACACATATGTGAAGTTTCCATGGCAAGAATCCATGAATTAGGCTACAAATTGCTTCATCATCCATCCTAATCTCCGGATTTAGCTCCGAGTGACTATTTCCTGTTTCCAAACCTGAAGAAATGTCTCGGCGGAAAGAGATTTGACTCCAACGATAAAATCATCTTACAAAAAAAATATATATGGGGTGTATAATGAATCAGTCTGGCCAGATCTCAGCAGCTCATAATATCTGTCCAGGAAATATAGAGTCCAAATATCCCTCTAATGCCATGGATATTTGGGCTTCAAAACGATCTGCTACGCTTCGGGTTATCGAAATGAATCCATTTTTTGTATCGCAAGCAATGATTTGGTTCAAAAGATTATTTACTTTTATTGCATTTAAGCATCATTTCGGACATGCAAATTCGTCTTTCAATGTGTCTCGGCTTCAACTCGTATGGTACCAAATTAACCTGCTTTTGGATGAATCCTGCTGCTGCCAAAATAATTTAGCAAAATCTTGTTTAGTTTGACAACAATCTTTATGAATTAATGCATCCTATTCTTGGGCTTCGAACTTTTTTGGCTGTCGATCTCTCGCACCGCGTTCATAAGATACGCCATCACATTTTTAAGTCATACACCCAATATTTTGATGACCACGACAAATCTTTTTTTTTTTGAAAGGGATACAAAATTTGGAGAAAGGTTGGGCAAGGAGTATGGAGCTCAAATGAAACTATGTTGAAAACTAAAATGATTTTTTATCCAAAAAGTGATCTTGCATTAATACTAAAAAATATTAGATAAATCTGTTTGCTATAATTTAGAATAACATGTGCCATATTTTCATGAATCAAACTGACCTTACTTCTCAACATTTAAACAATTATTTTAAAATCCCATTTCATTTTAATATCAATATTACTACTCGTTAATAACATACAGCTTCACATAGTCGGCCTTGAATGACTTACTCTATATATTGTATATATTTCCTTAAAAAGCAAAAAATCAAAAACATAAAAATAGAAAATCACTACATCAAATTACGTCCTGCTGTGTAGCTGTGTACGGCCTGCTGTTATTAGTAATGCTTGCCACTGCTGTTTTTGAAAATGTCCTATAATTTATTGACAACAATTTATCTAATAGAATGGAAAGAATGTCAGAAAAAAAACTACATAAATAAATCTAATGTACACAACAAACTTTTACAGTAAATGTTAAGTAAATATAACAATAAACAATTTCTTTTTTTGTGTGTTTTAAATTTATCCTGGTACCCAAATAAATAATGTGACATTGAAAATTTTACAGTTAAATTAAGAAAAATTTATGTTGGTTTTTGTCCATGTTCTTTGATAATTTTTGCAATAGTTATACTCCTCACTCCACAGGACACTAAAAACATACTGAGTTTTTTCACTAATTTCTCTACATTTTGTGAAAATGTGACCATGTCTAACCGATCATGTATTGTTTTTTGCTAGAAATCTTGCTGGGTTTTACAATACGAGTAGGAAGAAGGGTGTTGCCATTACGTGAGGGTAACATTTAAAAAGGGGATTTTCCATTTGTTTAGTTTTGTGTTCTAATAAAGACCAATTAATAATTTTGACATGTAACAATAGAATTAAAAGGTATTAATAAATTATAGATTTATGAGGGTATTAAGTAGAGAAATACAAACGAAAAAAAAAAGAATTATAATAATGAAACTATAGCTACTAATGACTTTATGATTTTGAAAGCTGATAAAAATTTCAAATCACATATGGAGGTAAATTATATTTAGTTAAAAGGGTATTAAAATTGGATTAAATGTATATTTATACTAAGCATTTTTTATTGTAAACCAACAAGCTAAAACTATTGTATAAAATTTTAATATCATTAATTTTCATAAAGCTTGAAAATCTGAAATCTATTAAACTGTTTTATTTAATGTATAAATTATTGATTTAAACCAGTGGTGGGTACTTATAGCCACCAGGGGCCGAATTAAATCAAGTGGAACTCGTTAAAATTATTTGAAGGAAAATTTAGTGAAGATTGCGAATAAAAATCACAAAATTCGTTGTGTTTAAAATAACATTTGCCATATTCTGTTTGTGCCGACCACTGATTTTAAATCTACAACAATTAGTATAATTACACACTATAGTAACTATATTCTTGATTACCTAAATACAGTTAATTTTGAATTTAGCTAACATTTGTTTATCTTCAGTTTTACTATTAGTCACTAATGTCTAATTACTTGGCTATATTTTGAACGCAATTTTTGTTTTAAAAACTTTTATGTCATTTCGAAGGGTACATATCTGACATCGATTCTCACTTAGTTATTGAACGACTTTGTCTAAACAACAAAAGAGTTTTTGCTTCGAAAATGTTGTATTTTGTAGCAACGAATTGTCATATTCGGAAAGTTTAGCTTTACTTTTTTAAAATAAAAAAGATAGCCGCAGGATTCATCCAAATGCATTGAAATTGAAACCCAAATACCTTAAAATACTATTTTGCAAGTTCGAAATGATGCTTGAATGCACCGAATTATTACTGGGTCCATGACGATAATCCGAAGCCTAAGAGATCGTGTGTGAAGCCTGGCCAACCAGCCAAATCGACACTAAAGCAAATATAAATGGCGCTAAGGTAATTCTCTGTATTTGGTGGGAACACAAGGGTCCTATATATTATGAACTGCTGAAATCTGGCCAGACCATCACAGGGAACCTGTGTCATATGCAACTGATTAATTTGAAGCAAGCAGTGACAACGTTCGTCGAATCATTCGATTGGCAATAAATCCCAATGAATCTGTACTGAAATAATACTGTAAATACAGAAATACAGACATTTCTAAACAAATATTCCCGGAAATTCCCAGAAAATGTTTCCCGAATAGCTACCCTAGATAGTACTCAGAATCATTTTCTGAATCGACTTATCGATGTACGTCCGTTCATCTGGCTGACTGGCTAGTTATTCAAATTATCGAATTCCTGGGAAATTTTTCCCGAATGGAACTCTA
The DNA here is from genome assembly GCF_958450345.1 of Calliphora vicina. Classification (NCBI taxonomy): domain Eukaryota; kingdom Metazoa; phylum Arthropoda; class Insecta; order Diptera; family Calliphoridae; genus Calliphora; species Calliphora vicina. The sequence goes on along the minus strand of NC_088781.1, from coordinate 112,293,445 downwards.
CACCTATCACACAGATTTTTTGCAATCTATATTGGGGCATAGCTTATTCTGTAACCAGTAGTTATTTTCGATTGCTATTGTTAACAATAATGATAATTTCCTTGTAGTTTTCGCGGTTTTAGCTGTTGATAGTAGATGACCGAATTTGTGTATTTCGGCTCAGTTGCGGATATTACGGAGGCATAAAACTTGTGTTCTGTCAATACCACTTTTGACCACGAGTTTTGCTTGCAGAATCAATTGGATATGGTAGTAAATTGTTTTATGTTTTTTTTCTTCTTTTGGTGGTAGAAAGACGTACTCTATCATTTCCAATTCTTTGCGAAACTTCAGAGTTTGAAAATCTATCTACCCCTGGAATTTCCAGTAGTCTTCGGCAGATCCACATTTCAAAGGATTCTATCCAGTGCTTGCCTGATACTTTCCTTGTCCACGCTTCCATTACATATAAGAGAACGGACCACACGTAGCAAGTTACAAACCGCAAACTTAATATTAAAAGTTAAACATGTAAGAATATTTTCTTATTTAAGAAACATTGCTTTTGCTGCTATATTCCCAATCTGATTTCTTTTGAGAGATCCCATTCTTCATTTCGTATTTATGAGATCAACAGATAATGTATTTAACCCTCCATTACTAGCAAATGATCATAATTTTTTGATAAAAATATATTTCTACGGCAATTTTATTTTTATTACTCTTTTAAATACTTTGAATTAAATATTGTTTTAATATTTTCGAAATAAAAAGTGAAGAGCTTATTTTCAAACGCGCCGTTTTTTATTGATATCAATTTGATACATTGCGACTAGTTTCGATAGCAAATGATTGCGACTAACGGGGGGTTAATAATAATTTCAAACAAAGTTCTCAGATTTACTCGTATAAATTCGTTAAGGTTCTCTAAAAAATAAGAGCTAAAAACTCTAAATAGTCTGTAGATGAGTACGGCGATTTTACATGTGTTTCTTGATTATCCTTCCATCACCAACTACAGATATCATCATTACTTGTACCAATTCTGACCATTTTGTACACTAGGTACATTATGGATCCTAGTAATTTTTTAAGCTATCTTAGTGTTTTTTGTCAAATATTAATCCCAAAAGTAGTTTCCTTTGTAAGCAATAATCTAAGCTATACCAGGGTTTAGACCAACATGATTTTGAAATTAGATTGATCCACTGAATAAATAAGTAGATTAAGTGAAGGAAAAAGTTTATATTAATAGGCAGATTAGCGCTTTTTTTATCAAGAAAATTTGGCATTTCGTTTCCTTGAAGATTGTTGTAACTAGGTAACTAGGCTAGTATGGAGGTTATTAATTCAAAATGTTTATGGGATATTATAAACAAACAACTTCAGTATATAACTGTTCATAATACTTTCACAGACTAAGGTTTTCTACATATGATATATTAACTTTACATCATATTTTACAAATATTAAGAGCAATTGACGCCAAACTATTTAAATTTTCTATAGCCATATATTAGTCATTGAATCCTCTGTGAATGCGATTTCATTTAAAAATTTACTGTAGATAGCCCCCAAATGAATGGAAGTATTTTCTTCAAATTTTAGCTTCTTATTTGACATAATAAGATGTTCCAGATGTTCTATTATATAGGTTGTGAAATATTCTAAGACGAAATCTGCAAATATTCAAGAGTAAAGACTTGCAAGGGACATTCTGATTCGTGAATCAACATTGTCTTTTCAATTCACAAAATATGTGGAATTACTGAATTCTGTGGATAGGAGATTCGTACCTATGATATAATCTTTTTTTGATATTAACACTGCAATTCCTCTATGATATACTTAGCAGTACAGTGGCCATTTTCGATTTTTCACTCCGTAAGTCCTAGAAATTTAAAGGAATTGTTATTCCTGGTAGAAGTAAAGTGTCTACTTTTACAGAAATAGGTCCAAGTTGGTGAATCGTGTAGAGTTTAAGGAAGTAGCTCACTGGCTTCTAACAAGTATTGTCTCTATAGCTGTCACTTGTATATATCATTGGAATCCTTTATATTGTTAAAGCATATTTTCTTCTTCAACGGACCATAATACAATTGTAAAATAAAATTCGCAGTTACGTCTTCATTTCTATATAAACAACATAAAGATATATCAGTCCACTATAGTTCAAAGTATCACTTTTTCCGTGCGAAATTCAAATTTCGAAGTTGTTATTATTCATTATTTTTTGTTGTCAACATGTTACTAAAACTCCAATGCAATCAAATTCGCAATTGGTTTTTGTAAAATACAAAATACTGCTTCACAGCACGCCTTCAAAGTCAAAGTTTCGATATATTTTTTGAAAATTTGTGAATAGTATCAATATTATATTGTAACTTTTAACCGTTAATTGCGGAAAGTGTGTAAATAATTTAAATAATTTTTAAAATGGAAAAAACAAAACGTCTAAGTACTTAATTTTTCTTTCTCAAATATTTGGAATCTATTTCCCTTTATATTAAAAATTACAATTTTTAAACATAACCTTAAAGTAAAATCAAAAGAAATTGATTACAAAACTTTAACTTTATAGAAGCTTTTAAAGAAATGTTAACGTTTGTTAAACTTGAAATAAAAAGAAATAAATATATTGAAATGTTGTGAATCCATTTCACTTTATTTCATACTGCGCATTTTTGCGCTTTCTGAGTAATTTAATTTTTTCTAGGTTACTGTGCTATAAAAAAAATTAATTTTTTTAAATTTGGCTAAAAGAACGCCCAAAAGACACAAAGTATGATGCTATTATTAAATATATTGTGAAGAAAGTTAGTGCTCATGTTATTGCTAAGGACTGTAAGAAATTATTGGATGAAAAAGTCTGCCATTTTGTCTACAATTATTTAAATGTAAAGGACTGTAAGAAATTATTGGATGAAAAAGTCTGCCATTTTGTCTACAATTATTTAAATGTAAAACGTCAAAAATGCGGATGAAAGGTAGATAATTTTCGAAATGAAAACACTATATGGATTAATGGTGATATATGCTTTCAGATTTATATCTTGGTTACCAATAACATCCACAGTACACAAGGTATTAATACATTCGAAGCAGATGATAGAAAACACAGACGAAGAAATAGCATCGTTTTAAAAATTGAACATGCCCAAGGTGTCCTACTATGGGGGCCCCTGGCCTCACCCTTGGTCGGCCCATGCGGACAAAATTTAAAGGTTAAACTCGACAACACTTCTCCTTTGCGCATGTCAGATTTCATTAAAATCTAACTAAGGATTTAGAAATTACAGATTTATTTTACTATACCACTGTGCGAAGTTTTATCTGATACTTTAACTAATATTTTGAAGCAAATGTGTTTACAAAATGAATTACTGATTCAACTAATTTGACTGAAAAGTAATATGAAATAAATTTTTTCTAATCAAAAGCAATGAATTTACTTTATTTTACTCCTAATGGGTTAATTGTCGACAAAGGGTTAATTTTTTCTTAAATTTGTTGAAAATATAAGTATTTCTACCTATGGTCCAATTTTGGTATCAAACAGTAGAATACTTTAATAGTTATTAATTTCGCCCGGAAAAAGTGATACTTTGAACTATAGTGCAGTCGTGTTATTCATTTATTAGGAATAGTAAAGTGGAAAATGGTTTTATGTGTCATAAATCATTTCTCTTGGAATTCTACTTCATAATGACAACATCCAGAATTTTGAGTGATAGTAATGTGGAAATTTCCTTGACTATTCATATGTTTATTACTTTGATACTTATCTGGTCTGATTGATTTATTACTAAGATACAAATCAGATCTTAATACCTCCAATTAATATAAGACCTGTAAAATATTCGTAATAGATGTTAATTCAGAGAAAAGAGAAATACTCATAAAATAACCACAAAGAAATAATTAGGATATTCACACCGTCAACTATTTGGTCATAATGTCGTAATATATTATGATAGTTTAACCCTTTGACGAATATGGGACACCGGTGTCCCAATTGTTTAACATTGGATATTTTAAAATTAAACTTCTTTTTGTAATCAATTGCAATACAAACCGACTATTTATAAACAAAACTTAATTTTCTCTGAAGTTTGGTACCTCTGATCAGGAAAAGTGAAACAAATAATTCAACTTTATTTTTGATAATTTCAAAGTTTTTTTTTTATAATATTAAAAAGTGATTTCTAATACATTAGTGCAGTTTCGAAGCAGTTTTTCGATTGATTTTGTTAGAATGGTAAGTAAAGATTGTGATTAAATTAATTTTTGCTAAAAAGAAGATTTTGAACTATCCGCAATACGAGATTTCTTGTAAGGGACACCGGTATCCCAATATGCATAAAAGATCGAGAGTGTGGAAATTTTCCCTTCAAGGTTTTATGATGTTTATATAAATTTTTTATATATTTAGGCCTATGAAACTACTAGAATATTCCGAAGCTACTGGTCCACTGAACCAGATATGTTGGTGCCATGTATAGCTCTGTTATGCCTCTTTCAGGGTTTGAGGAACTACATTTACATTTCTGTAACAATAGTCGAAATTATTAACTTCTCTTGAATTTAGACAAGTTTTAGTATGACTTACCATCAACATCCATAACAAAAAAAGGGTAATGGAAAAAAACTTTACGTAAACGATGTCTGCAATGTGCAAAGAGTGCAATATGCAATGTGCATTTATGCTTCATATCAAACAGAAATTGTTTTGTAGCTTTTTAATCCTTAAAATAAGCAATAAAATATGTTTGTCTAATTAAAATCAAAGTTTTATTTCAGTTCGAAAATGTATTTATTACCTCCTAATACTAATTTCTCAATTCAGGGATAGTTGGCCCTTAATGCATATTGGGACACACTTGTCCCAAGAGATTTTCAGTAATCTACTTACATTTTTGATTTTTTCTTTTTATATATTTTTAAAATAGCTCTTAATACCTCACGAAATGCACTCAGATTCTGAAAAGCTTTTGCGTAGAAGTTTTGTGCGTGAAAGGGTTAATCAAATTTAAAACACAACAACAACTATTATAATAAATTAGGACAATATGACTAATAGTAGACCGTGTGAATATCCCAACCAACCTACGATCTTATATGTGATGATAGGGATTTATCTGTTGTGATCGTAATTGATCAGACTGTCTGATGAAAGAACCAAAAATATATGTACATATTCGAATACGAATACATGAAACAATACATTCAATTAGAATATTTGTCGTCATTTAGTCTAAAAATATATATGTATAAGAGGCAGATATTGTGAACTCAAATATTATTGAAATTCATGATTCTACAATACAGAAATGTTTGCATACATATGTACACAGAGAAAACAGATTCGTGATAGCAACCGATTTTGTTGCCAATCGAATGATTCGATTGCACACATAGAATTTTTCAGTTCTAACAACAGAAAGTCAGTTGATAAAAAAGAATTTCAGTTGAGGCAACCAAACTTTAGTTACCCCTTACAAAATATTGAAATTACAACTGTAAAATTCGGTCACTAAAATAGAATCATTCGATTGGCAACAAATTCGGTTGCTATCACGAATCTGTTTTCTCTGTGTAGGTTTAAAGGTATGAGTGAGTGTTTATCAAAATTCGCATAAAGAACAAATTTAAACATTTTTTAATTATTTTTTTATTTTGGTTTTGCAAATTATTTATCAAAGTTTTATTTTTAGATATTTTATTGATTTGGCAGACAGATATGACTATATCCATTAAAAAGATAGATCAATCAAGAATTTAGATTTTTAGGTCGGTAAAACTAAACGTATTTTTTTATAAATTTATTTTATATCAATCAAAAATCGATAAATCACGCATTGTATTTTCACAACAAAGCACATTTTCCCCATTTTGCAAAACATGTGTACATTTTCAACAAATCAATAATTTATTCATGAATATCAATAAATTTTCTCTTAATATCCGTTTTGTGTTTAACACATTTTACAAAAAAGAAATCTATTGAAAAATTAGCACGCTTATGCCATAAATCACCGAACATTAATTAACATTTTTCATAAACCAACAAAATACGTAAAACCTAAAAACTGTCAATGATAACAATTTGTTAAAATCTACTGACACAGAAACACACAATGTGAAAGAGGGAGAGAGTAGAAATGAAAAATGCATTTGAATTGAAAACAATTGACATTTGCAGACAATAAGTGCCAAATTTTATTGCAGGGATTCTGATGAATAAAAGTGAGATATGAAAAAGAGAAAAATAATGAACAAATATTACAGCTGCTACCCTTATGGAAACATAAATATTATTTTAAGACCTTTATCGTAATTTATTTTTTACACTCCATCTAAAGTATTTGTATTGCCATGATCTGTTTTTACTACTGACAGTTCCTTTTTTATTATTTTCTTTTCAACAATTTTATGGTCTTAATGTGGGGTCGTTTTTTATTTATTTTTTTCTTTTTAACATACATTTCCAGCAAATATAAATAGACACTTTTGTTTATTTTCCAATGCTGTTTAAAATACATTGAGAGTAATTAATTTCAAGTACACACCCAAAAATGTTACCAATTTTTTGTCAGCATTGCCAGTAGTGTATTAGTAGAAATAGTTTCGAAAAAGGTAAAACTGAAGTTAGTTATTTTATCTTTTAGTGTTTTTTTTCTTTTCAGTCCTGTAATATTTACGAGTTTGTCTTTTGGCTTTTAACAGCTCATAAAAAAGATTTTTTTTTGGTTCAAAACAATTTATACTATTAACTGTTCAGGTATGTGAGTGAGCTGGGCACACTTTTTTACGATTTGATAAAGGAACAGTTGCGATTGAAATATTAGACAAAGTGTTTGTAATAAAAACACAAAATCAATTTATTTCTTAGAAAAAAAAAATAATTTGAGTAGTATATTAAGTCCTTATCAAATGTTTCAAAATTCATCAGTATTAATTCGAAAGCTTTAACTAGCGATAAATTACATCTTTTTCATTCTTTAAATATGGTCTCACACTAAGCACTATACTCAGCAACTCCCTACTTTCTATATTATAGCGTATGTTTCCCCTATGAGACGACTATCAGACATTCTATCAACTATTGTATGAAACTGGTTCGTTTTAATCTGCAAGGGATAAGAACTTGACTGTGAATGTAAATTTTTGTGGAGACCGTACTCCCACAGCAGGTAAGTCGAATGCAACTGCTATCCGAACTAGTAAGGCAGGTACACCGAGAGGAGCTGGTCGAGCCTGGTTGGCTGAATTTCCACAAATGCTAAATCAAACAGCCAACGTAGTTATAACCATTAATTCGGGAGCTCCTAGAAAGCGAACGTCCATACCTTCAACTTCCAATGAGCTTTCTGTGCAATATGAAACAGTGAAGGACCTCGACCACCTGCTCCAAATCAGTAGCAGACAGTCATTATCGGCACTACGAGGCGATTTATTGTGATACTAGGTCTCAAAAAAACTAAAGAACTCGCAAATTAGGCACACACTTATCCAAGCTGGGCTAGAGCCCACATATGTAGCTGGACGGCAAAATGCATCTCCACCCACTTTTTTGTAACCATGCTTAAATTTAAATTTTCATATCCTACAATGAGGATGCTAAAGGAAACCTTGTTGGAGCTGTCATTGACAAACGTGTAAAAGACAAATCCATATATCAATCAAATTGGATGGGATGAAGTAGATGTTAGAACGGGTGTACAGGGAGTTCTCAGGAACAATCCAATGATGCTGGTTTGAACAATGCTAAATAACTCATGTCTTATGTAGATGAACGTACAACGTTGCTACAACTTTATATGACGATATATTGTTTGGATTAAAACTATACTTGAGATGGTGTCGGTGATATATAGAAGGATGATCCATCAAATCCAGAAGAGATCTTGTTGATTCATTAGTGCTGTAAAACATAATTTCTAACAAAAGTTTTGAAGGTTGTTGTGCTTGCGGGATTTCTTCAAGAAAGTTATTGTTGTCCTGTGATGGGATTGCTAGGATCATGCTGTCATCAGACGACGAAACTGCAGAGCAAAAGTATACTGCATATTTTATTTTTGTTCCTGGCGAGTGCCTTATCATACGACGAAACTACAGATCCAAAGTACACTGAAGATACTTACTTTGTGCTTGGTGAGTAACTTTTTAAAACGTGTATATGAGAACGAGAATGGTCTTCCGAAATTGGATCAGAAGGTTGTCATCGTGAGTTTGTAATGGAACCAAATCCATCGTTACTAATCAAACGATTTACTGCTCCCCCCATTGGTAGCGATAACCTAATAGCTTATTATGACCCAAGAACAGGGAATTCATCAGATCTTTCTGCAGATTATGTTCGAAGCGTCCTTAGGGAAAAAGTAAATTTAGAACTGCAGTTGATTACAGTAATGAAGATATAACAGCAGTGTTGTGATAAAACTATGTAGGCACTTCTCGATGATCACAAGCAGCGACCACCCAATGTGAATGACCAAGGCATATCAAGGAAGAGTAATGAGTCTAGAACTAATTTAGTGATTTGTGATGTTGCCAACTCGCTCCATATTATATGGGGTAACAACAACATAAATCAATAAGGAGAGACAATTTTAAGCTTCGTTATAAACAGTAAGCTTTCATTGTATTAAATAGGAGTTAGGTTCTCGATTTCAGTAATAAGTCTTTCCAATCAATGAGGGAATAATTTAAAAGCATGTAACGTAACTGAATATTATCTATGAGGATGTAGCAGATGGTCCTACATTCCAGCATAGTGGAACAGATGCTATCTTACTAAATCTATAAGTTCTGTATCAATTTTGTGAAAGGTCGAGGAAAGGGTTATTAATATTCATATAAGAATGACTCTACCTATCAGCTGATCTCAATCTTACAACAATACTACACGAACGTAGATCTGTAGAGACTGTTTTTCTTTGACTGATATGTTTTATGGATATAGAAGAAACTTATACTAATGCCAAAAGTATCGCCTATCGGACATGTGGGGGCTGAGGGTTGACTAGTGTATACGTCAATTCATTGGTAAGATACATGGTAAACTGGTGTTTGGTCACTATCTCTAAACTTACGCATAGTTGTAAAGCGTCACATTCGGGAAGTTTAGCTTAACTTGTTTAATTTGAAAAAAGAGCAGCTAAAGCACACCGATTGCTCACCGCAGCTTTTGGAGAATGTGTTTCCCTGGTTTCAGCTTGCGAAATATGGTTTGTGCGGTTCAGAAGACAAAGACAACCCAGGCTATTAAAAAAGTTTGAAGACCAAGAATTGGAGTCATTTCTCCATGAAGATTGTTAGAAAACTGAACAAGAGCTTGAAAAATCAGTGGGCAATTTCAAAACGTTTGCGAGCAGCAGGCTTCAACCAAAATCAAGGAAATTGGGTTTCACAAGAATTGAAGCCGACGGATTTTTAAAGACGATTTTGCATTTCCAAAAGGATGCTTGAACGCAATAAAATAAAATAATTTTTGCACCGAATCATTACTTGAAATGAAAAATGGATCCATTACGCCCGACCAATCAGCCGAATCGACACCAAAAATAAATATTCATTGCGCTAAGATAATTCTATGACCATAACAGGGAAGTTTTGCCTAACCCACTTTATAGTCCAGAACGATCGATGCAGAACGCTCTCTCTGTGATACGTTTCACTTTGGAACAGAGTGCCCGACATTGGCTTGATTCGTTCTTGGCCTCAAAATATTGCCAGAAATATGGTAAAATGTCATTGCTAACAATACATTGAATTAATTTATATTTTAAAAAAATTTTAAAATAATAGCCAAATATTTGAAGAAATCCCTCATTTTTAAGTCATACAACCAAAAACTGTGCATTTTATTCATATTGAAAATTATGAACAGTTTTAAAACTCTTGTTATTATTCGGAATAGGAAATGTAAAACATTAATGCAAAAAAACAATTGGTATCTATTGGGGAACTGGTAGTGGTATAAAAGTATGCCGTGGAGTATGGTTTTCATCGTAAAGCCATTGTACTTGGTTTTAGGACTAAATCTTTTCAGATAGCAAGTAATACATCCTGAAAAGCAATGTTTACTCTCTTAAACTGATTACCATTTGGAGTTGATATAAATACTATGGGCCCTCAATGATGTATAATTCTGGAGATCTATTAAGGACTCTGAGCATGAACTACTTTATGCATATTAATGTACTGAAATTATATGAATCTATAATTTAATTTTTCATTTTGATAACATTTTCCTCACTACTCCTACATACATTTTCCATATTTACGACCTCTATTTAGTTTGTTATATTAATGGTTTTGTCTATTCTAATGTATTTATCTTTATATTTCATCCTTTTATTACATTATTTTCCTGTCGTTTGTTGTCTGCTTTTATCACAGATAATCACATTTATTTGAAAACTCATTCTCAAGTTGTTTGTATTTTGTCTAAAGACTTTTTAATTTTTTTGTTTGTTTTTTTACGATTTATTTTCAAACATTTAGCATTACATTTCCTCTAAAGTATGAACAAATATGCGTTGTTTTTATGACTTAAGAACATGTAAATTTTTTGCTATTGTCTCCAGGTCTGCAAGAATATTTTATTTGCTATAATAAACCTGGTTACCAAGCTTAGGATTTCGGTTATTATTAAGGATGTATATATAAACATAAATTTATTATGGCTGTTTACGAATGAAGCAAAAAAAAAAATAAAATAAAAAATAACCCAAGATAATAGCAAATTTATTGCATTATATTTTTTATGAGTTTTTTTAGAGTAATTGTGTCGGTATGGCGGGCGTTTTGGTTGTTCTAAGTACAATTTACATTCTGGGGGTGTTTTATTTTTGTTGTGTAGAGTGTGTGTAATATAAATTAAATGGCAAATTATATGAAAGCTGCATTTTTATGGAAATTTTATTGTGTTTTATAGTTATTTTTTGCTTTTGAGATAATTTGTGAAAAAGATTTACTGGCATTGTCATGGTATGGGGACATTATGAGTCAGTTTTGGTGGAACTAGAAATAAAAATATACCTTGGCTAATAAAGAGAGAGTATAGTCACGTTTCCTTAATAATTATTTATTTGTCCTTAGTATTCTGATATTTTTGGAAAAATTAAATTTAGTTAGCTTTAAAATATTAGAATTTAATTGTTTCTGCCTAATTTGTTTTCCTAAAATTCCTTAAAGAAAGTTATCACGTTTTCATTTAAATTAATTTCCCTATAACTCTTTTTAAATTACTTTTACACACTTCACGACCTGTGACTGTTGACTACTTAACACAAAAACTCAATGATAAATTAAAATTTCCGGTCAGCTCTTTCAAATTTAATAAGAAATTTCATGTAATAGACATGTTTTTATACGTTAATAATTCATAATTATTAAAGAAAAAAACATATTTAAATTTCAAAAATAAATTCTATAGAAATTCGTGATATTTTCAAAAAATAAATATGACAAAGATATTTATCACTATAGAAAACGAACAAAATATGTTTTTATGATATAAAATTACTTTAAACAATAGAACCAATAAAGACCATTTATGAGTGGTCATAAAAATGTCTCTTATAAACAAAATACTCGTATGAGTAGACAAAAGCAGAAAAGATATAAATCTGAAAATGGTCATAAAATAAAATATTAAAAGTATACTTGTACAACCAAAAAAACAAAAATCTATTCAATTAAAAATAACAAAAAACATCTGAAAAAGGAAACAAAAGTAAATGATAATGACATTATAAAATTGAGCAGAACAAACAATGACATTTTTTTTTGTATTGTTGCTGTTGTGAAAGTATGTCTGAAATGTGAGTATCAGTTATTTTGTTCTTATTTGAGAGTAGAGTCATAAAAAAATAACCACTTATTTGTTAACTGCTCATTTTTGTTGCTCATGTTACTGGCTTTTATTTCTCGCTAGTAAAAGAGAACATCATCATAAAAATATGAGCGAACAACAAACAACACTTATTTCCGTATCCTTAAAAAAGTTGTTTTGTTAAGTAAATTGTTGTGTGTGTGTGTAAGTATGTGTTTATTCCTATACAAATTCTTTTATATTTATTTTATTTTTTCAAGCATTGAAACATAAAAATGACGACATCCTTTTTGATAAGCTCATAAATTAACAAAATTATTACTTGCAATGTCATAGTTGTTACATAAATGTTTGAGTGTGTAAATACTTTCATATATACTCGTAAATATACCATCCATATTCCAAAAAGAACTGTATACGTAATAAACGTAAAATGTTATTAAGTGTAGACCTCGGTATAAAGAAATTTTTATGGTAGATTTTATGATTATTGAAATGGGAGAGTGCAAGAGCAGTGCCATAATCAGAACAGAGTTGGCAAGATTAGCCAAAAATTTAATCTGCAAGGGAAGACAAATGTTTATTTTTTTCTATTATGAACAGTATTTTTTATCTCCTAAAATACTTAGGTCTATGAATATGTCAAAGATCAAATTTTTTATCCACTATTTTTTGCTATTCCAGTTATCGAAACACTGTATCCCTTAGAAAGGGTTTAGTTTTCTTGTTGTCTAGAATATTTTTATGAAGATACCGATATAATCGCGATATAATCTTAATTTCACAAACCATATGATGCCATTACCATTTGAAATAAATACAACATGGTCGTTGCAGTCCAGGAGAAGAAACTTACCTGGAATTACCCGAAAAAAACACACACGAGGAATCGATGCAGTATATAGATTTTGATTCTGATGACCAATATATTGAGTTCCTAGAAATCAAACAAAGAGAGTTTAGAGCCATCTGTTTATTCATCTAAGGGATCTCTTATAAGGCCAACATCCGCTTTATTTAAGCTCAGCATCGGAAAAGATTAGAAAAGTGTTAAACCACCTCACCATAATCATATCCATGGAGCGACCTATCAATTTTAAGGCTTCTGAAAGCCTAACATACACAAACCCGAATTAAGCAGACTAGAACGGTTTGAGAAACTTTATCAACTGCATCTTCAACGATCTTCCTCAATCCTCAGATGTCCACAATACCGAGAGAGTTTTTCATAAAACTATCATAATATCAGTCACTCATTTATTACCGGCTGGCGGAATTATTTTCGTACGTCCCCACTCTTAAGCAAAGGATGAAAGGATCAAAGAACATAAAAATGAGTTCCAAGAAATCAAACAACGAGAGTTCAGATGAAGAGCGTTGAGAGTCAGCTGTTTATCCATCTAAGGGATCTCTTCGACTTTTAATGTTCACCATTATCTCAGCATCAGAGAAGATCAGAAAGGTTCTAAATCACCTAAACATTTTAAGGTTTCTGAAAGCCGAACATACATAAACCAGAAGAAAGCTCACTGGAATGGTTGGAGAGACTTTGTCAACCACATCTTCAATGATCTTCCTCAATCCTAAGATTCAATAGCAGTCATTTGTTTTCTACCGGTTGGAGGAATTCTTTTTGTACGTCCCCACTATTCAGCAAAGACAGAAGTATCACCACTAAACATGACAACGTACTCAGCACCAACCATAGAAACTCACAGATTGTTCAGCTGATACTATTGAAGTCAGTAGATTGGTCAACGAGGATATTCGTAAACGATGTATTGACCATTTGTGGAACTGCAATTTGAGCACAAGAGTTAGAAAAATGTGGTTTAAAATCACACCTTTCTCAATCCCCACGAAAAATTATGATAGGTTTGCGATTTAGATTATCGACAACAACATTTCCATCATACACATTCCAAATTCCAAACCGTTTGAAACCTCGGGCCGAAAAGGTATTATTCCTGCTGTAATAAAACACATTTTTTAGCTTTTGCGCTCAAATTTTAGATCCACAAATGGTCAATATATCGTTTAGGAATGTTCAGTAGTAGAACCACAGCCCGATTAGTCTTGCATCATTTTCTCTTTAAACCATAGAGAGGTTCATCAATGTACACTTTTAAATTACTATACCAACAGAGCTCGTCTCTAAATTCCAATATGACTACACTGCAGATCTGTGGAAACAGCTTTACATTCGCTATTATTGCATAACGAGTATATTATCGCATAACGAGTATTTTATTTTTGCCTTCCTAGATATATAAGGTGCTTTCAGCAATGTCAGGTTCAGTGCCATTTTGTCTGCTATGATAGGGATTGATCTGTGAAAAGAGTGACCAAAAAAAAACTTATACTTGTTTTAAGTTAACTAAAACATAACCCGTTCAATATAAAAAATCTCAAAAAACGTAAATTAATTATAATTATAATTAATATTGCAAAAATTTATTAAATATTTAAATATTGGCATGTTACTCGGTATTTATAAATTTATCCACTTTTTCCAGAAATCTCGCTTAAAATCGGACATTTTTTTTGATACCTTTCCTGTTTTACAAGAGACCAATACCTTTCCACAAGCCGAAGTTCTGTATAGTTGGGTGGATTTGCTTCCCGTGGTACAAAATTGTCAATATTGTTTGAATACCACTCATGGCCCTTTTTTCCACTGTGGCATGATGCAAAATCAGCCCAGAAATATGAATGTACTCTGAAAGCCATTTTTGTAGACACTCCGTAGTGTTTGTCGTGCCTAATGTCACAAATCATTCTTTTGCCACAACTGCAAATGCCTTGCCACACAAAAAACTTCTTGGGGAGTTTTGTTTGTTTTATTATTCTTGAACATTACCTCGTCCATCAGCCATATAAAAATCTTGACTCGGAAGTTGTGAAAAGTCTGCCAGTACATACGTTTCAGCATCAATCAACCAATAGGTGTATTTTTTCTGAACTTTGTAAGACTTCAAACCAGCATTAACTTTGGCTCTGCTTTTCTGATAGAAGTGTTCGGTGCACTTCGAAAGAGTTGTTCTTCTGTTCTTTTTCTTTCTGATCCAGGTTTCCTTTCAATGTTCAACGAACCTACAGATATTTTGCTATTTTTTGGAAAGATCATATTAGATTTTTTGGAAAAGTTTTAATTATTTTTCACGTACTTTTTTTTCGCTCTCTATTTTGACCGAAATGACAGTTGAAAATGAATGATATAAGGATAAGTTTTGGCTGGAATAGTATGTATTCGTTTTTTCTGAATCACTCTTTATAAGCCGGATTGTCGGAAAGATTCTTGGTAATAGAGTGATATACGAAATTAGCATATCGTGGTACTTTACAGGGAAGCGTACTATAACCGCTCCAGCAGAACATGAACCTGATGCTCCAAATGGATAACAGTCGAATCAAATGGTCGAATATGCTAACGACGATGCGGTATTTGTATTAGGCAAAATTCTTAGTGATTGAAGTGTGTAGAGTGGACTTAGTGTGAACGCCCTAAAGACGGAACTGGTGGTTTTCACGAGGTTATATAAATTTGACAACTTTAGAACCCGAAACTGAATAGATTCAGTCTTGAGATCAGGGATAATGCTAAGTATTTGGTATCATTCTGGATAAATGATAATCCTGGAATCTGAACATTCAGAACAATCTTAATAAGGCCCATGCGGGTATTTACTCTTGCAAGACGGAAATTGTTACCAATACTGTGTTTCAATCACACCACTTCGGTATCGGACCGAAGGGTTTCAATTGGGTCTTTAAAGTTGTTGTAAAAAACATTATGTAGGTTGAAGTTATGGTGTGGTGACATGCCATGGAATATGCCTCTCACTGAAAAGTCGTTGAAAGTGTTTTAAAAAATACTGTGTTTCAATCACACCACCTGCGAATGAGAAATATTATCGTAGTTCACCAATATGTTTTACGTGACTGTCGAGTAATTAACAGCTCTGTTGGATAGATAAGAAAATCGTGTTGAAGATATTTGTCAGCAATTTTTTTAGATGTAGCATAAAACTTTGATAAAGTTAGCTATTAAGGTCGAATAATAGATTTGTGGGACTCGTGTTGTATTATAAATGATATTGTAGGAACCCAAGCTGATTATAATTCGGATGTCAGCAACGAGCGGTGGAGAGCTTACGCATTTGCTGAAGAATTACAAAATTTTTTTTGTGAAATATTTCTTCTCATTAATTTCTATACGATTCGTCCAAACGACTTACAAAATAACGATACAAATTTTAAAGTCTTTGATTCAAATCTTGCTTCCCAAATTCCATCTTTGGCAACTCTATAACACAGTGTAAGGACATGTCCTTTTGTTATACATAAAATACATTTTTTATATTTCTTGCCACTCATATCGTTTTAATAACAACATTTTCAAACACATAGTGCCAAAAAATCAAGAAACATAAAAAGATTTTTTTACGACTTGAAGTGTGTATATGCCAATGAGTTTGTTTATCCCTCGTACCATGCAAGCTAATTTTAAATAATGAAATGTTTGCTTTCTTTTCTCTCCTTCCAACAATCATCTGCTTTTATAAGTACATTTAATAAAATGTCCTTAAACACTCATAGTTCCCGAGCAGACTTTCCATGTATAGATGCTGTTTCCCTTTATTTTTTGGCTGTCAAGTTCTAAATGCAAAATTATGATGCATGAAAATGCGTTACAATTCCTTGTTTATAGTCTGGAAAAACAGCTTGTTGTTAAACAATTTCTTTCGATAATTTCGGTAACAACAAAATACACTCATAGACAGAAATCAACCCTCCCTTTTGTCACTCTAATATCCTTAATAGCCTGAACAAAAGTACGTGCTAAACATCAATATAAAATGTGGTCAATCAAGGTTGATTCTTTGCTTTATTTAGTTTTTTGCGTCCATTGTTTTCAAATCAAATTTATTGCTAGCCTTCAGGCCTTGAAACATTTGCTTGCTATTGATTTTATTACGGTCCTAAGATGTTGCCAGTTCCTTGATTTATGATCACTCGTCGTCATTCATTACAGGAATATTGCAGTTTATTGTTTCTTTGTTTTATCTCCTGCATTTTATTGTTGAAGTTTTATTACATGTCCCCTTCCGCGCCTTCCTGCAATGTCCTTTATAGCTCGTTGTGTGCTTGTACATATTTCCCTATTTTGTGACATATTGACAAATACATTTTTATTGTCAAAATTGTTCGTCCTTCTTTTTTGATGCTCTTGTTGTATTTGGTATTTGGTTTTTAATTATGTGTGAAGCACTTTGTAACGTGGTGAATTTTATATGTGTTGTCACTCATAGTCATTGTCATCATCACCAACGTTGTCCTCGTCATTCAGCCATATCCTTTTTGTGTTAAATGTATTTGAGTATTTATGTATGTGCTCTCTGTCTGTATTGTGTGCATGTAATTGTCCATTTATTATTTTGTCCTTGACGTTTCTCTATCTCTCCAAACTGCTACCAGATGCTTCATGTATGTTGAAATATAAATTTTTATAACTGCGTGAAAATCAACTGTTAATGTCAATTTATTTTTATGATCTCTGTTCCTGTTTTGAAGGTAAAAACATCCGTCTGTCTATTTGTCTAGTCACGCGCCATTTGTTTGAATTTTATTTTATTTGCTATAGCCCGGCCTTTTGTAGAAAATCCTCGGATATTGACAGTAACTAATTGTAGTTTTTAAATAAACAATTAATTATGAAATGCAAAATGTGGATTATAGTTGTGCAGAATACAAATTAAGTATTTCAGTGAAGAGATTTTTATTTCATAATTTATGATGTCTATTTATAATTATCTATTGTACGGACAAATTTTTGGGAAAGCCTGAGAGTATATTTGGCTTGATACAGAAATGTAATTGAAATAAATGTTATAGGAGTATGATTATTTTAATATTATCCACAAGAAAATTTAAATTAATTACTCAAACTATTTATTGTATTATTGTGTATTCACCAAGTTTAAGTTCGATTTTCTCAGAGGCAGTATTTCATAATACTTTGAGGATAAAATGGAGGGAAAATCTTTTGAAAAGGCCTCTGATCCGAATATATTCTCTCAAGCTGTTCCCTCTTTCAATTTTGATAATAGGCTAGATCTAAAGATTGTGAATAAATGTCCTTTTTCTTTTTCAAATGTATTCATGACCCTAAAGTGCACATGGCTATAATATAGTTTACTGTGATTGATTATTAAATTTATAATAACGCAGCCTCAAACTACAAACTTAATAGAAAAAAATGATTTTAATACTATTTTTTTCCAGCGTCTCAAGATTCATATAAGACGGAAACTTCGTCATACATTTATAGTTATTATATTGATCTACAAATATCAGTTGACAACAATATAGGTTGCCACTATTAATACAATTCTTGAATTCATCTATTGTATAACTCAAAAATTCGATATTCATAACAGATGTCGTATATTTTGAACGCGGGTTTTGTCTTTAATAAATTATATGTAATTTTGAAGGGTATATACATTAGACTGGGTAAATTTGTATGGAGCCAAAAAAAATGCAACAAGCGGTTATAAAAATCGTAATCTACGATTAATTCTATGAATGTTTGCCGAAGAAACCATGGGTCTAAAATCGAAACCAAGCTTCCCATTTTCAACGCGAAAATTTTCCTTTCGTATTTTATATTTTTGTTTAAAAATACAAAAATAAAATTTTGTTTGAGCTTTTTCGAAAGGAAATAAAGGCAAAAAAGATTAATCTTTGCAAATGGAGGAGATTATCAATAAATTACACCCGAGGATGGATGGTTTACGTGGTAGTTCACTACGTGCGAACAATCAAGTAGAGTCGAAAATTTGGCATCACCTCAATGTTGAAAGTCCGAATTTAAAACTTAAGCTCAGTAACAACTCCTCTATAGTCGTGAGAAATTTTATTAAAATCGGATTATCGGTTTGGAACTTACAAATATATTTGCACCTTTTTTTTATTTTTCGTTTCCCCCACTGTGACCCAAAAGATCGGTTTTAGGTTCTAGCACAACAACTGTATGAGATTTTGTAACCATCCTCGAGTGAACCATCCACCGATCGTCATGAAATTTGGTCGTGTGATTTATGTCTACATGAAAATTAATTATGTTGAATGCTATGTGTATACCAACATTTTTAAGAGATTTATGCTCGTGAAACTGATTTTCGAAAGAGTTGTACTAGGGCGGGTCAATAAGTCCGTGACTTTTTGAATGAAACATCGTTCTATGGATATTAGGGTGGCCCTTAATAAACGAAAGTTGGATTTTGGCCATTCTCACCCTTCAGTTTGGTGAATATTAGTAAAAAATCATCCTGAAAAAATTTTAGGTAAATCGGTTGGGGATAAGACGTGCCGCAAGCCCTCTGAAGTTTTGAGATGCATTTACAAGGGGAAAAAATGCATTTTTTTCAGTTTTTGTAAAAATTTTAAAAATTTTAAAAAAATACTTTTGTAATTTAATTTAAAAGAATCGAAATGTGTACGTAATTGTCGTTCTAATGAGACATAAAACACAGAAATCGGTCAAAAAATGTTAAAGTTATTAAAAATTCGCCAGGCCATTAACGTGTCTCAGACCACTACAACAAGAAATGTAGGAACAAAATTAACATATTTTGAGAAATATTAAAATAAAAGCTCATTTTTACTTAAAATATGTCCATATTTACTTGTGTATGAGTTTTTGTCTTCGTAGGATACCGTTAACCTATTCTTAGATGTGAACAAAAAAATAAAAATTTTTTAACGGCAGTTTCAAAACTCCATTTTCAAATTTTTAAAAATTTTGTTAAACAAATTTCATAATTTTTTGATCATCTCATTGAGATTTATTAAGAATATAATAGGGAATAAAAATGTGAAAAAATTATGAAAATATCTCTTATAGTTTTTCCGTACGTGCGATTTAAATTTTGAAATTTTCGAGAAAAACCAATTATTTGGCAATTTTTAGGCCAATGAGCTCTATTTCCTTACTCTTATGAATTTAAGGTCAAACTTATTCAGAATATTATAGTACAGATAATTCTAAATATACTCTGAAACTTCTACTAAAATAGGAAGACGTTAACCCTTAAATCGTGAAGGTCAAAGGTCATATTTTTCAATATTTGGAATATCTCTTGGAAAGATTTCGAAATGTTCGAAATATTGTATATTTTTGGGCCGATTTTGATGAAATTTTACAAAAATAGAATAAATAGGTACTCTGGGCTAAATCCGGAGAATAAGGTTGCCACGGGAGCAATTTGTAGCCTAATTCATAGATTTTTGCCTGGTGAAAAAAAAAACTTTTTTCTTCGCCAAATGTGGTCGTTTTTTCCAAATCCTCATTAACCCAAATATTAGTCAATGTAGATTATACCGGGTTCATCCCAACAAACGGTATGCATGACTTTATTAGCTGACAAACCCACCTTGGCCTTCTTTGGATCCGATTCACTGTTTTGACTGCTGTTGAGCTGCAGAGAACCCCACTGTTTCGACTGCTGTATGGTATCTGGTGTGTTGTGAAACGTCGAAAGAAACTCGTCCATATTGCAGTCGAACAACGCCAAACATTATTTCGAAGTTGTCAAATGATTGCGTTTGAGATCGATTGTGAGCAAACGCGACACCCATATTGCAGAAAGATTTCTTACATCCAAGTGATCATTTAAAATTAAAACCACTTAGCCATATGAGATGGCTATCGCAATCTCTCGCACTTTCAATCTCCGATCGGCCAACACCATATCCTGAATTTGTTCAATTGTTTCGGGTGTAAAGACCTCAACTGGTCGTCCAGAACGTTCGGAATATTTCGCGCTTGTACGGCCACAACGAAATTCAGTAAACCACTTTTTTACATTGAAATGGATGGTTCAGAGTTCCCATAGATATCACTTTTCTCCTCAAGTCACGCGGTAGTCTGCTATCAATGGCTGTCAAACACAAACTTAATGACCCAGCTTGTTCAAATTTTGACAGGAGTCAAGTGATTGCTTCCTGTTCACAGGCCTTTCAGTTTAGAATCGGGAAATTCAAAAATTCACGGACTTATTTACTCGCCCTCTAGGCAAAGGAAATGTTCGGAAGAATTCTTCAATTGATCGACATTTTCAAAACTATGTATATGTACGTAAATATAGATAAAGTATTTAATTTTCAAATGTTTTCTATTGTAACATAAAATTAGGCAACAGTTATATTCAATTATAAACAACCATTTTAAATAGTTCCTTATTGGATATACATACATTTTATTATAAAGTTATTAATTAAACCCAATTATATGCGATACAAATTTTATAATCAATAGAGTTGATTGAAAAAGTTTTAGCTGAAACCCCATAATTTATCACCTGCAACAAAACATTAATATTTTATGTTATTCTCATACTTATTCATGTTTGAACTATACACAATGAAATTCTATTCTTCAATTTCTGTTACATTTAAATTTTTAATTGCTAGTTTTATTAGGAAATAAAACTAAAACTATAATAATAACAATAACATTTCCATCAACATATGTGTTTACAACCAAATTTTAACGACCATTTGTTATTTTGTAGTAGTTTTTATATTTCATTCAAGACATTTGAAAAATGACACAAATTAATAGAAAACATTTACCCTCATTGTCAGCTAAAGGGAAAACCTCACAAAGAAATATGTAACCAACAAAAAAAGGGTTAAACTCGAATAATTTAAGGTAGCATTTTTCTTTTGTCAAAAACAAAAAAAAAAACAAATAGTCTATAATTTTCTTGACAACTTGTCATGCACCCGTAGTCATTGAAAAAAAAACATATAAAATAACAATTTTTATAAAGTGAGGAGTGTTTCAGAAAAAAATCGTTGAGCTTTTTATAAATACAGTTGCATTTGTGTTTTAACATTCAAATCTCAAGATTGTTTTGGGTTGCTTTTGAAATTTCATTAAATAAAAAACTTCTAAAATAATAAATATAAACACAATAGAAATATCCAAATTTTTTTCAGGATCACTCCTCAGTTTCAAGTGTTGTTTTTTTCATATCAATCGAAAATTGTATCAAATTGCATATAATAAATTGACAATTTTGTGGTAATCATTCAATTTCATTACAAAACTTAAACATACACGTAATAAAATTGAGAGTTAGGAACACCAAAAACCTTTTTCTTTGATGCACACTCTAAAAAAGGGTTAAAAGTAACATTTGTGTGTAAGTTTTTTGTTTTTCCAAACTCTACCCTCATTTATATTGTCATTTAGTAGTAGACAAAAGTAAAAGAAATATATTTATTGTTACAATAAATTTTGTTCATAAATTTACAAACAAAAAATATATTTCCTGTTATTTTTCCTTTATTTTTTATGAGAATGTTTTTTTCCTCTGT
Organism: Calliphora vicina; assembly: GCF_958450345.1. Lineage (NCBI taxonomy): Eukaryota > Metazoa > Arthropoda > Insecta > Diptera > Calliphoridae > Calliphora > Calliphora vicina. Next base: position 112,271,235 of record NC_088781.1, on the reverse strand, counting down.
ATTTATGACTTTAGGAATTGTCAGGTTTTATGCTTGAGTAAATTTATCAAAAAAAGAAAAAAATCTATAGAAATAAATGAATGAAAGGCATAAAAACAACTTTCCATTGTAGTGGTAACACCATTATCCAATTCATACAACAATTGTGTTGCAGCAATAATTTTTATGTCGCAAATATAAACTGAAATAAAAACTATTCACACACTCTCTTTGTTGTAGAGCCAGAACCATAAAAATATGAGTGCTATAAAAAAAACCCCTTTTTTATTGGTAGTTAAACCCTTTTCCTAGTTTTTTTATGCTCCTTTCATTCAGTTCATTAACTGTCATATAAAATTGTTGCAAATGTTTTAGAAATTATGTTATTATTTATACTGGTATTTGGTTTTTACGATTTTGTTTTTGTTTTTCTATTTGCAAATAAACTCAAATATTGTTGAACTTTGACATGTGTTTTATGAAATTAGTAGAAAGGATATAAACATTTTATCATATTGCCCTTTTATTTAAGGAATGAACAAAAAAAAATACAAAACAAAAAATTTTAAAAACAAATCCAACCAATATGACTCATGAAACAAATTAATGCAAATTAAATAAGCAGAACTTTTACCGAAGCAGCTTTAAAAGTCTCTTTTTAAAACTCGGCCTCATTCGAGATCATTCATAAATCTGAATCAAAGGACCTTTATATCCTTTGATTCAGCTCAGCAAAGTCTAGAGTTTGTACAACAGTTTTTGGGAAATGGTAGCTTAGAAAAATATAAACTTTTTGAGTTAACATCGAATAATTTATAGCGGCATAATCTATTTCAACATCTCTGAATAGATGTTTCTCGAATAGTGGAATATCCTAGAGGGTTAACGTACAGGGAAGATCATCTATGTCTATGGCAGCAATATATATGTAAATGCAAAAGGACCATAGGCACTACTTGGGCATCAGACCCACTCATGTGAATTGGCTACATGACAAGTTAGTAAAACAGATATTAGCTAATCTACAGACTATCAGTATAGTGGAAGGCACTAGATAACCTTTCAAACCGGTCCGATGTGGATAGTATAATACAAAGTGGATCAATAAATCCGCGTCTTTTTGAATTTTCTGGCTCTTAAGTGAAATGGAAACATTGCTTCTGTCAACAGGCATCTGTCAGTTGACTCCTATCAAAATTTTAACAAGCTGCGTAATTTATTTTGTGTTTGACTGTCATTGATAGCAGACTACCTCGTAACTTGAGGAGAAATTCGAAAAAAACATCACTCAAATAAAGGCTATGCTATGGGAACTCCGCACCATAAATTGCAATGGTAAAAAAATGAACTGAATTTCGTTGTGACCATACAAGCACGGAAGATGACGAATGTTCTGGAAGCCCCGTTGAGGTCTCTACACCGAGACCGGAGATTGAAAGTGCGAGAGATTGTGGAAGCCACAGGAATCTTATTTTCAATTCAATTTTGAATGATCACTTGGGTATAAGAAAGCTTTCCGCAGATGGTTGCCGAGTTTAAAGGCTGCATTTTTCGCCCTATTCTCCGGATTTATCCCCGAGTGACTATTTCTTGTTTTCAAACTTGAAGAAATCTCTCGACGGAAAGAGATTTGAATGTAATGATGAAATTATCATTACATTCAAATTTTATTTTTGGGAAAGGATAAACAAATTAGAGAAACTTTAAACAAAGAGACTATGTTGAAAAAGAAAATAATTTTTGTATCCAAAAACCTGTGTTTCGTTCTAAAAGTCACGGACTTTTTGATCAACCCTCGTTTATATAATACGTCAGGCGCGGATCCAGATCCATTTTCTGAGATTAAAATTTGTTTTACATTTTGCTTTTTTCTCCTCTTTTTTATATGTAAACTATCTCAGCCTCCCTGGATACGCGCCTGTGATAGAGGAAATTTTTATATCAAATAATACGACATACATAAGTGAAAGAACTTTCCTAATGTCCACAGAATCTTAACGCATTCAAGGATGGTTTTAATATGAGAGAATGAGTCGATTGTTCTGATAATATTGATGAATTCGAGATTATGATGTCTTCCGAATAAATTTTGTATTTTTGAAACCGAATTATCGGCTATTAAAAGGGCAGAAAACTGAATAATTTACTACGCGATCGCAAAATCTTGAAGTATTCATGGATGTCTTTAATATGCGAGAATGAGTGAATTGTACTCTCAACATTAAATAATTCGGTATGGATGTCTTGCAGGCTACCGCATAAATTTGGTATCTTCTTATGATTTTGATTGTTATATCATTCACCAAAAAATTGTACCAATTCTTACTTTATTATTTTCCTCATTAATATATCTATTTTCCTTCTTCGCACAGATAACACAGATGAAACAATTAGATGGAGCCAAATTGTATCTACAAAAGGAACTAGGTATTCGCAAAGTAGATGGAAAGATATTTCCTCCTTTCTATTGATCATCATGATGCGACAGAAACATTTGAATGGAATTCCAAGTCTGCTTGATTATTTAACAATTATCTAATGACATGATTAGATCACTGTCAGCCTCGAACAACATTTTACTGGCAATTCCTTTGACTATACAACCATCCATTTTGAGCCCTCTAAACATATAGCACGACTTTTAGTGATCCAAAGCCAACAGTTTCCTTATATGAAATAATCATTAGTCTAACTTGGACGCCACATCTAAAACTGGTTTTAGATAGAAGATTTATTATATGATTTGCTTGAAAAAAGACGCAAGACTGGCAACGAATATGTCAATGTTTTCACAAATATTTCATTAAAGTCAAAAAGAAGAACAGCAGCAGATTATAAATTTCAAAGTCTTCCTTCTCGATCAATTGTATCTTATCTCCATGATCCAGATATTGCGAGTAAAATTAATGTTATTGCGAGTAAAATTAATGTTTATATTAAAAATAATATTTGTAAGGTGATATACGAGTAAAAACAGATTCGGTGTAGCAACCAAATTTTTTGCCAACCGAATGATTTGTTTGTACACATATAAATTTTCGGTTCTATCAGCGGAAAATCAGTCCAAAGGGATGAATTTCGGTTTAAGCAACTAAACTTTTGATACTCCTTCTAAAATTTTGTAGCCACAACTGTAAAATTCGATCACTAACTTTGACAGTTTATAGCGGCCATATTATTGAAGCTAAATTTGTCGAATTGGCTGTCATTTATTCAGCTTGTTTTGTCAAATCACCATGGACTGATTCAGATAAAATTGTTTTGTCAAATCTGGTCATGGAGGAGTTGGAAACTGAAACTAATTTTCATGGATGAATGTCAACAAATAAAATCGTCGAATTTAGGACGATACTAATGCACAATAGATCCAAGAGCGTCCAATGCATACCGAAAAAGTTACTATTTTGGGCTGGAAGAGTCATCGCTCCATATTTTTTTAGAACGACGTTGGCAATACCATCACCCTTAACAGCGAGCACTAGAGGACCATGATTCCGAACTTCTTTTGGCCTGAATTGGATGATGATGATATAGACACCAAAGAAAGCAACACAGGAATTTCTGCAAGAGCGATTTGAGAGCATTGTCATGTCACGTGTAGGTGATGTGAACTGGCGATTTAACCCCGTTAGACTTGTTCTTGTGGGTTTTTCTTAAGTCGCAGGAATATACGGATAAGCCATTGAACATTTCGAATGCGCGCCACCGAGCGAAGCCGCGGCGGTCATTTGCACGATGTTATTTCTCATACATATTGACATCGATAGGACCTTCAAACGACACATAATTAAAAGAGAGGAAGCCCTTTAAGGCACTAAAGTTTTAATACGAAGTTTTTAGATTCCTCCACTGTGCGACCAGTGTTTTCATTAAAATAGTTCTACATAAAAATACTCAAATTAAAATTATGACTAAATTATATTTTCTTTAATATTATAGATTTTAGCCTGCATAAATTTCTTACCAAATCACTTTAATTTGTCTCTCCACAGGCCGTTAATTATGACTAAATTATACAAGAATTATTTTATGAAATAAACGTATTACCTTTCCTTTCCATTTCTTATAAGTGTAATAAAAACATAAAAAAAATACTACAGAAAATGAAAACATTCGGCGAATAGAAAAAAAACACACGTTTCCGATTTTCTTACAAACCGGAAACATTACATTTTCATAATTCTAAATTATGATCTCATAAATAAAAATATTAAAGCAAAATGAAAGCACTTTTTTACCCATTTAACACGCTTGATAATAATTAATTATATTTGAAACCATTAAAGAGCACAGACCATGGAGAAATACAAAGAAACACACACAAACTAATACCCAAATTTACAGCTTAAATATTTCACAGTAAATTAACAAGCGTAACAGCAACAAATCTCCATATTAAATAAGTAAATATTTCAAAAATAAATATTTTAGAAATTGGGTGAAAACCCTAAACAGAATATTTTAAAGTGATACAAATTCTCACATATGTTTTCGTTTAAGGAAATGGAAAATGTTGTTGTTTTTCTTAAAAGAAAAACACAAAATTTATACCAAAAACTCACCACCATTGTTGGCAACTTTGCTGACCATTAATTAACATTTTATATGTGAATATTTGTTTAGGCAACTAAACAATAAAAATGGAAAAAAGGACACTTTTGTTCATAATTTTTACATAATGAGCTGGTTTTGGGTTACAAATTTCACAGATTTTCACACAAAAACAAAACTTATACAAAAATACCCATAAATTCTTTATGTTCATTTGCATTTATTTGAAAATATGTTAATAAGGTCCAGTTTTAGTCCTTTTCTCTCTTATTTATGAAGGATGTCGATCTTTAGGAAATAGAAAAAAACTCATGTGAGATTGAATTTGCATATTAAAGATTATTCATTATCCTGTTATTTATTTGCTTAAGAAGAATTTTATGAAAACACAATAAATATTATGTAAATTTGTTTGGTATGAAGTATTTATGCTGTAGACATAGTTCAGTTAGGTAGTTTAATGTTATTTTCTTAATTTGAAATGACCTTTAAGTGTCACGACTGTATATATGTAGCTTAAAATAGTGTAAAATTTTGAACTTTATTTTAGAGCTGAAATTTGATACTGTAAAATTTTCTACAAAACTTTGAAAATCTATTATAAACTGGTTCTGAGGGATCAATGTATCCTTTTAAAACCAAAAGGCTTGCATCTTAAATTGGATGTTAGAGAAAACCTTTGGAGTTTTATTACAAACTGGTTCAAAAGTAAATTATTTGTAACGGTCAATTGCTAACAGCATATCATCTGCCACGGATTTTTTTTTAAGAACATAATAAGAAATTTCATAGAGCTTACTAATACACAGAGGTAAAAAATATCTACCTAGTGGTCCTACAAGTAGTCTCTGTGAAACACCTCATTTGAGTCTCGTCCGAAGATCCCGTCTTTACCAATGTATCCGCTATATGATTACTTGGTTTATTTTGGTGACTTGGTATCCAGTAGATGCCTTATTGGATGATGCATTTCACTGACTAGCTACAGGTATATACCTGAATAGCAATCCATTAGTGATCTCTGATGTTGTAAACTGCCCCAGCAGTATTTCATTGGAAGTAGCTCCCAATGACTTTACACTGCTCCTGTTGAGTTTAACAACAATATTCATGGAGTAGTGCCTCCAATTCTTGGTCTTCAAACTTTTTTGGCTGGTCTGGGAAATCTTTGTCTTCCGCGCGGTTCAGAGGTGGTGATTTTGACACGGAAGACAACGATGACCAAGAATTGCAGGTATTTCTCCATAAATAAAACTCAATAAGAGCAGGTTTCATCTAAAAGCAGGGAAATTGGGTACCATACTAATTGAAGCCAAGAGACCTTAAAATACGATTTCAAAATACGGTTGAAATACTGCTTCAACGCTATAAAAACAAAATCATCTTTGCACCAAATCATTACTTGCGATGAAAAATGGATCCATTATGATAGGAAATCGTATGTGAAGCTCGGTCAACCAACCGAATCGACAACAAAGCCAAATATCAATGGCGCTAAGGTAGTGCTCTGTATTTGGTGGAACTAAAAGAGTATATGCTATAAGCTGATGAAATCTCGCCACTCCATAATAAGGAACATAAACCGAACATTACTAATTCCTTCATGGAACGAAAAACGCCCAGAATATGCGGCTAGACATGAAACCGTAATATTTTATCATGAACCATGTTGCTATACCTGAGAAAAACTATTTACAATGAAGTTGTTTGGGATGTTTGTTAATCGATTTGTATTATTATTTTTTGGTGCCAAAATTACGCGTTCCCACAGCCAATCCGAATTTTTGTAGTTGTTTCGGCGGGAACGAAATCTCGAATGTTCGTCGATAGCAGTCGGCTTCTGTAGCTTCATTTCCAGTGAAAATAATTTGAAGGCACTTTGCATCATCATTGGGAAGCGGCAGCAATGATCCAATTCTGTGGTACATTGAACTTACTTGAACTGTAAAGGTGCGCATGAAGCCGACGTTGTTTACGATGTTAGTTGTTCCGAAGGACGTCATTTGAAAGTATGAGTTGTACTTTCGAATATTTTGAGGGAAGTACTTGGAAATCGGAGTGGCGGCTGAAATGTTACTTAGAAGCGGGTCAATAATTGGTGGCAGAACAACTTTAAGTTCGAACAGCACATTCCATGAGATTCCTTAGGGAATTTAAAAATGCTGCAATATAAGCAAAGTTTGTTCATTGAGCCAATCAGCACGTCCTTGTGATTCCTGTAGTCATCATCCTTATTGCAATGAAATGCCGACAACTTTAAATCGATTACACTGCGTTAAAAAAAAAAAAATTGAGTACCCGTTTTGAAATGTATTTTTTTTTTCATCACGTCTCATTTTTCTTCCGTAAGAATGTGCCAAATTATATCTTTCTTATATATAAATAGGCCACACGATTTTTTGTGGTACACTTTTAAGTATGTTATTGTCCACCAATATTGATGAAATATATGGATTAAAATGTTCGTTTCTCTAGATATGTAAAATATAAACAAAATTTTCAAAATTCTTTCCATAAAAGTGGTCGAATTTCCAAGTAAAAATTAAAAGGCCAACACCTATTTTAAAGAAATCTAATAAAAACAACCAGAATTTGTTACATTAATCAAGTTTAAATTTATCATTTAAGTAAAAAAGAAACTTCAAAAAAATCGTCTTATATAATTTGAACACAAAATAGCGTGAAACTTTTACTTTTTTTTAGCTTTGATTGATCTTCTCGTTTTTAACGCCAACAGTAATCACCTAGCATAGTTGTGTTCCAATGGCCATTAAATCATTTTTCAAGCTTCTTTACATGGTGTAACCAGGATGTAAATATGAGTAGGGTTACAGGAGACACAGATTAGATGAAAAAAATACAAATGAGAATGAAGAAAGTAAATTTTTAATGACATTCTGAAACCCAACTATGTTTCATATTCGATTTTCCGTAAACAAACGCTGACATTTATGGCCATGCCTTTGGTGCATTTAAGCAGTTGCGACGACAACATAGTTCAGTATTCATATTGGATTTTGAATTAAATGTGAACCAATATGTCAACGTTATCGAATAGAAATGATTACTAAACAAAACAAAATAATAAAAAAGTACAATACATCGAAAACAGTAACTGTTTCTTTTAACCCTAAAGTGAGGATAGTAAAATAATAATTGACATATACTTCGAAAACTAGACCTGATGGATACTACATTCGTTTGGAACATTTAATCTATGAATCATTACCTACTCATTCCAGCTAAAAGTTAAGAGGGTACCAAAATCTCTTGGTCGAGCCATTTAGGAGCAATTGGCTTCTAGTCTTTTGTGTTTGTTTTTTATCAATGCCTATTTTTTTGGTGACATTTTTGTAAATTTTTACTCAAACTAATTTGTAAACCAATTATATTCTTGCAAAAATTTCCAAAACACTTTTTACTTACTAATTTGATTTAACTTATAACTTTTTAACTGATCAATACAAAACTGCAATTAAAGTAAAGCAAATCAAATAAATTCAGTGAATAAATGAAAATAAATTTTATTTTTATAAACTGTTGCTTTTGGAGGTTGTCCCACATTTGTTCTACCTGACCGAAGAATACTCGGTGAAAATTTGATCCCACTAAGTCCTTCTCTTGAGAAGCTTTCGTGCCTTAAACAGACGGAGGGACACAGCTCGATCGACTTAGAATATGATTAAACAAATTTCAATTGCTTACTAGTACTTATACTTATTGAGCAGTGTATGCTTTGATTACTTCCGGAAGGCAATTGTTACATACGTAGTAGCTGAGTCCTACAGAAGCTGTTCGGAGGTGGAGGAATCGTTATAATCAAATGTAACTAGGTCGCCATACAGGAACGACAGATATTTTATTAGACGTTCCCTTTTGCAGCGAAAAGATAATATTAGCTTTGTACATTTGACATTTGTTTAGCATGGGTTATGTTGGCTGTCGTAGCGACAGATGAACATCACCGTAAAGAAACAAAAACTCTTCAATATTCCTCATTTCACAGAAATTATCAAAAACATAAAACAATATATACAACAAAAAAAAACAAAAGAACATCAACCAAATTATGATGACTATAAAGAGGAGATGACAGCCAAGTATAATTATGAACATGTTAAAAAAAATAATAAAAAAAAATCAAATTTGATGAACAGGAACACTAAAAATAAACGGCCTATAAAACAAATTATTGAAGTGAACCGTAAGATCAAAGACACTTTACGCTTATTTAATGAAACATCTCCAACTTCTTCTAACAATTACCAACAAACTAAATGAGTGTATCAGGAAACTCATAAAAAAATTGTATACGCTAACATGAACTCATCACCATGATGGCGGTGATGCTGATGATGATGGTAGTAATGTTTAAGATGAATTTCATAATGTGGAGATGGTACTGAGGCTGATGGCTGCGGATGATGATGGCAAGTGAGACGCGTCATAATATGACACGCTTTTGATTATAATAAAAACCATATGAAAAGACCGCATAAGCTTTGTTTTTCCTAGTTTTGTGTTGGTCTTATTGTTAAATGAAACCAACCAGACAATTAAAATCACAAAGATTGAGGATGAGAGCAATGAAGATGCTGACGTTGAAGATGATGTTATATGACAGCGAAGAAGGTAAAGGTTTCTTCTTTTTATTTTAATTTATTTTGTGGAAATTTTCTTTTTCTCTATCATGTGGTAGATGAAGACCAAGTTTTTGAGCGCTCTGACATTTTTAAGTGTTTATGACATTGAAGTCTATACAATGTCTTTAGTAAAAAAAAAAAAAAATTACTTAAACATGTCCAAATGATTTCATTTTCAATTCATGTTGTAGTGAATGTTTGTAGTACGTATGGCCCTTACTGTCTCGCTGACAATAATGATGACGATGATTATGATGTTTGTTTGGTTGATGAGGGTTTCTTCAGCAACAACTCACGCTTTCCTTATTTGTTTGTAGTAGCGCCCACTTGGAGTTGCTCTTGGGTTGTAGTTTATGTTTTTATTTTCACGGAATTTGAGTTTTGTTGGCACTTTCCTTTATTCAGTGTTGATTTGATTTTCTTTCAACATTTTGATTTTGATTTTTTTTTCCTCAAAAACATTACTTAAGGAAGTTTTTTCCCTACGTTATGAATTTGTCGAGTGGGGACTGTCTGAGTTATACGAAGGCTGCCACAGAAGTTAGTGAGTTGAATCGATAAAGAATTGTAAAATCCATTTTGTTAAATGTGAATCTGAATCGAGAAACATCTCAAATAAATACAAGATTTTAGGATTTCCTTTTCCACGTCTAAACGGTGAAAACTTGGCTGTATTTGATAGGGCTAAATATCTAAGTATCACTCTATATTAGCTATTGAAGGCGGTTGTTAAACCTGTGCTTATGTGGGAGTCATTGGGTTCTTATTTCAACGGCACTTCTTATAATGGGTGTTATGAGTACAACGTCTACTAAGAAGCTCTTTAAAATGCTGAGTTGGTTGATCAATTGGTACATCAAATCAAAGACCGAAGGGACATGATAATGTTGTTTATTGCATTCTTTAAAAAGGAATTGGGATAGTTCATATTTAAGGGATTATTGGAACTCTCTTCCTCAGGTGGAACAAGTTTATATACTGATGTTTCCAAAAGGAGAAGTAGGATCTGAGTGCTGTGTATACTACATCGAGGGAATGCCGGGTGTCTCTGAATGAGATAAATATATAGTCGACAATATCACTAATGTGGGTGAAAAGATATGGGGATATTGATACTTCAAGGGAGGATATCATGTTACATGACTCCTATATTGATAACTTCTCTCCTCTGGCAAATCACTCACTTGGCGTTTATGTTATGTCTTGATGCAGGAAATTTGCATTTATAGGCCTGTCGGGTTGCATCTGATCTGTAACCGCTTCTTCTTGTTATCTCCCTCCTCCAGTATCTCTTTCTATCTACACTACAAACCTTATATTTATTTATATAAGATAACTAGATTGGTAACTGATACCCAAAAAATGTCTTTTGTCAAAAACCTAATTTATACGAGTGTATTGCCATATATTTTTTATTGTATGTTGGAAGACAGAGTAATTTTGTTTAATATTTTTTCGTAGACATGTGTCTATCCTTCTCTTCTCTTCTATTTATTTGTACATTCTATAACTCTAGTTCTCTTTATATATATTCTTGAAACTATATGCAGTGGCTATGTTGTGAATAAAGCAGTTTACACCAGATACTGCTACCTATCCCGAATGCGAATTATAATTCTAGAGAGTGAGACCAGTTCAGTAAGCAGATAAGTTGGAAATGCATACCCAATTTCTCACTATGAATTACTAAGTTGGTTGCTGTTTACTGATAACACTAATTTTGAAACATTTATATAATATAAATTGTTAGGTATGACTTTTACCGATCATTCTGGCAAGATGTGGATTCCCTGTCAAAAAAACAGATCATGTTTTATGGCTAAGAACGAATCAAGCCAATATCGGATACTCTGTTCCAAAGTAAAGAGTATACCAGTTCTGCATCGATCGAAACAAATATCAGTAGGACTGGTTATGGCCTGGACTATAAAGCGGATGAGGCAAAACTTCTAAACCACTTCATTCTAAACAGCATCATGATGAAATATTGCGGTTTCATGTCTGGTCGCATATTCTGGGCGTTTTTCCATTTGCCTAAAAATTAATCAGTTGTGTTCGGTACAAGTTGTGTGTGATGGTCTGGCCAGATTTCAGAACACCTAGGTGAGGACATACTAAAACCGTTTTTAATGATTTTGAAACACCCTCAAAATTTTGAGATATTTTGAAAAACGGTTTTAGGGTAGGTAGTAGTACTTTAGTACCTCTAACTCACACATTTTTAGTCCGATTTTAAAATTTTAAACAACTAAGGTTAGGTCAAGAACTAAGCTTTCATAACATGTATGTATAAAATCTATATTCCTAGAAACTTTGTAAGTTTTTATAAATAGTTTCGCTTTCTTTTTTATTTTTTTCTTAATTTTTCAAATTTAACAATAGTTATTTTAATTTTTTTTGCTATGAAAACCTATTTTTCTTTGCAAAGCTTTTAAAGACAATTCTATACAGACAAAAATGAGACATTACCTTTTAAAATCGGTTTATACTTGCAAAACTTATTAAAGTTTTTCGAAAAAGTTCCACAAAATTTACCATGTAAATTAAAAATTGTACAAAATTTTTTTTTTTATTTTTTTGTTTTTTTAATTTGAAAGCAAATTTTTAATTAGGCTTAAGTTCATTTTATTATAATTTATTTTTTATTCATATGGGCTGGCGGAGAAAGTACTAAAAAGGGTGTTAATGAAAAGTTGAATAACTTTTACAATTTTCATCCGATTTGAATAATTAAAACGATGGTTTGTTAAGAACTAAATTTCCTTAATACATTGGTATACATTTTTTAAGCTTCCATATCAAAATAAGCAATGAAAAGCGAATAAAATCAAAAAAGTTGATAAATTTTGTTTTTATTTTAGATATTCTTAACAAAATCAATACTCATGACTCACAAATTTATCAAAGAATGCACGTAATTTTAAAGCGCATTCAGTTTACTTTCCAACCTCAGGAACTGACTGAGTTACAAATCGATAAGTAGACGACATCACTGAAAACGTTTTTTTCAGAATTTGAGGGTGTTTCTGAAAATTAGTTTTACTCGGCAAGCCCTACAACCCACGCTAGTTCGTTTTCCAAGTTTTTTTTCCATCGTAGCACCGTGTAATAGGACCTTTTTGCTCCCACCAAATATAGAGCATTACTTAACGCCATGATCACGTATCTCTTACGCTTCGTGTTATCGTAATTGATACATTTTTCATCGCCAGTACTGATTCGGTGCAAGAAATATTTTCTTTTATAGAGTTCAAACATCATTGTGGACATGCAAAATCGTCTTTCAAGGTATTTCGGCTTCAATTCCTATGGTACCCGATTCCATTGCTTTTAGATGAATCAAGCTGCTCGAAAACGTTTTTAAATTACTGCTTGAGTAACTCCCAATGATTTTGCAAGCTCTTGTTGAGTTTGACAACTATCAGCATGGAGTAATGTCTCCAATTCTTGGTCGTCCGTGTCAAAATCACCACTTCTGAACCGAGCAACACAATAGTTTCGAATGCATTCTGATTGATTTTTTTCCAATTTTTCTGGAAACGGCGTAACAGAGACACATCTGGCGTAAAAGATTTTCCAATTTTTTCTTTGAATACTGCTCTTCGCTCCTCCGAGTTTATCAATGCGTGAAGATATCGTGTCAAAGACATGGCTTGAATTTGATTCAAAATGTTCCATTTTACCAGTAATTGATGAACGGCCGCTACACAGTTTTGGAACGCTTAATATTTGTTCGATTTCTCCATTAGTGACAATATCCTGAAGACAATGGAGTAGAAGGCCTTGAAAAAAAAGTTCAACAAGAAAAAAGAAGAAGAAATTGGAGAAAAACATGATGATTGCAATACCTCCGATTACCCTTAAGATGTCGAAATTCCTATCCGAAGCAAGAAAAATTTTGTTGAATGACTTTCGTAACGGCGAAAACTAGAAACTTTCTTCAACCATTCAACTTGCCTCATGGATTTATACGATATCCACCGGAGACGTGTCCACAGCTCGATCATTGGAAATTTGTCGAGAAAATTCACGTTCTAAACAATACCGTGGAAAGAGGCGTGAAAATGATGTAGAGCAGTGACGAAATCTACGGAAAATTCTTAGAAAGTTTCCTCAAGAAACCATAGGTCTAAAATCAATCCTTCTCTTATGCATTTCGACTTTTATCCAAAAAAAAAAAATATATACTGAAATATCATTGGATAAAAGACGAAATGCGCAAGATAGGATTTGATTTTAGACATATGGTTTTTTAAGGAAAATTTCTTAGAATTTTCCGTAGAATGCTATACGATTTTTCGTTAAAAAAAATCGACCCATTAGGGTGGGTACTATATACTATATATAGTCCATAATTGATTTATTTAATAAAGGTAAAACATCTCGCACATCCCTCGCACAACAATTCTGAAGTATGTTTGTATATTTTCTTCTTGTAGTCAATGTTGTTGTTATTGAAACCCGCCTGATTTGTCAGCTAGAGAGGCCCATCCATGCCAGCAACAAACTATTAAAAATAGACGAGGAATAAGTATTGTACAACAAAAAAACCTAGAAGTATGAATACAAAAAACTAGAAAAAGAAACCGACGAAGCAAGTCAAATACCGCCATCATCATTTTCAAAATAGTACTCGTTCACACAAACACATAAACAAATAAATTTATACACAGAAGAAAACACAACGATGACGACGACATCTAAACACTTGATGTCGACGACAGGTTTAATATATTCATTATATTGTCGTAGTGGTTTATGTTAATGGATATGAATTTAATTGGTGAGGAGGATCTTTATAAATACACAGCTACACACTCACATATACATATGTTTACATACGTACTACATAAACATATATACTATACTTGCATACTTAAGTGGTGGTATTTGTATTTTGGTAAATAAAAATCATTTAATTTGTCAAGAAGTTTTTGTTCTTTATTTTTTTGGGGGGGAATATTTTTCAGCCTTCTCATAATGATTTCTTTTTTTTTTAACATTTTCATTATTTTGTTTGAAAATATTTTTGTTGTTTCCAGAAGGGAGCCAGCCACCAAAAATAGTGGTGAGCAGTGTTGGCGTTTGCAGGGTGGCACGTAAATGTTAAGGACTTTCCAAGTATTTTGTTCAAGCATGTTTATAACAATAATTTAATTATGTTTATAAATTGAATGTTTAATTAGTGGAAAATGGATTTTTATGATTTTGTTTTCTTTTCTTTCATATCGTTGAGTATTTTTAAGCAATTATGAAAGTTTCTTAGAGTTTAAGTGGGAGATTGAGGTGTATTAAATTTGTGCATTAATTGATTGCTAATTTTATTGTGATTAGGTTATTATTATTATTATGAAGGGGTTGTTTTCATGGGGTTGTTATAATCAGTTGAAAATTTAATCATAAATATTTTGTGTTATAGCTTTAAGACTATCTAATTAGAGTATCTGCTACGATTTCCATTTCATTTTCACTTATTTTGTCGAAAGTTTCAATGAAAACCTAGAAATTTTGAACATGAACAAGAACTTATAAAGGAGGAAGTTGAACGCTATCAAAACACAATGGGTTTTTTAATTTGGTTATTATTGTGTTTAAGATTGCTTCAAATAAAGCAGCGAATTGAAATATAGTGCTAAAAATATTGAATAACTGACATTAATGTTAAAATCTTCAACGATATTCGGTTTTAGATAAGTGGTAAATGCAATGCCAATTGGCCGTCTGGAAGCTAGAATTTAACTCCGTTTGACTTGTATGCAGGGTACTATGAGGATGCGTCAATTAGTCCGTGTCTTTTTGAATGAAACACTGGCTTTTGGAACAAAAAATTATTTTATTTTACAACATAGTCTCCTTTGAGTTCTGTGCACTTTGTCCAACGTTTCTCCAATATTTTATCCCTTTCAAAAAATGAGATTTGTCGAGATCATCAAAATAGGTATTTGTGTGTGAGATGATTTCATTGTTGGAGTGAAATCTCTTTTCACCGAGACATTTCTTCAGGTTTGGAAACAATAAATAATCATTCGGGAATAAATCCAGAGAATAGGGCAGAAGAGAAAGGAATTCGTAGCATAATTGATACATTTTTGCCATGGAAACTGCACATGTGTGTACCCTTGCATTGCCTTGGTGAAAAAGAACCTTTTTAATTGCCAAATGCGGTCGTTTTTTTCAAATCATCATTAAATTGACACAATAAGTTGACATAATATCTTTGGCGACGATTCACCTCAAACAACCAACTGTTTTCACAGCTGTTTAGCCTCTGGTGTGTTTTGGTATATCCAAGTTTCGTTTACGGTTACGAAACGACGCAGAAACTTGTCCATATTGCGATTGAACAATGCCAAACACTCCTGCGAAGTTGACACACGATTCAGTTTGGGGTTGACTGTGATTGTCTTGCGGAAAGCTTTCTCATACCCAAGTAATCATTCAAAATTCAATCTACTAAGATATGCGAGATGCCTATGGCTTCCAAAATCTTTCAATCTCCTATCGACCAACACCATATCGTGATTTTTTTTTAATTGTTTCGAGAATAAAAATTCCAACTGGGCGCCCAGAACGTTCGCCATCTTTAGTGCTTGTAGGGCCACAACGAAATTCAGTAAACCACTTTTTACCATTGCAATTTATAGTATTTACCAACCATAGCCTTGGTTTTAGTGATGTTTTTTTTTCGCAAAAAATTATAAGCACATGAAATTAGCTTGGGTCACGCGGCTTGTTAAAATTTAATAGGAGTTAACTGAGAGATGCCCAATGTCAGGAGCAATGTTGCCCTTTAAGAAGCGGGAAAATATCGATGCTAAGTGTATAATGCAGAAACGGTCCAGATATTTAATGCCAATTTCTTCCAAGCCAATCATATGTTAGAACAAGAAATCGTCAACATGGTCTTGTAAAATTAGTTTGACGTCACTGCTTTTGCAAATCAATCTCATAATTTCATTTCATCTTGAAAAGGATTCTTGTATTAGGATGGCACTTCTTGAAGATTATTTGAAAATATTAAAAACATTTGGTGTTTCGAAAGATGGAAATATGAAATAATACAATTTTGGACTTCACTTACCCTTTAAAACGAATACTGGTTGTTTTATAGATTTTTCAACAAGCGAGATATAAGCTGGAAATGCTTAGTAAACTTTTTTTTAAATTATAACCTTCGAAAATAACGTTAACAGATTTACGTGAGCATTCTTTACCAATTATTAATTCCAATCATATAATATAATGCCTTTCTCTATTGCACGAGATCCGCCTCAAGATTTATATTTTTCAATCTATCCGGAGAAGCAATGAGGGCATATAATGGCGACTCGAAGAGAGAGGGCAGCATTGGTGGATGTTTCCTTGTGTATCACAGGAGGGCAGAAAACTGGTTAAGTTATCGTGTATCTAGGGATATTTATATATTTAGTAATGCAAAGTTGCCTTTATATTCTCTGTTGACATACATATCAGGGATGAGTCTGACTGAGATAGCGACACATTCAAAGGAGACTCTGATGTGGGTTCCTTTCGAGGAAACTGTTTCGGTAATTTGTTGCCGATGCTATAGCTGAATGGAGGTCGATGATAGGTTAGATGATGATAGACCAAATGATTTGCATTCTACTCGCCGAAATTTATACAAATTTGTTTAGATAAGCTGGGACAATGAAGTGACAAACCATTTGCCAAGGACCATGATGCCTAACTATGACTATCGGAGAACGGCGTTAATAATCGAGCTTTCCGGTTATTAAATTAAAGCACGAATGAAACAGGGTGGTTTGGAGATATTGGTAACAATTCACAAAGCCATATTCATATTTTATTGCAGGAACTATCAAATAAAAACAGTTAAATATTTAAAAAAAAAGTTAAATATTTCAAGAGAAGGGGAGGTGAGTAAATCATCTTTATCAAAAATAGTAGGATTGGCAACAAATTCGGTTACCACAACGAATCTGTTTTCTCCGTGTAAGAATGACAAATATTGCTCTCATCTGGAAGCGAATAGATAGGGAGGACGTTGACATATAAATAAAGTATGAGAAAGGGAAGAGACGCTGTAGATCAATAAAGTACTAGTCTTCTATTCTGCTTGCTAAACATCTTCAATTAGGTCTGGCATTTTAGTTCAGATAATATTTTTTTAGTTGGGATTCTAAAAATCTGGTATTAGTCAAACATCGGTTAAGATTTTCGGGATATTATAGTATTTACAAAGCACTGCCGTTGTCAAACTACGTGAATGTTATTAGACAAAAACAAAATTATCGTCAATTCTTTGGTCAAAAAGAATGCGAGACGAGACAAGAGCAACTGGACTAACGAAATTTCATTGAAGGCACAAACCCACAAGTCTATGAACTTATATGGAGCAGTTAAGAGACAGTCCCATAGCTATACTGCAGCAATAAAACCGGTCAAGAATAACAATAGCGATCTGATTACCTCTGTGGACGATCAATTGGTTTTATGGGAAGAGTTTTACTCTGATATGCTTGGACCTCGTGTGTCAATGCGCGATTAATATGCAATTGTATATCAAACAACAAAAACTTCAACATCGAAACAACATGCTTGTTAATGCAATAAGTTTTCTTAAGAATAGGAAATTGCCTGGATTAGATAGCATATCCACAGATTAGCGCACAAATCATCTTTCCCCTTATCGCAGACTTTTAGGAAAATGAGTCACTACCCAGTGAACTTAAAGAAAGAGTTATTTTAAAAATTCCCGAAAAAAAGCGACCTCTAGAATCGAAACAATTGGCGAGAAATAACACTTCTCAGCATGATTAATAAGATGATAGCTCACTTAACACCGACACTTAGAAATTAACAGGCTGGCTTTAATGAGCATATCAATAGTCAGAGGGTCATAACAGATCAATCTGATGAATGGCGATCGCCACTATATCTTTGTTTTGTCGATTTTGAGAAAACATTTGACACACTATATTAAGAGCATTTCTCTTATTAAGAGCTGGTATGATAATGCAACTTGCCGTATACTGCATGAAAGGAAATTAGGCAAACAAATTTCAGTAGGTATTGGAGTGCGCCAAGGTTGTGTCTTATCGGCACGTCTCTTCAACAGTGTTCTTGATTCCATCATGGCTAGGACAATCCAGAATGGCAATGGTATAAGATGGCTTCTGAATGGAAGCTTAAGCGACCTAGATTATGCAGACGATATTTGTATTATGACACACAGCTTCAACGATATGACAGCCAAGCTGCAGAAACTAACAAATATTACGGAAGAAGCTGTACTGTGCATAAATGTTAGCAAAACAAACACATTACGTGTTATTGAAACAAGGCATGAACAATTCTTCATTAAAAACCTTCAACTGGACAATGTTGACTCCTTCAGCTCCTTGGGCAGCATAATAACAAAGACTGGTGGCTCTACGGAGTACATTGAAAATCGCGTCCCAAAAGCCAGACAATCCTTTGGTATGCTGAAATCCGTCTGGAGTTCCTTGAATTCTTTCTCGCCGAGTTAAGCTTAAAATATTCAACACCCACGTGAAGTCATTCCTTCTCTATGGCTGTAAAATATGGAATGCTGCACCTCGAGATAAGCTGCAAGTGTTTGTGAACCAATGCCTGCGAAGAAGCATACATATATTCTTGCCAAATTATATCTCTAATGTCAACTGCCACTTGCAACGGAAATGAGGAAACGCAAGTGGAACTGGATCGGCCACATTCTACGTAGACCAGCTAACTACATCACCGGAAACGCCATTGACTGGAATCCACAGGATAAATGTAGAATTGGAAGACCAGCACACACATTGAGGCGACAAATTTACATCGAAGTTGCTGCCATGAACAAAAGTTTGGGAGAAATTAAATTATTTGCTCATGATAAATCACATTGGAAAGTGTTTGTTGAGGCCCTATGCGCCTTATAGGAACGTTTATATTTGGATCATCTAAATGCTTTATGTCAATTATTCTATTTTCAATTCCACATTTGTGTTTGTATATTCTATAGTGATTTCAGCAGAATACATAAACTACATCTTCAGTAATCGCAAAGTCAACTTCTTTGTTAAAAGCAATTTTAAAAATTCAAAAGAATACAAATATTTGTACTACATAACAAACATAACCTTACTAAACAAAAAATATTTGAATATAACTAATTTACATTCCTATATTTACCACAAAAATGTTCTTAAACCTTTTTCAAAAACCATATTTCATTAAATACAACTATGTAGATAAAATTGTTCTTTAGCTACCCTTAAACTCTTGGCCAAAAAGTTCACATAAAACTAAATAAATTATGACTTTATGATAGAAAATATCTATATTTTTTTTCCTTCTAACTGAAATACTGTTGATTTCAGCAAATGGTGCTTACATTCTACTTAGAAGGCTTTACTAAATGCCACTAAATGAAATTATTTGCCAACACAGATGCACTCACACAAACACATAGATATTTCTTTCTGTCTGAATAAAATTAGATTTATGTTATAGTTTTGGTAAGGTTGATAAAGTGCCCAAAAATATATGGTTGCGAGCACAAATGTACTAGGTAGTGTCAAAGAAGAAAGAAAAGCCTAGAAAATATTGTTTTTGTATGCAGAGTATAAGACTAAAGCTTTTTTGTTGCTGCTACTTTCAGGCCATAATTTTTAACTAAAATAAGAAATTTATGTATAACCTTCCCAAAAACACATTTTCAACCGACAAACCAAGAATATTAGAAAATTTTATATTTTAGCATTATTTTGCTTTTGTGGCTGGTGGGCACAACTACTTAGTTGCTCCTTTTTTTGTTGTTTGTGGGGGACTTTAGATACATTTGTTTGTGTGTTATTTTTGCAATGAACTGTGAGCTATGAAATTGTGAAATTTTAGTATGACTCCAAGACTATGACTGAAGTCATAGTACTATTACGTTTATGTACATCTAGTATTTTACTTTACATTTGTGTCTCGCCAAAAAACGAAATACATACAGAAAATAACAACGACAAACCATGCCACATTCATGATGCCATTTATTTTGTATGAAATTGCTCCATAAATTTTCACATCGTATTGCCATTTAGTAATTTTTATGGTTTTGGTCTCAAAATATTACCATGATGACATTTTTAGTTGTTGCAAAGTATTTTCCTGAATTATCTTCATTTTTATTATTATTATGGGGTGCATTATTTACAGAGACAGACGACAATGACGATACACTCTCACTTTGCCATATTAAGAAATCAGATAGATAGCGTCAGCAAGACAGACAGAATGATGGAATGAGTGACAAACCATTGAGGCATAGTTATAGTTGCACATTTATATTATTGTAGCATGTACAGTGGGGTATATAGCATAAAGAGAAATAAACACATCTTAACATCAACATCGTTGAATCCTAGAACATCAATTAGGGGACATGTTGGGCTTTTAGAATATATTCTCTTGACGTATTAGATTTAGGAAAAGGTTAACCATATGAAATGTGAAAATATTTACATCCGAGGCGACTAAAATTGGCCCACTGTAGAGCCGTCTGTGCTTAAAACTCATAGCTCCAAAGGAAATACTCTGAAAATCCAACTCTTCCTCTATTAATGTTCGTTATTCCTAACATTTATTTAGCTATAGGTTCCACTGTGCACGCTGTGTGGTGACTGTTTGGGGACGTTGAAATTTTAAACAAATTTGTTTTAAAATGTTTTTTTCTTTGATCTTTGTTTATATTGGCTTTTACACTTACATTTATTTCTATAAAATGAGCTGAAGTTTTGCTCAATTGTCTATTGAAATGTTGTGTTTATAACACAATTTTCTCTATAGAAAATGTTGTGTTTATAACACAATTTTCTCTATAGAAAATTTTGTGTCCAACTCAATTTTCTCTATAGAAAATTTTGTGTCCAACACAATTTTCTCTACAGAAAATTTTGTGTCCAACACAATTTTCTCTTCAGAAAATTTTGTGTCCAACACAATTTTCTCTATAGAAAATTTTGTGTGTCCAACACAATTTTCTCTATAGAAAATTTTGTGTGTCCAACACAATTTTCTCTATAGAAAATTTTGTGTGTCCAACACAATTTTCTCTATAGAGCACTAAATATTTAAGGGTCTGGTATGGTGTCTATTAGGCTCTACTTTCTCTAAGTAACTGAAATTTTTTGTTACCAAAATTTAAGCCCAAAATTCTTGAGAAACTATAAGAGATATTGAAATATATTTTCTTAAAATTAAAACAAAATTTCACCATAAAATTTCGAACAGCCCCCAGTCATCAATTTATCCTCATATTATTGTGCTTAAAGAAAGAATAAAGTTGTAACAACCTTTCAGGTACAGTGGAATATTGCGTCAAATTAACATATCCTTAAGAAAACATACAAACACGCTCACTCACTCGCACACAAGACAGACATACACTGGGTAGAAGCCTTTTTATTTTCATTCTGTTTAACATTAAACACTCATTAATTATCACTCACGTTCTGTAAATAAATCTTAAGACGAAAGAAAATAAATGTACTCAACCTGAATGCCTTAAAGACAAATAAAACGTACAAGTATGTATTTAAAATTTCAAAAAAAAGTATAATAATGCTGAAATACGAAAAAAAATACAATGCTTGAATGCACTTGGCTGGTTTGTATGATGGTATGATGAGGCGGTGTAAGACAGTCCGGGAGTAAGAAGGAGGTAGAAAAATACACAGGCGAATGAATTAAAACAACCACTAAACGCTAAAGTAAATCCTAATGATTTAATACAAAATTTATGTAGCAATAAATAAAAATCCTTACAAACAACAACAAATAAGCCGCCATCATTTAAAACTGGTTGGTTGGTTCTTTGGTTGTTTTATTTTTTTTTTTAAAAGTTAAAGCTTCTGACTGTCTGCAATTACTCTAAACAAAAACGAAAAATAAACTCACGACACACAACAGTTTAAAAAGAACAGAAAATTATCAAGAGTAAAATATACGACCTCCTGTCAGACAGACATTCACACTTAATTTCCTTTACTTTAATGTCAAGTTCCATACATTCGATGAAGAGTATAGTTAGTTAAATGTTATGTTTGCAGGCATGTAGGGAATTTGTATGTATATTAAGTTGACTTTGGTTAGTTATATGAGTTCTAAAAAGCTGTCAATTTATATGCTCCTAGGCCACAGATTTTTTAAAGTGTCAGGTCCATTTCATATTTAGAGAACCACTAACATGATTAGTCTATTGTCAATTCCCTTTCCATGAGGGAATATATATATGTATATTGGAACATCGATACTATATAAGTCTTTAAGAACAACTACAGAATTTTTATTGCAAAAATCTGGACCTTGTTTACGAAATCACTTAAAACCAACTCGATCCGATTGTAGACTTCAACTGTAGTATCCATTCTTTTATCACAGAAAAAGCGATCACAGTATTTTATATTGACTAACACAGAAGGTCAACAAGTTATACAGAACGAAAATTTTATACAAAAATATATGGAGACAATCCTTTATTGACTATAATCCAAGACAAAGTTTAGTTTATCTCAGCTGATATTCGCTTCAACTATACATATGGGGGATTTCATGTCAAGTGAACAAGCTTTTAAAATCGATGTCAGCCGATCGGGATGAAATTTGCACCAAGGTTACACCAGATCGGTCAAGAACTCTCTGAGTTAGATTAAAAAAAATTCCATTTCTCATCCATGTTCTTAGCAAAATGTGGCCCAAATAGTTTAGATGGCGTCATGAAATAACCCCCCACGAAATAACACCCCAAAAACAAAATGAAATAACTCCCCAAAATTTGGGGACTTATTTCATATGCAATAAAACCCCAATTTTGAAAATGAAATAAGACCCCAACGAAATGAAATAATGCCCCAAACAGAAATGAAATAAAACACGATTATTGGGGTCTTATTTCATATGATATAGAACCCCAATTTTTAAAATGAAATATGTCCCCAAACACAGTGAAGGTGATCAAAAACAATTGGGGGATTCATATTGTCATAATGTCTGATAGTTTAAACACATTTTTGTTGTTTTTCAAACAAAAAGTTTTAAACTAGTAAGACTTTTAGAGCTATTTTTATTGTTTTATTATTAAATAAAAATTTTTTGTTTGAAGCTCAACAACAATTTGTTTAACTTAATAGCAGACCGTTTGAATACCCCAAATGCTTGTATTTACTTTTGGCAAAATAAAATAAAAATTGTTGTTAATACTTGTATAGTTTCCTGAAGTGTAATCCAACAACATGGACAGTTGCAAATTTGGGAGGCATTTGAAATAGCATCTGACATTAGCATGTCATATTAACTGTATATTTTGAGATGTTTGCACGGAATAAAAACAATGCTTGTAGCTTTATAATTTTGTGTTGAAAAATATTTTAAGACATTTGAATGAAATAAAAACTATATTTGAATACGAAATATACATACATATTTGAGTTTTATTAGATTTGTTAAAATAATGATTTGTAAAAATATGTTGAATTAGTATAATATCGCACAATTTTTTATTTATTATACAAAACAAACTTTTGTTAAAATTTTGTAGCCACAACTGTAAAATTCGGTCACTAAGATAAAATCATTCGATTGGCAACAAATTCGGTTGTTTTAACGAATCTTTTTTCTCTGTGTATAGTATATGAAAGTATAAAATTGGTCTTGAGTAGTTACTGGATGCGATATGAGCAGATTAATGTTTTCTGAGATAAGTATTTAACTGAAGACCGATCTAGAGTGTCCAAAAAACCGGCAAATTTAAAAAACCGATTTCCGGTTGAACCAAAAAAGTGTGTTTTTGAAAAAACCGAAATCGGTGGAGTTTACAAAGATGAAAAAATTGGTGAACATATCGAGGTTGCCTAATTTTTACTATTTATAGCAGATTTATTGGATTATCGATCATCTTTGTAAGTTATTTGGTGGCATGGGAAAGTTGATTTCAACATACAGACGAAATGTCTGTCTATATGTTGAAATCGACGCCGCTATCTACAAATTTGTCGCTTATGAAAATGTGTAAATTACAAACGAAATGTCAAACTTACATTTGTGATACCACATGACGCTGTTCATAGTTCCTTCCGTATAACCAACCCTAGGTCAAGGTGAATGTCATAATAAGCTGTAGTAAGCCGATAGGTCAAAAAATTCACTGAAGATGGGTGATGCCGCGAAAATTATTTGTTTTCTTGTCAGCGCGGAATGATTTTGTTGTAAGTTTTTTATTTTCTCTCTTCGTTTTCATCTATGTAACTCCAACAGTAACTCCAATAGTATTACAGAATCGAGAAACAATTGTACATCCATGGCGCGAATGATGGTTCCTATATTTTTAGGAATTCCTTTATTTCTTTCTAAGCTTAAATTCTTTTTCCTAACAAGTTGAAGTCTTAGAACATTATGAATGAAGAGTCTGTCATAGATACTGTTGAAAATATCCTGAAATTCACAAATAAATTTAAGGCATGGGCTGGAATTAAACATGACTGATATTGGCACACGATAATTGTTGCGACCTGTCGGTATAATAGCGAATAGGGCTAGAGGGGCTAGAATTGAATGCGACAAATATTCTCTGAAGACAATCGTCGATATGATGGCGAGTATTATATGCGGATTCTTTGTCAGATTGCTATAAGGAGTATTGCCAATTTTAAAAGACCTGCTCTCAAAAGATTTTGGTGTTTCACTATTAACAACGATCTATGGGAATCATCGAGGGGTTTAGACGAAAATTGTTACATAAAAATCTTTGCCAGATATGCATGATTTTATAAGGAACCTCTCTTTGCCAGATTGAGACAGGAAATATTACGAAGTTAAATAGTCCTTCTCCCAAGAGGTTGATTGATATCCTAAATATTCAAACGCTACGACACGATCACCATTATCCTCAATCACTCATTGTTATTGTCATATACAGTCTAAATATTACTCTGCAATTATTTAGGGAACGGTATTTTATGGAAAGCTTTTCAAAGCTCTCCTATAATTACCAATTAGCTTTATTCCATAGTCGGTTTTGACTAACCCTCTGATATATATACTTGTCTTACTTGTGTTATTTTTAGTATTTAACTTATTCGGTAAATTCAATGATCATCATACATAAAGACGACATACAGACATATAGAATGACACGCAGACAGACGGACAAATAAAACATTCATATAATACTCGCATGATGACGATAATTTGATGTGCTAATGTTATGCTGAATTAAATTGTTTGGTTTCTTTTTCTCCTTTTTTGTATGCATTTTACGATCTTATGTTTGTATAGACTAAATTAAATAATGCGTGGGTTTTTGTTGTTGTTGTTATATCTTTAACATCAACATTGCAGCCGTTCCTTTGAATGGTCTTTAGTGCGCTGCAGTTGCTGGTCTTTTTTGTTGTTTTTGTTCATGTTGCTGTTAAATGTGATATAAAATTAAGTATGTTTGTGTGCTTGTCATACATAAAATGTTTAAGTAA
Source organism: Calliphora vicina (assembly GCF_958450345.1). Classification (NCBI taxonomy): domain Eukaryota; kingdom Metazoa; phylum Arthropoda; class Insecta; order Diptera; family Calliphoridae; genus Calliphora; species Calliphora vicina. The sequence continues at coordinate 112,245,560 of NC_088781.1, read as the reverse complement.
ATGCATCATAATCATGGTTTTAAAACCTGTCTGCATAAAAAAAGAACCTGGAATGAACAAAACACGTTAAAAAGCAGGCGTTGCATTTCACTGCATTGTTTGTGAATAAGTGTGTGTTCATGCAACATAAAGCGGCAAAAATTCTTTATACCCTTCAAGGATATAATTTAGTTTTTATTACAAGCATTGTTGTTATTACTGTTGTTAATTTTTTTTTTTTTTGGTTTGGTTTGTTGTATATTTTATGTTAGTATTTACTCATCAAAATGCTGAGCATACTTTTATCAGCAGGATTTTTTATTGCTTTTTATTATTGCATGAGGTTTTTTACGAGAAATTTTGTAAATACTTGAACAGAGTCGTAGTTGTGACGAAGTTGTTTAAGTGGGGATTTGTAAAGCGATTTGTTTTTAAAATAGGGGCAATATATTTTAGGTTTTTTCAGAAATGATTAATTTTAAATAACTCTAATTTGGTGCACTTCAAGAGCACAATTCACAAATGACTGGTGATTAACATCATGAGTGAATTTTCTGACACACTTTAAAAGGCATAACTTATGATATTTATTCCACAATTTAATTCAAAGTGATTGGAACTTAATCGTGAGAAATTGCTTTAAAATTCTATGAAAGACAGATCTGTAGAATTTGGATACACATTTTTTTTAGCTGAATTAAAGTATGACGGCACTAATATATCTCGAAAAGTCGTAGTATTTATATATTCCAAGATCCATACACTGACTATGATCCTAATTCTGAAAGTGAAAGTGACTTTTCTATTCACCATGGGGCGTCTATGCATAAAAGAGTTATTGTTGGTGTCTACAATGAGGAAATCGAAATCAAATGTGTTTCCGACTCCCGAATAAAGTTTAAAAAGGATTTTTTGAGAGACCCAATGTTTCTAGGGCATTTTGAATGTCTGTAATTTCCCAAAGTGACTGGGGGCGTTGACACTTTAACATCGACAGTGAATTGTATTTCATATTAATTATACTTAAACCAGTTCGTCTTCTTTTTAGGGAAAGAAGAGCAATAGTTTTCAAATTTGCTTGGAACTTCTAATAACGTTAAAAAATTCTCTTTTTACATTTTTGATTACAGCGAAATAATTAAATAGAGAATTTTACTTAGGTCTGTATTCCAATAAGTAGGTTGACCACTAGACCACTATATTGCTTCTAAAAGTTGCCTCCCTCTAGGAATAATAAGGAGAGCCCAGAATATAATAACCAGCTGCTATGAATCTTGGACCTAGAGTTTTAAAATATTCGACAAACTACTCCCGATTAACATTATACCTAGGAGGGCAAAATATTGAAAATATTGTAACTCTACCATCAGGTATATTTATAGATGTAACCTGCATGTGGTCCTCTTTAAAATCTATCATTAGGAAATGCCTAAAATTTTTTCTCACTTGGATGTTTTGTATGATAAGCGTAGTATCCGTTAATTCTGAATCAGTTCTTTAGGGTAAAGTGTGCTTCCGTTAATTCTGAATCAGTTCTTTAGGGTAAAGTGTGTTTCAGTGACGAGTAGTACATCAATTTCCTGAACCTGGAGAAATTGTGGTACTTCATTATTATGTTGGCTTAGGCCGTTAGCATTTCAAAAACTTATTCTTAGTGTAGCCACATATTTTAGCAGTTCAGCTTGCACAGCGTCGGGACCAGCGTCTTAATCTTTTAATTTCAACAGTATCGACTGTATTTCGTGGTATGTTGGGGGACATGTTGATATATCTCTCAGCGGAGTGAGTTGAGGAGAATGCCAATTGCTCTTAGCAATTGATATTAAAATCAGTTTCAAGGGAGCAGAGCTAAAAATTCCTGCCAACGTAGTAATTTCTCATCCGGTGATGTGAGATATGAGCATTGTGGTTTTATGTTCCTTTCACTCCTCGAGGGAGCATAGCATCCAACTCTATTTCCGCTTTATTATTTTCGTTCGAAAAGGCTGCTGGTTTGCCTCCACCCAAAGTTGCATGTTGGATATTGTTACAGGCCAGAAAATCCGTAAGATCTTGCAGAGGCGTTTGTTAAGAAAAACTTGAAGACATTGTGTATCACGTGGTGCCATGTTCTTGGTCTCACATCCGTACAAGAGAGTAGATTTTATGCTGGAGTTAAATAATTTGATTTTGGTTCGTTTTGAAATATTAGTTGATTTCCAAACCGGAGTTAACTGGGCAAATGCGACTGGATATATCTGCTGCTGAGCCACCATTTGTATCAATTGTGCTTCCCAGGTAGCAGAAGGACTTTACAATGTATTACAATTCATCCAACCAGTTTTGCGATCTCACTGATGGTGGTAATTTGGGACTGTATCTCTGAGAATGAGAGGCTAAGTAGACATATGTCATCGGCATCATCCAAGTCCTCTAATCGTCCTTGTAAGCCCAACATAATACCTCCCTTCTGATGGCTTGTTGCCTTCTGCATCACAACATCGAGGACACAATTAAAACGAAGAGGTGATAAAACAGCCTTGTCTAACACCAGTTTTCACTACGATCTTGTTGCTCATCTGTTTCTCATGTAACACACGGCAGGTGGCATTCTTGTACAGGGAATTAATTAGCTGATTTGAGTGTGTCAAAGGCCTTCTCAAAATCTATGAGCACGAGGTAATGGTGATCTCCATTCCACTGATTATTCAACGATTATCCTTAGACTATTTATTTGGTCAACACAAGATTTTCCGGAGCGAAAGCCGGCTTGCTCATTTCTGAGTGATGAGAAAATGGTTGTCGATAGTCTTTTGTTTAAATATGTGCAATTACCTTATTTACCATGCATAACAAGATTATGCCTCTCCAATTCTTTCTATTGGTCAAATCACCTTTTTGGGAAGATTTATGATGACTCCATCAGACAAATCGGCAGGCAAAGATTCGAGTTACGATATTGTTAATTTGCGATTCCAGCTCAAGACTCTTCGTTAATCCATGGTTTATGATTTTTCTTTCTAACTCCAAGAATCGCCTTCATATTATTGTATATTAATGTTAGGATTCCATGGGAGTTTCCGGAGACAAAATAAAATAAATTATTTTTGGTCGGATACAATTAGCTTTATTTGGATTTCGTATGATAATCCTAGACAACAGAAGCATATTCTAAAATTGGCGTTACAAGTGACGCAAACAATTAATTTAATTATCAACTAATACGCTAACATCAAGAAAAGCGTAAATTTTATCAAGTTGATACTTGATACTAATCGAGTATCTACAGAATACTGGACTTCGTTTGTAGAATGACATTTGTTTAAATTCGGATCCATTAAATTCAAATTACACCATCACCTAGCATTGTCCAGATCTCATTGAAGTAGTTGGTTGGAGTGGTTTAAGGAAGAGGTTTAGGTCATCGTCATCGGTATAATATTTTGGAATTCTTAATGCAAGTAGGTATCGATAATGAATATTAGACAAAAAATAACTGAGTAACAGGTGGATAAGTTGACGAATTTCACAGACAACTGTTTTTTAGAATAAGTTCTGAATTTGAGGGTGTTTTTGAAATTTTTAGACACAACTTGTAACCCACGCTGGTTCGTTTTCCAAGTTTTTTCCATCGTATCACCGTGTAATGTTCCAAATATTGTTTGGATTGGTAATTGATGCAATATTTATATAAGTCTAACACACAAGAATCTCTTTCATTTCTCATAAAATTCAAACAAGTATTGTTGGAACTACTAAAGTTTGTGAAGATCAGTAAATGGAATTTGGCATGATTTCTTTACAATTTCCATTGGCTCATGTCCCTGCATAAAATAATAATTTCACTCACATACCTACCATTAATAAATACATTATCGACCATATGCTTAGTTTATAAATATAAAGTTGAAAAACACAAGCTTATCTTGTCATTTTGTCAGCTTAAGTTGCATACCACACTCCAAACAATATATTTCAGATTTCTGTTTGTAAATATATGTTTGAGTAGGCGGTAGTTTTGATTTCTTTGATGTTGTTCATAAATCACACTCTATGAAGTATTTAAGATTTGTTTCCTTTTATATCTATATGTATATTGTTGCAGGATATTGTAAGTAAATGTAAACATTTTAAGGTACTTGTTAAACTTTGTTATAGCCAAAGATTAGCGATTTCATTAAACAGGATTCTATAGGTCCGCATAAGTTCAAAAACAATATTTATCCAGAGTAAATGAACTTTGTGTGTGGCATTATTTGGTCGGTGTTTTTGTAGTTTAATTTGTATAACTATTATTTTAGTTGCCTTTTTCACAAGTATGTGTTACATTTGAGACAAATAAATTTAATTTTACATTAAACTGTAAAATTTGAAATATTTATGAAGGATATTTTTTGAAGTAAATTGATCATTTGTTGTTGAGTTCTATGATATGGCCGCACATAGAGATTTGAGATTCGTTGTATGTTTGGGTCTGAATTGATTGATATATGAATAGGCTCAGTGAGGAGTAATAAAAAGATGAAATCTTGTAATACAAATATTAACTAATATATTTTAGTAATAAATATTTTGAATATGTGGTAAAGATTCCAATTATTCGAATAGTTATGTGTAGTATAAAACTCCATTTAATACCCTGTTAAAATTCTAATAATCGTCCATCAAATAGTATCAACTTAACTCTTTGCCTGCTGTATTTTTACTACTCAAAGTCTACCTGTTCCCCCTATTTCCTCTTAAAACCTAATCTTATCACTTCAATTATTTTGAAATCTCAAATAAATTCACCATTTCCGGTAGACTAAATGTGTATGTATATATTTTTGTTAGTTTTAACTAAAATAATAAAGCAACTTATCCCGAAATCTAAACACAAATTGTAAATACATATTTCCCCAAAAACCAACATCACACGCACATATAAAGAATTAATAAAAACATAACAACTAACATGTGATACGTACGTATGTAACGCTAAGATACGGATATGATACAATATCTACAACTTACACACTTAACACAGACTGTCAAGGGTCATTCAGATGAAACATACAAACAACACAACTAACTTATAAATTACTTGGCAACAAATTGTTTTCAAGTGTCATTCGAACAAAAACATCATGTATGGCAAGGCAAAACAGCAGCAGCAGACTTAATAGATCCTATATACCACCACCATTCATTGTTATCTATCTCAGATACATATTTTATTTATTTTGTATGGTGTTATGTTGTTTTGTCTGGCTGTCTGTCCGTCCCGTCAATTCGTTTTTACATTTAGCCATCCTTGTGTCTGTCTCACTGTGTTGTGATAATAAACATGTCAATTTGGTAACAGAATTGTTGGAAACATATTTATAATGAAACAAACGAATTTTTAGATTCTTATACCAAATGATTATTGTGTTATTTGTGGGTCTCCCAAATGACACCATAGAGCGAAAGAAAGAACACAAAAAGACTAATATTTATTTTCTTTACTCTTAAATAAATTAGTTTGAAAACATAAGTTTTTTCATTAAAATTTTAAAGTGTGTGGGTAATTGAAACTGGAATATGCTTACATATGTTATAAAAGATTCGAAAATCTTAATTTATGTTATTATTCAAGTACTTTTAAGTATTATTACTTGAAATTTCATAAAAGTCCTTTCAGTATTTGGTATTTTTACGAAATAGAAAATTATAAATATTACCATTTAGACCGATCGATTATTGTCTTCGTAGAGTCCTGTCTCTTACATTAATATTTGCAGGCTCAATGTTCTCCAAAGAACTCCTCAAGGAATAGTATTTCCTCTCTCGACTTTAGAATTTAGATGTAAATTGATATCTTGTGAACCTGTACGATCGCATATGTGGATGATTACGTATCTGCCATGAACGAACTGTGATCCAATGTTTCCTGCATATACCTCTGTATATTCTCCTCATGCATGTAAAGGTATTTCTTGATATGTGTAACTATATAATCGTTTAGTTTATATGAATCCTCTAAAGGAATCACAGAAGTGTCAGCATGACATCAAATTCCATGAACCTTTCTACTAATATCAAAGTATTTGGACATAAATAAATTTTTGGTGAACCTGGACTCTTAAAGCTTCAGGACGATCACATATGTTGATGATAACTACATATGTATCTGAAATGAATGAACTGTAATCCAATGTATCCTGATTATAGCTCTGTATATTCTCCTATTTACTTTATATGAATCTTCGTATTTCATCCCAGATGTGTCAGCATGATATTATATTCCATAACCCGAAGAACCTTTCTACCAATATGAATTTTACTTCCTCCATCCAAAAATGTCTTCGCTGACGATTGTTGTAGACTACGTGGATTATCACCATAATAATAATATGCTCACTATTTGTGGAGCTGCAGTAAGTTTAGAAAGATTTTAGTTAAACATTAGTGTTAAAAGGACTCCTTCTGGAGGACACACACACACAGGTGAAGTGCCGTTCATCGTATCCCATCTGCATCTAAAAGAACCCAATATGTTAGGGTACTGCTTTCTTTTACGTCGACTGCGGGAGGAGAAGATCCTCGAGTGTGATCGACATGAGCGATTTTGAAATGTAAGATTGTCACTCAGCAGCCTCTTTTTCAGGTTTACAAATCGCGGTTTGGCTAAGTTGATTCAGTCGGCGAGAAAAGCTGTGGTGTGTCCGAGCCTTGGAAGTTCTGAAGTTTTTAAGAAGTTCTGAAGTTTTATTTCAATTTGTCTCTCTCAGGGTGGTCAAAAATTACCCTTAATCGTAACCCTGTCATATATCTATGTTGGAGTTACACAGTTCGGTTTCAAACAAAAATTAATTGCAACCCTTTCTTCTATTTGATCTCGTTTATCTGCTGAATGATCACGTAGTTAACTGGATTGGAACTAAGGATTTGTTTGCATTTATCTGTAGGACTCGTGCTTCATTTAGCTGGTATGAAACGACCTCTAATGACCGTTTTCTGGAACATTTTTTTTGGATCGTTGAAGGGGCTGTTAATATATTTCCTAGATCTGAGGTATTATCCTTTATTAGTTGATGTATGTAAGTTCGGCATTGATCTAAACAGATCTGGGCATGCTGTAAGCCTTTAATCACAACACTATTATCTACCATTTTCGGGTTGGTGTGAAAAAGTTCGGTCTTCACTAACTACAACTTACTAACTCTCATATATAACAAATACAAGTTGCAGTTGTTTAAATGATCTAACCATTTCTTCCAATTGTCCTCGTTTATTGGCTAGGTTATCCTATGTCACAATTATTTGCAAGAGTCTTGCGTTATTTAGGAAGTATCACAGCACTAAGGATAATTTACAAGCAAATATGAAGTGAACAGTTTGACTGTTTCAATGCACATCTTCTTGTCTTGGAGCACATTGTATAGAGAAGAGACTTCTAATAAATTTGCTGCACCCGAGTCAGTATGCAATCCTAAAGATTGTAAATTCATATAAACAATTATGGATATTTCAATAGAGCAGTAGGATCTGTGATCGATCAGAAATAAAACTAACAGTTTGACGGTTTCGCGGAAGATCCTCTCGCCTTTAGGTATATTGGTTGTACGTTGAAGGCGCTGCCATTGAACTTCCGACAGCAGCGTTATTCAGATTTCTTTTGTAGCTGTATGTTTGACATTCAGGGACGATGCGAAATGTGCATTTATTTCTATGGGATTAGGATGCATAGTTTAAATTAGACCAGAGCATGTTGCCATAGTAGTTGGGCTTCATTTGCTTAATGTGAGTTTGGCATTTAGAGACAATGCAATCATTAGGTCTATTCATACAAACGATTACGGATAAGTGCAGTAGGAGCAGAGAAGGTTGATGTCAGGCGTGTTAATGCACTTATCCAAACCCTTATACAGTGAGCCTCAGAAGTGAGTATACACCAAAAATTATTTGATTTTTTTTAAGATAATGAAAATCCTAAAATTTATTCATCGATTAAAATTTTAATGTTTAGGTTTGTTGGAGATGGAGTTGAATAATAGATTTGGTTGTGAAAAAAAAAAATTTAAGTCGGACTGTAATGATTTTCATGATCTTAAAAAAATCAAAAAATTCGCGGGTGTTTACTCACTTTTGATGCTCACTGTATGAGCATCGTGGTTCAGTTTGTACAACCTGGGTTTGCCAATTTGGTCCTGTTCTTCACACATATTATAGCACTAGCGCACATAGAAACTGATGTGTATCACCTTCCAACGAGATAATCATGTTAGAAATAAGAGTTTGTATAAATTATCCGTCAACATTTATTTTACTTCACAACGAACTTTGGATCATGTGTCCATACAGAACAATGGATAGTATCTCCCCTACTACAGGATTATTTTGTAGTAAGGACGGTTCAAATATGAGGATTTAGTATTGATTGGAATGGAGTAAGGTTCTCGTTTAGACTGAAATATCGGATAAGTGTATGTATTTCCAGATATCTGACATTGCTAAAGTAATTAGTTTATCTTGAATTGTCCATGATATGACGGTAAGTCTTTCATATCATGAATAGGTCTACATGTGCAAACAAACTACAACTGAAGATTCATGGTCAAAATATAGTGCAAATCCATTTTCTTATAATTAAATATGGGTTTCGAATACATTTTGTTTGACGTTGAAATATTATAATAAATGCACAAACTTCTTTAAATATTTTATACAGCTAAAAACTGTTAAAAAAACACGATTCTCAAACATAAATTTCGAGGCAAAAAATAAATAAAAGTCTAAATCTAACCTCAGAAATTCTGAACCTGTAACATGGCTCTTCAGTAAAACTTCTTTATATTATTTTTACAAGTGGTTTTTTGACAAATATATCTATTTTTCCTAACTCATAAAATACTTTACAATGTGCATCTCTACAAAGTGTTTTCCATATTTAAAATTTATGAGTATTTCAAGTTTTAAATTTATATGTTTTATGATTTATGAGAAAAATATTATGCTTCATTTACTGTTTAAGACCACTTGAACCATGAAATGTTTATGTTTTAATTATACATATGAAATAATATTTGCAGGTCTGTTTAAATTTCTAAGAAGTATTTTTCTTAAAAAAATAATAATTTGTTACAGAGATAATTAAAGAGAAACTCCCCTGCCGATTCTGCAATTCCCTAAACTATTATGGACATAATAGTGGATTTCTGGAACTTTAAGTATTTTATCACCAAGAATCACTTCAGAAATACATGTTTGAAATCTGTAAACTAAGTGTAATGAGTATATTAGGAAAGTAAAATAACATATGAATTTTATAAAAACATTTTTGTGAGATTTTCTGTAAACAGATTTATGGTTCTCCTAAGTAGACTTAAGGAATCAATGGAGAATTTTAGAAAAAATATTTCTTAAAAAGTTTCTTATACTTCAAAAGCATTATCAGCTTATATATTCGTTGGTTTAATACAGAAAGGTAAGTTGTTTTTAGAGAAGATACACATCTATCAAAACTTGAGAAAGTTCATTTACAAAATTTCTTTGGATATAAGATTGATGTACAACATACTGAAACTTGTCATGAGAATGAATTTGAATAATGCATTAAACCTTTTCATATTTGACTCCTCAATATATTTTATTTCTCACATATTTATAGCAACATGACTCCTCACATTTGATTAATTTCAAAAAACTAAACCCCACACTTATTTTTCATTTAATTTACCTTATTTTTTTTTTTTTTGAATTTCCAACCAGTAGTTAATAAAACATGCATGAATAATCAGAGACACACACAAAATATAAACCAAGAACTGTCATATTTAAATGAAAATCATACATAATTAAGAGTTGCCGACAAAAAAGTGACAAGCGTAGAAAAATTATAACAACTGGCTGGCAATAAACAAGTTGCCAACTAAACATTTTACAAATAACAACAACAGCAATAAAAAACAGGGTATAAAAGCAGCAACAAAATGACAACAACAAAAAACACGACAACCGACAACAATAGAAACTTAATGTAATAATAAGTATATTTAGAATAATAAAACGATTAATTATAATAGACCACGAGTAGAGTATGAGTGGTGGAGTAAACAACCAACCGAACAAATGACAAAAATGTCAAAAAATTATATAAATTACTAAGCAAAAAAACCAAAAAAGTTTGAAATAAAAGAACTATAACAATTACCATGGGGAGTTGTTTACAGTAGTGAAGGTAATACACGAGAGATTTCGGTGGCTAAAGTATGGGTGTTAGTAGTGGCAGTGTTATGAACATGACTCAAAGGGTTCTTCAAAATAAAAAAACACACGTTTATTTACACTTGTTAACAGAGTTATTAAGGAGTTGGTTCTTTATAAAACATTTAGACTCAACATAAAAGATATAGCGAGGAAAATGAATTTTAATTTTCAACACATCAATAACCAAACTTCTCTATAGAAAACCAGAGTTATCGAAAATTTTTTAATGAAAACCAGAGTTATCCAAATTTTTTTTATAGAAAATCGAAATTATTCATAACTTTTCTATAGAAAACCAAACTCTTCTATAGAAAATCAAAATTATCGATAACTTTTCTATAGAAAACCAAGGATATCAATAACTTTTCTACATAAAATCTAAGTTATCGATAATTTTTGTATAGAAATCGTTATTATCTATAAATTTTTTATACAAAACCAAAGTTATCGATACCTTTTTTATAGAAATTTAAGTTATCGATAAATTTTCTATGGAAAATTTATTTATAACTCTTACATAGAAAATCAATGTTATCGATAGGTTTTCCATAGAAAATCAAAGATTACTTCTACATAGAAAACCATAGTTATCGATATTTTTCTATAGCAAATCAATGTAATTGATAACTTTTCTAAAATTAAAGCTATAGATAACTATTTTATAGAAAGTCAAAGTTATCCATAATTGTTTAGAAAAAATGTAACTGATTGTAATTTTCTATTGAAAATAAAAGTTATCAAGAGCTTTTCTATAGAAAATCAAACTTATAGATACATTTTCTACAGAATTTTTTTCTTCATAAATCGTATCATATCATTAATTTTCTAAAAAATATAGTTGCGCATGTTTACTGTAAATATTTCAATATTGTTACAAGTTTTTTAACATTATTATAGACACTGTAACTATTTACATGATTGTGGTAACCATAATATGGTTAAATTATGATTGTATCAACCATATGGTTACAGTAAACATATATATGTTTGTGACAACCATATTTATGATGAATAATTTTACAATAATATGTTGTTCTCAGATTATGATATCCATAAGCCGAGAGCAGCATAATATGGTAAGTCCTTCATCATATAAATGTTTGTCACATACATATACTTGTTTACTGTAACCATATATATGGTTGATACAATCATGTGAATTGTAAATTAACCATATTATGGTTACCAAAATCATGTAAATTGTTACTCTGACTATAATATTGTTAAAAAACTTGTAACAATATTGAAATGGTTACAGTAAACATGCACAACTATAGTTTTCTCTGCGTGTATAGAAAATACTTCGATTGTCTCTAAAACATCTTACGATACTCGGACCACATTGTCTCTGTCTTCTGACAAATTTGATCAGATTCGTCAGTGAGGAATTAAATCATGAAAATGACCAGTACTATGATATCTTAGTCTACGATCCTATAGATGGGCTAGTCACATAGAAGGTATTTTACCGATTCCAAACCTTCATCATCTAAGCAGATTTTGTACTAAAGAAATGGTCACTTAAAATCCGTACGGATTAAAGCGAGCATAACTTTTAAATGAAACAACGTATGTTAACATTTTATACATGAAATTAAAGGTAATTTATTAAGCTTTATTGCAAATAAATTTTCTTTTCTTTAATTGTCCAATCATACAGTTTCCAGTAATTGTTCCAGTAAATAGTCTAATCGAAGTCCTACCCAAAGCCAAGAGATCTTGGTGATTTCTCTCGGCAGAAACAGCCAGAGCATTCTGAATATTCTACAAGCCATCTGAGCTCCGTATTTTTTAACGCCCCTTGATCTATCAAATTTGAGTTACGTAATGTTGCACATTCATAAACGCACAATGGAGCCTGTAAAACAAGTGAGGTTGCAAAAATCAAAAAATTCATGTGCCCCTAAAAAATATTGAATAAACCGATCTCACAGGAAACGATTTCATATTTTTGGTTCAGAAGATATAACCCTTCCCAGTATCTCGAAAACTAGGTAACGGATCGTCATTCATTTAAATTTAATTGGTAGAAAATAAGAAAAAATTGGCATTCAAATTTACTGTTTGCTTTGTGTTTGTCCAGGTAAATCGTTATTTACCAAATATTTATTTTTTCAATATTTCTCAACTTTGATGGAAAACAAAAAAAAAACTACAAGTGCTGTCTCTGTTGGGCCTTGATTGATTGAAGGTTATCCTTGTAGATATTTATGGTTGAAGGTTTCTGATTTAATTCCCACCTTTTTCTCGCGGCTGTTTCTTGGAATATGACACATTCTGGAAGAGTCTAAGTTCATCAGTGACTATTCATGAACCAATTTACGTCTTTATTCCATCATTAGATTAGATGGCGTCACTCATAAAGGTCCTATAGTCCGTTCAAGATTGGCCTGTTAAGTTAATTTTTTGCAAACAATTCTCCTATATCTTAAATTTTCTACATAATATTTAATGATATCTTAAAATATGTACAGAAAGATCTGCGAAATCTTTGGATCACATAAATATTATGTAGACAATTTACCAGTAACATAAATTTTCTTTAAAAAATTTTACTAATACTATTTAAGTTCTCCATAATTTTTCCTTGACCAAAAATTGTTGCGTTATTTCCACTTTTACATTACTGCCTTTAATTGGCAAAACGGTAGCTTATTTTTTTTACCAACAATGACAAACGATATAAATGAAGACCGAAAAATAAAACCTTCTATAATATAAATGGTTAACAAAGAGTCTAGAGATAAAGAAAGCATGTAAAAAAGAGAGGTGGTCATTTCCCTACTATATGTTTTAGGAAGGTACAAAAATAACCAAGTAAGTTATTATTATAATAACAGTAAAAGGTATTTGGTTTTTCAACCAGCCAGCCAGCCAAACTAACCATATAGTCATCCAGCATTATAAAACGCATGGTTGGCTGGCTTTTTGATATGAATGTAGTGGAAAAAGGGATCATAAATTATAACCCTGTACAAGAGTTAAATAGATGATGAGGAATGAAAAAAATAACATTTAACTACAAAACACGATTATGGCCACAATTTGTATGAATAGGTTTTTTTTTGTTCTCTATACACTTTTTATTTTAATCATAATAATGGTAGAGTCAAGTATATATTTAGTGGCGGTAGGTAAAGTAAGTATGGAATTATGACAAACTGTTAGAAGTAAAAAGTCACACAACTACCGGTACAACAAATAATTATTACAACGGCAAATTTTTTTTTGTGGGAACACAGACACACACCATGAAATGAAGTGTTGTCCAACCTTACGGGAGGTTACAAATTTTAAAAATATTCTTTGGCACTTATTGATTTCCACATACAGACGGAAATGGCTATATTGACTCCGCTATCATAAACGGAATGACAAACTTATTTATACCCTGCAGAGTGGGGCAAAATCAAAATTTTTGGAAATAAATCTGGCATTTCCACACGGCTGGTCCGATCGGGATAAAAGAAGTATTCGAGTCTAACTTATTAAAATGGACCCTGCACAAAGCGGCGCTATGAGGGCTCTAAGATGGGTACCTTAGACATGTAAAATATTTAAACACAAGCCATTTTTTTGTTTCTCCTCCGATTTCAAAGATTTTTATATTTTTTGAAAGCACTCGGATAGGACTTTAAAAAACTTGCTTGCGTGTTATTTATCTCTTACAATTTCCGGCATACTTTGCTCCGCTTTTTTAAAAATATTGGTCGTACTTTTCGACCGAATGATTTGATTTTTTTTTTTTTTGTGAATTATATAATTAAATTACCAATAATATGAAAAAGATTTCAGAGCAATAGATCTAATAGATTTTTCTGTTTTCTTGGGCGAAAAGTTGACTTAACACTTATTTTATTAAAAAAAAACTTTCCTTAAGAATATATAAAAATTTTATATTTTTCTGTAAGGTATCTTTACGGAGAACATATTGCTATAAAATATGTCCTATTTTTCGAACATGCCCTCAGGAATTTGACCTATTTTTTATCAAAATTTTAATTTTGGGTTACGTGTTCTGAAAACTAAAAGCTGGGATCAGAAAACTGAAAGCAGCTTTAGAAACCTTGATGAGCTTTCTATTTATCTCCAAAGTATTTTCTTATATGGCCCATACACAACACCATCATTATTGAGCAATCAAATGATTGAGCAATTAAACTTGAAGCACACATTACTCCAGCATGCTGGTTCAAAATTCATTTTTTACCAAAAATGTTGGGGAAAAGTTTGTAATGAATAATGATATACAAAAACGACAAATGATCAAAAAAAAAAACGTGTTTGCATGAAGAAATGTCTAGAAAACAAAGAAGAACATCTTCTAAAAGAAGATTGTACATTTTTCTTCTCTGGAACATTCCCGATCGTTTATAGTAATACCACAACGGAGACTCCAAAACATCATCTGTTCCTGCAGTATTCGAAAAACATTGATTTTTATACCATTCTTGCTCTTGGCCCACTTCTTCCAATTGTTCTACCATTTTATTGTAGCATTGGTTTTTTAATTCATAGGTAAGGCATTGTTGTATGAATTTCTAAAAATTTTCCCCAAAATATTTTTTCTTTGGCATTCATATTTAATTTTTTTATTTTTTGATGTCTATGCCTTGACGATTTTAATTTTATGATCTAATTTTACAACACAGGATTCAATCATGCTGGTTCAATCAAAAAAATATCAAACTATTTTTGATAAAGCACCAGCAGCTGGTACAAGCACACCACAAACTCATACACGATCAATAAGCTGGCACAATCACTTGATTTCACAATCATGATGGTATTGTGTATGGGCCCAATTAGCCTCAAAAGAAATCTGAACCCTATGGGCAATATTTAAAAAAAAAAATACCATTTTTGGGATTTTCGCTCCAATTTTTAGGAATTGCGGGATTCCTTTTGACAAGTTTATTTACACTTTGTTATTTAGAATGACATATTTAAAAAACATTGAAAATTTCATTGAGTTTTGTTAATAAATAGAGATTTTATTACATATTTATTGAGTTTATAAAACTAAAATTTGTATCAAAAGTTTAATAGGATTGCAAATATTAGGAACAATTTGATCCACATTTATTCCGAACTATTTTGTTTTGTTCACGTTAGTTAATTTTTAGTCTTCCAAAAAAAATTGAAAGTCAATAACTCAATTAGATTCAAAAATATGCAACTTTAAATCTCCGTCCTTCAAAAATATTTCACTATTGTTTATTTTTGGATCCATAATTGATATTTATCTGAAATCTTTTGCATATTATTGGTAATTTATATTCATTCATATTAATTGAAAGATAATAATTGGTAATTTTACTCACTTTGCTTTAGAGTTGTGTATTGTGATTTCTATTATTATTACATTAGTCCAATTAATTTTTAGAAATTTTTGAATTTTTGATTTGAATTTACTTAACAAATCAGTATTACAAACATGACTGCAAAATATGTAGCGTGACAAATCATTATGATTTCTATTATTATTACCTTTTTAGTTGAATTTACTTGACTAATCAGTATTACGAACATGTCCGAAAATTGTGTCGCGTTACAAATCTTGCGTAACAAATCATTCTAAAGATTGTAAATCAAAAACCAATGCAAAAATTTCAAAATTTTAATTAAAAACAAATTATCTCATAACTTATGTTCTGATTTTTGCATTTTTCTAGAGGCAGTGTTATATTTTTTGTCTCGTTGGGGATACCAAGTTTATTGCTAATATATTAGAAACAAGTTTTCTATAAAACATAGTGCTACAAATATGCTACCGAATAATTTAAATAAGTAAATAAATTCTGATTTCTTTACTTTTTTGTATTTCAAAGACGTACGAATGTCGCGTGCGGAATCGTAGAAATGCCCATTTCAGATTGTATGTCAGACATTACCGAACTATGTCTAAGAAATGTACATGATATGAAGTCATTGAAAATTAAGTTCTTCGGTAAAAATAAAATAAAAAGAAAAAAATACGGTAATGTCAAAATGTCGATGCTATTGTATTTATTCTCCTTTATCATTTATGTAGCCATTTTTGCCCTCAAAAAGCAGCCCTTTAAATTTTACAGCTTTGCCACTCCTGTACACCAAACACTGCCATAAATACTCATGTATGTATGTAATGCACATTAGGAGTTCATAAGCTTTTGTTGTTTGTCACTTTAGCTCAATTGTAATGTCGTGTCGCATTAAATAAATTTTAATAGAAATAGAAAAATAATAATAACAATATTTACCACACACATACTATTTTCGTAGTCGTATTTTAAATTATGACTATTGTTCTTGTTGTTGCTTTCGATTTAACTGCTGTTTAACATGCATTTAGTAAATTTATTTTGTTTAAAATTCTTATGAACTCAATGAAAATTATTATACCTGAACAAAGCAGGAAAACAAAAAAACTTGGTAAATTGTATATTAAACATGATTATTTTCTGTAAATACATGCCACCATGATTGCTATAGTAGGTAGTTAATACAAAGTAGTAATATTTAGTATTTGTAGTTTTTTTCTATCATTTCATAACTTTCCCCTTGTTTAGTGTGGTTGATTTTTTTTTTTGTATTTTGTCTGAACTGTATGAATAAAATATGATAATTGATGTTTTATTAAAACAAGTTATTCATCACCTTTAGTCTTGTTGTATGCTAATCATTCATTTGGTTACAGTGTGATAACAATGATGTCAAACAAATATTTTGGAGTATCTATTAGTTGTATGCAAAGTTGACTACCTTTTCCGCTACCGATATAATCGTAAATACCGTTATCTCTAAATACCGTTAACGCTATTCTATAAATCATTTTAATTATGAAAATAAACTTGCTTTCAATAATAGAATGATTTGAAGTATACAGAATTTAAAATGTAAGCTTATTTATAATTTGTATAAGCTTAATTAACCATTCAAGCCAGATCGAAATTAACGTTGTCATTACCGAAATAATCCAAATCATCGTTACCTTTTCACCGTTTCGAATCAGTAGCCAACCTACACAGAAAACTCTATTTCTTAAACCATTTCAATTCAAATATGTATCACATATGTATATTATTTTATAAATGAATCAAGTATTCATGTGCTCAAAAACAAAATTTTCTGATATTTTCTATAGAATTTTGAGTTTTGAATTTGATAATTTTGACAATTGAATATACAAATTTTCGTTATTGGTTGAAATTTAAATACAAACATTATTGAATAGATAATTTTCGTAATTGAAAATACATTTTTGTTATTTTTTGTGTTTTCTATTACGAAAATTATCTATTCAATAATTTTTGTATTTAAAGTTCAACCAATAACAATAATTGAAAATTATCAAATTCAAAACTCAAAATTCAATAGAAAATATCAGAAAATTTTGTGTTGTTTTGTCTATATTGTGTAGATCGCTGAAAGGATAGTGAGTTTATGCGCGTAATTTCAACAAATAGGTATCTACGGTGTAAAATAACCAGTAGATAAATTTACCTAAACGGTAACTTGACATTGATTTCAAATCAATATCTACGGGTTAAAATTACCAAATATTTTTACTCCATAAGTAACTAAGAAATAATAGATATCTATTTGTTGAAATTACGGGCATTAATCAATGAAACTTAGGAACACTATGATCATATGGGATCAAAATAATCGTGATCTTAGGATGTCAATCATCTTAGTGATTGCAACTAGCCAGAACCTTTTTAGTTACCGTAATATCTTACTGTTAAATTGAAGTCCTCCGAATACGGATTTTTGGAAAATTCTCAGTAGGCCAAAATGTCACGTACTTAATGAGTGGAGATATGTGTAAAAATTATTACCCGTGTAACTTTTTTAAAGCTCATTTCTGACAACGGGGGGATATTTATCCAAATAACCTTAACCCTGCTGTTAGGTTAAAAAAAAACTTACGAATCTTAGGTGAGGGACCATTTTGGTCCAAATATTATTTTTTAGAAATAATTTGACATAAAACTCTTTTGATCAGACTTTTTAAATAATATATAGAGGGCAATCATCAATTTCATCAATTGCTCATTTATTTTTAAAAAAATCAATACCTAAACTATTTCTGCGATTCCCTATTTCTATACAACCAGTATAAGTTTTACTTCATTTCGTGTTTCCTTTTGATGCGTTTACTTTCTCAAAGAGCAAAAAATGGAAAATAGTGGAAATTTGAACTGCAGTGATATTCTTAAAATTCTATTGACTCTGATATTTCAATTTCTTCTACATTAGATGGAAATACTGAAAGCGATACATGTGAATATGAAATGGAAAACGATGAAGAAAATGAAGGAGCTTGTGGTGTACATCATTATACATTGCGAAAAACAAAATACAATGGAGTGCTATTCCTCTACAACGTCACATTGGATCTTCAGCAGGTCTACTTTTTTAATTTTTTTCTTCGAGAATATAAAAAATAGTCATTGAAAATACGAATAAATATGGTGGAAATAGATTTGAAAATAATTTTACAAGTGTTACAAATTTTAGTAGACCAATATTCCGGTCTATTATGTGCAAGGATAATTTTCACAAGATAAAAACTGCTGTCCGCTTTGATGATGTTATCAACAGTAGTCAAAAAAGATGTGATGAGTTTGCTCTTGGTCGTGGGTTATGGGGCAATTGGGAAGCTTCTTTCAATGTTTTATAACTGTCATGAAAATGGTTTTAGAGGACGGTATACTTTTAGGCAGTATATCCTTCAAAGTCTACTAAATATGCGATTTTTGTTAGATGTGGACTCCAAATCAGGATACATATAGAAAAAAAATCAACGACAGCGAGTCGTGTTGTAGTTGACAGATAGATTAAAAGGCCAAAATATTACAGCTGATAACTTTTTACATCTTTTGAGTGGGGGCACAAACTTTCAGAAATGAAGCTGACGTACATATGTGGGAATGGTTCGAAAATATAAAACTTTAACCACAGAAATTGCTTATGTTCAAAAAATTCGGCCCTAAAAATGATTATTTACTGCAGCAATAAATGCAAAACAAAACGTTTTCTAATACATTTGATATATCCGCACTGAATTTATTTATTTTATATACAAAAATCAATCAGCTAGCTACACAGAGAAAACAGATTCGTGATAGTAACCGAATTTGTTGCCAATCGAATGATTCTAACTTAGTAACCGAATTTTACAGTTGTGGCTACAAAATTTTAGATGGGATAAACAAATTTTGGTTGCTGCAACCGAAATTCTTCTTTATCAACTGACTTTCTGTTGATAGAATCGAAAAATTCTATGTTTGCAACCGAATCATTCGATTGGCAACAAATTCGGTTGCTATCACGAATCTGTTTTGTCAATGTATGTATGTGCTTATCAGAAGAATATATGTTGAAAAGGACAGTCAAACCTGAAAATCAATTTGCAGCAGAGCTACTAACTAAACAGCAAGCTTCGTCATCAAATATCATATATGTAGCAGCTAGAAAACCGGGAAATTGCTATTGATGTATGTCCTAATGTGATGCAAATTGCATTATGTACAATAGATTTGTATGTAAATTGAATCGTAAAACGATTTGTTCATCCTTCTGCGAAAATACCAATAACCCATAACTGTTTTTTCTTATATTTAGCCATATCCAGAATAAAATAAAGTGCATGGACCAAAATCCATAACCTAAGATTTGTAACTTTTAATTTTTTTCTGTTCGATTTTATCCTACACAGCTAAAAACTAATTAAAAACATTAAAATATAAAAAAATACCTGAGCTGACGTTTTAAGTTGTTACGAAAAGCCAAATTTAAATAAAAAATGGTCCAAATTAATATAGCAGCATACAATGTGGAAAAGTCTTCTTAATCCATTTTGAAGTACAAACTTGAGGATTGATGAGTACAAAGAGCACAGACGTGCCAAATGACCCAAAACATATATTGGAGTCAGCCAAGTGATAAGACATTAGTGACAATTACTGTCTATAAGAGATACATTGACTACTTGCTTAACTACTGGGTTATATCAATTATTTTTTATTGATAGTCAATATTTTGCATGAGTCAATAAAAAAATCAATTTCAAATCTAATAGAAAAAAATATACAGAAAAATAAAATTTCTCAACACAAAATAAATCATTTAGAAAATACAATCATGATTTTTCAAAAATTATTTAATGAAGATAACGTATTCAAATATTTTTGGATATTTATATAGTTTTCATAAGTGGTAAATCATACGGAGGCCTAATTATTTTGATTTCAACTTCTCCCATGAATCCTATTTCTATATTTCCATTACTGGATGCCGAAAGGAGCGGAATTTATAATATTGTAGGTCAATTTTAATTCAAAGCGGTGCAAAAACTTCGAAAATATTCCAATATCTTTTGTGCTGAGAATTATCTATGTTTATTTCAGAAAATCCTAATAATTTTTGTTATATGTATATCGCTATACATGTTTTTAAAATCTTAAAATGGTTTTAATAATTTTTTTTATAATGCATTAACTGTTTTATTTATAATTTCAATTATACAAGGATTGATTTGATTAAAATTTTGTTTGAAATTTTTTAATACTTTCAATTACTTGTTTTCAGAACATTTTAATTCAAAATTATTTGAATAAAATGTATTAGATTTAATTTAATTAATAATATAATTTTGATCAACTTCGTATTAAATAAACATATAAACTTCCTTCTTTGAATTATATATATTTTTTTAATTTCAAATTCCATTTTTACTGTTGATAGTTTGGTGCACCAAACCAATATAAACATCGATGTATGCATACAGCTTGTATTTATACTAAAACTGTAAACGAAATCTGTAACAAACCTTGAAAATTAATGCGCAGGTCCAAAAAATTGTAAGCTTTTTCGTTGACAAAGCAGTACTTAAGCACATGCATGGTAGTTGACTAAAATTCATTTTTACTCGGGCATGCGCAGTAAAGACTAAAATTCTATTCTTTATAAGAAACGCAAATGTGTGTATCTGTTTGCAGAAATTGTACGCTTGTGCATCAGCTATTTATACTAAAACATTAAACCGAAGCGCATGGGAATTTTTGTACCAAAGTGATGAACGAAAATGTCTTCAAGTTTATTCTGTTAGGAGTAACATGTATTAAATATGGTAGCAGTGGTAACAGAACTTTTTATGTTTGTTCTGTAACCTGCGAATCGTTTGAGCTATCTTAATAAAATTTCACATGTTTAGAGTTGAGGTGTTTTCGAGTTGACTTGCGCTGTGTGATCACTGTGTGGATCCCTCATCTAAAACAAAAGTTTAATACATTCTAAGTCACAGTTTCTTAAAATGTTTGTCTTGGGTTCAGTAGGTTTAGGTGGTTTTTATAATTTTTGTATTATGAAATATTGGTATCATGTGAAAGATCGTTGAAAAACATAATTGTGTTTAAAACTAAAAAAGGATTTGAAAAAATTAAATATTTTTCAAACAAAAAACATACGACTTGAATTTATGTTTCCTTATTACTAGAAATGCTACTGATATAAAAGTTGTGTTCGCGTACTTGATAATTTGTACAAATTATTACTGGAAGTTACGGGATTGCGTTCGTTTACTTTTAAAAACTTGTAACGAGAGAGCAAGAGAGTATTATAAGTGACAGTTCGTAGATAGAGAACATGATATTTTTTACTGGACAATTTTTGTCCAGTAAAAATATCAACACATAAAATATGTTGCAAATGTAAACATAACAAAAAAGTTGAAAATTTACACAATTTACAAGTCTTGTTAAGAAAAGAAGTAAAATAACACAAAACAAACATTTTGAATTGATTTATAATAAAATACAACTTATTTTTACAAATTGTTGTTCGCGTACTTTTATTTTTACGCTCTAAATTAAAGTTGCTTGATCATTTTTACTGGAAACTACGCGAACACACTTGAAGTGTATATAACTATAACACAATTGCTTGAATATAATTCAAGACTATTACACTTGATTTCAATTTTAATTCCAGTAAAAATGCTTATTAGGAATCTAGTAACTCATTAGCCTCGATTACTAAAGGAAAAATCAAAGCGGGCATCACATTTAATCGAAGCCGACAATGAAACAAATTTTTTATTGTCGTAAACGTGTCGAAAATGAATAAAATCAATACCAAGGAGTCTTGGAGCTGTTCTGGCTAAAAATGATTATCATACAAATTATTAATTGTGCTGTTAGCTTTAAATGTTTTAAATTTAGCAAAACATAAAAATAGTGAAATATTAAAAATAAAAAAGTTATGATATTTTTTTCCGAAAACAAAAATCAACAAACTTTTTTGACTTGTTTCAAAATGGTCCCTTTTTTCTCAAAAAAAAGCTTAGATATTATCCTTGAAGACTTATTTGGTCGCTTAGTGGGCTGCGGGTTGCGGGTTTAATTTTTGACTTTCAATATGTAAAATTTTTTACTCTAAATAATTGTTTTTTAACTCAAGACATAAAATTTTTATATCAAAATATTTATTTTGATAGATATACATCTCGCATCCCACTAGGCGACTAAATAGGTGTTAAAGGATAAGACCTACATAAGCTTTCTGTTGAGCAGAGATTTTTTTTTTCAAAAAGGTGCCATTTTGGAAAAAATTTCGATTTTGCAAAAACAAAAAATCAAAAATTGCTTGTCTTGAGTTACAAAATATATATATTGATCGATATCCCACTATGCGACCACAAAGGTCTTTAAGGAAAATATCTAAGCTTTCTTTTGAGTAAAAAAAGTGTCCATTTTAAAAAAAAATAAATCTAAAAATTTTAATTTTGCAAAAAAAAGTAAAACATTGTTTGTTTTGAGTTAAAAAACATTTAATTTGATAGATATCCAACTCGCATCCCACTAATTGACCAAAGAGGTCTTCAATTTGGGAAAAAAATATCAAACATTTTTTAATTTTTTTTTCGAAAAATTGAAGAAATAGCTATCTAAAATATTTGGGACATATTTAGCTAAGAACAATAGGTAATAAGTTACATTGATGAGAAAAAACACCTGCTTGGCCAAAATGTCAAATTTTGACCCCTTCTAACACAGAGAGTTCTCGACGGATGATGTTGAAAAATTGTGCCTCAATTATTATCCAATAGAAATAACCTTGGTGCAAATTTCACTCCGATCGGAAGGCATCGATTTCGAATGTTTGTTCACTTGACGTGAAATTTCCCATATACATATTTAACAAAAGTTTATTTATGTATTTAGTTTGGGTGCATATTCTGGGTGTTTTTCAGCCAATGCTCTCTTCAAATGGATAACTACCACCCAATACAGATCATTACCTTAGCGCCATAGATATTATGATTTGGTATTGTTTCGGCTGGTTAGCCCGGCTTCACATACGTTCTCTTATGTTTCGGGTTATCGTAATGTATGATTCGGTTCAAAAATTATTTTCTTTTCTAGCCCTTCAAGGTCTCTCGTATTCAATTTGTATGGTATCCAATATCCCTACTTTTGGATTAATCCATCTGCTCGCAAAAGTTTTAAAATTGCGGCTTGAGTAGCTGCTATTGATTTTGCAAGCTCTTGTTGAGTTTGACAACAATCCTCATGGAGTAATGCCTCCAATTCTTTGTCTTAAAACTTGTTATGCTGGCCTTAGCGATCTTTATCTTCCGTGTCAATATCACCACTTCAGAAACGAACAAACCATCAAACGTTGAAACCGATGGAACACATTCGCCATAAGCTTTGGTGAGCAATCGGTGTGCCTCAGTGGCACTTCTTTCATATTAAAGAAGTAAAGCAAAACTTCCCGCAAATTAAAAATAAAAATTGCGTTTAAAATATTTAAGTCATATCTACATTAGTTTTCTTATTAAAGCTACGTTTCGGCATATACCGTAATCGGCACCGAAAACGAAATACTAACTTTTTTATGGAATTTCGTTTTCGGTGAAGATTACGGTGTATGCGGAAACGTAGCTTAACCGATGTTTAAGAAGACAAATTCCATTCGATAACTACTATCCAATGCAGAACGGTCTCTGTTTATCTTTCTCTTTTATATGAGTTCTGATGCATCGACAATAAATTTGGATCAATTGTCTTATATATTTAATTCACCATCTTTCAAGAGTTTTTAGAAGACATTACGGGAATTCTCCTTTTATTGTCTGAATTATTCTATATTACCCTGTTTATAAAACTACAAACATAAATTGTGCTGGCACAAATTACTGCAAAATCTAATGCTACATATTTATTCCAGCAATCACTTTTATTCATTGTATGTACGTATATGTATGTATATATTTAATTTAATCTCCCATTTATTTCTTTAACATTTGCATGTCCATTTGCAATTTATGATTTATTAAAGTTTTATTTCTGTTTGGTTGTTTCAACCAACAACAAACAAAGTAACAAATGTTCATTGTTTTCACAAACAATATTTATAGTTAGTTCTGTTTCTTTTAATTTAGTTACGTAAATTTCATTTCGTACACACATATTTATACATATTTCAATTGATATGTTAATTTGCTTAAGCCGTTAATGTTTTCAGTTCGCTTGTTGTTTTTTCATTATTATAATTTATATTATTTTGTTTTTTTTTTCATTATTATGTTAAAATTTTGTTATTGTTAAAGTTGTTGTAATTTGTTATGGTACGTTAATTTATGTATTTGTAGTTTGAAATGTCATTCATTATAATTTAATGAATTAAAAAGTGTCAGAATTCATTATGAAAGTTCATGTTATAGTGTCATGGGTGTCATGCCAAAGCTGAGTGAGTGGTTGGTAGCTAGCCAGGTGTTCCGAGAATTTGTTTTGTTTTTATTATTATGACATGATTTGGGAGACAGTGGTCTTAATATTGTAGTAAAGTTGATTGCAAAAAATGTTTATTTAAGAAAAAAAACTTTGAATTTTATATAAATTTATGGGTTTCAATCAAGGTTTCAAAAGGTGGGAAGAGCTATATTACCATGCCGATGGATATTGTTAGAATAACCTAACATCTTCGGCTGAAAACTCTAGAAGGATTAAGGACTATTATCTGTGTAAATAGATCGATTCAAATCAGTTATCTTATAACCGTGTAAATAAAACAGAGGTAGATCAGGATAAGTTTATCTTATTTAGAAGTAGCGTTCTTAGAAAGAGAGGGCTGTTCAACAATATCGCAATTGTTATCTACTGAAAATTATTATCGATCGATTCAAATCAGTTGTCTTATATGCATGCAAATAAAACAGATGTAGATGAAGACAAATTTATCTTATTTGTGTTAGCCTTCTCAGACACATACTGGCTGTTCAACAATATCGCAGCTATTATGAAATATGGCTTTTAATGTGTGATGGTCTCATTGCAGTAAGCTGTAATTTTCATACAACTTCAAAGGCACATTCTGCAGTACGACTAGTCGTATCCAAATTGGAGACTGCATTAATCCCAGCAAAATGGGTCATATTTTTTTTAAGCAGAAGTATACACAATCTGATTGTTTTTGAATTGTATCTTAAACGGGATATCATGAAATGAGTGAAATAAGACTTTAGACTTTCACACCTCCAAGAGACCCATTGTATATAGTTGGGCCTGGCTCCGAAGATCGACATTTGGCTTAACATTGCAATTATTCGTAGGATTTAGCAATATGGTGTTATCTGGAGAATATAAAATATCTACAAAAGGAGCAAAGAATGGTTACAATTTATGTTTCCCGAACTCCCGAGATATACTTATTGACTTACTGCCACTGATTTCTTTAGGGAAGAAATAAGGTTAATGTATAATAACATACAACAAACCTATCACAATTATGAATCCAATAAGGTCACACTATCTGATTTTCGTTACATTAGATAGATCACTTAGAACTAGTTAAGATGAAAGAAAATCACTCCACTTTTTCCTTAGTTTTAAATCGATGCATAAAACTCCCCTTCTTTCGCGCAATGGAGCCTGGTTCGGAGATTTCGTAAATTAGGCACGTAATCCTTTGAAATGCTGTGATTCTGAAGCTTCAACATTCCAACATTTTTCTGCCATTTGTACTCATTATTGTTTGCTTCGTAAGAAGTCTTCTGACTAATAGATCCATTATCTCATCTATGGAGACCCCTCCCAGCTCTGCAGGGAGGGGTCTCCATAAGATTTTGGCTAAGATTTTGGCCATCAAAATGTGATACACTGGTTGAGGTGTGAATATTCCAATATGCAAACCTGCAATTAAATTTCTATCTGGAGTTTTCATGGCAGCCAGATCGGTACATGCATGTCGGAAATCTTTTAAAGAGATGGCGAGATATTCCAACCTGGTGGTATTCTGGGTACCGGGTTACTCTGATGTGCCTGGCAATATTTTCGCGTTTGGACTGGAAAAAGTAGGTTAAAGTTGGCAAGTCGCAGGGATCTATCATTTGGTTACCGTTCATGCTGTATGTTACTTATACAGTGCGAACTTTATGAGTATGCTCAAATTAGATGGTCAAATTCGACTCCTTGTTCGATATGGACCCTAAACGACTATCATAGGTAAATTTTATTGATGGCGTGTTCACGGGATCGGCTACGGATTCTGATTACAGGGTCATTCTTAATTGGTGATGCAAGTAGATTCAACATTCATTCCACTGACTTCTGTAGAAGTTGTCATGATGAAGACGAGAAGAAAACTGTCGAACAACTTATCTGGGTTGCTTTATAGGGGACTCGGACCGCGACAATGGATAGTCTACGCATGACTTTGTGGATCTAACGATGTTGGATATTATGAAGATAAATTCGTTTATTCGTACAACGAATCGCACACCGTCATGTGAATGAACTGATTTGAGGGACTAGAATATAATCCTTTAGGGTATAACAAATTGACCCATTCTAAAACCCAAGTGTGCTGGTATAACTGACAGCATTTATAATTTAACCTACTCATTTTATATAACCAAATCCTTATCCGGAATAAGTCGTTGGCTAAAGCCTTTCCATTTATCACTTATCTTACGATTAATTTTCCAAAAACATTCATTGACTACTATGTAGCCCTGTTGAGTAGAAGCGAGGTGTAGGACATATTGACAAGTTCTTAATCCCTAAAAAGCCCTAACATTTTGGATTCGATGGTACCCCATTCTAATATTACAAAAGTTACATAGCCGTATTTTATTGTATTCATATAAATACCTAGTTAAAAGGTTGTATTGTGAATGACAACGGAGCTATTCTGAGCTGTCTGAGAAGTGCAGGGTACAGGATCCTTCTACATAAAATGCTAGGGTATCACATCCTACTACAGTGATATTTCGAGTCGTGTTCATGAGGTACTTCAAGCGAAGTTCCAGCTTTTCTGTAAATTACCTGTCCATATGAATTTCTGTCTGACATTTCCTTTTTAGTCATGACTAGGGGACGGATTTTAATGCATTTATTATTAGAAAATATGCGCCTAAAATATGTTTCAAAAAAATCAAAATATGACCAGAAACATAAAATAATTAAGTATGGATTTCGGAATATCCAAAAAATACACAACACTGTTCCCAGTAGTTAGGACTCTTTAAATTATACTAGGAATTAAACAACTCAAGTTCTAAAAATATTTTTAATATAATCGTTCTTCTGAAAATAATAACTTATAGAAGGTAATTATTAATAATGTCTGATCACTTCGCTAACCCCAATTTATATATTTTGGGTCATTTGACACGTCTGTGCTATTTGTAATACAGAGAGAAGTCAATTGGTTACTTTATCCCATGTAATCTAGCGTAAAGACAGTTCTCACTTAAGTATATCTAAGTAATCTATAGTGTAGTCACTTTAAACGTTAATTGTGTAGTTCATTTGTCTCTAAGTTATCCAAAAGGGTCAATTGACCATCTTCTTTGGACATGAACGTTTTAAAATAACTAGTCACGTTTCTAATTATATAACTAGTTGTTACCCTAAATTATAGGTATAATCACTAGTTCAGGACAGTCTCCTAGAACTGCTGGGAAATGTCTGTCAGGAGCGGTAACTGTTTATGTGAAGTTACAAAATCTTTCGATAACGAAATCTCTTATAAACAAATATGAATGTTTTCAATACATTTAATGAATATTAAATACTTAAAAAAACTAAACTTTTTTAAAGCAAAATGTTTTGAAATGATATCTTCAATTACTGATAGAGAAATTAAGAACTTAATGCAGTTTCTCGATGTCGAAAGAAGTTAGTCGATATATTTATTGCTATTTCTATAAAAAATTCTACAAAAAACTTTTTGTCCAGACAATATGTTGGCCACTGACGACCAAAAATTATATTTTTATTAAAAACTTGGATAATATGCTAACAAAATATGCATTATCAATAAAATATGCATTAACAAATCGATGCCATTTTGCAGCAAAATGTGCGATTCGGATAAATAATTAGCCTACATTATATTTGGACGTTCGACAAAAAACATGCATTTGCATATAAATCCGCCCCCTAGTCATGACCTTTTGGTTGTCAGACTAAGCGGCTAACATCCTTCTTCTGATTGGAGCTAATAGGTCATACTCGTATCAGATGTACATCTCCTTGTTTTGTTTTTGTTTTAGGTTTTACGATTCCATTTGATTTTTATCACGATTAGACGGCGTACATGGATAAGACAAAATATAACATTTGGCAGTGGTGGGGACCAGATTAGTTCTCTTTAGACATTATTGATTTTCGAACTACTACCAATCAAATTATCTTTATAAGAGTGGCAAAGGGAGAAAAGGTTGTAGAGGGAAAAAATAATATATGATTGAATAATTTTTATTTGTGAAGGAATTTGAGTTCATGATCTTAAAAAAAGCAGAATCAACAATCAAAATATCACTGCAGTGCTTTGTAGGCAGATATTCTGCGGATTAAGAAAGTAGCGTACTGACGAGGATCGAATTTCCTCTATACAACTCCTGTGAATGCATTTCTAATAGTCAAATCACCTTTTCGATGCTGAAGTATACAGTGTATCTTTAAAATGAAATAAAACAAAGTGTGTGAGACATCGTCGATCACTTTTATTCGTTTGAAAGTCCTATTGATACAATTATGTATGTATCCGAAATGTCCAATTTTCTTTGACTCTGGCGCATGAATAAAGCTGAATTTGACCGATGGCATAGGATATGTTGGCTTTGAGGACTACTGTGGTTTGTGGCATTTTCCCATAGACCTGCGACTTAAAAAAACACAACAAAAAAGTCTAACAGGTTCAAGTCGCACGATTTTGGTGTCCAGTTCACATCACCTCCACGTGAGATGACCATGCCCTCAAATCGCTCGAGCATAATTGACAAAGTGGCATGAGTGTTTCAGGTTGCGCCGTTCTGTTGGAACCACCTGTCGTTAGTGTCCATATCATTCAAATTTACGCCAAATTTAGTTAATAATCATCAACCTATTGCGCTTGCCTTTGAGGGTGATTGCCTGACCAACATCATTCTCCAAAAAAAGTAGGCAACGATACATTTTCGCGATACACTAGACGCTTTTGATCTCATATGGAGTTGTATCGTCCAAAATTCTATACTTTTGTTCGATGACGTACCAATTCATCCAGAAATGGGCTCAGAAAATAGGCGAAGCGAGTGGACGTTGAAAGAACAGAACCAATTTTGATAAAACAATTTTATCATTTGCGCGTGTTGTTGAACTGTCCATGCTTATTTGGCCAAACAAACTGGATGAATTATTGCCAATTTGACAGATGTAATTTCAACAATATGGACACTATTAACTATGAAAGTTCTGAAGTCCCTATTGGAAGATCTTTATTATCTGCACACTACTATCTTAGAATCGCAGACTGCATGGAAGTAAATATTGTTTATTATAAGAATCGCAAATTAATATTAACTGCAATATTTCCGTAGGGCAATCAGCCTATTTCCAGACTTAAACAAAGAAAGAAGAGAATCTTCTGTGAAAACAACATTTTAAGAACATTCTTCTTTTTTACAATGGATGTAATTATTACGCTGTACGTTATTAATATTTCACTACGTTAGCAAAATTTGTAAGATGTTTCACATCCTTGTACCTTTTTCAAGAAACAAAAAATATCACCCTTCATAAAAATAAGCAAATGTAATCATGAAAAAACCTTCAGGAGGGTTATTACCACCATAAATATGTAGCATTTAAAGTGCAATAAAAGAAAATTTATATGATGTCATAAATATTAAAATAACAATTAATTTAAATGTATGTATGTGTTTCACAAAACAGTTACGGCAAAGAAATAACTAGAGTACCAGCGAATAGAGACCGTAAATGCAAAATAATGGCTGTGTTAATTTTGCAACCCTCCAAAAACTGAAACTGAAATACCAACCAACATGTACTCGTTCCAGGGAACATAAAATAAAATTTTTATATAATTTTTCGTTTTATTATTTTTTTTTTGTGTGTGTGTAGAGAATAAAAGAATATAAAAAGGTGCACTCAAAAATTCTACTACCATACTTACGCAATAAATTATAATTAAGCATTATCTATGACAAGCATTGCTACCATAAAAAGGACGAATGTTTTATTTTTAAGTGCTGCTAAAAAGGACATTAATCACATTTGATCGTATATCATTGATAAACTGCGATATGTAGATGTTAGATAACAATGAACAGGGAACAAAAAACTGCAACCAAAGAGATCGTTACTGTTGAAATATGGCATAATAGTTAAACATAATTGTATTGTCGATAAAAAAGAACTAATAAAATTTCCAAGAACGAAGGATAACGTATGTTAATATTTGATTAAAAACATAAAGATAAAAGAAGAAATTTTCTGCTAGTATAATAAAGGGAATCAAAAGAAATCAAGCAATTTTAATAAAGCTAAGCTAATTTTATTGAAATTTTGAGGAAGTCTTAGAAATAATGAAATAATTCATAAATTTTAATTTATTGCTCAAAAAAACACATTAAAAAAGTAATAAAAATCTGCATTTAAATAAAGATAAAATAAAAAGTCAGTATGTTAAATAATATGTATTTTTTAAAAAAAAAATTGTGCTGTCATCCTTGGAAAAAAAGATAAAAACGTGTTTCTCCGAAAAAAATATTAACACAATACATTTGCAATTATTATTGTTGTTCTTTTGAAAAATATTCGCAAACAAAAAAAAAACAGTGAGAAAAAAGGAAATATATTTCAGTTGTTTCCTTTTCAGTTTTTCTACTACTGTTTTGCAAATGACACCAACATTTGTGACAGTATGACACCGACACTGACAGTTGTCAACTGCTGTTGTATGTTCTGTCACATTTTATAAATTGTGATTTTATGTTGTTTTCTTTGCTTTTGTTTTTTATTTATTTTTTATACTCTTTTTGCAGTCTCTATTTTTCTTTTCTTGCTATTGTTGCTTTTAAAACTGTCTTCGCAGTGACCAACAAAACTATTGTTATTATGTTGGTTGGATATGAAAATGACAATGATGTCCTTGTAGTCTTAAACACGAATTATGAAAGAAAAAAGGCAAACAAATATATCCTGTTAAGCAGACAAAAAGAGGAAGTTCAACAAATTGGAATTTTGTGAAAAATGATAACGAACAAAAGTTTATTATTTAGAATGTGTAGGCATGAAATCCTTTTTTTACCCACCATAAAAAATATAGGGGATATATTGTCATTCCGTTTGTAACACATCAAAATATTTGTCGCGTACCCACATTAATATATGTATATGTGTTCATTTTTGACCAGGTCACTACATTTGTTTTTCGGGTATCATCATTTTTCTGATGGTTTTTGAGTAATTAAAAATAATGGCGTCATTTTTTTTGGAAAATTTTCACTGCTTGTGGTGGCTCAACGCATCTAAAGACGTGGATTTTGAGCATATTTTTCTGTAGAACAAAAACGGTTGAATATATTGCAAATCTGATTTCACCAATGGATTCTGCATCAAAAATTAATACAATTGATGTTTTTTGAATCCTTATAAATAGTTCCACAAACCCACAACAGCGTCTCTAAAAAAAGCGTTAAAAGCGTCTCTATAGTGCCCATACGAAAGGAGCTGGCTGAAATTTTCAACACATACTCCCTGTAGATAAGGTTTGTTTGGTATTGAAAACGGGCAATGTCGCGGAATGATTTCACCTAGCCCCCATTCAAATGTCCTCCGGAATACTATTTGAGCAGTCATAAATATGTTGATATAAAATTTATATATAATTTTATACAAATTAGTTCTAAGTACTGAGATGTCTGGAACTATTATGACGTTAAAACAGCATGTTGTTATTATTCATCAATTTATAAAAATTATATACGGAGACAATGCTGATGAATCAGTGGTTAAAATGCATATTTTTAAATAATTGTATCACCTAGTAAGATGGAGCACGAAAATTATCTGTCGAAATTTAAATTAAACTTTTCATAGAGACTTATTTGCGTTGCCAATTTAGAATTTTTGCGGCAAAGTTCAAAGTTCGCTTTTTGAAAAAAAAATTGTAGGGTTCAATTCCTAACACTTCGACGACATGAATGCCAATTGGCCACTCACTTTATATATGAACAGCTGTGAAAGTTTACATTTTAAAAAAAAGGGAAAAAATTGTATTAAGGAAAAAGTTTTTTATTATGTGTAAAATTTCGTGTTTTTATTAGTTGTGTTTTTTGTGAAGTTTCGAAAAAGTTGTTTGGTAAGCAAAACCCTTTTTGAGTTACGCGAATATACTATATTGTGCAACCCCCACCATTTTCGAAATAACGGTATATCGAGCTAACCTAAAAAAGGTTGGCACAATTGAATTCGGCGTACCCGAACTAGTTTAACCCACCGGGTGCCCCGATTGACAGTTTTTTCAACTATCACAGTGTTATCATTAATTATTTGGTAAATGTCTTTCCATTTTATGGAGCCATTCTATAACTTCACGATGCCAAATCGCATCAGAAAATTGTAGATATTCATAAATTGCCGTTTTACTAATAGAAGACAATTTTAGACTTAGAAATCCAAGTTTATTTAACCCACTGCCACAAAATTTCTTTATCTGTTAATTTAAACATTAACATTCGGATTGAAGTGTCTCCCTAATAGATGGTAATGGATGGAAGACATAGATGTGCCGGATGATTAGTATTCACAAATTTATCGATTATTTGAGCCTTGCGGTCAATGGTCTGAATACTATATTGTTTTTCCGGGAATTTGTGAGTTTTATTCATATATCTAAAAATTGCTCAACATATCAAGAGATATCGGAAAATACGTAAATATCAAGCCATTAAACAATAACCGGTCTAATACAATGTTCTTAATGTTGAACTGGATGTCATTCGATTGAATCTGAACTCAGCTGCACGCAGAGAAAAAATATAGTTGGGCATGGTTACTGTAACCATTTCAATATTGTTACAAGTTTTTTAACTATATTATAGTTACAGTAACCATTTACATGATTGTGGTAACCATAATATGGTTAATTTACGATTCACATGATTGTATCAACCATTTATATGGTTACAGTAAACAAATATATGTTTGTGACAACCATTCATATGATGAATGACTTATCATATTATGGTGCTCTCGGCTTAAGGCTTATCATAATCTGAGAACAACATATTATGATAAAATTATTCATCATAAATATGGTTGCCACAAACATATATTACTGTAACCATATATATGGTTGATACAATCATGTGAATCGTAAATTAACCATATTATGGTTACCACAATGATGTAAATGGTTATTGTGACTACAATATTGTTAAAAATCTTATAACACTATTTAAATGGTTACAGTAACCATGCCCAATTATATTTTTTCTCTGCGTGTGGCCACTGAGGATTCGTGAAAGAATAGCGACTACAGAAAAGCCTGATTGAGTCAAAGCAATCTTTCATAGTATATTTATTCTTTGGATTGAAATTTTCCACATTGAATACAGACATACTTGAATAGATTATATTTACCAGAGAAAGGGGTGCACAAATAACTCTAAAAGGCAGGGTAAATGTAGTGGTAGCTAAACGAAAAGAACTCCATTTAGGGTAAAATTGGCTTTTATATTATATCAATAAAACTCTGAGATATCAGGAAATTCGACATGACGATGACATTGCTGAAGTTGTCCAGCTACGGATCGAGTACATCAATCAGTTGATCCATGATTTTGTTCAGAAAATGAAATATTTTTGAAGGACTGAGTTTTAAAGTGTCAAATTTTTAAATCTAATTGAGGTGTGACTTGAAATGTGTTTTGCAAGACCAAAAATTATCTTATCTAAACAAAAAATTAATTCGGAATATGTGAATATTTGCTACAAAAAATTAATTCGGAATAAATGTGAAAATTTTTTTTTTCAAATATTTGCAATCCAATTAAAATTTTGATACAAATTTTATTTTTAGAAACTCAATAAATATGTATGTAATATGTAATAAAATCTTTATTTATTAACAAAACTTTCAAAGTTTCTTAAAATTGTCATTTTAAAAAATGTGGAAAAAAATGTTCTCCATAAAGATGCCTTACAGAAAAACATAAAATTGTTATAAAACAGCAAAAATTTTTTAATGGAAAATCTTTCATTTCTTGAATCCATAATTGATATTGCTCTGAAATCGTTTAAATATTATTGGTAATTTAGTTGTCTAACTAAAAAAAAATCGATTCCATTCGGTTTAAATGTATGCCCTATATTTTTAGAAAAGTTGATATGGCATGGCAAAATTTTAATATTTCAATTTTGAAATGTCTATAACTCGGAAGGTATTAGAGATAAATAGCATACGCAAGCACGTTTTTGCAAGATATAGCCTAGCACTTTCCATATAAAACAAGTAAGAAAGTATGGTCGGTCAAGCCCGACCATTTAATACCCTACACCAAGTAAATGAGTAAAAATATTTTTCTTTTAAAATATCAATAATTTATATTCGTGAGTGATTTTCGGAAGTGGGCCTTATATGGGAGCTATGACCAATTATGGACCGATCATCATAAAATTTATGTCTATATTAGAGTTAACTATGTTGAATTTTGTGTGTATACCAACATTTTTAAGCGATTTATGCACGTTAAAGTGATTTTCGGAAGCGGGTCTATATGGGAGCTATGACTAATTATGTACCGATCGTAACAAAATTTGGTGACATGAATTTTGTATATACAAAACTTATTTGGAGCGAAATTTGTGTAGATACATAGATAAATTAAACATTTATGACCGATAAGTCCAATTTCGAGGGGACATTTGTATGGGGCCTAGGTGAAATAATGGACCGATTTCAGCCAGTTTCAACAGGCTTGGTCCTTGGGCCGAAAAAACAGTATGTACAAAATTTGATCGAAATATCTTCAAAATGGACAGCCAGCCAGCCAGCCAGCCAGCCAGCCAGCCAGCCAGCCAACCAGACTGACGGACATCGTTTAAGTGATATCCCATTTGTATAAGGATAAATTACAATAACTGATATCTTTGATATCGGTAGTACATGGTAACTGACTTCTTCAAAACGAAGGGAAAGAAGAAACTGCAGAAGAATCAATTTTACTTCAGTTTTTTGACATTATAGAAGAATGATCATTAATAAGACGCTACTGGAATGCGACCATGTACATTATTTTATATGTATATAGAAGGTATTAAACCTTTGCCATCACCAAAGAAAACTCCTGGGCATAATCCAAAAAGTCAGCTTACATATAAATATTAATATTTTTAAAAAATTGTTTTTGAGATTTTGGCTCTTTCTGGATCGAATTTCCTTCGAAGACTATGTACATAATATAGAATATATTGATTGAATATTGATTTAATTTACTAAATGGTATTCAAATTATTGCAAGTCTGGGGCCGAATTACCGCATTCGTGATCGAATGAACTATCGTATAGAAAAATAAATTCGATATCGTAATTATAACAAAATGTACTAAATTTCATGCTCGATATCGAACGCCGTAATCACGGCCCCTGGTGTACCTTCGAAATCATATACATTTTTTCCTGGAAGTGAAACATGTGGTATTGTCCTTTTCACTAATATAGAGATTGAAAAAGGAACATGCTCATTGTTGAAAGAGTTATATGCCTCAAAAGATGAGCACAAAACTAATCATGACATAAGATCAATCATATGTCATACAAATGTCTGTAAAATTCTCAAATAAACACTTTTCCTCCATTCAAAATCTTTATATTTTCATTAAATTTTTCTTTTCATACTATTTCCTTTAAACATAAACCTTTTAACCAAATCTCATTTCTAGCAATTTCCCACTGAACTTTTAACCCATTACGTTGCCAAACTGATCCAACACACAATAAAAGTCCTTTTTTTTCAAACATTCATAGACAAAAACCTAAAACGACAACAAAGTTCATACGTAAATAACAAGTTGAAGAAAAGAAATAAGTAAATTATTTCAAATGAAAACTAGCAGCAGAGTTTACTCAGCAAAAGCAGCACCACCACCATCATCAGTCCTATGCTAACTGCCAGCACCATAACAGAAGAGCACTGTCAGCCATTAACCATGTCATGTTATTACATTTTACTCGTTCCACACTGGACACTACAAGCAAGCATGAGGATCTAGTAAATAGAAGCCAACTACTAACTACTAAATGTAAAGACTGAGATGAAGATGAAAAGTAAAGCAATGAAAATGCAAGCACGCCAAAAACAAATGACGTGAATGTGGTTGTTTAAGATTGGAGCAACTAAATGCCATAGATTTTCCTCTGGTAATAATGTTGGCAGCAGTAACAACAACAACAAGCGAATGGAAAATAGAGGAAAAAAACATTATTGTAGTTACAAAGAAGAAACAGAAACAGACGATTCAGCAATAGCAGCAACACAACATAAATCTTGTGTAAGAAAAAAACTAAATAAAATTGAAAGAAGATGGTAAAAAAAAGCTATAGAGCGTGTTTTGCAGCCGTGAACAGACAGCTAAACAGTGGTTAGATGGAATGAAAATAGGATTGTTTTTAAAAAGAATGCAGTTATAAACATATTTGTCGCATAAATGGATATTATTACTGAAATTAAGCCACGGACTTCAGAAACCTGCAATTTAATAGCCTAGAATTTATTATTAAAAAAAAATATTGCAGAATTGTTTATCGCGGATAAATTGTGAGGGATACATATCCATCATATGGGAACATACCGAATATTCAATTCTAATTTGAATTGGTTTTACCTTAGGAACTGCTTCGGTTTAAATATTGATTTGAATTGCTCTTCAATATTTGTATGGCTGCAGGGGTTTTCTCTTACTCATATAGTGCATTGGAACAATGGAAATATATTATGAGAGATGGAGGATAGAGAGAGTAAGGTTTGAAGTCATTCGATTTATTTAGACTTTGTTTCATTGAAAGTGACAAGCTAGAAGTTTGTTCTACACACGAATAGATCGACTAAAGAAGCAATATCCCAGTAGTAGGTACTGGCCAATGGATGAGTTCTTGTTGAAATACATGTACTAGATAAAAATTTCCGAGTATCGGTTTACTTAATTTCAATAGTATACAAGCTTAAAAATTGACATTGATGTATCGACTCATATATAATAGTCGTATACCATTTTCATTCGGATATAAATAGCAGGATGATAGGTGATCACTCATATTTCTGACTAGAAATCATTTTATATTTCTGACCAAAAATCTTCGGTCATCGATATATTTGTAAAAAAGCTTTTATAAGAAAAAATGAGCTCGATCTTCGTAAATAAGCGTTTAATTAAAAATGTTGATCGTTGATCACTCATATTTATAACCAAAAATCGATTTTTATATGAAAATCACAGAAAATCTTCAATCGTCGATCTCTTTGTAAAAAAACTTTTAAAAGAGAAAATGAGCTAGATCGGTGATCATTCATATTTCTGATCAAAAATGGATTTTATATGAAAATCTAAAATCGTAGAGTACCTTCGCAGAAGCGTTAATAGAGAAAATGAAAATTTCAAATATTTTTCAAACGTTGACATCTTTGTAAATAATATTTTAATAGAGAATCAGTTAATTTCTGACCAAAAATAGATTTTTATATGAAAATCTCAAAAAATCTTATATCGTTGATATCTTCGTAAACAAGCGTTTAATAGAGAAAAGAAGCTCGATTGCTGATCACTCATTTTTCTGATCAAAAATAATAGAGCTGTCTTGACCAAATAGAGATATCTTGACCAAAATCGACGAAAATTTACAAAAAATAATTTAAATCGTCGATATCTTCGTAAAAACGCTTTTCATATATCTGACCAAAAATCCATTTTTGTACACTTCACTATGAGTGGCAAGGGTATATATAAGTTTGTCATTCCGTTTGTAATTTCCACATTTTTCATTTGCGCTCCTACCAAGTATATATGCTGGATCGTTATAGATAGCGTAGTGGTTATAGCCATGTCCATCTGTTTGTTCAAATCAACTTTCCGTAGCCCCAAATAACTAACATACTTGATTCATACAAAAATATATCGCTAATTTTTCCGGCTCGGTTGCTATTTAAAATCGACATAATCGGCCCACAAATGGCTGAGATATAAAAAGAAATCAGGAAAACCTTGATAACACTATACAACACCAAACAAAATTACGAGGTCCGACCAATAAATTTTGATAGAGGAGACAAAAAAAATATACGTATATCGGCGTTTTGAAAGTTTACATCTGAATTTCATTTGAGGGGGGGTTAAAGTTTCCCAACTCTGGCACATTCTTATTGATAATCGTCATAAGAAACCATGTGATCCTTACATTTTAGGTATAAAATGTGTTCAGCAAAGTTATGTAAAATGTTACGGAGAATATTTTTGTAGAATACTTTAACCCTCTAAATTCTCAAGGCATGGCGTTAAAATGTTCCGCAAAAATATTATCCGTAAAATTTTACTATAAGTCCCTAAATACACCAAAACGGAAAATTCAACCAGAAAGTCAGAAATAAGACATAACCAAAGAGACCCGAGGGTTTATTTCGCATTTATTAAGAATTTTATTTTAAAGAACATTTTAGGTAGAAATGTGTTCAGAAAATTTATGCAAAATGTTACGGAGAACATTTTTGTGGAATATGTTAACCCTCTAACTCCTCAAGGCATGGGTCTTTTTTGTGCTTCTTTTAAAAAAGAGCAACAAACTTCATTAAAACAGGGATTTAAGGGGTTAAAATGTTCCGCAAAAATATTGTCCGTGAAATTTTACTAAAGAGCCTGAATACACCAAAACGAAAAATTCAACCAGAAAGTCAGAAATAAGACACAACAAAAGAGAGCTTAGGGTTAATTTCGCATTTATTAAGAATTTTTTTTAAAGTACCCCAAAAATTTAACATGCGCACCCATTGAAGAACGCTTATAGCTGAAATATGCGTATGGTAATAAAGTGGAATTGCCTAGAGCTAAAACAATGTAATTAATGAAGTCTTCCTATCCAAATTCTTAATAAATACGAAATTAACCGTAAGCTCTCTTTTGTTGTGTCTTATATCTGACTTTCTGTTTGAATTTTCCGTTTTGGTGTATTTAATGACTTATATAAAATTTCACGGATAGTATTTTGGCGGAACATTTTTACCCCTTAAATCCCTGTTTTAATGGTTCTTTTTTAAAAGAAGGACAAAAAAGACCCATGCCTTGAGGAGTTAGAGGGTTAACATATTCTACAAAAATGATCTCCGTAACATTTTGCATAAATTTTCTGAACACATTTCTACCCAAAATGTTCTTTAAAATAAAATTCTTAATAAATGCGAAATTAACCCTCGGGTCCCTTTGGTTATGTCTTATTTCTGACTTTCTGGTTGAATTTTCCGTTTTGGTGTATTTAGGGACTTATAGTAAAATTTTACAAATTCAATGGATATCCAATAATAGATATTTCAAATACCTTTACAAATTCGGGGAAAAAATATTGTACTTCTAATTTTTTTTCGCTAATAAATTAAAAAAAAATAATTTTGTTTAATTTAAAAATATTTAAAAAATTTTTTTCACAGTATATTCGGCTGTGGCATGTTATAGAAAAATGTATGGTTATATTTTGTATAAAACTATTTATTTATTTGGCTTTTACAATTTTGTTAGTTTTCTAACTTCTATTACTAGAATATATAAGTCCAAAATAAGTTTTCATATATTTTTATGTAAAACGTTTTACCGCTTCAACATTCTTTTGCATTCATAATTTGGCCTATAATTTTTGGGAAGTTTCATTCTCCTAAATCCGTCCCTCTTGATCCTATCATATCGTGTTACAAGCGGAATAATAAACCCAAAATACCTGCATACTTTTCCGGATCTGGGCCTTATAGAGGGATTGTGATTAGTTATGGATCGATAGTCACAAAAACCAGTAGTAAGATTTATTTATGAATATTTAAAACAAATTTGTCTTAAATTTTGTATTAATATCGATATTTAAGCTATGATGTATTTTTCGGATGTGGGAGTGAAATAGTATCAAATAGCGATCATCATAAAATATTTTTGATATCTTATTTTGGTTAAATCTGTCTCAACACCGATATTTTCAAGAGTTATATGGTTCCTATAGTTATTCTCGGAATTGGATCTTATATGGGAGCTATGGCCAATTATGGGCTGATCGTCATATTTGTGTAAACTGATCTGTGTTTGGCTTTATATTGATATTTATAAGATATTTATGTTGGATATCCTTGTATGGGAACTATGACCAATTATAATTATGATGATTTTGCACCACATTCTATCTAACACCACATTCTATGAAAAAAAAATAAATTTTCCAGGAAGTCTCCAAAAGAATTGTCCCTACGAAAACCACCACTTAACATTCGGCAAAACTTAGAAGGTAGTTGAGAAAAATAAGCAACAGATTGGCGAAACGAAAGGAGTCTTGTAGTACCCTTACATTATTCTTGAACTCGTTTGATGAGATCTCATCTACAACATCTTGCATGTTAGGAACTCTGATAATTGGCGATATAAATTGATAGAAATTATTACTGTCACCAAAAGCAGTTAGTTTGGATATCAGTGCACTACATCCTATCAAACGCCTCAGAAATATTGAGACATAATATAACATTCCCAAAAACGGTGAATGGAAATGTAAAATATGGTAGCCCCTATCTGACCCTACTAGTTTCGTATATAGCAGCAAATTTAGTTAAATAGATAGATAAAACTAAGTATAGATTGTGGATCTTGTGGAACCTAACCCATATTACAAGCATGTTTTCCGAAGCGAAGAATTAGGAAGGAGCCTAAGGACCTAATCGTCGCAGATCACAACATAATGTCTTCGAATATAGTTATGAAATCTCATGCATTTCTCAAACATTTTACTATTAGTTTAACCACAGTAGCACATTTATTTTGTTTATTTCCTCTAGCTCTCAAAGTCTTGTTATTAATTTCATTGAAAACTACTACTCGTACTACATACCAAGCAGCAACTACTTTTATCCCCAAACTACTTGTAATACTTGTGCTGATAGATAGAGTACTCGTACTATGCATTCAATTTTCTAGATGACATTGGGTGATGTTGCTGGAGCTGCTGCCATTTCAATTGCTATTATTGTTGCTGTTGTTGTCTTGTTATTATTGTTGGCCTGATATGGCTTTGGTGGCATGTTTCAATGTCGATTTTAAAGATGCTGTGAACATGGAGAATAAGCGCGCGCGTTAACTTGGCGCGCCGGAAGACATAGTGGTAGTGTAATTTGAAATGAAAATTAATGACATGCAATCAATTTTGTGAGACGATGTTATTTGTTATTTTGATGGCTTCTCTTGTCTCCTGAACGCTCACAGATACACATAAAATGCTATAGTGACATGGACACTAACACAAATATAAAACAGTACATAACACTAACATAAGCAGAGTAAAGCAAATAGACAGACAAACAATATTTGCTTCAATGGTTCTACGTTCGTTGGTTCCTTCAGCAGCTCTCACTCACTTCACTGTTTGTTAGCTCCGATGCCATCTATTATTTTCAGTTTTTCTTATACCAACACAGTTGAATATTCATTCATTCATTCACTCTCATTCATCCTTTCGTTTCCTTATGCCATTTAACTTCCACTAAAACACAACTACGTACGTATTATTTGGTGTGCTTTTGATTTCAATACCCGTTCACTGTGTGCAGCAGCAGCAGCTTCTTTGGCTAAAGTGTTCAGAGTATTTGTTTGAGTATGAGTGTTTTTTAGGAGCATGTTGTACGTCTTCGGTTTATCCATACAAACGACTTTTATACAATAAATTTTTCTTTTGCTCTGGTTGAGAACACTTGATCATTTGTCAAATGCAATGCAATTGGGAGTTTCACAACAGTGAAATATACCCACAAACACTCACACAAATCCTATGTGTGCTTGTATCCTTTACAATTTATTTGTAAATGTAGTCTATGTAGTTGTTATTGCTTCTATTAAACAACAACAAAAACAAAAAATAATAGTAAATACAACAACAAGTAGGAAAAAATATCTTTGAGTAGGTGTGAGAAGTTGTAGATGGGAAAAAGAGTAATGGGTAATGGTAAATGGTGTAAAATAATGTTTTTTTGGGGAAATTTTTCAACATTTAAGCAATATGTTGTTTGCTAGAAAATTTATTACCCATTATGACTTTTATATTTACTGTATCTTAACTAAGATACGGAGGTAGAAATAAATATTAAATATTAAGATCATTTAGACAAATGGAAATGGATATTATAAATAAGGGGCATATTGCAAAATGTTTGAATAAAGACGAAGTCTATTTATTCTTCGCAAAAAAAAATTTATTCATCTCTTCAACTCACATTAAAAAGTCGGACTCAATGTAGAAATCGAACAAATATTAGGCGTTCCAAAACTAGATTGTGGAAAATACAAAAATATTGCAGAGGCCGTTCATAGAGTTCAAGCCTTTTGACATGACATATTCAAACATATGAATTCGTAGAGAAAGATTTAATGCATCTGCCGCGTAGACATCGAAGATAAAATTGGAAAAACTTTTGCGTCAGATTTGTCCATCTTTTGCTGTTTCCAGAAAAATTGGGGCAAAAATCAATCAGAATGCATCCAAGATTAGAGTATGCGATCAGATCGTTGCTTCGAAATTAATAACTGCTCCAAATAGGGATGCCAGATTCAGATTCGCAAAAAGCTGAACATTGGGTTTTAGAAAGCTGGAAATTAAAAAAATATGACCGATAAAATGTTAATTTTTGTTTTGTGTAAATATTTTTTTTAAATATTCGATACGAATAAACATGATATAAAAAAATTACAAGGTAGTTTCATTTATAATTTTTTGACAAGAAAGGAGATTTTTGAAGTTTATTTTATTTATAAATATTCAGAAAAGCGTTGCCACATTCAGAGAAGGTGTATTGTAAATTTTCAATGAAATATGTGTAGAGTGTAACAATTCACAATACTAATCTAAGACGTTTGGCTTTATATCACAAAGGCAATGTAAATGAAGAGATGCCCGAAGATAATGAAACCTTTTTTCATCAGACATTAAAAAATGGATGGTATTAAATTTATCCGAGGAATACTCATTGTAACGTTGCCCAAATTGTTGCATCAAAGGGATTTTGTGCCCAACTTACAAACTTGTCACTGCAGTCTTTGCAGGAACTACTTTATATATTTGCTAGATATTTGCAAGACGGCTTTTATCCTTAATTCCAACGTGTCCTGGATAGACTAATATGTTTGCGCAATACCCACGATGCTGACCAACTGAAGTAGACTTTTAGTGTGTTTATTTGAAACGAAGTATAGGCATTGTCGTCAATTGTGTACTACCCTTGCTGGACGAGAGACGATATGAAGCACATGTTAGCAATTTTGCCGTTAAATGTTTTTCATTTATTGCTCGGGATGTGCGTGATTATGGAAAATTCCTGGATTTTATATTGGAAACTAAAGAGGTTGAACACGTTGATAGTGTGCAGGGCTGTGGGCGTTTATTGCTCGAGATAATGCGCGGCATAAAGGGACAATTCCATTCTATTTCGGGAGAATTTTTGCAGTT
The DNA here is from genome assembly GCF_958450345.1 of Calliphora vicina. NCBI lineage: Eukaryota > Metazoa > Arthropoda > Insecta > Diptera > Calliphoridae > Calliphora > Calliphora vicina. Next base: position 112,201,358 of record NC_088781.1, on the reverse strand, counting down.
TATTTTCGAATAAGATAAAACCACAACAGAGCCTGCTGTTGAATGATATAACGGACTATTTCACTATATCATTCGTTCACTATATCATTCGTCATACCAAGTCTCTGACAATTGTCCCAATGAAGTTGTATGAAGAGATTAGACAAACAGTTGAACATTCGTAAAATTGCTCTCTTATTCGTGCAAGTGCAAGAGGTTTGTGTCCGCAAATAGCTCAGTGACTTCGTTGCCAATATAACCACAACGAAGCATAAACAAAATTCTTCTGCTAACGCTTCTTCTGAAAACCTTGGCCCGAATTATGTTGCTACTCAATGCCTTGGATAAACGCACAATAATATTTTTTTTAATAAAATATTTTTTTATTTTATTTTTTATTTCAATAAAGGCAAAAATGGGATTAATTTTGATGAATATAGTAGCTTTGTTTTACACATAAACTTCAAATCTCCTTTATTGTCAAATGCTTAATAAGGTTGACATAAAGAGAAAATGAAACTACCTTGTATTTTTTTATATCATGCGAATAAATATAGAATGGCATATCGAGACCTTAGCGCCAAATTATCGTAAGCGACATTTTCTAATTTTTTTTATTGCAAAAATTAAAATTCTATGTTCCGACTGATGTTTTAGCGTTCTCAATATATCAAAATTGTTAATAACTTGAAAATGATAGGGTATAGAAAAAGAAAGGGAAATAAATCTGTAACTTCTAAATGGTTAGATTGTTTTGAATGAAATTTCACATGCGCTAGGAAGAAGTGTTGTTGAGTTTAAGCTTTGAACATGTACCTCATGGGCCTACCAGGGGCGCGACCAAGGGTCCTCAAAGTAGGACACCTCGGGTATGTTACATTTTAAAAACGATCGTATTTCTTCGTTTGTGGTCCGATTTCAAAAAAATTACACATATAGAATTTCTAAATCTAAATTTTCAACAGTTTTACCCACCCTACTCTAGTTTTTTGATAACAGCGTATCCAAATATTTCCCGATTTTCTCCAGTTTTCCTTTATTGGACTAACAATATATGTATGTGTCAAATATAAAAATAACTGTTTAAAAATAATGACTAAGTTATATGCATTTGAATTTAAACAATTTAAAAAGCCGATTTTTCGCTCATTTTTTGGGAAAAAAGAATTTTTTTCTTTTTAAGTTATCGCAAATAATTTTTAAGAGAATGTTCAAGGAATTTGTAATTTCTAAATGTTAAGTTTTCATAAAATATTTTAAATGAAAAACAATTTAAAAATTTTTGTTACCGATGGGACCAGGTAAATTCAAGAAACCCCTATTTTTTATGTAAAATTAAATTTTAGGGCAAAAATTCTCAAATCGCATATACGATATCCAAATATAGTAACCGATTTTAAGTAGCCCAATATGTTTCTAATTATTTTGTAAAAGGTTCCGATAACCTCGACCCTGGTATGGATATTATAGCCGAAAAAAACTAAAAAATTCCCATTTTTGGAATTTTTCAAAACTTTTTTGGGAATTGCGGGATTGCTGATAATAAATTTCAAAATTCGTTTTTATTTTTTCATTTTAAATAGATCTACATAACTGTGAAATTTCATTAAAAACTATTCATAAATAAAAATTTAATTTCAATTCGAAAAAATTGTATCTATGCAAAAACTCAATCGTTTTTATTTTTTCATTTTAAATAGAAAAATCTACATAACTGTGAAATTTCATTAAAAACTATTCATAAATAATAATTTAATTTCAATTCGAAAAATTTGTATCTATGCAAAAACTCAATAAAAACCATTTTTTGTCATAGTTTTCAATAAAGTATTCCATGAATATTTTGAAAAATAGACAATTAGCTTGTACGAAATTATATTATATCGCATCACAATATTTTTAATTCTATGTATAAATTTCAAATAATCAAATTTGTGTTTGGTCGCTTACGTTAGTTTGGCGCTAAGGGCTCGATATAAAACGTATAATACATTAAATAAATTATTCAGTAGGACAAAAGATAAAATGCAAAAATGGGATATGTCGAATATTGTTTAAAAATAACTCAAAATTTTGAGGGTGTTTGTATATCCTCACCTAGGCTTACAATCCCCACTTGGTCGCTTTTCAAGTCGCAATCATTTCTGTTAGTCGCAATCATTTTCAAACGAAACTAGCTGCAATGTATCAAATTGATATCAATAAAACAAAGGCGCGTTTGAATATAATCTCTTCATTTTTTATTTCGAAAACATTAAAACAATATTAAATTAAGAGAATAATACAAATAAAATTGCAATATAAATATGTATATTTTTATCATAAAATAAAATTTAAAATAAAAAAATTTGCCTGTATCAACTAGATCAGTTGCGAGTAAAAATCTCAAATCACTCATAGATCGTTAGTAAGAGGTCCGTCCTAGAGGAAAAAGCACAAAAATCTGTGATCAATCATATTTCCCACCAAAAATCGATTTTTATATGAGAAATCTAAAATCACTCATAGATCGTTAAGAGGTCCTAGAGGAAAAAGCACAAAAATCTGTGATCACTCATATTTCCCACCAAATATCGATTTTTATATGAGAAATCTAAAATCACTCATATATCTTTAATAGGAGGTCCTAAAGGAAGAGGACAAAAATATGTGATCACCTTATTACCCACCAAATATTGATTTTTATATAAAAATCTAAAATCACTCATATATCGTTGATAAGAGGTCCTAGAGGAAAAAGGACAAAAATCTGTGATCACTCAAATTTCCCAACAAAAAACGATTTTTGTATGAAAAATCTAAAATTACCCATAAATCGTTAATAAGAGGTCGTAGAGGAAAAAGGACAAACATCTGTGATCACTTATATTTTCCACCAAAAATCGATTTTTATATGAAAACTCTAAAATCACTCATAGATCGTTAATAAGAAGTCCCAGAGGAAAAATAACAATAATCTGTGATCACTCAAATATCAGTTTACATATGTAAAATCTAAAATCTCTCATAGATCGTTAATAAGAGGTCCTAGAGGAAAAAGGACAAAAATCTGTGATCACTCATGTTTCCCACGAGATATCGATTTTTATATGAAAAATCTAAAAGCACTCATAGATCGGTAATAAGAGGTCTTAGAGGAAAAAGGACAAAAATCTGTGATCACACATATTTCCCACCAAAAGTTAGTTTATTAGAGACCCTAGAGGAAAAGGGCAATAATCTGTAATCACTAGTATTTCCCACCAAACAAGTTCAATAATACAATAGATCGAATAGCCCAGTTTGTATTCCATGTTATTTTTAACAGACATCTCTTAAAGGATTAAGAGAACAAACAACATTTTTACCAATCCCCAAATGTGATCTAAAACTGATTTAATTTTTTTTAATAACAATTTTGAAAATCTATACAAGATTCCTTTAAATTTGTTCGTATTAATATTTTAGCTCTAATCAGGTCCAATGACAATCGGTTTTTTTCTTTAGTATAGAGATTGTTTAAAATAGGAAAAACTCTTTCATATAAACATATAACTTTTCTAAAATTCTCGAATTCAGTCCTTAAACTTTTGCACAGTGGCGCAGAATCAAAATTTTTTGGAAATAAATCTGTCATTTCTAAACGGCTGCTGCGATCGAGATACAAAGATGCCTCTCTATAAGCCCTAAGTACGACTGCAACAAAGTCGCTTTTTACAGTATTAAATTAAACTGGATATCGTTGGATCTATTGGACAGAAAATGGCATACTACGTTCAGTTTGAATGCGACTGGTGCATGGAAACACGAATCATACGGTCACGCCAATATAATTCAAAGGCCCCTCATATCGAGAAACCTTGACACAACGAGTCTGTCTGTTTACACGGACGGCTCTAGATGGGGAGATCGGAGGTGTCTTCAGGAATATAGAATTAGGTTATCTTTTAGAATTCTAAATGATTGTAGTATTACTCAAGCTGAAATATCTGCTATTAAAAGGGCTGCTAACTCGATAATAAGATATCAGGCAGAATATTCGTATATATACTAATAGCAAGCCACAATAAAATGTCTGGCAGTTATGTACACAACATCGAACATAGTCCAGGAATGTCTGGCATCCTTAAATAGGATGGAAAATTTGGCAACGATACATGAAAGCGTGGTCTGCTCTTTAACGGCTTCATCGTTCCTTCAATACTCTTTCTGAACTCTCGGAAATAAAGTTAAAATGCATCAAGGCATTTATAAGGAATATCAATTGGCTAATGCACGCCAAACATGACTGGAGTCTACTAATCTCTTGCTTACTCCTCAAGTGACCTCTTCCTATATATTTTCTCTGCACCTGTACTCTACCTGACTTTCTTCTTCTCTTTTCATCTCTATCTGGTCCTTTCTATTACTCTGTTTTCGTATGGGAGCTAGGTGAAATAAAAGGCCGATGTCAGCTATTTGAAATATCTTCAAAATTGAGACATGTTTTCTTGATATAAACCTACATAGTTTCAGACATTTATGCTAAAAAAGTCGTATTTCGTATGGGGGCTAAATGAAATAATAGGCCGATGTCAGGTATTTGAAATATCTTCAAAATTGAGACATGTTCTTTGTGCCACCAGACGGACGGGTTAGGTTAGGGTTGCCAGATTGAGATTTGCAAAAGGCTGGACATTGGGGTCTAAAAAGCTGGACAAATAAAAAAAACTGGACATTAAACAAATTACTGAGAAATTGTTAATTTTGGTTTTGTGTAACTAATTTGTATTAAAATATATTTTTATCCAGTGTAACCAACATACACATATACGTATTACATGGTGCAACAGTGAGGAAAAAACCTGGAAAACGACAAAACGTGGTTTATAGGTCTTGTTGAGTACATTACAAATTGTGTCAAAAAATTTGAGAACAATCTCAAATTCAGAAGTTTTTCTAAAAACCCGTTTTAGGTGATGTTCGTCAACTTATCAACCAGTAACTCAGTTTTGTCCGATTTTAATTTTTTAACGGGTTTAGAAAGAAAATTGATTACACTTTAAAATGTCGTGCATTTGTAATTTTTGTAAGTTATAAGTATTGTTTTTGTTAAGAATATCTAAAAAAACTAAATTCATCAACTTTTTTATTTTAAGTACACTCTAATAAATGTTCATGTAAATTTCCTACATTAATAGTTGGTAACTTTTCACCTACTATAATTATGGTAAAAATACACGTTGTGTGTAAATTCCAAAAAAAATGTTTAACAAAAAATGCTTTTTGTTTTTTTTATAAATAAAATATTGACAATTTGTATATTAAACGTTTAAAGAAAGATTACACACTTTGTGTGTAAATCTTCTATTTATGCACAATATATGTATGTAATTTTAAACATAAAATGCGTATTATATTATAAACATTCCAAATACTACCTTTTGTTTGTATTTTTGCAGATAAAATTATGTAATTGATTTTGATAAACAAATAACTAAGTAAATTTACGCATATTGTGCAATTTTACTTGAAAACTTACTTATTTTATACTAGTACGTATACACGCATTTTTTAGAGTGTAGCTTTTCATTGCTTATTTTGCTATGAAAGCTTATACAAATTTATAGCAATGTATAAAGAAAATTTAGTTCTTAACAAAACATGGTTTTATTCAACGTTTCATTAATACGTTTTTTCGAACTTTTTGGAAAAAGTTTATAAACTTTTGCAAATTTAAACCGATTTTAAGAAGTAATGTCTCGTTTTTTTCTATATACAATTTTCTTTAAAACATTGTACAAAAAAATAGGTTTTCATAGAAAATACATTTTATGCATACATTTTATGAAAGCTTAATTCTTTGCCTTTCCATAACTGTTTAAAATTTGTAGGTTTAAAAATGTTTTGCTAAAGTATTTTCAAAATAACTCATAATTTTTAGGGTGTTTCAAAGTATTTGAAAACGGGGGTCGACAACCCCCACTTGGTCGCTTTTCAAGTTCTTACAAAAAGTTTTTTTTTTAGCAATTTATTAATTTTAAAAATTTAGAATCACAATTAAATATTTTCATTTCATCCGCTGTTTTGAATAAGTCTTCTACTTCTACCACCTTAAAAGTTCATTAGGCGAAATGCTGTTAACTTTGGTGCCAAAAAATTTGTCATTTAATCTACTTTTGAGGCTATTTATAAGTACGGTCATTATATCGAGCAACTCTAAAACTATACAAGAGTCATTCTCAAGAGCTAAAATAATTGTATGAAATTCCTGCATTATGTTTTGCATAAAATATAAAAATGCTTCTGATAATCCTTAACTTTTACATTCTTCTTCTTCATTGACATCATTATCAGAAATTCCATATGACACATATTCCCATAAAACTTTTTGGCATTTATTTTTTCCTTCCTTCAAATAATACATACACTTTTTTCCACAAGTTATTACTGTGTACTAATTAGTAGTAAGTAAATTTGAAGTAATAAATAATATAGATATTATTGTCGAAAATTTCTATTTAGCTGGACAAATGATATTTTAGCTTGAAACTGGACAGGCATCAAAAAAGCTGGACAATCCAGCCAAGTCCAGCCAGGCTGGCAACCATAGGTTAGGTGGAGGTCGTTTAATCGACTGAGAAAGAGATTTGGACCAGTGCTGCCAGACTTTTAAATATATGTATTTAAGCAATTTACTTTGGCTCATCTAAGTTTGTAGAAACAACTTTCCTTTACTGACTTTTACATTGTAATACATATCTTATGATTAATGCATTTTTTTCTTTAGGGCATATAAATGGCATTTTAAAAATACCTCACACTTGTAGGCTTCTTCTTATACAATGCATATTACATTTCCGCTTCAATCTCCCTAACCTGTTGGTATTACAACAGCATTTTACACAAGTTTTACATAATTTCATAAAGTTTTCCCCACCCTCTCTATAAAATTTTATAATAAGTTTTGCATCTAGTTGTTTAACTAAAGAATCAATTTTATATCCATCAACAATTTAACAATGTTGCAAAATGCAAACACACACTGCATGCACTTACAATCGAACACCAAGATTTTCCATCAAAGTTATTTGTATGTGTGTGAGTTTGGCTATGTGTATGTGTGTTAAGTGAAAAGCTGTCAATCGTTTAAACTTGTCAACATTCTCGTTTACTATGCAGACGTATTCAAACGGAAGGAAATACTTGCGGTTATGCCACCTTAATCGACACTCGATTTACTTGTTAGTTGGCAGCTATAGTCGCACACTTATAAACATACTTACATAACTGTGCATGTATGTATTTGTCAGAACATATACAAATGCATATTTTCAAATATGTATTGAAAAGCAAACAGAAAAACTTCAAAACTTGTGTAAAATGCATGTATTTAATGGTAAGAAAGGGCAAAAATGGCAGAATAATTTAACAAAGTTTGTTGGGGTATAGTTGATTGGATGGGGAAGAAAATTATTTCCGAGGTTTAAGTGGAGAATGAACTGACATGGTTGGATCAAACATTAATTCATAATAATGTGTTTATACTGTTGGCACAGAATATACAGAAGTGTCAAATTTGACGTTTAAAAAACGCCAAATCAGATGTTAGGGCAGTTCTCATAAAAAGAGATAGCAATATATTTTGTACTACAATATCAGTGATGTGTTAAAGCAAAACGCTATATACGACACGAATTTGGTAGACAAAGAAATGTGAACAAAACAAACAAATAAATTTGTAAGACAATTTTTTCGTAGTCTGTGGCACAAAATTTTTTAAAATGGAAAATTATAAAAATGTGTGTATTGTTTACGTGTAAATTTAAAGCAACAAAATTCTTGGTTTTTTTTTACATTTGCAAAATAAAACTCCACATGTACAATGGCAATTAAAAGTGAAATATTACAAAAATAAATGATTGCATCAAACTAAATCGGAAAGAAATTGAATTATTGCGGCAGAAAATTAAGACTAAAACAAAATGAAAAGGGCAGTTACTAAAAATGAAACAAATATAGAACTATATTATTTTCTGTCTCGTGACGCCTCTGTATACTTTGTGCTGTTGGCATGTTTTAATGCTAAAAATTGTAAATAAAATTTGAAATTTAAAAATTTAAGAAACTTAAAATTTTGTATTTAAAAATTCAAAAAATTTGGAAGTGGTACACTGCAACTTAAAAATAAGAACGCGTCATATTAATTCAATAAAGTTCATTATATTAGTAAAATTATATTGAAATACGATAAATCAATTATTTACAAATTAATAATGTACCATATTGAAATATGAACATTCCAGGCTTAATCAACTGTGTAATGAGTTCTTGAATATTAGGGTTGAGCAAAACCCGATGGCCTGAATCTGGCGAAATTAAAACCTCGAAAGGACTTACTTTCTTATACTCAAGAAAGCAAACGTCTGAACAATGGTCCAGCGGAATAGTAATTCTCTTATCAAAAGTAGCATCCGATTCACTTATCGAATGGAATCCGCACAGCGACAGAATTATTACAGCTAGATTCCGAGCCAGATCCCGAAAGCTCACTTTCATACAGTGCTACGCACCCACAGAAATGTCTGAAGTTAGCGTCAAAGAAGAGTTCTGCAGTCAACTCCGGGTTCGTCGTCTGTCCATCACGGCGACATAAAGATTGTGATGGGGAACTTTACCGCACATGTTAGCTCCTCAAATAAACACCCTAAGGGTAATCATTGAACAGTATGTGGAGTGAAGATCTCCCTTTTACATATATCGCATTTATAGACTTTAAAAAGGCATTTGATAAGCTCGCTTATCAAAGTGGAAGGCACTTGAATGCAAATGCGCCCCGCCAAAACTAATTTCTCTTATAAGAAGCTTATACAATGGCTCTACTTGTAGAGTACTTCATGAGAAAAATCTCGGCAACAGGATTAACGTAAATGCAGGGGTACGGCAAGGATGCGTCATGTCACCTCTGCTGTTCAACATTGTTCTTGATGTAGTGATGAGGACCGCAACAGAAGACTCCACCGGAAGCTAAACAAGCAGATAGGAACACGAAAATCAGCATATTCAATTCCAACGTGAAGTCAACATTATTGTATGGATGCGAGAAAGCAGTGGTTGGGAATTTTTGCCTCATCCGCTTTATAGCCCAGACCATGCCCCGTCCGACTACTATTTCTATCGATCGATCCGTATCCCAGAGAGAGCGTTCTCTGTGATACGCTTCACCTTAGAACTGAGTATCAGATATTGGCTTGTTTCGCTCTTGGCCTCAAAATATGAGCAGTTCTTTTGGCTTGGAATCCATAAGTTGCCAGAAAGATGGAAAAAAGCCATAGCTAACAATGGCAAAAGCTTTCCATAAATTTATATTGTACAAATATTTCAAAATAAAGGATAAAAATTTGAAAAAATGTCGCATATTTAAGTCATACACCCATTAGGATTATTTGTGTCGAATTTAAAGCTGATAACTTATTACACTATACAACAAAATCATTTTTTTTTTTAAAATTGCAAGGTCCGGTCAATAAATTTTGATAGAGGAGACAAAAAAAATAGACACGTGTATCGGCGTTTTGAAAGTTTACATCTGAATTTCATTTGAGGGGGGGTAAAAGTTTCCCAACTCTGGCACATTCTTATTGTTAATCGACATAAGAAACCATGTGATCCTTACATTTTAGGTATAAAATATGTCCAGCAAATTTATATAAAATGTTACGGAGAACATTTTTGTAGAATATGTTAACCCTCTAAATCGTCAAGGTATGGGTCTTTTTTGTCCTTCTTTTAAAAAAGAGCAAATAACACCATTAAAACAATGATTTAAGGGGTTAAAATGTTCCGAAAAAATATTTTCCGTGAAATTTTACTATAAGTCCCTGAATACACTAAAATGGAAAATTCAACCAGAAAGTCTGAAATAAGACACAAAAAAAGATAGCTTAAGGTTAATTTCGCATTTATTAAGAATTTTATTTTAAAGTACCCCAAAAATTTACCATGAAAAAAGTAGTTCAAATTTAACTAATAATTACTAATATCTCTATTATTTTACCTTCGATAGCAAATTTGGATATTAGTATTCATTAATTACATTTTTTTAGCTCTAGGCAATTCCACTTTATTACCATACAATGTCCAGCATATTGCAGCGATCAGCGAATGAATGCTTTTGAATTTATAGTGTTCTTCAATAGGTCCGCATGTCTGAAGAAATATTTGACCTTTTGACATTTCTGATAAACAAAGAGCATTTGGAGAATTTGTTACCCTACGTTCTTATCTCAAGGGCCTATCGTCTCAACAACTAACGCACATAGCTAGATCGATCAACGAATGAATGCTTTTGAATTTATAGCGTTCTTCAATGGGTCCGCATGTCTGAAGAAATTTTTGACCTTTTTTTCTGTACCCCCAGGTTTTCGATTATTTCGATGTTGGGTATAAGAAAATTTACCTTATGGAATTACTTGGATATTATGATACTCCACATTAAAACTCTTCCGATATATTATTACAAAATAACTGAAACTAGAAAGTACTTTCATCAATACCCAAGCTACCAGTCAATATAGTTGCAACGATGTTTGCATAACAGAAAAAACAAAACTTTAGTAAAATGTGGTTTTTGAATCAAGTCTAAGAAGGCCATACCTTAAAGTAATGTAGCTAAAACACAAATGTCTTTAGAAATTTTTGTTGATAAGGTCACCCTAATTTAACTATTTGCATTTCGGCTTGACAGGCATAGAAAATCAAGCAAGAAATCATTGGATTTAACTTTATTATACATCCTTCCAGCTGTAACTACTCAAAGTTTTATTATGCTCTGTAAATAATTGTACTTACAAGTGGCGAAGTGGGTGTTTGTGTGGGTTCATATAATGATGATGAGTGTAAAAATTTTTCAATTAAATGTCAAATCATGGTGGTTGATGTTTTATTTTCATAGTTTTATTTTATATAAGTACATACATATATTTATAGAGGGTGGTTTTGGTTTTTAAAAGCTGTCAAGTTTTATTTACATGAATAGAAAATTAAAAAAAAAACACAAAATAAGTTAAACTTCAATATAATATTGAAAGAATGAAATGTGTGAGAGAGGCAACAATTAAATGCAATTGACAGCTACAACAACAACACAGCAATTTCTTACGGCCTTACCTAAATAAAAGCCTCAAGCGTTAAACAAATTTAAAACAAAATCAAAAAATTGAACAAAATTTTAAAGCATTTCCGCTGCGTTTTTCAATATGCTTCATACAAATTATATGGACATGAGAATTTTTGACAAATAAACAATTCCCAAAGTTTTATTGGGGTATGGCTGTTAGATTTATTGTTACTTCTCTTTCAGATTGATGTTGAAGCTCTCTTAATGGTTAAAGTCATAGAGCATAGACATAGAGCTGAAACTCTACTGTCAAAGACCCAACTCAGTTGTCAGAAACCTAAGTGGTGAGAATGTATTAGTAGAAAAAACTATGTGAAAACAAAAACAACACTCGTATGTGTGATTATTTTGAGTAACTTTTTTTCTTCTAGTTTCCGCTCTATGTTTCTCTATGGTTAAAGTTCTGAGCAAGACTCGCCAATAATGTTGAAAAGAGAATTTGTTAAGAATATTTGTGTACTTCAGTTTTGGTCTGACAACCTTTATATGCTTGTTCTTTATAATGAACTCTTAAGTCTTTATTTGCCAATTGAACTTTGAACATTATAGCCTCAATGCTGGTAAGTACATATTTTATATTTGGAATAATATTGGGGGAGTTCCATAGATAATAAAAACTAAAGTAAAATATTGTTTTTTTGTTTAGATATTTTTGTTCAAAAGAAGCTCTTTTGAATAGAAATAGAGGATTACTGTCTGTCACAATATAAGGGAGTTCCATAGCATTTTAATTTCTGTTCTACTAACTATACTTTGAAATAACATAGTAAATTGAAAATTAATTGCTAATTTTGAGAATCGCTCTCCTACGAAACTTTCCTTACAATAAATCTCTATTTTAGCTGTTGAAATGTTAACTTGAAGTTGATTTTTTTTTCTTCTTCTTCTGATTTTTCTCCTTTTCTCTTTCATTTTCACGCTGTGTTTCATTTTTATAATGTTGATTATTTGCTTTTGGCAAATTTGATTGTTCTCCAAACAATGTTGTGGTATTTTAGCATTTATTTTTCAACAACTTTGTAGAAGGCAGCTACATCAGCAGCAGCTAACAAAAAAGTTAAACAAAATTGAGTTAAGTGTTCAATAAGGCAAACAAAAAAAAATCATCATGTTTTAATTTTGCTCTCTACCACTTCTTCTAGTTTCATGCCATTCCAAATCGTCTTTATTATAATTGCGAGTGTCATGACTCATGACACTTTAGTTGTCAGGTTTATTTGACATGAACAAGTAAGTACTGTATATTCAGTTAATTTGATTTGATTATTTATTTTTTTTCTTGGTACAAGAAAGTTAGTAAATACCATAGTAGAAAAATAGAAGGTAGTTTCATTCTCTCTTTATTTTTTAAAATTCTACGTCTGACATGCTTAAGGATTTTGACGTTTTCGTTAAAATAGTAATACCATATTAATTAAAAATTTTCCCATATATTCTTTGAAGTTTGTGAAAAAATTAATACATAATTTCCATTAATTTGAAAAATATTAAAAAAAATATTAAAAAAAATATAAAAAATATTTACTATCAAATTGGGATCAAAGGTAAGATTTTCATTTTCAAATATTTCAAAGCTAATTTGTGAACATTATTTTAAGATTTAACAAACATGAGTTGCATTTTCCCCAACTGTGAAAATACCAAATATTTTTGCAAAAATTCAAATGTAAATTTTTTTAAAGTCCCTACATTACCTAACAAACGACAACAGTGGCTGGATGTATGTAAAACTTGCGAAGAAGATTTGCCAAAAGAGCCAATGGTGTGCTCCGACCATTTCCTTAAAAGCAATATTTCAGTTAATACATTAACTTCCAACACAACATACTTAATAGATTTTTATTTAAATACTAAATTATAAATTACACATTTTTTGTAAACAATTTCTCTAAAATAAAAATCATTTTTAGGAATGTGGCAACGCTTTTTATAATGCTCACAAAATAAGGAAACTTCAAAAAACCTTATTTGAAAAAAAAAATTTTGATTGAAACTACCTTCTATATTTTTATCATGGTAAATACAATGTTGGTCGGAGAGAGAAAGTTAATTAAGGGGGATTTAAAAAAAGTCTTGAACTGTCACATTAAAGGTAAAAAAACGCGTTTAGTACTATATATAGATATCAACAAAGGATTTCTGCAGCACTTGAAGCTAATAGATCAAATGTGTCTCAAGATACTGTAGGTTAGTGAAAGGTAGAAGAATATGGATGGACCAAAGCTAGTTTTTGTGACTTACCTTGATTTTTAAAAGCACATTTGTATCATGCATTGACCAGAAGGGCGATCGACGAATTTTCTTGTATTTTACTTGCAATGCGATTATTCAGCAGAAACTATATGATACTGCACAGAACTGGTGGTCCAAAAAATGCACCTGTGTTATTGCGAGTTCAACCTGAACCGTATATGATGCTGCAAATCTACTTACAGGATTCCGTCGTGAGAAAGTAATGCTATTTGTTTCTATCATTACAGGACGCAGTCTAATTGGAACACATACTAGGAAAATAGGCCTGCGGTTTACTACAGAAGCTGTCATAATGAAAAAGAGGAGGAGACTGTGGCCCACATATTCTGACATTCTGTCCAGCATGGGGGAGCGCATATTTGGAACCATCCTCCTCTCGTGTCTAGAAGAGCTATCGAGGATGAAGCAGAAACTCATCCATTCCTTCATCATAGAATCTTCATGGATCAATTTGGAAACTACGAGTGTCGAACAGGATACTTGCTGTTTACTCTTGGATATCACAAAGAGATCAACTTTTGAATGGACCCTGCTTGAAGAGTGGCTGCCAGTGGAACCTAACCTATCGTCCAATGAAATGGATTTTGTTCGTGTAAGGAAAATTGGCTATAAAAATGGCTTTGATCTCGAGTTATTAGTTCATCGAGAAAACAGTTTCACTATGACAACCGAGTTTGTCACCAAACGAATGATTCGATTTGCGTCAGTTTTGTTTCAGTTTACATCCCATGACTTCGAAGTTGCGTTGTTAGTACTTTGATTTGTGTCGTTAATATGAAAATGTTTGTACAAATGTATGTTTTTATTGAAAAATCTATTTTCAGCTAAAATTATGAATTTCGGAAGCAATTAAACGGAAATCAATACAAATTATGGAAAATCGTGCTTCGGTATGCATCTCATTTCTCGGGTCCAAATTAGTGACCCTAATCGGGATATTGTTGTACGTTATCTCTGTGTATGCTTTCAGAAAGATAGCAGCAAATTGAACTGGTTCTGGCCTACCAAAGTTCATCTATAGGGAACAATACTTAAAACAAACCACCATCACATATACATCATATTTAAGAAATATTTTTAATCCAAAATGTTACATCAACTCATCCTACTAAAACTTTATTACATTATACCTTCCTCGTTTATAGACCATCTCTTCAATTCATATTCAATTTCTTTTTTCATTTACATTTGATTATACATACACTGTTTATAATCGCAAAATTGTAACAACAAACCCACTTTGAAAGCTGTCAACACCGGATATTATTATTTGTTTGGCATTTCTTTAAGCAGCGTCTTGTCATCTTTCCATTATTTTACACTCCCAACAAAACAATCAAACATGACGTAAAATGTTAATAATATGGTAAATATAGAAACAACAATAGCAATAATAAAACAGCCGCAGGATATAAAATGTGAAATATGCTAAAAAGGGATTTCTCTACCTAAATAAACAAACTTCAAAAATATTTATTTATATTATCATGTTTGCAAATGGGATCCATAGACGTACACACATACGAGTGTGAAACAAAAAAAATAAAATGAAACATCAATATTATGGCGTCACTTGAAGATTGATTGCATTCTAGAAAGTTGTAAAAAAATAAACACCCCTTGAAAACAAAACAAAGATATTATAAAGGGTGTTAAAGGAGGAACTTTTATCTGTAACAGATAAAATAAATTTTTAAACTGTTTGCAAATATTTCATATTATTGTAAAAATATTTTCGTTTACATACTTTTTTCAAGCATAAGTGCCAAAAAATGTACGTATATCATAAGCAAAGGATAAAAATAAATTATTTTTTAAGTTGTTTCTTTTAACATGACATTACTGTCATGTACACTATGCTGCTGTTTGATATTTTATAATACAATAATCGATTTTGATCGATGCATGGAAGGAAGTAAGAACATACCCCACTAGTTTTTAAATTAATGTCATAATTTTATTAATATTTATCAATGTCTTAGCTTAAATTTGTATGTTCTTAATATCAATTAACTTAATGATGTATGTTTATATCCAACTCAAAACGGCTAAGCTAACTCATCACTGAGGTACATGCATCGAATAACTATTGCAATATCGCCAATAATTAAAGTCATTTTCGAACATGAGCGTAAAGTAACAGTGATAACTAAGTATAAAATAATACTTAATTCCACCACATTCTTGACAATGTAGTAAAAGTTACATGGATGACAATGTATTCCATTTCCGTTCACGTCAACGTCCACATGAACGAAATATATTTTTTATGATTCATGCAAAAGTACTATCCATTTTCCGAATATCCATCCCCAATTTATCTCTTAGGTCGTCTAGATTTGGAAAATTTAAGTTTGGGTGACAAAAATTCTGATATTTCAATCATAATTCTTCTTTCTCAACTGAATTTCTTTAGCTAAAACCGAAAAAATCTGTATATATAATCGAATCATTAGATTGGCTACAAAATTTGTCATAACAAATAATCTGACCAGTTTACCGTAAACTATTCCATGATAGATCCCTCGTCTAGGCAATAATGTGGCCATTGAAGATACGATGCCCAACACTTAGCCATCGTAGTTTTAAACAGTTCATACGCAACATTATTACAAGGTATGTCTGCATGACACGGTACCAAGGATAACTTCAGGTCAGTTGTCTAGCTATTTCAGTAAGAGTAAACCGACATTCATGCAGCAATCTAGACAACGATACCAACTATTTATGGAAAAAAAAATACTCAAAAGCTCTAAATATGTTAAATATTGGTGTTAAATGTTAAAAATAAGGGCATATTTGAATTTATAGAAATATTTGGATGTATTTATAGAAATATTTGGAAACTAAATTTTTCCTTTTTTAAGTTTCTAGTATATGTCCACTATTCAGAACCTTAGGTTAGGTTATAGACTCAGCCACTTGCAGTAGCTGACTTGGGTAATTCAAGGACCCAAGTCAGCTACTGCAAGTGGTCCCTTTATGGTAGTCTAAAGGATCATGTTCATATCCTAAAAGCAGGTCCTGTACGTATTGGTGTGGCACTCGGTGCCGAACTAACCCGATGCACGAATAAACGAATACATCTTCCAATTATCCACCCTCGCAGTCCGTGTCCCCGATAAGTCAAAGCAATGACAGAAAAGGTATTCTACAGTTTCCTCCTTATCTTCATCATGACAGATTTTACAGATCATTCAGATTGCTTGCGCACCCGCCCACAGTCGATACAGAAAAGCGTCTATCAAGGAAGAGTAATGCTGTACAATAGTCTATATTTTCAGGGCTATTAGCTATACATACCAACATATTCGCATAACCGGTAAACCAACTATGATTGGTTCATGACTTTATTTAATGGCAAACAAAATATAATTCAGAAACATGAATTGAAAACAATTTTCAAATTTTTGTATGAAAATCTCGCAATTTTTAACCCTTTGATGTCAGAAATGGGTCAAAAGTTACATGCATTCAAATTTAAAAAAAATAAAAAAGTAGTTTTTTTCAAAAATTTTATTCGAAAAAAGTATCTACGTTAATGTTCAATTATAAAAAAAATAAATCCAAAATAAATTATGTGTTCATATTTTTCCGAAAGACAACTTTTTGGGAAGTACTATAGAAAAAAATTAATTTCAAATTTTGTATTACTGACAGGTCCAGAGCCTTACGAAGTAGACCTATTTTTTATGTAAATTTAAAATTTATGCCGAATTTTCTCTAATCGCATAGCTGCTTTCAAATAATCGAAACCTCTTTTGCATGAAACAAAGTGTTCCTAAATATTTTGCAAAGGGAATTTCTAGCTCAAGAATAGGTAGGATTTTTTAAAAGTTTTTTTGGAAATTGTGGGATTGTCCAAAAATATTCTTTTATTTCATTTCTGCTTTTGAATTTTAATCAAAAATGTCTATACAAGCTGAAAATTTCGTCAAAAACAAAACTTTTATTGCATTTTTATATATTCTAAAAAAATCAACAAAGATTTTTTATTCCCATACTTTTGAAAAAAAGTATTCCATTAATTTTTTAATTCATAAAAATTTTATAAATTTTTGAAAAGAAGACACAATTTCCTATACGCTGATAATAATATGTGTATCTTATCTTTTCCACCAGTCAAATTTATAGATTATTAATTAAATAACATTTCAATAAAATTCGGAAAGATTTGAATCCATTATTAGGTAAAAAGCAGACAGGTAGGTAAAAAAAACTAAAATTATAATTTTCAAATGCGAATAACACGTAAAATATAAGAGATAATATATAGATGTCTTCTAGTAGATTCTATATATAAAAATCTTCTAAATCGAATCGAGAACAAAAATTTGGCATCATTTTTAAATGTATATATCATAGGAGGAGCCGCAGAACAAAAAGTACTTTTTCGATTTTTTTTAAAAAATTGATTTTTTTGGTATTTTTATAATATTTGGGCTGAAATCTTCTAGAAAAAATCAATTTCCCAAAATTTTTAAATTTCCAAAAAAGTACCTGATATGTATTTACTATTTAAGTTATTTTAATTGTTAAGCTCTCTTAATTATGTAAACTCTCTTAGTTACACTATTATAAGTACAACTTAATATTAGCCTAATAAATCAGTCTTTCAGCGAACTTGAACACGTTTGTTTCAATTGTAACATTGGCGACGAGGATGAAAGAAAACCTTAATGGTGAAAGACGAGAAAAATAAAGACGAAAGTGTTAATGAAGAAGTCAACATGGCAAAGTTTATCGGTACGGCTGACCCTTTTATATTAGGAGATGATTTTAGTTTATACGTTCGAAGACTTGATCACTTGTTTAAATTGAATGCGGTTAAAGATTCAGAAGAGATCGGATTTTTATGCAGCTTTGGTGGAGCCGAGTTATATAAAATTATTGTTTCCCTAACTTCTCCTAAAACGGAAGACTACTTTTCATACACAGAATTGGTTGCTAAATTGCAAAATCATTTAAAACCGAAAAGAAACATTATTGCTGAGTGCTATAAATTCTTCAAAACCAATAGAACAATTGGTCAGAATTTGCCAGATTTTGTAATAGACCTTAAACAACAAGCACACACAGAGAAAACAGATTCGTGATAGCAACCGAATTTGTTGCCAATCGAATGATTCGGTTGCACGCATAGAATTTTTCGGTTCTATTAACAGAAAGTCAGTTGACAAGGAAGAATTTCGGTTAAAGCAACCAGACTTTTGTTACCCCTTTTAAAATTTTGTAGCCACAACTGTAAAATTCGGTCACTAAGGTAGAATCATTCGATTGGCTACAAATTCGGTTGCTATCACGAATCTGTTTTCTCTGTGCAGTATTGTGAATTCGGCAATTTTTTAAATAGAGCATTGATAATTCAATTTGTTTGTGGAGTTGGTGACGAAAAGATACACCAAAAACTCTTAAGTGAGGGCAAATTAGACAACTTTGAAATGACATTAGAGTTAGCAAATGCAGTCGAATTGACAACAACAAATGTAGAAATGATCAAAGATGAAGAGGAAGAAGTAAAACTAAAATTTGTCAAGAACAAAAGGTATGATGCATCAAGAAGAGATGACCGAGCAGAACATCGAAGCAGTGCAGTAGTGAATAAATCAACAGCTATAACACAACCGAACATAACGGAAAACAAATACAAAGATTTTGTAAGAAAAAGAAGGAACAAATGAAAATTAAGAGTTTAGAAGAGGATGAGAAAGAGGAAGAAACCAGTTTTTGTTCTGCGGCTCCTTATAGGTTCCCCATTTTGGGGCATCATGGTTCGGCACTTCCTTGGTATTTTAAACTCAAATTCAAAACTCAAACTTGTCAACAATTCCTCTATATCCGTGAGAAATTTTGTTGAAATCGGTTTAGAAGTTACAGATTTATTTTTTGAACAAGTAATGCATTTTTTTGGATATTTGGAACATTAATAGAGATAGATCTAAGCTTTTAGAAAATGGTTTGCGTTGGTGCATAGTTTTAACACAGCAAGCGATACAGTTGGGCAAACTTGGTCACATCAGGCCAACTAAATATTTTAAAATTCAAACATTAGAGGAATAATGCTATCAAATTGAATGAGAATTAATACATAGTTCATCATATAAGGAATCTTTTCTTTATAATTAATGAAATATTACTAGTTTTTTTCAATTAGGAAAAAAACTGTGAAGACTGTTAAATGTATAGTCTATAATATTCTGCATTTCATTATTGCCATTAAATATTCTCCAAAAAAAAATATGTTTTTCTATTTTTTTTATTACATTTTTCAACTTTGGCATAATGACAGCATGACAGGATAAATTACTGGCAAATGAATATGAGAATAAGGCTGAATCACTACCACCTTTCAAAACCATCAACAACATTATCGTCATATCACTCACACTGACTCACACCACCACCTACAACCACTGACAGTTCTTATGTTGCAGCCACACACTCTGCAACAACTATGAATTACATTTTTCAAAACTTCATTTCAAATTGTTTTATTTTTTTTTCTTCGTCCTTTCTTCTATATAATTTCAAACAGTCATTTGTTATCCTGTATTTTAGTGTGTATGCATGAGGGAGACTTGTTATCCTTCTTTGCTTTGCTAAATTAATAGGCATAATAATTTTCTGACAGCCCAAGGATACTTAAGGCATTTGGGAGTGTCAGCTACAGCCCTTCATTCCCAAAAAAAAAATGAAAGAAAGAAAGAAGTATTCAACTGAAATTAAATGATTGAGTGTTTTGTCTGTACGTGTTTGTGAGTATGTGTGTGTGTATTTTATATATCAGCATGATTGAATGACTGACTGACTGAGTTGTGTCAGTCAGTTTTATACATCGAAATCTTATGGATGCATGTGGTGTTTCAGAAATCCAAACAACAACAAAAAAATATGTTTGTATATTTAATTTTTGTTGTTGTTTTGTTTTTATATCATTGACAGACAGGTTGATGATAAATGATATCGTCAACAGTTGGTAATGATGGCTTAGCTGGGGTGTTTTTGCTAGATACTTTGGCAAATATTTATTTTTTTTCATTTGTCTTAATATCTGTGAGAAGTGTAAAAGGCCATTGTGTTTCGGTGTTAAGGCCAGTTAATCACTTGCTGCATTTTGTCTTTGTTTCTTTTAAAATCAAAAATTTGCGACTATAAGAGATCAAGATAGCTAAGATTTTTATCGGAAATAATTTTTGTTAGCTTGTTTTCTAACACATTGAAGTAATCTTGAGTGATAAGATAATGGGCATGAGGGTACTTATATAGTCAGAGCAGTTGAATCGAGAAGTCGCCTTGTCGCCTTTTATTGTGGTTACTCATGGACTGCAGATATTTTTCCTAAGAATGTAAATATTCAGAACCGATAGAAGTCGTCATATCAACTGAGACATGCTTTTGCCTGCTTGTTATCTAACACATCGAAATAATCTGGAAATAACGCCTCCAGCCCAAAATCCATATCCAATACTGAGTTTTTCTAAATGCATTTGACGCTCAGCAGTGGTATAGAAAAAAAGAGAGAAATAAATCCGTAACTTCTAAATCCTTAGTCCAATGTGAATTAAATTTGCTGTCGAGTTTAACTTTTGAACTTGGATCGCATGGGCGCACCAGGGCACACTGTGGTAAATTACAAATCTAGCTGGACAAAATTAAAAAATAAATTCCTTCTAATCATTTAATGAGCTTCTCAATACAATAGGGAACTGTAATTCATGTTTTGTTTTTTTGGTCTTTAGCTCCGATTAGGAAAAACTAAGCTTTAAAGTCAGTTGTTGTCAACAGGTACATTAAGATTTCAAAGAGAAGTGTATTTTTTGTGTGACTTTGGTTTATGATTAAAAAGGCTACGGTGATTTTATTATCATAATTCTTTTATATTATTATTAAGCTCTATTTCAAGGAAATATGCAACAATTTTCATTTAATTATTTCCATTGTAACTATTAAAAAAAAATATTTTTTGTGAGAAGATCAGAAATTGGAAAAAATAAAATATTTCCTTTTTTCAAGTAGAGTTAATGCTGTTTATTCCGCATAGTTCCGCTGTAAAACTATATTTGGGTTAATCTGTCAAGTGTTCATTATAAGGTAAATCAAAAACATCTTGCGCATTTTTGCGACCGCCATACATTTTTTTCACTTTTCCAGTATGACCTACACAAACAAAAAATAAAATATTTCCATTTTCAAGTAGAATTAAAGCTGTTTATTCCGGATAGTTCCGGTGCAAAACTATATTTGAGTTAATCTTTCAAGTGTTCTCTTCAAGGTAAATCAAAAACATCTTGCGCATTCTTGAGACCGCCATAATTTTTTTCACTTTTCCAGTATGACTTTGAAGAATGGGTAAAAACTCCCAAAATACATTGGAAAAAAAAGTCGGTTTTTTATAATCGTTAATATATTTGAACTCATTTTTTATATGATTCATAGGTGAGAAGTGAACCCAATATGATTTATTAATTTTGTCCAGTTAGATTTGCGATCTACCACACTGTGCAGGGGTTCGGCCAGGGGTCCCCAAAGTTGGACACCTCGGGTATGTTCAGTTTTTAAAACGATCCTATTTCTTCGTCTGCGTTCCAATTTCAAAAAAATTACTTTCATCGATCACTGCAATTCAATTATCTCTTATAACTTAGGAAATATTTGCATTAGAAAATCAAATTTTCAAAATTTTTACCCACCCTACTGGTTTTTGATATCAGAGTGTCCAAATATTTCCCGATTTTCTCGAATTTTCTTTTATTGATCTATTGATCTGATCTAGCAACAAATGTATATATCAAACAGAAACATAATTTTTTAAAAAGCGTGACTGACTTCAAAGTTTTATGCATTTGAATTTAAAAAGGGCCATTTCGCTAGTTGATTTTTCGCTAGTTTTGGGAAAAAATAACTTTTTTTCTTTTTTAAGTTATCTAAAAAATTTCTAACAAGATGTATTAAGAATTTATACGTTTTGAAAAGCTAACTTTACATTAAATATTTTAAATGAAAACACATTTGATAATTAATGATACCGAGAGGATCAGGTACATCCAAAAAAACGCCTATTTCTTATATAAAATTTAAATTTTGGCCAAAATTTCTTAAATCGCATAGTCGATATCAAAATATAATAACCAATTTTATATGGCCCAATATGTTCTTAGTTATTTTGTAAAGGGTACCGAAAACTCCTCCTCTGGTATGGATATTATAGCAAACAAAAACTAAAAATTCCATTTTTGGGATTTTGAAACACTTTTTTAGAAATTGTGGGATAGTTAATATAGTTGTTTTTATTTATCAATTTTCAATAAAAAATTCTAAATTGTTTGAAATCTATTTTTATTGCTATGCACCAAAAAAAATGTTGTTGCAATGTAAACTTGCAAAATTATTTATAAAAACCAATAAAAAAACATTGACAAAAGTCTACATACGTCCACAGCATGTCCTGGTTTCTTTTTGATAAGTCTGCAGTTAAAACAATATTCAGTAACTTTGAAAACACTGGTAGAGTTAAAAACAAGCTGCGAAGTGGTCGCCCAAAGAAACTACATCGTAGAGATGTAAACTTCATTTTAAAAGAAATCAACAAAAACTCAAAAGTAAATACCACAAAATTGGCCAAAGAACTCGCAACAAGATCAGAAGTTACTGTTCATCCACGAACAATTCAAAGAACTTTAAATAATAATGGTAATTAAAGCAGAACTCTCGTAAATTAGCGAACGGATCGCAAACTTCGTTTGGAATTCGCCCAAAAGCACTTTGAAAAGGAAATGGAATTCTGGAAGCGTGTTTTGTTCACTAATGAGTTGAAGTATAACATATTTGGGAGAGATAAATTATGGCGCAAAACAAATACAGCAATGGATCCGAAAAACTTACTCGCTA
This sequence comes from Calliphora vicina, assembly GCF_958450345.1. Classification (NCBI taxonomy): domain Eukaryota; kingdom Metazoa; phylum Arthropoda; class Insecta; order Diptera; family Calliphoridae; genus Calliphora; species Calliphora vicina. Next base: position 112,178,101 of record NC_088781.1, on the reverse strand, counting down.
CAGTTAAACATGGTGTTGGCAGTGTGATGGTTTGGGGTACTGTCGCTGCTTCTGGAGTGGGAAAGTTAGTGTTTAATGAGGATAATTGGATCGTTATCAGTAAAAATCCATTTTGGAACAAAATTTGAGAGCATCCGTTGATATTTTAACTCTTGGTTAAAGTTGGATTTTTCAGCAAGATAACGATCCGAAACATTGGTCCCAAATTGTCAAAGATTGGCTACTCTACCATGCCTAATGACAATCGTACACACCACTTCAAAGCCCGGACTTAAATGTTATTGAGCACGTCTGGGAAATTCTACAACGGAAGATCCGAAAACATCTTCTTACATGTGCACCAATGTTAAAGGAGAACCTTCCAGAAGAATGGCAAAATATAATGTCCGCAGAACTGGAAAATTTAGTTTCTTCGATGCCCAGACGCTTGTAGATACCCGTGGTGGCCCAACGAAATATTGAATTTAATGAAAATTTGTATTGCTGAAAAATGTTTATTTAGTGTACAGATCGTATGTAGACTTTTGTGAACATATTTTTTTTAATTTTTTGTGAATAAAAGTTAAATTAATTATAAATTTAGCGATATTTTTTTGCTATATTACTAAAAATTAAATAAAACTGCATCATTACTTTTACTTATTATGGTTTAGAAGTCCGCGAGTTACGAAAATAATGGTCGTATGTAGATTTTTGTCGGTCACTGTATATATTTTTAAAAAATATACAAAATTCCGTATCCATTGATAGTATATAACATGTCTACTACTTACTAAGCGAAAGTTCGATTTGGGCCATTCTTACCCCCCAAATATTGAAAAATTTGACTTTTGACCATCACGATTTAAGGGTTAACGTTTTCCGATTTTAGTAAAAGTTTCAGAGTATATTTAAAATTATCTGGTCTACAATATTCTGAATAAGTTTTGCTTAAAATTCTTAAGAGTAAGTAAATAGAGCTCATTCGCCAAATAATTGGTTTTTCTCGAAAATTTCAAAATTTAAATCGCAGGTACGGAAAAACTATAAGAGATATTTTCATAATTTTTTCACATTTTTATTCCCTATTATATTCTTAATAAATCCCAATGAGATGATCAATAAATTCTGAAATTTGTTTAACAATATTTTTAAAAATTTGAAAATGGAGTTTTGAAACTGCCGTTAAAAAAATTTTATTTTTTTGTTCATACCTAAGAATATGTTAACGGTATCCTACGAAGACAAAAACTCATATACAATTAAATATGGACATATTTTACGTAAAAATGAGCTTTTACTCTAATATTTATCAAAATATGTTAATTTTGTTCCTACCTTTCTTGTTCTATTTGCCTTAGACACGTTACTGGCCTGGCGAATTTTTAATAACTTTATAATTTTTTGACTAATTTCTATTTTTTATGTCTCATTAGAACGACAATTGCGTACACGTTTCTATTTTTTTAAATTAAATTGGAAAAGTAATTTTTTAATGGCAAAATTTTTACAAAAAACTGAAAAAAATGCATTTTTTCCCCTTGTAAATGCATCTCAAAACTTCAGAGGGTCTTAACCCCAACCGATTTACCTTACCCACCATAAAATATGCGAAGTGCACGGCTTATTTCCCGAACAAAACACCTATTTTGATAAAACATTTTTATCCTTTGCATGTTGAACGCTTTATCCGTCTATGGTGATTTGGCAAAATAAAACAAAATAAATGACAGCCAATTCCACAGATTTGGTTTCAATAATATGGCAGCTTTCAACTGTCAAAGTTCGGAAGTCCCTGTTGGAAGACCCTTTCTATCCGTCTTTTACAGATCATGGCTAAAAATTTTAATATTCTGGACCGAGGGAAGCCATCACCAGGGACTTGACTTTTCTATTTCATGTTAATTGAGACATGCTGCACTAGACTGTGTCTAAAACACACAATAAACATATGTATTTAATTATATTTTTCACTCATAATAAATAATTTTCCCACACAAAGTAATAAAATTGACTTATCATTTTGAAAGCAAAAACTCACGACATCTACTACATAGTTAAGATAAATTATGCTATAATGACTTGGTATATATTTTTCATAAATATTTCTAAAAATATTTTCATAAAGATATGAATTTTATTGTTCTATACATGTTCATATGTGAGACTAAAGATATTGATATAAAACCTCCCATAACCAAAGAAACAGGATGATATGCACGTTCCTGTTAAAGGAGCAAATTCATATAATAAATAAATATTCTCACAACTCATCCCTTTTTTATAGAAATGTTAATCCCACTTTTAATGTATAAACTCACAACAACTTCAATCAGTCATTGTCAACAGAATGAACGAAAAAAAATTATTAAATGTTGTCATAATCCATTTCATCAATTAGTTATTCAAGTTTATTTTTCTGTGTGTGAGTTTTTCTCTCTCTGTCTTCACACTACCAGCAGTTGTAGATAAAATGACAAATGACTTAGCAATAATAAAAAAAACTCACATAAAAACAAAAATTATGAAATTTATTTTTTGAATATCATAAATTTTGAATGTCATCAAAATATTTCTTCTCTACATTATTTGTTTACACGAGTATAATTTTCGTGTTAAATATTAATAATAGCAAGCAAACAAACTCAAAAGAATGTCAAAGAAAAAGAAATATTATCATAATTTTGCCTTCGTCATTCATTTAATTATAGGTTTTCGTTAAACGAAATCCATCTTTTTGATGCCCTCATAAATAATATGGCTTAAGTAGTCGTATAATCAAATGTATTAAAATTATTAATAGATCAATCAATTAAAGTTTATTTTTGTATAATACTTAAGGTGAAATTAAAATAACTTTTAACTAAAAGCTTTTTATGAGTATTTAAAATAGTAGAATAAATAAATAAATTTAAATCCAAAATGTAAGATCTAGAATTTTTTTAAATAAAGGAAGTACAACTAACATTCCAATATTCCATGACTCTGGCGCATAAATCAGGCTGAATTTAAACGATGACTTGGTTTATGTTGGCTTTGAGGGTCACTATGGTTTGAAAAGGTATCGAAGGTATTCGCGTAGTCCTTTGAATTAAGAAAACCCCACAAGGAAAATTCTAACGGGGTCAAATTGCACGATCTCGGTGGCCAGTTCACATCACTTCCATGTGAAGAACCATGCACTCAAATCGCTAGTGCAGAATGTGCAATGCGACATGACGTGTGTGGCACGTAGCGCTGTCCTTTTGAAACCACATGTCGTTGGTGTCCAATGGACACTGTCCATATCGTCCAATTCAAGATTTCGTAATCATCGACCCATTTAGCCATTATATAGATTTATGGTTATTTAAAATTATCAGTTGAAACATTTTAAAATTGTTTGTACAAAATATATTTGTTATCCGATGATTCAGTGTATTATTGCTGCCCTGTTGCTGCCTCTGATTTTGTCGGCATTTTTCTTTGTACAATAATTTCAACTTCTCATCCAATAGTGTGCAATTAGTTCCAAATTAATTTATTTTTAATATGCATATCAAACTTTTATTTGTCTTAAAACTAGGGCGAAGTGACACTAGTTACTGGGAGAGCTCCCACTCTTTAATCAAAATCTAGCATACATATTTATTATAATAGGCGTTTGATATCTAGGGAATATTCCTATAAAAATGCAACCTGCTGTTTCTTATAGATCCATAAAGAAAATGTATTTTAAATAAATTCAAGTCTTTTCTGGTGTCGGAAACGCCTCATAAACATAAAACACAATAAACTTTTCAAAACAATTTAACACTCATTTAGTAATTTAGTTTTTTACGATGCACACATCAAACGCATTATAAGCCGCCCAATGGCCAAATCCCTGTTAACAAATTTATCTAGGTATTGTTAAATTTCCCTTAAACAGCAACAAATTATGGTATAAATCGTGTAAAAGACACGTTTCATAAATTCATTGACAAAACAATAAAAATTAAATAAAATAAAATCCCCTACAAATATAACTGAAATTTCCAATACGTATAAAATAGGGTATTCATTCGAAGAATCGAACAATTTTTTACGAATAATTTATAAATTAATATTTTCGAATAATGAATAATTTCATGTGGAATATTGGTATAAATCGAATACAAATTATTGATTTAATTTATAATTTTTCATAATTCTAAAATTTAATAAGTGGTAATGTTTATAAACTTTTTTATGATTTATGACCGCCATCAAAATGGGTGGTATATTGATTTTCTCATTCCGTTTGTAACACATCGCAATATTCATCGCAGACCCACAAAAGTATATAAGTTCTGGGTCCCTATGAAATTCTAACACGATCTAGCTGTGTCCTTCTGTCTGTCTTTCTGTTAAAACCAGACGGCTGAAATTTTGCACAAATACTCTCTGTTGGTAAGGTTTATTTGGTATCCGTCATTTAGCCCAACGGAATGTTAACTGATATCATGAATGGATATTGCCCATTTTCAATACCAAACAAAGCTTATCAACAAATAGTATTTGTGGAGAATATCATCACTGAAAAGTATTTACAAATGAAATTGTGGGTCAATTGTTGGCCTATTCACCAAATGTACTACGATAACGATGATCGTGAGGCTTCAATTCCTGTACGAGTTGAATTTTGAAAGGACGCAAGCCAATATCCTTACTTAAAATTTTCCATATAGTGGATGGGCACAAGTTTAAGTAATTGTTGAGCGCGATGACGAATTGAAACATTGTGGGTACCATAAAATGCACGTATTGTCCTATGAGTTTGTTGAATTGAACCATGATATTCAAAATAAATTTGAGTGTCTATTCATAAATTTGCCAACACGAATTAACATCAGATCAGCTGTCACAGAAAACAGTGCAGAAAAAAGTTTTCCGACTCTAAACAAGTAAGAAACTATGGTCGGTCAAGCCCGACCATATAATACCCTACACTAAGTAAAAGAGCCAAAAAATTTTTCTTTTAAAATTTCAATAATTTATATTTTTGAGTGATTTTTGGAAGTGGACCTTATATGGGGGCTATGACCAATTATGGACCGATCACCATGAAATTATGTCGTGTGATTTATGTCTATATTAAAGTTAACTATGTTGAATTTTGTGTGTTTACCAACATTTTTAAGCGATTTATGCAGGTTAAAGTGATTTTCGGAAGCGGGTCTATATGGGAGCTATGACTAATTATGGACCGATCGTAACAAAATTTGGTGACATGAATTTTGTGTATATAAAACATATTTGGAGCGGAATTTGTGGAGATACATATATAAATTAAACATTTATGACCGATAAAGTCCAATTTCGGGAGGACATTTGTATGGGGGCTAGGTGAAATAATGGACCGATTTCAGCCAGTTTCAATAGGCTTGGTCCCTGGGCCGAAAAAATAATATGTACCAAATTGGATCGAAATATCTTCAAAATTGCGACCTGTACTCTGCGCACAAGGTTTACATGGACAGCCAGCCAGCCAGATGGACAGACGGACGGACGGACATCGCTTAATCGAAAGTGATTCTAAGTCGATCGGTATACTTTAAGGTGGGTGTTAGACTAATATTTTTGGGCGTTACAAACATCTGCACAAAGGCATAATACCCTTCCCACTATGGTGGTGTAGGGTATAAAAATACGCTATATATTTGATCGTCATTGATGCCCTTATATATTTCATCAAATAATACTAGCCAAGATGTTATCTCAGAAGAAATTGATACTGAAAGTTATGACGACCTGCAATTTATTGAACTAGTTCCACAACGTCGAATTAGTTAGCCACTGAGAACTACTACTAGTGAATTTATTTTCAACTTATGCGCAACGCTATTGGCTGGTGAATTTAACATAGGGATGTCATTGTAGATGGCCGGTGGCTAATCGGCATTTGAGAAGAAAAATAAAAAAATAATTTTTCATAACCTTTCGTTTTCCAGTCAAATGCGTTAATCACTAAACCACAGAGCTTTAATTACTACCGCTCTCTATTTGTTGTTAAGAATTGGACCTGAGCCTACTCTAAATTTTTGCATTATCAGTGAGTACCAAGTGATTAATTCTCACTTTAGTTTAGTTTGAAAAGGGTGTACACTATGTGCACTTCCACTCGGAGACCATAAGATCCATTGCGTTTCCTTTCAAAAATCATATCGAGCCCTTAGCGCCAAATTATCGTAAGCGACAAAACACAAAATTTACAGGAGAAGGTTTTTTTGATTATTTTGAAATTTATACATAGAATTAAAAATTTTATGATATATAATTTCGTTCAAACTCTTTGTCTATTTTTCAAAAATATTTCTAACTTTTGACAAATAAAAATTTATGGAATACTTTATTTTTTGCATAGATACAAATTTTTCGAATTGAAATTAAATTTTTATTTATAAATAGTTTTTAATGAAATTTTACAGTTATGTAGATTTTTCTATTCAAAATGGAAAAATAAAAACGAATTTTGAAATTTATTATCAGCATTTCCGCAATTCCCAAAAAAGTTTTGAAAAATTCAAAAAATGGGATTTTTTAGTTTTTTGGCTATAATATCCATACCAGGGTAGGGATTATCGGAACCCTTTACAAATTAATTGGAAACATATTAGGCCACCTAAAATCGGTTACTATATTTTAATATCGAATATGCGATTTGAGAATTTTTCCTTAAATTTTAATTTTACATAAAAAATAGGTGTTTTTGAATGGACCTGGTCCCCTCGGTAACATCAATTTTTAATTTTTGTTTCATTTAAAATAATTTATGAAAACTTCGCTTTCAGAAAGTATAAATTCCTTATACATTCTCTTAGAAATTTTTTGCGATAACTTAAAAAGAAAAAAAAGTTCTTTTTTCCCAAAAAATTTGCGAAAAATCGCCTTTTTAAAATTTTATAAATTCAAATGCATTTAACTTTCGACTTAGTCATTATTTTTAACAAATTCGTTTTCTTCTTTGACACATACATGTGTTGTTAGTCCAATAAAGGAAAACTGAAGAAAGTCGGGAAATATTTGGATACGCTGTTATAAAAAAACTGGAGTAGGGTGGGTACAAATGTTGTAAATTTATTTTTAAATACGAATATCTCCTAAGCTATAAGAGATAATTGACAGCGACGATGAGGTTTTTTGTAGTGCTCGATGAGAAGATTAAATATATGTAATTTTTTTAAATCGGAACTCAAAGGAATAAATATGATCGTTTTAAAAATATAACATACCCGAGGTGTCCTATTTTGTGGAGCCTTGGTCGAGCCCCTGGTGTGTCCATGAGGTCCACGTTCAAAACATAAACTCGATAACACTTCTTCTTTGCGCATGTGAAATTTCATTCAAACCAATCTAATCATTTAGAAGTTACAGATTTATTTCCCTCTTTTTTTTCTATACCACTATGTTTTGCTTACAATAAAATTCATTTACTGTAAAATGTAAACATTAATTTGCGATAAAATTTTACCCCCTATATTTTTGAAGTTATTAACAATTTTGACATTCTGAGAACGCTAAAACATCAGTCGGTCCATAACATTTTAATTTCTGCAATAAAAAAAAAGTTTAGAAAATGTCGCTTACGATAATTTGGCGCTAAGGGCTCGATATATATTGAAGACAGGGTGTGAAAAAGAAGAATTCAAATCTGCATAGAAAAATTACTTTTTTACGGATTTGAAATCACTGTAGAACGTCCTTTAAAAAGCCAACCTATTCCCAACCTAAACTGTTACTCAGTTTACAGCCAGCAACACTAACGAGTTCATCCAGAAACTCTTTCCTAGCTATTTAAATCTATGACACTGTAGTCTAGGGCAGTTGCGAATAATATGCTCTACAGTCTCCAGCTCCTCTACATCGCCACACACCCTACAAAAATCCTGTGTACCATTATCCCCAATTGTACCATAGGCCCCAATTGAGCAGTGATCGGTTATCACTTCTACTAGAATTCTGAGGCTGCACCTATCCAACTCAAGTAGTGTTTTGGTTGCATTTTCATTCAGTTTTGGCCAAAAGGCGCTGGACACTTTGCAATCCGTTCTACTGCTCCAGGATTGGTTGTTGGAGTCACGGAATCTTTCAAATATTAGCCTGTAGTAGTGACACATAGAAGGTTTTACCCCCCGTTCAATAGTACCATGTCTGGCCAGTTCATCTGTTACCTCATTTCCCGGTATATCACAGTGTCCCAGTACACAACACAAACTTATTCAGCCCAATTATGAAAAAAATTCCCCTGAAGTAGTGTAAACAACAAAGTTTTGTTGCTTGGAAAATGTCGGGAAGTTTTGGTTTATTTCTTTAATTTGAAAAAAGTGCCACTGAAGCACACCTCTTGCTCACCAAAGTTGATGGTGAATGTGTACCATCGGTTTCAACGTGCGAAAGATGGTTTGTTTGGATCAGAATTATTGATTTTGACACGGAAGATAAAAATTAGAGGCATTACTCCATGCAGATTGTTGTCAAACTCAACAAGAGCATGCAAAATCATTGGCGAGCTACTCAAGCAGCTATTTCAAAACTTTTGCGAGCAGCAGGATTTAAAAGCAGGGAAATTCGTCACTATACGAATTGAAGGCGAGAGACCTTGAACGGATATTTTGTACATCCGAAATGATATTTTAACGCTATAAAAGAAAACCATTTTTGCAACCAGCCTAATCGACACCAAAGCCAAATATTCATGGTGCTAAGGTAATGCTAATCACAGGGAACCTGTGCCGAACTCAACTGATTCGCTTGAAGCGAGCATTAACCGAAAAACGTCCAGAATATGCAGCCAGACATGAAACTGTAATATTCCATCATGACAACACTCGGCCACATATTGCAATACCTGTTAAAAAGTATTTAGAATTAAGTGGTTGGGAAGTTTTGACTCACCCGCTTTATAGACCCCGTGCGATTACTATTTGTTTTGATTGATGCAGAACGCTCTCACTGGGATAAGCTTCACTTTGGAACAGAGTTTCTGATATTGGCTTGATTCGTTCATGGCCTTAAAAGATGAGCAGTTCTTTTGCCTTGGAATCCATATGTTGTCAGAAAGATGGGAAATGATCATGGCTAATAATGCCCAATACTTTGAGTAAATTTATATTGTACAAATGTTTCAAAATTAACTAACCATTTAAAAAAAATACCGCATTTTTAAGTCATACACCCAATAGCTAGTGTAAGGTTTCCAATTGACACTTTCAAAACTCCTAAGATGATCTTAAAGTTTATATATGTAAGTGATGTTATTACTGGTGGCTTTAGACGATACGACTTTGTGTGTGACTTGATGAGGGGTAAAACCTAATATCCTACATTATTTCAAAAAAGTTTATTATTCGAATAATTAAATCAATTTTAAATGTGTTATCGAATTATTTTAACAAGTTAAAATCTCTTATTCAAATTATCTGTTTTATTCGAATAAAAGAAAAATCGATTAATTTGGATACCCTTTATAATGGATACGATTTTGTTAAAGTTTTTTTATTAATTTTTATGCCGTTTCCAGTGTTTTAGTTAAACATGGGTGCATGTTAAATTATACAAACAACGTACTCGTATCTGGAGGTTGGTTTCCATTTATTTTCATTTTTTATTTCAGTTTTGTTTTTTTTTATATCATTTTTGAGGAGAATTTACGATATTTTGCAGGTCATTTAAAACATAACGTGTAGAGATTAAAATGGGCTTAAGAATTGTTTTACATGGCGGCAGGGCCCTTTGAAGTTTAACAATTCTCAAACGTTTTAAACATACATACATGTGTAATGTGGTTGAATGAGTATTATGGATTTTGTATTTATAAAGTGGCAGTGGCAGCGGCAGCAGCAGTGTCGGCAACTATCTTTTGATTTAGCGCTTTTACTCCAATGTTTGTTGTTTTTCATTTCGAATTCAGTCAATGTTAATTTGTTTGTTGCTGTTTACTGTGTGTTTGTCTCTATGTGTAGTATGTAAATGCATTTTTAATTAGGTATCAAAATAATTTAAGAATAATCAGTAAATTTATGTCTGTAGTCATTTAAATTGTTGTTTTGTACAACAAAAAAAAATAAAAAAATTAAGAAAAATTTTATGCATTTTTCATTTAGTCATATTTAATGATTATTACGGGGATAAGGTGTTAAAATTTAAAATGTTGTATTTAAAATTGTAATAAATTAAAGTGTTGGCATAATATAAACATAAATTTATTTTATCGATAATTAAATATTTATACTCATATTGTATATTCTCACCAGAGGAGGGTTCTTTCGGTTCGATGGGACTACTTTAGGTAGTTGTAGATTTATTTTAAATTAATGAAATTTATTTATTGGTAAGCAGTCTTACATATCTGATAGTTTCGGCTAATTAACATAAACACTTTGACAAGTTTTGAGGCATAGAGTAGACAATTTAAACGGGGGCTGTATTTAACATCTCAGATGTTTTATTATTCTTTGCAGATGTAGTTTTCATAAACTATTTAGGAATCCCATGATTTATTATTCATTAAAGACATTGCTAAATACGACTACTAAAGAACTTGTTAAACAATGAACGAGTTAGGCGGGGCCAATGAGTGAATGTTGAATTTTAAAAACTAGTGAAAATAAATAATTTTTTTTTAGGCGTTAATTTTTTTAGTCGACTTTAGGTTTTGAATTTGGATCTTCGGATTGTCGGTGGTGGGCTTATCTCGGTTATACGCATAATTTAAAACCATAACAAATCTTTTTTTTATCTGATTGTACTATATATGAAATATCATAGTTAAGGTCTACAAAAAACCTAGTTACACCTAGAGATCGTTTCGTGAAGTTTAGTAGATATTTCAATTAAAATTGTTTTTTTACTTGCCCTAGTCTTGCATAAACTCCCTGCATTTCATTTCATGCCCCACCAAAATACCCCTCAAAAATCTGTTCAAAAACTTCCTTACATTTCCTCTCACACTTCAATACCTCACAACTCACAGCATTTGTAATGAGTTAATATAGCACTAAAGGACCTTAAGAATAAAACACAAACACAAAACTTTTACAAAACAACATAAAACTGTTGAAAACCCAACCCTAAGTGCTCTATAATGAGGTTTCTTTTACTAAAATAGAAATTAAAAAAATAAATATGTATTTCCACAGAAAGAAAGAATAAACTGCTCTGGCATTATAATGGGACACTTCACAAACCAACCACGATTAATAATGAAAATAATTACAGAAGCAAAGTAAAATGAATTTAACTCATCTCTATTTTATATACAATCTTTTGCAAAAGAAAACTTTTTCTCTCTCTCTCTTAACAATAAAAACAACAACAAAACACTTATTCAACAACAAATTTGTTGTTGAAAAGTAACTGAAACGTAAATGAATAACAACAATAACATTACAATAAATACAAATAACAGAACAATAATAACAAATACTTAACGGGGACGAGAGACCATGATTACGGTATACACTCACTCGTACTTATACGAACATTAAAAATATGGCAGTTTAATTGTTTTTACAGTTGGTCTGTCAACTTTTTTCTGTCTCTACTATATATAGAAAAAAAGCAACAATAACAACAAATTGAAAAGCACTGTTTGTTGTTATTGTTATTTTTTTGCCCTTACTATCAAAGCGTACCTTGTGTACTCTTGCCACTTATGATAATGATGACGGGCAAGGATGATGTTGTCGTTGCCGACAATAATGGCAAATGAAGGAACAAAACGTAAGGAAATGAAAATAATATTGCCTGAAACCTTTCTTTGCAAACACACACATAGTCGGAATCACTCATTTATACAGTTACAAATAAATTAAAGAGGCTTTTGTAAAAAATTTTAAAGAAAATAAGCATCTGAAAGAACTTAGAGAGAAGGTCGAATACTGTGCACCCTAGACCCCCAGAAATACATAGAAAAACAATCTCGATTGAAAAGAAAATACGTGTGTGGGAATGTTGTAAATTTCTCTTTGAAATTTTTGACATTCATATTAAAAAAAATATTTTATATTCATTGAAACTTCATTTCTCATTCAATAAATAATTAATATTTCTGATCCTTATGCAATTTTAAATCAAACACTCTTACATCAAAAATTCAAAACCAAGAGAGCTAACAATTTTTTTTTTCCAAAGTTGATTTTTTTAATTTTTTGGAAAAAAAATTTTCGAATTTTTTTTTTTTAAATTTAAAATTTTTTTTTCTTCAATTTTTTTTAATATTTAGCAAAAAAAAACTTTTGGTGAAAAAAAAGATTCGGGTTAAAAAATATTTTTTCCGATTTTGACCCAATGTAGGTCCAACTTATGGTCTATATATGCGATAAAGGTCTTTGAAATATCTATCATTAGATATACATATTGTCTATATTAATGACTTAGTAATCCATATATAGGTCAAAAATAGGTAAAAAATCGAGGTTGTCCTGGTTTTTTCCTTATATCTCAGCCATTTGTGGATCGAGCCGGAAGAATTCCGGAGATATTGATGTATAAATCGTGTATGTAAGTTATTTAAGGGCTTCAGAAAGTAGATTTCAACAGACAGACAGACGGACATAGCTTAATCGACTCCGCTATATATAAGGATCCAGAATATACATACATATATACTTTATTGAGTCGGATAATTATATTGTGGAAATTACAAAAAATTACAAACTTATATATTCCCTTCTCACGAAGGTGAAGGGTAGCAAAGTAACATAAAAGTATGTACAGAACATTTTTAGTATTATCTTAGGCAAGCATTGATCAGAGCCAGCAAAATCGTCCCAGTTGAAGCAGAGTTATGGACCAAACTGTCCATCAAAAAATAGATTTTTCAAAAATTTACATTTTGTTCAAATATATGCAGGTTATGCCATTAAATTTTGCTGACGTTGTTACTATTAAAAAAGGACAAACTTTTCACACTCTATTCGTTGGTCTGTATTTGATATTCAATGAGGTCTGTCAAACTTTAGCTTGCATATGTCTTCAAAAATATTCATATTCGATTATTATTACACTATACAACAAAATTAAATTTTTTCCAAAATTACAATGTCCGTCCAATAAATTTTGATAGAGGAGACAACAAAAAAAGACACGTGTATCGGCGTTTTGAAAGTTTACATCTGAATTTCATCTGAGGGCGGGTTAAAGTTTCCCAACTCTGGCACATTCTTATTGTTAATCTTCATAAGAAACCTTATGATCCTTACATTGTAGGTATAAAATGTGTTCCGAAAAGTTATGTAAAATGTTACGGAGAATATTTTTGTAGAATATGTCTTTTTTGTCCTTCTTTTAAAAAAGTGCAAAAGCCACCATTAAAACAGGGATCTTAGGGGTTAAACTGTTCTGCAAAAAAATTATACGTGAGATTTTACTATACATAAGTCCCTGAATACATCAAAACGGAAAATTCAACCAGCATGTCAAAAAAAGACTTAACAAAAGAGAGCATAGGGTTAATTTTGCATTTATTAAGAATTTTATTTTAAAGAACATTTTAGGTTTAAAATGTATTCAGCAAATTTTTGTAAAATGTTACGAAGAACATTTTTGTATAATATGTTAACCCTCTAAATCCCCAAGGCATGGGTCTTTTTTGTCCTTCTTTTAAAAAAGAGCAACAAACACCATTAAAACAGGGATTTAAGGGGTTAAAATGTTCCGCAAAAATATTATCCGTGAAATTTAACTAAATACACCAAAACGGAAAATTCAACCAGAAAGTCTGAAACAAGATACAACAAAAGAGAGCTTACGGTTAATTTCGTATTTATTAAGAATTTGGATAGGAAGTCTTCATTAATTACATTTTTTTAGCTCTAGGCAATTCCACTTTATTACCATACGCATATTTCAGCTATAAGCGTTCTTCAATGGGAGCGCATGTTAAATTTTTGGGGTACTTTAAAATAAAATTCTTAATAAATGCGAAATTAACCCTAAGCTCTCTTTTGGCGTGTCTTATTTCTGACTTTCTGGTTGAATTTTCCGTTTTGGTGTATTAGGGGACTTATAGTAAAATTTCACAGACAATATTTTTGCGGAACATTTTAACCCCTTAAATCCCTGTTTTAATGGAGTTTGTTGCTCTTTTTTCAAAGAAGGACAAAAAATACCCATGCCTGGAGGAGTTAGAGGGTTAACAGATTCTACAAAAATGTTCTCCGTAACATTTTGCATAAATTTGCTGAATACATTTTATACCTCAAATGTTCTTTAAAATAAAATGCGAAATTAACCCTCGGCTCTCTTTTGTTATGTTATATTTCTGACTTTCGGTTGAATTTTCCGTTTTGGTGTATTTAGGGACTTTTAGTAAAATTTTACGCATAATATTTTTGTTTTAATGGTGGCTTTTGCACTTTTTTTAAAAGAAGGACAAAAAAGACCCATCCCTGTTTTAATGGTGGTTTTGCACTTTTTTTAAAAGAAGGACAAAAAAGACCCATGTATTGAGGATTTAGAGGGTTAATATATTCTACAAAAATATTCTCCGTAATATTTTACATAACTTTGCTGAACACATTATATACCTAAAATGTAAGGATCACATGGTTTCTTATAACGATTAACAATAAGATCGGCGTCGGAAAATTTATTGGTCGGACCTCGTAATTTTTTTTGGTGTTGTATAGTGTTATTAGTGAGGCTTCCAGCACCTATTATTCTTGAATAGTTTCTCTATAATCATTGAACTGTATATAGTGCACTAGGGTATTTAAATAGGTAAAATTTAAAATTTAATTTAAGCGCCCACTTGACACGCTCTATCCCGAAGATCGTACCAATTAGATTACTGTTAGTTATTAAAGATAACCTTGATAAATTCGGAGTTGAATAAAAAGACAATAAACTAGCAACATGAGTATCCATTCGTTAATAATGGGTATCCTCCTTTGATTTAGTATACGTTCTGTTCGGAAAGAATCATTGTACAAAGTATATTAGTATGGTCATAAGTAGGGTATTCAATTAATCGGGTTTCAGGTTTAATCGGTTAATCGAGCAAATAATTAATCGAGGTTTGGATTTATTCGGTTAATAATCGGTTAAATTCTCGTATATTTGAATAGTAAAAATTTGGGTTAAATACAGATTAGAAAGATATTAACATATACTATTTATATTTCTGAAATCGCATGATTTGTGAAAATTTATTTAAGAAATAGTAAAATGTCATAAAACATTCAAAGACGTTTTTTTCGAAACGACTTTTTTGAATTATGACGTTGTTGCAGCAAATGAGCGATGTGTGATTTTTTTAGGGTTTTAGTGAGATCTTCTGAAATAATCTTTTATAAAAAGAATATAATTTAAACGATTTTTAGATTTACGATTTTTAGATTTAATAAAACTTTTCTTGGAAAAAAACTCTCTCGCTGATTGTATATGTTGGAGAAATAAAATGTTGGAGAAAAGAATATTCCTTTTTCGATTGTTTTAGATTTTGATTTATTTAATAGTTTCGTTTAGTTATCATAAAAGACTCATTTAAAAAAAGTTTCGTCTAAACATGTAAATACATACAAAGTTTCAAAGACATGTAAATTAAATATGTCAGTTGTTATTACATACCATAGCTGTAAATTGTGAATATTTTTATTCAAAATATTTCCAAAAACTTAATTATTTTTGAATTTTATTTATATTTGAAAAAATAAATTTATATTGAAATCATTCTATATTATTCAAAATAGCATACTAATTAATATATATCTATTTAGAATATAAAGCATTAAATATTATTTGATTTAAATAGAATACGATATTAAATATATTATACTGAAAAGTTTTGAATAAACATTCATAAAATTATACTAATATTATTTGTATTTTAGTAACAATAAGTTGTATTTTATTCAATATATAATGAATAGATTTTAAAATATTTTAATCAATATGAAAACATGTAATTATTTTCAAATTATATTTTTATAGTAAAAATTAAATATTAATTTAGTTTATTCAACTAGTTATAAATGAAATATTATTTTATTTATTCGAAAATTTGTTGATAGATTTTATTCAAAGCAATTTTCTTTGAATAATTTTATTTCTCCAAAAAAAAGAAAAATATTTAAATATTCAACAAAAAAATTTAGAATACTTTTATTCATAGAAATTTTCTTCGAATAATTTTATTTGTGAAAATAAAGTCAAATATTTTAACAACAAATTTTTGAACAGTTTTGTAAAAAAAAATTTTTGTGTGTGAAAATGAGCTCGGACGATGAAGATTTTTCATCCGATGATTATGAAACAGATCCTTCGTTTTCTATGAAAAAACAAAAACAATGCTCAAAAATAATTCAACGATAAATAGCCCTAGGAGGAATGCCATGTCAGACGATCATTTTGAACAATTAGTTACTTTAAAAAAAGTTTTCAAAAATAATTCATGAATTTTGTTCTTCACAATTTAAATTAATAATAAACCTCCAATTGAAACCATAAATCTGTGTTCATATTCAAGTAATAATCAATGAGAATTAGGGTCTGAAAAAATTTGTAATTATTTTTGAAAATAACTTTTTCAACTCAGAATGCAATCAGAAGACATTTTACATCAGTATTATTGTGAAATAAAAATATTCTTTAACATTTATTAGAATTATTTCTATTCAGTAATTTTTGGAAAAATAAATTTATTTGTTTCAAATTTGTGAGAAATAAAAATATTTCTAAAGTTTTATTAGAATTATTTCTATTCAATCATTTTTTGTTTGAATAATTTTAGTTTTTTGTGTTTTGTTTGAATAAATATTCCAAAGAAATTAGTTGATTTTTTTGTATCTAAATGAAATAAATTTAAATTTTATTCAACTTTGTTTTATTTGAATATATAAAATTTTACTATTTTCTAAAAAAATATCAATATAATTTAATTAAACTAATATAAAATGATTATATTTATAATTTATTTGGTTTTAAAAGATATAAATATGGATAAATTTAACTGTAAATATTATTAATAAATTAGACAAATACTTTATTTAACTAATAAATAATTTGGAAAATAAATATTTATAATTGGAAACAAAAACTAAAATAATATAAAAAATATTTATATTTTGTATTTTATTCACAAGTTACAGCTATGTTACATACTCCTAATCATGTTTATTGCATGTTCAAAAATATCTAATTTTAATTTGTATTTGAATTGAAACGGAAAAATAAATACAAAAAAATTGTTTAAAGTGCAAAAAAAAGTAATTTCGGTTAATCGGTTAATCGACACAAATTAATCGGTATATTTGTTATTTGAAAATTGGCAATTTCAAATTATTCGAACAGTTAACCGTCCCAAAAATTAATCGGTTAACCGATTAACGGTTAATCGATTGAATACCATAGTCTTAAGTTAAGTTCTTTTATTGCCGAATTGCATCAAGAAGATTGTCAATTTTCTCGCAATATCTCTGTCTTGCTGATGTGAATTTTTCCTTCCCTATTGTACTAAGTATATGCAGTTTTGGATTATTCAGAAATTAGGTATCATGTAAAAGTATACTGGTCCTCTCCAGTGATTCCAGATCAGTCTGCTTCAGCGACACATATTTTAAAATTAAAGAAATATAGCAAAACTTCCCGGATATGACGCATTGTTTGCACAAAATTCGACATTTTCGAAGCAAAAAAAACTTTGTTTTTTACACTATAATGTTCATTATCTAAGTGAGAATAAACGACAGATATGTACCCTTCAAAATTACATATAAGTTATTAAAAATCCCGCATTTGTAAATCATACACCCAATATAACAGAGCCGGACAAAGGTCAGGATACCATTAGGAGGAGACACACTAACGTAGTAAAATTCATCCTACGGATACGGAATTTATCAGACATATTGGAGTTCGAAAAAACTATGTCATTATGGAAAGATTAACATATTCAGATCATTGTCCCCACTGCTGCTTGTCTCTATATATGTATACATATGCACAAACAATGATCAATCGTAGGTCTATACAATTTTTGAAGCTAGGTCTATAAATAGTTCTATTCTACAATGATACTAAATTTATTTAATCCCATACCGACCGTAGGGTACTCTGTTCTTCAAAGTAATAAAGAAATATATAATAAATAAATAAAAATAAATGCGTCATTATTTCAAGTGGTACTTGGGGAATGACGGTTAATGTGAAATGTTGTTGATTTATATAAAATTCTTTTCACTACCTCTGGTACCACTTTTCATTAAACATTTCAAACCAACAAACAAAAAACACACAAGCAAATCAAATTGTAAAATTTTTAACAAGGGCTTTCTGAATGTGTCTGTGTAAAAGATTTTAAGTAACTGATTTGTAGCAAAAAAAGAAATCAGGATATGAAAATCTTTATAAATTTCAACAAAAAGGGGTGGAATGGTAACACTTTAATATTAAGTATTTTATTCCTTTACTCTTATTCAAAAAGGAAGCAACCAAAAAAAAGCAAACAATGTCAAAAGTATGAATAGCATTTTTTGATATAATGTAACCAACCATAAAAGGTTTCAGATTTCACAATATAAGAGGTTTTAAAATAATTGTTTGGTTGCAAAAGATGATTTGTTAGTGACGAGTAATTGTTATGTGAACGTAGATTTATTTATTTCTTTTTCTTATTGTTCAATAACCTTCTTTAAGCTGTTTCAATTAAATATTTTAGGGGACGTTGCTGTTAAGTTATTTATACAATTGATTTTTTATTTTTGGAAATCCTTAAAATTTGAAAATTATTGGGAACTTTTTAATCATACTTTGATTTTAAGGGGGAATTTGTAGAACGTACAGACTGCTGAAAAATGTTCTATATTTAAAAAGAAAAATATGAAAGTATTTCATAGCTGTTTCTTTAAAAATAGTCTCCAACTGAATGGCACAGATGCACTGATGTTATGGTGGAAATAAATTTGGCGTCTAATGTTGCAAATTTGAAAAATGTTTCATTTTAAAAACTTGTGGTCAAATTTCCACAAACATTTTACTAATGACTTAAATATATTATAATCTCTTCAGTAACCACCTTTTCCTGTCTAAAACATATCTTTATGGTCTTAAATGACATGTGATAAAAATAGTAATTCAATTCCAAAATACACAGTTCTATTATAATAAATGTATTCTTAATTAAAATACATTGTATACAAATAAATAAAATACCATAAAACCAGACAGACAGACATATCTCCTTAATACATTTTCTACCTCATCACACACACAAACATCACATTAATTTCATTAATTTATCACCGCACTAAATACTCAATATCTGAAAGTGTCACATAAAATTGATTTGTACACAAAAAGTACAAAAAAAAAATATTGGAAAGAACCAACAGTCACACACATGTCGTAAACACAGCACTAAGAACAGGAATTGGTATCAGTTGTGTTTGTTTTTTTGTGAAAAACAGAAAAAGTGGAATAAAAAATCCCGCAAAAGTAATCAGTAGTGAAGTAAATTACTGTCAAGTTTCTGTAGGTGATTTGTTATAAACAATGTGTAAGCATTACTTGTTTGGTTGGGTTTTTGTGTGGAATTGTTGTTTTTATAAAAAGCAAACATTTATCACTCAGTTCAGTTTTCAGAGGAACAAAAAATAACTTTTAAAAACAAAAATCAGAGACAATTTATGCATTCAGATCAGAGTTGGAAAATTTGGTAATAAGACACTTTTTAAATACTTTCAGGATTTGTTCTGAAATTCAGCTTAGTATACCCTTCATCACCATTTATGGTGATTAGCCTTTTTACTAGAAATATTCATCTAAATATGCATTCTTGATTCTTCAAAAAGTCTAAGTCGTTTCGGAATATGTCCCTCTTTCTGTGTGTGTAAAATACTCTCACGTCCAAAATACATAACCGAAATTAATGAAATTTGTTTATCATTGTCATAAGCAAATTGGTATTGAAAATCAGGAAAATCAATTTAATAGAAAAATAGCTATGAACCAAAATGTGGACCAAAACAAAAATCAGAGATGATTTTTGCATTTACATCATAGTTGGACAATTACGTAACAAACTGTTTCTTTTAATACAATTGTGTTTGGTGTATAATTGCATCTAAATATATTTTCATGATTTCTATCAAATTCTATTTCATTTTAGCTGTATCAGTCTGTTTGTGTAAAACACTCTCACGCCCAAATTACAAAATCGCAATTAATACAATTCACCTAAACTGTTTACAATTGTCCTAGTTATCTTGGTATGTAATATCATTAAAATTAGTTTAATAGAAAAAAAGTTGTAACTCACTATGTACGACAACCTCCAAAAAATTCAATGTTTTAAACAAAACCCATTTTTGTAGTTATTAACCGTATTTCCACTTTACAGTGTTGCAGAATTTTCTAACTGTCTTATCCTTTTGAAATATTTTAAAATATCACATAAGCGTAACAGAGGTATTTAAATTTTAGGCTCCAGAGGGCCTCACAACTCTGGATCAATAAAAAATTATCGATTTTGAATATAAAAAGTGAGAAAATATTGAATTTTCGAATTTGACCGAAAAACTCCTATTATTTATTTATAATATAAATTAACTAAAATATGCTAATAGGGGTTTCCCTAGGCCTTTCCGAATTTATCCTATTTTTTTTATCAACATTTTGAATTCAGATTTAGTGTTCAAAAATCCCAAAGCCGTCATTCCAAATCTTACAGATCAGTAACCTTCATCTACATAGAGGACTGGAATGTAATAAAAGTTACAGAATCTGTAGTGGACTCCAAGAAGACCAATTAGAAACAGTGACACTTCGGAAGAATAAAGAGGACTTTTTCAAATTGGGACTTATTTAATAATAGCCATCATAGATCGTAGTCAACCTGATGGGAAAATGACTACGGACAGATGGCTGCTTCTGGAGGAGAAGATCTTGCGGGCACTAGTGGACGAACTCGCATGCAGTGAGGATGATTCCTTCACTGCATTCGATGGCGCCAAATGGTTAAAGGGTGTCAAGATCATCGGGTGCGGTAACGAGAAGGCCCTAGGCTTTCTCAGTAACTGTATCCGAGGAGTTGGCGAACTCTGGCCCAACGCAAGAATCGAAATCGTCCCACTGGATCAATTACCTTTTCGTACGACGGTGAGAGTGTGGGTCCCTCCTCCCCTTTTGGAGGACGAAGCCACGCTAACACTTATAAAGCGTCAGAATAAGGAACTTGGTACAGAGGACTGGACGATTGAACGAGGGCGCTCTAGGGACAAAGGAGAAGGCAAGGATCTCTGGATCAAAATTGGTTCAGAATCCCTCCGACTCCTGCGTTCTTCGCAAGGCGTCATCAAGTACGGGCTAAACCAACTCCGGTTGATCTTGCCCGCGGTGAAGCGCAATGATGAACCCAAGCGGCCTGAGAGTGGTACAGATTAATCTGCACCACTCCGAAGCAGCATCGGACGATTTGCTGCGCTTCATGGAGAAGGAAGCTATCCACGTGGCCTTAATCCAAGAACCCTGGCTTGTAGCCAGTAAAGTTCGAGGCGTCCGGTCACGAAACTATGTGCTCCTTTCTCCGAACCCTGAAGGTAAAGTAAGGAGCTGTATTTTGGTCAGGAAAGACATTAAGGTTTTCCTTCTATCTAATTACAGTTCTGGTGATTTAACGGTAGTTGCACTAGAGCGACAAGGGTTACCAACCCTAATCATATCATCTGCGTACCTACCATACGACGAAGCTAATCCGCCCTCACGTGCCGTACGCACACTTGTAGACTGGTGTAACACAAGGGGCCATGATCTCATCATAGGATGTGATGCTAATGCCCATCATACTCTGTGGGGGAGCTCGGATATAAATGACAGGGGTGAGTGTTTACTTCAATACCTTCTATCTACTAACCTAAGTGTTTGCAATAGGGGTAATATACCAACGTTCTTCAATAGGATCAGGGAGCAGGTCATTGATATTACTTTGGTAGGGAACACTGACTCAGTTAGAATTCTTGATTGGAGAGTTTCACTCGAGTGCTCATTCTCCGATCACCACAGGATAGTGTTTACGATACAGCTTACACTGGATAGGGAAAAACCCTTTAGAAATCCTAGGAAAACCGACTGGGTCAAATTCTGTAATCTTAGTGACATCATACCACATCCAGCAATGGATAGATTAAATGGTACACGGGACTTGGACGACTCGGTGGATTTTCTATCCAGGTCATTAAGGGAAGCCTACTATGCTTCGTGTAGGGAGCGGCAGGGACCTAGGAAATTCCGGCAACCATGGTGGAATCCTAGACTAATGCAGCTAAGAAAGGAATGTAGAAAACTTTTTAATAAGGCGAAGAGGGACCAAGACTTGTTAAGCTGGGACGATTATCGTCAAAGCTTCAACACTTTCAAGAGGGAAACCAGACGGGCAAAGAGGGAATCTTGGGAGCGTTTCTGTGGGGAACTGGAGAATACCACGGAGGCATCGCGTCTACGAAAGGTACTATCCAAGGATCCTGGTACGCCTGGATTCCTGATGAAACCGGATGGTAACTTTACTGAAAGTAGTATCGAAACTTTGGAACTGCTTATGGAGACACACTTTCCGGGTTGCAGGGATGATGAAAATGAGGTATCCGCTTCGGAGCATCTTGCAGCTTCTCAAATCCACATAAGTGAATTAGTTAGATCCATTGTTAGCGTGGAGAAAATCTCGTGGGCGGTGTCATCTTTTAAGCCCTATAAATCACCAGGTCCAGATGCCATATTCCCAGCGTTACTCCAAAAATCGATTTCAACCATCATGCCATGGCTTATAATGATATTTAGGTACAGCCTGGAAACAGGATACATCCCTAAAGAATGGAGAGAGGTTACAGTGGTATTTATCCCCAAAGCGGGAAAGGTAAACCACAGTACCGCAAAGGACTATAGACCGATCAGTCTGTCATCGTTTTTATTGAAAACACTGGAAAGATTGGTCGATATCCACGTCAGGAACATCCTCTCCCCTGATAATTTCTGTAGGGCACAGCACGCATACCTTAAAGGCAGGTCGGTGGAGACAGCCTTGCATGACGTTGTCGGAACTATAGAGGGGACACTTGACAAGAAGGAATATGTTATGGCATCTTTCTTGGATATAGAGGGTGCGTTTAATAATGTGAACATATCCGCAATAGTTGATGCACTGGGTGACTTATGTGTTGATCAGCGGATAAGGAATTGGACAGAAAATATGCTTAGGAGCAGGGCCATTAACTCTAATATGGGTATTGGTAGGACAAGGAAAGTTGTGACAAGAGGCACACCACAAGGTGGGGTCATCTCTCCACTTCTGTGGAATCTTGTCGTAAATAAAATCCTTTTCAGGCTCAGTAGGATAGGTACCAAAGTAGTCGCATATGCTGACGACGTTGTGCTTCTTATTCAAGGGAAGTTTCTTCCCACAATAAGTGAACTCATGGAATCAGCGCTCAGCGTTCTGCTATCATGGGCCAAGGAAAACGGTTTGGGTGTTAACCCTGCCAAAACCGAACTGGTTCTTTTCACCAGGAGATATAAAACTCCAGAATTTAAACCTCCACGACTGGATGGTACTTTTCTGAAGTTTTCAAGCGAAGCCAAATATCTTGGCGTAATTTTGGACTCTAAGCTCTCGTGGAAACGTAATGCTGAGAGTCGAATGAAGAAGGCATTATGTGCCTTCTATATATGCAAGAAAACCTTTGGGAAGAGATGGGGTCTTAAACCATATATTGTACACTGGATGTACACCGCGGTCATAAGACCTATTTTGACCTATGGGGCTCTTGTTTGGTGGAGAGTGGTGGACACTAAGACTCACCTCTCTATTCTAAACAAGGTACAAAGATTAGCATGTCTTGCAATTACTGGCTCTATGAATTCCACACCTCAGGCCAGTCTAGAGACGATGCTAAATATAACTCCCCTTGATATATATATCAAATGCATTTCTGCTAAGTCTGCTCTACGACTCAAACAGTCGAGCGGACTGAAGCACGATCGTATTGGTCATGGCACCATCCTACAAAAGATAGGCAGGCCAATCATAGGGAGGGAAACGGATTATATAATACCCACACCGAATTTTGATAGAACATTTAGGATCAGAATACCGACAAGGGATGATTGGGCCGCGAACTCTGTCCTAAGAGATGACGTGATCTCAATCTATACTGATGGTTCAAAGACAGAAAGAGGCACGGGCTCGGGAATCTTCTCAGATGAGCTGGACCTTTTGATGTCTCTTCGATTACCCGATACCTGCACGGTTTTCCAGGCAGAGATTTATGCTATTGATACAGCCGCGAGAAGAATCCGGGAACTGAATCTCGAAAATTCGACCATACATATCTACTTGGACAGCCTGGCATCAATCAAGGCTCTTAACTCCAACGTGATTAGGTCGAAATGTCTTCTCAATTGTATCAAATCACTGGCACAACTGACACAACATCACGTGGAGTTGATATGGGTTCCAGGACATGCGGGCATCCGGGGAAATGAAGTATCTGATGAGTGCGCAACCAACGGGTCGTCCCTGGACGTATCTCTTGCGCAAAGGGATATTCACACTCCCTTGGTGACAGTATCAAAATTGATAGATGAATGGGCTTTGAGCGAGACGGAACTCAGGTGGTCAAATATCATCACTTGTAGAATATCCAGAATGCTCTGGCCCAATCTGACAGAGGATAGAACTAAGACTCTTTTGTCTCTTAGTAGGAATTCGATTAGACTTCTCACGGGTATAATTACTGGGCACTGCATGATTGGACATATGTCGGAACGTATGGGTTACCCACGTTATGGCTATTGTAGAAGTTGTTTAGATGAAGAGGAGGAGGAATCGGTACAGCACCTTCTATGTGAATGCCCAGCCTTACAAGAGCATAGACTACTACATCTTGGTAGAGCTCTTTTCCATGATCTGGACTGTCTCAGGGATGTGTCACTAGTGAATATGATTGGGTTTATTAGAAGTACCGGCTGGTTCCCATAGGGACCACAGAAATCACATAATAGACGAAACTAGGGAGGGAAACTATTCTCACTTTATGTGTGACATTTTCAGCATAAGGGAATAGTACTTCTAAGGGTACCACAATGGGCCGCAAGGCCTCCGAGTGAACTCGCTAACTTGCGAGCAACCCACGTAACCTAACCTAACCTAATAATGAAATAACTACCAATGCGTGCGACTTATTTCATAACTTTTTGTTGAATAAAACAACTCCCATCGAAATTTTTGTTGGGGTTTATTTTTTGTTTGGGAGCAACAAAAATTTCTTTGAAATACCGGCCTTTTTCCTCTCGTATGTATCCAAAAACGACTTCCCTCAGTAAAGATTTTTTGCATTGCCGGCTTTTGGCCGTTCTCAAAGGTTTTCTTCTCTGTTCTGTAGCAAAAGCTGACTTCGTTTAGTAAAAATTTCGTGCATTGCTCTGCAAAAAGTATTTTGGAACATATGTATCTGCTGAGAATAAAATTATTACTATCCGAATCCGGTATAAGATACACCCCAGAGGAGAAAACCGTTGAGCCCTGCCATAGGCCAGCAAAGCAAGAATACTATAGTGAGCATAACCCTTTTTTATACAACCCATAGGATACAAACTTTACCGTTTGTGTAAGCATTAATAAGTACAATGCTCCCAAATTATTAATTATTTCAATTTTGTTGGAAGTTATTTACCACATTTTATGGAATAATATTTTTATTATTATAAAACTGCCAATTATTACGAGTAATTTAATTTAACTCATTTGAGGTTTGGGAATAGTGGCAGAAAAAATCATACTTATATATGCAAGAACCATTGTTGTATAAAGGATTGTCGTCATCGAAGGGTCTTTCAGTAGGGACATTCGAATTTTGACAGTTAATAGCGGCCATATCGAATTGGCTTTGGTTATTTATTCAGTTTGTTTTGACAAATCATTATGGATGGATATAGCGATAAAAAGCATTTATCAAAATCATTGTCCTGTTCGGGCAACTTTCCGAACACTTTGCCCAATTTAAGGTGAGGCCCGTTTATGGATATATGGGTACGTCAACAATCAAAATTGTTAAATTTGGGACGATATCAATCCACATGAGATCCAAGAGCGTCCCGAAAAAGTCACTGTTTGGTGTGGATTTTGGGCTGGCGGCATCATCGATCCAACGTCGTTGGTCCATGATTACCAACTTCTTTTGTCCTGAATTGTACACCAACGATATGTGGTTTTGAAAGGACTGCGCTACGTGCTACATATCTTATGTCACATTGGACATTCTGTACAAGCTATTTGAGGGGAAGGTCATCTCACACAGAGTTGTTGTAAACTGGCAACCAAGATCGTGCGATTTGACCTTTTAGACTGTTTCTTGTGGCGTTTTTTTAAGTCGCAGTTCCATACGATCGGTTTGTCATGGGTGAAATTTGTCATGGGTGAACATTACGAATGTGCACCACCCAGTGAAGCTGCTGCGGATACTTGCACGATGTTATATTCCATACATAATAACATCGTTAGGCCTTTCAAACGAATAACAAATTTCCAAGATATCTCATAAATTTAAAGTTAGTGAAAGATTTATAGTTTAATGAAAGACCCTTAAGAAGAACAGCCAAACTCCAATAAAAAGAGGAAATATATTAGGAGAAGTGAAGGTGAGACCATATTGAGGAACGCTGAATATCTTATCTTGTTTGTCAAAGGTTATATTTCATACATTTCCATATCCACATATCCTCTAACCAATTAATTTCTGTCGATGTACCAGTTTAATTTTACGACTACATTTATTTAACCCACACATTTATTTGATTGAAAAATTTAACAAGGATGCTAAATGTATGCGATTTATTATTGTTCTTTTCACAGTCATAAGAAATGTTGTAACGATGAATGAGTTTTTTGGAAACAAAGTTAAAAAAAAGCTGTCGTCTGGTCCATGGAACATAAATGTATCTTGTATTATCTATATGAAGGTATGTTGTTGTGTTTTGTTTTTACCTTTTTGTTTGATAATATAATTTATGCGACAGTTGACATTTGTCTGCTACTTTATCGGTAGAAATAATAATTCGTATCACCAGTGAATGACAAACGGTTTGAGCAAAGCAGAGATGAAGGTTTAATTTATTATATTTCGATATAAATTTAATAAGTTAAGATTTAAATTTATTGTTTAAGAATGAAGACAGTTTAAAAGTAACTAATTGGAGTTTAAGTTTTATGTGCAATAACTTTATCATTTCAAGTCAGCAATTGCTTTTCTAATAATGGAAGAAAATAATTGAGCCTCAACCTTGCCAAGACAGTTTTCAAAATACCCTTTCACCAAATAATTTTTAAAATAACATTTTTCTTTTTTATTACTTTTTAAATAAACCCTAACTAACAATATTAAATTTTATTCTCGATTTTATTTACTGCTCAACTAATTAACCTTAAATCCCATTTATATTCTAAAGAAATAATTTACCTTTTATGTTTCTTGCGCATTTATTCAAACACACAATCGCTTACTACATATGAACATGAACAACACATGAGCTTACGACGACAAAAGGCTAGAAGGAAAAACCAACAATGTTAAGTGTCAATTACGATTAGGAAAATTCCAATTTCAAATTACAATTTGTAGTAATGTTACAATAGTTGGAAGCCACAAATTGCAAAACCCAATAACATTCCACAAAATTATAGTTGTTGTCCTCCTCAAACTCCACCGCATAGAAAAACCAAAAACATCTCCTCCACAAGCTGTACAAAAAAAAAATAGATACATACTTGTACACTACTTTCATATAAATATGTAGACTTACTTACTCTAACAAATATTTAAAACATTACAATGAAAATTCCACAAATGTATAAAATGTAAAATTGTTGGTGGAGAAACGTAATGTTAGTAAGTATGTACGTATGTACAACAAAAAAAAAACAGCAACATTTGTAGTGGTAGTTGCATGCCGCAGCAGCAACAGAAATAGCAATAGCAATAAGTACCTTTAGGGGTAATCACATGACATCAACAACTATAATAAACGATATGGTTGGTAAAGGTACATACAGTGCGTGACCAGTTTGTAGTGGATTAAAATACAAAAATTTTAGTAGTGAACAAGATTAAATGAAATCCTTTCGGGAATCAAAGAAATCAAACCAAGATCGGATACTCTGTTCTCAAGTGAAGTGTATCCCAGAAAGAGCGTTCTGAATCGATCAAAACAAATAGTAGTCGTATGGTGCAAGGTCTGGACTATAAAGCGGGTGAGGCAAAAGTTCATTCTAAATACTTCTTAACAGGTATTGCAACATGTGGACGAGCGTTGTCCTGATGGAATATTACGCTTTCATGTGGGCGTTTTTCGTCCAATGCTCGCTTCAAACGAATCAGTTGTGTTCGGTACAGGTTACAGGTGATGGTCTGGCTAGATTTCAGCAGCTCATAATACATAGAATCCTTTTGCTCCCACCACATACAGAGCATTACCTTAGTACCATGGATATTTGGCTTTGGTGTCGATTCGACTGGTTGGCCTACGCATCGGGTTATCGTAATGGATCCATTTTTCATAGCAAGTAATGATTCGGTGCAAAAATGGTTTTCTTTTATGGCGTTCAAACATCATTTCGGACATGCAAAATAGTCTTTCAAAGTCTCTCGGTGTCGGTAATAACTTCAATCAATTTATATCGAGCTTTCTCATAGATCACGCTATACGAATTGTTATAGATGTAATATCATCAAACGAGCTGAAGATAAATTCAGGGGTACCGCATGGCTCCGTTCTTTCTCCTACTTTATTTCTTATTTTTCTAAACGACCTTCTCGCTTCAAACGAATCAGTTGTGTTCGGTACAGGTTACAGGTGATGGTCTGGCTAGATTTCAGCAGCTCATAATACATAGAATCCTTTTGCTCCCACCACATACAGAGCATTACCTTAGTACCATGGATATTTGGCTTTGGTGTCGATTCGACTGGTTGGCCTACGCATCGGGTTATCGTAATGGATCCATTTTTCATAGCAAGTAATGATTCGGTGCAAAAATGGTTTTCTTTTATGGCGTTCAAACATCATTTCGGACATGCAAAATAGTCTTTCAAAGTCTCTCGGTGTCGGTAATAACTTCAATCAATTTATATCGAGCTTTCTCATAGATCACGCTATACGAATTGTTATAGATGTAATATCATCAAACGAGCTGAAGATAAATTCAGGGGTACCGCATGGCTCCGTTCTTTCTCCTACTCTATTTCTTATTTTTCTAAACGACCTTCTACGTCAAACCTCCAACCCTATCTACTCTCTTGCAGATGACAACATTTGCCAATCATATTTATTCAGTTATAAACCAAGCCTGTCGGAGATTCAAGTGTCTCGGATTTCTGAAACGGTGTATGAATTACTTCCCTCCATCTGATCACCTCACTATTTACGCCACCTATATCCGATCGAAAATGGAGCTTCTCGACCACGTACAGAAGAGGGCGAAGGTGATTATTGGTGACAGTAATCAACTTTATTGAGCGACGCAATGAGAGCTGCGTTTCACTGTTCTATATGTACTACAATGGAATGTGTTCTGATAAAATTAGGGAACTAGTTCCTGATACCCCCAGATTTCTACGTAATACATATTTTTCATCAAGAACACATCACTTTGTGGTCGATTGGCCAGTGGACCGCACACTACACACTACTACAGGGAAACTTTCCGCTGAAGACTTTCCTGTCATTTTCTACGTCGGAATGTTCAAATCGAATGTCCACAAACACTACTCCCTCTTTCCTCCCTCCCGTAACCTATTTTAACTATTTTCCTAGCTCCAACACAATGCTTTTCATGAGTAGGTGTCATTATCTGAGTGCTGGTCTAAGAAGAAAAAAATTCTGCTGAAATAATGACGCTGTAACGCAATGATGGCTACACACTGTATTACAGCTGCTGATTGCGTGGCCTACACATTAAGAAAACATGTTCCAGGTTATCAAAATAAATATCTTAACAGAACAAATATTTTCAAACTGATTAGTTTCAGTTTGAAATCTGAAATTTAATTGTACTAGGGAATTTTTTTACACGAAAATAAAAACTTTTAATAGAACATGTCAATTCTATTCTATCAGTGTATTACAATTTTGTAGTTAGTGCCACAAACAAACAAAAACTATACTAGCAACAACAAAAAAAACTAGAGGTTTAAAATTGTATAAAGAAAGGTAGATGAAATCGTTTAGAAAAACAACTTGTGAACAAGAGCTAAATAAAGTGTCATGGCATAACAGTTTTAACCATAGTGTACTTATGTATGTCTCCCCGTCTATCTGTCCGTCTGTCCATCTGCTTGTCTTTCTGTCTGACTGCTTGCAGAGCAAAATACTATTTAATCCACAGTACGACAATGAAAAAGCTTAAGAATGTCAACTACATGGAAACACGTTGAACAGAACATGCCAAAGGTGTGAGTGGAAAAAAATTACTATTTTAAGTATTAAAACTAAGTACGAATGAATTCTTTTTTTTGCGCAAAAGTAGGAGTAAAATAGTGAGTATTAATATGAAAAAGATTGTGCTTTACACAGGGATGGTCAAGATTTGAGAAGGAATTAAGAAAATATATTAAGATTAATAAAATTTTATTTTTGTTTTTATTATGGGGCATTTAAATTATTGAGTATATATCGATAAAGAGTAAATATATTCCAAAATATATTGAGAGGAAAAAAAATTTCCAAATTTGTATCTATGGTCATACAAAGTTTGAAGTTGCTCAAAAATGTTAAATTCGTTGTGTTTTGTGTTTTACAGAGGTTCAAATTTAAAATTTTATATAAGAACTAGCTTTACCTGGTGACCTTCGCTACCCCAATCGTAGTAAAATAAAAAACTGATAAAGATTTTATTTTTTTTTTAATTTGTTGTAGTTTTTGTTGTTATTTAATTATGTGGAAATGGTCCACTGTTTTGATCTAGCATTAACAGCAGAACCTATCGACAAAGACATTGTCGCACAGTTTTGAAAACCTCACTAGCGTACTGCTGCAAATATTTGATAATAAATATTTTATTTGTATGGGAGAGTCATTGCATAATGTTCCGATCTTTTTACTTTTAGCGGACTGGTATAATATATAATATTCATAAAGTTAGTAGACTCCCAAAAATACAGTTATTCAGATCATGTCGTAAATAAAATTATTTTCAGACTCAGTAGGATAGGCACCAATATATTCAAGGAAAGCTTCTTCTCACAATAAGTGAACTCATGGAATCAGCTCTCAGCGTTCTGCTATCATGGGCCATGTCCTGGTGTCAACCCTGGCAAAACCGAACTGGTTCTTTTTACCAGGAGATATAAAATCCAGAATTCAAACTTCCACGATTGGATGGTACTTTTCTGAAGACCTCAAGTTTAGACAAATATCTTGGCGTAACTTTGGACTCCAAGCTCTCGTGGACACGTAATGCTGAGAGTCGAATGAAGAAGTCATTATGTGTCTTCTATACATATATGTAAGAAAAGCTTTTGGAAGAGATTGGGTCTTAAACCATATATTGTACACTGGATGTACAATATATGGTTTTGAACAATGGGGCTCTTGTTTGGTGGAGAGCGGTTGATATTAAGACTCACCTTTCTATTATAAACAAGGTACAAAGACTAGCATGTCTTACAATTACTGGCTCTATGAATTCCACACCCCAAGCCGGTCTAGAGATGATGCTATACAACCCTATGATATATATATCATGTGCATTTCTGCTAAGTCTGCTCTACGACTTAAACAGTCGGGCGGACTGAAGCATGATCATATTGGTCACGGCACCATCCTACAAAAGATAGGCAGGCCAATCATGGGCAAGAAACGGACAACATAGTACCTACACCAAATTTTGATAGCTCATTTAGGTTCAGTATGTATACCGACAAGTGATGGTTGGGCCGCGAATTATGTCCTAATGGACGACGTTATCTCAATCGACACTGATGGTTTAATGACAGAAATAACTACAGGCTCGGGAATATTCTCCGATGAACTGTTCCTTTTGTTAACTCTTCGATTGCCTTCGATGCAACAGCGAGAAAAATCCGGGAACTGAATCTCGAAAATTCGACTGTATATCTACTTGGACAGCCTTGCATCAATCAAGGCTCTTAACTCCAATATTATTAGGTCGAAATGTCTTCTCAATTGCATCCAATCACTGGCACAACTGACACAACAGCACGTCGAGTTGGGGTTCCAGGAGATGAGGGCATCTGGGAAATAAAGTATCTAATGAATGCGCAATCAATGGGTCGTCCCTAGACGTTTGTCATGCATAAAGGAATAATCACACTCCGTTGGTGACCGTATCAAAATTGATTGACGAATTGGCTTTGAATAAGACGGAACTCAGGTGGTTAAATATCATCACATGTAGAATATCCAAAATGCTCTGACCCACTCTGCCAAAGGATAGGAACAGGACTCTTTAGTCTCTTAGTAGGAATTCGATTAGGCATCTTACGGGTATAGTCACTATATGATTGGAAACATTTCGGAAAGAATGGGTTACCCACGTTATAGCTATTGTAGAAGTTGTGTAGATGCAGAGGAGGAGGAAACGGTACAACACAGTTATACGATTTTTATTATTTACTTTGTATGGGAGGTGCCATGCCCACAATTGATAATCCGCCCATTTTTCTTACAAATATTTATATGGACGACAAAGTTGTTCGTGCAAATTATGAGGGCTCTATCTATAGTTTCACAATTATATTTGCAATGTATGGATGTGGCATCACAAGCCCACTTGAAATTTCAAAACAAATTTCGACCTATATGGGAAATAGAAAAGGATTGCCATGAAGTCGTAAAGTGTAAAGAGATCATTAAAACAAGAAATATATATTTTTGTTGAGTAATAAGTTTAAGTAAATTGAATATAAACAGCACCTTTTTTCAAGAAACTTAAGTTTATGTCTATGACCTTATTATACCCTTCGCCATGGCAAGGGTATATATAAGTTTGACATTCCTTTTGTAATTTCTACATTTTTCATTAGCGACCCCACAAAGTATATATATTCTGGATCTTTATAGATAGCAAAGTCGATATAGCCATGTCCGTCTTTCCGTCTGTCCGTCTGTATGTTGAAATCAACTTACCGTGGCCCATAAATAACTTACATACATGATTCATACATCAATATGTCGGGA
The DNA here is from genome assembly GCF_958450345.1 of Calliphora vicina. Taxonomy (NCBI): domain Eukaryota; kingdom Metazoa; phylum Arthropoda; class Insecta; order Diptera; family Calliphoridae; genus Calliphora; species Calliphora vicina. The sequence continues at coordinate 112,144,942 of NC_088781.1, read as the reverse complement.
ATTGTTCCGGCTCGGTTGCTATTTAAAATCGACAAAATCGGCCAACAAGTGGCTGAGATATAAGGAAAAAACCTGGAAAACATAGATTTTTGGCCTATTTTTTATCTATATCTGATTACTAAGTCATTAATATAGACAATATAGATATCTAATGATGATATTTTAAAGTCCATTGCAACGATGCATATAAAGCTATAGTTGGACCTACAACGGGTCAAAATCAGGGAAAATATTTTTTAACCCGAATTTTTTTTGTCATAAATTATTTTTTTAAAAATTAAAAAAAAAGAATTTCAAAAAAAAATAAAAAACTTTTTTATAAAAAATGTTCGAAAAAAATTTTTTTAATTTTTTTTACCTAAAAATATTTAAAAAAAAATAATTTTTAAGTATAATTTGGTGAAGGGTATCTAAGATTCGGCACAGCCGAATATAGCTCTCTTACTTGTTTTTTTTTAATTGAGTTGTTAAGTTTTTACCATTCCCGGCCCCTTGTTTACTAAAAGGTTTTACCTCCTATGCTAACATGCCCTGTTACATTTGTAACATTCTGTTGTGGTTAGAAATACAAACTTGTAAAGAAATGCCATCTAATGAAAGAACAAAAACAAAGATTGCAAGTGTATAAAGCGGAAATCAACACAACCACAAAACAAATTTATAAAATGGCAGTCTTAAACACACACACACATAGACACAAACGCCCAACTCTATGCTCTAGTTGTGTTCGTTACTAAGTAAGTATGTGTTGTAACTTTGTGCACGTTTTTCTTTGCAACATTCTTCTTTATATTATTATTTTACTTACATTTGTTTTGCAATTTTATTCATTTTTCTATAGACTCACTAAATGAAAACTACCAGTATATAAAATTATATTTAACACAGCATGTTACAAAACTTGTCTTATTTGTTTGAATGTGTAACTGTGTGTGTTGTGTGTGAATACGCCTGAATGCATTTGTATGTGTTTTTAGTAAAACCTTTAAGCTTTTTGTGAAAATCTCTTTACATAAGCGGTAACATGAACACCGATGTGTAAAATGCCGGCAGCATTTTTGCCCCACCATCATCATTATTGTTCTCATCAACATCATGAGCATCGTTGACATCATGTTTGTTAGATTGTGGTATGAAGTTGGTAGTATGTACAGCAACAGCAACAATAATACAAAACACAAAAAACGCTTACAAACATCACACCAAATTAAATGTCACAAATGTGATTAAGGGATTAATATAAACATACAATATGACTCTACAAAAAGCAGTTGCGGTGCAAGTAGCAAGTAGTACTTTCAATTCCACGTTTACATATTTTGGTTGCTGTTGTTGGTGTTGTCTGCTTTGTTTGTATGACAAGTAGTCACAAAGTATCAACTTCTTCTCACTTGTTTGTGTGCAACGACTAAAAACCTCATTTGATAAGGACTATTGTGGTTGAGAGTTATGTTGAGACATATAGCAGCGGAAGAAGGAAAAATATTGGACAAATATTGAGTTCTACTGATAGTATCCGACAGTTGCATGCGAACAACGTGTGACCTCAATTACATATTACCAGTCGAAATCTGTTCGTTTTACACTTGTCTAGGTCTCCCCATAGGATTTATTTACATTGTATAACAGAGGACAGTACGAGTTCTTACGAAATCATACTTCAGTACCCTGTTAATAGAAAGAGAGTCTTAAACTTTTCTTATTAATTTGAAAAATTAATATCTGTCACCTTGTTCGAACAGGTAGTTCATCTCCGTTTAAAATCTAGCCCACTTTTGGACACCATTTTCTTCAATTCTCTTTTAACAAGAGCCCAATATCTCTCCACTCACCTTAGCTCCGGGCAGTTTGGAGGATTTGTCCTATTGGATAGTAATTTAGACAAGATCGGTCAAGAACTCTTTGAGTTTCGACATTTTGGCCAAACAGGTGCTTTTTTTCATCCATGTAACTTATTACCTATTGTTCTTAGCAAAATTTGTCTCAAATTGTTTAAATAGCTATTACTAACGTCTTTACACTTTTTTCAAAATGGGCCCTTTTTTCTCAAAAGAAATCTTAGGTCTTTCCCTTGCAAAGCTTTTTGGTCGGTTAGTGGGACGCGAGTTGGATATCTATCAAAATAAATGTTTTGCAACTCAAAACATAAAATTAACTTTTTTTGCAAAATCAAAAACTTTGTTGACTTTTATTTTCACTTTTTTTTGCTCAAAAGAAAGCTTAGTTCTTTAGCTTTAATAGCTTTTTTGTCACAGAGCCTTTTTTGGTCGCTTAGTGGGATGCAATTGGGATATCAATCAAAATAAATATTTTGTAACTCAGGACATAAAATTTTTGATTTTTTTTTTAAATCAAACGTTTTTTTCCAAAATGGGCCCTCTTTTTAAATTTTTGTTTGCTCAAAAGAAATCTTAGGTCTATTCCTTCAATAGCTTTTTTGTCGCATAGTGGGATGCGAGTTGGATATACATATATCAAAATAAATGTCTTAACTCAAAAATTGTATTTCTTAAGTTACAAAACATTTATTTTGTTAGACTCTAACTCAGAGAGTTCTTGACCGATCTTGTAGATAATTTGTGTCTAATTACTGTTGAATAGGACTAATCTTTGTGCAAAATTTCATCCCGATCGAAAGACATCGGTTTTAAAAATTTGTTTACTTGACTGACATCCCTCATATATATGTTGTATATGTATATGTTACAAACGGAATGACAAATTCAATATACCCCCATCTTGTGGGTATAAAAATGCGATAGACTGGAGGAGAGGGCGAATGTGATATACCTCGTAATAATAGCTTGAAATTTGAGTGAAAAAAGCCAATAGTTCGTGGAACGAAATAAATACCTTAGTAGTGGAAAAGCAAAAACCGTTAATACCCTATGTTCCAAGTAAAAGCCGGTGGTTGGCTTTTATATTATAACAAAGATAATTTTAGTATATCTTGTTACATCTTTCAATTCAAAACTAAAAATTCTGTTTATAAGCACGTGAACGAATAAAATATGCTCATATAGTAATTAAGTTTTGCTGAACTCCATAGAGTACGGAAATACTTATAATTTTTCTCGATCACTTCGTTTTAGTGAAATAACGGAACTTAGTTACAATTTCAAAATATTATAAATTTGTTATTTTTAAACTAATTTCAAAAGATTTTTTTTTATTAAACGTAGTGACAGAGTAAAACTATGAGTATTTTCGAAACTACGAGTATTTTCGAAATTTCTTTATGAGAAATTCTTCAAATTTTTGGGGTAGCATAGTGTAAATGGTTCATCATGATGGCATGTTTGGATGGAAGGCAACATATGATAAATTCTTAAAAGTGATTAAATATTATTTGCCTGTTTATTGAAAACAACAAATAAATTTTAAAATTTTTTGTTTGTTACGAATTCCTGGAAAGTATTAAGAATATATTTGAGAAAATTGAGATAACACCAAAAATAGAAACTACGTTTCATTTACTATCACTCTGTCAGATCGAAATTTTGATATAGTTTCTCATTTAAAAATTATTTTTATGTAAAAATTTGCTAACTCGATACATTTTTTGAAAAAACGATGTAACTCCATATTTGATTAAAGAACTGAACAAAAAAACAATGATATTTTGAATCTAAAACAAGAAAAAAACTCGGTTTAATTTTGATATGTATATAAGAATAAAAGATAAAAATATTTTTTGAAAAAACTGGGTAACTCCATTTTTTCGTAAAAAAACGGATAAATTAACGTACTAAAGTTGCTTTAATTCCGTGAAATAAAAAAAAGTTTTTCTTGGAAAAACTAGGTAACTCCATTTTTCGAAAAAAAACAAGGTAACTGACATCGATGTTCGGTTCTGATGTCCAAAAATTAGTTCAATGGAACCAGAAATCTTCAACATTATTTAAAATTATGTTTTGTTTAATGCGCATGCATAATTACATAAATTCATATTAAATAATTAGTGAAATATGTTTAAAACTTTAAATGTGTTTTTCTCGTGTTTTCAAAAAATGGAGTTACCTAGTTTTCCAAACCACCACAGATATAGTACCTCCATAAGGTAACGTGTCAAAATAATGCCATTACGTTTATGGATACACCAATCCGTGATATTTTCCTTATGTGATATTTTCCTTATTAAATATTTCAATATTTTTCATAAATGAAGGTCCGTGGATATTATGATAATGGATGTTTTAGTGCACTACCATAACGTCCTTGGTACCATTAAGCTTTTTCAATTAATCTGGGGCGTCTGATGTAGAGGTACCAAATGAGAAATAATTCATTAAAAGTATTACATAGTACTAACATTGTATCCTTTTTTATTGATTTTCACAAGTGCTATAAATTCGTACACTTTTGTATAATTCGTGGCTGTTCTAAGAGTTCTTGCCACTCTATAAAAACATTGTTTTCATTATGGTTAATTTGGTATTCGTACAGATGTGCTTTTCAGCTTAAAACAATTTACACATACACATTCATACCTCCACATATACAAACACATCCAACACTGTATACACTGATAATAAAAATAAACAACAACAAAAAAATACAAAAATTATATGAAAAAACTTTTTTCCACTTGTTTAACTTTTATACTCGTACACAGTAAATATAATGTTGTTATTGCTCTGCTCTTGCAGCTTTTCATTTAAATAGTATTGTTGTTGCTGCTGTGCTTCATGCTTTCCAGGCACAAATTAGTTTTGTTTATATTGTTTAAATTTGTATGTGTTAATGTGAGAGTGTATGAGTGCGGGCATCCTTGTTCATATTTGAATAGTCTGTGTCTGTGTAAGAATTTCAGAAAAACCAACACAATTCATACAATGTTGCCGAGACTTAAAAACTTTTGAGACAACAAATTAAAATTATATGGTTTAATATTTGTAAGGATGTGTTCATGAGTGTGTGGGTTGGTGTTATGAGGGAAGGCTAGGAAGAACTTTCAACATTATATCTTTTGTGAAGAAATATTGTTATGAAATTATATTATCAATTTGAATCATGTTTATCAATATTTCCATCGGTATAAACTTCTACTTATAAACAATTTAAATAACACGCTGTTATTAACATTGTTTATAAGTATGACAACATTAACTGTGAAGCTGCTTTAAAAGCACTGAGTGATCATTAAACTGAAATAAAACATTCGCTGATACTAAAAATGGTACATTCTCTCAGAATTTCGATTCGAAACGCTGCAAGGTATTCAAGGAATCTTAGTGTACCGCGATCTTGTTTACCTTATTGGTCTTCTGGCTTCTCTTTTGAAAATGTCGAAACTGTGATATAGTCGCCCTGGCTTCAGGGTACTTGGTCACTTTGAGTTTTTTGTTTAAGTTTCCTACATTACTTCCATAGGTTCACCATTCTACAATTCCACTAATTCCCTGGAACTTTACTAACTTCCAGGGTCTTGGATTAAGGCCATTTGATTAACTTCATCCCCAATGAAACGCAACTTTATGCAGATTTATCTAAACTCCATATTTCCACACATTCTCTCAGAATGTATCCTATTTTCAGACTATTCAATTTAACGCAGAACTGATTACATGTTTTTCTTTTTGCCCTTATGGTATTTCTTTTGAAAGTATTGATGCTTTGATGGTAGTCGTCCAAACTCCTGGAATCTTGCCCACTTAAAAGTTTCCTATTTACTTAGGTAAATCCTTCCACAATTAGAACATAGTTGTTGGAATTTTGTAAGTCCCTGTAGCTATATAGTTTCGGATGAGTCGACAATCCACACCGCTTGGATATTCCATGCATTTCAACCAGTTTGAAATCAGTACCTGAGCTGCAATGTTAATCAAAGATCGAATTAAACCAGAGAGTAAATGACAGGACGTGTGCCATTTGGTGAAGAAAAGCTTGGAGGCGCTGATTGACAAACTTTCATAGCTTCAGGGTACTCGGCCGCTTTCAGCTTTTTGAAAAGTTTCCTACGTTACTTCCATAGGTTCAGCATTCTACAATTCTACCAATTCCCTGGAACTTTACTAACTTCCAGGGTCTTGGATTAAAGCCATTTGGTTATATTTTTTCTCAATGAAACGCAACGTTATGCACCCATTCTCTCAGAATGTTCCCTAATTCCTAACTCTTCGTAAACATGGTGCTTTCGTGGAAGTTTCTATAATTTACGAAGAACTGATTATATGTTTCTATTTTTGCCCTTCTGGCTTTGAAAGTGTTGAAGATTTGATGGTAGTCATCCAAACTCCTATTTCCTTAGGTGTATAATTCCACAATTATAACCATAGCTGTTCGAATTATATAAGTCCCTGTAGCTATGTAGTTTCGGATGACTCGAACTTCAATAGTTAAAAGCCACACAACTTAGATACTTCAATGCGTTTCTCTAGAAAGTGACTAAAACCAGTCTGAGATCAGCACCTGAGATACAATTGTCAGCATAGATCGTAGTAAACCTGGGAGTAAATGAAGTCTGCAAATTGGTGCTGCAAAGCATGGGGGCGCTGATTGACAAACTTACTTACAGTCATGATGATTCCTTTACAGGATTCCTTCATGGAAAAATATCTGGTATGCCGAAGCGATTTGAATTCAGAGATTTCTACCTTGCCGTTAATGCGTTTTCCAATCATTCAGTCCTCTACACCTAGTCCCATACTTCCACCGCCGTTTGAAAGGGAACGTGATGCCAAGATTCTTCTCGTTATAATATCCCATGATCTTGTCACCATTAAACAATTTGGGGTCATCGTACGAGGTAAAGTAATCCTCTATGAATGGTAGTTCGTCAATCAGCGCTCACAATACTTGCTCCTCCAAAAGCGATTGAGAGGTGCCAAGGCCAATTGACAGGTCCATTTTTCAATATAAAGTTATCGCCAAATTTTGATTTCAATAAATCGATGGTTGCGGTCGCCCTATGGCATGTAGCTTCACTCTGTTGAAACCTTATCTCGCACGGATGAGTGTCATCTATATTTTCAAACAAAAATCATTGATAATAGTTCCGTAACTATATCCATTGACTGTAACGCGAGTTCCGGCTTGAAAAAAGCGTGTAAATTGTAGCAAAAGGTGCTGTTTTCTGGATGTAATGGAGCTTGTATGATTTGTTGCAGATTGGTCTCTCCTCATATGCGGCAATTTTGTTTATTAATACAAAAATTAACCTCATCGTTGAACACAATTTTGCCAAAAACAGTCGTTGTGTGAATCGATGACTTGTTTTTAAAGTAAATTTTGATTATTTGGTAGAGAGTATACGAAATACTCCATATAACCGATCTTTGACAGTTAATCCCTTCGTAAGTTCTATCGGGCTTAAAACACTGTTAATATTGGCCAATTACATCTCAGGAGCTTATGTCAAACTGGTTAATAGTTTCAGACACCTGCGTCTCATTTTATCTTGGTCGCTTTATATGTTGAAGTAGATGTTGCTGATCCTCGAATTGAAAAATAGCATTCAGCACCTTGTGAATTTTTCAAACCGAATTCGCCTGTGTATTTTATCGTGATGTGTCTTCTAAGATGTGGTGTGTCTTCAAGCGTCGTTGCGTTGTTGGTCGTGATCGATACACTGCTGACATGCAGGACAAGTTAAGTCATGTTTACAAAAGGAATGGGAAAAAAATTAAATTTCTTTCCCTGAATTGCTTTAAACTTTTTGAAAGTAACTTTCAGATTGAACTCGCATTCGCATCCGGATTTTGTGTTTGTTTGAGGGTTCTAGAGTACGAGTACCCAACCAACAAAACACTTGTATCATGTTATTGGGTTTTTATGGCTATGTTTGTGTTGTATGTCGGTGTTTGTTATAATGGTCTTTGTTTAAATTGTTTTTAATAAGTTTTTATTGTAGCACATTTATGTGCATAAAACATGTTAATTAGCAAAATTTTCAATATTTGTACTTTGTAAATAACACAAACATAATTTAAGTAGATTGGCTTTCGAAAGTATTTCATTTGGTTGAAAATTCCATAAAATATGAATTGTGTTTTTAGGAGGGAGAGGACAAGAGTTAGATTTATGAAACTGTGGCAAAATGGATTTTAAGTTGGTTATTTTCAATACTTAACTTGGTTTCGTTGTCAATTATGAGTAAGTTCCAAATTGTTGGTGACCAGAGAGAACTGAAAATTTCCCTGAATCTTCAAATTAAACAAGGAATAATTTCGAATTCGTTACAGTTTTACATCTAGAATTTTTCGAATTTCCATTTTCTCTATATTCTCACGATTTCAATTCTCATATTCATCATTGAAAACAAAAATTTAAGAAACATCTTTTTGTCACATACACAAATTTCCTACGAACTTTATTAAAGAAATGCGTATTTGTAACCAGAACCTCTTTGTAACTAAAAACAATACTAAAGTAATTTGCAAAAAAATCAAAGGACAAACTATTTAGCAAAAATAATCCTTCTTAAGCAACACAGGACAAGGTCATAAATTCTTCCTTGTCTCTTTAAGGTCTTTTGAAGTTTATGCCGACTGTTTTGTTTCAATTTAACTGTTCTTTTTGACATTGGGACAATAAAACAAACAAAGAACTAATATTAAACAAAAGAAATTTATTTTTTTCATTCAATATTTTTGCAAACTAAGCAAAATATTACTTTTTTATTGTTCCATTTTTTTTTTTGGTGAGCTGGCAAAAAATTTCTCCATAAAAATTTCGGCATCCTTTTAAACACACACAAAGCAAAAAATAAGACAGTATGAAACCAGTGATCTCTCTCAATCTATTGTGTGTGTTCTTAGACGCACATGGCCGTGAAAAGAAATCAATGTCAGTCAGTCCTTCTATTGTCTTAAAGAAGAAAAAAAGAAGTATTACTTTCAGTAGCTAAATTTAAAATCATGATTAGTTAGTTTTTTGTCTTTTGTTAGTTATTTGTGCATTTCAATAATGACTAAACAATGTGTCAAATATTATATTTATTTAACAATTGTCGGAGTGATCCCTTGTCTCACAATCTTTTTTCATATTAATGACACCCAAAAATGAAAACAGAACTCCTACAAATTTCCAAGATTTTTATCAAATGTTTATTGAGTGATTTCAAGGAAATTTCTATTGTTTAAAATAAAGCTGACATTTGTTTGTTTTTTGGCGAAATGATTTGGTTTACGTGTGCTTAAGCCTGCATGCCTACTTTGTAGATTAAAGGACAAGCACCGGCAATTTGGATTATGAAAATAATATGTGCCATTTCCTGCCTAACAAAATGAATCAATTTCAACAAAATTTCAGGTGGTCTAGTAAACGGAATGTTTGCTTAATTATTTTAAATAAATTCTAGGAAGGATTTATGCTTCAAATACTTCAATACTTCAAAGGCAGGCGTAATTTTTTCGAAAGGATTTTGTAGTTTTGTTGTAAAAGTGGAAATTTAAACAATATTTTCCGTAACTCACCCAACCAAAAATGTTGAATTATGGAAGGAATTATGAGAATGAATTTTTCTGAGATATTCTTTGTTGAGGCTAAATGTTTGGCATTGAAAATTGGCAAAATCGGTCAAATAGATTTAGCACAGGCGCGGATTCAGAGGTGGTGAAATAGGAAGTCCCCCCCAAAACCGAAATATTTTCATATAAAATAGGAATAAAAAGAAAAATGTAGAACAAATTTTAATTTCCCCCCCCCAAATGGTTGACCTGGTTCCGCGCCTGATATAGAGTTATGTACCAAACTGAGAGATAACCCCAAAAAGTGGATATTTTTTCAAAACTTTTTTGCAATTTTCTTTAAATGTATAGAAGATAATGCATTAGAATTTTTACACGTCGCACAGTAGAACATGTGAGGTTGCAAAAATCAAAATTTCATGTGCCCCTAAAAAATATTGATTAAACCTGTTTACAGAAAATTGTCCAACGATTTCAAAAATGCTACTCTTATTACAAGCAGATTTTTGGTTCAGAAAATATAGCCTTTTAAAGTTGACTGATTTTCAGTTTCAAAAAGGCAGACAATTTTTAGGTAATTTAGTGTAACTGATCGTCATTATTTTTGATTATTTTGATAGATATATTTATTAAGAAAAGAATAAAAAAAATTGTACTGTTTGCTTTGTATTTGTCCTGGTAAATCGATATTTACCAACTATCTATTTTTTCAATATTTCTCAACTTTGAAGGAAAATAAAAAAAATATAAATTTATATATTTGCCATATTTTCAAAATAAGTTCTTTGATTACTCCTTTACATAATGCAAAAATTCCCAGCTGCCCGTCCTTTTTTGATAGAGGTAAAATTTTGAAAAAGACATGGTTCCAAACGATATTTACCAACTATACATTTTTTCAACATTTCTCCACTTTGATGGAAAATAAAAAAAAACTATCTATTTCTATATTTGCCATATTTTCAAAATAAGTTCTTTGATTATTCCTTTACGAGTCGTTCCTAATAAAAAATAACAATTTGTGTTGAAAATGGTAAGAATCTAACATGATTTCTCATAGAACCCCTACAAATATCTTCCCGGAATAGGGATCTATATTACATACATAAATGATTATATAATAGTGGTGTATATATAAAATTTGATATTGAAAATAGGCAAAATCTCATAAAACTAAATGTACAAAAATCGCTGTCAGCCAGTTATAACATTCTTCCTCGTTTAAATTAGTCTTCTAAAATGTCATGTAATTCATTCCCCTTTTTTATTTTAAAGTAAAATACTGATTTCTATTTAATTACACATAAACTCAAGTGTCAAGTTCACTTTAACAGTTTATTAATAAATGTGTGCAGTCATTCAAATAAGAAGAACAACAATAAAATCATTGTCAGCATCATCATAATTCTTTTAATCCTTAAACAGCAGTCCTGTGGGGATGTCTGTGTTTTTTTTACATTTTATTTCTCTCTGTCTCACTCTCTATATTTGGTACTCGAATTATAAACGTTTTGTGTTGTAACTACTTTTACAATTGTATAAAATTTGTGATGTGTAAATGTGTAATGATTGACGTGACATTAAATGACAACTTGACATAAAACGTCATATGACACACAGTCATGCCAAAAAAAGAAAAGCTTGAGGAATCTAAATACAAACATAGAGATAGATAGATTTATTTAATAAAAGTATGTATGTTTTTATCTAGACATAGAAATTTTGTATGAGTGTGTACTATGTATAAAATAGAAATTTCATAATTTCTTGTTGTAGGGATGAGAGAGTGATTACATTTTGTTTCAGTGTTAGTGGGATTATGAAGAGGAAACCTTAGAGTTCAAAGTGATAAAATCTTGCTAACAGTTCTAAGTTATTAACAGTTTTACTTCAGGTATTTTGCACGTATCTCTTAAAAATATAAATTCTGAACAAATATAAAAAACAGATAAATAATTTGTTTGATCGAAGAAATACACTGGTTATAATAAATTTCAGACATCTCTTTAGATTTAAAAAGTCGACTGAAGTTATATACTGGCGTAAAGTTCTAATCAGTCTTGCACAACCTTAATTAGGAAAGAGTGATCGATTTTTTTTAGAAATGCTAAAAAGTGCTAAAAATAATAAAAATGTGATAAAAATATGTTTTAAAATTTATCCCAATATGAGAGATCTATTATTAATTTTCAAGTTAATATTTTAACTAATATTCAAAGATTAATTACACGGTGATACGTTGGAAAAAAAACTTGGAAAACGGACTAGCATGGGTTATAGGTCTTGCTGAGTACACTACAAATTGTCTCCAAAAATTTCAGAAACACCCTCAAATTCAGAAGTTATTCTGAAAAACCGTTTTCAGTGATGTTCGTCGACTTATCGAATTTTTTAACGGATTTGGAAAGAAAACTGATTACGCTTTAAAATGACGTGCATTTTTTGATAAATTTTTAAGTTATAAGTATTGCTTTTGTTAAGAATATCTAAAATAAAAACAAAATTTATCAACTTTTTTCGCTTTTTTTTAGTCGCTTTTCATTGATTATTTTGATATGAAAGTTTATAAAAATTTATACTAATATATAAAGAAAATTTAGTTCTTAACAAAACGTGGTTTTAATTATTCAAATCGGATGAAAATTCTAAAAGTTATTCAACTTTTAATTAACACCATTTTTAGTATTTTCTTCCCCAGCGCATATAAAAAATAAACAAAAAACTGTAGAAAAAAATATTTGTAAAATTTTGAATTTACAAGGTAAATTTGTTCGAACTTTTTTCAAAATAGTTTAATAACTTTTGGAAATATAAACCGATTTTAACAAGTAATATCTCATTTTTTCCCATATAAAGTTGTCTTTAAAACACTATGAAAAAAAGAATAGTTTTTCATAGAAAAAAATTAAATTAACTATTGTTGAATAACAAAAATTACGAAAAAATAAAGCGAAACTTTTTATAAAAACTTACTCAATTTTTTTTGATATACATTTTGTGTATAAATTTTATGAAAGCCTAATTCTTTGTCTATCCATAATTGTTCATAATTTTGAAATCGGTCTAAAAATAGTTTTTCTAAAAATTTTGAGGGGGTTTCAAAATCTTTGAAAACGGTTTTAGTATGTCCTCACCTAGGCCTACAACCCTCATTAGGTCGCTTTTCAAGTTCTGACAAAAAGTGTCAGTTTGTAGCAGAGTGTTATTAAAACACTGGAGGCTCCAGTAATTGTTAATATTTATTAGGAGTTCCTCAACTAATTCTATAACGCATTTTTATACTCACTACTTGTTATATTTTGGCGTTAATATTTTTAGGAATCATTCGAGAACTAGTTTTTCACTAGTGATTTTGATTTGAAATTGCCACGCTCTCAAATATTTCCAAGAAGCAGATTGAACATTTTGTATCGGTTGCTCGGTTCAATTAGAATTAACATAAAAACGCTTGATAATCGATTTTTGTATTAATTTTGTGTTCGTTGATCGTTAGTTTGGTGTGCAAAAGTGATAAGCCCATTTTCACAAGTTTTATAGGAGACACAAAAAACATTATAAAATCCTTTGTTTTAAATATTTTTTAAATATGTTAAAGCAGTTTTTATACTTATTTGGTGTGATTTATAATTGGTCGTAGAACCAAAAAGTATAAATATTCCTCATGAGATTCAAAGACTATCTAGATATGGTTTGTTTGGTATTGAAAAAAGAAAGTTGGCAACCCTTGTTGAACAAAGTGTTTTTTCTGTGAGCTCTCTGCATATAATTTTTTAAAATATATTTAATTGAGTATTTATTAAAAAAATATAACTGATAAACAGTCTAACAATCAATCTAAAAATAATAACTCAATATTTAATGAAGTATGAATAATTCAACTCGTAGAAGTGTGAAAATAAATAAATTATTTTGTGCACAATGCAAATTAGAAGTAAATGAAGAAAAGGAAAACAATATTGCATGCGATAAATGTGATAAACTATACCATGCTCAGTGTTCTAAATTGGATAAGCGCCAATACGAGCGATTGGTCGAAAATGAGAGTGAGGAGTTCATATGTCATTTATGCGAAGGAGCAGAGAATGGAACAATTAAAGAAGAATTGACATTTATCAAAAATAAGTTAAATCAGCTGGATCAACTTTCATCTATAAAAGATTCGATTACTTTTTTATCGAAGCAGTATGATGATGTTTTGAAAACAATGGTTGATAACAAAAAGAAATTGGATGAAGTTAAAAAAGAAAATGTTTATTTACGAGAAGAAGTAACAAATTTAAAAATGTCTATGAAATATTTAAACGATGAAAGGGTTAGAAACCATTGCATTGTAATGGGATTAAAACCAGATGAAAACATTTCTGCTGCTGAAGCTGTTATTAATATATCTAAAGATATTGGTGTTGAACTGACAGCAGACAACATTGAAGATGCTTATTTTTTAAAAAATCGAGGCAAAAAATCACTAAATAAAAATATCGTTGTAAAATTTAATGAAAAATCTTCAAAAAATAAATTAATGGCTGCAAAATCGAAATTGAAAGAAAATGAAACTACAGAGAGAGTAATTATAAATGACTTGCTTAGTAAAGAGACCATGGCATTGCTAAATTATGCAAAAACATTAAAAACTGTTGGTTACAAATTTGTTTTTCCCAACCACGGTCGAATTTTTGTAAAAAAGAGTGAGATATCCCGACCCCGTGTACTGAGGAATGAAAATGACGTGGACAGCCTTTTGCTGGAAGCTAGTTCCAGTAAACCGAGGATCCGCAGATCGGTCAACAGTGGTATTGTATCCCAAGTAGAGAGCAGCGAAGATGAAGGTCAATCTAATTTTATGTCACCAGTTCAGCACTGATAAATTTATAAAGCTGTAATATGTTATATATATTTTAAAAATATTTTTTATATGAATCAAAATCAATACTTTACAAATATTTTTTCCTTTGAAACATTTTTGAATAATATAAATTATAATTATATGAACATTTTTTCAATTAATTTAAGAAGCATTTCTTCACTTAAGAAATTTAATAATTTTAAAACTTTTTTAGCAAAACTACCAAAACTACCTGATATTCTTGCAATTCAAGAAACTTGGTTTGACGCAAAATGTTCGCAAATGTATAAAATACCTCATTACAACTCTGTACACTGTTGCAGAGGAGATGGGTATGGAGGAACATCCATCTACATAAGTAAAGAATATCAATATGCAGTAAATTGTTGCGAAAGTGATCGTTATGTAGAAATTATTCAGTTAACATTCAACAATTTTAAAGTAAATGGAAAGCCTTTTGAATTTATGTCATTTTATCGTTCTCAAAAATGTAGCGTGAGAGATTTTGTGGAAATTTTGGAAAATAAAATAAGTAATTTTGCAAGTAACTCATCCATTGTAGTAGGAGATTCAAACATTGATTTACTAAGTACTGTACAGGGTTGTGAGATCATTAACTTATTTCAGTGCTATGGACTTAAATCTTGTCATATGATGGTTACAAGACCGAGTAGTGGCACATGCATTGATCATGTGTTCAGTAACGTGGATGAAAAAGTTGCTATAGATTCTGTAGAATGTGATTTGTCAGACCACAATCTAGTTTGCTGCAAATTAAAATGTCAAATAAATCAGAAAATATTTTCGAGTAAAATAAAATACCACTGCAATTATGAAAATGTTAAACAATATTTGAACCAAAACATAGAACATATTTATGAAGTTGATTCTCCATCGGATATTGCTTCAAACTTAATTAATATTATAAACAATGCTGTTACCGCTGGCACTTCAGAAATCAGGACAAATAAACTAATAAAATGTGATCTGGCTCCATGGATAAATGATAATTTATGGAATTTAATGGAAATTAAAAAGAAACTGTTAAAACTTAGAAGAAATAAAAGAAATGATACAGGTATAGCTGATAGATTAAAGAGAATTAGTAAAGTAATAAGAAGAGCTACAAGGGAATCTATGAATTTCTATTATGAAAATAATTTATTAAGATTTGGGGGTGATGCAAAGAGTTGCTGGAGGTTTTTAAATAATGTTATGGGTCGATCTAATGATAGAGTGGTCAGCATAGTTGATAGCAGGGGTTTAAGTGTAGATGACAATAAATTGAAATGTACTCTTTTAAATGAATACTTTGTAAATTCGGTTAATTTGTTAAAACAAGGTATTACAACATATTCTAATGACTCATGCAATTTATTGAGGACTCTAAGACAGAGTAACACACGTTTTCATTTTAAATCTATAACCATAAATGAGATACAAAGCGTAATTATGGCTTTAAATACGTCTAAAAGCTCAGGTCATGACAATATTTCTTCGAAAATACTTACAAACTGTTGTGATATAATATCACCTCATATATTAACAATTTTTAACACAATGTTAAATACTTCCATCTATCCCGAAGCTCTGAAATTGCATAAAATAATTCCCATACCTAAGACACACAATTCTAGAAAAGTTGAACAATACAGACCAATTGCTTTGTTATCAACTATAGATAAGATCTTCGAAAAAATAATTCATTCTCAGTTCCTTGAGTTTCTGGAGAATGAGTCTTTGTTAAGCAAAAATCAGTTTGGATATGTTAAGGGAAGTGGGACGGACGAAGCTGTGGTCAATGTAATTAATACAATATGTGAAGGTTTAGATAAAGGTTTTTGTGGGGTGGCAGGTATATTTTATGATTTTAGCAAAGCATTCGATTTGGTTGATCATAAAATTTTACTTGATAAGCTAAAATACTATGGTTTTCTTGGAGATGAACTGGAGCTTATTAGAAGTTTTTTGTCCAATAGGAGACAATATGTTGAAATTGGTGGAGAAAGAAGTTCAATTCTTCCTATAAATTGTGGTGTTCCACAAGGAAGTGTCCTTGGGCCTCTTCTTTTTATGATATATTTAAATGATATCAACAATCTAGGTCTTACTGGTAAAATTATAATGTTTGCTGATGACATCGCACTATTTTATCCCTACAAACATGACATAGCTTTAAAAACACAAATGGAGAGAGATTCTGCTTTAATTTTTGAATTTTCACGTATAAATGGGCTTGTTATAAATGCAAATAAAACGAAATTAATACGTTTTAGACCACATTCACATAGCATTAATAATAATTTCAGCATTTATGTCGATGGAAATGTCAAAAGTGAGGATCATGAAATCAAATATTTGGGTATAGTTTTAAAAAGTAATTTAACTTGGGATTCACATATTAAATCACTGAAAACTAAGGTTGCATCGGCGGTCGGTGTTCTATTTAAATTAAAAAGAAAACTCAACATCAAGACAAAAATGTTGATTTACAATGCCTTAATTCATAGTCGTTTAGAGTACCTTGCTATAGCATATGCCTATAAAAAGTCGAATGAATTAAAGTCTTTACAATCAGTACAAAATAAAGCTTTGAAATGTGTGTATAATCTAAATTCAAGACATAATACATATTCTTTGTTCAAGGATTATTGCAAAACAACATTACCTATATATGGAATATATTTAAAACATATATTGTTCTATACATACAAATCACTTCATAATATTGGACATAGATCCGTAAAATTTTATAGAAATCAAAACAGATTTAATACAAGAAACATTTATAATCTTAGAATACCTAGGTGCAGATTGGAAACTACCAAACAAAGATTAGACTATGCCGGCAGTGTAAACTTTAACAATTTACCAAGTAACTTGAAAGACTGCAATCGTTTATCAACATTCAAGAAAAACATAAAATGGTATATTTTGCAAAACTTAGAAATGCTTCTTTACTAATACTAAAAAACAAATTTTTAAATAATTGTAAATAATTAATAATGGTTTTTTTTATGTAACATGTATTAAAAGTCTATTTAATATTGCCAACTTGTCTCTTTAAGCCACATGTGGCGCGAGACATCTTATAATGAATTGTATTAAACTAATTTTTTAAATAAATACTTATGAAAAAAAAAAAAAAAAAAAAAAAAAAAATGGTCAAAACCGATTCATGATTTCACATAGCCCCCATACAAACGTCCCCCCGGAATACTGTTTCCACAGCTATAAATATGTTGATTATGAGATTCAAAGACTATCTAGATATGGTTTGTTTGGTATTGAAAATGGTCAAAACCGATTCATGATTTCACAAAGCCCCCATATAAACGTCCTCCCGGAATACTGTTTCCACAGCAATAAATATGTTGATTATGCCATAATTCTAATAAAATTTTCCACAAATTATTTCGAAGAATTCGTAAATTATACTGTAAAGTATGACGAATATCGAGCAAAATTTGTAGCTAGACCCCATACTAGGTCCCCATAGAAAATGACTTGAAAATTCGTAATCGTATATTATAATAACTATTATTATAATAACTCTATGGGTCAGTGATCGGCGGGGTTTCTGCTTACCGCGAGTTAGTGTCGGCGTTTCGCTGGGCAGGTCTAGACATCGAAATATATCGATTTAAAGTTAGTAAGTAAGTTGGTAAAGTAAGCTTAGCGTAGGCTACAACATAGTCAATAAAGGAAAGCGCTATTTTTGGTTTTCCACCTATTGCGTCTATGTTAGACTAATATTTTTGGACATTACAAACATCAGCACATACGCATAATAGCCTCCCCACCATGTTGGGGAAGGGTATAATAACTAGTTCATAATCGTTCCATAAAATCTGCGTAAAGGTTCTATTAAAATTATTCCGAAGCGTCGCGACGTAACAATTTCGAACAGAAATCATTGGTCGCGAAATTTTAAAATTAATTCACAAGATTTAGCTTGGTAAATTCAGTTTTAGTTTGTTACTTGACAGTCCTTAGAATAGTTTGGTAATCAAATTCATTCAAGGCTGTATGACAACTCCCTTTAAAACTCAATATTTTGAGTGAATAATAATGCTTTTAATATATATTTTTTTAATTTTCGAAACAGCAAAAAAATGTTTAAGGTGGATACCTAAAATGATCTCTAAATTTGTTAATATGCTATTAAATAGAACTTTTTCGGGTATATTTTTTTATAAATTTTCGGAATATTTTTGTCGAGAATTTCTTTATAAGTTTTCTTTTTAAGGTCACCGACTATACTTTCTTAATTGATTTCAGTTAATATTTTGTTAATTGTAAATCCCATTTTTCTATTGAGTGTTTGGTTTCCTGTTTTAAGTTTATTTGTCCCATTTAAATTCGTTACATTAACTTAGGTTATCTTCGACTTTTTGTATTGCAAAATCAATAAAAAAAGTCAATTTCAACTCTAATAGAAAAAAATATACAGAAAAATACAATTTCTCAATACAAAATAAATCATTTAGGAAATACAATAATGACTTTTCACAAATTATTCCAACATTTTTGATTTCAACTTCTCCAATGATTCCTATTTCTACATTTCCCTTACTGTACTATTGCTGGATGCTGAAAGGCTCGAAATTTGAATATTGTACGGTCACTTTTAATTCTAAATGGTGAAAAACTTCGAATATATTCCAATATCTTTAGTATTAAGAATTATCTATGTTTATTTCACAAAATCCTAATAATTTTTGTTATGTTTTTAAAATCTTAAAATGGTTTTAATAAATTTTTATATACATAATTTTATCTAAACTTTCATTCATAAAAGTGATTGATTTGATTAAAATTTGTTGAAACTTTCAATTACTTGTTTTAATAAAATTTTAATTGAAAATTATTTCAATAAAATGTACTAGATTTAATTAATATCATTTTGATAATTAAAGCAAATTCAAATAAATTTTTAATTGATATAATCAATTTCGTAATTTAATAAACAAACTTTCTTTCTTCAATTCAATTTTTTTTAAATTTGCAAATTCCATTTTTACTGTTGACAGTTTGGTACACCAAACCAATATAAACATCGCTGTATGCATACAGCTTTTATTTATACTAAAACTGTAACAAATTTTGAAAATGAATGCGCATGTCTAAAAATAGTAAAGTTTTTCGTTGACAAAGCACTACTTAAGCACATGCATGGCAGTTGACTAAAATTCATTTTTACTCGGGCATGCGCAGTAAAGACTAAAATTCTATTCTTTAAAAGAAACCTGTTTGCAGAAATTGTACGCTTGTGCATCAGCTATTTATACTAAAACTTTAAACCGAAGCGTATGGGAATTTTTGTTCCAAAGTGATGAACGAAAATGTTATGTTTATTGAACAGTGATTACAAAACTATTTATAAGTGTTGTAACTTGCGAATCGTTTGAGGTATCTTAATGAAATTTTACACGTTTAGAGTTGAGGTGTTTTCGAGTTGACCTGAGTCGTGTGAATTTTAGTACATCTGTGTGGTAGTGGGTGAATAAATAAAAGTTTAATACATTGTAAGACAGCTTGTCTTGGGTTCAGTATTTGGTGTTTTTTTTTTAATTTTTGTAATATGAATTATTAGTATCATGTGAAAGATAGATAGATAGTTGAAAGTCGCTTTCTATGGTGACTATTAAATTAAGTAATTCGACTTTGTAATTATTGAAATTAAACAAAAGTTTTTGCACATTTACTCAGTGTTATATTATACTTTCTTACTTGAGTTTTAATGAATTTAGCACATTTTTTTTTTACAAAATATTTTCTTTATTTTAATCGTTTTAACTCTGACATTTGATTTATATTTTAATATTAATTAACATAAATAAATATGTTTGAAAATCATCACTTAATTCGTTCATGGACTGATTCAAAGTGGGCGACTTATCAAGCACTAATCATATGCACATTTCTATGAAGTTGAATACAAAATTAGTGATTAGTAAATTTCATTTATTAGACTCATAGCTGCAGTCGTATTTTGTCTTAATAGTTTTTGTTTAAACAATAGCTGATAAAGTTAAATTTATCTGTTTTATATTTAACTTTGATTTTATTTTAAATATGCAATAAGTATAGTTTTAATGAAATTATTTAATACATGATGAAAAACCAAAATTGTCTAAACATCTTCAACTGGCTCGTTGGTCTAGGGGTATGATTTCCGCTTAGGGTGCGGGAGGTCCCGGGTTCAAATCCCGGACGAGCCCAAGTGAAACATTTTTTTAAATTATTTTTTTATTATTTAATATATTCCCATTTTAATTAAAATATATTATGCATAAAAATATGAATAAAACAGCAATATAACTCTTTGATATCTCGAATACTTTTTCAACATTTTAGCATTCCTGCATATGACGCTTTGTTGTTGCAAAATTCGACATTTTCGAAGCAAAAAAAATACCTTGCTATTTTCACTATAAGTATCTATAACTAATAACCAGGGAAACCAAAATATGCAAATGCATGTTTTTTCTGGTGAGTCTAATGGGCACATGGATAAGATATTTACACGTTTCAGAACTATTTAAGAATTTTGGCATCGATTTGTTAGTGCATATTTTTGCATATTTTACCCTTAAATGCATATTTTTGCATATATTTGTTTTAAGAGCATATTTATGTCATATTTTTGCGTTTTAGAGCATATTTTACTGTTTAATAGCATATTTTGACTTTATCAAAAACGAATTATGTATTACTTATTTTTCGCTGTTGTGTTACAGATTTTTACTTCAAAATTTAAAAATATATGGCTTTTTTTTAATATAAAATAAGCACTATTTTAATAATAGCACCATCTAAATATAAAAATTTAGTTCTAATTCAAACTGAACCGTTCTAAGAAATATTATCTTTTAAATTTGCTCCTATAACATCAATTGATGTCGAAAGAATATTTTTTTTGTATAAAAATGTTTTCAGATCCAATAGACAACGATTTTTATTTGAAAATTTAAGTCAACATTTTTAATTTATTGCAATAATAACCTTAATTGAAGAAGTGACTTATATTTATATAAAATATCATCAAAAAATGCCTCTCGAGGCCTTTTCATAACTTAAGTTCCTATTGTTTTTATATTGTATTTATTTTTCGTTATACTTATTTTAGTTCTTGTTATTTTTGTTTATTTATGTTACTTTACCTTTTTAGAAATGAATTGTATTGATTTTTTTAAATAAAACTATAGTTTTTGGTTAAAAATTATGTAAAAGTTTGTTTTTTTAAGAGCATATTTTTTAAATTTTAAGAGCATATTTTAAAGTTTTCACTGCATATTTAAAACGCTTAAAACGTTTTTTTTAGAGCATATTTCCGGTTTCCCTGCTAATAACACTCTGCTACAAAATAACACATTTTGTCAAAACTTGAAAAGCGACATAAAGGAGGTTGTAGGCTTAGATGAGGACATACAAAAAACGTTTTCAAAGATTTTGAAACACCCTCAAAATTTTGAGATATTTTGAAAAAAATATTTTAGGGTAGGTCGTAATGCTTTAGTACCTCTAACTCACACACTTTAAAACAGATTTCAAAATTGTAAACAACTATGGATAGGCAAAGAATTAAGCTTTCATAAAATGTATGCATAAAATTGTGTAAGTTTTTATAAAAAGTTTCGCTTTACTTTTTATTTTTTCGTTATTTTTAAAATAATGTTGAATTTTAAAAATAACGAAAAAATTTTAATTTTTTCTATGAAATCCTATTTTGTTTTGCACAGTGTTTTAAAGACAATTTTATATAGACAAAAATGTGACATTAGTTGTTAAAATCGGTTTATATTTGCAAAAGTTATTGAACATTTTCCAAAAAAGTTCGAAAAAATTTACCTTGTAAATTAAAGATTGTACAAATATTTTTTTAATAGTTAGTTTTTTTTTTTATTTAAATGTGCTGGGAGAGAAAATACTAAAAAGTGTTTATGAAAAGTTGAATAACTTTTAAGATTTTCATCCAATTTGAATAATTAGAACCATATTTTGCTAAGAACTAATTTTTCTTTATACATTGGTATAAAATTTATAAGCTTTCATATCAGAATAAGCAATGAAAAGCGACTAAAATCAAAAAAGTTGATAAATTTAGTTTTTCTTTTAGATATTCTTAACAAAAGTAATACTTATAACTTACAACTATATCAAAAACTGCACGCCATTTTAAAGCATAATTAGTTTTCTTTCCAAACCAGTTAAAAAGTCGGACAAAAACTGACTAAGCTACAGGTCGATAAGTCGACGAACATCACTGAAAACGGTTTTTTTAGAATAACTTCTGAATTTGAGGGTGTTTTTGAAATTTTTAGACACAATTTGTAATGTACTCAGCAATACCTATATTCCACGCTAAGTCGTTTTCCAAGTTGTTTTTTTTCATCGTAGCACCGCGGTGCACCGTGTAATTTGTATATTGAATTAAAACACAAAAAATCCAGTAAAAAAAGGAATCTTGATGCTAGGGTTTAAATTAATTTTTAAAAATAATAAAAAAAATAAAATTAAAATAATAAACATGTCTAAACTTGACTGTTCAAAATTTCACTAGTGATCGAATGACCTATCGTATCGAAAAATAATTTCGATATCGTAATTATAACAAAATCTACTAAATTTCATGCTTGATATCGAATGCCGTAATTTCAAATAAGAAAATTACGATCGAATTTACTCGATATCGAATGCGGTAATTCGGCCCCTGGATTTATTTTTATTTCTACTTGCATACGAAGCTGACATATAGGATAAGCGCCAGTGTTCGAAATTTCGAACACTCAAGTCTAGACATAGTTTGATTAGATTTTTGCAATCAGTGGGTCCTAACTACCCTAAAAAAGTATTTTTTTTTAAATAAAAATTTAATTAAAAGACTTATCTCCTTAGCTCCTTTAGCTTGGGCCCTATTGCGTCATCAACAGACCGACTGTCGAACGGACATAGCTAGATCGTTTTAGAATCTTATCTAAGGACCCAGAATATATATACTAATGTGGGTCTGCGACATATATTTTGATACCGCTTATCTTTTTTGATGGCGGATATAAAAATTTTGAAAATGAGTGAAAATATAATTTGAATAACTTCCCAGCAAAAACTTACATTGAAAAGTAATGAGTTAAAAAAGCTTAAATAACTACTCTTCACCACTTATACATTGGCATTTTAACACGGTGTTGTCATTTGAGGCAAGTACTTACCACCTTCGCTTACAAATAGGGACTTAAATAAGTAAAACATACAAAATATTACTTTTCATCACATTCATATCTCATTTTGAAAATATTTGAAAGTTTTCAAAAAGGCATAAACCCGTACCAGATTTTAATCAACAAAAATTTAATCAATAAAACGTTAAAAGCGTTTTATTATCCCAGCAGTTCTAGGAGACAGTACCGAACTAGTCACTTTACCCATCATTTAGGGTGGGAGCTAGTTACTTCAATAGCCACGTGACTAGTCATTTTAACACGGGCATGTCCTAGGCAGGGGGTCAATTGTGTCTTTTTGATTACAATGGGACTGTCTAATAGCTGGTCCAAAGTAGCCAACGCATTGGCTTCACATACTGGTTACATAGCTTCAGTTGTCTTACTAGCTTTGTAACTGGTTACTTGATCAGCTACTTGACTAGTTATTTTAACACGTGCATGTCCTAAGCAGGAGGTCAATTGACCCTTTTGATTACAATGTGACTATCGGATAGCTGATCGAAGGTAGTCAACGCTTCTGGTGGGTAAAATAAACTGCAGTACAAAAAAAAGTTTGAAGTGACTTCACCATAGGTTACTAAGAGACACTAAAGTGACTATTGACTTCATGCTATGTTACATGCGATATCAGTATACTTAAGCAAAAATAAAAATAAACTGTATGAGAATTATATTAACACAATTTGTAAAAAAACAGTTTGTTCGAATTACTCACAAAACGTTTAAAGTGACTACACTCTCGATTACTTAGAGACACTTAAGTGACAATTGTCTTCACGCTAGATTACTTGGGATGCATAAAGTAACCAATTGTCTTCTCTCTGCACTAAAAAGTGCACACACTAGTGTTTATAAAAAAACCGACTTTTTAAAAAACCGGTTTGACGGTTAACCGAAAATTGGCCTTTTTTAGAAAACCGGTTTTTCGGTTAACCGACATCGAAAAAACCGGTTAAACCGGTTAACCGTCATATATGCGTAGAAAACATAAACTGTCCAATAAAGTATATACAGCTTAAAAATTTGTAGTTTTTAGTTGTCAGGAATGGTTAATATTAAATAACTATGAATATACAAAAGTGCTAAGTCCATTTTATTTTGTAAAAATTTCAAAATTATTATCTCAGTCAAATGGAATTGAGTATAAATATGTTACTATATATATAATACTTGTTTTAATTATTGGTGTATTCATTAAATTTCAACCAAAAAAATGTAAATCAATTTTTTAATTAAATATTTGATAATTTTGAAATTTATTATCACCTCGACTTTCTGATATGAAACAGAGAATGTTCCAAGTCCAAAAAAGGACATATAAGGTGCAAACGCACTTCTTCATAACTGTTATAAATCTTACCAAATAATTAATAAAACTCCATTATCAGATTTCAAAAATATTTCAAATCATTGAATTATTTCTGAAAAGTAACACTAAGCTAACGAAATGATTAATAAAATTAAATTTTAAGAACAAAATACACTAATGAATTCAAATTGATTGAAATAAGGTATGCACATCAAATTCAAGTTAACGTTAGGTAAAATCATCACTCAGTTTATAATGAATCATTATTAAGATTTAACTTAACTTCTAGAATTATGCGGAATTTCATTTTTAATAGTTTCATTATGTGCAATTTATTCTGAAAAAGTTTTTAAGTAAACTCATCGTCCTCTACTATTTAGAATCATTGTAATTCTTAAAAATATCAATATAAATAGGTTTGTATTGTAAATCAACAGTTTAGGTTTCAAATAAGACCAATAATGTGTTTACAATGAATATAAAAATTCACAAAACCATGAGATTTCTTGATTTTAGACCTAAATTTTAAAAACCGGTTAACCGACTGATAAAAACCGGATAAACCGGTTAACCGAAAATCAACATTTTAAATTAACCGGTTCGCAAAAAACCGAGATTTCGAAGAAAAACCGGTTTTTCGGTTAACCGGTTTATAAACACTAGCACACACGTGTCAAATGACCAAAATATATTAAATCGAGTCAGCCAAGTGATAAGACATTTGTGACAATTACTGTCTTTAAGGGATACATTGACTACTTGCTTAACAGCTGGGATAAAATAATAATTCTGAATTTTGTAAACCAGCTCATAAACAACTACTTATGTATCAGATTATATGCCAGCCATTACTAAAATACTTATTTGTAATGCAGGTGGTATGAAGTAGTCATTTAAAAGTAAGCTGTTCAGTAATTGCAAGTCATTGTCAAGTTTTTGCTGGATTGTAATTTATTAAATACTTCTCAATTTATCAAATATTTCTCTATAGAAAAATCGTTTGGTATAAAATGAGTGATTTAATGTATGTCACTGTGCTATCTCTGCTATTACATAGAAGTACATTACATTAGTTTTATTTATAAACTGTAACATTCCCAAATCATAATGAATGTCAACAAATTGAAAATCAAGCAGCCGTAGTCAGTCAGTCAGTCAGCCAGTCAACTACATCA
Source organism: Calliphora vicina (assembly GCF_958450345.1). Lineage (NCBI taxonomy): Eukaryota > Metazoa > Arthropoda > Insecta > Diptera > Calliphoridae > Calliphora > Calliphora vicina. Next base: position 112,118,978 of record NC_088781.1, on the reverse strand, counting down.
AATCACAGGGTGAGTATTGAGATCGTTGAAGTCATCCATATACAATGTATATAGATTATATTATACATACACATGTATTTATATAGTTGGTTATATATAAAAAGTGATTTCAATTTTTTTCATAATTTTGCTCGTTTGCCATATTCCTGAATGTATGTGACATTTTGAGGTTAAAATTGATATTGCTGTTGTTATTGTTATCTGGGTATTGAGGCGTAAAGAGGCTCTTACACACCGTTTGATGTGAGCAGTTTTTTTTTTCTTTCCATTACTTTGTGTGTTCGGCTTTGTTGCTCCGTTGAGTGTGAGTACGTACGTGTTTTCCTTAATATTCATTTCATTTTTTGCCTGTTTGTTTTTTTTTTTTGCCCAAGTTTGTCAATGTTTAGTTTTGTCATTAATGTTAAATATACTGTGACATTTTGTTAAATCTTGCACTCACATGTCGTATTAGTTTAATATGAAATTATTTTAATTATATGTCACCTTTCATTTGAATATGGTTGATTAGTTTTAACATGTACGAGTGTATGTATGGGGTCTACTTGTTAAGTCTGATTGAAATTGGCTGGTAGAAGGAATAGCAATAATTTCAAAAGAGATTGCAGCAGCTAATTGAGTGAATGTGTTGAATTTTATATTTTAGAAAAATAGTACGGCTTTTTTGAAATATTAAGTTGTGTTGGCGGCTATTTTCATTAGGATTTTGTAAAAATTGTTTTTATATTTTGCATCATTTGTCATTATAATTGAAATAACATTTGCTTGAATTGTAATTTATTGCGGCCAATTTCATTTACATACAAAGTTTTTGCCATAGAGAATTATACATAGAGACGAGACACCTCCGATTTGTCAAATAAAAATAGAACAAATCATATGTTTGATACAAAAACAAAATACATTGACTAGCATGTATTTTGTTGATGCAAGAGTTAGGTTTTTGACAACAGACATAGGTTTTTGACAATTACGTCTCGCCTCTATGTTACCCTATGGTTTTTGCTGTGAATAGTTGTAAAGTAATACAAAATGATAATAAAATAGGCAACAAAATATTGATAATTTATACAGGTGACTAAAGCTAATTCAGGCAAATTGAATCGAATTCATCAATTTTCTATGTACGAAGTTTGAATGTCAAACTACATATAATAGACAAATTAATAACTGTGTTCCAATTTGCCTGAATTCGTATTTGAATTCTCAGTTGTATAAATTCGCCTTGTTATCAAGAATACGAAGATCATCACAATCTTTCAATCCAGTACGAATTTCATGAGGAGAGACCATCAAGTAGAATGTTCAGTAACTAATAAAAATTTTCTTGAAGCCAATTCATGTTAATTACCATAGCTATATTGTGGTCTATGCTTATTTGTGTTAAAGCTCGGTATTATAAAGTCTTCGTTTGATGTCAGAGTTAAATATAGCCAACCTTAATGCTACAAACTAACCTCCTACCATCGCAGTTCCTTAAAGCCGTCACGGCATCACTCGCTCGTTTCACTCCTGCTGGGCAATTATATTTGTAAGAAGCAGCGAGACTCGCAGATCAACAAGTATGGTCCAGCTGAATCACGAAGAAATTGAAAGATCATTTTATAATCTATAACATAAGTTCAGGAGTTGGCAAGTTGTGGGCTACAGTTCAGTCCTTCTGTAACCCAACGAAGAATGAAGACATGGTCGCTATTAAGTTTGGGGATATCTCCATATTCGAAACTGAACGGCATTCGCCGTCCACCGGTTTTTTATGAACACCCTGAGAGAGACAAGGATAGTCAAAACATTTCGGTCTCGTACGCACTTATGCGCTACATTCATTAGATCGAAATTCGTATACACAAGCTTTGTACAGGAATGTTGTACTTGGAATTCACCCAAAGTAGACACGAAGGAAAACCTTGGAAAACAAGTGTAGTTCTGGTACACCTAAGGTCAGTGATGAGCAACAGGCTGAATACATAATACGCCCAATATTCAACTGCCTAGCTAATCCTACTTCACTTCGTCCACTGAATTATATATAATTCAGTGAACGAAGTGAAGTATAGACCAACAAAGCACAATTCCTTGGGCTTTACCTCAATGCAGAACCCCCGGATTACAAAATTTTATAAAATGTAGGAGTTATTGGCTAAACAGGCTAGAATATTTTAGCAATTACTGCAAAAGTTACGTCGTCGGAACAATAAAAATATTCGTCGAAGAACAAGCCACTATTTAAATATGCAAAGATTAAACGTTAAGAGATTTTTTTTAATACAGGGTGTAAATGTAAGGCAACTCTCTAACAGGTCTAAATGTTTCAAGATCTATATGAAGTGCATACATAGAAACTGTGACTCAAAGAGAACACAAGAACATAAAAAGCTTCAGAAAATGCTTTTGGCAATCCCTTGCGAATACTTAAACATTTAACGTTGTCTAGATTGTAAAATTTTTAAATTCCAATAGTCAATAATTTTCTAAGCAACTCAAACGAAACAGATTTGTTAACTTAGGTCTGATAAACTCCGTTGATGAATATGTGCTACTGGGGGTTTATGTAGGTCATTCGAAGTCAATGATATTACACTGGCTCAACTGAAGACTGTATCGGATCCATCAACTCTCCAATTACTAAGGTGTCCTGCGAAATGGATAATGAGTTGTCTTTGTTACGAAATTGCATTTTCTTCTGAAAGCACTGTAAAAAAAAGAATTATAAACTATTATGTATGTAAAAATATTAGAAATTCTATCTATTTTGGTGATTAAATGTCTTGGAGTTTGAGGATATGTTCAAGAAAATCACTCCAGACCCGATATTTGTGGATATTTGAGTCTTGGAGTTAACAAGGAATTATGTTTTCGATTATTTCTAGTAAGTATTAAAAGCATTGCTAATAGAGAAACTTTATAAGAGAGCATACTCTCGGAAGCTAAATGGTATTTCGTACTATAAACTATTGTCAATTTCTATATGGGACATTCTAAAGGGCTTGCTAGGCCATTTGACCAAATGGGTGTGAACTTGTTATAAATCCTAGGAAAATGATACTAACTCACTTGAGACTCATCAGTCTTAACATCAGAGCCAAATATTTTGGTATCGTTGTGGATCGTAAGTTGAACTTTAACTGAATATCATAGAATGAAGGCTGCAACTTACAATCGAATAGAAAAAAGTTGGGGATTAGCTTCAAATATCCCAAGTCCGACACTTTCTTTTGGGATTATCGTATTAGGGTTAGTTTTCTCTGTATAAAACAACTACCTAAAGGTAGGTGTTTCAGATAACTAGACACTCTTTCATAGGATAACATGCAATATACATGTAGTGTTTATAAACAAGTAAGAAAGTATGGTCGGTCAAGCCCGACCATATAATACCCTACACTAAGTAAAAGAGCAAAAACATTTTTCTTTTAAAATTTCAATAATTTATATTTTTGAGTGATTTTCGGAAGTGGGCCTTATATGGGGGCTATGACCAATTATGGACCGATCACCATGAAATTATGTCGTGTGATTTATGTCTACATGAAAGTTTACTATGTTGAATTTTGTGAGTATACCAACATTTTTAAGCGATTTATGCACGTTAAAGTGATTTTCGGAAGCGGGTCTATATGGGAGCTATGACTAATTATGGACCGATCGTAACAAAATTTGGTGACACGAATTTTGTATATATAAAACTTATTTGGAGCGCAACTTGTGGAGATACATTTATAAATTTTAACATTTATGACCGATAAAGTCCAATTTCGGAAGGACATTTGTATGGGGGCTAGGTGAAATAGTGGACCTATTTCAGCCAGTTTCAATAGGCTTGGTCCTTGAGCCGAAAAAATAATATGTACCAAATTTGATCGAAATATCTTCAAAATTGCGACCTGTACTCTGCGCACAAGTTTTACATGGACAGCCAGCCAACCAGACGGACGGACGGACGTCGACTCAGAGAGTGATTCTAAGTCGATCGGTATATTTTAAGGTGGGTGTTAGACTAATATTTTTGGGCGTTACAAACATCTACACAAACGCATAATATCCTCCCCACTATGGTGGTGTAGGGTATAAAACCGACCTTTTAAAAAACCGGTTTGTCGGTTAACCGAAAATTGGCTGTTTTTTTTAGAAAACCGGGTTTCGGTTAACCGACATCGAAAAAACCGGTTAAACCGTTTAACCGTCATATACGTATAGAAAACATAAAATGTCCTATAAAGTATACACAGCTTTAAAGATTGTAGTTTTTAGTAGTCAGGAATTGTTAATATTAAATAACTATAAATCAGTCATGGGCAAACACATACCACCATGAGTATATTTGTGTGCGTTAAGCAGCAGAGAGATGACTGACTGCACTGACCAAGGTGCATTTAATAAGGTGCCATCGGCAGCACAGCTGATTATAGAAATAGTACGAACAAATGTCAAACTATATATATAAAAAATATTCGCCCGTACGCCCGTATGTCAAACTCTATATATAAAAAATAAGTGAATTCGCCTGTATTTATTTCAATTCGCCACTGCTGTCACCTTGTTAAATACGCCTTGGCACTGACTGTAATAAAAGAGAGAAAATCATAAACATAAAATATATATTTATAGTATAAATATACAAAAGTGCTAAATCCATTTTATTTTGTAAAAATTTCAAAATTATTATCTCAGTCAAATTTCAACCAAAAAATGTAAATCAAATTTTTAATTAAATATTTGATAATTTTAAAATTTATTATCACCTCGACATTCTGATATGAAACAGAAAAAAGTCCCAAAAAAGGACCTATAAGCAAATAATGTTTTTTTCTGTTTAGGCTTAACTTATAAAGCTATAAGAACGAAATTTAAGCATGTGTTAAAGTTTCAACATATATTTTTTTTAGAAAAATATATTGGAAATTCTCAAGGATATAAAAGGATACATTTTTCAAAGGACATTTTTTACAACTTTTCGTCCTGAAAAGTAAAAATAAAAAAAAACTATCTACTTCTAGAAATTGTCCCCTTTCATTTGATATCCATATAAAGAAAAACTAATGAGCAGAACTATTTAAATAATTTTGTTTAAATTTGTATATCCTTAAAACTTTGAAGTCCTTTAAAAGGGAGAAAGGATCACAAAATGAAAAACTGAAAACGCAGTTCTACTATATATGATCTCAGGTTTCATATGTGTATAGTGTCGTTCAAGTCCAACAAAAAAATGTAAAATTGTATCACGGTGTTATAATTTTTTTTTTAAATATTAATATTGTATTGTAAAGCAGTAGTTTAGGTTTCAAATCAGACCAATAATGTGTATACAATGAATAAAAATGTACAAAAACATGAGATTTATTAATTTTAGTACCAAATTTTAGAAACCGGTTAACCGAGTGATAAAAAACGAATAAACCGGTTAACCGAAAATCAACATTTTAAATTAACCGGTTCGCAAAAAACCGAGATTTCAAAGAAAAACCGGTTTTTCGGTTAACCGGTTTGTAAACACTAATGGACTGAATATTGATTACCATCATTTCTATCAGAACTATCGATATAGGTGGGAAAGCACTGGTGAGTAAGCTACTTATTTTCATGGGATAGGTTATTTTTGTCAGATATATTGGATATATCACCGTTATTCAGTAGGTCTAATTAATTTCTAATCTATCGTAAAGGTTCAGTTGGACAACAATTAATAATTTTAAGTTGCTGAGTTAATATTTTGGATTATCTTGGGAAACAATGCCCCTGAGACTTTGCATGGCTTTCTAGCCTATTTCGAGTAAAATTTATAATCATAAGCATTCTTGTACATAAAGTCAAAATATAAAAAATCTATAAAGTAGCATTAAGTAACCTATCATTTTCATGAAATCTTATGAAAAATTCATTTTCAAATTCTATTTGTTTACGAAAAAAAAAACGATTTTTCCATTCAAATAATTTTCTTACCAAATTTGCATACTTCAACGCATGTTTATAATATGTGTAGGTATGTAGATGACTCTCTAAATGAGTAATGGAATATTACCTCTATAGGGTTTTGTAAATAAAAGCCCAGGTATTATTTGATTCTCTACACTATACGTTACATTCATTTGGAAAGGGTATGTAAGTTTTTTTTGCAGGCTATTGGCAGCATCAAAAATTTATGTTTGTATATGTTTCTGACAAAATGATTGACTCCATAAGTATAAATTCAAACGAGTAGGATGAATAGGTTACAAAGATAGATAGATAGATGGATGGATGGATGGATGGATAGATGAATGGATGGATAGATGAATGAATGATGTTTGTAGCAACCAATAAGCAATACATATTTGGATTTGACTTATACGCAATATTTACCTATATAGGTCCCTGTAATTTACAATACCAAAATGCAGTAGTGTTAGGTATTGTTGCTGTTGTTGTTGCTATTAAAGTAGTTTGAGAACTACAAATGATGTTGCATTTATTTAACTATATTTACAAGGATAACATACTAACATCAACAACAAAAACATCAGTTTAGGCTTATACATATAGTACATAAGTATCTAGATATTTGCATTGGAAAATACTTTTGTTTTATAATGTATAGAGTTGCATATTGTAACCAGAGATTGTTACTGAGTGATGTTTACAAATATAAGCCAAATATTAACTGACTGACTAAAAGACAGACTGAACAGGGACAGGCTAGTGTCCATCATTTCAGTTTATATTGCAAAATTCTGTGAATATTGTTGCCACAATATGTGTGTATGTGTGTTTATTGAAGAGAGTATATATTTGTGTTCGTATTTCAACAATTTACAAGTCTTGTGTAAATTTTAAAATAACCAAAAATTGGTTTGAGTAAATAAATTAAAGCCATAAAGGATAAGGTATCCTGCATACTCATTCATACTAACTTGCGTACATAAATGTACATGCAAATGTAAATTCAAACAATGTACCAAATGGGAAGTACGACAAATGCATTCATTTAAAACCCTTAACATACGCTTGAATGGTTTGTTAGTAGTTGAAGTTTAACACAATGAAGATAAATGAACAAGTCCATAGAGAGGGAGATACAAGGAACACACACAAAAAAAAATAATAGTAACAGCAACAAAACCTAACCGAAATGAATGATACATGAACTGACAGAAGAGTGCAATCAAGGAAGAGTTTCTATAGAAGGCTTGAATGTGAGGGCAATAGAGATGTAAACTGTAAAGCTTAATAGTTATTTTTAGTACCAAAGCCATGAGTAGTTAGTACTTTTTGTTATAAGTTACTTAAAAATACGGGATTTTTCAAATTTTTAAATTTGATTTTGAAATATAAATTTAATCAAATTACACTAGTTTACAAATCAAACATTTTTGTTTGCTCATGGAATGAAACTTATATTTTTGAGAGGAGCTAGGGACGCTGGTTAATTGATCATTTTTTGTTTCCCACCTATACGTCAAAATTTTGAGATATATGGGTTTTTATTTTTCACCTTCCCTGAGTACTACTAATGCATACTGTAGTGTACCGAATTGTAGTAATTAAGTATTTACATCGTTTTTGGGTACTCAATACTCTGGCGAAGCTACTTTCAGAGTTGTATTTTTTTGACAAATTCCAAAAAAAATTAACGGGAAAAAAATAAATACTGTTTAAAAGTACATCTTTCTTGTAGATAAACGTTAATAAATCGCTATTAAATACAAAACTCTAAAGCTGGCCACACACGGAATGATTTGTTCGCCTGATTTGTGATTGAAAATTTTCAATTACTTGTGATTTTGTTCGCGCACAGCCCCATTAACTAGTCGAACACGAACAAATCGGACTAACAAATCATCCGTGTGTGGCCAGCTTAAAGTAAAAACTATTTTAAAATGTCTTCTAGAAAGTGTAAAATAAACCCAGGCCATTTTTGATTTATTTGCTGAAAAATTATTCAGTCAAATCGAGGTTTTCCTATAACATAAACACTGCAAAATGCTTATTTACATTAACAAATTTCGTAAAAGCTTTAGATAAGACAAAACTAGCATTTCAATATGTATGAAGCGTGTTCCCGAGTCTTTCTGAGGCTAAACTAAAATAAGGGATATTTGTGGGTCCTCAAATAAGAAAAATTTTGGTTGATACCAAATTTGAGAGTCGATGTTGAAAATGCAGCATGGAATTCTTTTAAACTGGTTGTTCAAGAATTTTTGGGGAATAAGAAAAGTCAAAATTACAGAGATATTGTTGCGAATTTATTACATAATTTTGAACTGATGAGTGTAAATATATCCCTCAAAATTCACTTTTTACATTCTCATGTGGATTTTTCCCGGAAAACCTAGGACACATGAGTGATGAACATGGAGAGCGTTTCCATAAAGATTTGAAGTTTTTCGAGAGGAATTATCAAGGTTTTTGGGATCAGAATATGCTAGGAGACTACTGTTGAAGTGTCGTGAGGGAGACAAATGAAAATAATTATAAAAAGAGGACTAAACACTTCATTCTTCATTTTTTTTGTCCTAATTTAATGTACATTTTTACACGTTTCTTTTTTAATAAATATCTCAAAAGTTTGACGTCCAGAATTTTTTTTAATATTTTTTCCGAAGTTAGAAGACCTAAATACACAAATCCCCATATGTTTCAATTCATGAGCAAAAACCTTGTAAACTAGTGTTATTGGCCATTGTAATGACTTTCTTCCGATCTTTATGGCAACTTATGGATTCCGAACCAAAAGAACTTCTCATCTTTTGAGACCAAGACCGAATCAAGTCAATTTTGGATACTCTGATCTGAAGTGAAGCGTTCTGAAAGAGCGTTCTGCATCGATCAAATCAAATAGCAGTCTGACGAAGCATGCTCTGCACCAATTTTCATGAAATTTTAGGGAATGTTTAGAATAAAATATTGGGTAACTCTGAAGCAAATGATTTGGTGCAAGCGAAGAAAGGAATACATTCCAGCACATGTCCGGTAATCACCAAATTTTCATATGGTTCGATAAAACAGATAGGCTGCGGTTAATAATGTGCAACATTGTGCTGTAAAAGTTCTTTTATATCGATGCATTTGATCTGCTTTGCATTAATTGCAGTTTTGTGTTGATCAGTTAAAAAGCTAAAGTTAAGTCAAATTAGTAAGTAACAAGTGTTTTAGAATTTTTTGCAAGAATCGGGAAACGGCATCTACGTTTACAGACGCGAAATAGAAAGAGAATGTGATTTAGGTCTTGAGGAAACCGCGAAAGGGCATCTACGTCTAGAGCCGCAGAAACGGAAAGAGAATGCGAATCACGGCTTCAGCAAATGCGTCGCAGTGCATCTCCATTGAGAGCTGTAGAGTCACCCCAACAGCATATCGAAATAATAGAAGCCTATAGCTTCCGAGTGGCTCGATAAAGAGAAATAATCGATTTGAAGTTGACGGCATTTCATTACAATAAGGATAATGACTGAAGGAATCACAAGGACGTACTGATTGGCACAATTAACAAGTTTTGCTTGCATTGCAGCGTTTTGAAGTACCCTAAGGAATTCCCGGGAATGTGGTGTTCGAACGGTAAAGTTCTGACAACAATTATTGAGCCACCTGAGCCGCTTCTATGTTACATTTCCGGAGCCACTTCGACTTCCAACCACTTCCTTCAAAATGTCAGAAAGTAGAACTCATTACTTCAAATGACGTCTTTCGGGTCAACTAATATCATAAACAACGTCTGCTTCATGTCCACCATTGAAGTTCAAAGCCAAATGTACCATATAATTGAATCACTGCTTCCGCTTCCCCATGATGATGCGAAGTTCCTTCAAATTTATTTCACTGGAAATGAAGCTACAGAAGCCGAACACTATCAATGAACATTCATGTGCATTTGCTGCAATACCCTTCTGCCGAAGCATTATCAAAGCGATTGTTGGGCATCGGAAACTGCAATTAACTTAAAGGATTTCATTACCACCGACAAGGTATTCCCAAGTCTTACAACCAACTACAAAAATTCGGATTGGCTGTGGGAATACGAAGTTTTGGCACCAAAATTTATGATGCCACCACATGTATTGACATTGAAGTTTGGATCACCGATAATGCTTCTCCGAAACTAAACCGCGTCAAAATTATGCAACGGAACAAGATGGACCATAAACATATTTTCAAAGCATTTAATTGAGGCAACAATCATCGATAGCAGATTCAAAGGCGGCCAATTGTATATGGCTTGCTCCCGAGTTGGCATACCAAATAATTTAAATAGTTTTACTCCAAATATATCCCTTGTCATGATAGAACATTACTGTTTCTTGACTGGCCGCATACTCTGGCGTTTTTCGGACAATACTCGCTTCGAATGAATCAGTTGTGTTCGGTACAGCTTGCCTGTGATAGTCTGGACAGACGTCAGCTGCTAAGAATTGAAAGCACCCTTTTGCTACCACCAAATACAGAGTATTACCTTAGCGCCATGGATATTTGGCTTTGGTGTCGATTCTGCTGGTTGGCCGGGCTTCACGTGCAATTTCCTACGCTTCACACACGATCTTCTTGCACTTCCGGGAAGTGCTTCCAAAAGCACTTCCCTGCTTTTGGATGAATCCCGCTGCTCCCAAAAGTTTTAAAGTTGCTGCTTGAGTAGCTCCCAATGACTTTACAAGCTCTTGTTGAGTTTGAAAACAAACTTCATGAAGTAATGTCTACAATTCATATTCTTTAAACTTTTTTTCTGGACTGGTTCATTATTCTCCGTTTCAAAATCACCACTTCTAAACCAAACAAACCCTCTCTCGCAAATTGAAATTGATGGAACTCATTCACTATGAGCTTGGTGTGCTTCAGTGGCACTCTTTTTTCAAATTAAAGAAGGAAATCAAAACTTCCCGCCTATGACGCTTTGTTATACCCAATAAAATATGTTTTCCTAATTATGATTTTTTAGTTGTTTGAAAAATAATTATGTTTCTATGAATCATACTCAAATTTATAGTTTAGTTGCCGTAACTATACCGAACCATATTTTTCATTTTGTGCACACAACCGAAATTAATGAAATTATAAAAGAAGTAAAGGGTTTTTTCAGGGCATATGTTCTGAACGAAGCGCATTCTGAACTTTCAATACGAATAACATGAATAATGTTGGTCTCCAAGGCGTCAATTTCCAAAAATTTGGAGAATTTGACTAAGCATATTTTTCCAAATTTGTTCATTCACAAACGAAATTTATTTACAATACATACATCATGTAAAGTCCCAAAAATGGTGATTTTTTTAAATTTTCCGGGAGGTGCCACTAGCATGTATTGGTCGTCCCTCCAAAGTTAGTGGGGGTCGGTCATACATTTAGACTCGATTGGGGCACTTTAAATGGGTTAAAGTATGGTTTTTCAATATTTGACCTTTGTGTCAAAATAAGTAACATAAGAATTCATTTTAGAGGTATGGTTCCTTGGGCAAAGTTTCTTATTTTGATCTTTTAAGTTTTTATATAAAATTCCTTGAGCAATTCTGGTTCTAATCCTTTGGGTCTATTTTGTACACGAAAATTATTTAAACTAAGTACTTTTTCGAAACGTACCTTTTCAGTACTCTAAAGGCATGTCATCATTTACATATACACACTTACCACATAGGTAACTGTGGTTTAAAATATTATCAGTCTGTTATTAACCTTCTACCATCAACTTGGTCTCTGTGAAGTGATGTATGTATCACATCTTATTTGGAACATATAAATGACAGTAGTACAAATGTAACTACAACATACTACTCACACTACTGACATTTACAGAAAAATAAACAAGAAAAATGTTTTGCATTTTAAAGCACCATCACCAGGTTGAGATACAAGTTCAAATGGATACGAGTACATTTATTTACAAGTTTAAAAACAAAACTGTACTCTTGTCAGCAGTAGTCGTATTCATATGTACACCTGTTATGTATTCTTATTTGCATCAAGGGTTTGTATTTTTATTCACATAATTTAATATTGTTTTTTTTTTCTGTGTTCTTAATTTTTTGGAATACAGAAAACATGAATGCCTGTTTGCAGTTATGTTTTTGAGTATGTTGGCTGTTTGTAGCTACAAGTACAAGTATTGAATGTCCATATTGGTGATATATCACATTGTGTTGACAGTTATTATGCCACTAATTGACATGTGTCAATGTGAAAATGTCAGTAAATGAAAATCTAAATTAGAGACTATTTTTGGGTAACTCATTGTTTTTTTAATCTATACATAGTTAAATATTGGTTTAAATTTTAAATACAAAACTTAACATTTTATCAGGTATCTGTTAATAAAAACTATGAATATTTTTTTTTGTTAAATTTGTGTATTTTTACCATAAGATTCTTATAAACTAAGATCATATCCAAGTACTATTTATACATATCTTTTTATTCCTCATAAATAGTTTTATGCTTTTAGAAAAGTGTATGAATGTTTTTAGATCAACTTTTTACAACCCTATTTTGTGGGACCTTAAAATTTATAGCATTGCAACTGCAAAAAGAATAATAAAAATAAGATAAAAAGTACTTTATTTTGTAGATTTGGCAATTTATGTAGCAAAATAGTAAAGACTAATATTTTGCATTATAAAGCAGCAAACATATGTCCCAGCAGTTCTATAAGACTGTCCCGAACTAGTGATTTAACCTATCATTTAGGATGACAATTTTAACAAGTGCGTGTTCTATGCAGAGAATTAATAGACCATTTTGGATTACAATGTGAATGACTGATAGCTTTTCCGCACTGGCTTCACATACCAGTAACATAGATTCAGTTTAAAAGACATACCATAGACAATCCAATAACCGATTGCTTGAAAACAAACCTTCCTCCGACAACTCTACAATAGATTACTTCTGGTGGGTAAAATAACTACTTTTGAAAGTGTAGTACAAAATAAACGTTTAAATTGACTGCACTCTAGATTATTTAGAGACACTTAAGTGACAATTGTCTTTTCGCTAAATTACCTGGGATTTATAAAGTAACCAACTGGCATCTCTATGCTCTACAAAGAACACATACGTGTCAAATGACCCAAAATATATAAATTCAGCGAAGTGGTCTGACATTAGTAACAATTACTACCTGTAAGGGATACATTGACTACTTGCTTAACTGCTGGGCTATGTAAGAGTATGTTGTCTATCTGTGTACTTCATATAAAAGTTTAATGTGAATAAACTATCAACACGTACAACGGATATGAAAGATTGGATTTTTGTTGCTTTCATTTTAGTTTTGCTTTTAATGATACATTCATAAAGAATTTCTTAGACAATTATGACAGTATGTGTTTGTAATGTGGCTGGAACAAATGGTGAGTAAGTGTACTGAAGAGATAGAATCCTAACAACAAACACGGTTAAGGAGAAACTCAAGAAAAAAAGGAAAGTAATATTTTTGAAATCCCTAACAATTGCGTATTGGATCATATCAACTTCCGGAATGATAGCTGCACGTAAAAACACGTACAAATTTAACTATAAATAAACAAATAATATAAAAGTCATTTAGAATACACAGTCACTCTGTAGTCCCTCAAATACAATATATATAATATGAGTCTTTAGATGTTTGTAACGCCCAAAAATATTAGTCCAACATATACTCCAGAATCACTTTCATAGTCGATTTAACGATGTCCGTCCTTTCGTCTGCCTGTCCATGTACAGGTCGTAATTTGGAAGATATTGCCATCAAATTTGGCACATGCTCTTCTTTCTGCACAACGACTGGAAGTTATGCTCGCAGGCCCAGAACCAGGATCGCATGCGTTAGCCCAATCTGCTGACCATCTTAAAATAAAAACTAAAAGCAATCTGATTTCTCGATGACGTCTTTTAGAATGAAAACATGAGGACGATTTGGATCTTGGAAAGCCAGAACGCTACTGGATGCTGTACAATTATTTACTCCTGTAAACACAACAATTTGATAAGATCAAGTGGCGTGGGTTTCTTAATGTCCAAAAGTACGTGTGATGCCCTAATAAACTGGAAACACTATACTTGCGTGCATTCAATTCTATGTCCTCACGAAATCACAAATTCTTGACAAACCGATAACAACAACTCATTGTGGTGATGGGAGATTTCAATCCTCATATTGGACTATTTAACACAAATTCCGAGGGTACAATGGGTACTTACACACTAAGGCGAATGGCGAACTGTTTTCGGAATGTGCGCTGCAAACAATATTGCGGTTGGGGGTTCATTATTCCCCCACAAACGAATACACAAGGTAACATGGGAATCTCCAGACCACATAATAGAGAACCAAAACGACATCACAATTTCCAAAAAAAATGGAGGGGCAACCATTCCAACCGCAGAGGGGCAGATATTGCAAGTGATCACCGTCTACTAGTTGCGACTATGCGGATTAAGCTTGCAGCTATAAATGAAAACAACTCCAAATACAAAGAAGAGTCGACATACCCCGAATGAAAAAATCAACTGTTTCAACACGCTTTGAATGATCAATTAGTTTTATGGGAAGAGTTTTACTTTGATATGCTTGCACCTCGCAGTATAAATGCACAATTAATGTGCAATTATAAATCACACAATGAAAACTTCAACATTGAAACAACATGCCCTATTTTTTCCTAGGTCCTTAATGCAATAAGTTCACTTTAGAATAGAAAATCACCAGGAATAGATGGTATATCACCCGAGCTCTTGAAAGGAGTTCCACATATTAGTGCACAATTTATTTTTCCCCTCATCGTAGACTTCTGGGAAACGGAGTCACTACACTTCGGAGAATAACACTTCTCTGCATGATTAATAAAATAAGATAATGCAATTTGCGAATCCTGCATTAAAGGAATTTAATCGAACAAATTTCAGTAGGTATCGGATTGAGACAAGGTCTCATCGCCACTTCTCTTCAACATTGTTCTTGATACTATTATGGCTAGGGCAATGCAGAATGACAGTGATATAAGATGGAGTCTGAATGGGAGCTTAAGCGACCTAGATTATGCAGACGATATTTGTATTATTAGACACAGCTTCAATCTGAAACAAGTAAGAAAGTATGGACGGTCAAGCCCGACCACATAATACCCTACACCAAGTAAATGAGCAAAAACATTTTTCTTTTAAAATATCAATTTCGAGTCCAATTTCGAGAGGACATTTGTATGGGGGCTAGGTGAAATAATGGACCGATTTCATCCAGTTTCAATAGGATTCGTTTAATCGACTCAGAAAGTGGTTCTAAGTCGATCGGTATACTTTAAGGTGGTGGTGCAGGGTATAAAAACTAGAAAATATTACGGTACAAGCTGGTTTGAGGATAAATATTAGTAAGACAAAAATATTACGTGTTAATAAAATAATGCATGATAAATTCTCCATTAAAAACCTTGAAGTGGATGATTTTCAATCCTTCAGCTACTTGGGTAGTATTATAACAAAGACTGGTGGCTCTAAGCAGAACATCGAAAACCGGATCACAAAAGCCAGACAATCATGTGTTCTGAAATCCGTCCGGAGCTCTCGAACTCTTTCTCTTCAAGTGAAGCTTAAAATATTCAACACAAAAATCATGGAATGCCGCACCGCGAGATATCTAAGAACTACAAGTGTTTGTGCAGTAATGCCTCTGCAGAATTAAAAGTATCTGGATCGGACACATTCTAAGCTAGCAAGACCACCTGAAACGCCATCGACTGGAATCCTCAGGGTAACCGTAGAATTGGAAGACCAGCACACACATGGAGGTGACAAATTGGGGAGAAATAAAATTACTTGCCCATAATAATAAGTCCGTATCCTCTTTATAGGAACGTATATATTAAGATGATCCTCAATGTATGGAAAAATTTAAAAATCATTTGATTCAAAAACGAAGGGCAATTTTGTGTGAGGTTTAGGGTGGCCCTTAATAAACGAAAGTTGGATTTTGGCCATTCTCACCCCCCAGTTTGGTGAACATTAGTAAAAAAATCATCCTGAAAAAATTTAGGTAAATCTGAAGTTTTGAGATGCATATACAAGGGGAAAAAATTAATTTTTTTCAGTTTTTGTAAAAATTTTGCCATTAAAAAATTACTTTTGCAATTTAATTTAAAAGAATCGAAATGTGTACGTAAATGTCGTTCTAATGAGATATAAAAACAGAAATTGGTCTAAAAATGTTAAAGTTATTAAAAATTCGCCAGGCCATTAGCGTGTCTCAGGCAACTAGAACAAGAAAGGTAGGAACAAAATTAACATATTTTGATAAATATTAAAATGAAAGCTCATTTTTACTTAAAATATATCCATATTTACTTGTATATGATTTTTTGTCTTCGTACGATACCGTTAACCTATTCTTAGGTATGAAAAAAAAAATAATTTTTTTTAACGGCAGTTTCAAAACTCCATTTTCAAATTTTTAAAAATTTTGTTAAACAAATTTCAGAATTTTTTGATCATCTCATTGGGATTTATTAATAATATAATAGGAAATAAAAATGTGAAAAAATTATGAAAAGACCTCTTATAGTTTTTCCGTACCTGCGAATTAAATTTTGAAATTTTCGAGAAAAAAAAATTATTTGGCAATTTTTGGGCGAATGAGGTCTATTTCCTTACTCTTATGAATTTTAAGCAAAACTTATTCAGAATATTATAGTCCAGATAATTCTAAATATACTCTAAAAATTTTACTAAAATCGGAGAACGTTAACCCTTAAATCGCGAAGGTCAAATTTTTCAATATTTGGAATTTTTCATGGAGAGATAGCGAAATATTATATACTTTTGGGCCGATTTTGATGAAACTTAAGAAAAATATAACATAAACTCTAGGGTTTATAATAACAGCACAAGAATGGAAATTAACGTTTAATGGCACTTGGGGTTAAAATGACACCAAACTTTTAAAATCATAATTTTTTTTTTTGATATAGCGGGTAAGTTTGTTTTACAGATTGGGGATACAAAGATAATGGGGGTTGCTCATACTTTTTACATTCCGAAGAGTGACACCTGAGTAGGTACGAGACTTTTTCAAACCATTTTCCAGAGAAATATTGGGGATACATACATAATGGGGATTGCTTATACTTTTTACCTCCATACCTCCCTGGGGCTGACTCCTAAGTAGTCACGAGACTTTTTCTATCCATTTTCCACCAATTCTGTTCTCACGAATCCTCGCGAGGCACGCGAATTTGCTTGTTTAGATGTGTTTATCGAGAAAAAGAAAAAATAAAGTTTCAATACCTTTGTGTAAGTTTCCATTTATTTTCCACAGAAAATTTCAACCTACATAATATTAACTGAAAGCTAAGCCTAGGGTTTCCTTCCCTCTTCATGTGTCTCCCAAAAAACTAAATATTTTATGATTTTGCCAAGTTAATAGCCAAACAAAGCAAAGCATTTACACTAACAAACCTCAAAGAATAACAAAACTATATAAAAAATCTATTATTGTAACATACGTTTATATAATTTCATAAACTTTTCAAAGACACTGGCAGCTACAAAATAAACGACCACATTTTATTTATGTCGGCATACAAATGTATGTATGTTTGTGTAATAAGTATCCTGCAACATGTATCATCAGCAGCCTGAAAAGCCAACAATATCAACTTGGTATAAGTAGAAATTAATGTCTGACACGCTTTCCTTTTCCTTTAGTATTTTTATTTATTTTTGTTGTTGTTGCTCATGGATGCTCATGTCCAAAAGTATTTTTTGTCATAAATTTTGTGGTTGTTGTCAACGTTTTGTTTCATTGTACAATACGAGTACTTTTTTTGTTTCCAAAAAGGCCAAATGCGAGTGAGTGTGTTGGGATAATGGCATGTTATTACAATGGCAGCAGCAGCAGAATTAACACAGCCGCAATAAAATAGGCGTGTGTTTTAATATGGTCATAAGGATGTGTGTTAATATTAAATACATCCCATACAGCTTTTTTGCTTTACTATATTTTAACGTATGTTGTACGTGTTAAACTGACCCAATCTACTCGTACTACCACGAACTCATATGTTTAACATCATTTATTTCCTAAATACTTCATAGCTACTTAACAGACATCATTTGTGATAAATGCGATAAAAGTGTGAATTATTTTCGTTTCATTGTGGACAAACAATCAAAAAAAAAAAATATGAAAAAGGAAAGTATTTGTGAGTGTACGAGTAGATTGTGTATTGTTTATAAATGTTGTTCATATTTTGTTGTCTGTTGTTTATTATTATGTTGTATAAAGTTTTATGACACTTACGCCCACTTTATGAATAATGGTCAGTTATTTAAGGTGGATTAAGAGCTGAGCATATATTATATGCTATGGCAAAAATGTGTAGAATATTAAATGTTATTGAAAAATTTAAATTGGTCTTTTGGGTGTCGTGTTCATTAAATTTTACTTTGTATGATAAAATTCGAATTTATTGGCATATGAGATAATTTTAATTAAAGCAAAATAATATTTTCTCAAACCTTAATATAATAGGTACTTGAATATATCTTACCTTGATGTTGTAACGAATAAATATATTAAGGGTCCTCATGTAAACGCTTAAAAGCCTCGCAAACTGTGCAATCTGTGCATTTTTACACTCTCGCAAATGAAATTTCAAAAAATGTATGGAAATTCGTTTGCACAACTCCGATAAGTTTGCGCGACAATTTAGACTCGCAAACTTGAATTTATTGTGCATTTGATGAATCAGCTGCTTTTGTTTACTTTTATTTATAAGAAATAAAAATCAAATAAAATATAAAAATTTTGTGCATGTGAAAATTGTGTAACTTTGGAACAGAATGATTGTATTAAATGACATTGTGTATGAAAACATTAACCAACAGCTAGAACATAAACAAAGTCCTCCAAACTATGTATACCACCGTTTGTTCCAAAGATTTAACTTTCATTCAACATTTTAAAATTAAAATTTATACAATTTGAAAAAAAATTATTAAAGCTTTTGTTGAATTTATGTATTTTTATTTGACAAATATAAATTTTCTGTATAAACTTACACAAAATTGAAAAGGTGGGTTCATGAAACATGTCGCGCAAATTTGCCCATTTGTACAAATGGGAAACTTAAGCGTTTAAACAAAGTTTTTTTTCGAAAATACCCATGAACGAATGAAATTACTCATGACACGGTTTACTCTATATTAGATAGGTAAATTATGGATTAACTTGGATGAGATTTTTATTGCCACGAAACCTAGTCCAGTTAGAGCAACATCAGAAATAGATTGATCAATGTCCATTTAGCACTCTACCTAAATAAGAAATTGAACTAACTATTATATAAAAATGTGCATCTGCATTCTTATATAAACCCAGCAGACTGTCTCGCATTAGTGATTTTATCTATCATTTTGGATCACCCATTGCTACATAATTAGCTAGAAAACGAGACTGTCTAAAAGCTGGTTCAAAGTAGTCAGCGCATAGGATTCACATACCGGTTACATAGAGTCAGCTACCTTACTGGTTACTTATTTAGGTAGTTTTACCTATAACAGTTATTTTAAAATGTACTATAATATGCGGAAGCTCATCCCCTATTACTCAGTCCAACCAGATATCAACTATTAAGAATTCTAACTTTGTTCTTAACAAAGGTTCATTGTAATAGATTGTTTCAAAGTTACATACAAATATTCGATTAAACCTCAGCCAGTTGGATCCAAAAGGTTTTCCGATACAGTAATCGACATTACTATATAAGTGTCCATAGTAGTTCAGTATCTTAGAGTGTCCATGGTCCTTACCAGACCACGAACAGCCAGCATCAAGTCTCACAGCAGAGTTGAGAGCCATTTGTATCACCATGAAATCAACTGGTAACCAGTTTAAAATAGTAAAAAGTGCATTAGAGGTAGTAGATCTTATAGAGCCTGTAATCAGTATCGCGATGGTCCTAAGAACTTGTCATCGTTCTTATACCTCCTAGTGAAGAGAACTAATTCCGGTTTTTGGCGGTTCGCACTAATATACTCCACTCACTCAGTGTACTCAATGCCGATTCCATACAACTAGATATTGTATCCAGAAATTTACCAGATATAAATACTGCAACATCGTCAGCATACGCGACTGTTTTAATCATTCTGTTGTCCATCCTGACCAACAGGGTATTAAGTGGGAATAATACACCATCCTGCGGGGTTCCACGATTGAACACTTTTGAAACACTTATGCCACCTAGAGTAGCATATATGACTCTATGGCCGAGTATTTTTTGCGACTAGCCGGCGAACTCATATATAAATTCCAAGTTCAGATAGGTTGGCATCGGGCCTGACATTCCTCCTCCTTCATGAGAAACCTACTTCAATATCGAGAAGAGCAACAAGTAAATACTCCTTATGTAATAGTGACCCTTCAATGGAGCCAACTAACGAATGTAGAGCTATTTCCATAGATCTGCCCTTGGTGTTGGCATGTTGAGATTTAGAGATGAGTTATATCAGAATGGTCATTCTCAGGTATACGTCAATAACTCTTTCTAGGGTTTTCAGCAAATATGATGCCAAACTAATTGGTCTGTAGTCCTTTAGTTTAGTATGAGTCGACTTCCCTCCTTTAGGAATAAAGACTACTCTACACATCGTTCACCATGTAGTAATACATGCACGCTGGGTCTATGTCTAACCGCCTTGACGGCTTGGGCTTTAGCGGCTTTGGAGGTACTTGGGGAGAAATCCAGAAGTACCTCACCGCTTTGGTCACTTCCACCTATAACCCCATTGTGGATTACAGACGCAGACCACCAGCCGCCCAATATGGGTAACAAACGCTGGTGAATTTCCGACGGACAAAAAAGAGCCCTTTCGGACCAATCGGACCATAACCATCAAAGCAACCTTTCTCAGTGAGAGGAACATGGCTTGATGGAAAAGCAGATAGCCGCCCCAAGGGTAATTAACTCTGTCACATAATATTAGTGGTGAATAAATTAGCTAATGGAATGGAATAAAAAATTAAAATATACCACACTTCAGATTACAATGTGATTGTAAATGACAACCGACTCTTCAATAGAATGCTTGTGAGTAAAATTACTACTTTCTAAAGTACAGTATAAAATACAAATTTAAATTGACTTCATGATTACTTAGAGCCACTAAAGTGACAATTGACTTCATGCTAGATTATATAGCACGTTTAAAGTAAACAATTCATTTCCCTTTGCGAAGAGCACATACGTGTCATATGTATATAAATTAGGGCTAGCCAAGTGATCAGAAATGAGTAAAAATTAATGTCTATAATGCATACAATGACAACTTGTAAAACTTCTGGGAAAAACCAATATTTTACTTCTTAAATCATTAAATATCACTCACTTTCATTCTCATTATAATACACATGTCTACATTCTTATTGTCCGTTACTAAAATCACAGCACAAAGTTAATATCTGTTACATTTTCATGCCACATCAGTAATAAACATCACTTCTAAATAATATTTTCTATAAACATATAAACCTTCATACATCCCTTGCATAAATATGAATGAAGTATTAACAAGTAAGAATGTTATATTCGGCTGTGCCGAATCTAATGTACCCACCATCAATAAAAAAATTTTATATCTGTTTCACCTTTTTTGGGTAGTTTTTTTTTCTATTTCTAGAAAATTTAGTGGTAAATTTCTCCTTGTAAAATTCATGCATTTCAATTTTATTCAGATAAAAATATGTATAATGGTCCGAACAAAGTGTTTCATATATGCTGATCTAAAACTTTTTAACGATTCAAACTATTTTATGATATGTAATTCAGCTACTAACAATAACTATTTGTGGCAAATATCGGTTTTCTAGGTCTCTTCGCATTTCAAATATCGGACGGACATTTTTTCTAAAATTTTATTGGTTGTACCGATTTTGTCCATTTATAAAATCAATTATTTCTGATCAAGAAATTATATTTTCAGGAAAATTTCACCCTCCTGTCCGTCCCTGTTAAGTGATTATCAAAAGAGGACTTTATATGGGATCAGATATGGGCCAATTTCGCGCCTTCGTGCCTTCTATCGACAGACGGACAGACATAATTAGATCGTCTAAGAATTTTATAAGGATCCATAATATATATCCTTTTTGGTCCTACGACCAATATTTCAATATGTTACAAACGGAATGACAAACTGAATATTCCCTCCCACCTTTTTGGTGGTGGGTATAAAATCAAACTTCTTAGTATCAAAAAGGATATCAAACCATCAGAACAAAACACTGCAATTATATTACACGTATCTATGTTGGTATAAGTGAATGCCCTTGTTATTAAAACATTTTTTTTTGCTATTCTCTTGGATTTTTTTTATGACACATAGAATGTCTTCTGTTTTGTTTCAGATCATAAAATGCCTTATGTTGGCCACATTTATGTCATCTTAGTGTGTATTTAGTGTAAGTTTATGGTTTTAATAAAATCTTTCTTTCTTTAGCTATTTTCCTTCATAGTTTATTGTCTTTTGCACATACACACGCTCACGTAAGTATTTGCGTTTAAGAGTGTATTACATTTGTATTTTGCAATTATTATTGCCAACACAGATTCTTTTTATGACTTTTTGAATTGTAATATAAATGTCCCTTAAATAACTTACACATGTATGTACTTTATGTCCTTATAGGATGTGTGTATGCGGTTGGGGTTAGTAGGCCGGATATGAAATGTGTATGAATAATGATGGCAGCTTTAAAGGAAACATATTTTTTATATTATGCTATTAATGTGTATTCTATTAAATGCATGTACTTGAAGTGTATTTGTTTAAGAGACTTGGAAAAACTTTGAAATAACATTCGTGTTACCAACAAATTTTAATTGTAAACTTTCAGGTCTATTTATTTTTACATTGGACCAGCACTTAGGAGATAAGCTCTATTTGTTTTGTACATGGTCCTTTGCATAAATAAATATTACATTTTTGGACGGATATATGACTTTAACTCCATTCAGATATTTTAAAAAATTTCTTGATTTAGTGAATCCCTAATTGTTAGCCGAGAAAGTTGGACATATAAATCGAGATAATTTTTTACCGACAACAGACTCTATTGGAGACCTGGAAACATGTTAGCCACCACTTTACTTTTACCAAAGGGAGATATGCTTCCCTTATAGTGTCCCCTACATCAACCAAATTGGTGTCGAATAAGTAAATTATTCTAAACATTTAAATTACCAAATTTTCTATTTGGAATTATTTTCAGTAGTTTTGGCACATTTTCTGATAGTATAGTTCGAATAGTAGATTTTCGAGCATATATTGTAATATTGCTAAAAAGATATGAATGATTTCATATCAAGTGAACCAACTTTTGAAATCCATCTCTCCCGATCAGGATGAAATGTTCACCAAGATAAGTCCTATTGGATATTAATTCAGACACAAGTTTTCAACAAGATCGGTCAAGAACTCTCTGAGTAAGATGGGGTAAAATTTTGACATTTTAGCCAAATAGGTGTTTTTTCTCATCCATTTAACCTATTACCTATTGTTCTTAGCTTAATGTGTCGCAAATAGTTTAGATAGCCATTTCTTCAATCTTTCGAGAAAAAAAACTTTAAAAAATAAAATTTTTGGAAATTTGTTTCCCAAAATCTTTTGACTTCTTTTTTCTTGATTTACAAAACACATATTTTGATAACAGCTGCGAAAAAGCAACCACACCCAAAAAAAAAACCCTTGATGTTGAATGGTTTTGTCGTATATTTTGGATTGTATACGAGTTTTGAGGACGTCTGACGTATAAGTTAGAACCCTCTCCACCAAACATGACAAAATTACTCTCATCTGTCCATAAAATATTTTTCCACTTTTGGACTGGCCAATTTTAATGTTCCTTCGGTAACTTCATGCGCTTGGTGATATGTCTTGCATTTAAAAGAGGGGCCTTTCTTGGACTGCACGCTTTTAAATTTGTTCTCTAAGACATGTGCGATCTGTTTGTACTCTCGCAGTCTGTTTGTACGGTTACAGCTTCGAAAGGCTGCCTTTTGCTCTCGCGAATCAATCTTTTGGCGTAAAGGGGGGTCAGATCATCATTTACTTTCACGTCTTTCAGCCTTTTCTTTATAATAAATTAAGTTGTGAATCATCATTGTGTTAGAAAACCCAAACAATCGATCAACTTCTCTATAAGATTTTAAATCTGATATTAGTTTTTGGATTATTTCGCGCTTCTCCGCACTGGAGTCTTTTCCACGATCCATTTTATTTAAAATATTCGCTTTTCGTTAAACTTTATGATCGAAATAATAAAAATAAAAATCAAATCCTTTAAAGACTTGCTAAGCACTTTTGCTAAACAAAACTGTTTTTATAAAAAATGTGTAAGTGGTGCTATTTTATTTTTCGGTATTTATACCCTACACCACCATAGTGGGGAGGGTATTATGCGTTTGTGCAGATGTTTGTAACGCCCAAAAATATTAGTCTAACACCCACCTTAAAGTATACCGATCGACTTAGAATCACTTTCTGAGTCGATTAAGCGATGTCCGTCCGTCCAATTCGCAATTTTGAAGATATTTCGATCAAATTTGGTACATATTATTTTTTTGGCTCAAGGACCAAGCCTATTGAAACTGGCTGAAATCGGTCCACTATTTCACCTAGCCCCCATACAAATGTCCTCCCGAAATTGGACTTTATCGGTCATAAATGTTTAATTTATTTATGTATCTCCACAAATTCCGCTCCAAATAAGTTTTATATACATAAAATTCATGTCACCAAATTTTGTTACGATCGGTCCATAATTAGTCATAGCTCCCATATAGACCCGCTTCCGAAAATCACTTTAATATGCGTAAGTCTCTTAAAAATGTTGGTATATACACAAAATTCAACATAAATAACTTTCATATAGACATAAATCACACGACATAATTTTATGGTGATCGGTCCATAATTGGTCATAGCTCCCATATAGGGCCCACTCCGAAAATCACTCACGAATATAAATTATTGATATTTTAAAAGAAAATTTTTTTTTGCTCTTTTACTTAGTGTAGGGTATTTTTTCTTGAGTTACAAAAAAACACATATTTTCATATACAGCTGCAAAAAAAAATAGCACCACACCCAAAAAAAACCCTTTGATGTTTAATGGATTTGTTGTATATTTTGGATTGTATACCAGTTTTGAGGACGTCTGACGTATAAGTGAGAACCCAAACTGAAAAATTTACTCTCAACTGTCCATAAAATATTTTTCCACTTTTGAACTGGCCAATTTTGATGTTCCTTCGGTAACTTCATGAGCTTGGCGATATGTCTTGCATTTAAAAGAGGGGCCTTTCTTGGACTGCATGCTTTTAAATTATGTTCTCTGAGACATGTGCGATCTGTTTGTACTCTCGCAGTTATATTTAGGTCCTTTATTAGTTCGGTTACAGCTTGGAAAGGATGCCTTTAGCTCTTGCGGATCAATCTTTTGGTGTGAAGGGGGTCAGATCATCATTTACTTCCACGTCTTTCAGCCTTTTCTTTATAATAAATTAAGTTGTGAATCATCATTGTGTTAGAAAACCCAAACAATCGATCAACTTTTCTATAAGATTTTAAATTTGATATTAGTTTTTTGATTATTTCACGCTTCTCCGCACTGGACTCTTTTACACGATCCATTTTATTTAAAATATTTGCTTTTCGTTAAACTTTATGATCGAAATAATAAAAATAAAAATCAAAGCCTTTAAACACGTGCTTTCCATTAAAGCACTTTTGCTAAACAAAACTGTTTTTATGAAAAATGTGTAAGTGGTGCAATTTTATTTTTCGGTATTTTTATTATACCCTTCACCTTCGTGGGAAGGGTATATATAACTTTGTCATTCCGTTTGTAATTTCAACTTTTTTCATTTCCGACCCTATAAAGTATATACAGTGGTGGCCACCAATTTAAGACAAATACTTGAATTTTTTTCATCAACTGAATTTTAAGTGCGATAGAGCCAAAATAAAAGGACCTCTAAGGGTATGATATTTATTATTAATGTTTCTAGTTTCTGAAAAATGTTTGGAAAAATCGGTAAAACATATATGGACAAAGATATGTGGAAATACGTTGACCCACTTCAGCGAACATCCGCTGTTAATAACATGATATGACCGAAACTAATGGAACTAAAAATACGAAATTTGGTCCGAATATTTTATAATAATAAAAATATAATGATATAAATGTGAGAAAATATGTTTATTTAAAAAAAATTTTTTTTGGTCAAGTTGTAGAAAAATGTTATGTGTTCGTGGTGAATATGTATGAATTGACACAGTCGAATAAAACACACTTGTGTGTTAAAACAATCCTCATGCATACATATTTGTCGAAATATTTGAAAAAATAATTCACAATCACGTGGAATTTAGCAAACAATTTTTGTCTTAAATTCCTGGCCACCACTGTATATTCGTCTGTATATATGTCCGTCTGTCTGTCCGTCTGTTTGTTGAAATCAATTTTCTGAAGACCAGAGATATCATCAGGATCCAAATCTTCAACATGCTTTTGAGAAGCTTCCTATTTAAAATCAGCAAAATCGGTACACAAATGACTGAGATATGAGGAAAATACCAGGACAACCTCGATTTTTGACCTTTATCTGGATTACTAAGACAATATGCTCTAGGCAATTCCACTGTAATGTAATTAATGAATACTTCCTATCCAAATTTGCTATCGAAGGTAAAATAATAGAGATATTAGTGATTTATAGTTAAATTTTAACTATTTTTTTTCATGCTAAATTTTTGGGGCACTTTAAAATAAAATTCTTAATAAATGCGATATTAACCCTAAGCTCTTCGGTTGTGTCTTATTTCTGACTTTCTGGTTAAATTTTCCGTTTTGGTGTATTCAGGGACTCATAGTAGAATTTCACGGATAATATTTTTGCAGAACATTTTAACCCCTTAAATCCTTGTGTTAATAGTGTTTTTTCTATTTTTTAAAAGAAGGACAAAAAAGACCCATGCTCAAACGAAATTCAGATGTAAACTTTCAAAACGCCGATAAACGTGTTCATTTTTTGTTCTCCTCTATCAAAATTTATTGGTCGGACCTTGTAATTTTGGAAACAATTTGATTTTGTTGTATAGTGTAATAAATCACCCTAGGAAACCAGAGTCTAATACCCAAGTGTTGCGGGTCTGTTCCTCGCTAAATCTGAGTAGGTGAAGTGACTTGGCTTTCGTACTCACAGCATGATAGCTCATATAATAAGTCGCTGAAAGTTAGACACGTCTTTATAACATGAATCTCTATGACGCTGTCATAGTTATTGAAAACTAAAAACATAGCAGAAAAATTAATGGAATTAAATGCTTAAAGGAGGGCCAATGACCGTCTAAGTACTAGTATTTAAAATTTATTTAGCTTGTAATGTGACCCTCGTTTATACCACAGCTGTCAAACTTTTATTATTAATAGACTCCAACTTACATGATGAAGTATTTGATGGATTAGACCGGAAATGATATTAGTTTATTTATTAGCCATTTTATCGACTTAAACTAGCATGTTGTTAAAAAATATTTACTCGTATTATATTTTTTAATTTACAGAGACATCCGTTCCCCTAACAGATTCCACCAAATTAATGACTAAACAAATACCTTTTGTATTTACCAATCATCAACTCATAAATCCTTTATGATGACAAGTTTTTTTCTCTTGATTTTCATTATGTTGTGTCAATAGTGATTTGACAACACATTTTGTTGTGTGTCAAAACGACAGCTACCAATATTTAATTTTTGTCTACACAATGACATTTCAGAAAATTGACGCCGAAATAGAAATCGACAAAAAAAAAAACTCATCAATTTTGTTGCGTTAATTCCTTTTCAAATATTGTCGTTTCTTCAGCTGTCTTCTTAAGATTTATTTAGGATTGTTTTCTTAATTTTTTTGTTGGTGTCTCTAATATTTGACTGAGTGAGCTACTGTTTAGTTGTTAAAAGGGTAGAGTTTTTATTTATAAATAAGTTTTTTTGTGTATTTTTCCTTTAATAGCGAGTGCAATGATGGTGTAGAGTTGCGATAAAACATCAAAAACAATGTGATCAGTGGAGTATGAGAGTACAAGTAGTAGTAGTAAGTATTTGGTTAAAAGTCAACAATGAATTGTCATCAAATGGAAAACAAATATCTTTGACAGCTACTGTTTGGCATGGATGGCATCTGAATAAATGAAGAATGTTTGAATGAATGAGCAAATGCATGACTGGTTGGTTGACTGAATGAATGACTGGGATGAATGAATGTCTATTGTTTGTTGTTTTTGTGTCTGGTTTAAGTAGTTTGTTAAATTTAAAGTATGTTGTAGTTTCTTATAAATAAATATTTTTTTTTTCTGTTTTTCTAAATTTTTATTATTATTTTGTCTTGTCATTATTGTCATATGGTATTTAAAGTTTTGTTTTATTTTACTTATATGATTTCTTTAATTATTGGTTGGTTTTGTATTTGAAATTCAATGTTTTGATATGAATAATGACGTTGTTGATGATGCTGCACATTAATAATGTGTTCATTCATGCCATTCAAATCTTTGATAAAATGCCGCTCATAGTGATGAAAATGAAAATAAATGGCGGAAAGAAATTTCACTTGTGTTTAATGGAAAAATAAGAAAGGGTGTTTTTTATAGAGGCGAAGAACTTTGAATTGAAATAAAAATGGTTTTAATATCCTTCCTTTTAATATCCTTTCGGAGAACTTTTAATTGAAATAAAACTGAGAAAAACGGTTTACATACATATTCATCAAATTTGCTTTATTATCTAAATAATAAAGCAAATTTGATGTAATGGCCGGTGGAATCATGGAATCACAAATATCGATGGGCAGAACATTACAGTCAAAGACACGCATGCCAACTTGTTCGTACCTCAATTGGAAGGCATTAGTATTGCAAAGAAACATTTGGCGAACTGAGAAAAACATTTGGTGAACGAATAATTTAAAAAAATAAACCGTTACTCGCAACTGATCTTGATACAGGCAAAATTTTTTAAGCTATTTTTTGATAATAATATATTTTTACTGCAATTTTATTTGTATTATTCTTTTAAATACTTTGAATTAAATATTTTTATTATGTTTCCGATATAAAAAGTGAAGATATTATTTTCAAACGCGCCTTTCTTTTATTGATATCAATTGGATACATTGCGACTAAGGTTTGGGGTTTCCAGGATAATTTAATTTCCCGGGAAACGGGAATGCAAAATTTCATTTCCCGGGAATCCCGGGAATGTTTTTTTAACTAGAAAAATAAGTATAAAAGAAAATTATTTTATAAAATCGTGTCATTTTATTAAAAAAAAAGAAAAACAATACATTACAATTCAATTGTACCCACATAAAACCAAAAAAAGTTTGCACTTGTTCTATAAAATTATAAAGTTAGCGGTATTCATGATATAGTAGAGTAAATGAGCAATTAAGTGTCACATAATTTTAGAAATTGTGAATGTATCTTTATAATTCGATGTCGATTAATATGTTAATGGGATTTTTAATGTACTTTTTAGATTCTTTCTTTTGATTTTTATGTTATATGTCCGTCATAGAACTATTTTTTTAAAAAATATTTATCAAAATTACTAATGCTTTCAATAAATCATTCGACGAGAAAACTCTTTCGCTTTAAACATGTGTTGGCTTTATCGTTATTAAAGCATTATAAAGACAATCAAAATGTATTCTCCGATTGCTACTTGCTTCAAATAAATCTAATTCCCGCTTAAAATTTTCAGCATTTGATTTAAAATGTTTAAATTTCCCGGGAATTCCCGACAATAATTTTACGGGAAATCCCGGGATTTCCCGTGCAGGAATTCCCGGACCCCAAACCCTAATTGCGACTAGTCTAGATTGAAAATGATTGCGACTAACGGAGGGTTAACTGGCCACCTCTTTCATGTGATTTGACACCATTGGATTATTTTCTATGGGAAACGAATATTCGACGAGTTATTGCAAAAATACAGCCTGATTTTAAAATGATCTAGTTAATAATGCCAATTGGATGGATTATAAAAACCTTGTTCTCTATTTTATTTCTATTTAATCTTCTCCTTTTAATCAATTCACGAAGGCTCCTTCCTCACTCTTATATATCCATGTTATCTTTATAGTTCAAATCAATATTGATGAATTTATGAACCTTTTCCGGAAACACTTCCATTAATGTTCTTATAGTGCTTTCTGTCACTTTGTTCGAACAGGTTGTCCATCTCCGTTTAAAATTTACCACACTTTTGGACACTTTTTTGTGCTCTTTAATTCTCTTTTAATAAGATCCCAATATCTCTGCACTGGCGGATTTGCTTCTCTTGGTTTACATTTGTAAATATTCCTTGATAAGCAAGCTATCCGTCGAACTAGAACTATAGATTTTATACCACTCTCTTAATGTTGCCATAACACCAACACGTGAATGGAATGAGCGTACTGAAGAGAGTATCGCCACTGTAAACGAAGGTGTGCAAGAAGATCATCGGAACTTATTTCTTCAAAACTGAAGCCGAAGACAGCGTTACTGTCAATGGAGATCGTTACCGCATCATGATCAATGATTATTTGTTGGAAATTATGGATGACATACAACCATAGATTTTTAATGAAATCAAAATTTGGCGATAACTTGATTGCCAGAAATGGACGCGTCAGTTGTTGCACGATTTGAGGTCGTGCAACAACTGAAGCCTTAGAGGCCAACATAGTTCGTGATATTCATGACATACGAAAAGGAATGCTCGAAAAAGTGGCCTATAATTGTACATCCAGCATGTGCTTCGCCTAGAACATCAGCGTTGACCATATGACCGAAATAATTCTGTGATATTTATGCCACGTATTGATTTTTCGAATTTTGTTCATACAAAGCGTCATAAGCATTATATGATGAATGTGTTCCATCGGTTTCAACATGCGAGAGATGGTTTGTTCGGTTCAGAAGTGGTAATTTTGACACGGAAGACAACAATCGCCCAGACCAGCCAAAAATTTTTGAAGACCAAGAATTGGAAGCATTACTCATGAAGATTGTTGTCAAACTCTACAAGAGCTTGTAAAATCTAAAACGGTGTAAGAAATAGTTCACTTCATCTGATTTCCTTACTATTTACACCACTTATATCCGACCTAAAATGGAATACTATTCTCATGTGTGGGCCGGTGCTTCGAAGTCTATTTTGGAGTTACTCGACCGCATGCAGGAGAGGGCAAAGATGCTTATCGGTGACAGTAGGGTATCCAGTTCTATTGACTCACTGGAACATCGTCGCAATGTGTGTTGTGTTTCACACATTGGTATGTGCTCTGCCGAAATTAGGGAACTTGTTCCCGAAACCCGTAGTTTTTTAAACAACACACGCTCTTCGGCAAGGGCACATCAATTGGTTCTCGACTGGACAGTGGATCACACAACACATTATAGGGAAAATTCGTTCTTTAACCTTACTGTGTGGAATAAGCATCCTCCTGAAGTCTTTCCTGACACTTTCAATATAGGAAAATTCAAATCAAATGTCCACAAACACTACTCCCTCTATCCTTCCTCCCATAACCTATTTTCCTAGTTCCAACACAATGCTTTGCATGAGTAGGGGTCATCTCCTGAGTGCTGGTCCAAGAAAAAAAAATCATAAGGTACTAGTCAAGCAGCAGTTTTCAAAAGTTTTCGAGTAGCAAGATTCATTCAAAAACATGGAAATTGGATACCATACGAATTGAAGCCGAGAGACCTTGAAACACGATCTTGCATGTCCGAGATAATCTTTGAACGCCATAAAATAAAAATATTTTTATACTTGGGATGAAAAATGGACACATTTCCAAATACAGGACATTACGCTAAGGTAATGCTTTGTATTTGGTGGGACCAAAAGGCTGCTGAAATTTGGCCAGACTATCACAGGGAACTTTCACCTAATACGTTTGAGCGAGTGCCAAATACAAGACATGAAACTCTAATATTCCATCATAACAACACTCAGCGACATGTTGAACCTGTTAAAAATGGGAAAAAGTCATAGCTACAATAAATAAATTTATATTAAGTATACAAATGTTTCAAAATAAATGCCTAATACAAAGTTTATGGGTATGAAGCGAAACAGTAATCAGCTGACAATGATTTTTCAGAAAATGTTCCCAATTTCACATATTAAACTATTGACTTATATCATTCTCCTAATACTGTAGATCACAATACTAAATGCCAGCTTTTAAAAACGACCCCCAAGTAGAATTTCATTTACATATTTATTTATTTTAACACTACTACCTTGTTATTTGTTTATTTCTTTTAAACTTTTATTTGAACAATGTGTTTTTTTTTACTATTTGTCCGATACTTAAACCAAGCATAAACTGTAAACAGACGTCCATCAAATTAGATTCCGAAAACAAAGTCTGACATAAAATAATCAAGCAGACAACAATAATGTCCAAACTAAACTGAACTAACCGTTCGGTAGTTAATAATAATAAAACAAGAAATATCTCAAGCAAAAAGAAATAACAAAACTAAATAAACAAAACAAAGAAAAATCAAAGTAGGACCACCTCAACGATATTTAAACAAGAATAGAATATGAAAACATCAAAAAATTAACGACACTACCTACCAAACTACCCACAGACACCAACAACTCAATACTTGTAAAGTAACCAGGCCTCAATACAATAAACCTTAAACTACCAAAACAATTAGCATAAATTAACGCTTAAACTCTATTCCACCAAATGAACTAAACAACACCTATCAACTGAATACAACAAAAGCAGCCATAAAATTTGAAAATTGTAAAATCACACACAAACAGAACGAAACAAAAACAACAGCAACATCAACATTTAAAAGTCCAACAAAATATAATCTATGGCTTTAATAGCTGGCTTAAATACAGCATTATAACCTGTAGGTAACCAACCAACAATTGTGATAAATAATACTTTGAATGCAAATCAATTAGCGACTGTATGTATGGCTGGCTTAGAGCCGAGAAACAAACTCTAAATACCATGTAATCACAACAAAACTCTAAATATTTTAACACAATTTTCATTTAATTTAACGTGATAGTAGCGGTGGGCGAAAATAGAGCACAGTGTAGGAGCAAAATTAAGTTGAAACGAAGTTATAGAAAATTTTTAGGAACATAGTTGTCTTATAATTCCCATTTCCTCGGTATTACTGGAAGCAAATAAATTTCATAGTGAAATTTCAGGACCAATATGATAAGCCAGTTAGAAATGGTAGCGTTTGTGAGCAGTTAGTAAGATCTATTGCGATGATGATAACTGGAATGATTCATTCAACGCCATGTTGCCCAATCCAAGGCACGCTTCACGCTGATGAGCAGATTGATCTGATATCTAGACAATTACCTCATCTCTTCGCGGTCAAGCTGAACTCTGGATATACGTTGGCGAGACAAGTCTATTTTTGTGTTACAATTTTGAATATCTAAGAAAGAGACTAAGCACAGAAATTTTATTGAGAGATTTTGTGTGGAGGAATATAGAATAATGCTCCCTTTCTGTTATAGTCTATGGCGAGATATCGTTTTTTGCGTTTTAATCGGCTCAGTGGTTTCGGAGTTATAACAAATTGAAGCAAAAAATATATTTTTTATGTAAAAATATGCAATTTTTTTGTTTTAAAAAAAGCCACATGTAATAGGAACAATATGAGATATCTATCGTAAAATAATAATGTGAATAAATTCGAAAATAATCAATCGATTTTTATCTTCGATATCTAATTTTGTTGCTATTATATGCCGCTTTACGACAAAGTAATAAACCTGAACAAGTTCTGCCGTTTTCGATTTTTCATGAGTTTTTTAAAACACAAAAATATGCTATTTTCACGTAAAAAATATATTTATACCTTACACCACTATAGTGGGGAGGGTATAATGCGTTTGTGCAGATGTTTACAACGCCCAAAAATATTGACCTAACACCCACCTTAAAGTATACCGATCGATTTAGAATCACTTTCTGAGTCGATTAAACGATGCCCGTCCGTCCGTCTGGTCGGCTGGCTGGCTGGCTGTCCATGTAAACCTTGTGCACAGAGTACAGGTCGCAATTTTGAAGATATTTCGATCAAATTTGGTACATATTATTTTTTCGGCTCAAGGACCAAGCCTATTGAAACTGGTTGAAATCGGTCCACTATTTCACCTAGCCCCCATACAAATGTCCTTCCGAAATTGGACTTTATCGGTCATAAATGTTTAATTATACCCTACATCACCATAGTGGGGAGGGTATTATGCGTTTGTGCAGATGTTTATAACACCCAAAAATATTAGTCTAACACCCACCTTAAAGTATACCGATCGACTTAGAATCACTTTCTGAGTCGATTAAACGATGTCCGTCCGTCCGTCCGGTCGGCTGGCTGTCCATGTAAACCTTGTTGATCAAATTTTATACATATTATTTCTTCGGCTCATGGACCAAGCCTATTGAAACTGGCTGAAATCGGTCCATTATTTCACCTAGCCCCCATACAAATGTCCTCCCGAAATTGGACTTTATCGGTCATAAATGTTTAATTTATATATGTATCTCCACAAATTCTGCTCCAAATAAGTTTTATATACACAAAATTCACGTCACCAAATTTTGTTACGATCGGTCCATAATTGGTCATAGCTCCCATATAGACCCGCTTCCGAAAATCACTTTAACGTGCATAAATCGCTTAAAAATGTTGGTAAACACACAAAATTCAACATAGTAAACTTTCATAGAGACATAAATCACACGATCTAATTTTATGGTGATCGGTCCATAATTGGTCATAGCCCCATATAAGGCCCACTTCCGAAAATCACTCAAAAATATAAATTATTGAAATTTTAAAAGAAAATTTTTTTTTGCTCTGTTACTTAGTGTAGGGTATTATATGGTCGGGCTTGACCGACCATACTTTCTTACTTGTTTAAATATGTATCTCCACAAATTCCGCACCAAATAAGTTTTATATATACAAAATTCATGTCATTAAATTTTGTTGCGATTGGTCCATAATTGGTCATAGCTCCCATATAGACCCGCTTCCGAAAATCACTTTAACGTACATAAGTCGCTTAAAAATGTTGGTATACACACAAAATTCTACATAGCTAACTTTGATATAGACATAAATCATACGACCTAATTTTATGGTGGTCGGTCCATAATTGGTCATAGCTCCCATATAAGGCCCACTTCCGATTATTGAAATTTTAAAAGAAAAATGGTCGGGCTTGACGGACCACACTTTCTTAATTGTTTTTGCTTCAATTTGTTATTATAACTCTTATTGGCCAAGTTATTAGCGAAATTAGATATTTTGAGTTTTTATATATAAAATCGAATTTTGGTCAGAAATATGAGTGATCACATATCGAGCTCCTTTTCTTGATTCAACGCTTATTGGCCAAGTTATTAGCGATTTTAGATATTTTTAGTTTTATATATATATATATTTGTTGACAAATATGAGTGATCACAGATCGAGCAGCTTTTCTCGATTAAACGCTTATTGGCCAAGTTATTAGCGAATTTAGATATTTTGAGTTTTTATATAAAAATTCGTTTTTTTTTTGTCAGAAATATGAATGAGCACAGATCGAGCTCATTTTCTTGATTAAACGCTTATTGGCCAAGTTAATAGCGAATTTAGATATTTTGAGTTTTTATATCAAAGATCGATTTTTGTTAAGAAATATGAGTGATCACAGATCAAGGTCCTTTTCTTGATTCAACGCTTATTGGCCAAGTTATTAACGTATTTAGATATTTTGAGTTTTTATATAAAAAGCGAATCGAATCGCGCTCTTTTTCTTGATTAATATATTTTTTTAGATATTTTTGGTCAGAAATATGGGCGATCACAGATCAAGTTCCTTTTCTTGATTCAACGATTATTGGTCAAGTTATTAGCGAATTTAGATATTTTAAGTTTTTATATAAAAAATCGATTTTTTGTCAGAAATACGAATGATCACAGATCGAGCTCCTTTTCTTGATTAAACGCTTATTGGCCAAGTTATTATCGATTTAAGCTATTGTGAGTTTTTATATAAGTAATCAAATTTTGGTCAGAAATATGATTGATCACAGGTCCAGGCGTCCTGGGATTTTAGATATGTCGTCAATTCTTCTTTCAGTAAAAACTTAAATTGGATTACTATGATCATTTAAACAAAAAATTAGCCAAATCGATGTAACCGTTTTCCGATTTTAGATAAATCAAAATTGTGGACGTAGAAGTGGGCGTGGTCAATTTTTCATTATGTAAAAACCTAAGTTGGGCTATGACCAACATTTAACAAAAACAATTGTCTAAATCGGTCCGGCCGTTCTCTACTGATGCAATTACCAACGAACGATATTTGATTTTTATTAATATAGATATCTCGATATCGAAATAAATTTTTATATCCAAAAATTATCTTACTGGATTCTGTGAATATCGGTCCATATATGACTATAGCAACCATATAAGCTCCACTTTCGAGTAACCATTATTTTGGAAAACATTTGCATATAAAATAGCAAATAATGCCAAATTTATACAAAACTAAACCCAACATATATTCACCTTCTAAATTCAGACAAAGTATAACTAATTATTTATAAATATTAAGGCCGCACAGACACAATAAATTATTGCTATAATTTTCCATTCCCCTGTTACTACTTTGATTTATAAAATTACAGCAAAATCTTAAAAAAACACTTTTACCACAGAAGTTATGGTTAAATATTTTCCAATTGACTTTTAAGCCCCCATTTAACATGGTCACTACTGCCTACATACAAAAACAAACGATTTTTTTTTACACTCTTAAACACAATTTACAGTGTTGATATATATTTGAATTTGATTATGAAAGTGTATCGTAAAGTTTAAAATTTAATTGTATCTTTAAGCACTTATTTAAATATTATTTTAAATTTTTTTTTAAGACTTAACTTAATAACATACAAACTTTTTTTTGTAAGCACCAAATATGAATATAGACGTAGTCATTCAATTTAAGCTGATTGAGAACATATAATGTGGTATTAAGATGCAAAAAGGTGTATTTGTCACAGATTTTGATCGTTTATAATAACTTTAATGCCACTTTATGGTTTGTATAAATTGTAGTATTTTCATAAAGTGATTTCATTTTAACCAGTTTTTTTAATAAAATTGTTAAATTTATTTACATTGAAAGCGGTGATCTAAATACTTGTTTATGTTTAGGAGATTAATTTATGTTAATTTTTAAGGAAATCTATTTGGTTTAAGAGATAGTGTGTTGTTTTTTCTTTATTTTGATGAATTGATTATATAAGTGAAAAGTTTTGAAAGAAATTGGTGATATAAGATTTAATATGTTTGAAATTTAAATTAAATTTGTAAATTATGGGGACTAAATGAATTTTAAGTTAGGTAAGTAAATTAAAAAGTTTTAAATTGAAAGTGTTTGATGACAAGAAATATATTTTGTATTTTATGGCAAAATAAAAAAAAAATATTTTTTATTTTGTAAATTTTATGCTGAAAGTGTGTTTGATTTAAGGAGAATTTGTTGTTAATCCTCAGAAAATGTTATTTTAATCTTAATCTTAAATTTAAATAAAATTTTAAACAATTCTTTTTATAAACATAAATATCTTATGAATTTGGAAAATTACTTTACTTATTTAACAAACATTACCACTGACAATCACTCCTGAATATCTCGGAGTCATTTTATATTTTGAAATGTCTTCATTGTCAACAAAAATGAAGTCTTTACATGTTGAAAACAAATTTTACTCATAGATTTATGTTTGATTTTCTAGATAAACAAATATTTTGTTAAATCTTTTTAGAAAAATCTTACATGATTTTAATTAAAATATTCAAAATATACCTACATATATTGTACAAACAAATGTTGTAAAATGTACATCTTACAAAATAAATATTTCACCTGAAACTGAAGTCCTCTCTCTCTCTCTCTCTGTGTGTTGCCACATCTACCAGATCTATAACATCACTGCCATTTATATTCTGACGTATGTACGTAAACTTTATATTTGTGGTATACAATTTCTCTTTTAACTTTAATGTACAAAAATATGTTGTGCGTGTGTTGTTCAGCTCTTTTACACGAGTGTGTATGTGTGTTTACATCCTTTTACACACACACACTGAGACACAAGAACAACAAGAGTTGAGCTGTCATGTCATACAATCCATATTACATTTTTGTTATTTGGTTTTTATGTTTGTGGCATATAATTGAAAGCTTGCTAAATTAATTTTCTTGTTCCTTTTGATCTTTTGCTTTTTACTTACAAACATGTTGTACGTCTATACTTACGTAGTAAATGTGTTTGTATGTTATACACTTTGCATGTACCCTACTCTACGCCCATCAGCACCCCATCATCATCATCACATAACATTAACCATTAAATGACACTTTTCTTTCTCAATACTTGTGTGTGTTGTTTTTATTTTTTTTCTACTCTCTATTGTACACAATATAATATGAGTATGTCTGACATCTACGAGAATTTGTTTGTGTGCGAGAGTATAAGCTTGAATCAGAGTTTTGTAAGGATTAATTCATAAAGACAATCTGATTTTAAATCTGCAAGAAGTGCCGAAGGTAAAAAAGAAACATTTGTAAACCCAGCAGTTGTAGGAGTCTGTTCCGAACTAGTGATTTCACCAATCGTTTAGGGTGACAACTAGTTACTAGCCTAGTTATTCTAACACGCGCAAATGGTCCAAAGTAGTCAACCCAATGAATACACATACAGGATACACAGAGTCAGTTACCTTACTAGCTACCTCATAGAAAGTCTAATAACCGGTTTTTTTGAAGAAACCTGATCAAAACCGGTATTTTCAAAAACACGCTTTTTCGGTTAAACCGGAAAAAGGTTTTTTAAATTTGCCGGTTTTTTGGATACTCTATTTACGACCTACCGTAACACAGATCTTTCCAAATACATAAATCAAAATTTTGAGGTTGTTTCAAAATCATTAAAAAAGTGCTTTTTGTATGTCCTCACCCCCAATTGGTCGGTTTTCAACTTCTGACAACAATTGTTTTTTTTTTGTAGCAGTGTGTAATCATT
The DNA here is from genome assembly GCF_958450345.1 of Calliphora vicina. NCBI lineage: Eukaryota > Metazoa > Arthropoda > Insecta > Diptera > Calliphoridae > Calliphora > Calliphora vicina. The sequence continues at coordinate 112,079,836 of NC_088781.1, read as the reverse complement.
TCAAAACATGTTGCTTCAAAGAAGTTTGGAGATTTTTTTAAAGTATCAATAATTAATTAATTGTATCAACAACATAAATATTTTTTTCATTGTAATTAGGATTTGCAAGAAATTTCTTTACCTAAAGATTTTGTAACTTCATATACTCAGTTACTGCTTTTCAAACTCATTTATTTTGAGATGAAAATTAAGGTTAAATGCTACTTTACAGCATTTGTTTCATATTTTATTTATTGTATCTTCACAAAATAATGTGAAGTATCAATAATTTGTTCAAATCTTAAATCTAAATATTAATTTTTATTTACGTCCCACCACAGTTGGATGAAAAATTATGTTTAATTTATAGATCCTATCATCAGCGCAGGTCTGTTGGATTTAGGGTTTGGGGTTCGGGAATTCCCGCCTGGGAAATTCCGGGATTTCCCGTAAAATTATTGTCGGGAATTCCCGGGAAATTTAAATTTTTTTCCCGGGAAAAATGGGAAATTTTAAATTAATTAAAAATACTTTAATATATTTAAATATGACATCACTGCTTGATGAATGGCTTGTTCCAAATATTAGTGGAGGTTTTAAACACCATTAAGGATACAGTAAAAGCATTAAGCCGAAATGAAAAATATTGTCTGATAGGTGATGCTATAATGAACACACTTTATGAACAGCAGTTATCTAAAAATTCTACGATTTCTCAAAAAACGGTTCATTCAATTAAATTAAACCTAAAAACTTCAACATTATAAGATAAATGACAGAAAATGTATGAACGTCTATTTGACCACAATGTTCCCTCATCTGTTCGAAGCGTTGATGATGAGGTTTCCGAAATACAAATGGAGCAAAATTTTAAAAACCAATTAGAATATTCAATCAATATGGAAAAGGAAAGCCCGAAATATTTAAAATCAAATGCTGAAAGTTTTAAGCGGGAATTAGATTTATTTGAAGCAAGTAGCAATCGGAGAATACATTTGGATTGTCTTTATAAATTAGCAGAAAACAAAATACATTAGAACTACTTTTTTACTGCTTTACTCTTTTTAAACTATATGAGGTAATTTTGAATTTCATATTTTTGTTTTGAAATGAATTTAATTTTTTAGTTTTCTATTTATGACCAATGATGTTGACAATTTTAGTTTTTAACCCATTATCGGCCACTACCAGAATCCGGCGGAGCTTATTAAATTCCTTTTAAAGGCATGGTTTAAAAGCTCCAATTAAGAAAAAAAATTAAAATTTTTTGTCCCAGGGTTGCCATTTTCCTAGTATGGCTTGGTCGAAAAATCGACCATTGGCCGAAAACGATATAATTTAAGAAATATAAATATTTGCAATTAATAAAAGAAAATCTTTAGTTTGAAGGAAAATATTAAAGTAATGCGGTTTAATTTAAAATAATTATTATTTCTGAATACGTGACATTTAAAAAATGTATGATATTCATCAAAACATTTGATGTGTAGATAAATATTGCACTTCTTGCATGTAAATAAAGTGTGCCTTCTTGCATAGCTTGCATACCGACTATGTTTATTCTATGCGCTTTTTGATACGGCGTGTACTTTCTCATTGATTGTTCGTGGGATATTTCAGGTTCGTATTTTCAGACTCATTATCCTTTTCGTATGTCAATAGTTTACTTGTGACTTCAGAATGAAAATCAAGTTGCGATAATGGTTTGTTGTTTTGAAGTTTTTCTATTCTTTTATCACTTTCGGCTATGGAATTGTTATGTTTTTCTTCTGCTTGCGACAATATCTTTTTGCATTGACCAGTGGTTTAACTGTGGAGTTATTGTTATAACATTACTGTTGACTATCAACTAAAGGAACAAATTCTCCTCGCAACCTTTCTTTAGATTTTGCAACGGAACATTTTCCATTCTGTTTTCACGTATAGTTCCAATTGCATAAAATTTTGGCGCAAATAGACACATAAGCTGATAAGAAGAACACAAAATTGTCAAAGGAAACAGTATGATCAGGTACGTTATCAAGCAAATTTAAAACTTTTTGGGCAGCAGGACATATGCTCTTACTATAAGATGTGGCTGAACCACTGTATAAAATACTATATAAAATAAATAGCCCTATTCTGAACATAAGCACCTCGACTTAAAGACGAATCGAATTGGCTTTCATTTTATAAACATCTTACATGAGTACAACAAAACGATCTGATATATCCAAATTAGTATTATCGGCAAGATGCAAATACCTGTTTCAACATTGATAATGCCATGTCGGAGAAGACCAATAATGATCGATATGTGGTAAAGTATGATAACCAGACAAATATAAAATTCCAATGAACCGACGCAATTCTATTGGTAAAGGTTAGCAGTAGCATTATTTTCACGCGCATAGACATTTGTAAAAGCAACCATTTCCGCAATAATGGAATTATCCAAATATAGTGCATAAATATCAAAAGGAGAATTAGGTCTCACAAAACAAAATGATATGCATTTATCACATAAAAATTACTCAAGGGTAAAAATAAAACATATGTTATGATTTTGAAGCATTTTAATATAATAAGAAAAGAAAATAATTAAATTAGTATGCATGACGCTATATGATGGGTTTCGGCCATTGCACTATAGTTCAAAGTATCACTTTTTCCGTGCGAAATTCAAATTTCGAAGTTGTTATTATTCATTATTTTTTGTTGTCAACCTGTTACTAAAACTCCAATGCAATCAAATTCGCAATTGGTTTTTGTAAAATACAAAATACAGCTTGACAGCACGCCTTCAAAGTCAAAGTTTCGATACATTTTGAAAAATTTGTGAATAGTATCAATATTATATTGTAACTTTTAACCGTTAATTGTGGAAAGTATGTGAATAATTTAAATAATGTTTAAAATGGAAAACAACGAGACGTCTAAGTACTTAATTTTTCTTTCCTAAATGTTTGGAAACTATTTCCCTTTATATTAAAAATTACAATTTTTAAACATAACCATAAAGTAATTTCTTTTGAATACAAAATTTTAACTTTATAGAAGCTTTTAAAAAAATGTTAACGTTTGTTAAACTTGAAATACAAAGAAATAAATATACTGAAATGTTGTGAATTTATTTCACTTTATTTCATACTGCGCATTTTTGCGCTTTCTGAGTAATTAAATTTTTTCTAGGTTACTGTGCTATAAAAAATCAATTTTTTGAAATTTGGCTGAAAGAACGCCCAAAAGACACAAAGTATGATGCTATTATTAAATATATTGTGAAGAAAATTAGTGCTCCTGTTATTCCTAAGGGCTGTAAGAAATTATTGCAAAATGTCAAATTAAAAGTAAAATGTCAAAAATGCAGTAGAATGGAAGATAATTTTCGAAATGAAAACACTATATTACTTAATGGTGATATATGCTTTCAGATTTGTATCTTTGATTACCAATGACATCCACAGTACACAAGGTATTAATACATTCGAATGTAAAATTTTATTGAAATCTAACTAAGGATTTAGAAATTACAGATTTATTTCCCCCTTTTTTTCTATACCACTATGCGAAGTTTTATTTGATACTTCAATTAATATTTTGAATCAAATGTGTTCACAAAATTAATTACTGATTCAACTAATTTGACTGAAAACTAATATGAAATAAATTTTTTCTAATCAAAAGCAATAAATTTACTTTATTTTTCTCCTGATGGGTTAATGGTCGACAAAGGGTTAATTTTTTCTTAAATTTGTTGAAAATATAAGTATTTCTACCTATGGTATAATTTTGTTATCAAACAGTAGAATACTTTAATAGTTATTAATTTCGCACGGAAAAAGTGATAGTTTGACCTATAGTGCATTGGTCGAATTTTCGACCACTAAAAATTACGGCCTCTCAAAAATAAGAATTTTATCATTTTGAATTTGATTTCATTTTTTCTTATAACTTGGTATTTTGTCTTCACGGAAAAGTAATAAAAATTAATTACTTTTTTATTTATTTAATTTTTTTAACATTTTAGAAAAGTGACTAAAAATTGCATTTTTTGCTCCATCAAGAAAAAATTTTGGTTTTACTTAAAGACAGAAAATAAATATATCAAGGATGTTAAAAAAATATAAAACTTAATTTCTGTTAAAACATATTTAAAAAAATATGGTCAGCTTCTTAGATATTCACTTACAAAGTTGCTGGTCGAAAATTCGACCACCAGCCGAAAATGGGTTAAGATTCCAATCTTACGGGCTATTTATGGTCAATCATTTGTTACCAAATGAATAAATAAAAATCAAAGTATTTTAATTTTTTATTATTATTTTCCGAACGTTTCGTTTGTTTGTTTCAAACTTCTTCAGGGGTTTTTTCCTTTTATTGTTGAATTCTATCGACAAAAACATATAAATATTATATTATAATTCATTGAAAACTTTAGATATCACAGTTTAACTTACGAAATTCTATTGTTACATTGTCAATTAACTTATTATTTAAAAAAAGACTGGACTTCACGACACAGAATTAATAAATAAATAAATAATTTTATTTTAAAATATGTATATTTTATATAAAAAAAATATAACAGAAAAATCAAAAGAAAGAATCTAAAAAGTGCATTAAAAATCCCATTAACATATTAATCGACAACGAATTATAAAGATACGTTAATAATTTATAAAATTTTGTGACACTTAATTGCTCTTTTACTCTACTATATCATGAATACCGCTAATATTTAATTTTATAGTAACAAGTGATCTCCAAATATTTTAACAAACTTTTTTTGGTTTTATGTGGGCACAATTGAATTGTAATGTATCGTTTTTCTTTTTTTTTAATAAAATGACACAATTGTATAAAATAATTTTCTTTTTTACTTATTTTTCTAGTTAAAAAACATTCCCGGGATTCCCGGGAAATGAAATTTTTCATTCCAGTTTCCCGGGAAATTGAATTATCCGGGAAACCCCAAACCCTAGTTGGGTTCCTTCTTCTTAGTCGAATGTAGCCATTACTTTGGGTGAACTTCTAACTTTTTCAAATATGACTCCGCTTGTTTTTTTATTTCATTTTTCACCAGGGAGACACCTAGGTCCTTATGAATGTTAATATTTCTCACATACCAAGGCGCTGCTGTTATTATTCGTAGTATTTTATATTGGAATCTTTGAATTTTTTCAATATTAGAAGCTGAGGCCGTGCCCCATAATTGAATTCCATGTGTTTTATTATTGAGCTGTACAGCAAAAGTTTTCAATCTAAACTCAATCTCGAGTTTTTACCAATTAGCCAGTAAATTTGTAGTGATTTTAACTTAATTTGAGTCAATTTCGTATCTATATGCTTCTTCCAGGTAAGACGTCGGTCTAGATGCAGACCTAGATATTTAACTTCAGTTTGTTGAGGTATTATATGATTATTTATTAGGATTGGAGGGCACGATTCTCTACGCAATGTGAAAGTGAGATGTATACATTTTTGCTCGTTTACTTTTATAACAGCATGACAATTTTAAAAGTCAGGTCGCATGATGGAGTCTCTTAAGATTATGGCGTTAGATAAGTATTAATCCCAACTTATTAGCATTATGTATGTCCAATCTGTTTAAACCCATACTTATTTCAGATATTTACTGTATTTAGATAGAACATTTTGTATGGGGGCTAAGAGAAATGATTGATCGATTATAACCAAATTCAATAGTCATTGAAAAATTGTACACCAATATTTAGTCGATTTAAGTATATTTGGAATGTGGCCTTTAGTTTGATTTAAAGTTTTACATGGACGGACGGAAGGATTTCGCTTAATCGACTCTAAAAGTGATCCTGAGTAGATGGACATACTATAATATGGTGTGTTTGGACTTTACAAACATCTTTACAAACCCGATATACCATCCCCACTATGGTGGTGTAGGGTATCAAAATCTTTTACAACAGAAATAGTTACACTTTTTTTAAACGATCGTTTTCTGAATATAATGTCCCCTTTGAACATTAGTGTGTAGTTCGTTTAGTTCCCTAATTTATCAAATGATTTTACCATTTCATAGTACTGATATCTACGTATGACTGACTATACTATAGTATATGTAAGAGGAGATATCATAGAAAATGTGTTTTTATTATTCCGAAAACTGACAGCAACTCTAATAACATTTTTCACACATGACTGCAATTGCTAACAGCAACAGTACCAACATACATAAATACGTATGTATGTCTAAAAGTATCGTATGAGTTGAAAACTCTTATAGCAAAGCAATTTGTATGACATTTTTGACAAGTCATCCATTCAATACTTGTACTATGACTAGGACTTTGATGGCTGCATAGATGGGCGCCCCTTACTGGGTGTATTTTTTTTTTGTTCACAAAATCCGTATGCTATATGAATTCAAGTTGCATATGGGGGCTTTTTATTACTTACTTTTAACCATAAAAGTATTTATCAATGTTGGAAGAGAAAAAATATTTGTTGTTATATGAAATAGGTATTTTTGAAGGCCTAGTAACAAATGGCTATATGTATGTATGTAGGTGTACTTGTCGATATGTGTAGCTTTTGTTACAATACATACATATGTATGTACTTAGTTAGTTACCACTTTTAGGTTTCCTTAATTAAAAGGTAAAAGGTAACATAGCAACAGGACAATGTTGAATGCTGTATTGTGCAAATATCTATTAAGTTTTTGATAGAAATTATTGTGCTGAAATAGATTTTTGTTGAAATATGTTTACTTTAAAATTTATGAAGAGTTAGTTTGTAAAAGTGGCAAATAATTGTCTTTGGTTTCTTTGGGCGATGATGTTGATTTTAATTTGTTTATCATAATGAAAAATTCAAAGAATTTTTCTCAACTTCATTCAAATATTATCATAGTAGTGAATATGGGAAATCAAAGCATTTTATGAGGTCAGTTTACATTATCCCAAAAATAAAATGACCGAAAACCAGATTGAATGGTGACCATCACCTACTTCTAGGAATAGTCAGATTAAAACTAGCTGCAATCGGGAAGAATAGTGCAGTTAACTATCAAATTGAAGCAAGTCGAAGTACGAAATAATTATGCAAGCGATCTTACAATTTTAAAATTTTTGCCATATTGTGATCTTGGAAAAAAAATTGCAAGAGGAGCCCTTTTTGGCTGTTGAGTAGTGCAAGCAATTTTGTAGTCGACTACTAAAATAATCCACTTTAGTTAATTTGGTGTTCGACTACGAAAATAACACACTATTAGATAACTATTTTAGACTAACTATAAGCTACCCAGCGACTAATCCAAAGTCTGTATTCAGTTTCCACTTACATTTACACAGCGATTACGGGTAACAGCTAGCAATGCGCAACGACTATTTCATTGAAAAACTCAATACTCGTCATCGTTGTCCATCGAATCTATTGCGCATTGATAAGCTATCGGTATATTTGGTGCCTGTCAGATAGTGTTTTTTTTACTTAGTCTCTTTAAATACGATTTGTTGCAGAAAATATCTAATATTTATATTCTTGTAAAATCTAAATATAACAGTGCTGGCTCAGTATTCGCGACGCTCCCGGATGAAAAATATGTAAAGAGCGAATAACTTTTTTGCCCTGTTCAAATGCGATTGGCACAGATGAACTGAAATTGTTGGTTGTTGGAAAATTAAACAATTCAAGTGCTTTTAAACGCTTTTTCAATATACAACTCCAGTAATAATGCCTGGATGATATCATTTATATTCAAGGACTAGTTCCATCATGAATTTTTCCCCAAGTAAGTTAATTTTCAACAATAAGAAAATTTATGTTGTTCATAAGTAAACATTTTTTAAAAGGTCTGCCGTAAAAAGCAGTTTTGATTTTTGATAACGCGACGTGTCACCCCGTTGAGGAACTAAAAAGTGATGACAATTTAATTATAGGAATGAATCTACCACCCAATTGCAGTACGCTTATTCAACCGCTATCAACTTGGTCAAATTAAATTATAAAAAAAAAACTGCTTACCCACTTGCTTGGTGAGAAGGGAGCAAATTTGGAGCTCAAACTAAAAACTTCAATCTTGAAAATTCAGTTCAGATTCTAGCTACATCCTATGATAAAATATCAGTGTCCAATATCCGAAAATCCTGGATTGAAGAAGAATGTCATGCAGAAAGTAATGAGGAGCAAATGGACTTATCAGATACGGTATCGGAGGACTTATACGACAGTCATCCTGAAGAACACAAAATTAAAGTGGACGATTGTATAACATCGATAAATATGTATATTAGAGTGGGTAATTTTTTTTTCTCGACAAATCGGTTATCAAAATCATAATCTACGATGAATTATAAGAAGTTTTGCCGAAGAAACCATGGTTCTAAAATCAAAATGGAGCTTCCCATTTTTAACGCGAAAATTTTCCTTTCGTATTTTATATTTTTGTTTAAATATGCTAACATTTTATTGGTACTTTTAAGAAACTTGACTATGTGTGGTCTTTTTTAAAAGGAAAGAAAGCCAAAAAGATGAATCTTTGCATATGGAGAAAATTAACAATAAACTTCACACGAGGATGGTTACAAAATCTCATATTGTGGTTGTGCGAGAACCTAAAACCGATTTTTTGGGTCAAAGTGGGGAAAATAAAAAAGGTGCAAATAAATTTGTAAGTTCCAAACCGATAATCCGATATTATTTTTCTTTTAAAATTTCAATAATTTATATTCGTGAGTGATTTTTGGAAGTGGGCCTTATATGGAAGCTATGACCAATTATGGACCGATCATCATAAAATTAGGTCGTGTGATTTATGTCTATATGAAAGTTATTTATGTTGAATTTTGTGGATATACCAACATTTTTAAGTGATTTAAGCACGTTAAAGTGATTTTCGGAAGCGGGTCTATATGGGAGCTATGACTAGTTATGGACCGATTGTAACAAAATTTGGTGACATGAATTTTGTATATACAGAACTTATTTGGAGCGAAATTTGTGTAGATACATATATAAATTAAACATTTATGACCGATAAAGTTCAATTTTGAGAAGACATTTGTATGGGGTCTAGGTGAAATAATGGACCGTTTTCAGCCAGTTTTAATAGGCTTGGTCCTTGAGCCGAAAAAATAATATGTACCAAATTTCATCGAAATATCTTCAAATTTGCGACCTGTACTCTGCGCACAAGGTTTACATGGACAGCCAGCCAGCCGACCAGACGGACTTACGGACATCGTTTAATCGATTCAGAAAGTGATTCTAAGTCGATCGGTATACTTTAAGGTCGGTGTTAGACTAATATTTTATGGCGTTACAAACATCTGCACAAACGCATTATACCCTCCCCACTATGGTGGTGTAGGGTATAAAAAGCAACTGCTTACCCACTTGCTTGGTGAGAAGGGTGTCCAATATCCGAAAATCCTGAAACGCCTTGCTCGAATTCGGTACTGAATAAAGTGAAGAGGATTTTACAATATATAATTCAGGAAGAAAAAGAAGATCTTTCAACTATTGGTACACTAGTAGCTCAATTTGGTACGAACCATCTTTTCGCGAATGCTGACATATACAACTGGGTTCAAGAAGAATGTCATGCGGAAAGTAATGAGGAGTAAATGGAGTTCTCTTTTACTTATTGACTATTAATAACCTTACAATTATAATTTGGTGAAGATTTTGAAAAAACTTTTGCTTCACATTATATAATAATTATTTAAACCTAACAATACTTATAAGTAAACAAGTAAGAAAGTATGGTCGGTCAAGCCCGACCATATAATACCCTACACTAAGTAAAAGAGCAAAAAAATTTTTCTTTTAAAATTTCAATAATTTATATTTTTGAGTGATTTTCGGAAGTGGGGTTATATGGGGGCTATGATCAATTATGGACCGATCACCATGAAATTAGGTCATGTGATTTATGTCTATATTAAAGTTAACTATGTTGAATTTTGTTTGTTTACCAACATTTTTAAGCGATTTATGCACGTTAAAGTGATTTTCGGAAGCGGGTCTATATGGGAGCTATGACTAATTATGGACCGATCGTAACAAAATATGGTGACATGAATTTTGTGTATATAAAACTTATTTGGAGCGGAATTTGTGGAGATACATATATAAAGTAAACATTTATGACCGATAAAGTCCAATTTCGGGAGGACATTCGTATGGGGGCTAGGTGAAATAGTGGACCGATTTCAGCCAGTTTCAATAGGCTTGGTCCTTGAGCCGAAAAAATAATATGTACCAAATTTGATCGAAATATCTTCAAAATTGCGACCTGTACTCTGCGCACAAGGTTTACATGGACAGCCAGCCAGCCAGCCAGCCAGCCAGCCAGCCAACCAGACGGACGGACGGACGGACGGACATCGCTTAATCGACTCAGAAAGTGATTCTAAGTCGATCGGTATACTTTAAGGTGGGTGTTAGACTAATATTTTTGGGCGTTACAAACATCTGCACAAACGCATAATACCCTCCCCACTATGGTGGTGTAGGGTATAAATATTATACAAAACTATTTAAAAAATATTGTAAATATGTAAATATTAAACGCATTTGAGTGCCCGATTTTGGGACTATATTTGCAAAAAATGTATTTTATTAACTGTTTGTTTATTTGCAGTTTAAGTTAATAATTTTTTTTTTGATAAATAAACGAAAAAGAAAAAAAAAGTAAATGGAGTTACCAGATTCGGAATATGAGGATTTATACGATAGTGGTCATGAATAAAATAAAAATAAAGTGGGCGATTGTATAACATCGAGAAATATATGCATACAATGGGCTTTGGAACTAAGTGATTATTTAAAAAATAATTTGCCAAAAAAGCAACCCAAAATTTCTAATTTCTATAAAAACAATTCTAAATTTTGGGTTCTATTATCGCGAAAAAATTCAGTTTTCCCGACAGGTCTGGTATTTAATTAGTTGCGATCGAGCTTGTATTAAATATATAAAATTGTAATGCAACCGAATGACTGACAAATTTATCAAACTGCCCAATCCACTAAAGCTACAAATTCGTGTAATATGTTCACAATGCAACCTATAGATCCACTAATAAGGGAGTTTTGGAAATTCGAACGCTAAGGGGGATAGTTTGACCAAAAACGTGTACTAAATATGTACAATGTACATACATACCTCCTAATTTAGGTTTGAAATTTTTCTTTAAAAATTTATTTCTTAATTTCTTTAAACAAAAAAAATCCCAAAACTCATAAATAATGCAAATATCTCTGTGTCAGTTATCTTTTTGCTATTTCACCAGAATATGCCTACCACACATTCTGTTCGCCGAAAAGAAATACCACAATGAAATAATAAATAATTTCTGACATGCTTCTGAATTTAAACTTCAAACAAATATCGATCGATCAATCAACTAATAGCATTTATTCTTCAGCTTTTTTATGCAATAAATAACCACAAATCACTAATTTCATTTTTTCGAAAACAACCACAACATCAAAATTCACAAAAAAAAAACTAATGCGAAATTCTTGGAATTGTGTAAAAAGTCTTTAATCTATTAATGATCAAACACAAGAAAATCAAATGTTAGCACAATGAAATAAACATGTCTGTTTATCACACACCCGCATGTCCATCGATCCATCAAACGATTTCATCAATAAAAATCGATATGGGTGGAAAAATTAACAAAAAAAAAAAATATAGAAAAACAACTAAACGTTTGGTATATTTTATGGTGTTTAACACTTTCTTTAAGAATTATTCCGCTTGTTGTTTTTTTGCTGTTATTTCTTTTATAGGGAAATAAGTAATACAAACAAACACATGTTGGAAGTGATTCCAATAAAACTACAAAAAATATTGTGTATCTCAAACTAATGTTGTATATTTTCATGGGCTGCTAAAGCGATTACTTTACAAACATGCATCCTTTTTCTTTTTTTTTTTTTGTGGAAAATTTGTTGAAACATTCAACACAGGCGTTGACTGATAGACAAACGAGAGAAATTTGGAATTCAAATACTACTCGTTTAACCAACATGAAAAATTACTCGTTTATGGAAATTTGTGGGTTTTATTGTTGCTGTTGTTGCTCTTCACTTGTTCTCAAATAATTTACAAAGCTTTGGCGGTCGTAAGATCAAAGACCGCCCGGTGATCTGTAATGACAGCTTTGATCATATAAATACCTTTGAAGTAGACCGATCAAATGGATCTTTCTCTTTAAATTTGTTAGATGATCGTATTGTATGTGAAATATGATGAAATGAAATGTGTTAAATTAATTAAAATGTAAATAACATTTCCAATGATTTACTGGGGAGTATTAAATCAAAATTATAAACATTAGCAGCACAACACATTGGTAGAAGTACTTTATACTGGTAGTTGAGGAATACAAAAAAGACCTACCCCAGTGTTATTTTGTTAAGGTTTAATAAGAAATATTTTCCAATATGCTTCTGCTGTATTTACTTGTCAGTTTAATGAAAAAAACAAAATTACATTTTACAAAGACCTGTCAACAAGTGGTTTTTGCGGTTTATTGTGTCATGCTAAAAAAAGTAAATGACTAAAATATTGACACTTAATGATGAATGTTATTAATACAACTGTTATTATTTTGCTATGCTCTATATTCGATTTAAGAGGAAACTTTCATTGTCAAACTGTTTGTAATTTCTTTTATAAATAAAGGAGCGAGCTACATATGATGATCGATCACAGAAGATCGCATCAAAAACTAGCTTAGTTCAAAATATTTAATAAAACTATATTTTACGATATTGTTATGGTTCTTCTACCTTTAGCATCTTAAACAAATTTACATAAATTAAAATTCGTCTATACCAACTGCAATTTTATTACAATAAATACTTGTTATTTATATAATAACTTGTATTATGATATCGATGATATTGCCAGTGACAGCTTAAACATAAATAATATACAAACCAATATCACTGTCAATCATAAACTACATACTATAAATATACACAATTACTATGAGTATTATTTTTTTCCTCTCTCATCAGTCATCATATAACTTTTAGTACATGAAAGTAAGAAAAGCCTTGAAATCTTATGAAATAAATTGCTGCTATTCAATATTGAATTTATGTCAATAAAATTGACATCTACAAAATAACAACACCAGCAAACATCATCTATACATTTTTGAAATATCTGTCAGTGTTGTTAACCGCAAAAGAAAATAAGGTATACCTGTGTAATTTTGTTAAAACGTAAATTGCAAAAAATAACATTTTGTAGATTTGAGTATCAATATCACTTGGAAAAATTTATATGTGATGTAAAAGATTTAATCAACAAAGTTCCATGCAGTTAAGCAAGTACTCAATGTATGTCTTATAGATTGTAATTGTCATTAATGTCTAATCACTTGGCTAACTCCAATATATATATTTTGGCTCATTTGACATGTATGCGATCTTTGTAGTGCAGAGAGATTCAATTGACTACTTTACCCATTCCAGGTAATCTAGTGTGAAGTCTCTGCGAGTTGTTAAGTTTTACCTTATAATTTGCCACGTAAAAAACATAAGGTAGACGTGTTATATATCAATGGATTTGAGAATTTCTTCCCTAAAGCTGAATTTTATATAAAAAATATGCGTTTTTTGGATGGACCTGGTCCCCTCGGAATCAACAATTTTCAAAGTGTTTTTTCATTTTAAATATTCCACTTTTCAAAAAGTATAAATTCTTTATACATCCTTTTAGAAATTTTTTAGATAAGTTAAAAAGAAAAAAGTACTTTTTTCCAAAAAAAACTAGCGAAAAACTTTTAAATTTTTAAATTCAAATGCACATAACATTGGAGTCAGTCATGATTTGTAAACATGAAAAATGAAGAAAATCGTTAAATATTTAGACCCGCTGTTATCAAAAAACTGGAGTAGGGTGGGCCCATGTGGTCAAAATTCAAAACTTAAACTCGACAGCACTTCTTCTGTGTTAATGTCACAAAATAAGTACGTTTTTTATTTAGAATAATTTAGGCTGAGAAAGAGAAACAAGCATAAACTGTGTTTTACATGTCTGTAGATTAGCGATGCCAGATTCAGATTCGCAAAATGCTGGACATTGGGCTTTAAAAAGCTGGAAAAATCAAAAAAACTGGACATTAAAAAATTACTGAGAAAATGTTAATTTTGGTTTTGTGTAAATGATTTTTTTTAAATATATTTTTATCCATTGTAATCAAAATATATATGTATTATATTACAAGGTGCTACAGTGAAAAGAACTTGGAAAACGACCTATCGTGGGTCTTGTTGAAAAATTTCAGAAAAACCCTCAAATTTAGAAGTTATTCCAAAAAACCGTTTTCAGTGATGTTCATCAACATAACGACCAGTATAATTTTTTAATGGGTTTAGAAAAAAAACTGATTAAGCTTTAAAATTAATTTTATGCATACATTTTATGAAAGGTTAATTCTTTGCCTTTCCGTAAATGTTTAAAATTTAAATCGGTCTAAAAATGTGTGAGTTAGAGGTACTAAGGTACTACGACCTACCTTAAAACTGTTGTTTCAAAATAACTCAATTTTTTTTAAAAAAACCTTTAAAAAAAAAGATGAAAATTGGACTGACGTAGTGGAATTTTTTTCCTAATGCCAAAAACTATTGAAAAATCGATTGCTAAATCGACCCACCCTAATATACATATATATTTACCAGTGTTTAAAAAGCTACGATAACTAACAAATTTTTAACTGTTGCTACAACTACTGCTTCAAAAAAGTGTATGTAGCGGTAGCAGTAGCAGTAGCATTTGTCTTTTTTCGTTTTCTTGTTTTTTTAAAACTACTGCTACCTTCAAAATATAAAACTCTTAACAGAGCAGTAGTAATTAAACATGAATTGTAAATGCAGTAGTAGCATAAAAATACAAATCATTGCTACTGCTCTATATCGAGTTTTAATTTTTAAGGTAGCAGTAAAGTAGCAGTTGATGCAGCAGTTAAGGTAACAATAAAGTAGTCAAAAAAGAAAATCTTCAGTCATAACACCAAAATTGACAGAATTTAACACTGTGTGTTGTTTTTGTTTTGAGAGAGTTTGAAAGAATTATTCGTTTTTATTCGTCTCAGATGTTCGTGTTGCTAACAGAAAGATCGTGTTTTCTGTGTGTATAACAAAAAAGCCGAACTTTTGTTTACAACACGACCAACTTACACAAATATACATTCACAACAACAACACATAATATACTTTTTTGGCTGAAGATTTTTATTTTTGACTTATTTTATTGCTACCTCAACTGCTACTTAGCTGCTACTTCAACTGCTACTTAACTGCTACTTCTTCTACTACCTCAACTGCTACTTCTATTACTACTAAATTTTAAAAGTAGCAGAATTAATAAAAAACTAATGACAGCTACATCAAAACTTTTTCTTTTTTAGGGTAGCAATAGAAAATAAATTACTCTGCTACTTTTAAATTTTTCTTTTATTAGTACTACTACAACTACTGCTACCAAAATGTGAAGGTAGCAGTAGTATTAGTAATTATTGACTCCGAGTTTTTATTAATTTTTTAACTAGACTACTTGTGTTTTTTCGTTGCTACTGCTACTTGTAATCTAGTTTTTTAAACACTGATATTTAAATACATACGTATGTATGTAAATAAAGAAAGAATTGAAAGTAATAAATTAAATACTAACAACACTTTATTTCGTTTATGAGCTTACTGATTTGGCCAATTCCAAACCTTTAGAGATCTGTAAACAATTTTGAAAATCTGTACAAGATTCCTCTAAATTTGTCCAATGGTCCAATGACATTCGGTTTATTTCTTTAGTATAGAGTTGGTTTAAAATAGGAAAAACTCTTTCACAAAAAGCGTTGATTCTGGTATTGAAAATGCGAAATATACAACTTTTCTAAAATTCTCGAATTTATTCCTTTCACCTTTGATAAACAAAATAGATCCACATAATTTGACAAATCTCTTGATATTTGTTTATAAGATTCACGAAGGAGCAGTAATAGATACATGGTTTACCGTTATCTACTTCTTCAGATATTTCAATCTTTTTGTAAATCTTCCCAAGAAAAGAGATCATTTCATAAATTTAAAAATGCAATTTTTTTAAAAAAAGGAGTCATCACCAAAGTTGTTACGATTTTCTAAATAGCTAACTGCTGCTTTTTAAAAGTCTTATAATTCCGTCTTAAAAGTTTTATGTTTATTAAGCGAAATTTGTTTTCAAAATCCCAAAAAAATTGTTATGTATTCTACATTTGAAGCCATTCATAAGTGCGGTCATTATATCGTGCAACTCTAAAAATGTACAAGAATCATTATCAAGAGTTGTAAATTCCTGCATTATGTTTTGCATAAAATATAAAAATGCTTCTAATAATCCTTCATGTTTACATTCTTCTTCATTGGCATCATTTTCAGAAATTCCATATGTTCCTTTTTTCAAAAAATACATACACGTTTTTTCATAAGTTATTACTGTATAATAGTAGTAAGTAAATATTCATTTATGGATATTATTGGTGAAAAATTCTATTTAGCTAGACAAATTCAATTTTAGAATGAAACTGGACAGGCATCAAAAAAGCTGGACAATCCAGCCAAGTCCAGCCCGGCTGGCAACCCTACTGTAGATACACCCAGAGTCTCTGGCGGGAATTCAACCCGAAACCCTAAGATTAATAGTCCAGCATACTATCGACTATAATTAATCCATCGAACAGAATGTTGCCCAACAGAAATATTAAAAATAACAAAAATGTTTCCTTTGTTGGTCTAATATGAATTAAATACCATTATAAATAAAAAATGTATGTACTTTAGAGTGATCAGGGATTGTATCGAAGCTATGGCCAAATACGAATCGATCCACACAGTGATTTCTCAAAATAGGAGCTATTGCAATTTATCAACTGGTTATCACAGAAATTGTTGAAGTGTTTAAGCTAATAATCAGGGAAACCAAAATATGCAAATGCATGTTTTTTCTGGTGAGTCTAATGAGCACATGGATAAGATATTTACACGTTTCAGAACTATTTTGGCATCGATTTGTTAGTGCATATTTTTGCATATTTTACCCTTAAATACATATTTTTGCATATATTTGTTTTAAGAGCATATTTATGTCATATTTTGCGTTTTTAGAGCATATTTTACTGTTTAATAGCATATTTTGAGTTTATCAAAAACAAATTTTGTCTTACTTATTTTTCGCTGTTGTGTTACAGGTTTTTACTTCCTTTGTTTAAAATTCAAAATTTAAAAATAGATGGCTTTTCACCAAAAGAAAAATTTAAAAAACAGATTTTTTTTTTTTAAATTTAAAATAACAATTCGAAAAATTTTTTTATCCAAAAAATTAAAAAACTGAAAAAAAAAATGTTTTTCACCTAAAAATATTTAAATTTTTTATTTTGAAGTATAATTAGGTGAAGGGTATATAAGATTCGGCACAGCCGAATATAGCTCTCTTACTTGTTTTAATATAAAATAAGCACTATTTTAATAATAGCTCCATCTAAATATCAAATTTTAGGTCTAATTCAAACTTAACCGTTCTAAGTGTTAAAGAAATATTGTTTTTTAAATTTGCTCCTGTAACATCAGTTGATGTCGAAAGAACATTTTCTATGTTTTAAAATGTTTTCAGATCCAATAGACAACGATTTTTATTTGAAAATTTAAGTAAATTTTTTTTGTTTAAAAATTATGTAAAAGTTTGTTTTTTAAGAGCATATTTTTTAAATTTTAAGAGCATATTTTAAAGTTTTTACTGCATATTTAAAGCGCCTAAAACGCTTTTTTTAGAGCATATTTCCGGTTTCCCTGCTAATAATAAACCTATTTGGAGTGAATTTAATTTTAATACTTATAATTTGAGTGAATTTTTAACGATTTATGACTGTTGAACCGATTTTCGGAAAGCAGCGAATTTATTTCCTTACTCATATATTTGAGAGTCTTATTTCGGATAATGAGATTTTCGGAAATTGTATGGGAGCTATGGTGAATTATAGACCGATCGGCACAATTTGAGTTCTTTCTAAATTGCGACGAACGTTTTATGAACGGAAATATATCGTATAATGAACTCAGAAAGTGATCCTTAGCTGGTTTGGACACTACAAACATCTCCACAAACCCAATATACCTTCGTCACAATTGTGGTTATGAATTGGGTTTCTCTATAGTTTGACAATTAGGTCCAATAGAAAATGTCTATCAAGGATAGCTTGGACGATTTATGTAGAAATTGTTGCTGGCTTAAACCTTCTTGGAGCTCCGATGGTTATTGATATATCAAAGAAAAAGAGTAAGATAGTGTAGTTTCAAGCCCGACTATATATTGTCTTAATTAGGGTATTTTTGACGAAAAAGTCTCAGGAAATGATCGATACGATGCTAATTCTGCCCCGTAGGTGGTTCTACTATGTTAACGATAATTGAAGTTGGTTATAATCAATTTGCACACAACCACTCGGAATTCGTATTGAGACATCGGTGACTTCATGTATAAATAGCCATAATCCCGTCAAACGCATTTGTTACTGAATTCCCTATTTGTTATTTATGTTGCCAAAAATATCTACACCTACCATGCGATGATTATATTGCTTGAACAAATGGGTCTGTTATACCGAAAACATTTTCCGATGCTCTTGATCATTTCGTTTTGCGGGCCATTCCATTAAGGCTAAAGCAATTTTACAGTAAGGTCAAGACCTGAAATGATAAGTATGAATGAAGAACATATGAAAGATGAACGAAAATATATTTTTATGTACAGTAAAACTTACCGAATTATCTTTAAAACTTTTCGGAACGAAACAAAAGATCGACGTATATGATTTGTCCGATTTTCACGAATGCTTCCCAAAGCCAAGAATTCATCTTTTGACAAACGAGTCATTAGCTAATGATTTGTATAAACTTGTGTAAGTTTTTGACGTCTCCCAGGCTTAAATTTGAATTCTCCTATCCTAATGCAACAGTGTAGCTGATACAAGCATACTTCTGCTAACAGCAAACAGGAACCTGAGTCGAACTGATTATCACTTGATAAACATTTTGGTGGGACACTGACCTTAGTAGGCAATTCTTGTCGGAAAATCAGAAAAGTTGTGAGAAATTAGTCCGAATTTAAGGATTTTGTTTGCACAATAAGCGAATTTTGAAAATTTATTTTTCGGATTCAGTGCTAACTTCGAGTTCATCATGAACATTTGATTTTGAAATCTTTAGTGTCACAAATATAATTAGTTCAACTCTTATTCACTAATTTGCATCTCAAAATTATTGCGGTTGAAAATTATTTATGAATTTATGCAGAGGTCGATGTGGTTGTGTAAGAGTTCAGCTAGAGAGTTTTTCTGAAACTTAACTTTAACGAGACCAGTCACGTTTTTGAAAACTAGAATGACACTTGTCCAGCCATTAACTTCTAATGTGTTGGTTGACCTTATTATCATCTGAGTTCCATGTCACAGGAATACATAGGGAAATGTTAAGCGAAAAATGCTTTCTATATTAAGCAAGTCCATATGTGTTTAACTCGATTTTGCAAGATTAAACTTTGAAGTAAATCCTAGAATTTTAAAGAAAAAACCTGGCTAAAATGTGTCTAAAGTGAGTGATTTTCAAAAATTAATTTAAACCAATTTATTGAGAAAAACTTTAAGGTATTGTTGGGACTAAAATCAATTTCTATATACAGTTTTCTTTGGCTTCTTTATCATACTATTTATGTGTAAAATTATTTCATGAATAACCCTACAACAGAACTTTGTATACTTCTATTTCATTTATTTGTATGACAGACTAATGTATGTATGTCAGACACACATTCAAATTTCAAATGTTAATTTAAAATTGCACGAAAAACATGTTATGACTTAAAAAAAAATATATGTATATCTTATTTAAACAATTTTAAAAATAAAAAACCTATTTTTTTGACTTCATATGTACGTTTCATACACTCGTCAACTTTTTTATGGATTAAATTGTCAAAATTTTTGACATTTGCATGAAAATCAATTTGCAAACTGTCAATCAAATGGTATCAAACAGATTTCTAAACTTTAGTATGAATAATTTTTTAAGCTTTTTACAAATAGAATTCAACGGCACACGTATATAACACGAAAAACGTTCATATGACACAAAAAAAACGAAACACTGTGCATGTGACAGTTAAAAAAAATAAATAAAATACAATTTTTATAAATATGTATCTACAAAAAAAATCACCAACAAAAAAAAAAAGGAAAAGAATTTAGTCGTAAATATTTTAATGACATTTAAGTAGATTAAGATGAAAATCATTAAAGACTTTATTTTGTTTATGACAACAACAAAAATGTATAACAAAGCTCTTGATTTTTATAGAGGATTAACATGATGTGGAAAAAAAGAAACTACTTCAACAACAACTAATCATTAGGAAAGACTTCACTTCACATCTCAACAACAAGAAGCTATTAAAACCACAATACGAACGACCAAAACTGCCACCTCCTACTGATCAATTTGAATGACTGTGCCACCAGCAAAACACCATTGAGACTAGCTCGGTTTTTTTTTTACGATTGATCATAATTTAGCAGATTAACGAGTTGAAAATTGATTTCATTGACACTTAATGTCAAACCATAAATGTGAATACAAAACAAAACATTTTTTGTCGTTCTCTTTTTAGTTTTTTTATTTTATTTTATTCGTCCAAGTTAATCCGACATAAACATGAGATGAGGAGAAAAAGTGTCCAAGTAACCGAATACTATGAGTACGTGTTGGTATTATAAAAGATTTAAGTATCAAGCAATTTTATGACAACACTTAAAAGCTTAAACTTTATTAGTTTAAGGTTATTGTTCATTATATTGTTTAGTGTATGACTATTAAGGTGGTAAGGGAAGGAGTGGTTTTTCTGTTTAGGTTTTAATGCGGGGCCTTTTTAAAATATATATGGGGCATTTCATGTCAAGTGAACCAACTTTTGAAATCGATGTCTTCCGGGATGAAATTTGCACCAAGGTTAGTTCTATTGGATAGTAACTCAGACAAAATTTATCAACAAGATCGGTCGAGAACTCTCTGGTTTAGAGGGGGTCAAAGTTAGACATTTTTCTCAAGCAGGTGTTTTTTCTTTTCCATGTAACTTATTACCTATTGTTCTTAGCAAAATGTGTCCCAAATAGTTTAGATAGCTCTTTCTTCAATCTTTCGAAAAAAAAAATATTAAAAGAAAAAAAAAATTTTATATTTTTTTCCGAATTTAAAAACTTGTTTGCCTTTTTTTTAAAATGGGCCCTTTTTTATGCGAGTGGGATATCTATCAAAATAAATATTTTATAACTCAAGAAATACAATTTTTAAAATTTTTTTGCAAAATCGAAAATTTTTTCCAATATGGGCCCTTTTTATACCCTACACCACCATAGTCGGGAGGGTATAATGCGTTTGTGCCGATGTTTGTAACGCCCAAAAATATTGGTCTAACACCCACCTTAAAGTATACCCATCGACTTAGAATCACTTTCTGAGTCGATTAAACGATGTCCGTCTGGCTGGCTGGTCGGCTGGTCGGCTGGTCGGCTGTCCATGTAAACCTTGTGCGCAGAGTACAGGTCGCAATTTTAAAGATATTTCGATAAAATTTGGTACATATAATTTTTTCGGCCCAAGGACGAAGCCTGTTGAAAATGGCTGAAATCGGTCCATTATTTCACCTTGCCCCCATACAAATGTTCTTTCGAAATTGGACTTTATCGGTCATAAATGTTTAATTTATATATGTATCAACACAGATTTCGCTCCAAATAAGACTTATATATACAAAATTCATGTCACCAAATTTTGTTACGATCGGTCCATAATTAGTCATAGCTTCCACATAGACCCGCTTCCGAAAATCACTTTAACGTGTACAAATCGCTTAAAAATGTTGGTATACACCCAAAATTCACACAAATTTAATATCACAACGACCTAATCACTCGACCTAATTTCATGGTGATCGGTCCATAATTGGTCATAGCTCCCATATAAGGCCCACTTCGGAAAATCACTCAAAAATATAAATTATTGAAATTTTAAAAGAAAAATGTTTTTGCTCTTTTACTTAGTGTATGGTATCATATAGTCGGGTTTGACCGACCATACTTTCTTACTTGTTTTTGTATTGTTGTAGTGATGCAGTCACCTTTCTAAGTGCGCCCTGGATAGGATAAACGATTATTATGCAGTTATAGAGATATTTCGCAGGAGACTATAGCTTCCTTTTCAACAGCGGCATTCTTAGATACAGTAAAATCATTCTTAGATACTTTTAGAGAAGTTTTGCTAGCTTCGTCATTGTAATAACACCAATAAATGCATACCCCACAAGTCTTCCAGCTTATGAAATATCACCAAGTCAAAAATTACTCCTTTTTGTATAGCATGAGTCACTCAGTCGAATGTCCAAATTCTCACTGAAAAATATTATGCCATTTTTTTTCATTTAACAGTCATTAATTATTCAAAGACTCCTAGTTATAGCTTGACGGAATGGTTGTGGTCCCGATAGTCTAGTCGATAGTGTGCTGGATTATTAATCTGAGGTTTGTGGGTTCGACTGCCGCCAGAGACGCTTAGTGTATTTGTAGACAAGTAAATCACTTCGCATTTTGTTATTGTTTTAACAAAAAAATCTTTTTGTCTCAGCGTATTTTAGATATTAGGTAATCAGTTTTTCTGTTTTCTAAGTGATATTTGCATGTAAAAGATGAATGAGAATATTAAGTTGATCATTCTGAGTCAGTCTAAATAGAGACTTAAGAGTATCATCTCACATAGTCATCAGAAATGGTTACTTATGAGTGTCGTAAATGAAGCCATTTACAATCCGCAGAATATATAGAGACAACCAAGTTCGAATAGAGCATCTGGCTTGGAATTGTACTCAAAGTTTCCAAGTAAAGTCTTTAAACCCGTCACAAGCTACCTAAGCAATTTCAAAACAATATCCACACGAGAAAGATGATGTTTCATTTTTAATGAAATGTTGTCTCAAGGCTTACCAAATCATTAAGATCAATGATTTCTAACGATTGTCATAAATTACTTTTATGTAGAGTATAGAGATATGTGAGTACCTTCTTGCGATTGTTATTCACGGAATATGCCAGTAAGTAAGGCTGGATAGATTAAAATAATCAGAAATCAAGCTCTATGTTCTTAACCCTTAGACAAAATACTTTCCTAGTGAGGAAACGAATTAACTTTCGATCAACAAACACGATGTTCCTACAGTCATCAGAATAGTCATGCAAACCATCAAATATATGACGAAAATACAATAATTTAGTAAGAATGTCCCGGTTGATAAATAACGCTTGGCTGCAATTATTTTACACAGAATCCTATAAAACAATATTCGTTTTGGAACAACTAAGATGGGATAGCAAATGTAGTATTAGCAAAATTGTGCTTAATTCATGTTTTCTCATTATGACCCACATATTTGAATTTCTTCTGCCCTTCAATTAAATGAACTCCCTCTGCATGCAGAGGAAAGGTAAAACCTCCATGGTGGCCTTTAAACATAGCGAATACTGGGAGTAGTTGTCATAAACTATTCAACGAGGCGAAACAATCAGGCAACTGGTCCATGTACAAGTCCATGTTGAACCTGATTCTTAGGTCAGAAGCGCCAAAGTTCCTCTGAGACCAATCGCCTGCACAAGATCCTGTCGAAAACACCAACTGTTCAGGGTTATATTCAGAAACAGGATGATAGGTGGACTATATGGACGTGAGACACTAGCAGTACTCATATACACTAATTTTCCAGGGAACTTGCCAACAGATATGGCTAATGCATCCCAACCGAACAGTCGGACGGAGTTTTGACTCTTATAAGTCTCCGGGACCGGATGGCACAATACCCGCTGATCTACAAAATAATATAGATCTAGTCACTCCTTGGCTCATAACTATTTATCATGCCTGTCTTGTATGGTCGTACATACCAAAACGGTGGACTGAATGCACTCTGACTTTCATTTCGAAAGGAGGGAAAGCGTCACACACCAAAGCAAAAGATTTCAGACCAATAAACTTTATCATCATTCTTGCTGAAAACACTTGAAAGAATCATCGACATCCACATACGAGTGTCTTTGAAATAAGGTTCATTATCTCCTTCTCAACACGCCCATATGAAGGGCAAATCTGTTGAGACAGCAACGGAAGGAGCCTTCAATAATGTAGAAACTGCAACTATAGTTTCAGCTCTACAGGATCTTGTGGAACCTGGCCATAAATTGTCTGCTCAGGAAATTGGATCTCATGGATTATATAACTGTCGGAGTGGCAGTCTCTGGGATCCACTTGGGCACGATATCATAACGTCTGGAACATGCACTCATAGTACTAAGTCGGTGGAGTACAGACAGTGGATTGAGTGTTAACCCAAGCAAAACCGAACTTGTACTGTTCACAAGGAAGTACAAGATTCCTCATTTCTCGCTTCCCCTATTAAATGGTGTTGAACTAACACTATTGGATAATGCAAAATACTTAGGAGTTATTCTGGATAGTAAACTATACTGAAAAGGACTTCAAAAGCCTTGACGGCTATGTATGTCTGTAAGAAGACCATAAGTACGCAGTGGGGTATTAGACCCCAGGGTATTAATGCATTAACCTTCACTCTTTAGAGCAGGGAAAGGCAACCTATACTATTGCATTTTACGATTGTATTAGTTATACACTCTCTCCGCTCTCACCACGAATCGGTGTTGCCAGTAAACTTTCGTCGCTTTTCCCCAATTAAAAATGTAAAATCTCATATTGTTCATCATACATCTTTAAATGTTGGGAGATATTTTTTGTTCACTGGCAACGCTGATTCTTAAATTATGCGATAAAAAACGATACACAACCTGCTTGTTTGAGTTCTCAAGCTAGACTGATTAAAAGTTGTTTATTTCTCTACAATGCGTGTGCACACGTACGTAAGAGAAGAGTAAATGAAAAACGCGGCGCCCATGTTTTGCCTTTCCCTGCTTTAGAGTGACCTAATAATCGCCAACTCTTTGGTACGCAATTTTAAAAATATCATCTCTCCCTCTTTCTTCCAAAATCTTCCTCTTCTTTCTTTTTCATTTCTATCTGTCCCTCCTTTTCTGACTTTCTACTTTCAGGTAACACAAAGGGACCTAAGCTTTGGACCCACGTGAGCTGCTCTTCTTTTTCTTCAGTTCTTGAATTGTTGTTGGTTTGTTGCACATACTTTTTATCGATATATTCAGAAAATAATAATTAGAAAGAGGTCCAATTTGTAAACGATCTTTGTGATATTGGCTGTACTAAATCGTAACCCACCTAACGTTAACATCAATTTCTTCAGAAATGATATCTGTTTGTAGAGCAATGATGACTGTAGATTCAGCAAAATTCTAATGCATTAGAACAGTCGAATACATGAATCATATGGAAAAATAGAACGAAATTCTCTTTCTGTTTTTCTGTCGATTCACCGAAATTGAAGATAGTAATCATAGCTATATCCGGTTATGGTTTTTAGAATCGATATTCAGATTCTAATAGTCGTTGGTTGTCATAAAGACCTTACGGATTTCAAAGAGCCACGCAACATTAAACTGTGCTTAATATTATTTTCAAGGAAATGAAAAATCTAATTAACTTTCGAAAATCTATCAAAGATGACTGTCCTAGATTTTACATTTTCTTTAGTTATCCACCGATTCATTCATGGGGTATATACTAAACTGTTATGGAATTAATAGTTGACAAAGAACAGTATTGATCTTATAGATATGGTTGAAATACCTTATAATATTACTGTGGGGCATTCCTTCCTAAGCATATCTTCTATCTATATTTATAAAACACAACTTATGTATGTCCACTATAGATTCTGCAACCATTCAACCGATTAGCTCCAATCCGGTTTCATTGGAAAGGAAATTTTTGAACCTAAAAGAATGCATTATGTTCATTCGATTCATTCGTGAAGCCGTTTTATAAATGTTCCATATAAATATTTTTCTTAATTTTGAACTTTTGAAAATTCGTGTGTCTTAAAATTTTGTATTTATTCATTTCACTTTATCTCCTAAAGCTACGTTTCTGCATACACCGTAATCGGCACCGAAAAAAGTTCGTTTCAGAAATCGGCGACGAAAATTGGGAACGAAACGGCACCGATCAGTAACGAAAAACCTGTCATTTGGGGCCGGAGCGAAAACAACTTTAAGTAGGTTGTTTTCGGTGCTGTAGGAACGAAATTATTTTAATTATTTTTTTATTTCAAATTTAACGAAAATCAAAATGAATAAAAAAATAAATTTTCTTTATAGGGCCCATACACAACACCATCGTTATTGAGCAATCAAGTGATTGTGCAATTAAGCTTGAAGCACACAATACACCAGCATGCTGGTACAAAATTAATTTTTTTTTTTAAATTTTGTGGAAACGTTATAATGAATAATAATAAAATTTGTGGTGAACTTATTGTTGCTATTATTCTAAAACGAAAAATGAGCAAAAAAAATCGTATTTGGATAAAGAAATGGATAGAAAACAAAGGGGAACTAGAACATACTAAACTTCTAAAAGAATTGACAATCAGCGCAGAAGGTGATGATGGTACATTTTCCTTCTCTGGAACATTCCTGATCTTCCGAAAATTGAGTTTATCGTAATTCCACAACGAAGACTCAAAAACATCATCTGTTCCTGCAGCAGATTTTTCACTTTTTTGGTCGAAAAACTTGTAATTTGTTCGAAATTTGTTCTTTTTACCACTTTTTCTCTATTTGCTTCTTGGTACACCTATTTTAATTGTTCTACCATTCCGTACTTTTAACATTCCATAGGATAGGCATTGTTTACGTTCAAGAAATGCTCCCCAAAATATTTTTTCTTTGGCATTCATATTTAAATTTTTGATTTTTTTGATGTTTATGCCAGACGATTTTAATTTTATGAGCTCATTTTACAACACACAATTCAATCATGCTGATACAATCAAAAAAAATATCAACCTATTTTTGATAAAGCACCAGCAGCTGGTACAATCAGACCACAAGCTCATACACGGTCAATCAGCTGGCACAAGCACTTGATTGCACAACAAATATGGTGTTGTGTATGGGCCCTATTATTGGAAGAAGAAAAAATAATAGATTTTTTCATAAATAATGAAATTCTATTTAATGTGTGACATCCAAAATTAAAAAATAATTTTGTTTCTGTTTTATGCCGCAACGCACCCAACTGAAACGAAAACAATTCAGAAGCGAGACGGTAACGAACAACAACGTTTTTCAGTTTCAGTTTTCGCTATTAGCGCCGATTACGGTTTGTGAGGGAACCCAGTTAAGAAGGGATTTTTGGAAATTTTAAGGTGGTAAAAACTTATAAAATCTTTATCTCTACATCTCCATAACTAATAAAGTTAGCACCAAAAATCCAACATAATCTGAATGTATGCAAAAAATAAGTGGACAGTTGAACTTTTAAGGAGATAAAAGAGGCGAACACCGAGTTTTGGTACTTTTTTGTATCCTATAACCCAGAAATTTAATTTAAATGGAATTGTATTCCTTCTAATGTATTTTGGAACTTTTTAGAAATTTGAACGTATAAGGTGATTGGTATATTCCAATTACGCATACTGCGGTACTTTTTACAACATAATGGTTCCTGGACTAATTTTTCTTGCTAACTATTGGATTTTTTTTTTAAACTGTCGAATTCGAAATCCGATATGTTAGTTTCTGTTTTCGGTTTCATATCAGTCAAGTGTATTTCTACTTTAGTAAAAACTGAGTGGTTAATAATGGCTTTCGCCATAACTATTAAAGTGCTCAAGGCCAATCGCTAAGTGTTGCAGGTTTGAACTTAGGAAATTGTTCATCGGCTAGAATTAAGATAAAAACAAATATCCTTTTTTCAAAAAAAAAAAAATAAAAAAAAATATTTTTATTTTTTATCGTAGTAGCCCACGTCAGGTATCCGCAAGTACTCAATATTAGTGTAAATGGTGATGATAATGTAGAGAGATCACATTACACAAATTTCAAAGCCCTGAAAGGTGCATTCTCAAATGCTTTGTTAAATAATGAAGTTCGTAAAGTTCGATGGAATCTTATAACTACCAAATACCCAATAACTGGAATAAGATAACTTTAAATATCTCCTATATACCGCCAGCATTACGTAGAAGTAGTCTAGTAATGACTTGTTTCTTATCTGTTTTAAAACTGCTTATTTAATATTACTTTGCATTAGCATATTCTGCTTTTTCCGATAACGACTTCTGTGAGTTCTTAGGATCAATGACTTATTAATGTCGTTACTCTTAACTGCTTTAAGTGATATTATAATCAGGGCTTATAATGTACCCAGCAGTTTGAAAAGTGCCAATTGGAAACCTTGCACAAGTAGTAAACTTGTACAACTAACTAGTTCGATGTGGCTGCTAAAGTGGTAGTTAAATGGTTATCATTTGCACTACATTTCACCAGCATATTCAGTAATAAACAATAGTAAGATATTTGTCTTTAGTTTTTGAAAATAAATTCAAGAAAATAATAACACTTCGATGGCCACAGTAATGCTGAATGTGGCCGTTTGTGTTTTCATTCTCAGTGATGATGTAGAAAATGCAAAAATAGAGAGTAGACTCACATGTTATTCTTAATAACAATTAGAGAGTAGTACAAATAAGACCTCAGTGGTTTAGTCACTAAACTTTAGTGGTTAGAGCATTTGACAAGAAAGCGAGAGGTTGTGTGTTCAAACCCGCTCTCAGAAAAATTTATTTTTTCTTTTTTTCTCAAATGCTGGAGTATTTTCACTATTGAATTTAATAGTGAAGTATTATGCAGAGTGTGCCAATTGCAATGACACCCCGTGTTAAATTCACCAGTCAATAACGTTGCGTGTGGGTTGAAAATTCACTAGTAGTAGTTCTTAGTGGCCAATGAATTCGACGTAGCGGAACTAGTGCGATGAACTGCAGGGTACTTACTTGCATAAAATGGCATCGCACGTTAAAATAATGAATTTATATGCTGTTATATAAGTAGTAAAGCGTCAGAATATTGGGTTCTAAAATCAGTGGTAATGAAAATAATGGTTTTAAGGGTAACATAACGACTTGACCTACACGTCTGAAGCAAAAAGTGTGTAAGCAGGCACTTATTACTCAGTTTCGACCTAATAAATATTTAATAATCCCAATTTTCTCTCAGTGTATAGACTATTTTTATTTATTTAATACACAACGTTTTATTAATAAAACCAACTTTTACCACAGTCTTAAAATATTTAACATGACGAGGACAACTTCGAGTATTTGCCTGCTGTTAATGATGTTGGATATGATCATGATGATGACGATGATGGGAGACGCCTACTTACGGCCGCTGTAGCTCACGGTATGGTAGTATGAGATGTAGGTTTAATTTTTACTGTGTGTCTGTGAGTGTCTCATTAAGTCATTTTATTGTTGAAAATTAAAAGCCCGCTCATAAACTGACATGCTTAATAGCGTTGCTCTATAGTTATGGTATTGTTGCTGTTGTTGTGTGATAACTGACATATAAATAATGTCATAATCTGAAAGTTTATTGACAGTACAACTTAACTGCATTCTCTTTTACTGTCAGTAGCTGTCAATTTCAAACAGAGTTCTTGTTATTTTTATTTGGTTGATTTTGCTTCTTCTCTTTTTTTTTATTATTGTAATGTACAAAATGAACATAAATACAATGTGATGCGTGAGTTTTATTTTATGAAAAGGTTGGATTTTTTTGTTATAATGGAAAAAAAAAAGAAATCACGTCTATTAAGATTTCTTCCAATTCATGGGCTGAGTAGTAACTAGTGCTTCACTGGCTGATTGTATGTCTGTATGCCTATCTATCGGTTTTTGTTATTGTTAAATTGTATCATTCTAAACATGTAGACATTAGAAAATATTCAAACTGACATTTATACTCTACATGACGTCCTTTTATATATTTTTGTAGGTTGGTTCGTTTTTGCTTCTTTTCAATTTTTCTCTTTTCCTGACTGGTTTTGTACATTTACAGTGTACCTATGTATTTTATGCCGTAAATGGTTGGTGGTTTATTGTTAAAGTTGCTTCTTGTTTTCTATGGAATTGTTCCTGTCTCTAGGTGTAGCATTTCAGTCGCTATGCACACGGCTACTGTCACTGTCAGATTGTCAGTAATTGTCACTTTGTTGTCAGCTTCCATATTGTATTATATGATTTGACATTATTGAATTTTTGTACAAAAACAGCAAAACATTTCTATAGAAATGTCACAAAAAAAAAACAACAAGAACCAACAAGGTGTGTTTTCATTGTAGTTATATATTTTCCTGTGTCATGATTTTCTATTTTTTGTTGTTGTAGAATTTCTATTTCTTGAAAACATTTTTAGATGATGTCATGTTTGTAAGTGGCTATATAGAATTATTTTTTCGACATGTTCCCAGTTGGAAATGTCAATTTCAATGACGGCACCCCTGTGCCATTGTAATTTTTACTTTGGGATTCAAAGAATTGTGTGTGTACCTTGATTGCTTTTGTGCCGTCAAAGTCAATTTTGTAAATATTGAAAATGTGATTATTTATAAATAATAATTTATAGT
Source organism: Calliphora vicina (assembly GCF_958450345.1). Classification (NCBI taxonomy): domain Eukaryota; kingdom Metazoa; phylum Arthropoda; class Insecta; order Diptera; family Calliphoridae; genus Calliphora; species Calliphora vicina. The sequence goes on along the minus strand of NC_088781.1, from coordinate 112,049,191 downwards.
TGGGAGTTGTGGGAATAGAAGGAGAAATAAATTGGACCGGAAAATTTAAACGTACAGAACAAAGCATTTAATAACAAACCTTTAATCGTCTTATAAAATACTTATATCTTCAGAGAAAGGAGAAGTGACATGATGGGATCCTCCGACAGTAAGGAAGTCTATGTCTGCTTGTGTGTTTATCAATGATCTTGTTACTCCTTAACTCTGCTACGCACCCATTGAAATCCACCCAGAATTCCGAATCCTCAAGTTGAAAATTGTATAACACAAAAGGTGAATCTCTCTTTTGAAAGCTTTTCACCGATCGTTCTAATTGGGAAGATCACCCCAACAATTGTCATACTAACACAACCACCCCCTAACCCTCCCACAATACCTCTTCCAAGATAAGTTTTAAGCACTCTTTAATATATTTGATTTGCAAGCTGTTAATTGATCGTTCTAATTGTTCAGATCACCACAATATTTGTCATACTACCCACCCAACAATATCATTGGCAAGAATATTTTTCTCCCCACAAAAATAAATATTTCAAATATCGATCAATCGTTGGTGTATTGTTTTTTATCTCAAAAACAAATTGTTTAATATAAAAACAATGATTTATTATAGATCATTTAGAAAAAACACACTGGCTATAATTTACAATACATAAATAAAATTTATTAGTTTTTTCTTCCAACAATATTAATAAACAAGCTAGTAAAATGATGTAGGAGGCCAAAGTTTTAAACGGGCAGACAAACAAACAAACACAAATTGAAAGACACATTTCTAAGAATTTTATATTAAAACAAATTTTACTTTATAATTAGAGAAAACTCTGTACAGATAGCTTAAACATACAGACAGACCTTAACGTATTATTAGCCACCATAAAAATTTACGAATATTTAACAAAAAAAAAATATTTGGCGGATATATTTGAAAAGAAAATTCCAGCTGATTCTAAGAAATTTAGTAAAATCATAACAAAAACAATGGATTTAAAAAAACATACCGCTTTGATCTTTTCCAAAAATACCACCAATACTAATAATAACAAAAAAAAAAAAAAATAACAACAACTACAGGAGCAATCACAACACAATGGAATTCTTACCTCCCCAAACAGAAGTCGCACTACATAAAACCAATAAAACTAAGAACAAACTCATTACGTAGTCATCATGTCTAGTGATTATTCCCCGCTGTTTATAATTTCATCGTGATACCCGCCTCCTCTTTTCACATCCACTATCCCAATTGTATGTATTTTTTGTTTAGTGTAATCAAAATAAATTGAATCGATAAGAAAAACTATTTTAAACAACCTGCTTAATATGTTTTTCTTCTCCTCCAAGATCACTCACTCATTCACTCGCTTCACGTAGTTTCTCTATACGGTGTTTTCTTCAATCGTCATGATCATCCATCAATCACATACAAATGATGACGATTGCATGTGAATGATGTTTGAAATTGTACTGCTGTGGTTGTTGTTGTTGTTTTTGTATCGTGTTGCCTTTGTAAGCAGCATGTCAGTCTGTGATCTTTCATAATTTTTTTAACACACACATTATCACAGTGTAGTAAAATGTAGAACACAACATTTAACAATCAACATCAAATATCATCTCCTCACTTTGCTGCTCAAGAGTTGAGAGTGGGAGAGAGCCAGCGAAAAGAGAGGAAGTAAAAATAAATAAACAGGAGCCATAGAAGGTGGTAGAAGTCGAATTAGAGGAACATCTTCATGGACGAAATCACTTTCTCAAATCTTATTCTTCCCACAACAGAACCAGTTGGGTGAATGACTTAAAAATGCGGGATTTTTTAAAATTGTTAGCTTTTATTTTGAAACATTTGTACAATATACATTTATTCAAAGTATTGGCCAATGTTAGCTATGACCTTTTCCCATCTTTCTGGCAACATATGGATTCCGCGCCAAAATAACTACCCATCTTTTGAGGCCAAGAAAGAACCAAACCTATATAGGAAACTCTCTTCTGAACTCTGGGATATGCAGAATGCTGTCACTGGGATAAGCGAAAGCATTCTGGATCGATCGAAACAAATAGTAGTTGAATTGGCCACGCTCTGAATCATAAAGCGGGTGAGTCAAAACTTCACCAACCACTTCATTCTAAATACTTTTTAACAGGTATTTCAATATACGGTTTAATGTCTGGCCGTATATTCTTGGCGTTTTCGGCCAATGCATGCTTCAAACGAATAAGTTGCGTTCGGTAGAGGTTCCCTGTGATATTATTGGTTCCACCAAATACAGCATTATCTTAGCGCCATGGACATTTTGGTTTGGTCTATTCGACAGACATACAAAATTGTCTTTCAAGGTCTCTCGGCTTCAATTTGTATAGTACCCAACAAACGAATCAGTTGTGTTCGGTTCCCTACGATATTCTGGCCAGATTTCAGCAGTTCATAAAAGATTGGATACTTTTGGTTCTACCAAATTCAGTGAATTACTTTAGTGCCATGGATATTTGGCTTTTGTGTCGTTTCGGCTGATTGGGCGGGCTTCACATACGATCTCTTACGCTTCGGATTATTGTAATGGATCCATTTTTCATCGCAAGTATTGATTCGGTGCAAAAATGATTTTCAACTTTCCCCGCTTTTGGATGAATCCTGCTGCTTGCAAACGTTTTGAAATTGCTACTTGAGTATCTTCCAATGATTTTCCAAGCTCTTGTTGAGTTTGACAACAGTCTTCATGGAGCAATGCCTCCAAATCTGGGTCTTGGCGGCCTGGGCGATCTTTGTCTTCTGTGAAAAAATCACCATAAGCTTTGGTGAGTAATTGAAGTGCTTCAGAAGCACTTTTTTCAAATTAAGGAGATGGAAATATTGAAAGAGGTGTTTAACTGTTTCCTTTTATCTTGTTTAAATATTCCCACCATTCCCGAACTGGCATAGATCAGTGAGAGTCCTCAGCCAAAACATTTAGAATCATTTTAGATCCGTCAGGTCGTTCCAAAGGATTTCACCAGCATCGCGAAAGACCTGAAAATATGAAAGGAGTTGTTCAACCGTTTCCTTTTATCTTGTTTAAAGATGTCCAGTATTTAAGAGATTTTAATATTGTATGACGTTCGGTAAATATCGAATGTAAAATCTCAGTCTGTTTGCTGCCCGTTTCATAGCTGAAATGTCATCCAGAAGACCACTGCACTTGTCGGACAGTGTGAAAAACACACGCCTTCTAGTTTTTTCTTAAAACTTCGAGTTGTCAATTAAGACCACAAAAGGGTTTACTCGGAGATATTGTACCGTCCAAGATGATGTAGTCCTGATCGATACATTAATAACTCTGTTAAAGGAAGGTTTGGATGTGAAGTATTAAATTGTATCCAGTAGTTTACCAATACAACATAGTATGACCAAAATTCCTCGTATTTTATTCTCCATCAAGTCTCATGGAAAAGTTGAAAACAAATCTCTTAGTCATCAAATCAATGGGATGACAATGTTGCACTGTCATCCCACAAACAGAAATAGGTTAAAACTGACGATATGTAGCACTGAGTGTCATAATGATCACGTTCACAGTATAAAATTTTTGACGATCACAGTGTCATAATGTACACGATCGTCATAACATAAACTAGATATCTCATATCACCAATGGACTTATATTTCCAATCTATGCAAAAAATATCGAATCAAAATTTGTATGCTCCATGTTACAAAATTCATGACAAACTTAAAATATCTATTCATCCTTAAAAACACACTGGCCAATCAAAGAACAAACAACAGCAATGAACAAATATTAAAAAAAAGACTCCAATAAATTCTCCTGTTTGTCTATATGACTAAACGATTTCAGATGTTATTGCTGCTGCCGCTGTTTCTTACTCCATTCCGTTAATGTGTATTTGAGTGCCCATGGATGTGTGGAATATGCTCCCGCTTGCCTTTTACGGGCCACGCAACAATAATCAAATGATCAAAGGCATTGTGCGATCCATCAACACAAGCAATCAAATTGTATATAAACAAGCAAGAGATCAAAAAGCCGCCCCATCCACAAAACATTCATGTTGATGGTACGAGTATGAATTGTTCATTCAAGAAATGAATAAATATAAAGCCAAAAAAATAAAAATAAAAATCTTTTCAAATTAATTAACAAATTTGAAAGAAATAATGCATGCATTCCTACAGACATGCTGAGATAAATGAAATTTAGCGTTTAATCAACACAACATGCAAGAGAACCAAAACGATTTAATACATTTTGAAATGAAAATGATCATAATAATTAGGGAGATTTTATTTCATTTAATTTGTTTTGCTGTTATAGTTTTTGTGGCTGGCTGTTTTTGAATGGAAGCTTATGAAATTTATTACTTCCGACTTGTGCTTTAAATGTATTAAAGTTTATTGTTGGTTTTTGGGGGGAATTAGGGGAGACGGTGGAAACTGGTTGAATTATGTTGTGTTAAATGAAAATAAAAGATTTTAGTAATTTTTGAGAAAAGTTTAAATAGTTAGTAGGAATTTAAATTGATCTTTAATAGGAGGAACTTATATTTATGTTACTTGACCAAGTTTCGGAGATATTGGGTATTTACCCAATGTATATATGTCAAATAATATAAAAATGTATAGTTTTTTTTAAGATTTTCTCGAAAATATGAGCTCAAATCCGACACAATGTCAAATTTCCTAGAGTTATGATAATCTAATTGAAGTATTCAATACTAAAGTGAACAATGGCATAAAATGGATATAGTTTCTGTAAGCAATGTTACTAGGGTGGGTCAATAAAACCGCGACTTTTTGATTTTCCCGGCTTTTAACTGAAAGGACAATACTGGTCCTGTCAACAGGTATCTGTCAGTTGACTCCTGTCAATATTTGAAGAAGTTGCTGCATTTAGTTTCTGTTTGACAGCCATAGATAGTAGACTACCTCGTAACTTGAGGAGAAATTGGAAAAAAGTGAATTTCGTCTATTCATTAAGCATTATTTTTTGGGGAAAAAACATCACCCAAATAAAGGCTAAGCTTGATAAATACTAAGGGAACTATGTATCATCAATTTCAATGGTAAAAAAGTGGTTTACTGAATATGCCGATGACGTTCTGGACCCACGGTTAAGGTCTCTACAACCGAAACATTTGAAAAAGTCCCGATATGGTGTTGGCCAATCAGAGATTTAAAGTGCGAGAGAATGTGGAAGCCATCACTTGGGTAAGAGAAAGCTTTTCGCTAGATGGCTGCCGCGTTTGCTAACAATCATCTGCATAAAAGTGTACACACATGTGCAGTTTCCATAGCAAAAATCGATGAATTAAGATACTAAATGCTCCTCTTCCGCCCTATTCTTCGGATTTAGCACCGAGTGACTCTTTCTTGTTTCCAAATCTGAAGAAATGTCTCGGCGGAAAATGATTTGACTCCAACGATGAAATCATCTCACAAATAGTGCCTATTTTGATGACCTCGACAAATCTCATTTTTTGGAAGAGATAAAAAAATCGTGGTAACGTTGGACAAAATATATAGAGCTCAAAGTCACAATGGTAGCAGGTAACAAATGGTAACAGGTTCTTATTATTATTAGAATGGCAGCCCTTAACTTCACTACAATAGACAAAGAGTTCATATGAAGAGAATTATCCTATTTTATGAGAAACCAAAAGAATTCTCCAGGTCTGATTGTGTATTTCACAAAATATTCACTGTTCAGAATCAAAATTGCTCAAAGTAAATTAGTGGAATCATTCCGAAGTACTCTAAGATCGCTACAGTCAATCAATAGAAACTTATGGAATTCACCCTTTCTTGGTACGAAGGTTGCTGATGTGATTGGGTGTATGACTTAAAAACGAGGGAATTTTTGAAATGTTTAGTTTATATTTTGAAACATTTGTACAATATAAATTTATTCAAAGTATTGGCCATTGTTTGCTATGAACTTTACCCGTCTATCTGGTAACATATGGATTCCTCGCCAAAAGATCTGCTCATCTTTTGACGCCAAAAACGAGTCAAGACAATTTCGGATACTCTCTTCTGAAGTAAAGCGTATCGCAGAGAGAACTTTCCGCATCGTTCGAAACAAATATTGGACGGGCTTGACTATAAGGTGAGTAAGGCAAAATTTCATAACCTCTTCTTGCTAAATAGTTTCAAACAGGTATTTCAACATTCATGTTTGGTCGTATATTGTGGGCGGATCGTTATGGATCCATTTTTCATCGCAAGTAATGATTCGATGAAAAAATTATTTTTTTATAGCGTTCAGCATTTCAGACATAAAAAATCGTCTTTCAAGGTCTCTTAGCTTCAAATCGAATGGTAACCTGCTTTTGGATGAAATTTGCTTCTTTCAAGCTTTTTGAAATTACTGATTGAGTAGCACCCAAAGATTTTGCAAGCTCGTGTTTTGTTTGACAACAATCTTCATGGAGTAGTGCCTCTAATTCTGGGTCTTCAAACTTTTTTTAGCTGGCCTGAGCGATCTTAGTCTTACGTGTCAAAATCACCACTTCTGAACTGCACAAACCATCTCTCGCACGTATATACCGATAAAACACATTTACCATAAGCTACTGTGAACAATCGATAAGCTTCTGTGGCACTTTTGTGCTGTGTTGGCACAAAATTCGACATTTTCAAATAACAAAGTGAGAATTAATGACAGATATATACCCTTCAAAATGACACATAAGTTATTAGAAACAAAAACCGCGTTCAGAAGATACGCCATCTATTGTAAATTCCACATTTTTAAGTCATAAACCCAATAATATGCCCTTAGGCTACTTTTGGTAAGCAGAACTAGTACAAGATCCACTCGACTAACTAGTAGAAAGTAAAACGGCCACCATCGATGACGTTTGGAATATGCTCTTGAATAACTTGGAGCGTCGATATTGTGGTTCTGGACGATTTTGAAGACAAAACTGTCCGGTTGTGAAACATGCGATGACACAAAGCCTGCATACCGAAGGAGATATGGATCCTAAAAGAGAGATATCGAACACTTTATTCGGTTACCACAACAATAATATCGCACTACGTTCCAAAAAAGAAAAAAGTTGTGGATCTCATCGGAGCATTATAATTCCGCCGTAGACTCATCGAAACCAGCGCAGAAGACATTTCAAATATTGGATTACAATAAGTACAAATACGGAGTGGACACCATGGATCTGATGGTTAATGGTTACACTTGCAAAGGAGCCACAAACCGATGGCCGGTACCCTTGTTTTTCAATATGTTGGACGTAGGGGATTGGCTTCATTAGACATTATAATTTAGACAAAAAGCAACGAAAAACACGTTTTCATTGCATGTACTGCAAAAAGGCTGATTCTGTAAGACTTTGTTGACCAGACTTGCCACCAGCGATTGGATAAAGTGATATTTAACCCCACGGAAAATCTCTTGCACATAACATATCAGAGACTATGTTGGAAAATTGTCAACAGTTGGGAAGCATAATTGTCACACACTGGTCAAGGTGATTTGAATGAGCTGAATTTAGATATCATCCACTTGACGTGCTATATCCCAAACATCCTGACTACCAGTCTTCGATTGCCGTTTGTTGTTGAATTTATAATTCTACTTTGTATTCAAAGGCATTTATCCCAGAAATGGAATATCAAGGAGAAGTTTGTACTGTACACAGTGAGTACCGTTTTATAGGCGATCAAGTCACCTGTTGCCATGGTATCATCAATCAGACCATGGTTCAATCTTCTTCCTTCATTCTTCGATCTCCCGGAATTAAAATGAGAACTGTTTATCTGCAACAATTTTCCACCTTACTTGAAAATGAGGTTGCTGACTACATTTCAAAGAGTTGTGTCATGCTGACTAAACAATCACAGCTTAATTCATAATTGACTATTTAAATACAAAGTTGATATGTAATTATCGTATTAAAAAAGATGTACAAATCACTACAATTTCATTCATCAAAAACTTAATCTGATTTCTGCAACAACAACAGTTCTAAAGCTGTGATCTCTATACAAGGTCTCTCAAAATGTTGCAGTACATATTGTTAAGCAAATAAAATTTTAAATATATTTATTTCCTAAAGCCCTTCAAACTGCCAACTGCTTTACGAACAAACTACAGATCCATGCTATAAAGAAAAAGGCATAACAGCAACACAACTGTAAGAATGATGGCATCGTTTGCAAATCTTGACAGCCGGCAACTTTTTGTTTAATGTTTGTCTTATTTAAACCACCAAATGAAAACTGTTTGAAAAAACGGCAAAACAATTGCAACGATGTGATTTTATGTGCCAAATGATGGCAGCATAAAGTTAAGCAATTTCGCTTTGATCTCATGCCGCGAACACACAAAATGTCAAGTTGCTACACATTAAAAAAAAAAAAAACCAAGACACACATTCGCATCCAAAAAAATATAAATAAAAAAAACAAACTTACCACAATGGCAAAAGATAAATAGATGAATGTTTTTTGTTACTGGTCGTTTTTTTTTTGTGTGACCACTTTATGTTTGCAGTATGTGGCAGTTAGGAGTTCTGGCGGTTTGTTTATTTTGTTGATTCTTTATTTGTAGGATTTTTTTTGTTGTTGTTTAATTTTTGCTTTATAGTGGGCCATTATTGTTAAAACAAATGCAGGTAAGGAAGCTGTTTAAGCTGTCAAGATATACTACGCCTGATTTGGTACGGTGACTGTGACAATCAAACATGTGCTACACAGAGAAAATAAATGTCAAATATTCAGACTGCTAAACAAATTCTATGGATGAGCTCCAAAGAACTAAGTATTCAAAGCTCAGGATATTTAATTCCCTTATAGATAATGAACCAAGTTTTTTCTCTACATGTATTCTCTTATTATTTAGTCCATTATTCCAAAACGAACATAAAGCTCTCTAGATCATTGCTATCAAATAAAAAACAAACGAAGAAAAACTTGTTGCGAAATTTTAAGTCGTACTATAACTCAGATATGGCAACTCTTTTCTGAAATGTCAATCATATTGAAAATCAAAGCATGCATGTCTTATCCTGTTTTATAATTTTCGTATTTTTTGTTTAACTTTCAGTTACACTGACATCATATTCGCCAAAAACAAAATACGATTTAGCAAAATGTATAAGACGAGCAAAACAAACAAAAAATTGCAAGCGTATATCAAGAGAGTAAAAAATAAATTCATATACAACGTATAAACAACATGCCTGTCAAATTGAATGACTTGACGTTACATTTTATGTCAGACAAATGTCTGTCAATTGTATTTTTCTGTTGTGTGTTGTTTTATTTTCTTCGCTGTGTTTTTGCAGTAGTTTTTGTTGTTTTTTTGTTTGGTTAATGAGTGATTGCAAATAATAAACTGTGCTATAATTTTCATACATGATACATGTGTACGTGTTTGTAATTATAAGTTCACACATCACTCCCAATCTATCATATAAACATATATAACATATATGTACTTACTAGGGTTGTCATTCGAATAAAAATTATTCGAATAATCGAGGGAAAGAATTAGTTTTATTTGAATGACTAACATTTTTCGAATCAAAATGGACGGACCTTTACATGACACAACTGGTCTCTGAGTCTATACGGACAGTTATATGAAGGGAGATCGAGTTGGCGTAGGTGTCTACATTCGGTAATTCGACATTAGGTTATCTTTTAGACTTCCAAATGACTTCAGGCTGAAATATCAGCTGAAATATGGTATATTCTGACAGTCAGGCCGCAATAAAATCTCTAACAGGTGTATAAACAACATCTAATTTAGTCCAGGAATGCCGGGAATCCTTAAACAGGATGGCGGGGACATGGTGATACTACGGGCAACAGTGTTGCTGATGATTTGGCGAAAAAAGGCGCCATGTTACCTGAACGAGACATAGATTTCCTATGTGGGATTCCGTTATCCAAATGCAAGCTACAAATTAGTAACTTCTACTATGAGCTCGCTCAGACAAAACGGGTTGTGAACCCACATGCACTATAACCAAACGATATGGCCCCGATTGAATCGGGGACGAACAACATATATTCTTGGCTTTACACGCTCATAATTGACTGGTGTAGTGGATGTCATAACCGGACACTGCACCTTTGGTAACCACGCTAGGAGACTTGGCTTGCCATACCACGACTTCTGTAGAAGTTGTCAAAACGAGGAGAAGGATGAGATTATTTTTAATCTTCTTTGTCACTGTTCGGCATTAGGAGATCTACGCCTAAAGTTTCTGGGACATCGTTCCCTAAATAGTCTTTCTGAGCTCTCGAATATGAGGCTTGAGGGCATTAATGCCTTTATAAGGAGTTAATTGGTTAAAAAGACTAGACATGGGGATCTCTTTAGAGTAACCTAATTAATCGCCAACTCATTGACACGCAACTTTTAAAAATGTCCCCCCTCTCTCTTTCCTCTGTCATCTCCTTCTTAGCTTTTTCAATCTTCAAGTTCTGTCTTTTCACTTCTATCTGTCCTTCCTTTTCTGTTTTTTCTACTTTCAGGTAACACAAAGGGACCATTGCTTGGACCCACATGAGCTGTTCTTCTTTTCTTCATTTCGTGGCTGCCTGGAAACCAAACCGAGCGTTGTCATTATGAAATATTACGGCTTCATGTCTGTTCGCATATTCTTGGCATTTTTCGGTCAATGCTACAGGTTCCCATAGATTCGGTCAATGGTACAGCTCATAATAGATAGGGCCCTTTTGCTCCCCCAAATACAGAGAATAACCTTAGCACTATTCATATTTAGCTTTGGTGTCGATTCGGCTAATTAGTCGGGCTTCACATTCGCTTCGGGTTATCGCAATGGATCCAATTTTCTGTGCAGGAAATGATTCGGTGCAAAAATTATATACTTTCATAGCGTTCAAGCATCATTTCGGATATTCCAAATCGACTTTCAAGGTATCTCGACTTCAATTCGTATGGTACCTAATTTCCCTGCCTTTGAATGAATTCTGCTATTCGCAGTCATTTTGCTTGAGTAACTTCCAATAATTTTGCTAGCTCTTCTTGAGCTCTACAACAATCTTCATGGAGTTCTTCCTACAATGCTTGGTCTTCAAACTTTTTTGGCTGGCCTGGGCGATCTTTGTCCTCCGTGTCAAAATTACCACTTCTGAATCGCACAAACCATCCTTCGCACATTGAAACTTATGGAATACATTCACCGTAAGTTTTGGAGAGCAATCGGTGTACTTCAGTGTAACTTTTATTCAAATCAAAGAAGTAAAGCAAAACTTCCCGCATATCAACAAATAATTAGAAATTTTTGGGTTTAAATATGTTTCAGTAAATTAATCGCATAATATTTTTGAATCGATCATTCGAATAATAAAAAAATTATAAATTTTTATTCGATTCAAATTAAACACGAATAATTGAAACCCTAATACTTATTACCCTGCAGAGTATGGTACCAGTGCAATATTTTGTTATTCAACTAACTAAAAAGTGGTTACCCACCAAAACACTTACAGGACATTTGACTTGCAGCTTACACCTCAATCTATCACCATCATAACAGTACCTACTACCCTGCAGATCTTAAACCAGTTTTTTTTACACTCATTTGTCATTGCAATAGTTTCAATTTTAAAAAATAAGCACAGATTGATCATTAATTTCATTTAGCTATAAGCAACTTTATTTTAACATCGAGCTAACAATTTGTTGGCCAAAGGTAATGCAGAGGTAACCTAGTACTGCCGTCTGCATAACTTTGAAAGGGAACTAATAAAAAAGATCTTTAAGATCTAGAATTGGATATGTTGCTATTGATTAGTAAAATGGTGACTATTGCTACTTTTAAAACGGCGGAAATGTCGTACATAAATACATACAAAAATAGGTATGATTTCTACAAATATTGCTGAATAAATGTTTACATTTCATTAAAAACATTAATAACTTGTGTCCATCGTCCTACCATGCTGGTTGTCTAATGAAGGTGTGAATCACCTCAGAATATAGGTACAGCTTTTCTCAGCAAGTACTAGTAGAATTCTACGTATCAGGCTCTTCAATGACAGACAGTTAACTTTACAATAATTTTCTTGAAGTTTTATTGAAACCTCTTTTTAAGAAATTTCCAATAAGTATTGAAATCTTAACCTAAAATATATGTAAATGCCAGACAAAGAAGATACTTAGTCACTTCAATGTAGTTCGTATGAAATCAATTGTTTGCCATTCAAGAGTGGAATGACAATATCACGTCTAAATACGTTATAATTTAAGGTAGTGCAGGCTTTTGCAAGTGCAGTGGATCTGTTATTACTTTTTATGTTCCTCTCTCCAATATCCTCTACATATACCCATCATTCTTGGATAGGTTTCAATTTGATGTACACACTCTCTCCTGTTCTATTTCCCTAGATACAGAATTTGTTTCTCTACTATAAGAGTAAGCCGTTATTTACATATGTTTGAAACATGCTTCCCAAATCTGGTGGCTAAAGGGTCAGTATCAGATGCAACTGGTCTGAAAATATACCACATCAGAACGTATCTTGTGATCTTGATTGAGTGAATATCTGGATAGCATTCTCCACCGCAACATTCGGATCTATCCGTAAAACCTGATTCAGGTATCGTGCTGACAATAGGAAGATCCATAATTTAGATTTTTGTCCATACTTTCGTTACTTTTAGTGTTCGCGGATATTTGTTTCGCCAATATATCTGGTAGTAACCAGTGGAGTAGTGAATAATGCCTTAGATGAAGTAGTCCTAACTGCACCTGTTCTTGTAATCGCCACCATTCTCATAATACGTTCTGAAGATTCTTTTTCTTCAACACTAAGAATATAATGGTTTTGATAACACAATCAAATAGCCATTAAAAGTTTTTATTTCAAGTGCATTTTTACAGCCGGTATAGTGCTTTAGTGGGTTGTTTATAGAGATGCCAAACGGTGAATCCCGTTTCTTAAACCCCGAAGCCCGGGATTTTTTAATTTTAAATGCGGGGATTTTCGGGATTTTCCAAATCCCATTTTTCATAAATAAATAGGGGAAATTGTCATTTTTGTGTGCCTTTTTATGCATTTTGACATTCTACATGCCCGAATATCGGAAAGTGATGTTCCGCAAAGTTGTTAAGCGCAACTCCTGCTACAAAATAGTTAATAAAGGAAAGCGGTATTTTTGGTTTTCCTAGAGTGGGGCTCTGGAAAATCAATTCTTCACATTTTTGTTGTAAGTTATCTAACAAAACTCAATTTATATCCTCTTCAAACGAAATTGATTTTATCTCAGATGAGGAGCTCGAACAAAATGTATATATTTCGATTGCTCAAAAGCTAAAAGATATTATTAATAAATGTAAAAAACTTAAATAACAATAAACCAAGTTATAGATCACTTTATTTCTGAAGGAACAAGAGGAAAATACTTGCAGATTTGTTATAAGTATTTGCAAACGGTTTTGCCAATATGAAAGATGTTTTTCGGCAGCAACATATGTCGGAAACAATACACGTTCCATTTTACTTTCAATTGTAAAGACAAATTATGTACGTTTCTTTCTTATAATTTTCGGGAATTTAGATTTCCCGAAACACCGGGTCGGGATTTCGGCATTCCTTACCAAATCCCGATCCCCGGGATTTTTAAAAATCAGTCCCGATTAGCATCTCTAGTTGTGTATTCAGATTTCAATTTAGTTTATTATTTTAACACATAATCTAGAATATCTGATATCTATGGATCTTTATCCGTAGCTGACAAAGCCACATCAGCCACAGTAGCAATTATCATACAATGTGTTGGCTCCGTGGCTTTTAGTAGAGTGTTGATATCCAGAGCAGTGTAGACAGTACCCCGCTTTGTGGTTTGCCTCAAACCGTCACTTTGGAAATTCTAGTGCTCAATTCACTTGTATTTTAAAAGTCTTCCGATGCTGGTTTAACAAGGAACCCTCAATGTTAAGAAATGTAACTAAAGCGTATTTCTTATAGTTCTAGATCTACCCTTCAAGTAGGCATGTTGATATAGTACCTGGTACAGTATTTTAAGTAGAAAAGAGAATAGGAGATAGGTCTAAAGGCCTTTGCCTTTGAATGAGATGCTATCTCTCATTTTAGCATGAACACAATCTTGTCAGCTCTCCATTTAAATAGACAAGGGATAAGTGATAGCAGACCAAGCATTTTTTCAGGAGCCAAGTATTAACGTAGCAGTGCTCTCTTTTGTGTCCATTGGAATAATACCATCAGGACCTGGAGATTTAAAAGAATGAAAGCTTTTGACTGTTCATCTTATGTGATGTTCTGTGATCGGTATCAGATGTATCTGCATCACGGTCCTCCATAGACAGAAAGTTATGTTTTTGACAGCCTGGGAAATGTGTATATTCTCAGTACTTCCAGCGCGTATTTATTATCCAGAATTCATCCGCTTTCTGAAGATAAAATCTTATGTAGTCGCCTTTTTCCAGGATTTTTGTTTTGCCTAACTATTTATTTATATTTAGTTTTTTAATACGTTGTGAGACGTAAGATTATTTTCTATCTCTGTGATACCCCTGATATTATAATGTGCATTGGCATCTGCACAGATTATATGAGGGATGTTTCTTTTGCTTGGTTGTTCTTCTGCTTGTTCGGGAGTCATGTTGCAGATCATGAGCCAGACTAATCTCCTCTTCTTTTCGATGGTGATAGTGCAGCTTAAAGGTTGTTCTTGATAATAATACAGTATCTGGTCCGTACCTTTGTACAACAATGTTTCTTGGACATATATATTAAGGGTACTCATTTAAACGCTTAAGTTTCCCATTTGTGCAAGTGTGCAAATTTGCGCGACGTGTTTCATGAACCCACCTTTACAATTTTGTGCAAGTTTATACAGAAAATTTATATGTATTTGAAAAATGTCAAATAAAAATAAATTCAACAACATTTTTTTTCAAATTGTATAAATTTTAATTTTAAAAATGTTGAATGAAAGTTAAATCTTTGGAACAAATGATGGTATACATAATGTGGCAGATTCTGTTTATGTTCCAGCTGTTGGTTAATTTTTTCATACACAATGCCATTTAATCCAATTCTGTTCAATTCTGTTCCAAAGTTACACAATTTTCACATGCAAAAAAATTTTTATATTTTATTTGATTTTTATTTCTTATAAATAAAAGTAAACAAAAGCAGCTGATTCATCAAATGCACAATAAATTCAAGTTTGCGAGTCTAAATTGTCGCGCAAACTTATCGGAGTTGTGCAAACGAATTTCCATACATTTTTTGACAGTTCATTTGCGAGAGTGTAAAAATGCACAGATTGCACAGTTTGCGAGACATTTAAGCGTTTACATGAGGACCCTTATTGTTCCTATACATTATACATAATAGCAGAATATTATCTGGTTCGACTGTATTCAGAATACCATAGATGTCTTTATTTAGTCCGTAAACTTTATCTTTATACAACAATGGTTCTTGGACACAAATGATTTCCTCTGTTTCTGAAGACAATTGGAGGAGTAGGACAGATTGCTATGGTTTTTGGGTGATAAAGGCTAATTTGGTTAACATTTGGCAGATTTAGGAATCAGTTTAGGTTTCTACAGATCGTGTAATTTAAAAGCTCAATGTTTGGAAACTACGTAAAAAAAATTATTTATATGTGACAAGCAGATAAAGTAAAATCCACAACACTGAAACTACCTCGTCGGTTTAAAAATATTGCATTTATGCTAGTAATTCTCTCTGGAAAATAAAATTATGCCTGGAATGTTCAATAAAGGTCTTCATGGCCTCAATATAAATAGATTTTAGCAGCTATATCTTGATAAACAGCAACATAATATGGACCAAATTATTTATGGTAGTAAGTTGTCTGGGGGAGTCGGAACAATGATTACAACAAATAGACGGACATTGCAAACTATAGGGATCCAGCATATAAAAATATATTTTAAAATTGTAAACGGAATTACAATTGTATTATACACTTACCAATATATCATGGTAAAGGGAATAAAATATGTAGATGATACATTGGGCATAGCTGGATATTGAATAATAAAGTCCTATCTCGATGAACAAAGGTAACTTCATATAACAAACTAATTGGAAATATCACAACCACAAATACATTGCAATGCCATATAAATAACACTATACAACACCAAAAAAAATTACAAGGTCCGACCAATAAATTTTGATAGAGGAGACAAAAAAAAAAAGACACGTGTATCGGCGTTTTGAAAGTTTACATCTGAATTTCATTGGAGGAGGGATTAAAGTTTCCCAACTCTGGCACATTCTTATTGTTAATCGTCATAAGAAACCATGTGATCCTTACGTTTTAGGTATAAAATGCGTTCAGCAAAGTTATGTAAAATATTACGGAGAATATTTTTGTAGAATATGTTAACCCTCTAACTCGTCAAGGCATGGGTCGTTTTTGTCCTTCTTTTAAAAATGAGCAAAAAACACCATTAAAACAGCGATTTGAGGGGTTAAAATGTTCCGATATTATCCGTAAAATTTTACTATAAATCTCTAAATACACCAAAACGTAAAATTCAACCAGAAAGTCTGAAATAAGACATAACAAAAGAGAGCCAGGGTTAATTTCGCATTTATTAAGAATTTTATTTTAAAGTACATTTTAGGTATAAAATGAATTCAGCAAATTTATGCAAAATATTACGGAGAACATTTTTGTAGAATATGTTAACCCTCTAACTCGTCAAGGCATGGGTCGTTTTTGTCCTTCTTTTAAAAAAGAGCCACAAACTCCATTAAAACAGGGATTTAAGGGGTTACAATTTTCCGCAAAAATATTGTCCTTGAAATTTTACTATAAGTCCCTGAATACACCAAAACGGAAAATTCAACCAGAAAGTCAGAAATATGACACAACAAAAGAGAGCTTAAGGTTATTTTCGCATTTTACGTGTCTTTTATTTTTGTCGCCTCTATCAAAATTTATTGGCCGGACTTTGTAATTTTGGAAAAAGTTTGATTTTGTTGTATAGTGTAATTCTTAAACTCTAGATACTGCTGGCCCTTAACAAAAACAGGTACTCCTAACTCCAGCTTGCACCTTCAAACAGAAAACTCATAAAACTTTAAATTTATAATCTTAACCGTAATCAAATAAAACCCATTCACACCATTTCTGCTTTATCAATTTCCGTTAAAGAAAGATCTTACAACAATTCAAATAAAACTTTTTTAAATTTCATTAATACTGGTACTTCAGCTCTGGTTTTTATAGCAACACAAGCATTCAAGTATGAATGAAAATTTCTTAAAAATTACATTTTAAAATCCCAAAAAAAGACTAGAAGTAACACACTTCCATGGAAATAAAAATGATCCAAAAAAAGAAAAGAAAAACAATTTCATTGTAATTTTATATGTTCTTTTATTTATTCTTAATCTAATGTCAAGAGCATAGTAGTCATGTGAACAGACTACTGATTTCATTTATATCTGTATGATTTGATTTCACTTTAACAACCAAAGTTGTCAAATAAACCATAAATTATACTAGATGATGGGGTTAAAGACGGGGAGGCATTTTAAAAGTAAAACATTTAAAATTTTTATGAGTTTTCTGACACACTCACTTACACATGATGTTAAAAAAACCATTCCTTTTCTTTACACATTTAACCGTTGTGTGTACAAAACATTTTTGAAATAGTTTAATGAAAATAAAATCTCTGCAGTTCAAGTATCATCTTTAAAAGAATTTTAATTTATTGTTTTCAATGGTTAGGTTTAATGTATGGTATCATTTGTGGCCGTGCCTAATTCCAATTTTATTACTTTTAAATATTTTGAGTAGATTGAGTGAGTGTGTGTAGCTCTTCTTCGATTGGACATTTTTCAATGAAATTTTTATTAACTAAGAATTCTTTCTGTAATTGCTGCTGTAGTTTGTTTATGTTTCTATTAAAACGTGACTGTTTTGATGTGGGTAATGTTGTACTCCTTCCAAAGAAAACTGATCCAAATATAAACAAGGCTGTAGGTCGTTCTAAAATTAAGTTGTATATGAAATAGTTTTCCAAGTATAGCAACTGTTTAGACAAATATTTATTTCGAATTGTCTGACAGTTTTAAATAAAGGATTTTGTTTTGGGTTTTAGTAAGAAATTTCAGGTAATTTATAATTTGGTTTTAACTAGGTGTCGTTCAACTCCAGATAAGGAGAACTCCCTAGACTATTCCATGACAGTTTTTAAATATACTGGATTTATTTATTTATTTATTTAAAATATTTTTTGAGGTAAATAACTTGAAATTGGCTATACTATTTTCAATATCAATAATTTCTAAAGATCTGTAGAAATGGTGATTTATGATTAGCTTGGTTTCCCATTTCAACTTGCATGCACCCAATATTTTCATAATTCATGCGATTTTTTATATATTCAATAAGTGTAGAAGAAATGATTAGGTATTTTGAAAATATTCGGCTATGTAAAAGGAATGTGCACTGAATAATATTCGAATAATATTTTTAAGTTTTCTAACATATAAATTGTTTTGTTGCGCAATAGCTAAAAGTATAAGAATAATCGTATAATTTGGTTAAATTACATTGTGAAAAATGAAGATTTTTGAAAAAACACACGATCATGTCAGTATAGGTTCGACTCTTCTTCCAAAGGGTAGTAAAACCCTATACTGAGTTTGTCCATTTTGGTGACCAATTTTTGTTTTATGGGCCCCCGAAGATTCTGAAAATCAGTGGACCCTCAAAAAAAGGTGTTATGAGTTTTTGAACAATAGCTAATTCAAACTTGGAGATATCGCTTAACTTTATATGGTTATAATATAGCTAAGAGTCCGCCAAACAAATTTTGTTAACGTTTTTTAACTTTTTTTAGAATAACTTCCAATGACTAATAATGTTTGACTAACTTTACATATGTAGCATACACGCAGAGAAAAAATATAATTGGGCATGGTTACTGTAACCATTTATATAGTGTTACAAGTTTTTTAACTATATTATAGTCACATTTACATGATTGTGGTAACCATAATATGGTTAACTTAGGATTCACATTGTCTCAACCATATATGTATATGTTTGTGGCAACCATATTTATGATGAATAATTTTATCATAATATGTTGTTCTCAGATTATGATAAGCCGAGAGCACCATAATATGATAAGTCCTTTATCATATAAATGGTTGTCACAAACATATATATGTTTACTGTATCCATATACATATATGGTTGAGACAATCATGTGAATCGTAATTTAACCATATTATGGTTACCACAATCATGTAAATGGTTACTGTGACTATAATATAGTTAAAAAACTTGTAACAATATTGAAATGGTTACAGTAACCATGCCCAACTATATTTTTTCTCTGCGTGTAGTTGTAACTACGGTAAAGCTGAACTCTTGTGTTTTTTACTATTTTTGACGCTAAAACTATGATTTTTTGTTCAAATATTATGATTAAGTCCACACTTCTATGCTGTGCTGTATTACTTAATCGGCTGAGGTGTTTTCAAGTGATCTTTATTTAGAGTCCTTAGACACGATCAGAATGCATTGATATGTTCAGAAGAGTTGTTCAGCTTTACCGTAGCTACAACTTTGCAAAATATTGTGATTTCCTGAAGTGGGCCTTAAATGGGAGCTATGACTAATTACGAATCGATCGCCATGAAATTTTTGGCATTATTTATGAATATATGAGACGTGTTTTATTTTATTTGGATATACATAATTTAAAGTCAGTTATGTTTATTAAAGTGATTTTCGGAAGTGGGTCTTATAGGGGAGCTATGACTATTTGTGGACCGATCGTCATAAAATTAGATCACATTATTTGCGATTTTTTTTATATTCGTATTTTTATTTATTGTTTCTTCACAAAATAATGTGAACTATTAATTAGTTGTTTAAATCTTAAATCTAAATATTAATTTTTATTTACGTCGCACCACAGTTTGATGAAAAGTTATGTTTAATTTATATACAATTTTTTTGTATTGAATTTTATTTGGGTACCAAGACATTTCTGTTCTTTAAAAAGATTTTTTGAACTGAGCCTTATATGGGAACTACGACTAATTGTGAACCGATCATCATCAAATATATTTATAAACCTACAGTTTATTTGGATACCAATATGTTGCTGACATTTATGCTCGTTAAAGTGATTTTTTATATCGAGCCCTTAGCGCCAAATTATCGTAAGCGACAAAACACAAATTTTACAGGAGAAGGTTTTTTTTGATTATTTTGAAATTTATGCATAGAATTAAAAATGTTATGATGCGATATAATATAATTTCGTTCAAGCTATTTGTATATTTTTCAAAAATATTGATAACTTTTGACAATTAAAAATTCATTGAATACTTTATAGAAAAATATAACAAAAAATGTTTTTTTTTAAATTTTTGCATAGATAAAACTTTTTCGAATTGAAATTAAATTTTTATTTATAAATAGTTTTTAATGCATTTTCACAGTTATGTAGATTTTTCTATTTAAAATGGAAAAATAAAAACGAATTTTGAAATCTATTATCAGCAATCCCGCAAATCCCAAAAAAGTGTTGAAAAATTCCAAAAATTTTAATTTTTAGTTTTTTGGCTATAATATCCATACAAGGTCGGGGTTATCGGGACCCTTTACAAAATAATTAGAAACATATTGAGCCACCTATAATTGGTTACTATATTTTGATATCGGATACGCGATTTTAGAATTTTTGCCCTAAATTTTTATTTTATATAAAAAATAAGTGTTTCTTGAAAGGACCTGGTCCCCTCGGTAACAATAATTTTGAAATTAGTTTTTCTTTAAAATATTTTATGAAAACATAGCTTTCAGAAAGTAGAAATTCCTTATACATCCTTTTAAAAATTTTTTGCGATAACTTAAAAGAAAAAAAAGGTATTTTTTCCCAAAAAATTAGCGAAAAATCGTTTTTTAAAATTTTTTTAAATTCAAATTCATATAACTTTGGACTTAGTCATTATTTTTAAACAATTCCTTTTCCATTTGACACATACTTGTGTTGTTAGTCCAACAAATGAAAACTGGAGAAAATCGGGAAATATTTGGATACGCTGTTATAAAAAAACTGGAGTAGGCTGGGTAAAAATGTTGAAAATTTAAATTTCAAATGCGAATATCTCCTAAGCTATAATAAATAATTGACAGTTACGACGAGGTTTTTTGTAGTGATCGATGAGTAGATTCTACATGTATGTTGTTTTTGAAATCGGAACTCAAACCAAGAAATAATATCGTTTTAAAAATGTAACATACCCGAGGTGTTCTACTTTGAGGGCCATTGGTCGCGCCCTTGGTGGGCCCATGATGTCCACGTTCAACTCGACAGCACTTCTTCTTTGCGCATGTGAAATTTCATTCAAACCAATCTAACAATTTAGAAGTTACAGATTTATTTCCCTCTTTTTTTTCTATACCGCTGTGTGTCGCTTACGATAAAATATGTTTACTGTAAAATATAAACATTGACTTACGATAAAATATTACCCCCTATATTTTTGATGTTAGTAACAATTTTGATATTCTGAGAACGCTAAAACATCAGTAGGACCATACAATTTTAATTTTTGCAATAAAACAAAAATTTTAAAAATGTCGCTTACGATAATTTGGCGCTAAGGGCTCGATAGGGTAGCTATGACTAATTGCAATAATTGTTGACTAATCCGCACAAAATTTTAATATATGATTTCCGTTCATATAAAACTTATTTATGGGGAAATTTTTGTGGATACCTATATAAATCACACATTTATGACCGATAAGATCCTATTTCGGGAGAACTTTTGTATGTGGCTAGAATAAATAATATACCAGATTCTAGCAAAATCAAAATTATTTCAAATTTCGATTAACTTTGTGAGTAACTCTTTAATATTGATATATTTTTAAAAAAAACTTTTAAACTTAATACTTAATAAAAATGTATAGACAGCTTTCCCATAAAATATACCACACCCTGCATACCACTCTTTACCATCCTTAAAATATAACCCAAACTACTTCAGGGCATTTTTAAGTCATTGCACACCACCTGCTTGCCTAACTCCTTATTAAGCCACATTTTAGTTTCGCCTGTGTCAAATAACAAAATAGAAAAAAACTGTCAAAAAATTGACATAACTGACAAATGTTGACAAATGTATACAATTGCAGAGTAGAGTGCTCTTAATGTAGCCCTTGGCAAAAAGTAATACGAAAACAAAATAAATATATGAAACTTTTACCATATAGCAAAAAAAAAATAAATAAATAGGAGAAAAACAAATAGAAAAATATTTGTCTTCATTAGTGCGTAACATTGACATACGTCTAACAGAGAAAAAAACTATTTACTTATCATTTTACTCTATGGCAACCCCTTTATACATTTTACTTATATTGTGCTGTTGCAAAAAAGTATTATTTTTCACAGATTCTACCACCCCAAAAAACACCCTTTTGACCCCTCTTTTAAAAGTGGTATTGTAAAATAAATAAGAAAAACTTGTGTACTCTCTCTAGTTTTTTTTTTCGTCAACGTCGTTGTTTGTATGAATTTTTTTTTGCGTTTACTGTGTGTTGTTTACACAAATAATAATTTTCACATTTTAATGCTTTTGGCCTGGTGTCAAATCAATCATTGTCGTTTTTATTGACATAAGCCCATAATTTTTCATAAATGCATGACATGAGAAATGACAGTTCTTTTGCAAACCCATCATCACTGTCATCACATGTTATCATAAAATGAGTAGAATTTGTTTTGCGACCGACCAAGTAAGTGTGAGTGTGCATGTGTGAGTCTATATGTAGAGGGGCGAAATGTTAAGAGGCCTTGACTTTGAAGACCTCCCTATAGAAACTAGAAATCTAAGTGAAAAACCTTGGTCGGCAATAACAGTTTTATACCCCTCACCATGAGTGGCAAGTCATTCCGTTTGCGACCCCACAAAGTATATATTATTTATCATTATCTGTTTGACCGTCTGTATGTTGAAATCAACTTTTCGTAGCCTCCAAATAACCTACTTACATGATTCATACATCAATATATCCGCTATAGTCTCGGTTCAGTTAATATTTAAAATCGAGAAAATCGGCCCAAAAATGGCTGAGTTATAACCAAAAAATCACGACTTCTTTGATTTTTTGCCAATTTTTTATAAGATTCGGTACAGCCGAATATAGCTCTCTTATTGGGTTTTCTTCAGAAAAGGTTATGGATTGCGACTGGCAGGCATTGCGCCTAGTAATTAGGGCCTTTTGCAAGGCCGCTTGACATTTTAATTTTTCCGCTTTATATATGTAAACGCATATGTATGACTGTATATTTGCACACATTTACAGTTTGTTTTAGCTGTATATTTTTCCCATATGTGTGACTTTAACTTGTTGTTTGCGTGTCATTTGGTTTTGTTCACTACAGTTCGTTTTCTTTTATTTGCTGTTCTTGATGTTGTTGTTGTTGTTGCTGTCATATTTATTATTTTTCATAAATTTTATTATAAATTGTATTAAAAATTCATTCTTGTTGTTTGTTTTGTGCCAGAATTTTTGTTACTAATTGAAGTTGTCATTTGTCATTTTCTTTTACTTTGTAATCACATGGTTACATGCAAAATATTATTATTAAATTTTTGTTGTTTTCTCTCCTTTTTCACTTTGTTGTTTCACATGTATGAGCATGATTTTGACATTTATGCCAATGGAAACAAATTCTTCTTGTTGTTTTTGTTATTATATTATTATTGTTCTTTTTTTTCTGTTCTTGCTTTATGTCAAGAATTTTGCTATGTTTGACAAGGGTTTTATTATATTCTGCATGTCATACTCATGTTTTTGTTATTGCTGGGTTTTACTCTGAAAAGTAAAACATCATGTTCATTTGTGTGATTTTTCAAAAAAAAAAACTGAATAAAGTTTTTAAAAAAGTCATAGTGTGTAAGTTTCACTTTTGTAACAATTTACACACCGACCAGGCGAAGTAGGGATAATATTTTTTTCTAAACTATTTTTTATTCAATATATAATATTTCACCAAATACGGCCCATTGTTACCATAGAAAAGCAAAAATACTAAAAATCCCGTAAATATTTGAAGAATTTATACAAATCTTTCTACCAATTAGTGTTTATAAAAAACCGACTTTTTAAAAAACCGGTTTGTCGGTTAACCGAAAATTAAACTTTTTTAAAAACCCGGTTTTTAGGTTATCCGACATCGAAAAAACAGATTTAACCAGTTAACCGACATTGAATGGAATTTAAATGTAGAAAACATAAAATATCCAAAATTGTTACATAGCTTTAATATTTTGAAAAAATTTCGAAATTGTTATCTCAGTAAAATGGAATTGAGTAGAACTATGTTACTAAATATCATTAAATTTGAACCAAAAAGTGTAAATCATAATTTTTTAATTAAATATTTGATAATTTTTAAATTTTCTGTCACCTCGACTTTCTGATATGAAAGTGAAAATGTTTCAAGTCCAATCAAAGGACTGAGATTATTTGTTATTATAGATCATACCAAATAAGTAATAAAACTGCATTAACAGATTTCAAAAATATTTAAAATCAAGGATTTTAGAAAGTTGTTTGTCTCTCATATAATATTTCTGAAAAGGAACTTAGCTCGTTTGTACTAAGCTTTTAATGAATCATTAATTAGTATGATTTAGCCTAAACCTCTAGAATTAGGTTTCATTGTGTGTAATTGATTCTGAAAAAGTTTTTAAGTAAACTCATCGTCCTCTACTATTTAGAATCATTGAAATTCTTAAAAAGTTTTATCTAAAGAGATTTATATTGAAGTTTAGGATTCAAATCAGACCAAATGTTTGATATAATGTGTACACAGTAAATACAAAAAATGCACCAAAACATGAGATTTATTAATTTTAGTCCCAAATTTTAAAAACAACATTTTAAATTAAATAAAATTAATAAAAATCGGTTTTTCGGTTAGCCGCTTTTATAAACACTACTACCAATTATGGTATTTTTTAAAGATCTTCCAAGAGCCTTATTATATTTTACAACAAATTTATATTTCGTAAAATATTTGAAATAAAATACATTTAGGACGCAAGTCTTCAAGATCATTCGTACATGCAAGCCTTGTGGTCAAATTACTGATCTCAACAATATTTGATGTATGACTTCAAAATGCGGGATGTACTATAGATTCACTTATATGTCATATTGATGCGTACATATCTGTCATTTATTCTCACTTAGTTATTGAACATTATATTGTAAACAACAAATTCTTTTTTTGCTTCGAAAATGTCGAATTTTGTATCAAGAAAGCGTCATATGCGAGAAGTTTTGCTTTACTTCTTTAATTTTGATTGCCGATTGCCCATCAAAGCTAACGGTGAATGTGCTCCATCGGCTTTTACTAATTTAGTTGTAACAAAAGTAGTTTGCTTTTTATGTTTTGCTAAATTATTGTTTAAAATATCTAAAGGTAATTCAAAAAAATTATAGTTTGTGTGATACCCATTGTTAGCCAGAACAGCTCCCAGGCGCCTTGGCATTGATTCCATTAATTTCCATAAATGTCGATAAAAATTTTGTGAAATTTGTTTCATTGTCGGGTTCGATTAAATGTGAAGTTCTATAACTTAAAATGGGAGAAGTCAAGTTCAACTGCTGTCCGATTTTATTCTTCCTTTAGTAAGCGAGGCTACGAAAAGTTTTTATATATGAGATATGAAGAAAATAAAACTATAATTAAATAGACCTAATATTGTTAAATTTTAACAATTCTGCTATCGAATTAATAGATTCCCATTATGCATTTTTACTGGAATTCAAGTTGAAAGCAAGTGTATTTCAAGTTATAGCCAAGGTTGCCAATTTAGCCATTTTCCGGCTAGATCTAGCGATTTTATTTTCATTTAGCCATAAAAAAATGGCTAGATTTAATCTAGCCGGAAGATCTTGCTATTTTATTTTGTCCTAGCCTTTTTTATTTTATACTTTTCTTGAACATTTTTGTAATTTTTTAAAAATAAAACAGTATTTTTTTTTTCTGATGACAATATTATGTTCGAAACTTTTTTAAAGCTGTTTATAATCTCTAACCCCCATTAACACGAAGTCTGGTTAGGTGCTAACTAATAGTTTTACTGCAGTTTAAAAATGTCAGTATAACTATTAGTTAACACATAACCAGACTTCGTGGCAATGGGGGCAAGAAATGTAATATTTTTAAATATTTTCAGTTATTTTTGGGTTTTAGCCATTTCTAGCCATTTTTAATTCAAAATCTAGCCATTTTCTGAGCTGAAGAGTTGGCAACCTTGGTTATAGCAAGAAATTGAATTATAGTTATATACACTTTATATCAATAGCATTCTCCTATAAAACGGATAGATAAATTCAAGAAATATGTTTTTATTTTGAAAAATATTAAATTTTTTCAAATATTTTTCAAGTTTAAAACATAATTATATTTGCATTTAAGTCAAATTCCATCAAAATGTTCAAGTGCTTGAATTTTTGGGGCTTTGGTGCTTATTGGGAAGTAATTATATGTAAAAATTAAAAGAAGTTAACATTTTTGAAAAAAAATTACAAAATTTTTAAAAAAAAGCGACATTCAACGATCTTTCACATGATACTAATATTTCATATTACAAAATTTAAAAAAAACACCAAATATTGAACCCATGACAAACATTTTAAGAAACTGTGTCTTACAATGTTTTAAACTTTTATTTGAGATGGGTAGCCAACATTGGTGATTCACCCACTACCCCCAGATGTACTAAAATTCACATGGCTCAAGTCAACTCTAAAACACCTCAACTCTAAACATGTGAAATTTCATTAAGATAGCTCAAACGGTACCCAAGTTACAACACTTACTAAAATAAAAAGTTCTGCAACTGAATAAACATGCCATTTTCGTTCATCACTTTGGTACAAAAATTCCCATACGCTTCGGTTTAAAGTTTTAGTATAAATAGCTGATGCACAAGCGTACAATTTCTGCAACAGATACACACACTTGCGTTTATTTTAAAGAATAGAATTTTAGTCATTACTGCGCATGCCTGAGCAAAAATTAATTTAAATCAACATCAACTGTCTTGTTTGTGCTTAAGTAGTGCTTTGTCAACAAAAAAGTCTACTATTTTTTGGACATGCGCATTCATTCTCAAGGTTTGTTACAGATTTCGTTTACAGCTTTAGTATAAATACAAGCTGTATGCATACAGCAATGTTTATATTGGTTTGGTGCACCAAACTGTCAACATTAAAAATGGAATTAGCAAATAAAAAAAATTAATTGAAAAAAAGATAAACTTATATTTATTTAATTACGAAATTAAATTCAATTAAAAAATTATTTGAATTTGCTTCAACCATCAAAATTATATTATTATTTACATTAAATCTTATACATTTTATTGAACTTATTTTCAATTAAAATTTTATTAAAACAAGTAAAAGTTTAATATTATATTTATTGATCCAAACTGTTAATAAATTATAAAAAAATTTATTAAAACAAAATAATTAGGATTTTGTTAAAGTATTGGAATATATTCGAAGTTTTTGCACCATTTTGAATTAAAAGTGACCGTACAATATTCAAATACCGATCTTTTCGGCATCCAATGTTCAAGTAATGGAAGTATAGAAATAGGAATCATTGGATAAGATGAGATCAAAATAATTTGGCCTTACTTAGTATGACTGCCACATAATGAAATCTCTTTCAACCCACAAAAATGTTTGAATAAGTCTTCATCAAATAGTTTCTGAAAAATCATTATTGTGTGTCCTAAATGTTTTATTTTGTGTTAAAAAATTTTATTTTTCAGTATATTTTTTTCTACTGGACTGAAATTGATGTTTTTTTATTGATTTATGCAAATATTCATCAATTAATAAAAATAATTGAATTAATTAAAAATTTGATTTAATGTAAATAAAAACTCAAATAAAGTATTAATTGAAAAACAATTGATAGTATTTTTTCACAGTTATCAAATTAAAATTCTTAAAATTAAAAAAAACTTAGTTTGCAAGTAATACACATGACTGTATTGAAATAACTTTAAACTTTTTAAAATCAAATTTTGTATGCAAACTTTGCTTTAAAACATTGTTTAAATTTAAATTATTGTTGTTGACTCTTGTTTTCCATTTTTTTTTTCAAAATAAATTGTAGATAAACAAATTCAAACCACTATTACTGTTATTATTTTCTCTTAATATGAAAATCCTTAAAAGTTTTAATGTTAGGCACCTTAATAATTCCTTTAGGAAAATAAAATTTTAATTTGATTCATTCTTAATGACAGAATTTTTCTACACTTGATTTAAGTGAAGCCACAACCGTAATGCTTCTTTGCCAACTGACTGTCTGTTGCTTGAAAAAATCTATGGATATAATAGTATAATTCAATCAGCAAAAAATTTGGCCATCGCAGAGAATCTTAATATTGTAGCTTTAAAAAAAAACATATGAATATATTCCCGAAAAATTCCAAAAAAATACTCGCCCTAGTATCTGAACAAATTTCGTTCCAAATGAAATTTACATGTACAGAAGTCATGTCACCTAATTTTGCGATGAACGGTCCATAATTACACATAGCTCCCATATAAAGCCCACTTCCGAAAATCACTTTAACGACCATAAATCTTTTAATAATAATTCTCTTAGACATTAACTTACAAAATTTTTTTCAGTTAGTATACTGCTCCCTTCGATCAGAAAATGAAAACTTTGACCCACTGTAAAAAAAAATTCAGACCAGCTGGACTATAAGTTTATTCTACAAAAATGCTCTGCTCAACATGACCTTTCAGAATTATAGGGTCGCTATTCTGTTTCAAAAATGCTGTTGGACAGTGTTATTGATATACGAAACTTATTTGTGTTGAATTTTATTTGGATACCAACATTTTTAAGGGATTTATTCTAGTTAATGTGGACGAAGGGCTTATATGGGAGCTATGACTAATTATGGAATGATCGGCATAAAAATTGATAGTGCCAGATCGGTTTATATAAAAAATATTTGTGCTGAATTTGGTTTGGTTAATTGATATATATTTGAGAGCTTAACTATCTTCAGAGATTTGTCGATGTCATCAAAATATATATTTTTTATCTCAAATCTCTTTCCGCCAAGATATTTCTTCAGGTTTGGAAACAAGAAATAGTCACCCGGGGCTAAATCCGGAGAATAAGGAGAAAGGGCAGTATTTCCTATCCTAATTCATGGACATTTGCCATGGAAACTCCACATGTGTGTATCTTTTTGTGTTTTTGGGAGCAAACGTGTAAGCCATTTTGCGGAAAGCTTTCTCATAAGCAAGTTTAACGGTATCCTACGAATACAAAAACTCATATAAGGAGTGAGATCGAAAAATTCTTAACATACATATATGTTTATAAAAAAGAAACCACTAAACTTACAGCTTTAATTTTTTTTTTATTTGATTGAAATTATTATTACAATTTACAAAAAAAATTATTTTTATAGTTTTAATCACTAGTGATGAAATTTTGAACCTTTTTCGGAAACCCTTCCATTAACGTTTTTATAGTGCTTTCTGTCACTTTGCTCGAACATGTAGTCCATCTCCGTTTAAAATCTACCACACTTTTGGACACCTTTTTTGTACTCTTCAATTCTCTTTTAACAAGAGCCCAATATCTCTCCACTGGCCTTAGCTCCGGGCAGTTTGGAGGATTTGCCTCTCTTGGTACAAATACCACATTATTGTTCTTGTACCACTCAAGGGCTTGTTTGCCATAGTGACAGGATGCCAAGTCAGGCCAAAAATAAGTGGACACATTATGAAGTCTTATGAATGGAAGCAGCCTTTTTTGTAAACATTCCTTGATGTAAATTTCGGTATTTATAGAGCCCGTTGTAACAAATGAGTGGCTTCTTTTGCCGCAACTGCATATTGCTTGCCATACCAAGAACTTTCTGGGAAATTTTGTCTGCTTTTGGGTCCTAAACTTTTCTTCAACATTCCCTCGAGCATCAGCAACATAAAATTTTTGACCTGGAAGTTGCGAAAAATCTGCCAGAACATACGTTTCGTCATCCATTATGCAGCAAGAATATTTTTTTATAAAACTTGACTTCAATTTCCGTGCTCTGTTTTTGGCCTCTAAATTTTTAGTAGCGTTCCTGTCAGGAACTTTTTGAGCCTTGTATGTTTTTAAACCTGCATTAGCTTTAACTTTTCGTACCAAATAGTCCGTGCACTGAGCTAACCGGGCTGCTTTCCTACCGGATGTGTTGGGAGCTCTTTTGAAAATGCGTTCTATTTTTTTGGCTTTAGAAACATCATGTGGACCATTCCTTCTACCTGAACCAGGTTTTCTATCAACTGACAAGTTCTCCCGGTACTGTTTAATAACATTGGAAACAGTTTGACGGCAGACCTTTGTATGCTTGGCCAACTTTTTGTAAGACCAAGTTGGGTTTTGTTGAAAATATTTAATAATTTCAGTACGCACTTTTTTCTGGTCACTCATTTTAATCAGATTAACAAAAAAATTAATATAATTGACATTACACATAATAACTGACATGTTTTTCAAAGGTAACTTGATCAAAAAAAAATTCAAATAATACTTGGGTTAAAAAATGTAATGAAAAACGTGTGTTAAGAATTTTTCGATCTCACTCCTTACAAGTAACTATAAATTGCAGAAGTAATTATTTAATGCCACCATTTTTACAAAAACTGAAAAAATAGCATTTTTTCTCCTTGTAAATGTTCTCACGAAATTTAACCGCCTATTTTTAACCGATCGAGCTCAAACATTTGTCAAATTATTTGTATCCTAACTCACGCAAACTGTCATTCGTTTTTGAAAAATCGAAAATAAAAAAATAAGTTCTACCTTAAGTTACATAGATAACCGAATCTCAAGATAAATCACTAATCGAATATGAAAAAGCTAGATATAAGTGATAAGTTCCATCATGTATTTACTAGGGTGATCAATTCTTCGACATTTTTTAGAAACCGGTTTTCGGTTTCTTCGAAAAAATGCAATTTAATATAAATCGGTTTCGGGTTTTTAATAATAACCGGTTAACCGGTTTTTATGGAAAAATATTGAGAAGCATAGATATAAGAAGAAAAACAGATTTATTTATTAAAATAATAGTTATTAAAACAAAAACAGATTATTGGAAAACAAAACACAACAAAAATGAGATCATATAACAAGCCTTTTTAGAATGCTTAAAGACTGTTTAATTCTAATTAAATTTGACCTATGCTGAAATTAAAATTGAATTTTTCCAAAAAGTGAGTGGTTGATATTTTATGAATTTTATTTAATTGCAAATGTCAACCACTACGTTAGGTTTTTAGAAACATAAGTTGGTCAAAAAAATATCTCGATTTTTGTCTTTTGTTTTTATAAAGCTAGACATTGAAAATGATCTTTCTCACCCCCATTTTCTCAATATCTGGTTATCGTTTTTCGTAACGATAAACCTCCAATTAACATTTTTTTGTATGCGAACTGTCAGTTTATCGTCACGATAAAAAAATAACCAGAGATTGAGAAAATAGGGTCAGTGTACTTGTAGGACATATAGTTAACAAAGTTTTTAAGCTTTCCAGATCGCTTGTAACATTTATATCGATATAAAATAGTTGGAGTATTTGTTTTAAAAAAGTTTTTGGGATTTTAGATATTTTTTAAAGTTTTTAATACACCAAAACTCACACACTTTTAAAAAAACCGGCTATTCGAGGAGAAAAACCCGGTTCCTTCGATATTCGAAATGTGAGCATTTCAAAAAAACAGAAACCGACTTAACCAAAAAAACCTGTTATAACCGGTTATTAAAAACCGGACCGATCACCCTAGTGTTCACCCTGCAGGAAATGTCTATGGTGAAACTGTCTGACTTGCTATTGACACAATCACCAGTACTAGTATCTTATTATATCCTTATAGTGACTTATCATTGAAAACCTACTCAAAAGAAGACCATATGTGAACATTGGAACCAGTGTGTTACTAGTACATTTTAGTAATTTTTTTCTGAAGTACCATATTTTGTTAACATTTGACGTTTTATTACAAAAAATTTAAAGACAAAAAGGTATGAATTGTATACGCTTTTTTGACAATGTCAACAAAAAGCCACCAAAATAGTTAACGAAACTGGTGACTTGGAGACACTTGGCCCCGCGTTTCCTTCAGGATATTTAAACTCATATTGGCAGTGTTATTTCTAATTTCATCATTATATCCATTTAGATAATCGGATTTTCATTACACTGATCTAAACTATTTTACTTTCATATTCAGAAGGGTTTAACACAATCAATTCCCTTTTGGAATATATTTACATATAATTAACAAATGTCACAAAGTTTTAAGTCAAACAGAAATGCCTCTAAGACTTAGAGTCTAAGTGAAACCGTATAATTTTCTCCCTCTCCAGCAATATATAAACATATAGTCAACTCTGTAGCCCACCTCCAGAGAGAGGCACAGCTGTATAAGCTGAATAATTTTTTTTTGTTCTTCAACTAAACTTTTAGAAATTTGAGAAACTAATAACTTTTGCAAATATGTACAACATTTATTTGCTTTATGTCTTCCTCTGTCACTCAAAATGAAATAAAACATTTGTTTAGAGTGGCAAGAGGCAAAAGCAGAATTAAAAGGCCCAAAGGGTTTACTTTTACAGACACATAGATGTACTATAAATACCCAGCAGTTGAGCAAGTAGTCAATGAATCCCTTATAGACAGTAATTGTCACTAATGTCTTATCACTTGGCTGACTCCAAATATAAATTGTTGGTAATTTGATACGTATGTGCTCTTTGTAGTGCAGATAGAAGACAATTGGTTACTTTATACATCCCAGGTAATCTAGCGTGAAGACTTTTGCCACTTAAGTGTCTCTAAGTATTCTATAGTGTAGTCACTTTAAATGTTGTGTGAGTAATTCGTACAAACTGGTTTTATACACATTGTTTTGATATAATTCTCATACAGTTTATTTTCACTTTAGTCAGTTTAGTGTCTCTTAGTAATCTATAGTGAAGTCACGTTTATTTTGTAGTTATTTTAGCCACCAGAAACAATCTATTGGAGAGTTGTCGGAGGAATGTTTTTTTCAAGCAAACGTTTATTGGAATGTCTGTGATTAATTAGAAACCGTACATGTTAAAATAACTACTTATGTAGCTGATCAAGTAACCAGTTAGGTAGCTAGTAAAGTAACTGACTACTTTGGACCAACTATCGGACAGTCTCACTGTAATCAAAAGAGGTCAATTGACCCCCTGCTTATGACATGTATATGTTAAAATAAATAGTCACGTAGCTATTGAAGTAACTAGTTCCCAACCTAAATGATGGGTAAATTCACTAGTTCGGGACTGTCTCCTAGAACTGCTGGTTATATATATGTATGTACGAAAAGTTTCTATATAAGAGTATATGTTAATGGGTGACACAACTGTATATTTGATATTTTTGTTATTGTTTGTAAAGCCATTATTTTTTCGCACTTTAACTCTTGACAATAAGAATTGTACTCATGTACATAAACTGAATACTTGTCTCGTATTTACCATGAGTACTCATTTTGTATACCAAACATTAATGACAGACTAGCTGTCATTTGGAAAGATGTCAGTATTTTTGTAATTGACAGAATGGGCAAAAGAGAGTGGTGTGTTTATTAAAAAAAAACATACATAAATATGACTTGCAGGCATATGTTTGCGGCTTGTAAGGTTTTTATTGTCAGTGTGGTTTGCCTACACAGTGTCAACTATCAACACCCCATATTAATAGGGTTGGTTTTTCAGCCTTTGTTCTTGTTATTTTCCATTTCCAATACTATTTATTATAACAATTGATGTGCCAAATACAAAGTTACCAGCCCACTGTACTAATTTAATATATTTTCAATACGGTTTTGTATCATATTTCAACCAGATTTCAATTTGATTTTATGGCCCTTTTTCAGGGCTTTTTAACCATAAATTATGATTATTGCCTTTTGTAGATAGAATATCTATTGTTGGACCCTTATGAGAGTGTATGTTTTCAAATTTCAACCCTGTTATCCTTTTGTTTAAATCATACATACATTATTTATATTTGGGTACTTATTTTACAAACGTTATTGCTGTGATGCTGCTGTTGTTGTTGTTTGTGTTATGTCAAATCGGAAATGTTTTCAGGGTTAGTTTTGACATTGACATTAAATTGCCAAAAATAATTCGTGCTTAACAAGGATAATCATAAATCTAGCTAATTGCAGTTTTACGTATTTGTAACGCCCTGTCTTATTAGCCTTTGTACTTTATTTAGCCGGTATTTCTGCTTACTTTTTTGTGGAAACATCATCCCTCCTTTATTATTCTCTATCACTCTGTAATTATTTGTATTTTTATTACACTGCCTGTCAGCTCATATATAATTTTTTGTTAAACTCTACATTAAATACTCGTGTATCTGGACCAGTGTCAGGGTATTATCAACAACTGCAGTTGAGTAAATATATGTTTTCATGGGTGTTATAATTAAATTTGCTAAGCTTTGAACATTAATATGTATACGGTACGTAAATTATCATTAGGTGTATAATTTATATTAAGTTTTAAAAATAAATTGTGGTTTCTGTGCCTAAAATGTATCTCAAATACGTAAATCAAAGAAAGTGTACTAAGGTTGAAGTTTTAGGGGGAGAGCACGAGTTCATTAACTTACAGTTGTTTCAGCAAAATATATAAATAAATTTTCTAAGAAACAATTAACAAATTTCGATACAGTTCCAAGGTCAAATTGCTATTTTTGGTCCAATAGCATCCTTTAAATGTTTAAATTTAACAAAGAGTACTTTCATATTTATAAATTCAGATTCCAAAAATTAACTTCGAGAAGAGAATAATACACACCTGTTTCTCACCAAAGCTTATGGTGAATGTGTTCCATCCATCAGTTTCAACGTCCAATACGTGGTTTGTGCGGTTCAGAAGTGGTTCTTTTGACACGGAAGACAAAGATCGACCAGATCAGCCAAAAAGTTTGAAGACCATTACTTCATGAAGATGGTTGTTAAGCTCAACAAGAGCTTACTAAATCATTTGGAGCTACTCACGCAGCAATTTAAAAATGTTTGCGAGCAGAAGGATTCATACAAAAGCATGGAAATTGGATATCGACGATTTGAAGCCGGGAGAGCTTGAAACATTTTACGATTTTTCATGAACGCTTACATGAAAAAATTACAATAACCCGAAGCGTAAGAGATCGTAAATAAATATATTTTATCACACAAATGGTAAATTCTCTATATATGGCTAAAACAAGCCTGTCTATGGTTGGTGACCAACATTATAATGTATCAGTTTCCCTAAATCTGTTGGACCTAGGACATAAGCCCTATTATATGTATTTGATTTACCATTCTAGGATATGGTCAATCAATCTTAAGCATCCTGTTCCGGTCTTTTAATTAGGAATTTTGCATGTCTGTGTATGCGAACCAACCAGATGCACGAATGAACGAATTCATACACCTAATCTCAACTTTCATAGATATATTAGGTCATGTAGAAAATGACTGCTTAGTTCTCGATAGAGGAGGTGTTTTATCGTTTCCTCCTCGTCTTGAACATGATAACTGCTGAAATTATTAAAAATAAGATTCAATCTCATAACATCCTTACCTATTAAGCAGTGCACTAAAAAAAGCTGCCACAACCCGTAAGCGATTCTCTGAAATACCCATCATAGACGCCGACTTTTGTTAGTCATACATGGCCCATGAAAGCTTCGAGTATGTAGTTAATGTAGACGATTTAGTCTAACCAGACCCACACATTTCTCGTCGTACAAGAAACACCAAACAAATGTCTCATTATCACATTATGAAACAATCATCATACATATATAAATCTGGAGATTAAATCACGCAGCGTTGCCAATTTAGAGCCAACTTAGCATTAGATTTAGTGTCTTTGAATAACCCAAAAATCGCTTTTTGGTTAGCCAGTGCTTTTTGCCAACTATGGAGACAAGGTGGTCAATACTATAGCTTATCTAAAACTATCTGCGTTTCAGAGCATTTTTCTTAAATAATCTAAACAACTGATATGAAATTTCTTGCTACAAGCCCTTTTTGGGTTGGCAATAAAATAAATTGGGAGCAGTAATATCAGAGGAACTTTTGGTCAAATGCAAAGTATAAAAATCTTAATTACGCCACCCAGAAAAGTTTAGTTTTCAATTTGTTTCCAAAATATTTATGTTAATATAAATATGACAAAATTCAGAATTTGTAACGCTTTCTATTGCGATTTTGTCATATATAATTGGCATCAATGCATAGAAGTAACTCAGCTAATGTACAGCTCTCTTAATGGCCAAAATCCCCGTCTGGGTAACATTGCATTGATCCTATAACTGGAAACAGTTTCTTTTTCGTAAACAGGGAATATAAGACCTTTCGCCTTAGTCGCAGACCTGCATCCATCTGCATAGATCTTAAAACAGCCTGTAATTAGCGATTGATACAGAAAAACGCTTGGCAAGAAAATGTGTGGGTGTACAATGATTAGCATTGTAAACTAATACACCAAACCTATTCAACATTTCTAAAAGCCATATCAGGTTCATTGGATTGAGTTTCCAGATTCTTCCTATTTCATTCTGTATGCATATATGGCAATTACTTAATGATATACTAGCCTAAATATATATTGAGGCACGATTATGGGAAGGGAGATATATTGCACATTCTCGAAAGGATATAAGGTCAACAGGATCCACATCAAGTTCACTGTCATTGCTCTAACTACTCAGTATACTTAGTGAAGTATTAATGTGTTATGAGAGAGTCGCCAGGTATTTCACAGCAACATGATCAGCATACCTAACAGTTTTACACATCATGGAATTTAGTTCCACTGGCATGAAATTAATGCCAAGATTCCAAAGGAGTAGCAATAAAACTCCTACATCCGTTGTGTCCCAGTTTGCTACTATGAAAACTGTAGCATTTCCCATGGTAGAGATAATGACTCCGTTCGGTGGCATGTCACAGTGTCCATTGACATTATGTCTATTAGTTTCATGAATAATCTAAAGGATAAATGTTTCTATTTCCACAATGATCACATAGAGCTTTTAGCAGCTTAATGCGGCTTTAACAGTTAATGTTTTCGTACTTATAAAAAAATTTTAACTACAGCCTGTTATCAACATTGTTGATAAGAAGATGTTTCTACTGATGGAAATGTTTATAAACATGACGAATGTTGCAAGCAGCCTGTAAATTCAAATTGTAATGCAAGTTCGTAACAATATTAATAGCTTATGATAATATACTTTAGATTTTTAAGTTCTACTTATTTTTAAGTTCTGTTATTTTTTGGTTCAAGGTAGCGAAATCTTCATTCAGTTTATCAATATTTTATAAAATTTTTTTTATCTTTAAGTTCTTATATTCATTATTTCCATTTGGTTTCCCAAACACTGATAAACTACTTATATACCCAGTCATTGTATAGTGATTTTGCGTTTCCTGTATATACAAGTATAGGAATTCAAAGGATCATTTAACACAATACAAGAGAAAAATACTGTAGTTTTTTCTTTTTGTCTATACGTATGTATAGTAAATAAGTATTCATTCAGCATTCATTTAGTAAGTACAATAGCAATGATATTAAGGAATAAACGTGCAATGATTTTGCAACAATTTGATTGTCTATAAATAAAGAAAATAAATACAATGAGAGTAGAAATACATTACTCATTTGTATGCTTATAAGGAAAACTATATCTAAAGTAAAAATGTTCAACGAGGAGTGAATGATAAGTTTTTTTTATCATTAATGTCTTCCTGGCTTGCTTTCTGTTGCGAACTTATCAGACAACCCCTGTAGTTTGCATTAAGTAAGGATATTATTGTTTATAAATTATAAGAAAATTGTACTTGTTATTGATGTTAAAGTTGTTATTGTGCTTGTTCATATAAAGCAACAAAATAAAATAATGTGATTGCAACAAAAGAATAAGAAAAAAATCTGAAAGTAACATACGACTAAATATATATCATTGACACTTTGACATTTGCAAGAGAGAGAGTCAGAGAAATCCACAATATACCAACATCATCCTGCCATGACCGGATTTTAGTACTTTTCAAAATGACACTTAATCATGGCAGTCGCCTGGTGAGTTAAACGAAAACGTATACAAAAAAACAACATGGCAGAAAAACTCAGCACGTCTATATATACGTGTGTGTTTGACTGTATGTAAACACTAGAATGTCAATGTACAAAAAAAATGAAAAAAATAAGGAAACATTGGAATAATAAGAAGAAAAAACTGTGTTCAGGAAAAGGAAATACACAAGTAATCGCATGTGTTTTCGCTTGAAAGGATATCACGCAGTCAGTCAAGTTTAACATAAAGTGGTAAGAGAGTCTGTCGGACGTCCTAGCGAGTAAAAGGGGGCTGGCTAAGCTGATTGTTACTACTTGAGAGCGCAAAAACTAAACCAAAAAGAAATAAGATTAATGACTTGACAATAGAAATTGTCTACACAGAATGTTGATAGTAGTAGTGCTACAATTTCAAATCGAAAGAAAGCTAAAATAGTGCCAAAAATTTAAGTAAAAAAAAAAATAAAACAAATTATTGAAACTACAAGACACCAGTAGGAAATTATGACGTTTCTTTAGAATTGTTTTAAACTGGGTAGACAGCTGGAAGTTTAACTAAAGAAAGATATGAAAACATAGAGTACTATAGCATCTTGAAGCAGCTGTTTTCTTATTTGCCCCTTATTTGTCTTTTAAATTATATTCTAATATCAGCAAGATTTAGCATTTAACAGAAACTTTAATTTTCAATTTTGGCCAAAAAAAGTGGTACAATTTAATATAATAGATTGGGAACAAATCACATCGAAACAAAAATAATACTATATCTTTAAGAAGAAGAAAGTGTATTTCCGGCAATGCTATGTAACATCCCGGATGCAGCACTATTTCTTTTGGCGGACATCTTCAAGAGTTTTCTCAGCAGTAGATATCTGCATATATGGTGGAGGGAGGTAAATTTAGTCTTCATATTTATGGCCGGTAAGGCCAGCCTTACGAAACCAAAGGATTTCGGACCTATTAGTCTATCGTCGTTTCTTCTGAAGACATTAGAACGACTGATATCTACATCTAAGGAGCAATATATATAGATACTCACCTCATTAGCAACGCTCATCATGACTACCTTAAGGATAAGTCTGTTGAGAGTGCGCTTAATGAGCTGGTGGGTTGTATAGAGTACAGTTTGATGCGTTTTTGGATATAGAAGGAGTCTTTAATAACCTAAGGATAGAGGAAATTAGGGATTCGTTAGTGAAACTTAGGGTTAACGACTTCCAGGTGAGTTGGATAGTCTTAATGCTGGAAAGTTGGATTATCAACTCAACTCTAGGGGACGATAGGATCAAAAGACGGATTACCAGGGGCACAACACAAGGCGGAGTTCATTCTCCTCTTTTGTGGTTACTGGCGGTAAACTCTATTCTCAAAATCTTCGAGTCTAAAGGTAGGAAAATAGTCGCCTATGCAGATGATGTGGTGACTCTGATTAAAAGAAAATTTCTCTCCAATATCAGTTACATCATGCAGGAAGCGCTTGGCAATTTCTCGTCCAGAACAAAAGGTAACGTGTTGGGTGTAAACCAATCGAAAATAGAATTGGTGCTATTTACTAGAAAATACAAGGTGGAGAGCTTTAATTTTCCGATATTAGACTGTGTAGAGCTGGGGGAGAGCCAAGTATTTAAGAACCTTCCTTGACAAAAAATTTTCATGAAAAATAAATACGCAGGAGAGATTAAAGAAGAGCCTTAATGGCTACTATACATGCAGGAACTCAATTGGCAAAAATTGGGGTTTGCGACCAAGTATGGTTAAGTGGATCTACACATCTGTTGTTAGGCCTATTATTACGGTGTGGTGAGAGACAATGAGGAATCGTAGTTATAGGATTATACTCCACAAAGCACAAAGGTGTGCATATCTGAGTATTACAGGTGCCATTGGCAGCACCTCGTAGGCGGCCAGTTACCCATTGAGAATTATTTTGAGAGTGTGGCAGCAAGGAACTTAGTCAGTCCATTTGAGTCTTCGTTAGTGAAAAATTTGCGTGTAGGTCACACCTGGATACTGTATGAGGCAGGTTTTATCGGTCGGGACATCATTCCATCTGGAATTTCTGATCATATCATCATGATCTTCAACTTCTGTGCCTCATCCCCAATAGAGTTCCCCAGTAAGGAAAATTGAGTTGGATCCGATCTACTGTTCGATGGGTTGCGGTTTTCACTAATGAATTCAATATGTAATCCGGTACATGGGCCGGGGTTTATCTGGTATACAAGGATATCAAACGTTCATATAGACACTCTAACGGGTGCAGCGTCTTCCAGGCAGAGATCTTCGCGATCTGGAAAGCCACAGAGTTGATTAAGGCATACGTCAATGAGGTACACGTATATATGTGGACAATCAGGTGGCACTTAAGGCTCTGAAATATCATTTAATACATTCCAGCTTAGTGGAAGACAGCAGGAGAGGTAGAAGATGAGCTGGCCAGACATGGTTCTGATTTAGATCATGATACTAGGGAACGGGGGGTAAAAGCTCCTATATGTCACTACAGGCTAATATGTGAAAGATTCCGTGACTCCACCATCCAAAGCCTTCATTGGTACAATGGCACACATGATTTCCTTAGAGTGAGTGAGAAGAGCTGGAGACAGTAGAGCACATTATGTGCAACTACCCTAGACTACAGGGTCATAGATTTAAATGGCTAGGGAACATTTTTTTGGATAAATTCGGTAGTGTTGCTGGCTGTAAATTATGTAACATACTAGGTTTTATCAGGGGAATAGGTTGGCTATTTAAAGAACTTTCTACAGTGATTTCAAATCCGAAACAAATTTGTTCTTTCTCTTTCTCTATGCAGATTTGGATTCTTCTTTTTCACAATCTTTCTTTCCTATATATGACTCATATGGTCTCCGAGTGGCAGTGCACATAGTGCACACACCTTCTAAACTAAATCAAGTAGAAAACTTATAAAGAAATTCCCGAAATTTTCCGAAAGTTTTTAAAAAAAATATGTTGGAAATTTCAGGAAGCATTAAATATGAACCGGTATATATAGATAGCATTAAATCTGAATCGGTTAATATGGAATACAATTTAATCTGAATCGGCTCTTATGGAAGAGCATGAACCGCTTCATATGGAATGACACGAAATCTGAACCGGTATCGTGAAAATCTAAATGAATTTGTTATATCTTCTTTGAAATAATACTGTAACTTTATGAAGAAATTCATGATATTTCCCGATAAAAAATTACCCGAACCCAAAACTAAATTAAAAATTCTTAAAATTTTACTACTGGGTGTTCTACAACTTTGTCTTCATTTATTTTCACATTGTTTTTTCCTTTTTTTGTTGTTATTGTCATTGTTTTTTTGTTTGTTTGACTATCATTAGTCGAAAAGTTTTACTGTTGTTAAGTGTTATTTGTGCTATATCCGGTTTAACTCAACCAAATATGCGGATAAAACATGACTTTTCTTTTCTTTCAGTATTTTTTCACTCACTCATTCATTCTTTTATGCAGCCATTCTTCACTCCTTTCCACCCTAAGCTTTAACCCTAAGTATGGCTGACCCTCTGCTACACATATGAAAAATGTTGCAAAATATTTTACATCGTTTATCACTTGATTGTGTTTAGTGATTTTCAAACAATGTGTTGTAGTTTCTAGTTAACGTTTAGAGAGTAGCAAACGAAATCAAAGAAAAAAAACTAAAGAATTAATGACCACATTTTAGTTTTAGCCACATTTACAATAAAGAGGGTGCAAAATACCTTCCAAAATACACTTACATATAAACATAAACTCCATAAACTACCCACTCTTAGACAGCAAAAACCAAACGTAATAAATATATTTTTAATGCAAGATGTTTTATGGCTTGTTATTTATATATAGAAACTTTTTTCCTCTACAACTCCTTGCTATTTGGGGAAGTCTAAATACTACTTATATCACAAAAAAGAAAGAACACACAGAAAACAAAGTCAAATGTCCATTTTGTAAATGTTTGCTATCTAAATGGTCCATAAATTTTACAAATTGCTTTTGCCAGCAAACGAACTAAGAAACAAAGTACTATAACGGAATGATAGAACAGCACACAGAACTTATGCAGTAATAAATTGATCACAAGTTATATCAATTACATTGTGGAAGATAAATTTGCCGGGATTAAGTTAAAATGTTTTCATTTAATCATGTAAAAGATTTCCCAAAGATGTTAATTTATTGCTATCAATAATGTTTGTCTTTCGGTGTTTTGCTATACTTTCTTTCTCACATTACGGCTTTTTCTCCCATTTTTGTTTTTAATTTATAGCAGCGCATAATATTTCAATCCGTAGTAGTAGTGGTAGTTATTGAAAATATTGTTGTTGCTTAAAAACGTTCAGGCGCAATAAATTAATGTTTGTGTTTTCTAAATTTAAGATATTTCAGTTACAGCTCCGATATACCTCCGATTCATGCAAAATTTAAAAAGATCCCAATTTTCGGTTTATTTGAAGTTTCGTGTCAAAGTAACAATATTTTGAAATAAATTAAATGCGGAAAATTAAATCAAATTAAAATAAGTAAGAAAGTATAGTGGGGCTTGGCTATGATACCCTACACATAGTATATGATTATAAATAATTTTCTTCAGATATAAAACTTATTTGAATTGAATATTTTTTGAATACGAGAATTTTTAAGATATTTATGTTCGATCAAGTGATTTTCAGAAGAGGGCCTTATATCAGAGCTATGACTAATTATGGACCGATCTTTACAAAATTTGGTGGTGCGAGTTATTCTTATATAGAACTTAAATGTTCTGAATTTGGTTTGGATATCAATATAAATAAAATATTTATGAGAGCTTAACTATTTTCAGATAGGGCAATCGTATGGGGCCAGGAGAAATAATACACCGATTCTAATCAAATTCAATAGGCTCCATCCTTGGGGCAATAGAAAAGCTTGTACGAAATTTATCTTTGAAATTGCGAACTGTAGTTTGATTGAAAGATTTACATGGACGGACAGGCGGACACCGCTCAATCGACTCAGAAAGTGATTCTGGGCAGAATGGTATACTTTAAGGTGTTGGGACAATATTTTTGTATATTGCAAACATCAGCACTAACCCAATTACCCTACCAACTAGGGTATAAATAGTGTTTGTGTTAAATTTGACCATAGATATATAACACCGCCCAATACTCAATATTAGACACGAACCAGATGATATAAGTCTGAAACTAGATTAAATGGAGCAAAACTACGTTCACAGTTTTTCGTGATCATGTTTCTTTTAAAATTACTTCAAAATTTCAAAGAGTACATTTTAAAAAAATATGGTTTAAAATATTCATCCTTCTAGCTTAACTACTTAAGAGTTAAATAATATACAAATTTTCTGACATCAATAAGCATTTATATCTTTAAATAAAAAAAATCATAAATTTTCGTAGATAAGCAACTCTCAAAGGGTGTATGATTTAAAAATGCGGTATTTACAATAAATGTTGAAGGGTACATATATGTACAGATACATATGTCATTTATTCTCACTTAGTTATTGAATA
Organism: Calliphora vicina; assembly: GCF_958450345.1. Taxonomy (NCBI): domain Eukaryota; kingdom Metazoa; phylum Arthropoda; class Insecta; order Diptera; family Calliphoridae; genus Calliphora; species Calliphora vicina. Next base: position 112,005,426 of record NC_088781.1, on the reverse strand, counting down.
TAATAGTGTAAATAACAACATTTTTATTTGCTTCGGAAATGTAGAACTTTGTGCCAACAAAGCGTTATACACGGGAAGTTTTGCACTAATTCTTTAATTTAAAAAAAGTTCCATTGAAATACACTGATTGCTCACAGAAGCTTATGGTGAATGTGTGTCATCGGTTTCAAAGTACAAGACGTGTGTTGTTCAGGTAGTTATTTTGACACGAAAGGCAAAGATCGGCCATACCAACCAATAAAGTTTTAATACCAAGAATTGGTGGCATTACTCCACGAAGATTGTTGGCAGACTCAACAGGAGCTTGCAAAATCATTGGGAGCTACTCAAGCAGTAATTTCAAAATGTTTACAAGCAGCAGGATTCATCCATAAGCTTGGAAATCGGGTACTATACGAATTGAAGCTGGGATACATTGAGAGACGATTTTGTATGTCTGAAATGCTGCTTGGACGCTGTAAAAAAAATAATTTTTGCACTAAAACATTACTTGCGATGAAAAATGGATCCTTTGCAATAACCCGAAGAGTTAGAGATCGTATTTGAATCCTGGCCAGCCAGCCGAATTGACACCATAGCCAAATATCCATGCATTTGGTGGGAGCAAAAGTGTCCTGTCTATTATGAGCTGCTAAAATATAGCCAGGCCATCAACTGATTCGTTTGAAGCGAGCACTGTAATATTCCATTATGAAGACGCTAGGCCACATGTTGTAATACCTGTTAAGAACTATTTAGAAAGAAGTGGTTTGTTAGTTTTGCCTCACCCGCCTTTTAGGCCAGTCATTGCCCCGTCCGACTACTATTTTCTTCGATCGATGTAGAACGGGATACGCTTCACTTCAGAACAGAGTATACGAAATAGGCATGATTTGTGCTTGGCTTCAAACGATGAGCAGTTCTTTTGGCGCGGCATCCATATGTTTCCAGAAAGATGGTAAAGGATCATAGCTAAGTATGATCAATACTTTGAATAAATTTTATTATACAAATATTTCAAAACAAAAGCTAAAAATTTTAAAAAATCGCGCTTTTTTATAAAATATTGTACTGGGTAGAAACTGTGTAAAAAAATATATGTTTGCTGGATAAACACGCACAGATTTCTCAAGATCACTTTAATATAATATATACCATTCAAAAGGTATCAGTGTCCTCATCCTAAATCCACTGAGTAACTTAAAATCAGTTGATATTCACTTAAGTTGCTGGCTTATAAGTGCATCAAGGTACAAAAAACCGGTTCTTTACTTGAAACTCAAAATTGTTGTTTCAAAAACAGAATATTGTTGTACTCTCCAATGACTACACGAAAAATAATATCACTGCCCAGGTGTTTCTATTTTATCACTTTATGTATCACTGTGCAATTGCTCATAGTTCCCATATAAAGACCACTTTCGAAAAACACATTAATCTACATAAATGTCTAATAAATAGTGGTTTCGAACCATGACGTATTAAGTGACGATCGTCATTACATATTTTGCATTGATATATGTATATGTATTACACGCTTATTATTGTGCAATTTCGTATCAATAATGATATTTAAAAGACTTTTATGTTTGTTATAGTTATTCTCGGAAGTGGATCTGGGAGTTATGGCCAATTATGGACTGATCGTCTCAACATTCTGTTGTATGCTTACAACTGATCTTTTTGTTTTGGTATAAGAAAATTATGTTGGTTAAATTGTTTTTCGGAATTGGCCATTGTATGAGACCTATGACCGATTATGGGCCAATCTTCATGAAATAAAATACGGTTATTTTTTTGTACGATAATTCTAATGTACAAGAAAATTACCGTATTTTATTTCATGAAGATTGGCCCATAATCGGTCATAGGTCTCATATAATGGCCACTTCCGAAAAATACTTTAACCAATATAATTGACTTATATCAAAACAAAAAGATCAGTTGTAAGCATACAAAAAGCATACAACAGAATTTTGAGACGATCAGTCCATAATTGGCCATAACTCCCAGATCCACTTCCGAGAATAACTATAACAAACATAAAACTCGTTTAAATATCATTATTGATACGAAATTGAACAATAATAAGCATGTAATACATATACATTAGGGTGGCCCCAAAATTTAAGTTGCGGATGTTCCCACCTAAAATAAAAATTTGATTCATTCTAAGACTACGTTTTGAATTTTTTTCGTCCTGGGGTCAATATTTGGCGAGCTGGATCGAAGGATAAAAAGGTCCTTTTTTGGGTTTTTTTTACATTTTTTCCATATTTCTTCCAAAGGAAGTATATGTAAATTTGGTATCATATGAAAGGGGTTTGAGAGACGCATTCAATTGGTTAAAAGAAATTTAAAAAAAAAAATTTTTAATTAAAAAATTTTAAAAATTTTCGACAAAATTTTAGTTTTTTTTAATTTTTTCATAGAATTTATTCAAATACATAGATGAAATTTCTTGATCATAAACATCATGTAATTTCACCGAAATGGTTTTTCTCGTTTTTTAAAATTCAGTCCAGTTCAATGTTTATTCAAATTTGTTTAAACCCAAAAGGGTCTTAAAGGATAATATCTAAGCTTTTGTTTGACCTAAAAAAAAAGATTAAAAAAGGGTCCATTTTGAAAAAAAAAGTCAACAAAGTTTTTGATTTTGCAAAAAAAGTCAAAAATTTTATGTTTTGAGTTACAAAATATTTATTTTGATAGATATCCCACTCGCATCCCACTAAGCGACCAAGTAGGTGTTCAAGGAAAATATCTAAACTTTATTTTAAGAAAAAAAAAAAAAAAGGACCCATTTTAAAAAAAAGTCAAAAAAGTTTTTGATTTCGGAAAAAAAATATTAAAAATTTTTTATTTTTTTTTTTAAATATTTTTTTTCGAAAGATCGAAGAAATAGCTATCTATACTATTTGGGATACATTTTGCTAAGAACAATAGGTAATAAGTTACATGGATAAGAAAAAACCCCTGTTTGACCAAATTGTCAAAATTTTACCCCCTATAACTCAGAGAGTTCTCGACCGATGTTGTTGAAAAATTGTGTCTGAGTTACTATCCAATAGAGCTAACCTTGGTGCAAATTTCATCCCGATCGGAAGACATCGATTTCAAAAGTTGGTTCACTTGACATGAAATGCCCCATATATCAATGCAAAATATGTTATGACGATCGACACTTAATACGTCATGAAGATATGACGCGTCATAGCTTCCGAAAATATTCTTTGTTGATATGAAATGTGTGACGTTGTTCAAAATTGGTTCAACCATATTATTCATATTGATAAGCTGTTATTCATGCTCTAACGCATTTAAACATTTAAGCCAATTCAATCTAAAAACCTCCAATGATGGCTCATTAATTCTGGTCTATAGTTGTTGAGTATTATATTTATATTGAGTTGTTAATAATTTGCACATTCTTTTGAAAAATCGTCTTTCATTTTTTCAGAATATTAACCATGATTCCCTGCTTGAAAATGAAATAATAAATTGTTTGGTGTTGTAGGATCATTAGCCCTTAGTAACTCAAGGACTATATTATTAATTTTGAAACCGTTGCATGCCTTTAAAGTGTTCACAATAATTAAGCCACTATGAGACAGTGTTCAACTTTGCAGAAATGACCGGGCTTCCTTTGTGAGTTATGCTTATTTGAAATCCGAAATATTGGTTGTTCATTCTTCGACACTGTCAATTGGTATTGGAAATTCCCCATATTAAATTTATTTATTGTCAAATATTTTAACAATAAATTAAAAATTGTTTAATGTAAGTACTCCTGCTGTGCAATATAATCATTTAAAAGTATGATACATATTTGAAGTCAATTATATTTCAATATATTTTTGTTTCTAATACATTTCTTTTCATACTTCATACACACAGATTTTCCTAGAAAGGTTTTAACTACAACCAAATAAAAATTTCTCTTTACAACTGCAAATTATAATTTCATGGTGGTCAAGCAATATTTAGTCATTGTTCTGTTCCTACGTATTGTTTTATTTTTACAATTATCCTTGTGTTAAAACCATTTATTGCAATTGTTATTTAGTAAAATTTATGTCCTTTTAGTGTCAAACTTTCCTTCAACTGTTGTTTATTTATTGTTATTTTACTTTACAGGATTTTTACTGGGCTCTTTTGTTATGTGTATAAGGGTCTTAGAAATCTGTGTGTGCAGAAGTTTATTAACTAATTCACCTTGGACTCCCTGCTGTTTAACTAACATTTCATGACAATTTTATTAACATCTTAACTTTAGTTTTTTTTTTGCTGTTTGTTTCCTTTTGTTGTAGTTTAAAAAGGTCTAGGATATTTTATTAGTGCTAGTGGAGATGAGTTGACATTTTAAGTAACAAATTTAATGTTTCCTATGGAGTCAAGGTTAAATCGTAAAGTATTTAGTTTATTTAGAAATTGGATAAGATTGTTTTCCATAGGGGAGGATTATGTTAGAATACATGTGGTAAATTGAATGGTTAATGTATTAGACAATAACTTAGATGAGGAGTTAGTGACAAATTAATTTTCTGGAAAGAAAGAATAGCTTTACCTTAATATTTAAATATGAAGCGAAACACAGGACCAAATCATAATGATATGAAATATTTTATCAAAAGTTTTAGTTCCAAATTTTTATAAAGGATCTTCCAATAAGGACTTCCGAACTTTGACAGTTTGTAGCGGCCATATTGTTGAAGCTATATCTGTCGAATTGACTGTCATTTATTCAGTTTGTTTTGTCAAATCACCAAGGACGAATTGTTTTATAAAAATGTGTGTTTTGTTCGGTCCACATTCCGCGGGCTTCGTTTATTTTACGGAGAGGCCTGAATTTGATGATATGGATACCAACGATATTTGGTTTCGAGAGAACTGCGCTACGTGCCACACAGCTCATGCCACATTGCACTTTCTGAACGATCGATTTGAAGGCATGGTCATCTCAAGTGTAGGTTATGTGAGCTGGCCACCGAGATCGTGCGAATTGACACCGTTAGAATTTTTCTTGTGGAGTATCTCCACACAACTTGTAGGATATCTCCACACATATCACCGCATTGCATTTTCTGCACGAGTAGTATAAAGGCATGGTCATCTGTTTACATTTCTTATTTTCTAATTAAATATTTGAGAGCATAAACACAACAAATAATTTCCCGAACTTGAAATCTTTACAATTTCATTGAAATTCCTTTTTTAATATCCTCTACAAAAGATCACACAAAAATGCCAATAAAATTTCCTAAAATTTAATTTCCTTCTAAACACGAGCCTGTGCATGTCATCAATTTATACAGCCTCTTTAGTACAACAAACGTAGAATAGAAAAAAAACCTATGCACCGGCTTCTTCATTTTCCTTATTACGATTGCTGTCAACTCATGGCAAGTTACAAAATCGTTTGTCACATTTTAACAGATTTGTTATCCTGTCGAGTTAATGTCACCCCTAGTCATCTAACAAAACTTAGACCATGCTGTCATGTTACAACACATACCTACTATATATTTAAACAAACAGCAAAAAAGGACCTTTTTTAACAAAAAAAGTATTACTAAAGCCAGACTACACAAAAAATAAAAAAGAAGAAGAAAACTATACGTTGATACTTGTGGTGTTAAATGTGTTTAAGTAGAAATACAAACAATATCATTAGAAAAAATACAAGCTGGAAATAAATATTAAATGAATGGTGAGGTTGATTTATGGAATACACTACATCTGCTATAGTTTAAGCAGTATGATTACTGTGAATCACATTAAACGGATTAGAAAATTAGGTAGAAAAGTAATTCATTAGTTAATATTCATTGCTAACTCATCTGAGTCGAATGTTCAATGTAATTTATCAGATTCGTATGACAAGCTTTCCTAAGATTTCTATGAATTCTTTGTTAGTTTAAATACTAAAAATTTGGATGGGCAAGGTTTGAATCTACATCTAAACCATTTGGGTAAATTTTTCATACTTAGATGATTGTGTTTTCCATATTTCTGAACATTCTTCTTTCTTAATCGTAATTAGAAGTTTCATTCATTCTACTAGATGGAAAAATTTCTTTACAAATTTCAACTCTATGTCATTTAAATATTTAAGATTTTTTAACATTGATATCTAGCCAAATCGATAACAAACACGGTTCAGTTAACATACATACAAACAAAAACTACTCACCGAAATTAAAATCGAATATGCAAAATTGAAATTGGTGCTCTTGCCGTTTTTATGAATCGAAATATATTTCAAAGCTTAAAATACCAATTGGATGGGAGATCTGCATGATCGAGCTTATTTCGGACTCATGTTTTCAATAGAACAGTGTGAAGTGTTCACATTAACTACGTTATCAGATATCCATCAGACTTTTCCAGATTATTGTCAATATTCCATCCCCATTTCTAGGTGCTTTGGTATTCCGAAAGTTTGTAATGCCGTCATTGAAAATTTAAATTAGTGACTGCACTAACCGTTTGTTCTTAGATTGTACTCTTGTTATTTTTATCCATGATCAATTATTTGAATAATTAAAAAACTATTTATCGCGTGCATTTAACATTGCAAAAAATTTTCAGGCAATTCATCTCTGGCTGAGAATTCTCCTTATCTCTTCAGGAAAGTTTGGAAGGATTTGAGAGGTTTTTATAATCTGAACTTTGATGTTTCTTTCTCCGGAAAACTTAAACCATTAAATTTAAGTGGTGACCAACGATTCTGGTTCGTACTTATACATGATTTTTTCGCCTACTTTTAGAGATATGATAGATTCTCAGTCAGATTGTTCGGTAATAATTATCTTATGAAAACTTTTGTATTTGCCGAGTATTTCAATGTATAACTTCATATTCTCCGTCATTATACCACTGCCATAGACACCCGTAATTGCCTCTCCTTCGATGTTGCTCGTATGAGTAAAAAAATATTCTATTCAGAAATTTTTAGTAAACTTGTTGTCAACATAAGTTTTCAAGTTGATTCACCATCAGCATCTCTAAAGAAATCTCAATATTGTTGATATTATTTGATCGGAAGTTTTCTTTAAAAATAATCCAGTTAATTTTCTATTGGTTTTAAATTCCTATTTGGTTTCTCACGACCATAATTGGCAGACGTGGCTTAATTTCTATTTTTCTATTCACGTAATTTTTAATTTGGATTCTATGCATTCAGTATTTAATTAAGTACCATATCAACTCATCTGTTTGATTTAATATTATTGTGTCTTTTAAATTGAAATTAGGGTTTTTATCCCGGGAATTCCCGGGACAAATTTCCCGGGAATTAAAAACTAACTAAACTACAAACAACTATATGAACTATGTTAGAGCTATATGTTTTTCACAAAAAAACATGGAAAGTTTTACAGTTTTTCGTTTATATCTCGGCCATAATATTGAATTCATTACTTTTACTAAAAAGCTTAAAAAATTTTTTTTCAATTAATTTTGTAAATAAAACTGAATGAAGAAAAAACATTTCAACTCAATTTGTGGTAGATTTGAATCAACAAAAATTTAATCATTCAAAGTTTGAATGAATTCTGTTATCAGTTAACTTAAAAATTAATTAAATTTAAATGATGCTTAACCCAGGTCTGTGCCTACCTATATGGGATTTGCATGCAAATACATATTCAGGCCTCCTAAAATTATGCGAAGATTTGTTTGTTTGGCAATCAAGGCACGAATACCTGATATGTGAATGCTGTAAACTAAACGGCTTTTTGCAATAGATGCAATGAAACCACAATTATGTACATGCATTATTAATGTGTGAAACCCCTTACATTATACATACAAAGGAGCTTCTATATGTATATTTTCGTTTTTTTAATGTTTCTTAGCGTACAAATTATTCATAGACCTGGTTATGGCGTTTGAACAAAAACATTTGAAAATCTGGATTATGCCGAACCCAGATTCACAATCTGTTTGATTGTTTGCTCATTGTGTACGGAGAATGTTGCAAAAGGTCTGCACATATATGCAAAGGCTCTGCACAGACCTGGTTATACCTCCGAGGGTTAAGAATTATATATTCTGAAAGGATTTACGGAATGAAAGGCTGACATTTTCTAATTACGGTTTAAAAATTTAGAGAATTAAGCTAACATTGAAATTATTAACACGAAGCTCTATATTATATATTTCGGGTATTTAGAAACAAATTTTTCCGATTCCCGGGAATCAAAAAAGGTCGAGAAATTAATAACCCTAATCGTAATGTTGTTTGTGCTTGATTGAAACCAGAATAGTCAGGTTAGGGAAATATATCAGTTGCTTTCTGTATATGTGGTTCCCTGTGATGGTCTGGCCAGATTTCTGCAGCTCATAATATATTTCTTCTATATTCTATTCGTATAATTTCTACAATAGAATATAGAAGAAAATGAGGAATTATGAATACTTAATAGAAGCTAAAATTACTAAAACGAATTATAATGGAACGATGATGGTTTATGGCGTAATTGGAACTACTGACAATGCCACTGTTTTTAAAGGAACTGATGAAGATCATCTGTATGTAAATGTGTATTTTTCATTAGAACAAATCTACGCTTAGCTCTAAACTGTTCATTGTAGGGTGTGTACTAAGCTTGTAAATATAACACATCCAAAAACTCCAAAAAAAAACAACAAAAATCAATACAATAGATTGATGGAATTATTGTACGTATTTGTGTTTACAAGCACACAATTTTATCCCAAAATACTTTTTTTTCCTTCGTTTGGGCGATTTTCTATTTGATTTATGTTTTTTTTCGTATTTTCAATATTACACATTTTTAACATTTAGTCCTTTCTTAACTACTGGGATCATCCAAGTGTACAGAGGGATGGCCGGTAGAAAAGTAATATGTTTTCATTTCTAATATTGTTGTTTTTCTTCGTTCAATATCCTTCGTCCTTATACACATATACATAGAGGCGTTCTCTGTTGGTCTGTTTATTTATTTCTATTTCATTTTTCTATAGTGGTTTGTAATGTCTTAACATTTGACACGTCTTTGTCGGTCATAGATTATACACTTAAACTAAGCAGGATTATATATTATAAGGAGTTGTTGTTTTTGTTGTTGTTGTTGTTGTTGTTGCTGTCATTGTATGTCTGTGATATTTACTAACAATCAGTTAAACTATACATGCATGTGAATTGGTGTGTGTCTGTTTTGTGTTTGTTTTATATTAAGGATATTGGTCGTTAGTTAAGGTTTCATTTTGTTGTTTGTTACAACAATAAAATTTGTTCAGCTTACAATCATTGTTGTTGATATATTATTATTTTATTTCATTTCTCCTTTAAATAGAATGTATGATACATGTATGTGAATAAGTGTTCTTTGAAACATTTATATTATTTTTTTTTGGTTTGACGGTATAACTAACTGCAAACTCTCTCTCTTTTAAAAATTTACATACGAGGATAGAATGAAAATTCATTTCAAAACAATAGAAAAATAAATTTTAAGGGGAATTCGGGTTTGCTTCCAAATAAATCAATTATCAAATCCTATTTAAAGATTCGAGGAGAGGTAACATTCATGCAAAGTCTTATTCCAATGATATATAGTGGTTGACAATACAATGTAAACTTTTTCAAAAATTTAACTAATAAGTCAAAATCCAAAACAAATCTTATGAAATTTGTATTTTATTATTTTTGAAATAGAATCATATAAAATTCTAAGGCTCATAATACTTTCAAATTTGCTTTTTATGATAGGTGCCATGTCCAATAATCCAATCCCGGATATTTTCAGACAATTGATTCATAGAAAGTTTAAATACTTTTACGATTACAGTTCTTCAGATATTCGAAATTTACATTGTATGGGAGTTGCCACGCCCACTTATACAATACCACCTATTTTCAGCCAAACCATGTATGTAAAATAATAAGGGTGCAAAAAAAAATAATTGGGCAATATTTTAAATAACTATTTACTTTGTATGGGAGGTGCCCCACCCCATTTGCAATTTCAAAATAAAATCAGGCTATTTTTTGTTTAACTTCATGTACTGATAAGAAAATGATACAAAATATTTCTTTGTATTTGTATTTACAAAACAGACAGATGCGGGATTTTTTAAAATGTTTAGCATTTATTTGTACTATACAAATTTATTCAAAGTATTGTTATCTATGGCTTTTCTCCATCATTCTGGCAAAATATGGCTTCCGAGCCATTTTTTATGGCAAATAATGAATCAAGCCAATTTCGAATTCTTTGATCTGAATTGAATAGTATCCCAGAGGGGCAAAACTTTTTAATAGTTATTGCAACATATGGCCGAGCGTTGCATAGTAGGGCAGAATCAAAATTTTTTGGAATTAAATCTGACATATCTAAACGGTCCGATCGCGATATAATTTTACGTGGTCGTAGCCAAATAGTATTTTTTTTTACGTTTATTATAATATTATTCCTGTTATTGTTCTCTCAGTGGAGAATCATATTTGGAAAATTAGATGAGTGGTAAATCAGCTCTACGCAGCCTTGAGTTGTCTTGAGTTACTGTAAGTAGCCTTGCGGATGTAAGTAGGTTCGGATGATGATGTAATTTTGATAAATAAGCTTCACGAGTTTTTCTGAATTCATCTTTGACCAAGGGTACATCTAAGTCTCTGTGGATGTTCTCGTTTCTTATGTACCATGGAGCTCCCGTCATGGTTCTTAGAATTTTTGATGTGCCCTCTGTATAAGATCTATACTGGTATTGCTTGCTGTTCCCCATAATTGGATTCCGTATGTCCAAATTGGTTTTAAGACTGTCTTATACAGGATGACTTTGCAGTTAAGGCTTAATTTCGATTGGTGGTGGATTAGCCAGTGTAAATTAGAAGGTTTTAGTTTCATGTGGAGCCGCTTGGCTTCTATGTGCCGACGCCAAGTAAGACATCTATCTAAATGAATGCCAAAACTCGAATTTTTTTGTTAGTTAGGAAACTAAATGACGAATAATATACAAACGATTTCAGAGCAATATCAATTATGGATCTAATAACACTAACACACAAAAAAAAGACCCGTGTCTCCCAGTTTTTTTTATGGGCCCCCAAAGATTTGGGTCTTCGGTGATAATTTTCTCAAGCTCACAACTTGCAAACCGGACGGAATTTTGATTTACTCTCTGAGGCATAAAGAACAAAAAGTGTGAACATATAAAATTAAAAAAACACTTTATCATTCCTAGGAAGTTCATATGTTCCAGACAGTTGTTTATTGGGATCTTAGGTACATTTTTGTAGTTGACTGTTTTCTTGAATTTTGAACGGTTTGCTACCCATGGACCTGAACAAGGGAAGAAAAGGTAAAAAAATCGATTTTTTAAAGTTTTTTGCGATTTTTATTGTTTGATTCTGTCCCACTGTGCGTTATCATGATAGAATATTCCGGTTTCATATTTGGCCGCATATTCTAGTCGTTTTGCGGCCAATGCTCGCTTCATACGAATCAGTTGCTCTGGTGTTGGTCTGGTCAGATTTCAGTAGTTCGTAATAGATAAGACCCTTTTGGTCCCATCAAATACTAAGAATTACCTTAGTGCCATGGATATTTGGCTTCGGACTGGACTGGACTCGGCTGGTTGGACGGGCTTCTCATCCGATCTCTTACGCTTCGGTTTATCATAATGCATTTCATGGCAAGTTATAATTCAGACGTTTTGAAATTGCTGCTTGTGTAGCTTCCAATGATTTCGCAAGCTGTTGTTGAATTTGACAACAATATTCATAGATTAATGCCTCCAGCAAATTAGCAAGTTATTACTTGGGATCATAATATGATTTCATTTTATCATACATATTATTACGTTGGATCATAATATTATTTAATTGGGCATAATATTATTACTTTGGGTCATATTATGATTGCATTGAATCATAATATGGTTTATTGAGAACATATTATAATCATGTATGATAATGATATTATGACTATATTGATCATAATATGATATTTTATAATACTATTAATGATCGTAATACAATTCGACAACAATCATAAACATTATCATAAAATGACGTTTAAAAACCAAGAGTAAAGGTTTAAAAAAACATTTTTTGATCGAATTTTTGATATTCCATAAGTATTTTCCCCTGCATATGTTTCTTTAATTTTGGAATCAGATAATAGATGCAGAGAGTTGTATGTGAAAGAGCTAGCAAAATGTTCAGCTATTCGTTTAGATTATCTAACTTAGTTCAATCAAAAATCCTAAAAACTTCGCAGATTGCCTTCGTATGCTTATGTGAAAAAGTTTGACTGTATATGTAACACATAAGGCGCTTATGTGATTTATATCTTTACGTTTCTTATACGTATGTGCTTATAAATAAATAAGTTTGTATGTGTATTTTTCGTTAATATTTCATTGTCGCAAAAAAAAGTCTTTTAGTTTTTTTTCTCTCGTATTTTTGCTATTTTTCAAATTTGTTGATGTGGAAATTATTAATAGTGTTTATTATATCGTGTACAGGGTTTACGGCTGTCTGTCTCTCCATCCGTCCGTCCCTGAATTTGTCTATCTTTAGGGTATAAGTATCTTTGCATTTTATTTTTCAACGATTTTCTTTTATTGTGTTGAATTAATAATTTATTGCTTTATTAATCTTCATATGAATGCTGATTGTTGTTGGTACAAATCTGTGGTGTGATATTATAGTTTCTGTTTTATTTTTAAACATAAATTATCACAGTTTTCTGCATTTTTGAAGGGTTTGTAATAAATCAGTAATTAATATGATTATGTACCATAAATCTTAATTGAGCTAGATTTCGCAGACACTTTGAACTTCTAAAATGTGGAAAAATACTTTAAGTAATATCCTTTTAATGAAATGGAAAATATAGTTATCATTAGGGCAATTAAATGAATATTCATCAATCAAATACTGAAAGATTATTTCGTAATGAAACCAGAATAATGTCCTTTAAGAAAATATAATTTTTATCGAAAAGATCTTCAAACGACGCGTTATTGGTACATCTTATCATCTCAACTAACACTCTCCAGTGTATGTGAAAATAGAGTAATATTACCCAGCAATATTGAAGAATACTTTCTAGGATTATCGTTCGAATAAAAATTATTCGAATAAGAGACGAAATAAAATATTTTTATTCGAATGAAGTGTAATATCGAAAACTATTATAAAATAGTTCATAAACAGCCTTCTAATAAGTACTTAGACGGTTGATAATGGCTGTCATTTTTTCAGTTTATTTTGCTAAAATATTTTATTAAAATATGTGTTCCGTGCTGACCCTAATTTGCATAAAAAAATCATCTTCAGCGATGAGGTTCATTTCTGGATGAATGGGTAGGTCAACAAAAAAATTTTTTGAGTTTGGGACAATGCCAATCCACATGAGATCCAAGATCTCATCCCGAAAAGTCACCGTTTGGTATAGATTTTGGGTTGGCAGCATCATCGATCCACAATTATATTTCTTTGAGAACGACGTTGGCCAGACCATCATCGTAAACGGCGAGCGCTATAGGTAGCTGATTTCCTGCTTCTTTTGGAATTCGCGATATATAAATTCAGCTAAAGTTTTTCAATATACATAAGTAATTTTAGTCGGTTTGTATTTCAAAACGTTTAAACATTTGTGATGAAAATTTTTAAATCTCTGGAGATTGCATTCATATTCAGATTAAGTTTAGCTTTTAATAGTAAATAAGCGACTCCAATTTACATCATAAATCTTTGCCCACATTCCAATACCATTATCCTCGTCTAACTATCATTATTAAGATGTGAAATCTAAACGACCTATGATTTATATATAAAACAAATGTATTTGCAGTAAAATAAAAAAGGACATGACATTTTGAAAAATTAAAGATTTGACAAGGGACACCAAAAATAAAAAAAAGGACACACACATACGTTGGTCATAAATAGCATATGTCCATTACAAAATACAGCAATAAAAGAAACACCAATGACTTTAATTTTTTTTTTGTTATTTATTTCACTCTGTTCATGGTTGATAAAACATGTTTAGTGTGTAACGATTTTAGCAAATTTGTTTTATTGATTGTGTGGCAAATGTGTGTGTATGATTTGTCCAAAAAATAAAAAAATAATTCACAGTCAAATAATGAGGGGGAACAATGACTTTTAGATGAGCTAAATTTTAGAGAAACTTCATAAAATTTCTAACAAAAAACAATACTAACATAGTAAAACTAGGTTCATGTTGGAAGAATTCCTGGCTCTCTAAAGTCATTGTTACAAAGTTAGATAAGTTAGTTTTTATACTAACCACTTGTTCACATATTGCTAGCCTATTTAGTATTACGAGTAGGATTCCTAATTCAGAAAATTTTACCAGAAATATTTTTTTTTTTTGGTAATTCAAGGTATATTTTTGTCGGGAAAATTCTTTATAATATTTTTGTCTACAATTCCAGCATTATTTCAGCACCGATAAAACAAATTGGTTGATTTGTTGCTAATTGGATGATTCGATTATATCCATAGATTTTTTCAATACTAGCAACAGCATATCTGTTGGTTGTAACCTTATATAAGTTTGTCATTCCGTTTGTAATTTCCACAATATAATTTTCTGTCCCTATAAGGGTCAGAAAATATTCTGTATCCTTATAGGTAGCGGAGTCGATTAAGCAAATGGCTGAGATATGTGGAAAAAACCAAAAAATAAATTAAGAAACAAAAATTTTTTTTAAAATTTGAAAAAAATTAAAAAAAATTAAATTTAAAAAAAAAATTTTAAATAACAATTCAAAAAAAATTTTTAAAATAATTAAAAAAAAATTTCCAAAAAATGAAAAAACAACTTTGGAATACAAAAATTTTTGTTTACCTATAAATATTTAAAATTTGTATTTTGAAGTATAATTTGGTGAATGGTATATAATAGTCCGCACAGCAGAATATAGCTCTCTTACTTGTTTATTGAGAAAAAGTGCAGCTGAAGCACACCGAATGCTCACCAAAGCTTCTAGTGAATGCGTTCCATTGATTTACCTTGAAAATCGATTTTGAATGTCGGAAAAGATGCTTGAATGATATAAAAGAAAATCATTGTTGCACCGAATCAATACTTGCGATGAAAAATTGATCCATTATGATAACCCGAAGCGTAGGAGATCGTATGTGAAGCCCTGCCAACCAGCCGAGTCGACACCAAAGCCAAATATAAATGGCGCTAAGGTAATTCTCTGTATTTGTTGGGAGCCTATTATGAGCTCCTGAAATCTGAACAAACCATCACAAGGAACCTTTACTGAAGGCAACTGATTCGTTTGAAGCGAGCATTGGCCGAAAAATGCCCAGAATATGCGGCCAGACATGAAACTGTAATATTCCATCATGGCCACATGTTGCAATACCCGCTAAAAAAATTTATAAAGTTTTGGGAAGTTTTGCCTCACCCACTTTATAGTACAGACCTTGACCCGTTCGAGTACTATTTGTTTCGATCGATGCAGAATGCTTTCTCTGAGATACGTTTCACTTCAAAACTGAGTATCCTAAATTGGCTTGATTCGTTCTGGGTCTCAAAACATGATCAGTTCCTTTAGCTCAGAATCCATTTGTTGCCACAAAGACGGGAAAAGTTAAAAAAATTTTCAAAGCAAAAGCTTAAAAATTTAAAAGAATCCAATATTTTTAAGTCATACAGCCAATATTAAGATGATTAATATTAAAAATTATTAGGATATTCATACTTACAATCCATTAGCCATTATTTAGTTTGTTTTGCCAAATCATCAGCTCATTTCTGGATGAATTATTACGTCAACAAACAAACTTGTCGAATTTGGGATGACCAATCCACATGAGATCTCGATAATTCACTGCTGTGTGTTATATTTCTTTGTGATCAACCTTGGCTAGGTAGTCACCATCAACAGCGAGCGCTATAGGCCGATGACTATCAACTTCTTTTCACCTGAATTGGATGATGTAAACACCAAAGACGTGTGGTTTCAACAGTGTCACATTGAACATTCTGTTCGAGCGATTTGAGGACAGGTTAGTCTCCCGGAGGCTACCGAAATCGTGCGATTTGACCCCGTTACACTTTTTCTTGTGGGGTTTTCTTAAATCGCCTGTACATGCGAATAAGCCACAAACCAAATTCGACATAACCCATGCCCTCGTTCAAATTCAACCAAAGTTATAGGAAATTCGATATTGAGGATGCGCGAAACCCAACGAATCTGTGGAAGATATTTGCAAGATTTTATATTACATATATAATGGCATCGATAGGCTTGTCAAGCGAATACAAAGTCTCGATGATATCTTAAAAACAGTTTGTTTTATATAAATTTAAAGATAGGAAGCGCCTAATGAAAGACCATTTATATATTCTGATTTCAAAAAGTTCTCTTTTGATACAAATTACGCATTTTTTTCAGAATTATCTTAGTGCAAACTCTTAAATATTTTGAGAAACGTTATACATTATTCATTCTTAAGTAATTATTTGAAAAATTTTATTAGTTTTGGTCTAATTTAGTATTAAACATTTCCCGGGAATGGAGATATTTTTTTCCGGGAATGTAAAAATCCAGAAACCTTAATTACTAGACTAAAATTAATATTTTGTATTTCAAAAGTAACTTGCATTGCAAAAAAATATGTCTAACAACATTAGATTATTTACAACAAACATGTATCTATTGTATGCTGGCTGTAGGGATCCAATACAGTTTGCCAAATAATTTATGAGTTTTTTATGGTTATTTTAGGGGCGTTTATATATAAAAAAAAATCCAGTGAAAGTATAAAAAAACTCATATTTTATGACAATGCAGTTTTTTTGCTGTGGCTCTATTGTATACAGTTGGCAATTTAATTGATTTATTGATAAAGTAAACAAAAGAAAGATGGTTTTTGGTTTTGCCAGATAACAAACATTTTTCAATTCATTGTTATGAGGATCTATTAAAAAAGATTAACTACTATTTCTCTATATCTAATGGCGGCATAAAATAAATATTATTTATTGTTATCAGGCGTGTTAAAATTAAGCATAATAAAATTATATTTTCTTCTAAATATAAAAATCTTTATTTATGATGTCTCTACCAACAAAAAAAAAAGAGACTATGTTTGGGATTTACAAAACAAAACAGACAATTTATTAAATCCTTTAGTTGCAACCTTTAATTTACGACTATTTCTAGTTTAGAAATCTCTACAAATAAATTCTAGTTTTATTTCAAAAATAAAATAGAAAAACTACCGTGACAACATATATTCATAGTATATGTTGTTCACGCTTTTCTACAAATGCATTCTTGCATCTCATAAATTTGTCTCATTTTTTGTTTCAAACATTTGTGTATTTAAGTATCTAGCAGTACGAGTTTATATTGTACTATATGTGGGTATATTGTTCTGGTGAGATCTGTAACAAATCGCAGTGTCTCCTTAATGTTACAGCACATTGAGAATTATGACAATTTAGTGAAACAATGAAATTATTTTTGGTCTCATGTAAAAAAAAATACTGTCATGGTATTTATTGTCACACAGAATATAATTTTTGTAAATTTGTTTGTTAAAGCGTGAAAATATTTTGTTTTGAATCCATTTCTTTATAGTTTTTCTTAAGTAAGTGTAAAATATTTATGTTTATGTTCGTTAAGTGTCATACATATATTATGTGAATATATGTGGTATTTGGTTAGTAAAATATTATGTAGACAGCTGTGATTATTGTTGGTGTGTTTCTACACAAATTAATTAAATCCTTTGGAAAGTGTTTATGGTTAAGATTTTAATGAAGACAAACAGATTATTTTGAATTATTAAACAAAATTATTGTTATAGAATATAAAGAAGATTTCATAATCTTTGTAGGAGTTGCAGTGGTAGTCCCAGTTCAAGATCCAGGATCCAATATACTACTCATCTCAAACTAAGGATTGAAATCAAACAATCAACCAGATTACGATTTTAAGCTTCAAAATAAAGTTTAAATAAAACTCTAATATCTAAAGGGATAATAGGAAGGAATGTAGAAAACTTTTTAAAAAGGCGAAGAGGGATCAAGACTTGTTGAGCTGGGACGATTATCGTCAAAGTTTCAACACTTTCAAAAGGGAAACCAGACGGGCAAAGAAGGAATCTTGGGAGCGTTTCTGTGAGGAACTGGAGAATACCACGGAGGCATCGCGTCTACGAAAGGTACTATCCAAAGATCCAGGTACGCCTGGATTCCTGATGAAACCAGATGGTAACTTTACTGAAAGCAGTACCGAAACTTTAGAACTACTTATGGAGACACACTTTCCGGGTTGCAGGGATGATGAAAATGAGGGCTCCGCATCGGAGCACCTTGCAAATAGCCAAATATCTTGGCGTAATTTTGGACTCTAAGCTCTCGTGGAAACGTAATGCTGAGAGTCGAATGAAGAAGGCTTTATGTGCCTTCTATATATGTAAGAAAACCTTTGGGGAGAGATGGGTCTTAAACCATACATTGTACACTGGATGTACACCGTGGTCATAAGACCTATTTTGACCTATGGGGCTCTTGTTTGGAGGAGATTGGTAGACACTAAGACTCACCTTTCTATTCTAAACAAGGTGCAAAGATTAGCATGTCTTGCAATTACTGGCTCTATGAATTCCACCCCTCAGGCCAGTCTAGAGACGATTCTAAATATAACTCCCCTTGATATATATATCAAATGCATTTCTGCTAAGTCTGCTCTACGACTTAAACAGTCTAGCGGACTAAAGCATGATCGTATTGGTCATGGCACCATCCTACAAAAGATAGTCAGGCCAATCATAGGGCGGGAAACGGATTACATAATACCTACACCGAATTTTGACAGAACTTTTAAGACCAGAATACCGACAAGGGATGATTGGGCCGCGAACTCTGTCCTAAGGGATGACGTGATCTCAATCTACACTGATGGTTCAAAGACAGAAAGAGGCACGGGCTCGGGAATCTTTTCAGATGAACTAGGCCTTCTGATGTCTATTCGATTACCCGATACCTGCACGGTTTTCCAGGCAGAGGTTTATGCCATCGATACAGCCGCGAGAAGAATCCGGGAACTGAATCTCGAAAATTCGACTATACATATCTACTTGGACAGCCTTGCATCAATCAAGGCTCTTAACTCCAACGTGATCAGGTCGAAATGTCTTCTAAACTGTATCAAATTACTGGCACAACTGACACAACATCACGTCAAGTTGATATGGGTTCCAGGAAACGAGGGCATCCGGGGAAATGAAGTATCTGATGAGTGCGCAACCAACGGCGTCCCTGGACGTATCTCTAGCGCAAATTGATATTCACACTCCCCTGGTGACATTATCGAGATTGACAGATGAATGGGCTTTGAGTGATATGGAACTCAGGTGGTCAAATATCATCACTTGTAGAATATCAAGAATGCTCTGGCCCAATCTGACAGAGGATAGAACTAGGACTCTTTTGTATCTTAGCAGGAATTCAATCAGGCTTCTTACGGGCATAATTACTGGGCACTGTATGATTGGACATATGTCGGAACATATGGGTTACCCTCGTTATAGCTACTGTAGAAGTTGTTTAGACGAAGAGAAGGAGGAATCGGTACAGCACCTTCTATGTGAATGCCCAGCCTTACAAGAGCATAGACTACTACATCTTGGTAGAGCTCTTTTCCATGATCTGGACTGTTTCAGAGATGTGTCACTAGTAAATATGATCAGATTTATTAGAAGTACCGGTTGGTTCCCACGGGGATCACAAGAATCACATATTCAACGAAATTAGGGAGGGGAAACTATTCTCACTTTATGTACGAATTTTCAGCATAAGGGAATAGTATTTCTAAGGGTATCACAATGGGCCACAAGTCCTCCGAGTGAACTCGCTAAATTGCGAGCAACCCACGTAACCTAATCTAACCTAAGGGATAGACAGAAAACACCGTGTTATAGCTACATCACTTACCTTATAGTTTACTTATAGTTTTTCTTATATAACTTAGTCTGTTTTATTTTTCTTATACTTAGCAAATATCCGACTTTTTCGAAATAATTATTCTTTATTAACAAGAAATTTATAAGTATTTATTGAAAATAGTTTATAGATCTTTACTGTAATGTATTTATATTTTTCAGAAAGGTTGCATTTTAGGTTTTATTATAAAATAGAATTGATTTAAAGCAAAATTAAAATATTTTTTTTTACCTACCTCTGTCTGGTTTTTTGATTATAGCTGATCCAAAGATTTATCGATTTTTTTTTTAAATTAATTTTTGATTTTTCCGAAAGTTAGATTTTAGAAAATATTATAAAGGAAAAATAATTTAAAAATTGTATTAATGCGGTGAGCATAGCAGTAGTTTTTACGAAAATATAAATTTTAATCCAAATTTTCTCTAACCGCTACATGTTGTATAATTTTTCAACCTTTTTACATTTTTGGTAATTTTTTTTGAGGATTGTGGTATTCTCAATAGCAGATTTTAATTTACTTTTTTCATTTTTGAATTTTAATCAAAATTATTGATTTTTATGAAACAGTTGTACAACATAACTTTATTCGAAGTATATATTGGCCAATCTTTGCGGCAAAATATGCATTCCGAGCCAAAAGAACTGGTCATCTATTGAGGCCAAGAACGAATCAACCCGATTTCGGATATTCTGTTCTGAAGTGAACAGAGAGAGCGTTCTGCATCGATTTCAACAAATATTAGTCGGACGGAGCAAGGTCTGGACTATAAGTCGGGTTAGGCAAAATTTCCGAACCACTTCTTTCTAAATAGTCTTTACCAGGTATTGCAACATGTGGCCTGTGAAGGAAACTGTAGCGAACGCATTTAGATAGGACCCTTTTGGTCCCACCAAATAAAGACCATTACCTTAGCTCAATGGATATTTGGCTTTGGTATCAATTCTGCTAGACGGCCGGGCTTCACGTAGGATCTCTTATGTTCCGGATAATTATAATGGATACATTTTTCATCGCATGTACTGACTCGTTGCAATTATTATTTTTCTTTATAGTGTTCAAACAGCATTTCCGACATACAAGATCATCATTCAAGGCCTCTCAGCTTCAATTCATATGGTGCCCAATTTCCGTGAATTTTGATGAATCCTGCTGCACGCAAACGTTTAGAATTTGCTGCTTGAGTAGCTTCCAATGATTTTTCAAGCTCTTGTTGAGTTTGACAACAATATTCATGGACTTGTGGGGACTAAGTGAAACTGAGGCAGGTGAATTTAGGACTGCAGATCACCTTTACTCCGATAGACTTAAAAGTCAAACTCTATCAAGTGTAGTTGGATTTTTACTATCCAGGAATGCAAACTTCACTCTCGTCGAATTATTATTGCAAGATCCAGAACGGCAACATCACAGTGTTACGAAAAAAATCACAACACAGAGGAAATTGCTTCATAGATTTTTACTGCGAGAAGCGTTTGGATATCCAACGAAACCATGTCCATATCTGGATGGGATATTATTCCCAAATTTTAAACAGATAATCTGGATATCAAAGAGATAACGAATACCATCATTAGGCTTATGTACAGCAAGGCAACCGGAATGGATAATATGTATGTATATATCCAGAACTTTGCCTACAATACATTGTCTATGGCTTACTGATACCCTGGATGCCGAACTTAATCAGTTATATTACAAATAAGGCAATTTGACTGACTGCAGAAACTGGAGGGGTATAAAACTCCTCTCTTTGAATACGGAACAATCTGAGGTACTTCAAACTGATATTGGTAACCAGCAAGATAAGCTTCTTCATAATAAGTTATGCATTGACCACATCATTAGTCTGTAAATACTAACGAAACAAGCTTGCGAGGGGCGATCACCTCCATATCTAGCATTTTTCGATTTTGAAAAAAAAATTTGATAACATAATCAAACAATGATATGGAACCTCCCTATGTGCTCGGAGATACCAGGGAGACTAATATAATTTCTTCAGTCCCTAAACGCCAATGCAAAATGACGCACAGAGGGATTTTGGTTTTTGTTTAAAGATTAAATGTACACTTATAGTTTTAAGAAAAATTTTATTTTATTTTTAAAAAATTAAAGTAAAGTCCATGCAAGGGTGCTAAGCAAAAATTTACTTATATTTTCACGCAATTCAGTGGTTTATATATGTATAATTTTCCTAATGATACCATTTACCTTTAACATATTTGAAAAATTAAACATTTCTACATAAATAAAAAAAAAAATTATGTGAATATCATAAACCGTTAAGAAGATATCTATCTATAAGTCTCTAAAAAATATTTTATTTTTGATTTTCCATGGAGAAAAAAAATGTAGCCTCACTTTCCCCCAAGCTGTTTCTTTAATAAAATGAAAGTCGGGAGTGTCTTGTTTCGATTAACAGAAAAAATAGTTTTCAGAAGTTTTCGGAACAGGATGAAAACTTAAAATTTTTGTCGAATAATAAACGAAATATCCAAAAAATTCGTATCTATGTATGGGTTTCGTGGGCGGTGGGCATGGCCGATTTCATTGAAACTCGGCATGCGTTCTTCTTTTATTTCAAAAAATATATGTACCAAATTTCTAGACTTTTACTTGGATAGGAAAAAATTCATTTGGATTGTATGGGCAGTGGGCATTGGGCGTGGTCGATTTTAATAAAAATTTTATTCTTTTCTTAGTTTGATCCATATAATTCTCTGTGCCAAATTTCAGCGCTCTACGATCACTCCTTATAATTTTTGCCAAAAAATGTATGAAGCCATCCCTCTGTGTGACGTATTGCTCACGAGGGCGTAGTAAGTAAGGATGTAGTAAGTGATGACTTAGTAAATGAGTAAAATCGGAGTTACACAAATATGCCCATCTATCCCATTATCTATCTCCTATACCCAGAGAAAACAATAAGTGATAGCAACTGAATTTTTTGCCAATCGAATGATTCTACTTTACAGTTCTGGCTCCAAAATTTTAAAAGGGGTAACAAAGTTTCGTTGCTTTAACCGAAATTCTTCTTTTTCAACTAACTTTCTGTTGATAGATCGTAAAAATTCTAAGCGTGCAACCGAATCATTCGATTGGCAACAAATTCGGTATATATCACGAATCTGTGTTCTCTGCATACTAACACACAGTATAACTTGGCTATCGATAATGTAATGAAACATGCAACCTCCGAAGGAAGAAGTATCACCTGGAGTCTAAATTAATGACGATATTTGCCTACTGACATGCAGTTACTCAGACATGCAGGAGAAAATTAACGATTTAGTACGAGAAGTGGGAAAATGTGGCCTCAGTTAAATATCTCGAAAAACAAACCTATTATAATTAACACTATAAACAACCAACCACTCGTTATTAATCAATAGCATCTCGATGAAGTAAAAAAATATTGTTACTTTGACAGTATTATCACAAAATCTGGCGACTCTTATGAAGCCGTATTGAACCGAATAAAAAGAGCTAGACAGTATTGGACTCGATGGATGCAGTATGCATATCTATCCATGGGTACATTGCATAACATATTTAAAAGCTGTGTGAAGTTTGTACTGTTATTCGAATGCGAAGCTTAGTACACCATAGCAATCGAAATCAAAAGGCGATGGATTGTCCAAATATTGCATAGAACCCAGTTTGATATAAACTGAAACATATAACCCTCATGATAGCCGAAGAAATCGATGTCCTAACCATACGTGAATATGACAACTTGGTGACGAAGCTGCGGAATCTATGACAGGCTCTATATTCCTTATAAGCATTAAAGAAATCCATATACATATATAGAGGAATGGAAACAAAATTGGTCACGTGAATGTTGCCTTGGGGATTTGGGACAATTTATTGTTCTAACACATCATATGAATGAGACCTGACACATGTCTTCTGAGAACTCACTACGGATCAGCAATATTGGTCATATGAAATCACAAACTTTAATATTAATTCTGTGATAATTCTTTTATAATAATATAACATTTACGCAAAAATTCTAAAGTTCTATTTGATGACCTATTTATTTGTTCTCATATGTTTCTTAATCTATGTTTAAATCTGACTTTATTACAAACAATGTTCTAAAAACTTTAGTCATCTAAATATTTGTATTGCAAGTTTAATGGTACTTTTTGAAATGTGATTTAATTTAAATAGTTCAGAGTAATTTTAGTAGCTACTCTAGAAAATTAAAACTACATCATTGTGTATACATACAGTAAATGTACAGGAAAAAATTTTAAATATTAAATGCAATAAATTACTTTTTTAACACATTTAACAAACCCAGTTTAAAATTCATCTGAACTTTTTTATTTACATTTCACACATTTACCAACTCTTTCATTTATTGTTGTGGTTAATAAGCATTTAAGATTTATAACCATTTTAAAGATTGAAGGCGATAAATCTACAATGTTTCCTCTAAACTACCGGATGTGATAAATTTCTAAAATAAACAAAATTTCAAAGAAATGTTAAATTTAAAGTGAAGCACATGTGACAATTCTAATAACGACAAAAACACTTAAACAAATTATACAAAACAAAAATATGTATGTTGGTCAACAGAGCATACAAATTTCCAAACATGTTTGAAATGATTTCAAAGAAATTGTCAAACAACACCACACAAACACTAAACATTTGAAACAAAAAATAAAAAATAATTTAAAACCAAAAATAAATAATAAACAGAAAAAATTTAAATTGTAACTATTTCGATAAAAATCCTACAAATAAAAACTAAGTAAATAAAATCAGAAATAAAATAAAATTATTATAAAGATCAGCCAACGTACGTACTACACACGCACTCGTCTTTTAGAAACCACAAGCACGTACCGAACATGTTAAGAATCACATGATTGTGAGTCAAGAATACAAGCTGAAAAAAAACAAACTTAAAATTACCTTAAGGAATTCTATGAAAAATGTATTATTCAGACATTTTATTTATAAGACAAACAAAAGGAACAAATAAAGAAATAATCAGTCTGGACATCAAAATCACGAACACAGCAACCAACTAACCAAAGAAAGAAAAAATAACTACCAAATGGAAGTAATAAATATAAAGAAAGATACTGAGTAAATAAAGAAAACCAGTGACACACAGGATTATGGTACAGAATACAATGTATTTAATAGATTGCATCAGAAATAATAACAAAAAAGAAAAACTACAATTATTTTAACCCAAAGGGACGTTTATAATCATCAGTTGGTTGCATTTGTGTGTTTTTGTTCTGTCCTTTTTCTAATTGTTGAGGCATTAAATCTAGTTTACACCTGCCTTGTATTATCAGTGATCATTTATTCATGAATGAATTAAATTGTAAACAGGATTTTTCATTTATAAATGAAGTGAGTTTTAAATTATGGAGGGTTCAACTTGAATGCTTAATAACCTACATCAAAGAAACTCATAGTACGAGAATTTATGTTTTTAAACGAAATTATATTTAAAAGCGTAGAGAACATTACCATACCAGATATGTTAGGGATTTGAGAGAGTAACTGTTGTATTTAAATGAACATATACAAGCTCGACAAGTTCCTAAAAAATGTTTTTTCTTTAATAGAAACAGATCTTGATTCGTAGGATAGTATTATCTCTGATAAAGACTGTGTCAGAAAAAACTTATAAACAAATTATTGTTTTTTCAATCACTAGCTTTTAAAAATATGTCATATAACATCTTTTCCAAATCGTTAATTTTCAACTATTATTTCCGTTTAAAACAAATCCAATAAGCACTTTCAATAGCAAATGATCTGAAAGTTCATCGTTACACTGTTTCCAAAGCCATTAAACAGTATAATGAAGACTAGAACATTGAAAGGAAACCTATACTAGGAAGAAAAAAGGTCTAATAGATATTGGTAATAGGGGGGTCAGACGGCATGTATTGCTTGTGTATTGGGACATGTATTCAATACATATGGAATTCCATGTGTATGTCAAAATTCACGTTATACATATGATTCATAATTTCCACGTTCAAACGTACATATGTAATTGCATGTGACATAACCTCTATTAGTTTATATGTTTGTTGTTTTTAACAATATATTTATTTAAAACATTTTTAAATCACAATATATATATTTAATGCAATGAAATTAATTTTGTTATGATTTTTCTTTACTCTTTTTTGTTTTGTTTTTTTTATTTTGCACTCACACAGTGTTGTATTTCAAAATACAACTCTGTTATACACACGAAAATAGAACATGCTCTAATTGCCAAAAATGTCACGAGTAATACACATGTATTTTACATACATAAAGTTTCATATGGATCACACGGTATGTATATGTTTACATATGGAAAAATGTCCCAATACATGGCACAAAACACAAGCAATACATGCCGTCTGACCCCCCTTTAAGGCTCTCTCGAAGAGCACGGAACACTTCAATCAGAAAAGTAGCCAGTAAATTTAAATGCTGTGATTCTTTTGTGCTTAGAAACAAAACAACGAACGAAAAAATAGTGGAACAATTTTATAAAAAATACACCTGTTTTGTGACCGATGATAAAATTGTGTAACGGCAGACTTTTCACAACTTCCGGTTCAAATATTTTATGTTTAGGAACAAGGCAATGTTCAGGAACAATACCGGACAAAAGAAAACGAACAAAATTCCCCAAGAAGTTGCTTGTGTGGCAAGATATTTGCAGTTGTGGCAAAAGAAGCCAATAAGGCGCGACAAACACAAAAATATATATTAAGGAGTGTCTACAAAAATTACATTTAGGGGAGAAAACGGGTAAAAACTGTATTTTGGTACTTTTTTTGCACCCTGTGTATCTTTTAAACCAATAAACATAGAAACAAATTTTAAATCGTATTCTTTAACTATCAAAAAATAAAAAATACAAGTTTGGTACTTTTTGGAAATCGAACCCTTAAGGGATAAAAATTGTGTTTATTTTTAGTACTTTTTCATAAAATATGTTTTTCTATAATCTGACATAGACATACGAATATTTTATTATGATCTCCCACCACGATACAGAAACGTATTTGAATAAAATTTTACCAAAGAAATGGGCATAAAAAAGGTACCAAAAAGGGGATAAAATCGGGAAAATACATTTTATTTGAAATTATTAAGCCAATTTTGATAATTTTTTTAACATTGGTTCATGGATTCATACAAAAATTAACTAACAGGGTGTTATTTGGAACTCGAGTGCCAAGGTGTATATTGGGCCAAATCCGGGTAAACAGTTTGGTACTTGTTTTAAAACATATTTTTTCTTGGGCACATTAACACAGATTTTAATATTTTGAGACATGTCTGTAGCATAAACAATTTTGGCAGGGTAGAAAAAGGAAATTGGTACTTTTCTTCTAATGGTACTTTTTTTAATATTTTAAATTATTTCACTTATCGACATTAAAGTTAGCTCATTTGTATCTGAGTGAATTTTGTGTTAGGCATAGGGTACAATATTTAGGTACCAAAATGTGAGAACTGAACTATAGGTACTTTTTTATTCATCTAATGGTACTTTTTGAATTTTATATGACAATGGACTTAGAAACATGAAATCAAGCATATATGATCCTAAGTGAGTGTGAATTTTAGGGTAGACTTTTTTGTACTTTTTCTTTAATCGAATGGTACTTTTTGTAATTTCTTCATCAATGAACCTAAGAACATAAAGTAAAGCTTATATGGACCGATGTGAGTGGGAATCCACAAGTGCCTGATTTTTGGTACTTTTTATATATTGTAGCGGTACTTTTTGAATTTTCTGTAATAATGGACAAAAAAAAGTAAGTAAATTAATCGTATATGTTCTAAAGTGAGTGAGAATTCTAGGGAGAGACTTTTTGGTACTTTTTCTTTATTCTAATGGTACTTTTTTGAATTTTCTATAACAATGAACTTAGAAACATGAAATTAAGCATATATGGTCCTAAGTGAGTGAGAATTCTATGGATAGACTTTTTGGTACTTTTTCTTTATTCGAATGTAATTTCTTCACCAATTAACCTAAAACCATGAAATTAAGCTTATATGAAAGTGAGTGGGAAACCACATGTGGGGGCTTTTTGGTACTTTTTATATATTCTAATGGTACTTTTTGAATTTTCTGTAATAATGGACATATAAATATGAAATTAGGTGTTAGAATTCAAGGCCATACTTCTTGGTACTTTTTCTTTGTTCTCATATGTACTTTTGTGAATTTACTATAATAATGGACCTAGCGTTTCCAAAAAACCGATGAATATCAATACCGCGGTTTCGTTTTTTTTGGGTTTTGTGATAATTTTTAAATATTAATTGTTATAGAAACAAAATTAGTTGATAATATAGGAAAGGCTATATAAATTTAAAATTCAAACTTGACGGGTTATGGTTTAGTGAATGCGAATTCAAAAGTGGTAATCAATGGTACTGTTTGTTTATATGTCAATGGTACTTGCTGAATATTTTATAATAATAAACCTAAAAGTTTAAAATTAGGCACACATGATTCTGAATGAATTTGAATTCACAAAATGTGACTTTAGTGGTAACTTTCTTTTGCATTTTCTATAATAATGGACCCAGAAATATGAAATTAGACATTTACAATTAGATTCACAAAGGGAGACTTAATAGTACTATTTCATTCTTCTAATTGGGGTGGCAAAGCGCACCGGGTGAGCTAGTATTGTATATATTTACTCCCAATATATTCTGAGTCCTTATAAAATTGTAAGACTTTAAGCCAGGTCCTTCCGTCTGCCTGTCTGTTGAAGGAATACAATTTTTCTAAAATATTTTCTGTTGATCAGAAAATTCTGGTACTGTAAATGGGCAAACTTGCTTAAGCACAACCAGAATTTTGGACCACAATGCTAGCCAAAGAAGTTGAGTTGTTTTCAGAAATGTTTTGTATTTTCTTTAAATATATTGCTGATAATACCCTGAAATTTTGCATTCATCCTATGACAAAACGACAAGCTTTGTTGAAAATGGTAAAAATCGGTCCATGATTTCTCGCAGCCCCAATAACATTTATTCCCGGAATAAGACTCTATGGTTGATAAATGAACCTCCATACAAAATTCAGCAAAAATAAACTCCACGTAAGAAGAAATCGGTAAATATTTAGCAATAGCCCTATTACATCCTCTTCCGAATATCACTTAAATATGCTATTGCTTATTTTACAAGATTTTAGAAAAAAAAGCTGAATATTTTCTTTAACCAATATGAATGTATTCATTTTTTTAATATATCTTTTACAAAATTCTTTGTAAATTTTTTTTATTAAAATAAATTTAATTAAAACACATATTTACGTGCATATTTTTAAAGTTTTTGAGCAGGATATGCTTATTTAAGTTTTTCTGTGAATATTTGAACCTGCTCTGATAATAACAATCATGTAGGTATACATTATACCAAGTTTCAGAATTGTTTTGCAAAATATTATACTTTTACCTTTCAGGATATATGGGAGGTATTGTATATGAGTCCTTGAGCCATTTTTTTCTTAATTTTGCATATTTCTTAATATTTTTATTTATAACAGTTAGCTAAATTTCGTAGACCTACAATTACGTTTTTTTTATTTTTGTCCAGTCGTTATATGAGAACGATATTTAGAACCCTAAGTGTGAACTGATCAAAATAAATCAGTCAAATTCCTAAATTTTCCCTCATCCTAAACACTTTATAATAAATTCAGCTCACGTTAACAACCCAATTCACATTTTTATAATATCCCAAATCTAGTTTAGAAGCCTCACACTAAAACTGAACACTGTCTAAAATTAAAAACCCTTATTATCATATTTTATGAGACATTTGTAATTAGTTAAACATGTGAATGTTTTGTTCAATGGGTCAATAATTTAACAAACGTTAAAATTTGTTATCCCCAGACAAATGATAATATCAAACTCTGCGATCAAAAGGACCTAAATTTGATGCTAGTAGTTTGTCATGTACACAATTTTGCTTTCCCAATATATTACAACCTTTAGATATTTACTACATAAATTAAAATTATACCAAAAAAAAAGGAAACAATAGTTTAAAAATGTCTTTGTTTAAATTATTGACATCCTGTTATTGTTCATTGGCAGTATAACAAAAGACTCAATTTTCAAATTCAATCGATAAATAAACGACCTCAAAGACCTTTTTTTTTTCTTTTCATTTTTTATAAGTGTTAAATTTCTTAATCGTGTTACCTTTACCTTTTATTTTGTACCTTAAAAGGGATTCATTTGACCTGAGTGTAGTTGAACTTAATTATTTCGTTATTATATAAAGAGTATTTTCTTCTAGGGTTTCTTGGCGATTCATTGTAGTGTGTTAATGAACCACAGGGTGTCGTATACTTTAAGAATGAACAGAGAAAATTTTATTCAAGTAGAAATTAATTTAAATTGAAAAAATTTATAGGAATATGTTGTTATTAACAATCCTATGAACATTCAAGTCAATTGATTGATTTTAGTTTTGTATCCTGTAAGTAGACTTGGTTGGATATTGTTATAATTACAGATTTATTTTTAATACAGCATGAAGCAGAGAGGAAGGCTCTTTCTCTGTATTAAAATCATATGGCAATTATAAAATCCCAGGATAATTTGGAAATGCATAAGCAATTTGTTTTAGGAGGCCACTTAATAAACAGCATGGAATGTGAATTATTTAGAAGATCTTTTTAATTGCTACACAAATTAAAGTTCCTTGAATGCTTCTGGATAATCAGGGTTAGATTTTTCTCAGTGATTTAAATGAACATCAATAGAAATGTAGCAAGAATGTGTAATCGGTTAAGCAACGTGCTGGGTGTGGAAATCTTGACAATTTTCATTGACATCATGAAAAAATTTCTTAACTATCATGAACAAAACTCTGATGGTGGTGGCATCTAAATTATTTAAATACATTTATTATAACAATCTCAATAACCAATTTTATTCCCCAAACGCTTTATTAACTCCATAGCTACTTAAAATTCATTTGTCACAAATCTACAAGCTACATTTTATTTTCAAATCTAAATACCTACCTAGATCATCTCACACAATCTTGTCATTAACCCGTTTATCATTATAATACTCATATCTAATCGAAAATATCTTAAACGTTTTCGAAAGCTACTCTTTCATTGCCATTCTTGGAACCATCTCATTGATAACGGCAATTTACTTATAAAAATCTTAATGTCCATTGATAAAATCAAACACATGTAATCATCAATAACTATAAAATGCTGGAACAGCTAGACTTCATCAAAGAAAGTTTGTATTTTATGGCGCGTCTAACTAACATTAAAAGCTCAAAACCATTAACATATAAATGAAAAAGGCGTTAACTATTTTAACCGACGAAGAAAACACAAACAACGTATTAAATGCATATTAAACTCAACAAAATTATAGATTAAACTTGGAAGAGCGGTGATTATGGAACGTTAACATGAAATCAACTCAAATCAAATCAAAACATAATTATGGTTTAGAAAAACACATACAATTAGCACAACATGAATGAAAGAGCTGATAAGATCAATTTAAGAGAATGAAATAACAACCAGGCGGGCAGGAACTAATAATTTTCTATTGAAATGGTATTAAAACTATAGAAAATAATAATTAGATGGTCTGTGGAAGAAGTAAAGAAGGTTAGCATAAGTATTTCCATAATAATGGTAGAATTGAAGGGAGCCCTACAGCATAAAATTGTGCGCTATTTTGATTGTACCGCAGCCACAGGGAAATTATAGTGAACTTGCTTAAATCTGAATCCGGTTAACCCTCCGACGGTTGAGTAGCTTTTGTCCTTATACGAAGAACTAGGTCCTCAGGGACCTTTAGGGAATTTTGTATGAAACGCATCTCAAAATCTGATTTAAATCTCAATATAAACTAAACTATTAGTCGGATCGCTTTGATTTTTTTTTAAAGGATTCTAGATAAAATTTTATTGGAATACATGTAGGGGGCGGGTAAACTTCCCATGGACCATCAAGGAGTAATTTCAGTTTGAAAATGAAAAAGGTCCCCAGGGACCTTCTTACCCGCCGGAGGGTTAAACGTTGAGAACCAGAATATGTTACCAACTATGTTAGAAGTATATGGAAGGAGCAGCAATGCTTTTTAGTAAGGATTTTGGAAACAATCACTTAGTTTTTATACCCTAAACCATCATAGTGGAGAGGGTATATTGCCTTAGGGCTGATGTTTGTAACTCCCAACAATAGTAGTCGAAGACCCACCTTAAAGTATAGTATAAATCCATACAAATTTCTCCACAAATAAGTTTTATATAAAAGGAAATCAAATTTGTTTGCAGATTAATCCATAATTGACCTTAGCTTAATTCCGAGAATGTTGGTATCGACATACAGTGCAACACAAATAAATTTATTATTGAAATAAAAAACGTGATCAAATTTCATGAAGATCAGTCCATAATTGACCATAGTTCCCATATAAGGCCACTTCCGAAAATCACTTTAACGAGCATAAATCTTTTAAAAATGTTGGAAACCCAATAAAATTTAACTGAATAAATGTCAAGTAGAAATAAACTACATGACCTAATGTCATGGTGATCGGTCTATAATTGCTCATAGATTCCACATAAGACCTACTTCTGAAAATCACTTTAACGATCATAAATTTCATGAAAATGTTGTAATTCAATTAAAATTTAACAAAAATAAGTTTCAAATAGAACGAAATTATGCGACCTAATTTGACCGACTATACTTTCTTACTTGTCACCTCTGGTCCGATCAATACTGTTCCTGAATGTTAATGTGCCAATTCAGTTGCTTTTAAAACTATATCAGTCAAAGCTCAATGCCCGATAGATCATTCAAACTATGCAATATGGGAAAAATCAGTAGCATGATTCTTTTCTCTGCTAAATACTGGCATTGAAAGAGTTCTTCTCTTTCATTACACTTTAATCTTCTGGTTAAACTGTTTTATAAAAAAATAAAATTTTCGTTTCGTAAAATGATCCTGATGAGGATTTTCAAAAATAAGTCAAATGCTCATACTGAAACCAATATCTTATAGACAAGATATCATATTTTGAAATAGGTATGTAAGTTGTGGTAATTAAGAAATAATAACTCAGACAATTTATGTGTAATATTCTCAAAACTGTCTCCATTTGAATGGAGATTTAATATGCAGGGATGGCAAATAACCCGATAATTTTATTATGTTCTCGAAAGCCGCTACTATTAATTTCAAAACCGTGCTAAATGCTTAAAAATGCAGAGAAGCTAATAATGAAAAGACATTCAATAGACGATTATATTTTCAGATTGGAGAACTTCGGATAAATAGGTCAGGATTGTTAATAACTGAAGCTTTAATGGATCCATTATTTTTTTCTGGTATTTCACATATTTCTGAATTTTTGTATATTCCAGCGATTTTCAAATCCCGGTTTTCGTATGATTATCTGAACGATCAAATTCTGCTTAGCTCTTACAGTGAATTACTACATAAAATGCGTTGAGAATAGTCGTATATGTTGATTGTAAATCTGATATAAAATCTTTCTCGAGTATCTACTCGACACCTAGATTGGATCATGAATGTCGAATGTCTCTGAATGAGACATTCTAACTAGAGGCAACATCATTGTGGACGAACTGGCTAAAACCGGATCTGGTTCGCTATACGAGGAAACATGCTGATAGGTTGGTGTGTTTCATGATGTAGATCTGCTATGGCTACCACGGTCCCTATATGAATACTGAAGAAAACTGTCATGATTAGAACGAGAAGGAATTGGTGTAAATCCATATTTCTTTAGGGGATCTGCGTTGTACGCTTCTGCTCGAACTAACGGCGCTATTGGGGGTGAATATTTGCGTATCATTAGTTGGTCATGCAGAGATCCTAATTGACAGTCTGATACATGAGCCTCTGAGGCAATGAAAAAGGGTACCAGATTATTGAACCAAATCAGTCGGCTATTGTATGCCATTATAACCAAACCTTCCAATGCATGTGGGAACAACTTTTCCGGAAGATTTAATTTGAAACAAACAATGATAATAAGCCCACATCTAAACCACCGTGACTTTATTGATGACTGTATTTGCAAATTACGGCAGTCACGAAAAAGTCAAATACCCCAAAGTGGACTTCTAATGATCTCAACTTTTCGAATACCAAACTTCATGTATGCATGTTGTAAAGAAAATTAAATGAAGGAGTAATTCACAGAGCATGACGAACAATCTACCCAACTAATACTATACAAAATTTCAATGAATAACATACGGCAGATCTGAGATAAATGAATAATTGTGAAATCAGCAAAATATGAACTTCATAGGTCTTGGGCCGACTTTGAACCATTTTGAAATTAAAATTGAATTTTTTCTAAAAGTCAAAAAAATTTCTATAACATTTGCACTTAATGTGTTTGGGTCAAAAATCTTGAATTTTTGATACGCACAACTGAATTAAATATTTTCCGAAATTGGAAACCATAACGAGAGCTCCATGGTACATAAGAAACGAGAACATCCACAGAGACTTAGATGTACCTTTGGTCAAGGACGAATTCAGAAAAAGTCGTGAAGCTTATATGTCAAAATTAAATCATCATCCGCTCGCAAGGGTACTTACGGTAACTTAAGAGAGTTCAAGGCTGCGTAGAGCTGATTTACCACTCATCATCCAAATATGATTCTCCATTTATTTATTTTATTTATGACTTTTATTTAATTTCAAATATCAGCAACTACGTTAGGTTTTTTTTAAATAATTGGCAAAAAAAATATCTTTTTTCTATTTGACCCGAAGATCGTTATTTTCGGTAAATTAAATTTGAATATACTCCAGGATTCCTAATGTCAAGTTCAAACTTGTATAAGTCTAGACCTACTGATGACTTTAATAAAGATGTCCTGATTGTTGGTGATAGAAACAATGATGCCTAAATATACAGCAGACTTGAATGCCATTATTGTTTTTTGTAGGGTTTTTATGAGGTTGACAGCCCATGTCCGAAATAGAAAAAAGTGTTCTCAAAGCACTAGTCGGCAGCACAAGGTCTACCTACAAAACAATTGGTCGATCAGTGGTAAATTATGTTACTCCAGTGTGGTCACCTTCTCTGAGTAGTACTCAGTGGATAAATATTCAAAGCTGCCTTAATGATTAGCACAGGCTGAACATAAATTACCTCGGAACACCATTTACACGAGTAAACGAAGGTTAATAGAGTAAAGGAACACAACGTCATGTTGATGAAACAGTTCCTCCTGGGGTGTCATCGGAGGAGTCGTCCTAGCTTTAACATCACATGTCTAAAACCTCCCAGAGGCGTTTCAGGAAGGATCTTATTGTATACTAATACAATTACAAAGGTATGTGTAAGATCGATTGGATTGTAATTCGTATACATAAGCTTTGAGCGACTTCGTGAATACCACGGTTACAGGATACCACGCGAATGTTGTACTTGCATAGCCCATAGCATACCCACTTCAGTTAGTCGAATGTAGTTGTATACCAATCCCTGGCCTAATTTATTGGCCTTGATCTAGATGTAGAAACCCCAGATATAAAACTGTATAGTTTAATATTTGATATTTGCGACTTATGTCGGTACCAACCGATTAGTTTTGATTGAAATGATCTTACTGACTGAGTGCTTTCGGACTATTTTACATGACCGAGTAGAAGACAGATCAGTAAGTTCAGTCGATTAATAATATTTTCTTAGTATTTACTACTATATAAAAACTCTTTTTATTCAATCAGTCTAACATTTGAATCTTAAAATAAAGATTTTAATTTTGTAAAATTTTGTATCAAAGCGATCAACTAACCAATACTGCCATTTTCTTTAAGACTATTTATTCTACTGAAAAAATACCGTTTGTTTAATGTCTTTTTGTTAAAGTCTATAATTACCAGCCAAGATAAACGATCAATTGGTACACAATTGGAGGTTTTTTTTTCAAACATCTTTTAGAAAATTAAACCATAATTTGGCAGGTAGTTGTGAGTAGATGTTATAAACACCATAAAACAATTAAAATGTTTAGATATCTGCTCAACTTCTTTTTATTACTGGTTGGAAAATGATTGATGTGTCCTGACACACACTGGCATGCACTCACTCATAGAAAATAAAGTGAAATCAAAAGTATGAACAAATTATTTAGTGGAACAATAAAGATCCTGTTTGATGTTTTACGCTGGTGATTAGACAAAATGTTTATGAAAGAAAAAGGCGCCTTTTTTATGATGAATTTTGAAAATTTAACAAATTAATATTAAATTACAGTAGTTCCACCTTCTGCTTTGTTTGTTAAATCATCATTTATCCTCATCAATGGTTTTGAAATAATTAAGGGTTCAAATCTACACACTAGCATACAAACAGATGTGTGAGGATTTTTTTTGTTCTCTGGATTGAATGCACCAATTATTTTTATTAATGATCATGTTTAGATTACAGCCAGAGAAAAACTAAAACTCATTTATGTTTTCATTTTAGATAAATTTTTTTTGGGGATTCAGTTCTACTACCACACTAAATTACTAGCATTTTTTAAACGTCTTTTGAAAAAAAAAATAATAAAGAATTAATAATAGCTTTTGTGTCTGGAGTAGGCGAGAAATTAACATCAACAAAATGTCAGACTGTCAGTTGAATTTTGAATTTTTCAGAATTTCAACGCTTTTGTATGACTGTGTGAGTTTCTTTGTGTTAAATTTAAAGAGATTTCTATGGAGGGACGGAAGTCATAATTAAACGTTGTTTTAAGTAAAATTAATGACTTGTGTTTTTCGGCGCCGAAATATTAATCATTTATGTTGGGCACGTAAGTGCTTATTATTTTGAGTATATTATTATGATTAACGGATTTGTTAAGAGATTTTGAAGAAGTGCTTTGAAAATAATAAATGCTTAAATGGGGTGTTAGGTTTTTGAAATTTGGGTAATATTGGCCAAGGTCTCAAGGGTTGCGTGAATGCTTAAGGAGCTAAAAAGGACTTGATATTCCTTTGTGCAACAATTCTCTATACAATTTCTTTCAGTGTTTGTAATAAAACGCCTGTGCATATACATCGTCATCATTATATAGCCCCATATTGCAAGGCACATTATGACTCAAATAAAAATAAATTTTATGATCACTAACAAAACTATTGTTTATTTTTATTACATTCTACTAATGTTTTTATATTTGCGTTCGACGTCCCTCTGTTGCACCCTGCCACAATGTGTTGTGCTGTGGTGCTGGGTATGTCGTGCTGTCATTGCAACTTGTTATGGTAAATTTACAATGTTAACAATGTGATTGTACTCGTATTGTATTGTATTATATTTCGCCCAATTGCATTTCGACCACAAAACGATCTGCTGCAACAGCAATAGCAACAGCAGCATCAGTATTTTATTTAAAGTTTGTGTCGTATTGAGCACATGCCAGTCACATTCTCACATGTAGGCGTTGCACCAAAAACAAGAAGGATACTTTCTAGTTTTTTTTTATGTTTTTTTCATATTGTCTTTTGTTGCAATAATGTTGTTGTGTTGGCGCTGAAAATCAATTTTATACGGTAACAAACCATACAAAAACAGCTACATTATTGTATACATTGAAAATAAATTTTTATAAACTCACAGCAACACAAAAAATCAAAAAAAAAGAAAATGTTATTGCTTATGCCACAGTTTGTAGGCATTACACTGTGCCGCTCTTGCTCTATGCAGCATGCAGAGTTAAACGAATTTTTAATTTATGACAATTCATTTTGTTCAATTGACCATAAAGTATTCCCTCTCGTTTGTCTGCATTACTGGCTTGACTATAACTTTTTCTAAATGGTTTCAACATTTTTATTATTGTTTTCATATGTTATTTATTGTTTGAAATACAATATAAAATAATTCAAAAAGAAGAAGAAAAACATACGTTATGAGATTATAAAAGAAGTATCACAAAAACTGACACACTGTCTTCCTAAACCGACAGAGGCAGATGTGTTTTTAGGAAAATCAACAAAAAGACTCAAAACAAAAATTTCAAAAACATAGAAAGGATGTTATAAATCATTATTATGGTATGACAATGATAATTTTTAATAAATGACATTTATTTTCAATTGGAATTTATTAAATAACAAAACAGCTTTAACAATTTTTTGCTTGCAATTTTTACAACTCAGTGATTTGAAATTTATGTTAATTGAATTTAAAGTGATTGTTATATCGTTATGTTGTTTTTGGAAAATTTTATTACAAATTCCAATTAATATTAGAAACTAAACATATTTTTAAAATTTATTGGGGATTTGTGATAATTTTGCCTTGACTATGGCGAAACAACCCTCTGCACGATCGTAATATTAGACAATTTGCTATATTTCAAGAGGTGTTAATTTTTTTAAGGATTTTGGAGAGAGATTCAAGCGTCAATCTAATCACGATGATTTGCCACTGTATACTTATCATAAATGTCAAAATATGTGCACAGTAGGTAGTTCTTTTGATAGTTAACCCTTTCGTGAGTTATATCGGGCTTAAAAGTGTATGACTGTTAGGGTCGCCAGCCGGGCTGGAATTGGCTGGATTGTCCAGCTTTTTTGATGCCTGTCCAGTTTCAAGCTAAAATTGAATTTGTCCAGCTAAATAGAAATTTTCGACAATAATATCCATAAATGAAAATTTACTTACTCTAATAAGTACATAGTAATAACTTATGCAAAAAAGTGTATGTATTTTTTGAAGAAAGGAACAAAATAAATGACAAAAAGTTTTATGGGAACACGTGTCATATGGATTTTTTGATTATGATGTCAATGAAGAAGAAGAATGTAAACATGAAGGATTATCAAAACATAATACAGAAATTTACAGCTCTTGAGAATGACCGTACTTATGAATAGCCTTAAATGTAGAATACATAACACATTT
The DNA here is from genome assembly GCF_958450345.1 of Calliphora vicina. Taxonomy (NCBI): domain Eukaryota; kingdom Metazoa; phylum Arthropoda; class Insecta; order Diptera; family Calliphoridae; genus Calliphora; species Calliphora vicina. The sequence continues at coordinate 111,966,501 of NC_088781.1, read as the reverse complement.
TTTGGCACCAATGTTAACAGCATTTTGAAAAAATATTTCGCCTAATGAACACAAAACTTTTAAGACGGAATTAGAAGACTTTTTAAAAACGACTTTGGTGATGACTCCTCTTTTTTAAAAAAGAGCATTTTTAAATTTATAAAATGTCCTATTTTCTTGGAAAGATTTACAAAAGCTTGAAATATCTGAAAAAATAGATAACGATGAACTATGTATGTATCGATTGCTGCTGCCTTCGTGAAGCTTATAAACAAATACCAAGAGATTTGTCAAATGATATGGTTCTATTTTGTTTACCAAAGGTGAAAGGAATGAATTCGAAAATTTTAGAAATGTTGTATGTTTATGTGAAAGAGTTTTTCCTATTTTAAACAATATCTATACTAAAGAAAAAACCCGATTCTCATTGGACCTGATTAGAGCTAAAATATTAATACGAACAAATTCAGAGTAATCTTGTATAGATTTTCATAATTATTTACAGATCTGTAAAGGCTTGGAATTGGCCAAATCCGTAAGCTCAAAAACGAAATAAAGTGGCAGTATTTTTAGTATTTAATTTTAATTTATTACTTTTAATTCTTTCTTTATTTACATACATACATATGTATGTAAATATGTATATAAATATGTATGTAAATATGTAGGGTGGGTCGATTTACCAATCGATATTGTGCCATCGATTTTTCGATAGCTTTTGGCATTTTTTTTTTCATTATTTATCTTTTTTTATTGAATCTTTCTTTTGAGAAATTTTTCATAAAATTTCCACTACAACATATTAAAAAAAATAATTTTCGAAGCGTCCAAATTTCAGAAAAAGTAAAAAAAAATACTTTTTCTCAACTTTTATTTTTTAAGATTTTTCAAATCGACTGGTTTAATTTTGATTTAAATATTACCTTAAATATTAAAAAAATTGAATCAGCCGATTTTTTCTATTACCCAATAAAAAAAACATTAAACTTGAAAAGCGACCGTTTTTAAACACCCTCGAAATTTTCAGTTATTTTGAAACAACTCACATATTTTTGGACCGATTTCAAAATTTTAAACAGTTACGGAAAAGCAAAGAATTAACCTTTCATAAAATATATGCATACAATTTATACTTACAAATGTATCAAAAAATGCACGCCCTTTTAAAGTTTTCTTTCTAAACCCGTTAAAAAATTAAAATCGGACAAACACTGACTAAGTTACTGGTCGTTAAGTTGACGAACATCATTTTAGAATAACTTCTGAATTTGAGGGTGTTTCTGAAATTTGTTTACACAATTTTTATGTACTCAACAAGACCAAAACCCACGCTAGGTCGTTTTTAAAGTTTTTTTTTACTGTAGCACCGTGTACAATGGATATTTAAAAAAATATTTACACAAAACCAAAATTAACATTTTCTAGGTTATATTTTCAATGTCCAGTTTTTTTTTTATTTTATATATTAATTGAAAAAATTGTCTTCAGCCTTTTTGTACTAGATTTGAATTATAGAAAAATTTAATCATTTAATAAATTTTTAAGTTTTTTGTTATGGATTTGAAGAATAAATTTAAAGAAATTAGAATGATTCAATAAGAAATAAATTCTATAAATAATGAATTCACTTTTTAAATTTTCATACGAAAACCCCAAATAAATAATAATAATAAGCGGTCTATTATTGCCGAGATATAAGCAAAAAACTGTAAAAAACTTTTTACTGTTTTTTGGTGAAAAAATAGAATTCTAACTTGTTTTCTTTGTATTTTCGTCAGTTTTTAATTCCCGGGACTCCTACTAAAAATCCCGGGAATCGGGTAGTGAAAAATTTTCGTTAGTTTTAGTCGTTAGTTTTGAGTTAATCTTGCGTAGTGTTAAACATTAATTTGCTACCAATATTTATAAAGGGTGTTGAAATAATTTTCTAAAGTGGACCAATGTTTAGAAATAGTCTTTATAAGGGAGTTATGACCAATTTCGGACCGATTTCCATTAACACATTGACTGCCTCGTCGGACACATATGTGTGACACTGCACTATGTGGTTTACGCCACGTCGGACACTTATGTCTATAGCCATGTCAGACAATAGTGCTGGATTTTAGAATTTTTTCGAAGTCCTCATCAAAACTGTAATCTTCACATTCTTCATCACTTTCTGAACTTGTACTAAGTATTTTTTCTAACTCAGTATCCCACAAAAAAATCCTTTTCGCCATTTCGTAAGACCCTCTTATTTATAAAAAAAAAATCGGTTTCTAAGCAGTAAATATTACTGACAGTAGCCTAAATTCCAATATTGACGTTTTCGAAGAGATTACACAAAGAAAATGCTGTGGTCCCCAGCTTCTTATTTAGTGAAAGTGCCTTGGTAGTCAATGTGTTAATTTCAGTTAAGTTAAAATTTTTTTCTTGATTCAGTTTTGTTTTTATCATTTACAAAATTAATTGAAATAAATGTCTTAAGTCTTTTTGTAATAGATTTGAATTAAAGACAAATTTAGTCATGTAATACATTTTTGAAGTTATTTTGTTTAGGATTTGAAGAAATTAGAATGATTCAATAAGAAATAAATAAATAATTAAATCTCTTTTTAAATTTTCATACAAAAAAAACCCAAAATAAATAATAATAATAAGCGGTTTATTATTGCAGAGATATATGCAAAAAACTATAAAAAAAACATTTCACGATTTTTTTGGGGAAAAAAATTGAGTTCTAATTTGTTTTCTTTGTATTTTCGTCAGTTTTTAATTCCCGAGATTCCCGACTAAAAATCCCGGGAATCGGGTAGTGAAAAATTGGCAAAATTCCCGGGAAATTTCGTTGCTGTCTCTGTGAATACTAAACAAAAGAGCATAAGAATATGTGTGTTCTTAGTCAGCGCGAAAGCAATATGAAACAAGTAAGAAAGTTAGGTCGGTCAAGCCCGACCATATAATACCCTACACTAAGTAAAAGAGTAAAAACATTTTTCTTTTAAAATTTCAATAATTTATATTTTTGTGTGATTTTCGGAAGTGGGCCTTATATGGGGGCTATGCCCATTTATGGACCTATCACCATGAAATTAGGTAGTGCGAATTATGTATACATGGTGCCCTGATAGACTAGTCGATAGTGTGCTGGACTATTAATGTGAGGGTTGCGGGTTCGATTCCCGCCAGAGACTCTGGGTGTTGCTGCAGACAAGCAAACGCTTCGCAGTTTGTGTTAAAAAAAAAAAAAAAAATGAAAGTGTACTATGTTGAATTTTGTGAGTATACCAACATTTTTAAGCGATTTTTGCACGTTAAAGTGATTTTCGGAAGCGGGTCTATATGGGAGCTATGACCGATCGTAACAAAATTTGGTGACATGAATTTTGTGTATATAAAACTTATTTGGAGCGAAATTTATGGAGATACATATATAAATTAAACATTTATGACCGATAAAGTCCAATTTCGGGAGGACATTTGTATGGGGGCTATGTGAAATAATGGACAGATTTCAGCCAGTTTCAATAGGCTTGGTCCTTAAGCCGAAAAAATAACATGTACCAAATTTCATCGAAATATCTTCAAAATTGCCGACCAGACGGACGGACGGACGGACATCGTTTAATCGACTCAGAAAGTGATTCTAAGTCGATCGGTATACTTTAAGGTGGGTGTTAGACTAGTATTTTTGGGAGTTACAAACATCTGCACAAACGCATTATACCCACTATGGTGGTGTAGGTTATAAAAAATCCAAATAAATAATAAGGGGTTTATTATTTCAGAGATATAAGCAAAAAACTATAAAAAAACATTTCACTATTTTTTTGGGGAAAAAAATTTAGTTCTAATTTGTTTTCTTTGTATTTTGGTCAGTTTTTAATTCCCGAGATTCCCGACTAAAAATCCCGGTAATCGGGTAGTGAAAAATTAGCAAATTTCCCGGGAAATTTGTACCGGGAATTCCCGGGATAAAAACCCTACTTATAACCCACTAGGTCGTAAACTATTTTATTACATTGTTTTGATTAAAATCATTACAAATCTGAAAGAATTGTTCGCTGGAGTAATTTGAGGGAAAAAACCAAACATCACTTCAATGATTTTTTTTAAAGTTCGAAATATATTAAACAATCCAAATATTTCTTTAAGTGATCATGAAAAAAATAATTTTAAAAAAATTAAAAAATAGCAATATACCCGCTTAGCATGTGTATTCGTTGCTGTCTCTGTGAATACTAAACAAAAGATCATAAGAATATGTGTGTTCTTAGTCAGCGCGAAAGCGATATGAAATGGGCACCATTGGTACAAAAATAATTCAAACTTATTTTATACCTCAATTCTTAAATTAACAAAAAAACTAATAACCGGTTATTCTAACCGGATTTAGGTAGAAAAAATAGAAATCTGATTTTTAAAAATTACGCCTTTTCGAAAATCGGTTATCGACTCTCACAATTACTCTTGACAATCACTTTTTTTCTCTTGACAAACAAATTTTTTTATTAAATTATTCGTATAATATTTTGAACACAAAAATCAATCGTTCACTCAGCTTTTGTTTTAAAACAAGTAAGAAAGTATGGTCGGTCAAGTCAGCCATATAATACCCTACACTAAGTAGAAGAGCAAAAACATTTTTCTGTTAAAATTTCAATAATTTATATTTTTGAGTGATTTTCGGAAGTGGGTTTATATGGGGGCTACTACCGATCACCATGAAATTAGGTCGTGTGATTTGTGTCCATATGAAAGTTTACTATGTTGAATTTTGTGAGTATACCAACATTTTTAAGCGATTAAAGTGATTTTCGGAAGCGGGTCTATATGGGAGCTATGATTAATTATGAACCGATTGTAACAAAATTTGGTGACATGAATTTTGTATATATAAAACTTATTTGGAGCGCAATTTGTGGAGATACATTTATAAATTAAACATTTTTGACCGATAAAGTCCAATTTCGAGAGGACATTTGTATGGGGGCTAGATGAAATAATGGACCGATTTCAGCCAGTTTCAATAGGCTTGGTCCTTGGGCCGAAAAAATAAATTGTATCAAATTTTATCGAAATATCTTCAAAATTGCGACCTGTACTCTGCGCACAAGGTTTACATGGACAGCCAGCCGACCAGACGGACGGACATCGTTTAATCGACTCAGAAAGTGATTCTAAGTCGATCGGTATACTTTGAGGTGGGTGTTAGACTAATATTTTTGGGCGTTACAAACATCTGCACAAACGCATAATACCCTCCCCACTATGGTGGTGTAGGGTATAAATACTATGACATATTAGAGAATTTCTTTATTTTCCCCCTTAACATTACATTCGTCATAGCGGAATATAAAATTATAACTTAATATTTATGGAGAAATCGAATATGGGTGGTCTAATATGACTGCCTAGAAATGCATGGGGGCAAAAGTTGAAAACTTCTGGTGATTTACTTTTAAAAATACCGTTAATGATCGAAGGAAACATTATTTTTTTTTAAACATATAAATAATTCTAGAAGTAGAAAACGAGTTAATATTATATGCATATGTGCAATTTCTTAACGCTTAAGAAACCCACTTTTTCTCATTTGCTGGTTAATTGTATTGTGTTAATACATGTGCTAATGCTTTTTTAATTCCTTTAGGTTGATGTTGTTGTGTTTATTTTTTTCCTTTCAACTGTTTTCCAACCACATTCACCATACAACCATTACGTGTGTCTTGTGGAATGCAAAAGTCTCTTTGTGCTGGCTTTCCTGCTATAGATATTTAGTATTTTTACATGTTGCTGTCGTTGTCGTTGTTGCTGGCTGGCATTATCACATCATCTATATGGTTTCCATGTTCAAATTCACTAATTACTTTTAATACTGCTATAGTCAACCAGAAAAATGTATTTAAGTTTTCAATGGGTTTTTATTTCTATTTCTATTTGTTGTTATACGAGTTTTTCTATTTATTTTTTTTTTATTTCTCGAAACATAAAAAGCGTTTTTAATGCGGATTACTTAAATGATTGACTGCCTCTAATACGAGTGTAGTATGTTGAGTACAATTTAAAATAAGGTTTTATTTATTTAGTTTTTATTTTAATTTTATTTAATTCTCCTTTAGTCTTTAGTTTAATTCCTGTTCTGAGCTTATGGTTGGTGTCTTTAATACGTTGCTACAATGTTAATTATTCAAATACACAAGACATTTAACTAATCTGTGTTTTTTTTTTAGTTTTGTTTGAAAAAGAGCTGAGTGATTGGTAACCTCTTTTTATGGGTATTTAAATTGGAAAGGTATTGATTAAGGGAAACTTAGAAAAGTTACACTTATACTGGGTAAAAATTGATTATACTACCAAGCACTTAAACATTATTTGATAATAACAGATGTGAAAATGCTACTCAAAAAGCTTCAGTGAGGAGTAGTACAGGAAAAATTAAAAATTGTACCATATACTGTTTATCTCCAGAATATTTGATTCTTCGTACAATAAATGTCCTTCCATGCTGCGCTTTTTCCTCATTAGTGTTTTTTTTAAATGTCTCATTATTCTTTCACCATGTCGACCACACATTGCATTTACAAAATAAACAAATTGTATCTTTAAAAACGAAATCCCAAATAAATAAAACAACAAACTTGTTTATCTTTGGCACTTAAAAATAACAAAAGACCTGAAAAAAATCCAAAATTAACAATAAACTCATTTACAAAGAAAACTAAGACGAAATAAGGAAATCAGAACAAAAAAAAACACTTCAAAATATCTAGTTTGGGAAAATATCCTTATTATCCTTTTTTTAGCAAAACAAAAAAGCGGAAATAAAAAAACAACAAAACAAACAAAACCAACAAAATTAAAAAATAACATTTGATGTTTTCAACTATAACAAATTTCAAATTTCACATAAAGATAAATAAAGACTCAATGTATCAAATCTTTAAAATAAATAAAATAAGGGCTGTTTTCTTAGGGTTTGTTTAGAGTTTCACATAAAAAAACAACATAAAATTAATGACAATTGAATAACAACTGTCATGTGTTGCTGATGAGCCGCACACTAGATACAAAACTAAAGATAAACAATGGCTGAAATACAATAAAACATTTTGTGATGACAGGCCATGTTTGTCATTGAGTTTATCTTTCTTGCCTACTTAGTTTTTAGATGGCCAATTATGTGATTATTGGATTAAAGTGTTAAGCGAGGGGAAACTGGGGTGGATGTAAGAGATTTATTTTGTACTATTCCATATGGGGTGCAGTTGCTTGTCTAACATCAAATCAATTTGGGTAAATTATATTTGACAGTTGTTTTAATATTTAAGGGTAATTAAAAGTATATCAGATATTTTGCCTGAAAGTCGAGTTTTGTAGTCTGTGATGATAATATTATCAAATGTATTAGAATGTTACTACCTTCTGGTAATAGTTTTGTTACATTTAGCGAAAGGTAACCTTGACCGTCTACCCAAACATCACAAGATCTGCATATTCCTTGTTGACCAACAGCCAGTAAAGCCCCTGTTTTGAAAACTGGAGACATTTCTATATTGGTAAAGGTTAGATCGTCGACGTTGATCTATGTCGGGTCCAATCACAGTACCATCTTCCGCCCTAACTGACTTCGAAAACCCTCCAAAATATAAAGTTCCATCAAGAATGGCTTTGTGAATTGTTAATCAGCATGGATACAAGTTGATCGACGAGCTCTCAAGAGATGAAAATTCCAATACTACCTCTAGCGCAGAGGTAGCACACCCTGCCGCATATGTGGCGTCAAAACACATACGATCAAAGCAGAAGAAATTTCACCTGCAGAATCGATAGTCTAAAACTAGACATCAAAACCAGAGTGAGTCTCATAACTACCATTAATAGTCCACATGGGGAAGTGGGCCGAAAACCACTGATTATAGCTATCATTATTGAAAGCTTTAGTCATGGAGTCATTTTGCTTGAATAATTCGCCAGGAAATTAAGAGTGATTGGAAGATTGTAAAAGAAAATGCCAGTCAATTGCCGAAAAATGGTAATGTAAACTGGTACTAAGGCCACATTAAACGCTCTGCTTTACTACTAAAATTAGTAATTGCATCCCTAGATGAAATATGACCTGGTGGGAGACTGGACGAGATCCCGGTAAGTGAAATGTAAAGTAGATTCTGCAGGACCACACGACCTGGGGAGATGTTGGCTTCTATTCCGAAATCCTAACTTAGCGACCATAAATTGGAAGGTGGTCGTATACTTGAAAAGGGAATCGTAATCGCGCTATTATGAGATAGGCAATGCAAGCCATGCTACGGATTTGATAGTATAAAGCTGCGTATCTTATCGATGTAACGACAAACTCGATTCCAAAACTACCAGTGATAAATTGCAAGCTCCGCAGGATATATAATGCAACCATCAGACAAAGATAACGGAATGGAGAGTCAATCAAACTTCGGTACGGTTGGTGGTCTCTTCAGGATTCCGATCCAGATGACATCGACGTAACGATCCTGACCAGATCTTTAACACTCTAAAGCAGCATGGAGTGGAGGAGATTGCGATGGTACAACATCATTGGAGACTCAATCAATATGGTTGGGGATCTTTTTAGGATTCCGATCCAAATGACATCGACGTAACGATCCAGATCATTTGAAAGGCAATTGTAGTGAATCTTTATCACTCTAAACTAGCATCCACTACACTGCTACTTCACTATGTAGGGAAGGAGTTCCATAATGGAAACATATATGGACTTAATGCACATGTAATATAAGATCTTTCTAGCTGATTATAGAGATGATGATACTGTAACTGCAGCTTGGTCGACGAGAAAATATACGATGTGGTTATTCTTCTAAGGAAAAGCAGATTTCATACTAAATTATAATCTAGTTTAGAACCTACTTTTGTAGTTACAAACAGGCTGGAAGTTTTCAACATTACGCTTGCCAGGGCAAACAATGCGAACACGATCAGAAAATGCAATATTTCATATGACTGCTCTTTTTCAGGTCATCGAAACTTAATGAGGTAAAACATTATTTAAATAAGAAGATGACCAAATGGAATGAACACCGAATATACTACATGGATTATTTCCCACACCACGGCTTATTAGGATATGAGACGTTGAAAGTTCCTCTGAGATCAATCAATTGACAGTGATCCTGAAAAAGGACGTTAAGTGAACTACTACTATGACTTAATGCACAGTTAGAGCTCATGGACATACATTTTCTGCGAAATTTCCCGTTCAACATGACATGCAGATCCCAACCGCATAGTCGGACATCTACATTGACGAGGATATGTAAACTAAATTGGGACTTACGGTCCCATATAAGTCTCCGGTCTCGAATGGTACGACACAGGCCAATCTTTCATGTACCTGAAAACCCTATAGCAATTCCCTAGAACATTCATTCCAAAGATTAGGAATTATGCCTTCCTTTACCAAGGTAAATGATTTCAAACCATTAAGTTTGTCATCCTTCTTGCTAAAACCTTTGGAAATAATCATCGATAAGAATGTCTGTGACCAGGAATTACTTCCATTTCTCACCTCGCCTATACGAAGTTCCAGGTTTGACAATTTGGAATCTTCAACTAAATGTCAGCTCCTGCACAATCAATTGTTAGATTTATGAGCGACCTTCCAAGTTACAGAATTATTCATGCTAAAATGAGAATGCCCACTATCTCTTTTCTCCACTACTGTTGAGTTTGGCCAAAAACTGCTCAGAAAATTGGATTTCATGAACCATGAAATTGTTGCCTCTGTGGATGATGTAGGTGGCAGTTTCAGGGATTCATCTGATCACGATATATCAGAGAATGAACGCTAAATCAATGGATCATCGACAGTTAATTGAGTGTGAAGCCGAGCAATTAATAATATTAAAAAACAAAAGTGAAACAAATAAAATAAAAAATGGATAGCGACATTTCAATTAATGAAAGCAGCAGTGATCAAATTGACTTGACTTTTCTTATCTTGTCGTAACAGGCTCTAAAAGCAGTAAAAAATCAAGGCCCAAACAAAAATCCTACCGCTAAAAGGTGTAATCCGTGTAGTCACACGAAACTAATATCAAAGTTATTGAGGAAGTTGAGGCATGGGATGCTGTTTGCGCAGAGTATTAACTTCACAAAGACATTTTCTGGTAAGAAGTTTCAGATGTCATACAGGTAAATTTGAACGATTGCAATGGAAAATGGGTAAATTTCCGCACGACTTTCAATTGAAATTTGGAAAAATTTAGACGCAAAAAGTCACTGATGAACAATTTCAATTGTTTGTTTTAAACGATTTTACAGTTCTGACAATGTCTACAACGAATCTGGCAATTTTTGCCATACGATTGTAAGGAAACCTTAAAATTTCATTGCCAGACAATTCTTAGACAATAAATTCATCTGCCAACAAAAATGTTCAGTCCACAAGGTTGTCAGATTACCTTGTGGACTGAACATTTTTGTTGGCAGATGAATTTATTGTCTAAGAATTGTCTGGCAATGAAATTTTAAGGTTTCCTTACAATCGCTTGAACTGACAATTTACCTCTTGCTAAAATTGTTTCATTGTCAGTACATTGCCAGATCTGACAACATTGTGAAATCTGACAACCGTCTATACATAGCTTAAGTCCAGCAGGTAATGATCCATATTCTTGTCCTATTCGAAAGCCTCAGATTAATTAATTATGTTTCATTTATTTCATGTTTGTATATGAGGATTTCCATTTCGACGATCGGGACTTCAAACAATCTCCAGTGTTCTTCACGATAAAAATTCTTTAAAAAATCAGTAGTCATGTTTATTTGTTGGGGTTTTTTCTGTATAATGTGTCACTAAGGGCAATGCTACACGTTCAATATATATTGACCGCGATCCAGTATCGCAACATTTATTGAATATATATCACAATATATATTGAACGTGTAGCAGTGCCCTAAGCGTTGACTACAATGATTTCTGTAACATTTATTGATAGTAGTGATGAAGACTAGGCTTTCTCGGATCTTCTATTTTTATTCCATTAATCGTGAATGAAATGCTTTCAAGCGGCTTGCTTATTTCAAATATCAATACGGTCGATCTGTTTGATATAATTCTACAAAATATTTGCTGTAAATTTATTTGACTACATCTTCGTCCAATTAAATTTTAGAATATTATGTTTAGTGGTACTATGTATTTAAGTTTGTATATTTAATTAAGTAGAACAACTACGTTTTGTTGTACATGTTTTTGCCCTCATGCTCTGGAGTAATAAAGTAGATGTTTAATAACAAAATTACCAAATTATAATGTTGTATCAGATTATTAGTTTATAAAATATTTTGCACAATAATCTCATGTATGAAAATTAACCCAAAGGTGGGTCAAGTAAAATTATTGAAAGTTGATTTTCGATAATGCTGGATAAAAATTATAATTATTCGATAATAGCTCACTAAAGATAAAGTAAAGTAACCCATTGATGACCACATACGATCCAATTTGAACTAAATTTGCCAACTTTATAACATTCGAAAGTCTATATTTATATTTATGAAATAACCCAGAGTTTCATAAATATAATGAACAAATAAGTTTCATCATTATTTTAACCTTCCGTTAGTCGCAACTGATCTGGTTGATACAGGAAAACATTGTTTTATTGTAAATTATTTTAAACACCTTAAATTTTAAGCTATTTTTTAATAAAAATATATTTTTACTCGAATTTAATTTTTCTTACTTCTTTAAATACTTTGAATTTAATATTTTTTTATGTTTTCGAAATAAAAAGTGAAGAGATTATTTTCAAACGCGCATTTTATTATTCATATCAATTTGAAACATTGCGATTAGTCTCGATTGAAAATGATTGCGACTAAAGGAGGGTTAAACAACTTTACTCCTTTGCCCCTTTTAAAGGTTAAACAATCAATATAATTATTTCGAAGCTCCCCCCAAAAAATATGCACTAAACGACAGTCAATGCATATTATCCAAGTCTCTGTAGGACGATGCAATGAAACTTAACTTCATTAAAATCCCAAAAACCATATAATTTCCAATGTATTTTAGTAGTAGTGGTAAATATTTTACTAAAGTATGCCTTGTAGGCCTAAATTTAAATATGTACATACAAAAACATATAGGAAAAAATATTTATATTATTATTACATGCATGTTGACTGCATTTATAATTAGATAAAATTTGTCGAACTTCTACTCTGTGAAGCATGTTTAATATAAATAAATTCATTCATGTACTGCTAAGTTACCCCTCCCTAAGCGAATATTCATAGTATAATAATGACTGCAGTGAAACGAGTCATTTTATGAGAGCGCAAGGGAGGAGTCTATTAAATATAATCATTTTATTTGTGTTTACAGCTATGTCAGGCTGTATGAATATTAAAGCTACTCATCTAATTTATTATACATTTAATTATGAAACTATAAAATTTTTCGTAGAACATATCTTCAGTTAACGAAATATTTAATAACGAGTTAATATGTTGTCATATAAAATTAGTTAAATGAGGGAGTATGTACAATTATAGGTTGGTAGATATCGATAGTAGTTGCCGCTAAGAGTATGCTTTGGACCTCTTTGGGGTTCTTTGAATTATCTGTAAGCAGTGAACAGTAACACAAACAAGTGATCTAATCATCCAACATTTTCAGCAATATCGCCCATCTATATAATGTAAATTTTCATAAAATCACCCAAATCCGTTGTGAATTACAGCATAACAATAAGAAAACAGATATTCATTGCTATATATTCATTTATATATGTAAGTTAAAAGAAGCTCTGACTAATAAAGATTTTCTTTGATTAGATTACCGAAAATTTCCTGTATAAAGTCCACCGCACAGGTGTAAGGAGGAATTCTTTACAGAATCCAATATTTCAAAATGAAAATACACAAACAAATTCAAATTTTTTATTTATAATACAAAATTTAACAAATTTGTTTTGAAAATTTAAAAAAAAATATTGAAAATTTTTTATTTTTTTTCGAATTTGATTTTTTTAATTATATTATTGAAAAAAAAATGTATGACAAAAAAAATTTTTTGTTAAAAAAAAAAATTCAAAAGTCTATCATTAGCTATCAATATTGACTATATTAATGACAGATACAGATCAAAAATCAGGTACCGTGAATAGCTCCCAATGAAATAAATCCCATCAAAAATGAAATAACTACCAAAGGGTAAAATTAAATTACTCCCAATAATCGGCGATTTCATAATTTTAAAAATATTAGTCCCAAAAAAGCGAAATAACTCCCAATAAAATAAATCCCAATAGAAATTAAATAATTCCCAACCCGAAGCAATTTATTTATGTAATCTAAAAAAAGGAACTACAGAAGTGAAATTATTCTTCGCTTACCAAACATTTTTTGCATAGCGGGCCTATAGCGTAGCGCAAAGTTTTACTCCTCTGGGATGTGTCAAAAACTGGCTTCATCAAAAAATTTGTTTTGCATTGCTAAGGTTTTCTCCTTCGGGGTGTATCACAATATGTCTTCGCTCAGAAAAGATTTCTTTCATTGCAGAAAGGTTTTATAATATTTCAGAAAGCCGATTTTCATTTCGCACCATATTAAGAAATCGTTGCAACCTGACAAAGGCTTTTTCACTTTTCTGAGTGAAGCTAGTTTTTGATATTTATGGATTCTGCAAATGAAATAACTCCCAATACAGTGAAATAACTCCTAATTCCCAAATAAAATGAAATAAAACCCAACAAAAATTTCATTGGGAGTTGTTTCATTGGGAGTTATTGCATTATGAAATAAATCCCAACAAAAAATTATGAATAACTCCCTATGCGTTAGGAGTCTAAGTTGTATGAAAAATTTGTTGGGTGTTATTTCATCTTTTCGTGGGGAGTTATTTCATTTGGGAGTTATTTCACGGTACCCAAAAATCAAGGTTATCCCTATTTATACCCTACACCACCATAGTGGGGAGGATATTATGCGTTTGTGCAGGCCAAAAATATTGGTCTAACCGATCGACTTAGAATCACTTTCTGAGTCGATTAAACGATGTCGTCCCTCCGTCCGGACGCGTCCGTCTGGCTGGCTGGTTGGCTGTCCATGTAAACCTTGTGCGCAGAGTACATGTCGCAATTTTGAAGATATTTCGATAAAATTTGGTACATATAATTTTTTCGGCCCAAGGACGAAGCCTATTGAAACTGGCTGAAATCGGTCCATTATTTCACATAGCCCCCATACAAATTTCCTCTCGAAATTGGACTTTATCGGCCATAAATGTTTAATTTATATATTTATCTACACAAATTTCGCTCCAAATAAGTTTTATATATACAAAAATCATATCACCAAGTTTTGTTACGATCGGTCCATAATTAGTCATAGCTCCCATATAGTCCCGCTTCCGAAAATCACTTTAACGTGCATAAATCTCTTACACACAAAATTCAATATAAATAACTTCCATATAGTCATAAATCACACGGCCTAATTTCATGGTAATCGGTCCATAGTTGATCACAGAACCCATAAAAGGCCCACTTCCGAAAATCACTCAAAAATATAAATTATTGATATTTTAAAAGAAAAATATTTTTACTCATTTACTTGGTGTAGGGTATTATATGGTCGGGCTTGACCGACCATACTTTCTCCGATTTTCTCGATTTTAAATAACAACTGAGCCGGAAGAATTCCCGATATATTGATGTATCAATCATGTTTGTTAGTTGTTTGGGGGCTACGGAAAGTTGATTTCAATATACAGACGGATATGGCTATATCGACTTCGCTATCTATAACGATCCAGAATATATATACTTTGTGTGGTCGCAAATAAAAATTTGGAAATTACAAACGGAATGACAAACTTTTATTTACCCTTGCCACTCACTCATGGTGAAGGGTATAAAAAAGCTATTTAAAGACATTTGTTTGTATAAAAAAACGTTTCATAAGTTTTGTAAATATTCTTTTCTGAAAGTAGAATTTTATAAAAATTCATGTTTTTGATATTTTTTAAATCCTTAACATCGCATCTTTGTGAGAATAAAGCTTCTCTTCTAAAACTAAACAATTTTATGAAAAATGTTTCTTTTGTCGATAAGTAACGCGAAAAAAAATGTAAATGAAAAATTGTTTTGCAGCGAGAAAAAGCTTATTTTTGAAAACATATTTTTTGAAAACTCAGATAGTTTAAAGTCTTTTGACACTTTCTAATGAATGAAATTTTGAAAAAATATTACAAGCTGTGACTATGTATTCTTTTTACATCATTTAATCACAAAACAGATTTGTAGTGTTCTTCAACAAATGAATAACAAAAGAAACTAGTTTTATGGAAATCTGGCCGGTTTGTCGTTTAATCGGAAGGGGCAATGTCTGGACTATAAGACGGGTGAGGCAAAACTTCCCAACCACTTATTTCTAAATAGTTTTTAACAGGTATTGCCACATGCGGCCTAGCGTTTCCATGATGGAATATTACGGTTTCATGTCTGACCCCATATTCAAGAAGTTTTTCGGTCAATGATAGCTCATAGCTATGGTCCCACCTAACACAGAGTATTACCTTAGCTCCATGTATATTTGGCATTGGTGTCGATTCGGCTGGTTGGCCGGATTTCACAAACGAACTCTTAAGCTTCCGAATAATTCGAATGATTCGGTGCAAAAATTATTTTCTTTTGTAACGTTCAAGCATCATTTCAGACATACAAAATCGTTTTTCAAGGTATCTCAGATTCATGGTATGGTACCCAATTTCCCTGCCTTTGTATGAATCCTACTGCATGCAATCGTTTTGAAATTGCTGATTGAGTAGCTCCCAATTATTTTGCAAGCTCTTGTTGAGTTCGAAAACAATCTCCATAGAGTAGTGCCTACAATTCTTGGTGGCTGGACTGGGCAATCTTTGTCTTCCTTGTTAACACAACCCCTTCTGAATCGCACTTCTGAACACATTACCATAAGCTTCGGCAAGCAATCTGTGTGCTTCAGCGGTACTTTTTTTCAAATTAAAGACGTAAAGTAAAACTACGTTTTGTTGGCACAAAATTCGACATTTTCGAAGCAAAAGCAACTTTGTTGTTTTCGCTATAATGTTCAATAACTATGTGAGAATACATGACAGTTATTCCCTTCAAAATGTCTTATAAGTTATTAAAAATATTTTTTTAAAAATTCAGTTTTTAACGAGATCTGTAGAAATTGGACGGTGGAAATTTTGAAATGCAAACACTTAAATTCATCAGTAAGATTTGGTGCCAAAATTTCTTGAATTATACGGAATATCAATACATCATAGTTTTCTATAGTTTCATTATATTAAATGATTCAAGAAATGTTTGTAGGTAAATTCATCGTCGTCTACTATTTAGAATTATTGTCATGCTTGAAAATTTTGTGTCGAAAAAGCAAATATTTGATATATGGTGTGTCTCTATGAATATAAATAAAATATCGACCAACATTTAAATTTATTGATATAAGTTCCAAATTTGAAAAACCGTTAAACAAAGTGAATAAACCACGTATTTTAAATTAAATTGTTAAAAGAATCGATATTGCGGTAAAAACCCGATTTTTCGGTTAAAAAGTTTATAAACAATAAAACCAGCTGAGTCCATTATAAAGTTTATCGATTACTAGATTATGATGTGAAATTTAAATATTAACCATAATTCTTATTTACGATAAAAACAAGCACAACACCCTCTTTTTTTCTTCATCTTTTCTTTAATAATTTCTCTAAGAAACATTTTCATGAATTTTTTATCCTAAAATCGCTAAACTTAGTAAGTAGCAAGTAATCATATTCTTTCACTAAAACATTAACAAAGTTCTGTTTATTCAAATTGAATTTAAATTGAAAAGTTTTTTTGTTGTGACTTTCAAAAGTGCTGAGAAATATTTAATTTAATACAAAACAAATTTCATTTTGCACAAACATGTTGGTACTTTAAGTCCTAATAACAAGTTGCAAAACTTTTGAAATTTGTTCCTTTTTGGCAATTTTGTTTGTAAATTCCACACAGAAATTAAGTAAAAATTCTTGAGCATCTACTTTAATAAAAAAACTTACCGATTTTTTTATTATAAAAATCTTATATTTGTTAATACAATTTTTATATTAAAAACTTTTTTTTGTCAAAAACTTTTAAAAGCCTTTGTGTACAATGTTTCTTTTCTGGAAAAAAATTTATTAAAATGATTCTTGTTTTTGTAAGAAATGCTTTTATTTTGAAAAGAGCTTTTTTATTTTTGTAAAAATACTTTTTTAAAATGATATCTTTTAGAAAAAAAGTTTTAGTCAAAAAAAAGCTTTTGGAATGTAGAAATATATTTTTGAAAAAAAGCTTTTTTTGGTGAAAATAATTTTAGTGGAATTTATTGAACTCAGCAATCTTGATGAGAATATTTTTTATAAAAAAGTCGTTTATTATGAAGAAAGCTTTTGAAACAAAAACAATTTTTTTTGCGAGGAAAACTTTTTGTTGTGGTAAAGCATAATTATTTCGAATAACTTTTTTGTCTGTGGAAAAAATGCTTATAAATATTTTTTGAAAAATAGTCCTGCTCCAGTAGAACTCCGCCATTCATTGCCGGCTCCATAGATTGAATTTTCTATGACGATTTTAAGTTATTGTTTTCAAATGTCTGCTATTCGAGTATCACAGATGCAAACGCAATACACGTAGCAGTTGCAATTTTGTGTATTTTGTTGTTGGATTTCAAACAAAAGCTACAATATTTTGCATTTTCACTTTCGCTAATATGTTTTTTTTTTTGCTAAACCAATGTTGATGGAGTTTTGCAATGATTTTGATTTTGGCAACGTGTTGAGATGATTTATTTTACCTCTTTTTAGAAAATATTATAGCAGAATGGAAAGATAGTGAAGATGGCTTTGACTTTTCTTATGACGATTGGTCCAACGTATAATCAAATGAGGATGAATGCTCTGATGAGGAATTAGATCCACCACCATTCCGGCCATTAGTGCTGCAAAAGATTTAGGTTCTGTTGCCGCTCTTCCCAGTACTATCAATGAAGCAGCTCTAACGAAAATCCTACATTTGAATGAAGTCCAAATACGTTTTCATGGATCTGACATTTGAGGTATTTTAGTATTTACTTACTGAGATTATTATCGACCTAATAAGAGACAAGACTAATTTATATTCTGTTCAGAAAGATGCTAATAAACCTGTAAATATAGCCAGTCAAGAGATATGTGAATTCATTGGTATCGTATTTTATATGTCGTTAGTGCATATGCCAAATATACTGGTGTGAAAACATAAGATTCGAGCCGAAACGATTAGAACTACTTAGGCAATGCCTTTACTCAACGACAATAGTAAAATTTTACCATATTATCAAGATGATTCTGATGGATTAACCCATTATCGGCCACTACCAGAATCCGAAGGAGCTTATTAAATTCCTTTTAAAGGCATGGTTTAAAAGCTCCAATTAAGAAAAAAAAAATAAAATTTTTTGTCCCAGGGTTGCCATTTTCCTAGTATGGCTTGGTCGAAAAATCGACCATTGGCCGAAAACGATATAATTTAAGAAAAATAAATATTTGCAATTAATAAAAGAAAATCTTTAGTTTGAAGGAAAATATTAAAGTAATGCGCTTTAATTTAAAATAGTTATTATTTCTGAATACGTGACATTTAAAAAATGTGTGGTATTCATCAAAACATTTGATGTGTAGATAAATATTGCACTTCTTACATGTAAATAAAGTGTGCTTCTTACACCGACTATAGCTTACACCGACTATGTTTATTCTATGCGCTTTTTGATACGGCGTGTACTTTCTCATTGATTCGAGGATTGTTCGTGGGATATTTCAGGTTCTCCTTTTCAGACTCATTATCCTTTTCGTATGTCAATAGTTTACTTGTGACTTCAGAATGAAAATCAAGTTGCGATAATGGTTTGTTGTTTTGAAGTTTTTCTATTCTTTTATCACTTTCGGCTATGGAATTGTTATGGTTTTCTTCTGCTTGCGACAATATCTTTTTGCATTGACCAGTGGTTCAACTGTGGAGTTATTGTTATAACATTACCGTTGACTATCAACTAAAGGAACAAAATCTCCTCGCAACCTTTCTTTAGATTTAGCAACGGAACATTTTCTATTCTGTTTTAACGTATAGTTCCAATTGCATAAAATTTTGGCTCAAAAAGACACATAAGATGATAAGAACACAAAATTGTCAAAGGAAACAGTATGAAACTCCGGATCAGGTACGTTAGCAAGCAAATTTAAAACTTTTTGACCCCAGGACATATGCTCTTACTATAAGATGTTGCTGAACCACTGTATAAAATACTATAAAATAAATAGCCCTTTTCTGAACATAAGCACCACGACTTAAAGCCGAATCGAATTGGCTTTTATTTTATAAACATCTTACATGAGTGCAACAAAACGATCTGATATATCCAAATTAGTATTATCGGCAAGATGCAAATACCTGTTTCAACATTGATAATGCCATGTCGGAGAAGACCAATAATGATCGATATGTGGTAAAGTATGATAACCAGACAAATATAAAATTCCAATGAACCGACGCAATTCTATTGGTAAAGGTTAGCAGTAGCATTATTTTCACGCGCATAGACATTTGTAAAAGCAACCATTTCCGCAATAATGGAATTATCCAAATATAGTGTATAAATATCAAAAGGAGATTTAGGTCTCACAAAACAAAATGATATGCATTTATCACATAAAAATCACCCAAGGGTAAAAATAAAACATATGTTATGATTTTGAAGCATTTTAATATAATAAGAAAAGAAAATAATTAAATTAGTATGCATGACGCTTAGAGTGCTCCAAAAAAATAAAATTGCGAATTTTGACCGTCCCCCCCTCTAGAATTGTTCTATGTATTGTAGAAACACATTGTGTAAAATATTAGGATGATAGGATAACGTTAACTGGTGGCGCAACGACGCTGAAGTTTTGAGGTGCATTTACAAGGGGAAAATATGCAATTTTTTCAGTTTTTGTAAAAATTTTGCCATTAAATAATGACTTTTACAATTTAATTTAAAAGAATCGAAATGTGTACGTAATTGTCGTTATAATAAGATATAAAAGACAAAAATTGGTGAAAAAATGTTAAAGTTATTAAAAAATCGCCAGGCCATTAACGTGTCTCAGGCCACTAGAACAAGAAATTTATGAACAAAATTAACATATTTTGAGAAATATTAAAATAAAAGCTTATTTTTACTTAAAATATATCCACATTTACTGTATATGAGTTTTTGCCCTCGTAGGATACCGTTAACCTATTCGCAGGTATGACCAAAAAAATTAAATTTTTTTAACGGCAATTTCAAAACTCCAATTTCAAATTTTTAAAAATTTTGTTAAACAAATTTCAGAATTTTTTGATCATCACATGGGGATTTATTGACAACATAATAGGAAATAAAAATGTGAAAAAAGTATGTCAATACCTCCTATAGTTTTTCCATACCTGCGATATAAATTTTGCGATTTTCGAGAAAAACTAATTTTTTGGCCATATTTTGGGGAATGACCAGAATTTCATTACTGTAATGATTTTTGAGTAAAAGCTATTCAGAATAATATAGTCCAGGTAATTTTAAATATAGTCTGAAAGTTTTACTAAAATCGGAAAACTTTAACCCTTAAATCGTGAAGGTCAAAGGTCAATTTTTTCAATATTTGGAATATCTCATGGAAAGATAGCGAAATATTATATATTTTTGGGCCGATTTTGATGAAACTTAAGAAAAATATAAAATGAAGTCTGGTATTCACAATAACAGTACAAAAATGGAAATTAACCCTTAATAGCACTTGGGGTCCAAATGACCCTCAACTTTTAAAATCACGAAAAACACATTAATTTTGACCCCAAGTACTCTTAAGGGTTAATTTCCATTTTTGTACTGTCATTGTGAATACTAGACTTCATTTTATATTTTTCTTAAGTTTCATCAAAATCGGCCCAAAAATATATAATATTTCGCTATCTTTCCATGAGAAATTCCAAATATTGAAAAAATTGACTTTGACCTTCACGATTTAAGGGTTAAAGTTTTCCGATTTTAGAAAAACTTTCAGACTACATTTAAAATTACCTGGACTATATTATTCTGAATAGATTTTACTTAAAAATCATTACAGTAAGGAAATTCTGGTCATTCCCCAAAATATGGCCAAAAAATTAGTTTTTCTCGAAAATCGCAAAATTTATATCGCAGGTACGGAAAAACTATTGGAGGTATTGACATACTTTTTTCACATTTTTATTCCCTATTATGTTGTCAATAAATCCCCATGTGATGATCAAAAAATTCTGAAATTTGTTTAACAAAATTTTTAAAAATTTGAAATTGGAGTTTTGAAATTGCCGTTAAAAAAATTTAATTTTTTTGGTCATACCTGCGAATAGGTTAACGGTATCCTACGAGGGCAAAAACTCATATACAAGTAAATGTGGATATATTTTAAGTAAAAATAAGCTTTTATTTTAATATTTCTCAAAATATGTTAATTTTGTTCATAAATTTCTTGTTCTAGTGGCCTGAGACACGTTAATGGCCTGGCGATTTTTTAATAACTTTAACATTTTTTCACCAATTTTTGTCTTTTATATCTTATTATAACGACAATTACGTACACATTTCGATTCTTTTAAATTAAATTGTAAAAGTCATTATTTAATGGCAAAATTTTTACAAAAACTGAAAAAATTGCATATTTTCCCCTTGTAAATGCACCTCAAAACTTCAGCGTCGTTGCGCCACCAGTTAACGTTATCCTATCATCCTAATATTTTACACAACGTGTTTCTACAATACATAGAACAATTCTAGAGGGGGGGACGGCCTGTACCTAGAATGTTTTTTTCGTCCATACAATCTTGGAGCACTCTAATGACGCTATATGATGGGTTTCGGCCATTGGTCGAATTTTCGACCACTAAAAATTACGGCCTCTCAAAAATAAGAGTTTTATCATTTTGAATTTGATTTCTTTTTTTTCTTATAATTTGGTATTTTGTCTTCACGGAAAAGTAATAAAAATTAATTACTTTTTTATTTTTTTAATTTTTTTAACATTTTAGAAAAGTGACTAAAAATTGCATTTTTTGCTCCATCAAGAAAAAATTCTGGTTTTACTTAAAGACAAAAAATAAATATATCAAAGGTGTTAAAAAAATATAAAACTTAATTTCTGTTAAAACATATTTAAACAAATATGGTCAGCTTCTTAGATATTCACTTACAAAGTTGCTGGTCGAAAATTCGACCACCAGCCGAAAATGGGTTAAATAGAATTCGGTCATTACTAGAGGGCCACTATAAAATTAAACTACATAAGAAACGCTGATATCATTTATTAGAAATGACAGTGAGCAATTCATGGCTTTTTTACAGAAGACTAAAGGTTGAAAAACTATCCTTTTTGAAACATTCAGGTACCATCAAAATACAGAGAGCTGAGACAAATATAAAATAAATAAAACAATAACTCTTACATAGCCCGGAAGTGATATTGAATGTCAAATTCAAAATAAGAAAGTTCCGGCTCAACACGTTCCTCCGAAAGTTGTTGTCGCAATATTTCATATTATTTAGAGTGGGAACTTTGTCGCTCCGACCTTGGTATCGTAAATACAGCAAAAAATTTCCCACTGTTCGTAGATTAGATAAAATTCCTGATCAAATTAATCAAGCCTTAAGTTCCATTGGCTTTAAACCATTTCTATCACACATATCGTCAGTCACTATCACTTACTGTAGGGCATTCTTATTTTGAAATAAAGTTAGTTAATTATGCGACATGTTTTTTCTGTTCAAAAATACTTAATTACAATTCCCTTTATGATAATTTTTCTGGCTTTAATAACAATGCTTAAGCATTAAACGTTCTACGTTTAGAGTATCTGTCTGCGCGACCGTCTTTCCGTCTGTCTGGGGGTAGTTGTTTTATGATAATTTAAAGATTGTTGTTTCGTTTTAGTTAATTTGTGTTGTGTTGTAAACATTAATGTTACTTTAATTGTTTATTACAATTCCCCCCAATGGCTCCCATTTGTTGATAGTAAATCATATTTTTTTATGTTTAATTCTTTGGTATTCATTAGGATTTCCTTGAATGCTTGCAAGACTCCAAAGAAAATTATGAATATTTTTGGGAAAAAAAACGAAAAAATTATTATGCACTTAATGTTGTTGAAATTTCTTGTAAATACTGTTTATTATGAAAAATAATTATTATAAGTATTTGGGTTTAGATCTTATGAATATTAAATAGTTTTATTTAAGTACTTTTTTTTGTAGTTATGTTTAATAAATATTTAAGTTATAGAAGACCTCAATTACAAGTTGTAAATGTTTAATGAGCAGCTATAAAAGGGAAAATGTGTGAGTTTTTAATGTTTGGAACGAGACAGGGGAGACATTTATAAAACGAGTCATAACGAGTGTCATAATCAAAATAATGGACTGTCGTTTTTGAAATATTAAAAGAAAAGTAGTGAATGGTTATCTTCGACAGCTAATTAATCAGAAATTTTGTAATCTAGTCAAGTTTTATTGACGTGGAGAATATTGTGTGTAAAAGGGTTTTACTCACACTTTACAATAGTTCTAGGAATTAAATCTTTAAAATGACTTACGGAAATATTACTTTTAATTTATAGATTTTATAGCTACCCAGAACTTAAGCAAGTAGTCAACTTGCTGCAATTTATATATTTTGGGTCATTTGCCACGTATGTGCATTATGTAGTGCAGAAAGAAGTCAATTGGTTACTTTCTACATCCCATGTAATCTATCTTGTACCATATGTCGGATTTCAGACCATGTGAGTCCTCGATGTCGATTCCCTGCTGTTACAGATCTTATCCATGTTGTTCATTGACGTTCCAGCATTTCGTCTCTGTTGAGGATTTCATTGTAACCCGGGTTTTGCTATGTTGAAGTTGTATTTACGCAGCGTCTGGTCAATCCACGACCATTTACGATGTCGGATTTCGTGGGTGGCGGGAGTTTGGTTGCTAATTGACAGCAGGTCGGCGTTTGTGATGCGTGTTGGCCAAAATATTTTTTTTCATTTGGCGCAGATATTTATTTACACATGCAGTTGTTGAAATAACTAGTCACGTAACTGCTTATATAACTAGTTGCCACCCTAAGTGGAAGGTAAAACAAGTAGTGCGGGCAGTCACCAAAAACGACTGATAAATAATTATTCCATTTGTAAATGCTTCATACTATAAACTGCTGTAGATAAATTTTCCAGAATATAAAACGGCTTCCATGTTGTTTCCTGTATAATATATGATCATTGATCGTGATGAAGCCTAGCTTTGCTTTCAAAGCTATGATAGCTTATGAGCACTCAAATATAAATTACTAATTTAATTATCTTCCTTGCAATTACTTTTCTAAATATCCATTTAAGTTATAGAACACCCACATTAAAACCAACTACATACCACCAACCAACACAAATATCAATTAACTACCACTAATCCTACATATTTACACAAACAGCAACAGCAATAAAAACCATAAAATAATTTCTTCAATTCATGACCATCTTACAGCAGGAAATCTGGCGCTACACGTACTCCACCAGACACGAGACTTACTTACAAACCCCATTTCTAAACTCGCCTTAAACTATTCTTAAAACGTAACAAAACCAAACTAAATAATAAATACTGCATACAATTTCGAATAATAAAAAACCAAAACAATCATAATTTTTATGAGTTTTTATGTGTAATTACGCTTAAAGTCATAAAATGTTATTAAACCATTGAAAGCCAGAGAAAATATACTCGTTATGAAAATCATGTTTTTATGGGTTTTCCCTGAATTGTGGTCGTAAAATTTGAAATAAAACTGAATTTTAAACCTTCACAATTAATGAAATACTTACATATTATAAATATAAAAATGTATAAATACGTGTTTGTGTAGGAGTAGAGCTATAATTTAATTCAACGATAATTTGGTAGCTACACTTTGTTTAACATTATCACACGTTACGATCTTCAGCGTAATTTTCTTTGTTAGATTTTATATATTCTTTAAATTTAAAGTAGGCAATTTATAGTGAAACTACACGCATTAGTTGTACCCACCGCAGTTATAGTTTTAACTGGCTACTCAGAATTCATAAGTCAAACAGCGATACATCTATTAAAGGTTACTGGAGTGTACAATAGGGGGCACGCAGATAAAATGATAGCAGCTTATCAATTAAAATTGATCTAAAAATCAAGGCATTCTAAGCTAACTAACTCCTTTTTAATCAAGGAATCCATGGACATATGAATCTTTTAAATAAGCGCCTTTAAAAATGTATCTACAATCATGGAACTTGTTGAACATAAAATTTATTGGAAAATAGGAACCTAAGAATCATCAGATATAGCAACAACATCAGATAACATAGATAGACAGGCTCAAAGAAATTTGTGTCCCCAACTTCACGAATACAGCGTAAGACTTATTTTTATTAAACATCACGAAATCAGGCAGTAGTATAATCAGATTTACATATTGAACACAGAATTTGATTAAATATCGGAAGCTTATATTAAATACAGGTGTTTATACGACATCGCATTTAGTCAAGGAATACCGAGCATCCCTAAATGTGGAGATGAGAGATTCAACAGTTGTACTCATATGGGTACGTGGACACAGGGATATTAAGGGCAATTGCCTACTATGACCTTGCTCTGTCATGATGTGTGAATGAATCTACTTGTGCTATCACAAGAATGATAAGTCCTTCGCTGGACTATAAGTACACGTTTCACTTTTTATGTAATTGACCACCAATAGGTTCTTAGAGAAACGCTCCTTTAGTAGCCTCTCTCAATTATCTGATAGTTAATTGAGATGCATAGATGCCTATATTAGGAAGAGGGGATGGCTATTATGGCCGGATAGGCAAATCGAACATCATTGACCTCCATTTCTTTATGGACGTTTTGCGGCTATTTTATAAACATACCAATAATAATGAACACACTTGTCCAACTAGAAGTGCAAACATTTCCGTATGATCAATCATTGGACCACTACCTAGTTATCGTTAAGAATTTATTAATAAATTTCGGTCTATTAATAAAATTCGGTACGATATTAAAATGCTTAATAAGACATTATACCCTACACCACCATAGTGGGGAGGATATTATGCGTTTGTGCAGATGTTTGTAACGCCCAAAAATATTAGTCTAACACCCAACTTAAAGTATACCGATCAAATTAGAATCACTTTCTGACTGGATTAAACGATGTCCGTCCATCTGGTTGGCTGGCTGGCTGTCCATGTAAACCTTGTGCGCAGAGTACAGGACGCAATTTTGCAGATATTTCGATCAAATTTTGTACATATTTTTCGGCCCAAGCCTATTGAAACTGGCTGAAATCGGTCCATTATTTCACCTAGCCCCCATACAAATGTCCTTCCGAAATCGGACTTTATCGGTCATAAATGTTTAATTTATAAATATATCTCCACAAATTGCGCTCCAAATAAGTTTTATATATACAAAATTCTTGTCACCAAATTTTGTTACGATCGGTCCATAATTAGTCATAGCTCCCATATAGACCCGTTTCCGAAAATCACTTTAACGTGCATAAATCGCTTAAAAATGTTGGTAAACTCACAAACATAGTAAACTTTCATATAGACATAAATCACACGACCTAATTTCATATTGATCGGTCCATAGCCCCCATATAAGGCCCACTTCCGAAAATCACTCAAAAATATAAATTATTGAAATTTTAAAAGAAAAATGTTTTTGCTCTTTTACTTAGTGTAGGGTATTATATGGTCGGGCTTGACCGACCATACTTTCTACTTGTTTTACAATTAAGTTACGTGATGAAATTACAAGGACAGATCATAAACGAAAACATCAAACCGAAGAGATCTCAATGGAAATTCATCAAAGCCTCAGCGAGAGAAAAGAATAATTTTAATTGAGAAAAAATTATTAATTATAAACATATTTTTATGTTGTATGGTGGGATGAGTTAAAGAATAGATTCAAATACATTTGGTTGCAAAACGTAAGTAAACATAAGTTGTTATAGAGAGAATTTCCTCAAATGGTACTATCTTTCAATTCAGTTCTAGGAGAGGAAATATGTATATCTTGAAGCATTAATGTTATCCCACCTAAAGTCGCATTTCCAATTAATAATTTCAGAATTTAAAATAAAAAGTCTCAATTTCAATCGGTCTTTTCTCAATTTAAAATTCATAATAATATTTTCAGTTGTTTTCTTCTGAATTACTGTTGTAAATGGTGAGTTGAAATGTCAAAATCTATGCAGTCCGTGAGAGTGTCAAAAATTGCATATT
The DNA here is from genome assembly GCF_958450345.1 of Calliphora vicina. NCBI lineage: Eukaryota > Metazoa > Arthropoda > Insecta > Diptera > Calliphoridae > Calliphora > Calliphora vicina. The sequence goes on along the minus strand of NC_088781.1, from coordinate 111,939,109 downwards.
TGTAGAATCTCCCTAAATCAAATACACACTGAAGATCTGTGGCCATTAGAGTGCTCCAAAAAATAAAATTGCGAATTTTGACCGTCCCCCCACCTAGAATTGTTCTATGTATAGTAGAAACATGTTGTGTAAAATATTTGGATGATAGGATAACGTTAACTGGTGGCGCAACGACGCTGAAGTTTTGAGGTGCATTTACAAGGGGAAAATATGCATTTTTTTCAGTTTTTGTAAAAATTTTGACATTAAATAATGACTTTTACAATTTAATTTAAAAGAATCGAAATGTGTACGTAATTGTCGTTATAATAAGATATAAAAGACAAAAATTGGTGAAAAAATGTTAAAGTTATTAAAAAATCGCCAGGCCATTAACGTGTCTCAGGCCACTAGAACAAGAAATTTATGAACAAAATTAACACATTTTGAGAAATATTAAAATAAAAGCTTATTTTTACTTAAAATATATCCATATTTATTTGTATATGAGTTTTTGTCCTCGTAGGATACCGTTAACCTATTCGCAGGTATGACCAAAAAAATTTAATTTTTTTAACGTCAGTTTCAAAACTCCAATTTCAAATTTTTAAAAATTTTGTTAAACAAATTTCAGAATTTTTTGATCATCACATGGGGATTTATTGACAACATAATAGGGAATAAAAATTTGAAAAAAGTATGTCAATACCTCCTACAGTTTTTCCGTACCTGCGATATAAATTTTGCGATTTTCGAGAAAAACTAATTTTTTGGCCATATTTTGGGGAATGACCAGAATTTCCTTACTGTAATGATTTTTAAGTAAAAGCTATTCAGAATAATATAGTCCAGGTAATTTTAAATATAGTCTGAAAGTTGTACTAAAATCGGAAAACTTTAACCCTTAAATCGTGAAGGTCAAAGGTCAATTTTTTCAATATTTGGACTTTCTCATGGAAAGATAGCGAAATATTATATATTTTTGTGCCGATTTTGATGAAACTTAAGAAAAATATAACATGAAGTCTAGTATTTAAATCGCAGGTACGGAAAAACTATAGGAGGTATTGACATACTTTTTCCATACTTTTATTCCCTATTATGTTCTCAATAAATCCCAATGTGATGATCAGCTAATTCTGAAATTTGTTTAACAAAATTTTTAAAAATTTGAAATTGGAGTTTTGAAACTGCCGCGGCTGTTTCAAAACTCCAAAACGGCATGCCGTTAAAAAAATTTTATTTTTTTGGTCATACCTGCGAATAGGTTAACGGTATCCTATGAGTACAAAAACTCATTTGGAAGTAAATATGGATATATTTTAAGTAAAAATAAGCTTTTATTTTAATATTTCTCAAAATATGTTAATTTTGTTCATAAATATCTTGTTCTAGAGGCCTGAGACACGTTAATGGCCTGGCGATTTTTTAATAACTTTTTTTAACCAATTTTTGTCTTTTATACCTTATTATAACGACATTTACGTCTACATTTCGATTATTTTAAATTAAATTATAAAAGTCATTATTTAATGGCAAAATTTTTACAAAAACAAAAAAAAATGCATTTTTTCCCCTCAAAACTTCAAATTAAATAAAAAAGTTGTTTGAATGTACAACACAATTTCAAACAAAAATTTCATTAAACAGTAAAATTTTTGCCTGTCCAAAAAAATATATTTAAGCAAAATTGATATAGAACCAATGAAAAAATTTGTAAAAATAAAAAAGACAACAAAAATAGGAAACTAATGAAGAAAAAAACTACAAATAAGAAAATAAATAAAGAAAATAAATAAAGAAAAAGCAAAGTAAAACAAATATTTATAGATAAATATCTAAAAACATTGTTTAATATTTCTAGATTTTTATCATACATTAACATATTTTTGCAAAGACTTTGACAAAAACAAAACTACTTATTAAAAAAATGTTTTTAACCAAAGAGAATTATATAAACTCTTGATAAAAATACATATAAATACCGAATGTGATTAAGATGCTCATAATAACAACAAACACTCGTATTTAAATGATTGTTTTGTTATATTATCCCAAGTATCGTATTAAAATAAAAATCAAACAAAAACATTAATAGAATCTATAAAAATATTTATAGAAAATAAAATCGGTTTCAGACAAGCGCACTGTGGTTCCAAATCAAAAAAAATCGGTATCTTCAGAATTTGGAAAAACTAAGTTTTTTTGGAAGCTGACAATCTGATCTCCTCCAATACAAATGGTTTTTTCAAATTAAGTGTATATCTTATATTTATGGGCCTCTCCATTTTCCTGTTATTGTCCTTTAAACTTGGGTCTCGAATATACTGATATTTTTTTTTCTAAGAATGTTATATAGCTTGCCAAAAAAAAAGACCGTCGAAACCTGCCCAATGACTATATACATCATTTAAAGAAACTTCTGGGGAATATCTTTGTAAAAAAATTGTAGCCGCCAGCACTTGCCGAAATAGTTTTTTTTTTAATTTTTAAGGAATGGAATTTTTAGAAATATTTCTTTATTTATTATTGAATTTTATATATCTAGACCCTACTGTAACTTGAAAAAAAAGTTTATATTGATCTTTTAAACATTTTTATTGAAATCGGAGATACCAATTCTATATAAATAGAGCTCCAAATAATTTTGTCCACCTAGATTTTGATTTGGAACCACAGTGAAGTGATTGTTTGACAATATTTTAGCAGTAATTCTTTCTGTGTAGAAATATGAGAAAATTTGCGAATCGTGAGAGGCGTTATGTTTTCTTTTAATTTCTTATACCAAACCAAATGTCTTTCCTTTACACATAGTAACATTTTAGTGTTTTCTCCTATTCAAATCATCTTCAAAAAAAGTTTTAAGGGTTTTTGTTTTTTCAATCGTGGTTGTCATTATCGTGGAATTGCCCAAATGGCTCTTAATTGAGTGTTATTGAAATTCGTTCCGGACATTCCTGCATCACCCTAATTAAAATATGCTAGCAATGAATTATACTGGGATCAAGTCAAACTTGCTTTACACCGGTATTCATACTAATCTGTGAATACCTTCAATACAGCAATGACTAGCCTCAATAATGATTCGTTATTTACAACCAACAAAAATAAAATTTATTATTAATATTCAGGAAACAGCAGTAACATAAATTAATCGTAACTAAATAATATACCAAACCCCAATGGAATCAGGTTAAATTATTAATTATTTTACAATTTCCAAAAACTAATAAATATAAAAATAATTCAATGAAATTCATTTAAGTACTTATATAGTTGCATTGAAAAGAAAACTATATACAAAACACCTTCAATTTAAATTGTTTTAACATTCAATATGCAATCTTTAAAACCGTCTTATTAGTGGAAAAACAATAAAATAAATATTTATGATTATTAGAAATTTTTCAAAATGTTTATTACAGCCAACAAATTACATGGAAAAAACAAGCATTTACAACTAATAGTTTTGGGAAATTATGTTCATGTTTATATCGCACCAATTAAACAGAAAAATGTTAGAAAGAAATAAAACGTGTAAACAATTTATAATAAAAACTAAAAGAAATTTGTTTTCGAATAACAAAAGATCTGATATACATAACATAGAATTATGAATATAAAAGTTATGGCACGTAAAATTTTAAACACAAAATAGATTTTAGATTTGGTAACATTATTATTTAGAGAAAATTATTGTAAGCGTGCTGTTGAGGGTGCTGCACGCATGCGCCAGACATAAATTTTGTCAAATTGTTACACATGTAATAGAAATTACATAGAAGCTGTTTGTTATATTCTTGTAGTTGTAAATATAGTAGCTGAAATATTTGTTTAAAATTTCTGTGTTGTTCTAAAATTTCTTGGAACTATTTTCAATTAACATGGGTATCAGAAAACACAAACAAACATATTAGATAGAACATCCATTTGCTTGTTTTTCCTTTGTTTGGTTGTTTAGTAACTTGTTGGGTGGAACGTGTTTTTCTCCCCCTCATATCGTTCCCGCTTGTTTCCCTTTTTCCTAAAAGTGTGATCTTTTTGTAATGAAGCGTGTCGGACCGTCAATGCATGTAACGTGAAGTTGTTAGGAAATGCTGTCAAAAATATTAGAAGATATATTATGAAAATTATCACTTCTGTGTAAAAGTATAAAACAAATTGGAAACCAAATTTTAAATCAGAGGTGGGTAATCTAAGGTGGTATTAAATTTTAAGAATGGCTTTGATCAAGATACATTACTTCTGTATTAATAAAATGTGTGGTCAATAAATCTAAATTGGAAGAGGTCGTGCTGGATCATGTATTAGCCTATAGGGAAAATTCGATACCTCGCTTCGACACTGGTAACTATATCGGTTGTGTAGATTAATCAAATACTTGGACTCATTTTTATAAGATTTTCTTGGTAAATCATACAAATGATATGTGGTAAATTTTATCTTCTAGTCTGATTAAAGCTTTGAAAACACTAACACTTAATGCAAGTAATTTAGCTTACTTTTCGGATATCGATTAGCCCATCGAATATTATTTAAATAGTTCTGCATAAAGTTGTAGGGCTTGAGACATCACAGAAATTTAAGCAAAATACGATGATAGATTTCCTACACATGGAATTCATATGTTCAATGTGAATTCATCGGGTTCTTTAGGACTTTTCGAATATCGATTAGTCATAATGCCCACTTAAAGAGTCTCTCAGCAGATGTTGATCTACATGAAGTTACAGGGATTGAGAGATCACCGAAATTTGAGCAAGTGATACGCCGATAATTGCTATAAACTTTCCATTACTAATAATTACTGGTTACTGGATTTCTATAAACTGGAAAATATACGGTTAAAAGTTATTGATTTTTCTGTAGAATTGTTATCAATAATGTCGCTAATCTTCGTGTTTTAATCAAGTTTTAGAACAAATTGAGAAGATCAGTCCATTCAAGCTTTCTGCCCTTTTGTTGAAGACTCTGGAAAGGATCATTGAAGACTATAATAGATCATCGCTCAATTCAAAAACTTTCTACAAAGCTCAATATGCTTATAAGAAGGTGTGCTACAATATTTGGTAAGCTTTACAGAAAGACCTCAGATCTACAGAGAATTAATTTTTAAAATTTTCAGTAGTGTATACTCGGATGTATATTATACTATATTATCATATGTTGATAAACTCCTCACCTTTAAGCGTATATAATGCCGTAAATATTTTCAGGATTGCAGCTTTCGGTACACCACTGTCTCTATCACCACTGTCTGCAATTTGAATATAAATACTTTGCTCTAAGCTAAACTATACGCAATGATCTGAATACACAATTCTGACCAACGAATGCAACAACTACATTATATAGAGTTAAATGACTAATAGGGGAATCAATCCGAATATTTTTATACTGCTACTAATTCTACTATATATAATTCTGTTATTCTGATGGCTAAGAGGAATTGCCAAAGTAGACTCGAACTAAAAATTATGAAATGATGGCGATAATGGCATCGGCAGCTCTTAAGACTACTGGCTGTAGCCACTATACTTATCCTTATAGCTCCGGAATTACCAAAGTAGACTTCAATTCAAAATTATGGGAATGAAGGTGATTAGGCATCGGGAGCTCTTAAGACTACTCAGTACTTGGTTCTAGCCAGTATACTTATCCTTATAGATCCGGATTTTTTAGCAATGAAAGAGAATATTATAATTTTTTAGTACTGAATAATTATAAATCCATAAAAACACAGCACTTTAGAAAAAAAAAGTTAAAAAAAAAAAAATTTTAACCCGATAAATGCATTATTGTTTTTTGGAAAAAAAGACCTTAGGTCACAATTTATGCTATAACTTTGGAATGGAAAGCGATAAATTAATGAATAAAATTGGAAATTAAAGCATACTTCATGTGCTGCTAAAAAAAATAAAATTATAAATTTATTATGTGTAATTATATTAGTATAAATTTAATTTCAAATCCAATTTTTGTTTTACACAAAATTTTATAAATGTACAAATTTTTTTAAAAAAGTCACAAAAGAGAATATTATAATTTTTTCGTAATGAATAATCATAAATACATAAAAACACAGCATTTAAATTAAAAAAAATTTTAACCCGTTAAGCGCATTATTGTTTTTTTTGGAAAAAAAAGACCTTAGTTCACAATTTATGCTGTAACTTTGGAATGGAAAGCGATAAATTAATGAATTAAATTGGAAATAAAAGCATACTTAATATGCTATTAAAAAATTCAAAACATAAATTTATTATATGTATTTACATTAGCATAAATTTAATTTAAAATCTAATTTTTGTTTTTCACAAAATTTTATAAATGTAAAAATTTTTTTAAAAAAAAGCCACAAAAGGCAATGTTATAAATTTTTGTAATGAACAATCATAAATACATAAAAACACAACTTTAAAAAAAATGTAAGAAAAAAATGTTTTAACCTATTTTGTATCAGAATATGTTTTTTAGCAAGAGGAGTTCTTTCACTATAACTTAAATAAGTAAAAAACCTCAATAAAACCGCACGATTTTTTTTTCTGTATATAGAAACTGAAAGTTCATATTTTAAGAGCATTTAATGGAATTTATCCGATCTCGCCCTGATTTTTTTTAAACTCAATCTATATATCGAAAAACCCCCAATAATGGAGAACTTTAAAAAAAATCTTAAAAAATATTTTCAAAACATTTATCTAAACAAAAATTATTTATTTATGTTTTGGTATATTCAGGAACTTATATATAAGTTCCTGAATATACCAAAACGGAAAATTCAAGCAGAAAGTCAGAAATATGACACAACATAAGAGAGCTTACGGTTAATTTCGCATTTATTAAGAATTTTACAGCTGAAATATGCTGGGCATCGCATGGTAATGAAGTGGAATTACCTATAGCTAAAAAATATAGTAAAATTTCACGGATAATATTTTTACGGAACATTTTAACCCCTTAAATCCCTGTTTTAATGGCGTTTTTTGCTCTTTTTTAAAAGAAAGACAAAAAATACCCATGCCTTGAGGATTTAGAGGGTTACCAAAAATATTCTCCGTAACATTTTACATAAATTTGCTGAACATACTTTATACCTAAAATGTAAGGATCACATGGTTTCTTATGACGATTAACAATAAAAATGTGCCAGAGTTGGAAAACTTTAACCCCCCCTCAAATGAAATTCAGATGTAAACTTTCAAAACGCCGATACACGTGTCTTTCTTGTCTTCTCTATCAAAATTTATTGGTCGGACCTTGTAATTTTTTGTTTGTGTTGTACAGTGTAATCGTCCATTTAAGCAAGCCATCCATAGAACAGCGGATGGATTTCATTCCACATATTCGCTAAGTGATTTAATAACACCAACATGATGAAAGAATATGCGCGCTGAATAGAGTATCACCGCTATAATCGAAAGTGTGCAACAAGATCCAAATTTATCGAATCGCCGTCGGTCGCAGGGATTGGTGATCTGTCCGTCCAGTACGTGGAACATTTTGCTCAAAGATCTTGGCCTACACCCCTATAAGATCCAGCTGATGCAGGAATTAAAGCTACGACTCCATCATATGCGTCGTCTTTTCGCCGATTTGGGCTTTAGAGCAGTTAGAAACTTACACGATGTTTTCGCCGATTTGGGCTTTAGAGCAGTTAGAAACTTACACGATGTTTTACGATTGTGTTCAGCGATGAGCCTCGCTTTTGATTTATCAGGTGAGACCAATCCAAACAGAACCTACAGACTCCATTACGTCCATAAAAATTCACCATTTATTGCAGTGGCATCATCGGACCTTCAATTTCTTCAAAAATTAAGCCAGAGCTCCCGTTACGGTCAATGGAGATCGTGACCAATGATTTTTTGTCAGAAAATATTGATTAAATTGATCCGGGCCAAATGTGGTTTCAACATAATGGCACGACATGCCATACGAAAAGAAACATTCAATTGGCCTCCCTGGTCGAGCGATTGACACCCCCTGTGACATCTTGGAGGCCAACATTGTTTGTGTTATTCTTGAGATATGTCCAGCAATGCTCTAAACAGTGGCAAAAAATTATACATTGAGAATGTGCTTCCCCAAATGTTAATGCTGATTAAAATTTACTTTGTGTTTTTTTTTACAATTTCAAGTTCCATCGGACATAAAAAACACCCTTTATGTATGTGGACAACCAGTCTACGGTAGTATTATTCATCGATTCAATGTCATATATAATAACAACCAGTCGACACTTTTGTCACTTAAATCTATTCTTTTAAGGTATCGTAAAGAAGAGTTAGATTAAGATGAAGTCGTCTATGTGACATATCCCTTGTCTGTCTCCATGTACAACGAAACACAACGTTAATTTGCAAATAAGTGAACCAACCAGAACGGGAACTGCATTAAATATTCATATGCCGCAATACCGTTTGGGAGTATTAAAAGTAAAAGGAATCTTAAAAAAATGTATTTAGAGGACTGAGGTAAAATGGATACATGTCTTCTGAGATACATGCAGGTTATGGACCGAGTATAAGGAGAAATACATTAGACAACTATTGAATAAAATTGTTATTGTCTTATTGTAGTTGTCGGGGCTTTGTAAAGGAGGAAACAGTTTCTTATCTTTCTTAAAATCATCATAAGCATATAAACTGGATGACTTATCTGAGGTGTGTTAGTTGCTGGGACCATGTATTGGAGGAAACAGTTTCTCATATTTTTTTGGGATCTATATATACTGGAGGATATATCAGGTATCGGAAACTGAAGGACTGGTAACCTTATAAGACATTTCAATGCAACAGGTAGGACATAGTTTTCATTTCATTAGTACATTGTGAATTAATCATATCGAGTAATGTGATCTTATCTAAAGCTTAGAGCCAATTACGAGCCGACATTACACTATTACTTCGTTTTTAAATTTAACGACCACTTAAGACTATGTAATGTAATCAGGAAGCTATGGAATTAAAAATTTTAAACAAAGTTTTGGTTGTTGGTATATTCAACAAAGTCAAGCCAAATTAACAGTATCTGAAAAATAAGAATTAAATTAACACGATTCCCTCTTTTAAATTTCAGCTGTTAACAGCAAACAATTGTTTTATTTGTTTTTTATTTAAATGCCACAAAGATGGCTACAATCAACTAATGGCAACATACAATTTATTTTATTTTTTTCCAAAAATTTCTACCAATGCAACCAACAATTTATGTACTTCCTCCAAAAATATTAAAAAAAAAATTAGTTTTCAACACCATGTGTGTCGACTTATTCAATTGGTTCTTTGTGTTGTTTAAGTGGAAAATTTAATTTGCCAGCTAAATTCTAATGACAATAATTATATGCCATACAACAGAAAAAAAAGAGCCACTGTCTGACTTGGCACAATTTGTTTCAGCCTGCTACTATTAGTACAAACATACTTATTTAGTTTGTTGTTTTTACAATTTATTTTATTTTTATTTTTTTGTGAAACGTAGCGTAATGCATGCGGACGATGATTATGATGATAAGTGGGTATAGGAGCAAAATACAAATACAAACAAGAACAACAATGTATGAACGAATAATGAATGAATGAGCGTCGTCTGAGTTGTATACAGAAATAGTATCTAAATACAATGCAAGGTGTTAAAAATGTTGTCAGCCATAACAATAATGGGGCGTTAACACATGCCTGCTCTTTGATGTTTTATTTCACACATATAATTACGGAGACACATTAATGCATAGTCAATGTGAGAAGACAAATGGACAAATGGAAATGCGAAAGACCCTCGAACCACACCATCCATTAAACATACATAAAACAAAACTAAACGTAGAAGAAGAATTTTAAATTACAGATACTTGCAGTGTACATAAATAGTTACAAAATACCATTATTTAATAGCAACAGCATTTATAGAATATGTCTACGGATATTCGGCTTAATTTTCTTTTATTTGTTTTTATTGTTGGCCGCCAAAATGTACAAATTAACAGAAAACTTCCACATGACCATAAAATACATGACTCGTATGGTTATTATAACGCCTTGCCGCATTGAACCAAAAACGACAAAAAAAAGCAGACGGACAGACACAGACAGACCCATTTTTAGATTCTATTTTAATTTTGTTGTTTTATGAAAACAAGACACGCATTTCGACACTATTTTAGAGTTGATATGTCTGGACATACATTAAATTCAATTAATTGTTAAAATATTTATGATTTTTTCTTTATTACTATTTGAGTTTTATTTTGTAATTACGGGTACTTATTTATATGAAGGTACTTTAAAAACACTAAACCAATGTTGGTTTATACAGTGGTTATAAGAAGGAAAAAAAATATAGGCAGCTTTTGCAACATTAATATTTATGTAAAGAAATTAAATGATTCAGGATCTTTCGATATGTGGATTAGAGTGGGTCAATATGTATGGAGCCAAAAAAATGCAACAAGCGGTTATCAAAATCGTAATCTACGATGAATTCTAAGAATGTTTGCCGAAAAAACCATGTGTCTAAAATCAAAACCGAGCTCTCCATTTTTAACGCGAAAATTTTCCTTTTGTATTTTATATTTTTGTTTAAATATACTAACATTTTATTAAGTCTTTTAAGAAACTTGACTATGTTTGAGATTGTTCGAAAGGAAATAATGGCAAAAAAGATGAATCTTTGCAAATAGTGAAGGGTGAAGTTTTTTGTTAATCTTCTCCATTTGCAAAGATTCATCTTTTTTGGATTTCTTTCCTTTTGAAAAAGACCAAACATAGTCATGTTTCTTAAAAGGCTCAATAAAATGTTAGCATATTTAAACAAAAACATGAAATACTAAAGGAAAAGTTTCGCGTTAAAAATGGGAAGCTCCATTTTGATTTTAGACCCATGGTTTCTTCGGCAAAATTTCTTAGAATTCATCGTAGATTACGATTTTGATAACCGCTTTGTCGAGAAAAAATTGACCCACTCTAATGTGGATTCCTATCTGAAAATCAAAGTTCCCACAAAAATTGCCTTGACATAACTGAAATCCCCAAAAATGTATATGACTTTAAAATGCAATATAGGCCATTGTTAGCTATGAACTTTTCCCATCTTTCTGGCAACATATGGATTCCGAACCAAAAGAAATGCTCATCAAGCTGATTTCGAATACTCTGTTCCAAAGATAAGCGTATTCCAGAGAGAGAATTCTGTATCGATCGAAGCAAATATTACTTGGATGGGACACAGTTTGGACTATATAGTAATTCTGGCAAAACCTTCCAACCACTTCATTCTAAATATTTTTCAACAGATATTGCAACATATCGCTGAAATCAGTTGTCTTCTCTACAGGTTCCCTGTGATATTCTGGTCAGATTTCAGCCGCTCATAATAGATAGGACCACTTCAATCCCACCAAATACAGAGGATTACCTTAGCGCCATGGATATTTGGCTTTGGTGTCGATTTGGGTTATCGTAATAAATCTATTTTTTATCGCTAGTAATGATTCAGTGCAAAAATTATTTCCTTTTATAGCGTTCAAACATAATTTCGGACATGCAAAATCGTCTTTCAATTCGTATGGTACCCAATCGCCCTGCTTTTGGATGAATCCTTCAGCTCGAATATATTTTGAAATTGCTGCTTTAGTAGCATCCAATGATTTTGCAAGCTCTTGTTGAGTTTGACAATAATCTTCGTGTAGTAATGCCTCCAATTCTTAGTATTCAAACTTTTTAGGCTGGCCTGGGCGATATTTGTCTTACGTGTCAAGTCCATCACTTCTGAACCTCACATTCCACATTAACCCTAAGTTTTGGTGAGAAATCGGTCTGCTTCATCGGCACTTTGTTTCCAATGGCACAAAATTCGACATTTTCGAAGCAAAATAAACCGCGTACAAAAGATACGTCACCTATTGTAAATGACGCATTTTTAGGTCATATACCCAATAATTTTTACTATATTTTACTAAGTTGAGTTATTATTATTATTAAAATATTTATTTTTATGTATTAACAGAATTGTAAGAATTCATATTTATTAACTTGAGGATATTGCCGCAAGTAGTTTTCCAGAGTTTCGTCCTCTTCTTCATACGCTCTACTGATCGTATCATTGGATATACCCATACGAATCAGATCATACTTTAGCTCTGCTTGTTCTGTTAACACATTTACTAGTTTTCTGGGCTATTTTGGTTTAGAATCTCCTTTGTATTCTCTTGCTTTGGTTTTCCCCATAGAATGTTGGTCGTTCTTCGTGCTTCTGATTTATCTGATTAGCTGTTAATACCCTTCTCAACCATTTAATGTCTTAAGTAATTGCCATTATCACAGCCTTGAAAACAGTATTGTGATATGGGAGAGAGAAGTATTCACTTATATTTCAGATTGATAATCCAGCACACTATCATCTAACATGAGGAATAATCATAGGGACGAATATATCGACATCAGACTAACTAACAGTAGGGATGATATGAATAAGATTTGAGTTCAATCAAGTTTTCAGTCCTGTTCAGTAATTTTTCCAGGCAGAAAATAATAACCGTAGTGGTGGTTCAGGGAATTTATTTGTCACTGATTGTTATTTATCAATGTTTAAGTTATTAATCTTAAACAAACGAAACATCATGGAATTTTGAGTCCATCGTTGATTTCAACGAGTTATCAACGATTCAAGGACACCAATGTTTTCGGTTAATATCAAAGGGAAGATAGCTAATTTAGGGAACCTAGCTCTGATACCATTGCACTACTGATGGAAACACACTATTTAGGGCGTAAGCAGGACACTTATCCGTAGATAGAGATCACTGAGCTACTGATGGAGAAACACTATTTGGGTTATAAGGGGATAGGACACTTATCCGTGGATGAATACCATTTCAAACATCGAAATTCCTAAAACGGGGAAAATGTGTTCCAAAAACTGAGTTTTTTTTGACGTTATTTACAGTATGATACTAAAAACGTTTTGTATGTGTATAAACAATATATAGGGCTATACAAATATGATGAGTTTTTGAGAAAGTTTTTTCTCAAACCTAAAATTTTGTTTCAAAATTGGTTAAGTTTGGATAGGGCTGGGGGCTACAATGTCCACTTAAGTTAGTCAAATTTTACTTTATACGTTTTTGCATTAAGTTCTCTTTCCAGATCATAGAAAAGTGTATATAGCCACGAAGAAAATTAGTTTTTTATAAAAGAAGAAATATGGGGATTTTTAAGACTTAAAAAACGCACGCATACAAAGTTGAAATATATAAGAAGATGCTTCAACTTTGGATGCGTGTAACTTTTTATAGGGACGAAATAATTATTATCAGGTTCGTTTTACTTCTTTTAGAATTTTATCGCAAATATACGTCATATATAAAAAACAAATTTCGACCTTTCGTAGGCCCATCATATATAAAATACAAAAAAAAGATCGAGCAAAAAAAAAATAAACCTAAATATCTCTTGAACTAAAAGAGATAACCTACAGATAAAAGCATATTTTTGTAGACCTTCTCAAGGACTATCTATATTTTTCACAAATGGCTTTTTGACAATTTTTTCTTTAAACGTGTGACATTGAGGGTCCACTCACTGATCCCCATTCCAAACACGTCAGCCGAGTAAATAATATAGCACAACATAGAAGTGTAGACTTGATCATACTATTTTAACAAAAAATCTATGTTGTAGCGTCAAAAAATAGTAAAAACGAAAATCAGAATGCAAGAGATGTTCAACTTTACCGTAGCTACAACTTTGCTAAATATTGTTAGTGAAAAATTAGGGGACCCTGGAAGTTATTCTAAAAAAATAAAAAAAAAAATTTTTCTTCCTATATTTTTTCAACAAAAGTGCACAAGCTATTTTTTGGAAAAAAATTTTAAGAAAATTTATTTGGCGGACTCTTAGCTCTATTATTGCCATATAAAGTTAAGCCGTGTCACAAAGTCTGAATTAGCTGTTAACCAAAAACTGATGACACCTTTTTTAGAGGCCCCACTGATTTTCAGAAACTTTGGGGGCCCAAAAAAAAAAATCTGTCAATGGACAAACTGAGTATAGGGTTTTACTACCCTTTGGTAGTAGAGTCGAACCTATATAGTCATGATCGTGTGTTTTTTTCACTGTTGCACTGTGTAATTGATCACTAAATATTTTCACCAAAAAGCCACACAATTAAAAATAGCTCAGTTCAGTCATTAAAATTCCCTAGCCAAATTTGATAAACACAACCACTGTGCCGCACTGCGTGTAATATGAATGAGGTAGAAAACTTAATTCACACCTTTTTATTATGTTTAATTTTTAAGTACTATTTTTTTTATACCTCGAGCATATAATTTGTATGGATTTTAAATAAATATAAAATTCATTTAATGTCAGTGTGTGTTTAGAATTATGATTATTTCCCCTCTATATTTATGGAGAATTGGGCGCAGCTTTCTTTTTTTTTTTAATAATATTTATATATCCAGTGCTTATCATAAATATTTATATGTATTTGATTATTATCATTATTATATGGTTAATAATAATAAATTTATTAATTTATGTATGAATGTCTTGGAAAATTAGAAATATTCGTAAATGTACGAAATTAAAAATGCGAGTGAGTCTATCGTAGTGTTATTTTAAAGATAATATCTGTGTTAAATGTTGCATGTGCCTGGAATGTTTTTTAATAATTCATTAAGTTTAGTGAAATGAGAGGAGTATCCCAGCAAAAACTTTTTCTTTACCAAGTAATGAGTTAAAATGCTAAATTCTTGCATGGTGATGATATTGGAAGCCAGTGCTTACCACAACCGCTTATAAATATATTATTACTTGAATATCATTATAACTAATTACAAGTAATGACTTAAATATGTCATTAATAGTTAATTCTCACTAAAGCCGTTATCAGTAAAAACTGAATATGTTCATGCGAATGATTAGAAAAGAAAACAGGTCTGTAACTGAATATAAACAAGTGATTATACGACTATTTCTAAGTAATGCATAGTCATACCCTACACCACCATAGTGGGGAGGGTATTATGCGTTTGTGCAGATGTTTGTAACGCCCAAAAATATTAGTCTAACACCCACCTTAAAGTATACCGATCGACTTAGAATCACTTTCTGAGTCGATTAAACGATGTCCGTCCGCCTGGTCGGCTGGCTGGCTGGCTGTCCATGTAAACCTTGTGCGCAGAGTACAGGTCGCAATTTTGAAGATATTTCGATGAAATTTGATACATATTATTTTTTCGGCCCAAGGACCAAGCCTATTGAAACTGGCTGAAATCGGTCCATTATTTCACCTAGCCCCCATACAAATGTCCTCCCGAAATTGGACTTTATCGGTCATAAATGTTTAATTTATATATGTATCTCCACAAATTCCGCTCCAAATAAGTTTTATATACACAAAATTCGTGTCACAAAATTTTGTTACGATCGGTCCATAATTAGTCATAGCTCCCATATAGACCCGCTTCCGAAAATCACTTTAACGTGCATAAATCGCTTAAAAATGTTGGTATACTCACAAAATTCAACATAGTAGACTTTCATATAGACATAAATCACACGACCTAATTTCATGGTGATCGGTTCATAATTGGTCATAGCCCCCATATAAGGCCCACTTCCGAAAATCACTCAAAAATATAAATTATTGAAATTTTAAAAGAAAAATTTTTTTTTGCTCTTTTACTTAGTGTAGGGTATTATATGGTCGGGCTTGACCGAACATACTTTCCTACTTGTTTTTATTTACTTTTAATCAAATTTTTTTTGACACAAAATAAATAATTTAGGAATTACAATAATGACTTTTCAAAAATTATTTAATGAAGATGACGTATTCCAATATTTTTATTGGAATACTTTGAATTATTTTGATTTCAACTTATCCAATGATTCATATTTCTATATTTTCATTACTGGATGCCAAAAAAGCGGAAGTTGAATAGTGTACGGTCACTTTTTTATTCATAACGGTGCAAAAACTTCGAATATATTCATATGTTTTGTGTTCAGAATTATCTATATTTATTTCACAAAATCCTAATTATTTCTCTTATATATCGCTAAACATGTTAAGATTTTAAAATGGTATTAATAATTTTTTTATAATGCATTTATTGTTTTATCTAAAATTTCAATTATAAAAAAAAAATTATGAAAATTTTGTTCGAAATTTGTTTGAAACATTCAATTAATTGTTTTAATAACATTTTAATTGAAAATTATTTCAATAAAATGTATTAGGTTTAGTTTAATTAATAATATCATTTTGAATAATTTCAAATAAATTTTTGATTGATATAATTAATTTCGTAATTTAATAAACAAACGTTTTTTTTTAAAAAAATTTCAAATTCAAATTTTTACTGTTGACACTTTGGTGCACCAAATCAATGTAAATGTCTCGGTATGCATACAGCAAGTATTTATACTAAAACTGTAAACGAAATCTGTAACAAACCTTGAAAATGAATGCGCATGTCAAAAAATAGTAGACTTTTTCGTTGACAAAGCAGTACTTAAGTACATGCATGGCAGATGACTAAAATTCATTTTTGATCGGGCATGCGCAGTAAAGACTAAAATTCTATTTTTTAAAAGAAACGCAAGTTTGTGTATCTGTTGCAGAAATTGTACGCTTGTGCATCAGCTATTTATACTAAAACTTTAAACCGAAGCGTATGGGAATTTTTGTACCAAAGTGATGAACGAAAATGTGATGTTTATTCTGTTAGAAGTAAAATCTACTAAATATTCTACACTGCACTGAGGTTTAGAAACGTTTTGTTTTTTGAAATAATTTAGTATCTCGGGAACTACAAGATATGTTGTTACGAAATTTCACATGGTTGGAGCTGAGGAAGTTTTGAGCTGTTTTAAAGCTGTTCAGCTTCCTAGGGGTAGCTGGGTTCAGTGTGTGGCCCCTCAAATTTAGCCACCTCGTGTCTCACATTTTTTAAAAAATTCGCTAAAAATCTATTTATGATCAGAATGAGCTTAAATTTAAAATATATGTATATGGGGGATTTCATGTCAAGTGAACCAACTTTTGAAATCGATGTCTTCCGATCGGGATGAAATTTGCACCAAGGTTAGCTCTATTAGATAGTAACTCAGACACAATTTTTCAACAACATCGGTCGAGAACTCTCTGAGTTATAGGGGGTAAAATTTTGACAATTTGGTCAAACAGGGGTTTTTTCTTATCCATGTAACTTATTACCTATTGTTCTTAGCAAAATGTGTTCCAAATAGTATAGATAGCTATTTCTTCGATCTTTCGAAAAAAAATATTTAAAAAAAAAATAAAAAATTTTTAATATTTTTTTTCCGAAATCAAAAACTTTTTTGACTTTTTTTTAAAATACGCTATTTTTTTTATTTTTTTTTTTTTCTTAAAATAAAGTTTAGATATTTTCCTTGAACACCTACTTGGTCGCTTAGTGGGATGCGAGTGGGATATCTATCAAAATAAATATTTTGTAACTCAAAACATAAAATTTTTGACTTTTTTTGCAAAATCAAAAACTTTGTTGACTTTTTTTTTTCAAAATGGACCCTTTTTTAATCTTTTTTTTTAGGTCAAACAAAAGCTTAGATATTATCCTTGAAGACCCTTTTGGTCGCTTAGTGGGATGCGAGTGGGATATCTATCAAAATAAATATTTTTTAACTCAAGACTTACAATTTTTGACTTTTTTTTTTGCAAATACGATTTTTTTTCCAAATGGGCCCTTTTTTTAAAATTTTTTTTGTAGTCAAAAGAAAGCTTAGGTCCATTCCTTTAAGATATTTTTAGTCCCTTAGTGGGATGCGAGTAGGATATCTATCAAAATAAATATTTTGTAACGCAAGACATACAATTTTTTAATTTTTTTTTGCAAAATCAAAATTTTTTTCCAATATGGGCCCTTTTTTAATTTTTTTTTTTGCTCAAAAGAAAGCCTAGGTCCATTCCTTTAAGATATTTTTAGTCCCTTAGTGGGATGCGAGTGGGATATCTATCAAAATAAATATTTTGTAACGCAAGACATACAATTTTTTAATTTTTTTTTGCAAAATCGAAATTTTTTTCCAATATGGGCCCTTTTTTAATTTCAAATTTCATCCCGATCGGAAGACATCGATTTCAAAAGTTGGTTCACTTGACATGAAATCCCCCATATATAGTCCTTGAGAAGATATACAAAAATAAGCTTACATAATTATGTATATTACCTCTTTGAGTTGAAGAGATATTTAGGTCTATTTATTTTTTTTAATTTTGCTCGATCTTTTTTTTGGTTTTTTGGATATGGCGGGCCTACGGAGGGCCAATTCTTTTTTTTTTTTAAAAAACAGAAATATTGGCGATAAAATTCTAAACAAAATAAAGTAAAAACAAGTAAGAAAGTATGGTCGGTCAAGCCCGACCATATAATACCCTACACTAAGTAAAAGAGCAAAAAAAATTTTTCTTTTAAAATTTCATTAATTTATATTTTTGAGTGATTTTCGGAAGAGGGCCTTATATGGGGGCTATGACCAATTATGGACCGATCACCATGAAATTAGGTCGTGTGATTTATGTGTATATTAAAGTTAACTATGTTGAATTTTGTGTGTTTACCAACATTTTTAAGCGATTTATGCACGTTAAAGTGATTTTAGGAAGCGGGTCTATATGGGAGCTATGACTAATTATGGACCGATCGTAACAAAATTTGGTGACATGAATTTTGTGTATATAAAACTTATTTGGAGCGGAATTTGTGGAGATACATATATAAATTAAACATTTATGACCGATAAAGTCCAATTTCGGGAGGACATTTGTATGGGGGCTAGGTGAAATAATGGACCGATTTCAGCCAGTTTCAATAGCCTTGGTCCTTGAGCCGAAAAAATAATATGTATCAAATTTCATCGAAATATCTTCAAAATTGCGACCTGTACTCTGCGCACAAGGTTTACATGGAAAGCCAGCCAACCAGACGGACGGACGGACGGACATCGCTTAATCGACTCAGAAAGTGATTCTAAGTCGATCGGTATACTTTAAGGTGGGTGTTAGACTAATATTTTTGGGCGTTACAAACATCTGCACAAACGGATAATAGCCTCCCCACTATGGTGGTGTAGGATATAACAACTCCCTGACAGTTATCTCGTCTTTATAAAAAGTTGCACTAATCCATTATTTTTTTGTAGAAACAAATTTTGTTTGGAAATATGTATACAATTTTTATATGATTCGGAAAGATAACTTCACAGAAAAAAGTTTCAACATAAATATTATGATTCGAATTCATTGATTTCAATTCATAACATTTATAAATAATTTCTTAAATAGTATGATTTTTTTAATATTTTATGTTTTGAAATAAAATCTAGAAGGCTTGAAAAATATAATTTCAATTTTATTTTTATGTTGTTCAAAAATGTTTGAAATTTTTCATGGAAAATTTTTAGTTTTTTTATGATTGTCAGCTACAAAATGATATAAAAAGCTCGAAAATGATTAAATTGATTTAAGAGGATGAAATGCTTTTATATTTATGAATGTTTTATTATGTTTAATGATAATTTTTAAGTTTCAGATATTCTCCTTTTTATCTTAAAATATTGGCCAATATATGGCTATTATGCAAATATTCTTGCACTAATTCATTATATAATACAATTATAATGCAATTTATTAAAAAAATTAAGTAAAAAAGCAAAAATTTGCGTCATGTAAAATTTTATAATATTTATGAACATGTTCTTATTTTGAATGAAATAAGTTTGGGGAAAAAAAGTCAAGTTCGATTAAACATAATAAAAGCGTAGAAAACATAATAACCCCCAGACCTATCCAAACTTGGCCATTTTAAACAAAAAATTTTAGGTTTCAGTAAAAAATTATAAAAATGCAAAGCACCGGTCCTCGAAAGAATTCCATATTTGTATAACCCTATATCTTATTTAAAGATATACAAAGTTTTCTTACTATTACGCAGTAAATAACGTCATGGTAGGCAATTTTCTAAAAAATCTGTATTTGGAACACATTTTCGCCTTTTTAGGAATTTCGCTATTTAAAAATAAAAAAATTCAAAAATTATAAAGCCATTGATTTACGGATACTTGGATCTACATAATTTCCAAATTTTGTTATGATATCTTTAACCGTAAAATCTTACATTAATTCAAATTTTATATTTTTATTCGTGGAAAATCACCATATTACAATATTTTTAGTTTTTAAGGTAAATGACGCCCGAAAAATTTATAATTACTTTTACCAAAATATCAATCTTCAAGTCCTAAGATTTTCACCAAATACCAAATATTTATATAAAAAGCTTATACTTACTCTTCAGAAGGTCCAAAAACCTCGCCCACTTTATCATATATTACATTCATACCGATCGTAAGACATCTATTTCAAAAGTTGGTTAACATGAAATCCTCCATATATTTAACAAAATTTTATTTTGTTTAAAAATCGTTTCTTATACCAATGATTTTTTTCAAATTTTTAGCTTGTATTTTGAAGTACTTGTACAATATAAATTTATTCAAAGTATTGGCCATTGTTAGCTATGAACTTTTCCCATTTTTCTGGCAACATATGTATGTATTCCGAGCCAAAAGAACAGCTCACATTTAGAAGATTACTCTGTTCTGAATTGAAGCGTTCCCAGAGAGAGCGTTCGGCATCGATCAAAACAAATAGTAGTAGGACGGGCCAACAGGTTGTAACATGTATTACGACATGTAGCAGAGCGTTTTCATGATCAAATATTACGGTTTCATGTCTAACCGCATATTGTTGGCATTTTTCGGCCAATTCTCGCTTCAAACTAATCAACTGCGCAAAAAATTTCTTCGGGACTATATACAATCCTTATATTATCCGGAAAGATAACTTAATGCAAAAGCGTGTAAAGAAAAATTTGGCTCACTTAGGCGGACATACCACCCCACAGTCCTATCCAAACTTGGCCAATTTTAAAAGAAAAATTTCGGTTTGAGTTAAAAAGTCTAAAAAGGCAAAGCACCGCTCCACGAAAAAGCTTCATATTTGTATAACCCCATATGTTTTTTAAATACCTACTAAGTATTTTTACTATCATACAGTAAATAACTTCACAGTAGGCACTTTTCTAAAAAAAACTCAGTTTTTGGAACACATTTTCCCCGTTTTAGTAATTTCAGTATTTGAAAATAAAAAATTTCAAAAATTTTTAAGTCTATATTGGTTCCCAATTTTGTTATGTTATCTTTAATTGTTAAAATTTTACATTAATTCAAAATTTATATTTTTCTTCGTGGAAAATCACCATATAATTTTTTTTTGTTTTTAAGGTAAATGAAGTCCCAAAATTTTATAAAATTATTTAATTTTACTAAAATATCAATCCACAAGTCATAATGTTTTCAACAATATCAAATACTTATACAAAAAGCCTTTATTTACTCCTCAGAAGTTCCACAAACCATTTTAACAATTAAAGATAACATAACAAAATTTGGAACCAATATAGACTAAAATGTCCTTAAATGGCATTAGAATTTTTGAAATTTTTTATTTTCAAATACTAAAATTTCTAAAACGGGGAAAATGTGTTCCAAAAACTGAGTTTTTTTAGAAAAGTGCCTACTGTGACGTTATTTACCATACGATAGTGAAAATACTTAGTACGTATTTAAAAAACATATGGTGTTATACAAATATAGAGCTTCTTCGTGCATCGGTGCTTTGCCTTTTTAGAATTTTTTACTTAAACCGAATTTGTTTTTTAAATTGGCCAAGTTTGGATAGGATGTCCGTTTAAGTGAGCCAAGTTTTTCTTTACACGCTTTTGCATTAAGTTATCTTTCCGGATCATATAAAAATTATAGTCCCGAAGAAATTTTTCTTCTACAAAAGAAAAAATATAGACCTTCTCAAGGACTATTTATATTCCAAATTTCAGCTCATTCGGATCATAAATCGATTTTTGGCGATTTTTTTAAAAAAATTGAGACCCGAGAAGACCAACTTTGAGGGGCTACGTACTTGCCCCCATTAGCGATAGGAAGCTGAACAAACGTAAATCAACTCAATATCTCCCACGATACCGAATTATTTTCAAAAAAAATAATTTTTAAACCACTGCGCTGCGTTCGTTAAAGGTATGCAGCTCATAACAGATAGGACCCTTTTGGTCCCACCAAATACAGATAATTAACTTAGTGCCTAGGATATTTGACTTTGGTGTCTATTCGGCTGGTTGGTCGGGCTTTGCATTCAATCTCTTACGCTTCGGGTTATCGTAATGGATATCATAATGTATTGATGCAAAACCGATTTTCTTTGTCTGCTTTTGGATGAATCATGCAAGCAGCAAACGTTTTGAAATTGGTGATTGAGTAGCTTTCAATGATTTTGCAAACTCTTATTGAATTTGAAATTTCATGTCAAAATATTATAAGAACAGCCAGTTAGTAATAGTAGATTTACATCCAAGATATTTTCATTATGCATTGTATCCGGACAAGTTTTGCTTTGGTGATCTTCATCCCCTTGGATTCGCGCCTGATTGTTTTTTCTTTTCATCACTGTGCAGAACTCAATAGGGTCATGTCTTCAATGACGATTCCATATATTATACCCAGTACTTTAGTGAATTGTGTTAAAGCTATTTTTCCGTTTTAGAAATGAGAATTCTGCAAGCAATAATATAAAGGTTTAAGTCTTCTTCCATTGATTTTCGCATATAATAATACTTAAGTTACATCAAGCAATTTAAAACTAAAAAAACAGTTTCTGCTAAGGGTTACAAAAGTAGCAGCATTAAGTGGCTTAAGATCAAAGCTTTTTGAGCGGGAAATAAAATGATTTATTTACAATAAATACTAAACACTTATCATAAGACTGCAATAAATTTAATCTAAAAAAAACTTTCTTTTAAGCCTTCCCAGTAAATACAAAAAAAGGTGATAAACCATCCTTTGTAATACTTTCACTTTTAGAACAACATTTGTTCTTAAAACCCGGTTACCTTTAGTTACCAGCTTAAAATCATCTTCAATAGATTGTGACATAATCTTAATGTATGAGTATCATTGTATCATATTGCATTTACCCAGCCAAACCATTGTCACTGTCATATAAAAACAACACTGATTAAATAAAACCTTTTTTCAAATTTGTTCCTTTTTTTACGTAAACTAAGTAGTGATAAACATCACCCTTCTTTTGCCAGGCATTTAACTTAACAACCCAAGTGATTATTTAACAATTGAAACTGAATTTATTGTATAAATTTGTGTACAACATCATCTGCCTCTTGAAATAAAATAACTCCACATTTTGTTAATATAATACTGACAATTTTCAAAATCCATTAGAGCATAAACTTAATGTTAAATAAGCAGGATCAACTTAATGCGCCTCAATGATTTTTGTTCTTCTCTCTAGACAGGCACACTATCTGCTATATGAATCTTTAACACACAAAATATAAAATAAAAGAGAAATAAAACATTTAGGGGTTTTTTCAAATGACAACAATTTGTTTAGAAATCTAAAATGCTAAAGAAAATATTGGCAAAGAAACGAACTACATACATAAATAAATTTTGAAATATAACAATAATAAAACCTACAAATAAGTATGACACAAAAGGTGACAATGTCGTTTTAAGTATTTAACGCACCACAAAACATTTCTATATGTGACATTCAATTCAATTTTCCACAGAACCAAATAAAAAACACAAGATAAAGAAAATTCTATACAAGTAAAGTACTTTTGTTGTCGTTTTGTTGATTAGGTTGATGTTTTGTTTAAATTCTTAATCCTGTTTGGATTTAGAGAGCAGCCAGGCAGTAGCTTTAATTCCAAACAGCCACAGGCAACATGTTGAGCCCTCATTTCTTTTATTATTTTTATCTGTGACAAACAATTGTCATCATCATCATTTGCTAAATAAAGAAAAGGCCTCATATTTGGTTTTATTTTAAGAGCTAAAAGTACAAAATGGCAATTATTATTAAGGATTTTGATAAAAATCCTGTTTTTGGAAAAATCTGTTTATATTTGTTTAAAAATTTACATACTTGTGGATATATGTACATATAAACAAAATATACTTATATGCATTTTATTTTATAGGGATTTAAAAATATGCTGAAATAAAGCATTGTGTATGCACTTTAACTTCCCTAATGTTATTTTAGGATTATTGAAATTTCTATGTTGTTTAATTTCATTTCTATTAAATCCCTTTTCCTTTGACAGGGGTTTGTTCTTTTTAGCAAAACAGCGTTTTGTCAAAACATTTTTATGATGGCTTCTATTTTGTTAAATAAACATTTAATTGTTTTTGTTTAATTTAAACTTTTGTTGCTAGTCTTTTTATTGCTTTCAAATGTTTGTCATACATCAATCAGGATTAGGACGAGTTTTGTTTAAATTTTGCATATGCATATGCTTGAATTTCAATTATTGAAATTCAAAAGCAATTTATTTTTTTAACTGCCTGAAAATTTTATTTTAAATTTTTAAATGAAATTTACTGAGTGATTTCCATACAAATTTGCTACAGGAATTTTCAAAATCATACTCAAAATTCAAGATAATGATCGTTTCGAAATCTGATTAATCCTATCGAAACTTATTGCTTTTGTTGTCGGTAATGAGTTCTCTCGATTTATATCGAGCTTTCTCAGATTTCACACTATTCGAGTTGTTGTAGATGGGATCTCATCGAACGAGTTCAAGATTAATTCAGATTAAACTGCAAGGTTCCGTTCTTTATCCAACTCTTTTCTATGGGTGATGTAAATATTAAAGAAACGGAATTGAATGCATGAGAATTCAGTGTGATGTTCGCTAGATAAAACACATTTTTCAAGTGTCGAAAGTAGAATTCAAGTACATCGGTTTTACTTCATCTGATCTCCTTATTATTCAAACCACTTAAATCCGACCCATAATGGAATATAACTCTCATAATGGAATATAACTCTCATAATGGAATATAACTCTCATGTGCTTCAAAGTCTATTTTGGAGTTACTCGACCGCGTACAGGCGAGGGCGAAGGTGCTTATCGGTAGCAGTAGGGTATCTAGCTCTATTGATTCTCTGGTGCATCTTCACAATGTTGGTTGTGTTTCACTGTTTTTATATTCTGGTGAAATTAAGGAACTTGTTCCCGATATTCGTAGTTTCTAATGAAATACACGTTCATTTGCTAAAATTAACTTATTGTGATTGAATAAATTGCTATGAATACAATACAATTTTTTAGAACAGTTAAAATACAATTTTTATTAACTTTAGTAGAATATTGAAAATCTAATTTATCAATCAAACCAGATACAATTTGAACAAAATCATTATTTTCATATTGATGAATTCGATAATCATTATTATTGTCACATTTAGGGCGGGGTTTTGATCTGATGATCAAATGTCAAGTAATTATCACATTGCTAATCTATAAATAATCTAACGTTAATCCACTTTGATGTTTTTGGTTATAGTTTAAACTTCGTAATATTGCCATACATAACGTCAGAAAATGTCACATTTTTATGTTAAAATAGTGAGTAAAATATGAATAAGTAGAAGAAAGCTGTAGCTGGTTTTGTGTTGGAAAAATAAAATGGAAAAAATCCAAAAAGCTAATTAAAACAAAAAATCTATTTAAATAATATATTCTTAAGTCTCTTAAATCGTCCTTACTACTGGAACTGTCCATTTTTTTATGTTTTCCTACACAAATATTTTTTCACCAGCTATTTGTACTTTCGGTTTTATTGCAGAGATTATTGAGCGATTAAACTAGGAAATAAAACAAAATAATATACAACCCAAAAACAACATCCGTAGCTTAAACTTAATTTAATCTCCAAGCTTCTGGTCAAAAACACTCTTGAGGGCATTGCCCGAAGATTAATCGGTTTTTACACATGCACAATTTCTCTCAGGAAATGTTTTAAGACGGTGAATATTTAACAAAAGCCTTCAATAGTCAATTACTTTTTAAATCCAATACATTATCTAATAAAGCTGACTCTGGTATAAACCAGTTGTCAGCACTTATATCCCACCACGAGCCAAATAATACGAATGTCAATGTAATCATAGTAAGTAGCTGCTCAGATAAAAGAAAATTAAAATGTCATTCCTCACTTTGTCTGACCAAAAATTTTGGTTGGAAAAAAATTGGAACAATCGAAATCGTTTTTCCAAATAATACGTTGTGAAAAATATTAGGATGATGACGTTAACTGGTGGCGCAACAGCTTTTAAATTTAGATATGCATTTACACGCAGAGAAAAAATATAGTTGGACATGGTTACTGTAACCATTTCAATATTGTTACAAGTTTTTTAACTATATTATAGTCACAGTAACCATTTACATGATTGTGGTAACCATAATATGGTTAATTTACGATTCACATGACAAATATATGTTTGTGGCAACCATTCATATGATGAAGGACTTATGGTGCTCTCGGATTAAGGCTTATCATAATCTGAGAACAACATATTATTATAAAATTATTCATCATGGTTACCGCAAACA
This sequence comes from Calliphora vicina, assembly GCF_958450345.1. NCBI lineage: Eukaryota > Metazoa > Arthropoda > Insecta > Diptera > Calliphoridae > Calliphora > Calliphora vicina. Next base: position 111,912,573 of record NC_088781.1, on the reverse strand, counting down.
TATATTTGTTTACTGTAACCATATATATGGTTGATACAATCAAGAGAATCGTAAATTAACCATATTATGATTACCACAATCATGTAAATGGTTACTGTGACTATAATATTGTCAAAAATCTTGTAACACTATTTAAATGGTTATAGTAACCATGCCCAATTATATTTTTTCTCTGCCTGTATAAATACAAAAAAAATCAGTTTTTCCAAAAACTAGCCATTAAATAATTCTTTTTGAATTTTGATCTAATAAAAATTGGTCAAAAATGTTTAATGTTATTAAAAATTCCTCAGACCTTTAAAGTGTCCCCAACCACTTGAACACGAAATGTAGGAAAAATATTTCTTTATGTTTTTTATCAGGACATACGACGGGATAAAAATATAAAAAAATGTGTCAATATCTCCCATAGTTTTTCCGTACCTGCGATTTAAATTTTAAATGTACAGAATTATGTTGCACAAATAGTTCTAAATATACACAGAAAGTTTTACAAAGACCGACTAACGCTAACCCTTAAATCGTGAAAGTCAAAAGTAAAATTTTGCAATATTTGCAATATTGCTAATAAAAACCTAATGAAATATTGTATATTTTTTATGAAGCTTTTGAAAAATATAGAAATTAACAATTAAATTCACCTAGGACTAAATTAACCCCAGACTTTTAAAACCATAAAAAACTCTGTATATTTGAATAGACCTAAACTTGATTAAATTTGTGTTTTAGGAAATTGTAGATTAACTCTTTCTGAACACCGAAACAATTTGACCCACCATTTTTTTTAAATTTGTTAGTTCATTTAATGCTAAGAAATATTATAATTAACGCTATGCTAATTTACAGTGCTTTCACGGTTTTAAAAGTTTATGATTAGTTTGGAAGCAGGTGCGTTTAATGGTTAATTTATGGAACAAGTTTTTGCAGTGGTAATAAATTGATTCATAGAGACTTATAATAGGTACATGATAAGTTATAGAACAGTGCTAATGGATGTAAAATGTAAAAACCATCACAACTGATGGTGTATCTTTTGAACTCGGTTTTTTGTATTTCATAAGTTGAACAAGGTTTTTTTTGCTTCGAAAATTTTGAATTTTGTGCCAACAAATCGTCATATGCTGGAAGTTTTGCTTTGCTTCTTTAATTGGGAAAAAGTGCCGCTGAAGCACACACAAGTGGTAACTTTGAAAAAGATCGGCCAGGCCAGCCAAAAATGTTTGAATACCAAGAATTGGAGGCATTTCTCCACGAAGGTTCTTGACAAACTCAACACGAGCTTGCAAAATTATTGGGAGCTACTCAAGCCGCAGCAAGATTCATCCAAAAGCTGGGAAATTGGGTACCATTCGATTTGTAGCCTAGAGACATTGAAAGACGATTTCGCTTGTCCGAACTGCTGCTTGGACACTACAAAAGAAAATCATTTTTTGACCGAATCATTATTTGCGATACAAAATGGATGCATTATGATAACCCGAAGCGTAAGATATCGTATATGAAGCACGGCCAACAAGCAGCATCGAAACTAAATCCAATTGTCCATGGGGCTAAGATAATGCTGCTGAAATCTGCACAGACCACAACAGGGAACCTGTACCGAACGCAACTGATTCGCTAGAAGAGAGTATTGGCTGAAAATCGCCCAGAATATGCGGCCGGTCATGAAAACGTGAAATTCCATCATGACAACACTCGGCCACATTGTGTAATACCTGTTAAAAAGTGGTTGGAAAGTTTTGCCTCTGTCAACTGAGTATCCGATATTGGCTTGATTGTTCTTAGTCTCAAAGAATGAGCAGTTCTTTTGTCTGGGAAGCCATATGCAGCCAGAAACGGGAAAAGGTTTTACCTAACAATGCCCAATACTTTGAATAAATTTATATTGTACAAATGTTTCAAAATAAAAGCTAATTAATTTAAAACATACTGAATTTTTGAACAGCTTTAAAGTGATGTTAGGGATTTTCAAAAAATTGCAGATTTAGGGACATAGGTAAATCGAGAGGTAGTTGTTATGAATCGATGTATAGGGATGTGAAAATATATATAGGATGTATCGTTGGGCGTTACAAACATCAGCAGAAACTCATAATATCCGTCTAGTTACACCTTGCAATAAAAAAGGTTTTTTGTTATGTTCTTAAGATAAATAACACACTTCCTTTAATATCAAACTTTTACTATTACAATATATCTCTGATAAAGATAATCATTTCAGAACTATCTTGTTGTTCTATTTTTAATCCCTAAAGTTTTTCTTTATACCAAAAATCCTCTCAACCACAAATGTGAAATTTTAATAATGTAGATTAAAATGATCTTTATCAAGAAGCAGATGCCCTCCTTCTTCTTCAGCAGTAAAAGGATCTTTCAAATCCTGTATTTTTTTAATAAACATTGCGGTTTTCTTTACAATTGTATTTTTTTTGTTGCACTATTTGTATAAATATTATCTTGGCAAAAAATTTTAAAATCTTTGTTACAAAATTACTTAACAAAATACTTGTATACACCTAACAATGGATGAATGATAAGAAGGCAGAATTACTTTCTCACCTTACAAAAGATAAAGTTTATAAAATATATAAAAGAAACAATTTTCTAAATTGAAATCCCAGATGAAGAGAATTTAGTAAAAGAATAACAAGCAAAAAGTAAATATTTTTATTTGATTTTCTTTGTTGAAAATAAATATTAAAGTACCTATATTGAACTGGTATTATGAGTTGGTGCAGATGTTTGCAATATAGGGAATAAAGTGGGCAATAAAAAATGTAATTGATGGGAAAGTTGGTCTAAGTTAGAAATTTCATGTTCCTGCAAGCTTTATCTTCCATTTTCACTTATCTAGAGAAATTTCAGTAGATCAAAATCAGTATAATCTTAATAGAAACAGCTGATTTTCGTGCTGATATTTGACCACATTTTATTTTGAAGCAGGTGAAAAAGTCCTCAGTTATGATAAATTTTAATAATTTTAAGCTCTTCAATTTACAAAAGATTGACAACATCATGTAGTTGTAGTTAGTTCAGGGCTTATTTTGAACTCAAATCCTCTTAACAGAATTTTCTCAAGTGATACATGACCCCGACTAATTTCATAATGCAATGTTCCACAATTTAAGGTGTAGCTAATACAAATATTGCACAAATGTTTAAACCTTCATAATTCTTTTTGCCATACATAAATATGTAACAATTGTTAGAACAAGTAAAATGCAAAATCTTTTATTCCTAAAAATATGCAATATGATGATACCGATGATGACAAGGGGTGATTAAGCCTGTCAACAACCTACTGTGATATTGAGTGTTGTATGTCAAAAAAAAAAGATACAGAGGATTTGCAACTGACATACAACAATAGCAGAAACCTCAACTGTATGAATACTTTGAATCAAAACCTTTTATATAGAATGGTAATTGAAAATTTGATTCGTTTTGGTATGTGTAACAAGGAAACAAACTAGAAATTCAAAAACAATTGTTGTTATTTTGTGGTATTATATAAGTACAAATAAAGGAGGGAGACAAAAAGTAAATCCTTAAACAACTGACAAAATATTGCACAATAAAGCAGGCTGTTGTAGACTATTTACCCACTGTCAGGCAGACGGACTTATGAACAGATTAACATACATCTAGAATAAAATATACAGACAGTTTTAACAAAGATAGACATGTTGTTCCTGGTAACAAGGATATGCGGGCAACAATTACATATTGATTTATTTTAGATACGCTAATACTCTGAAAAATAAAGGTTGCATACCCAAAAGGGCGAGAAGAGAAAGATATTGTATCACTACAGCAAAAGAAAAAAAAATAAGATAAAACAACAAGTACCCAACAACTACAAGGATTACATACATATTGTAACAAAATATTGTTTGTATTTAACAACTGTCTGTCTAACTGTTGTTTTCTTTTCATTCAACTAACCAACTTTCCTGGCGGCTGTCTACTTATCTACCTTTCACTCTTGTTGTTGAGTGTAAAATTGCAATTTGATGGACAGATTTCACTAACATTTCTAAACAAATACTTACTATTAAAAATATTCCACCTTTGCAATATAATTTTTCTCCTGATACCAACCTTTAAATCTATACAATCGATACAGTCTATTTTACTGCAAACTCTGACACACACACCTTGTCATCATTTCCCAACAATAGAGATTTTAGAAATTTCATTTGTACCGTATAAAAACAATTTTAATTGTTATCACACGCAATTTGTAATTTAATGAAAACAAACGAATTATTTGTAAAGTCTACCAAAAAATGTGAAAAGTAGCAAACGATTCCTTAACATCCCATCTCATGACCTACTGTTTGTAAAATAACAATGAGATTTTCTAAAACCCTCAAAAAAAACAAAAATTGTATTTATCGATTGGCAAAAATTGTTTTATCTTTTGTTAGTAATCTCTTAACTCGGCAACAATAATAAGTAGTTATGTACTTAGATATTTTGTTAACCCTTTGCAGATGGGTGTGACCAAATAGAGTTCTTGTTTAAATCTTATCGGCAGTTATATACAAATTTTAAAAAATTTTACTTATTCAAGGTGAGACAGTCAACGAATTTGACAGATCCCATGAAGTTCATAACATTCTTCTCATTATGGGGCAAAATAAGTGCCTAATATGATCTTATTCATCCACTTTATTTCCTTTTTTATACCCTACACCACCATAGTGGGGAGGGTATAATGCGCAGGTGTTTGCAACGCCCAAAAATATTAGTCTAACACCCACCTTTAAGTATACCGATCGATATACTTAGAATCACTTTCTGAGTCGATTAAACGATGTCCGTCCGTCTGGTCGGCTGGCTGGCTGGCAATTTTGAAGATATTTCGATGACATTTGGTACATATTACTTTTTCGGCCCAAGGACCATGCCTATTGAAACTGGCTGAAATCGGTCCATTATTTCACCTAGCCCCCATACAAATGTCCTCCCGAAATTGGACTTTATCGGTCATAAATGTTTAATTTATATATATATCTCCACAAATTCCGCTCCAAATAAGTCTTATGTACACAAAATTGATGTCACCAAATCTTGTTACGATCGGTCCATAATTAGTCATAGCTCCCATATAGACCCGCTTCCGAAAATCACGTTAACGTGCATAAATCGCTTAAAAATGTTGGTAAACACACAAAATTCAACATAGTTAACTTTAATATAGACATAAATCACACGACCTAATTTCATGGTGATCGGTCCATAATTGGTCATAGCCCCCATATAAGGCCCACTTCCGAAAATCACTCAAATATATAAATTATTGAAATTTTAAAAGATGTTTTTGCTCTTTTACTTAGTGTAGGGTATTATATGGTCGGGCTTGACCGATCATACTTTCTTACTTGTTCTTAACTACAAGTAAGTAGTAGTTTATTATGTTTTATTTCCAGATATGACTATCCTGTAAACATTTTTAGGGACCATTTTTGATTTGTCATATTTTCAGTTCAAGGAAAAATATTGCCGGCGTACAGAAAAGACCTGAAAGAAAGGTCACAATATCATCAATATATTGTCCTCCAAGACACTATAATTCTTCACTATGTCCAATGTATTATAGCAGCTGTCGGTCATAATGCCCAACACACATACCGGGACTCTCGCCTTACTATTCCTAGAAAGAGACAACTTTTAGAAGCAATATCGTCTAACAGAATAAATGCAGAACTTAGACCCTACTAAGAAAATAGAATATAGTCTGTGGAAGACTGTTAAACAAATGCAATCCCCTATACATCACCAAAATTGTGAATGGGCATAGGATGCAACTGAAATAGTCGTGACATTCGATAAGGACTTATAGAATGTGTTTATGTGGTATCTTGTGATACTTCTACCATAATTAATGAGATGTTTTCCGGTTCTCTACCATGAAGACAGCAGTCATAGGTCTCAAAGCAGGAACATTTCCTGGTATAGATAAAATCATTTCCACAATGATAAGTAACCTGCCTAACTCAGCTCTGAAATTTATATTGTGTAGTATCAGGTTTGGCAAGCTCATCAGTCTCTGAATGTTTTTGTATTCTGCGATGCAGAGAATCCTATAGCATCTCCGGCTAGAAACCTTGCGTAGCATTAGCATCGTGCAATGTTTTCGTTAACGAGTGACTTAATATGATTGCAGATATTATATTTTCATTGAGAAAAAATCGCAAGCGAATTTCTGAATTTACTAGAAGATACTACTATAAAGTTTCGGAATATAATGTGGTTTTTGAAGATCCTAAAAATAAAAATAATAATATCTATTCATTTAATCTAATAAGTAAAGTATAAGAGTGAGATCGAAAAAAACATAAGAGAAATGTTTCCTTAAAACTTTTAACCCAAGTATTAATTGATTTTTTTTTCAATTACCTAGTAGTTATCCAAGTTATCAAGTACTTCAGTTATTATCTGATTAAAATGAGTGACGTGAAAAAAGTGCGTTATAAAATGATTAAATATTTGTATCAAAACCAAGGTCTGTCGTCAAACTATTTCCAATGTTAATAAACAGTATCGGGAGAACTTGTCCCTTGATAGAAAACCTGGTTCAGGTAGAAGGAGTTGTCTGTATGATGTTTCTAATGCCAATAAATAGAAAGCATTTTCAAAAGGGCTCCCAGCATATCCGGAAGGAAAGCAGCTCGCTTAGCTTAGTACTCGGACTATTTGGAAATACGGAAATTGAAGTCAAGTTTTAAAAAAAATATGCTGCATAAGTAATGATGAATGTTTTGGGAAATTTGTCGCAGCTTCCGGGTCAATATTTTTAATTTGCTGATGCTCGGGGTAATGTTGTAGAAAAGTTTAGGACCCAAGAACAGAAAATTTTGCCAAAAAGTTCTGGGTACGGCAAGCAATATGCAGTTGCGGCAAAAGAATCCAAACGTTTGTTACAAAGGGCTCCATAAATACTGAAATGTACAAAGTTTACAAAAAGGATGCATCCATTCATTAGACTTCTTAATCTGTCCACTTATTTTTGGCCTGATTTGGCATCCTGTCAATATGGTAAGCAGTTCAATGTGGTATTTATACCAAGAGAGACAAATCCTCCAAACTGCCTGGAGCTAAGGCCAGTGAAGAGATATTTGGCTCTTGTTAAAAGAGAAAAAGCACAAAAAAGGTGACCAAAAGTGTGGGAGATTTTAAATGGAGATGAACTACCCGTTCGAACAAAGTACTATAAAAACCTTAATGGAAAAGTTTCATAAATTCATCACTGTTGATTAGAACTATAATAACACTGTACACCAAAAAATAAAATTACAATGTCCGACCAATAAATTTTGATAGAGGAGACAAAAAAAATACACGTGTGTTTACATCTGAATTTCATTTGAGGGAGGGTCAAAGTTTCCCAACTCTGGCACATTCTTATTGTTAATCGGCATAAGAAACCATGTTATCCTTACATTTTAGGTATAAAATGTGTTCAGCAAATTTATGTAAAATGTTACGCAAAAAATGAGCAAAAGACACCATTAAAACAAGGATTTAAAATATTATCCGTGAAATTTTACTATAAGTCCCTGAATAAACCTAAACGGAAAATTCAACCAGAAAGTCAGAAATAAGACACAAAAAAAGAGAAGCTTAAGGTTAATTTCGCATTTATTAAAAATTTTATTTTAAAGTACCCCAAAAATTTACCATGAAAAAAGTAGTTCAAATTTAACTAATAAATATTATTTTACCTTCGATAGCAAATTTGGATAGGAAGTATTCATTACTTAAATTTTTTTAGCTCTAGGCAATTCCACTTTATTACCATACCATGTCCAGCATATTTCAGCGACTAATAAGTCGATGATTTTGTTGTAAAGTGTAATAATATTTTTTGAAAGTTGTAATAATAATTTCAATCAAATAAAAAAACTAAAACTTTTAGTAGAGTGGTTTCTTTTCTATTAATACTTATGTATGTTAATATTTTTTCGATCCCACTCCTTACTTATTAACAACAATTTCAAAGATAGACTTGAAGTACAACTCCAAAATGTACTTAATTCTCCTTATGCCCTGAAGAATTAGGAATGGGTAGAAAGACTGTATAATGAAGATATCCTTCCTGTCCTTCTATCCATGTCAACAAAAGGTCTGGAAGTGAAACAGTCCATGTTGTTGAGAACCTAATAATGTCGCGTGTGAGTGGATCGTTAGTAATCCAGCTACGATTGACTTGGAAGCCAACAATTACTACCGTAAATCGCGAGATGTCAATAACAAAGACCGATACAAGACTCTCCGAAATGGAAAAGTTATGCATACCAACGTGTAGCAAATTATGCCCTCTTTTCAAAAATGAACAAAATTTTTAAGAATTAAAAAAATTATGGAAGACTTTTTTCAAAAAAATATGGAAATAAAAAATGGTAGCTGATTTTTTTTGGAAAATTTAAATTTTTAAAATGCAATAAAAGTTTTGTTTATGAATCGTTTATAATAATATTTTACACTTATAAACTTTTGATCCAAATCCAAAAATGAAAAAGATATTTGTAAATTGTTAATGGTAAACCCACAATTTACAAAAAACTTTTCAAAAATCCCAGAATTGGGATTTTTTGATTTTTGGATCTATTGAAGGCACCAAGTTCGGGGCTATGAAATCCCTTTGCGCAGTATTGAAGAACATATTGGGACATAAAAAACATTTCTTAGTTTTTTGAAAGCTGCTATGCGATTAAAGAAGATGGTATCTAAATTTGAAATTTACATAAAAAATAGGTCTACTTCAGAAGGCTCTGGACGAATTTTGACATTATTTTGCTTTTATAATATTTCCTGAGATGTTATCTTTCAGAAAAATATAAATACATTATTTATCTTTTTATTCTCTTCTGTATAATTTAAAATTAATGTAAGTACTCTTTTCGTTCGAATACACATAACTTTTAAGTCAGTCAAGGCTTTTAAACAGTGTTTTCTTATGATTATTAATAAATTTGTTGTTAATTCAAAAAAGACACTACAGGATAGAAATTTGGATAAAAATTGGATCCGTTATTAACAAAAAAGTTGACCAAGGTAGGTAAAAAACATAAAATTTTACTTTTCAAATGAGAATAACTCATAAAGTGTAAGAGATACTAATATATGGCTCAAGCTATGTTTTTTGTAGATCTAGTCCAGTATATTCCATATATATAAAAATCTTTTAAATCGGATCGTAAACATCATTGGCATCAATTTTTGATAGACCCGAAGTGCACCACTTTGGGTCATTGTGGCTCGGCGCCCCCTTTGTGTTATAAAGCCAAATTTAAAACTTAAATTTATAAATACCTCCTCTAATAAAATTGGTCTAGTCGTATAGAAGTATTTCCACTTTTTTTCTCAGTTCCCCCATAGATGGATTATACTTTGGCGTCTATTTTAATGAGTTACGCATAAAATCATTTTGTAATCAAATTCCAGTTTAGAATTGTTATGCCCTAAGAAATATTTTGAAAAATTAAATCAAAATGTTCAGTACATTTATTGCGGCACATTCACCAATCATTAAAAATCCCTTAGAGGGTTAATACAATTACAACTCTCTTACATCAGTCAGCATCCGTAAATGAAATTTGATTTTAATTTTTTTAAAGCCTACCAACAAATACAATAGAAAATCCCTCAGCACTTAAGTAGATCTATGTACTTTGTTTAGTTATCTGTTAATCTTTTTTAAGGGTCTCCATCAATTGTTCACATTTTACATTATATTTAGACATGTGTTTACCTTTCTTTGGTAAATTTTATGATTAACAATTATCACAAGTATAAAATCTATTACTTGTCAATAATTGTGTGAATTGTGAGGCTTTTTTTGGCATATTAAGGGTCTTGCTAAAGAAATATGTGTGAGAGTTTGACTACTGGTATTTTCACAGGTTCTAAGAGGAAAATGAATGTAATTTTAGCTTGCAGAAAAAGTAAATTGTTTAAGGGATAGCAATTCAAACTCACAAAAGGAAGTTAAACCGACAAAACTTAAAAAAGATACAAAAATCTTAGTATTCTTGTTAAACAAAAGGTGATCTAAATACTTCAGTTTATTAGAATATATTTTGCATATTTTTATTTAAAAGGCTGTTTTTTAAGCCCGATCATCAAACAAAAAATCATAGATCATGGTGCTGCACCGAACTCCATTGACCGTGATGCGAGCTCCGGCTTAATTTTTTAATAAATAAGGTCGTGAAACCCCCACCAAATGGTGCATTTTTCTGGATATAATGGAGTCTGTAGGGTCTGTTGTTGATTGTTCTCACTCCATATGCGCCAATTTTTGATTAATTTTCAAATTAAATTTAGTAGCGTCGATATGATGACTTGCCACCTAAACTGATCTGCAATTGGGCTTAAAAAAATTCTTTATGTTGAATATCCGTATTGAGAGTACATTTCCGTAAATCAAAATATATAAATAGGTAAATTGTACTGTAACCTTTCTTTGTTAATTTAAATATTCACTCAATGAAATATTTCACTTCTTTGTCTCATTCTGTTAATAATTATATATGCAGTGGACATTTTTCCAATAACGAAACAACGTCAGTAATAATTTAAATATTTTTTAACGGAATTATTTGTGTTTTTTTTTACATTAATCGGAAACTAACACTATTTTAACCCAATTACATAAGTAACAATTCTTTAACGAATATATAAAAAAAATATTTATTTTTTTACACGAGTGTAAATAAAAAGACCCCTTGAAAAGCCAGCAGCAACTTTATCAATTTAATCGACAATGAAGACAAACAAAATTGAAATTCAAAACATTTGTGATGTTTAAAATTCAATTGAATCGATTTATTTCAATCATTATCATCAATGAAAATCTAAATAAATGTGTCGCTTTGCAAACGTCAAATGCATAATAAAATAAGTGCTGACAATAAACAAATTATGGGGGGTTTTTCGAATATTTAAAATACGAAAAAAGAAATCTCAGAAAGAAATGAAAAGACAAGGCATTGTAGAAAACTATAAAGGTTTGAGGAGAATAGAAATGAGCGCTATACAAATGGAAGTTAATAAAACTATTGTAAAACTAAGTAAAGCATTATTGATTTGTTAAAGTAAAGGAGCATATTATATTTCGGTTTTAGAAGATTTTAAATAACTTTCATTTCCAGCCAAAGTTACAAACCTCTCCTTGAACTCACTTTAACATCAAAATATCAAGTAGCGTGCCTGCCTATCTACAAATGAAACTGACAAACCCATAAAAAATTATGAGACAACTTATTTTTTTTTTCTTTCTTACATTAAAATCCACACAAGAAAGGGTTAATAAAATTTATGTTTTTTGATTTCATTAAAAATAAGCAAAATAAATTGTTTTGATTCCATTTAGTATGCAACAAACACAATTGAAGTTTAATAAAGAAATAAAATAAAGCCATAAACCCAAACGAAATTGTCCAAAAACGTTTGACAACTTTGTGTATTTTAAAATAATATTAATGATAGTTTTATGAGAACCAAAACCGTATAAATAAATGAAATTGTTAAACAACAAAAATCACACAGAAATTAATTGAAAATCAATTGAAAAATAAAATAACAATTCAACTTCAATTTCAACAATAAAATCAAATTGATTGTAATCGCATGTAATACGGTTGTATAAAAATATTTTATTGCGGCAGTTTACTTCTAGTGGGTTTTTTTCAGATTCTTTGGGAATATTTTTTTTTTTTAAATAAATTATTAGAAATTATGTTTTCTTAATGAATATGTGTATTGATTTGTTTCTTTATTAAATTTGATCAATTGGTTTATGTTATGGGGGCCTTGTTTCTTTTTGTCTAAAGAACTAATTTTTTCCATTTGGTTAAAGTGACAATAAAGAATAATGTATTTATATCAATCAATTTTAAAATGTTTCTATTAAGTTTGCATAAAATTTTGTAATATTAATTTAGAGAGTTTTGATAATTTTATTCGAATCTTTATTTTTCAATTTGAAAGTAAATCTAATTTCCCCTATTATATTTCCAATAATTGTAATTTAAATAGATGATTTTTAGTCACTTAAACAAATATGTTGCTTTTTTATTTTCAGTATATTTAAGTAAATTCACTTTAAGATAAACATTGAAAACAAATTTTGTGTGAAAAAAATTTTACATTAAAAAAATTTTTTGGGTGAAAAATAAAATTCATTTTATAGATCCGAATTACTATGATCGTTGGAATGGTCTTTGACTTAGCATTCTTTAACAATCCCGAAAATATATTATTTATGGGGTCGCAAATGAAAAATATAGAAGTTATAAATGGTGAAAAGTATAAAAATGGGGAAATTAAAATTAAATGCACTAGATTTCTTGTTCGATATGAAAACTTTCACAAAAGGGACTTGGAGCCATATATATATAAGAAACTAGTTACAGTTAACGCTAGTTGTTTCAGAACAGGTCAATACATTGGAAAAAAATCCAAAATTATTCTCATTCAAACAAAACTTGTTAAAATATAGTTTCTTGTTGATTATCAAAAAAACGTGCATTTTTTTCAGAAATGTTCAAAAGGGAAAGTTTAAATAACTTAGGTTTCTTTCCCATCATTCAGTTTTCCATTGATATTCTAAAATTCTTGCACTCCTAAATGTCTCGACTACTTTTGGCCACAAGCGCATTTTAAATCAGGTGCTTCATAATCATCTATATATTTTAAGTACGGTTTCCATTATAGTTGACATCCAGTTAAACTCTTGTGTAAACATAGGACTCGTCCCACAGTGCGGCCAAAGGTGCATTTGTGCGGCCAAATATCGAAAAATTTGGAAAATTACCCACAAATTGGTATATGGGGTTTTTTTCTGATTACGAATTCGATATCGGAATTATAAAATTCAAAATGATCGACCTAATATAGCGTTATTTTCGAAAACGGGCCTTATATGACATCTATGACTAATTATATACCGATCATTATACAATTTCGTGACATGACTTCCGTATATATAAAACCTATTACGAGCGAAATTTGTGTAGATACCTATATAAATTATACAGTTATGGCTGATAAAATTTCGGGTGGACATTTGTTTTGGGGCTAGGTGAAATAATGGACCGATTTCAGCCAGTTTCAATAGGCTTCGTCAAAGGGCTGAAGCAATGTATATACTAAATTTGGTAGAAATATCTTCAAAATTGCGAAATGTACTTTGCACACAATGTTTACATAGACAGCCAGACAGACGGACGGACGGACATAATTTAATTGACTCAGAAAGTGATCCTGAGCGGTTTTTCCATCGGCTTGCGCTTGTCAACTATCAAACCCAATTAATTTTTAACCCTTTGACGACGAAGAATTTTCCGCTGGAAATTTTTAATTTTTTTTGCGGATTCTTACTCGGAAATGCGATATTACGAGACTAAAGTGTTGTCAAAATTTAAAAATTATTACTCCTTCTACTAGAAAAATCATGGGACATATGTGTCCCATTCGTCGTCAAAGGTAAAAATTTGGGAACAAATGCATTGAACAATTAAAAGCTTTTTTTAGTTTCAAAAAGTAGAGTATTGCTTTATTTACATTGCAAAACCAATAAAATTGAACAATGGCATAAGGTGTTCCCGAACCTAAAGCGGCCAAAGAATTTTTAATTAAACTCCAGAGGAAAAAAGACAATCAAAATTAAGTTTCGAAAGCTTATACCGACCTTAATTGCATATACGGGCAGGTTTTATACCCAGCAGAAAGGTATTTTTCCATAAGTGAAGCAGATTGAAAGCAATGAGTATCCATAAATTGGCAGAAATAAGATTGTACTCGTCTCGATGGAATATATTCAGTACCGTTTATGTCCAAGATTATGATTCGAGGTAGTTTTGAAAGTATTCTTTCAAGCTTACATTTTGCTATCAATGCTGAACAGCTAAGCCGTCGACCAATTATACCATTGAGCCTTAAAAATACGACCAGTAATAAATCATTTGGAAAAACTTTGACCCAAGGCAAATACTTATCAGTCTTTATACGAGCTATGGTAAAATTTAAGGGCCGCAGTATATGAAAGACAAACCCATAAGCTTGGGTGTAGTTACGAGTTTAAATTGGTTATTTATATAAAACTGATATATATACACAGGCAAAAACGCAGAGAGAGGTTGACATTAGCGAATCCGTGGTTCAAGATATGACAGCAGACTTGGAAAATGTCGATAACATTTCCAATAATCCAATATTATTATATAAACTTATGATCAATCGAAGATCGTCTGTTTTTTGATGGCTGTTGCTGGACAAGATAGAATGGAGGAGTCAGGATAAAAAACTGAATTGATACTCGAACAAACACAATTTGTTTCGCATGTAAAAAACAAAAGTGCTTTACTGGAACAGAAATTGTTTTGAATTTTATCACAAATAAGTTCGATTTTGATTTAGATTTTATGAACCATATACAGGATCTCATAATCTTAAATTAATATTTTGTATTTTTTTACTGATTTGTTTGTTATTTCATTGTTTATCAATTATAAAAAATTAAATAAAATAAAAAAAATTTAAAGAAAAAGCTCCTTTATTTTTACCTTTGACTACGAATGGGACACATATGTCCCATCATATTTTCAGCCCCCCCCGAGAAAAGTATAGAACCGATTCAAAATGCGTTGGTCAATAAATTTACGTAAGGCATTGGTACATCTAATACTAAAAGTTTATCCAACAGTATCAATTAGAACTCTAGATATGAGAAAACTAAAATTGTCCAAAAAAAATATACGAATTTCTGACTGAGAATCCCTTATGCCAAACTTAAACAATATAACCTTAGTATTAACATTAACACAAAAGAACACATTTGTTTTTCATCGAACAACACCGCTTAGATCAAAATCCAATGAAAATTGTGGTTAAATGCTGATTGTATATTTTCCATATTATTATAAAGAAGCTTTTTCCTCCTCTGATGTAGTAAAGATTCAAAGCACCGAATACAAGATTTTAAAGTTGTAAAAATATTCAAAGGGAAGCTGAATTTTATCTATCTGTTACACAATACATTTACTTACTACCTCCAATAGCTTAGAGAGCAAGATCTGGCAAGATACAAAAATTTTCACTCAGTAACGTCCATTTTGTTTAAAAAATTAAATAAAAAATATTCCTTACATATCTCTTTCTAATTTATTATTTTGAAATTTACATTCTGATTTTAATTTATCTTATTCTACTTACCATCAGCTGTAGAATCCATTTTGTTTCGTTCGATTTGTTTGTTTACAAATGCTTTGACACGTAGTATGTTGTTCGTGTGAAGGACCGATTCAAACTGAAATTATGAAGGACATTTAAGACAATAGACCTTACTATGAACATTTTCATCTCCTGGGGCATCCCCCAACTAAAAACCTGTTTTTTCGACTTTTGGCCGCACTGTGCGCTAAGTATTAAAAAAAAACTGAATTTTGCCCAATAGTGGCTAGTAATAAAATAATATGGTCATCAAATTTTTGCAATTTTAGAACACTTAGCTTAAATTCAAAATTTCCACAAAAAAATATGTTAAATTTTGAAGGACCTAGGAAATCCACTATTAGTATATTTTATGCGTTTTATACTTAAAAGCTATCCCTATTTTGAAGTTTTTCAACAAAATATAAAAAAATAATAGTAAATTCTTTTTTTAAAACAAACTTTTTTTAAAGAAGCAATTGAATTAATTTCGTATTCTAAATGCGAAAAATTAACATTGACCATACAATGACCCCAGGTTATGCAGACAGACAAGATGCATTTGTAAAGAAATGTTTCATAAATGTGATATTGGGAAAAGGATTGAAGTTACTTCCAGTTTTTTTCAGCAAAAAATTACCAGAATAAAACCAGTTTTAACGAATTACTCACTAAATGTTTAAACTGATAATATTCTAGATTACTTAGAGACGCTTAAGTGACAATTTACTCCATGTTAGATCTCAATTTTCAAATTCGAAATCCATTATATTTGAACTCGTAAAGCTTACTGATTTAAAAGTTATTTATATATGAATTTTTTATTTTCATTTTCAATTTTAAATTTCAGCTCAATGAACACAAAAGATAATCTAAATCGGGTACTTTAATAATATTAAATCATTTCTTTTATACAAACCACAAAAATTTCGCAAACTTTTAAAAATGTTGCATGTCTACAGCGCCTCTCCTAAGGAATCTTTTGGGCCCATTGTCAAAAATTAAACTCAAATACTATCTTGCTACACCTATGCCAGATTTCATTTTAAATGATTCCAATTAGCAATAGCATTGCTAATTGTTAAGTAATTTTATCCTACACCACCATAGTGAGAAGGGAATTATGTATTTGTGTTGATGTTAAATACTACCGACAAAAACTCACTTTGATGAGAAATGAATTTATGGGAAAAATTAGACATAAAGAAGTGGCCACTTAAAATCGGTATGCACTGTAGTAATCATAACAACGCCCCCTGTTATCAAAATGGAAAATGATGTACATATGTTTTTAACAAGAAACCTACAGTTATTCTACAATGAATTGCAAGTCATTATGTTTAGTTTTAAAAAGTATAGACACTATGGAAAAATATGCTAGAAAATCCGACTTTGTCGGTTTAAAATATACCCAAAATCTGATTTTCGGCAGATATCAAATCAAAAATTTTACATCTCGGCAGTTCGAGGTTGTGTGGGCTTTAAATATGAGTACGTAAAATTGAACAAAAATATTAATTTGGCATATTATTATTAAAAATATTATTTGAAGAATCAAGCTTTTCAGAAATGTTTAACAAATTCCATCAGAATTATATATAAAAAGAGAGTTTGGAAAAGCGATTGCTGTCATTTATAAGACATCGAACATCTGATGCATAGTTTTCGCCAAGTTGTCATTACTCAAATACAACTATGAAGTGGTATAATGCGAATAATATTGATGTTATACCAAAACACATAAATTAAACAAATTGCCCAAATCTTCGTCCAATCGAGATATATTGGGCAATTGTTAAACGCCAGATTTTGATGAGAACAAAGTGGAATAAATATGCTGGAATAACGGAAGAAGTGGGAAGAAAAGTTGTGCAGCTATTAATGGGAGGTATTAATAGCTGCACAACTATATAAATTTACAGTTATATTTTTTTAAAGCTTAATAAATTACCTTTAATTTCATGTACCAAATGTTAACATACGTTCTTTCATTTAAAAGTAATGCTCGCTTTAATCCGTACCGATTTTAAATGGCCACTTATTTAGCACACGCAACTACGTTTTTTTATAGTCTAAATCAGTGATGTTCAAAAATAAAAATGAAGATGTATTGGTGAGAGAGCTACCCAGCAAACATAACGCCAAACACTTAAAATAAGAACAAAATAAAGAATGTTTAGATTTAGAATTTTTGCCAGATATAACCAATTTATTAAATTAATGTAATTTAAATTTTAAGGAAATAAAAGAATACACATTATACGGCCGAAATTCTCTCAAATTTTGTATTTATTTCTGACTTTGTTGTTTTGTGTTCAATTTGTAATTGAAACGCGTGTGTTTGCTATGCTTCGTCCAAAAACCAACCAACAACAATGCTTAATGAATTTCTGAAAAAATGAGACATTTGTTACGCTCTTTTAGAGAGAATAAGAATATGTGTGTTGTTACTCAGCGCGAAAGCACAATGAAATGAACATCATTGGTCTAAATCGAGTGCTTTAAGAATATTAAAACCATTGAATCTTTGGGTTCCATCTTCAAAAATTTAACTCAAACACTCATTTGCTATGCCTATGTGAAACTTCATTTTAAGTAATGAGTCCAGTTAGTAAAACCATATTTATTTTCAAAATATTTTGATTTTGTCCACTGCGAATGTCATGTTAAAGTATACCGATCGACTAAGGCTCACTTTGCTGAGAGTCGGATTTATTGAAAAAATGTTACTAAAAATTAGAAAATCTGAATAACACTTCAAAATTTATTAATATTTTTTCTTTAGATATTTTGCACGCATCTATAAAAAACAATAAACTTTTATCGAACATGTATACCAAATTTTATCAAAATCAGAAGAATAAGGATTCAAAAATATTTTTTTTCTATCGAAATGTTTCCTTTCGTCTCTATAAGTTCACAGCAGCCAGTTAAGTCGTTGAATATAATTTATAATTCATAATGTAATTATGGGAAAACTTATAAAGTATTCCTAATTCTCAAATTTGCCTAGTCAGCCAAAACTAATTAAGCCACCAAACTCCAGCTAGTTTTTGGTAACACCTTAAATATGAATAATAGAAACAAAATAACAATACAATATGACAGTCATTACCGCGCCATCAATCTTACCATTTGTTTTTCGAAATTCTTACAGACTCTTATGCGGTCATTTATTAAAAAAAAACGTACAAAATTACTTCGGTTTAAATCAAATAGAACGATTTTTTTAAACATTTTTAAATTAAGATTTGACAGGTTTACTATGATACGCATTTTTTCCTAAATTCATAGTTGTACTATTCTTTTGAATAAAGCATATGATTTGATTGTTTTACAATTTTTTGTATACGTTTGATTTTGTATTATTGTTCGATTATGTTACAACAATTGCTTAAGACTATTGTTACGAGTTTGTTTCATTTATTATGAAATAAAGTGCCAGCTACTGTAATGATTATAAGATTTATTAAGTGATCGATTTTGTTTTCTGGAATATAATAAATGATCAACTTCCTTTAAAATAGCCGAGTCATTGTGAAACAGTAGCATTCGTTTTGGTTTTTGAACAATATATACGAAAACCTTATACTTAATACTGAGACTATTGTGTAAAAATATCTGTAAAAGTGAAGGAGTATAGAAGCAAATTATTAAGTAAAAATCTATTTTATTATTGCCTTTCTATAGAATTCTATATTCTAAATGGCGCTTGTTATATTATTCTGTACCTTTCACTTTTTTGAATTTTCTGGAAATCTCTGACAATTTGAATAGTTTCAGTAATTTCTGCAGAAAGTTTAATCTCCTGTAGGTCTTCATTCACTCAATCACTTGTAAATACCCCTTCTACCAAATCCTTTTAATACATAAATTTATGATTTTCAACAACACAATCATAGCATGTTTATATGCACGCATATTTGCATTCAAGATTGCTGATATGAATTTTAAATTTATGGACCCACCACACCAAATACATACAAGACAACATAAACATATTCAATCAAAAGTTTAATTCACGAAAAAAAAAACAGAAATTGTATGCATACATCAGGCGCCAGTCTGTGAATGCAACTTTGCATTTATGATAAAATGAATTAAAGTTAAAATGCATACAAATGCACAGAAATATGTATATCAATTGACAAGAAATATTTGTAATCGTATAACTCTAAGAGACTCGTAAAAATATTAATAGTTATTAAAGTACTTGTACTACAAAGAAATCACATAAAATTATGTTAATTTTGTGATAATTTCCATGGAATTAAAGCTCTGAAAGAAATCCAAATATAAATATATGTGAACATTGATTTGTTTGGTTTGAGAGGCAGAGACACAGACAAGCGTTGGGAATGCAGGAGCACCTTTAAAAGGGGAACAAATTTATTAAAAATTACATTAATTATTTTACACTATAATGCAAGTATTACATATTTAGCTCATATACAATTTTTGGAAAAACTGAACACAGCTTATTTAAAACGAAAGATTAAAGACACAAACTTAAAATTATAATTATAATTTAAAGACCAATCGTTTTAGTTTTCATCATATTTCCTTGTTTTTTCCAGGAGACACCATAAAACTGCCAACTATTGAAGCATCAATAACTGGGACTAAAACTAAATTCATTTGGGACTATATGAGGCAATCAGCGCAAAAATGGTGTAACCCCAAACAAACCCGAAAAATACTTGCTGGTGGATTCAACTTACACCACTTTTGGTACTTCATGCTCGGTACAAAAATGATTTTTTCAGCTCCATCTGCTTTTAAATACCAAAAGTTAATATAAGGAATGTTTGTAACACCAGGACAGCAACCAAAAAAAAAAATGGTTGGTTACACCACTTATACGCTGATTACCTCATTTGAACCTACCATTGGAGTTAACACGATGCTATATAAAGGCATCTGATTGGAACTCAAATATGACTCCAAAAACCTCTATTGAATCTTAAATCGGACTTGATAAATACAATTGAGCTAAATTTTATAAAGTGAATCGCACTCGGACTCCTGTGGTCATAGGGGCAGACGGCAATGCTCATCACTCTATTTGAGGAACCAATGTTCAAGGTGATTTCTTTACTATACTTAATATTAAACTCTAATCTAGTGGTAGCCAACATTCAGAACCTACTTTTGTAGTCGTAAATAGATAAGAGGTTCTTGATGTTACGCTTGTCAGTGAAAGCCACTCTTACATGATCAGTATCTGGAAGGTCTTATATGATTGTTCCTACTCTGATCATCGCTATTTAGTATTTTCGATCAAAAGGAAACCTGATGAGAGTTTTTAATAGAAGGAAGACAAGTGGGACGAGCATCGACAAATTATATCTGAGCTCCTTCTACAATACCCTTTGATATATTACATTGAGGATAATGTAAGAGCTGTGAATAAGGTTACGAGCTCCACAACAGAAGCTACCTGATGGTGATCGGAAACAGCGGATGTCGCAGACTCTTCAATGAGGCTAAAAAATCAGGCGACTGATCACTTTGTAAGTAGTCATTGAATAAATTCATAAATCTGGCCAGAAACGGGACTTTCATAGCGGCATTGAAAGCTCCTCAGAGATTCTGTCTAAATCTCCAACTGTTCAATGCAACATCCAAAAATAGAACAATAGATGGACCACTAGTGGAATTGCTTATGGACACTCATTAGCTGGAAAGCCTGCCAGTAACTATGGCATATTAATCCCAACCGCATAATCGGACTTCATCCACAATTAACGAAAATAAGGTATTTTGGGACATACATATCTTTTATTTATACACATCTCCAGGACGCGATGGTATTATACCGGCTGACCTGGAAAACAACACTGAACTTATTACATCATGGGAGGTAAAACTTCGTACACTAAAGCAAAGAACTTCAGACCGATAAGTCGATAATCATACTTCTTGGTCTATAAAATTGTCGCCTATGTGACAGGTGGCAGTTTGAGCGATACATTTGGTCACGATATATCAACGACTGGAAACGGCACTCGAAATACTAAATCAATGGATCACCGATAGTGGTTTGAGTATAAATCCTTGCAAGACTGAACTTGTACGGTTCAACGAGCACTAAGATGCCTAACTTTATGCTACCCCGAACCGAATTATAGTCGAAACTATCCTGGAAACTCAACATTGAGGCAAGAGCATCTAAGGCCATGACTGCTATGTATGTCTGCAAAACAGCCATAGGCAAGATATGGAGTATTATACCCTGGAAAGTGAACTGGCTAGTCGACATGGTTACTATAGACAGAGCAATATATAGGGCCTCTAACCGTATACTCTTTGAAAAGGTATTGAGATGTAACAGATGCATATAGTACTACAGCGACAAAGTCGCTTTTCACACTGATGAACTGGTTACCAGCAGATTTAATGATCAATAAGTTGGCACTGAACATAACCTATGGACTTCAAAATCCTCCTGATCATATTGATTACTGCACTCCTAGACTCTTTTCCCTGAGGAACTTCGGATTTGCAATCCCGTCCAGAATGGAATCTGATGATGGTCTCTCCCTCGGTTTAATGGCGCTATTCATCAAAACGGACGGATCCAAAAAATGGGATAGATTGGGCGGAGGTGTCTACATTCAAGAATTCGGGATATTGCTGATTACTTGGCGAGTATAGGAGCCTCGATGTTGGAAGATGAGATAGACTTCATATATGACATTCCGCTGTCGAAGTGTAAAAACTGATAACACTATACAACAAAATCAAATTTTTCCAAAATTACAAGGTCCGACCAATAAATTTTGATAGAGGAGACAAAAAAAGAAGACACGTGTATCGGCATTTTGAAAGTTTACATCTGAATTTCATTTGAGGGCGGGTTAAAGTTTCCCAACTCTGGCACATTCTTATTGTTAATCTTCATAAGAAACCATATTATCCTTACATTTTAGGTATAAAATGTGTTCCACAAAGTTATGTAAAATGTTTCGGAGAATATTTTAACCCTCTACATCTCAAGGTATGGGTCTTTTTTGTACTTCTTTTAAAAAAGTGCAAAAACCACCATTAAAACAGGGATTTAAGGGGTTAAACTGTTCTGCAAAAAAATTATAGTTAAATTTTACTATAAGTCCTTGAATACATCAAAACGGAAAATTCAACCAGAAAGTCAGAAAAAGACATAACAAAAGGGAGCATAGGGTTAATTTCGCATTTATTAAGAATTTTATTTTAAAGAACATTTTAGGTATAAAATGTATTCAGCAAATTTATGTAAAATGTTACGAAAAACATTTTCGTAGAATATGTGAACCCTCTAAATCCCCAAGACAGGGGTCTTAAAACGTATTAAAAACTTTTTTATTTCGTTCATTAATTCGGGTTTTAAATTGAGTAAATAATTTTTAGTAAATTAATTATTCACTATTTCTAAATTATTTATAACAAATTATATTATACATCAAGCTCTATCAACGTTGCCGAAACTTTGCTTAATAAAGTGGTCTTGGGGAATTACACAATAAAGGGAATCTGTCCATAGTTTGATATCATTGTCAGTGAACGTGGCTAATTTGAAGTCAGGCAGTGCATGATTAACGCATTTACAAATACGCAAAAAGTTTATTACCATGTTAGACAAAGATGTTCAACGATGTTCAAAATCATGTATAAGACCAACTCCATGCTTTTCTTGCAACAAAACGTTAGTTTGCAATATTTGTGTTTATCATTCGATTTATTAAATATTTTGCAACACTTACGTACGCGGTTAATAACATCACTTATATACATATATTTTAAGATCATGACCTTCATCTATTTCAATGTAATCATTATAAATGTCATCCTCAATATCACTTTCGACGACCGTTTTAAAATCACATTCTCCATCACATTCAACTCCACTTTAATCTAAGTTAATATTTTGATTATTAATAGCGATTCTTCTAATATTTCGCCTGCTAAATAACAAATATTTTATTCAGTACCTTTTATTTTCATTGGTTCAAGACTTAAGTTAAAAATTTTGAAAGATTTGTGTTTATAATTGTAACTTCTTGCAGTAATATTTACATATATATTTATAGAAGGATCTATCGGAACACTCATCTACAGTGATCGAAAGTCCCTTTGTCTTTAGTGATTTGTCGAATTTCAGAAACAATACAATTTTTGTGAGTCGTTATTACTTATTTAAATTAGAAATTATGAAAAATTGTAAGCAATTTAATAAATTTAAATATATATGAACATTTATTCGTTTTATTCGATTATTCTACATAAAATTGTTCGAATTATTCGTTATTCGAAAATGGCCATTTTTAAATTGTTCGAATAATTATTCGTAAGAAATTATTCGATTAATCGAACTATCATTAGTCGAATGAATACCCTAGATGGTACCCATTCTGCAAGACTTGGGCTGCCTCAATGCAAATTCTGCAGGGGTTGGATGCAGAGGAAGAGACCTTCTTACACTTCTTTTGCAACTGTCCGGCACAGGGTGATCTGCGAGCCAGGCTTTTAGGGGAATGATCCTTTAACAACCTATGTGCATTATCTGGGAAGGAATTAAGGTGTAGATGCCTTTCTGTTATTAACTTACTAAACGTATCACTCAACTTATTGCCTTCCCTCTTCTTCTACTTCTACTTCTCTTTCTCTTCCCTTTTTTATTTAGCTATTCCTCAGATAACACAAAGTGAGCAACCAGTGAACCAACTAGAGCTTTACACAAGACGAAAAACTTTGTATGGCTACGTGTGAAACTAACAAGTGATGCTGGGATAATCTGGGATTATTTACAGATCAGTAATTGAAGCTTAACTAAGACTATATAAAGACCTACAATTGATGCTAATTTAGGACAATACTGGAATTAATTGTTGTTATACTTATACCGAAACATATTTCTTTAGTACCATTTTAGTACCTCCAAATTATATTTAGCTGGAACGCCTCTGTTGCCACCCCGAAATGATTGACTGACATATTGATGTTTTAACAACGAAATGACAGTCTTCCACAACATGAGTGATGAGTATGTGATATGGATTTTTGTTGTCTGTATGCTTCATTTTTAAGTTTTTTTTTTTGCAATCTGACTTGACAAAGTCTATTGGAAAAAAGAGGTAGCAGTAGTTAGTGGCAGCTTTATGCAAATATTTGACCAAACAATAAATATTGGACAAGCTGAAACTGAACATTTGCGCTGTGGCATTTCAGCTAAAGACTAGTTGTTGTTTATATCATTTTTAATATGGTCGAAGAAATTTTGTTATTCAAATGTTAAACGATACATGTGAAAAATATCAAAAAAAAAAAAGACAAAACCAGAAAAAAAGCATAAACGAGAAATTGTATTTTAATATGCACATGAATGCATGACAGATTGTATTTGTGCATGCATAGTAATTCAGTCGCGTCTTTAGTTTGATACCCTAAGCATATACTGTAGGGTAATAGTTAGTAATAACAGCAACTACAACAATAATAATAATAATAATAATGGTGCTGATGATGACGATGACAATCTGTGATCATGCCACACACGAATTATTTGCCAACGACAAATACTGCATAATAAAAGCACTAAACAAAAGAAAAAAAAAAGTACTAACAATTATTTGTATACCACCGCTTTAGAGAAGAGGGTCGGTCGGTAACAATCCTTATTTTACATACAAATAATAACACTGTCTGTAGGTCTTAAAGCGCAAATGTTTGTTTGCAGCTCTTATGTACCGTGATGATGATGACGACAACGTCGACGCTGGTGATGGTTATTATCACCATGTCAAAGTCAAAAATATGTTTTGTTTGGCTGTTGTATTTTTTTTTTAAATGCATAAATGAATAAATAATTTTAGTTTGTTTAGGCTTGAATTTTTTAGCATGTTTAAATGAGTTTAATACCAGTTGTAGTATGTATGTATTCATATGTACAAGTATGTAGTTGCGCCATATAGATTTCCAAAGTCATTGTTGCGTTCAGTTTGACACGTTTATCGTCACATGCCTGATTGGTATTTAGCATTTGAAAGATGTAAATAGATTTAAGTGGAAAAAAAAGAGGTATTTTGTTTGTTTTTTTGATTAATGCTAAATGGTCAAGTAAACACTGGCGTAATTCAGTAGAAAACAACAATGAGAATTTGTCCACGGCTGAATTATATTTAACAAACACTTCAATATGCCTGTTGGGTAAAATTGTTGTGTACTGATTCAGTCTGTATTTGTTTTTGAGGTGGAATATGAATAAAAACAACAAACTGAGAAAAATCTTTAAAAAATATCAAGTAAATACTAGAAAATTCTTGAAATCCATAGACTAGAGATTTCAATAATAGCAGATATAATTATGTAGCTTTAGGTAATTATTCAGTCTTTATACAGTCCCATCAAAGCTTTAATTATAGATTTATATACTGTCCCCTTTAAGCTTCAATCGTAGGTTTTTGTATAGCCCCATGTAAGATCAAATCGTAGGTGCTTATATAGTCGCATTTAATCTTCAATCGAAGGTCTTTATATAGGCTCATTTAAGCTTCAATTGAAGGTCTTTGTATAGACTTATTTAAGCTTCAATCGTAGTTCTTTATATAGTCCCATTTAAGGTTCAACCGTAGGTCTTTATATAGTCCCATTTAAGCTTCAATCATAGAGCATTTACTCCTCAATGGTTGGTCCTACTTAAGATTCAATCTTAGAATTTTATAAATTCCCATTTAGCTTCAATTGTGGGTCTTTATTAGGGTATTCATTCGACTAATGATCGTTCGATTAATCGAATAATTTCTTACGAATAATTATTCGAACAATTTAAAAATGGTAATTTTTGAATAACGAATAATTCGAACAATTTTATGTAGAATAATCGAATAAAACGAATAAATGTTCATATATATTTAAATTTATTAAATTGCTTAAAATTTTTCATAATTTCAAATTTAAATAAGTAACAATGACTCACAAGAATTGTATTGTTTCTGAAATTCGACAAATAACTAAAGACAAAGGGACTTTCCATCACTGTAGATGAGTGTTCCGATAGCTCATTCTATAAATATATAAATATTACTGCAAGAAGTTACAATTCTAAAAACAAATATTTCAAAATTTTTAACTTTGGACTTGAACCAATGAAAATAAAAGGTACGGAATAAAATATTTGTTATTCAGCTGGCGAAATATTAGAAGAATCGCAATTAATAATCAAAATATTAACTTAGATTAAAGTGGAGTTGAATGTGATTTTGAAACGGTAGTCGAACGTGATATTAATAATGACATTTATAACGATTACATTGAAATAAATGAAGGCCATGATCTTATATAAGTGATGTTATTAACCGCGTACGTAAGTGTTGCAAAATATTTAATAAATCGAATGATAAACACAAATATTGCAAACTAACGTTTTCCTGCAAGAAAAGCATGGAGTTCGTCTTATACATGATTTTGAACATCGTTGAACATCTTTGTCTAACATGATAATACACTTTTTGCGTATTTATAAATGCGTCAATCACGCACTGCCTGTCTTCAAATTAGCCACGTTCACTGACAATGATATCAAACTTTAGACAGATTCCCTTTATTGTGTAATTCCCAAAACGACTTTATTAAGCAAATATTCTGCAACGTTGATAAAGCTTGATGTATAATACAATTTGTTATAAATAATTTAGAAACAGTCAATAATAAATTTACTAAGGAATTAGGGATCATTCGGGATCATGTCCAACTAGCTCACATTTTTTAAAGCATAGCTCCAAAACGGAAACTATTGGGTTTGCTAGTCAATTGTTTTGTAGATTGTTCGAGAGTTAATCTGATCAGAATATTTCTGTTGAAAATGTAATGATTAACTTTGTTTTCGAACTTTAACGTTATTTTTTGTTTTTCTTTAACAATAAAATATTAAAAAACCGACATCAAAACTTCATTCTTTACTTTTTTAAAAAATTTAAATTATTCGAATAATTCGATTAATTTTAAACGTGTGATCGAATTATTCGCACAAGTTCAAATCTCTTATTCGAATTATTCGTTTTATTCGAACAAGAGACAAATCGAATAATTCGAATACTCTAGTCTTTATATAGTCCCACTTAAGCTTTATATAATTGACGTAGGTTAGGTAACGTGGTTTGCTCGCATGTTAGCGAGTTCTGTCGGAGTGTGGATAGCCCTTTGTGCAAGAGTTACGTCTAGGGACGACCCGTTGGTTGCGCATTCATCAAATACTTCATTTCTCCGGATGCCTTCATGTCCTGGAACCCATATCAACTCGACGCGATGTTTTGTCTCTTGTGCCAGTGATTGGATACGAAAGGTCCAGTTCATCTATTTCTGTATTTGAACCATCAGTGTAGATTGAGATCACGTCGTCCTTTAGGACAGAGTTCGCAACCAAATTATCCCTTGTCGGTGTTTTGATTCTAAATGTCGTATCAAAATTCGGTGTAGGTACTATGTAGTCCATTTCTTGCCCTATGATTGGCCTGCCTATCTTTTGTAGGATTGTGCCGTGACCAATACGATCACGTTGCAGATCAGACTTAGCAGAAATGCATTAAAATAAAGCGTAAATATTTTCCTTGAATACCTATTTGGTCGTTTAGTGAGATACGAGTGGAATATCTATCAAAATAAATATTTTGTAACTCAAAACATACAATCCCGATATCGATTACAAAAGTTGGTTCACTTGACATGAATTGCCCCATATATATGAAGGGGAGTTACATTTAGCATCGCCTCTAAACTGGCCTGAAGGGTGGAATTAATAGGACCAGTAAATGCAAGACATGCTAGTCTTTGTACCTTGCTTATAATAGAAAGGTGAGTCTTAATGTACTCCACTCTCTTGAAGTCTCCAGAAAAGTACCATCCAGTCGTGGAGGTCTGAATTCTGGGATTTTATATTTTCTGGTGAAAAGAACCAGTTCGGTTTTGGCAGAGTTGACATCTAGATAAGTTCACATTATTAAACGCGCCCTCTATATCCAAGAAAGATGCCATAACATACTTTATTTTGTCAAGTTTCTATAGTTTCGACAACGTCATGCAATGCTGTCTCCATCCACCTCCCTTAAAGGTATGCGTATTGTGCCCTACAGAAATTATCAGGGGAGAGGATGTTCCTGACATGGATATCGACCAATATTTACAGTGTTTTCAAATAAAACGATGATATACTGATAAGACTATAGTCCTTGGCAATGGTTTACCTTTCCCGCTTCGGAGATAAATACCACTGTAACCTCTCTCCATTCTTTAGGAATGTATCCTGTTTCCAGGAAGTTCCTAAATATCATAATAAGCTATAGCATGATGGTTGAAATCTATTATTGGAGTAACGTATTTGACGTAGGTCTTTATATAGTCACATTTAAGATTTATATAGTTGAGGTTGGTCTTAATCTAATTCATTTTACTCCTCAATGGTAAGTCTTAAGCTTCAATCTTAGGTCTTTATATAGTCTTATTTAAGCTATAATTGGTCCTATTTCAACTTTAATCTTATGTTTTTATATAGCCTCATTTAATTTTCAATCATGACTATATATATATTCCACTAGGTCCTATTTCTGTTTTAATCCTAGGTCTTTAGATAGCCCTCTTTAGACAAAATATAAGGCATAATAATAAACATAATTAAAATGTATTATGCTAATTGGCCAAAGCAGGCCCCATCAAATATTCAAAAATATTTTAAATAAATATGCAAAAATATACACACATATATTTACTTTTATTTACATTTATTTCTGCAAATCTTTCTTAAATTGTACACAAACAAAATTAATATTGACACACCGACATATTTCAATCTCTACAGGAAATTTACTAAATAAAGAATTGCAAAAAAAAATAAAATCAAGCCAAAATAACAAAACTGAACAATAACAAACTGCCAATTGCATTCAGCAACAGTTTACAATCCTGTCAGTCAAATTCGAAAAAAAATCCAAAACAGCAACACAAAAAAAAAACCAACCCAAAGAATCGAAACAAAACTCGAAATTGACGAAGACGAACTATCAACGCATTTGGCAGACGCATACATTTTTCAATGACAATTAAATGTCAGAAAGAACAAAATCTACAGACTGACAGACAGTTCATATGCATGAACCCATCAGGAGCATACTTGTGTTGGTGGATAAATTTTTTTATGTATGGGTTTGTGTGTGATTAAGTAGTATGCTGCGAATCTTGGGTAATTGAAGGAGTTAAATGAAGAAACAAAAAAATTTTATATAAAACTTAAGGGGAGTTGAGTTGCATATGGCTACAGAGATGGATGAGCTGTATGGCTGATTGGATGTAGTATGTTATGTATTGATGTTTGTATGGGAACAATTGCATCTCTGCTACTGTAACTAGTTATTCTCATGTCAACTAAAAGAAGAGCTGTCGTTATTCTTTTTAAGATTTATGCATATCGAATAGGCTATGAAAGAATTTAATCATTGGAAAGGTTTTTTTTTGGATTTGTAAAGCTAAGTTTGATTTTGCGAATTTTTAAGTGCTTTTTATGTGATATAATAAAATATTGATGATATTTGTATCTTATTTGGATTTGATATAAATCTTATACGTCTAAAAATAGGAGAATTTGAAAAGTTAACGAATTAAACAAACATATCTTATAATAGGAAAGGGTTTTTTACATTTATTGAAAACATTTCTAATAATTTAGCTTGAATCGTAAGTCTTTAAGATTTAAACTTCAATCTAAGTATTTTATTTTTTCCTATTTGATATTTTCTAGAATTTTTCTCCAGTTCTAATTTCATTAAAACCGATTCAGAAATTGTTGAGAAATTAAAAGGCTAAATTTGAACTTTTAATTTCTTTATAGCATTTAGTATAAAAACGCTGAGTTTTTGTTTTTTCTTGCAAAGTTATAAGCCGATAAAACAAATAAGAAAGTATGTTCGGTCAAGCCCGACCATA
This sequence comes from Calliphora vicina, assembly GCF_958450345.1. NCBI lineage: Eukaryota > Metazoa > Arthropoda > Insecta > Diptera > Calliphoridae > Calliphora > Calliphora vicina. Next base: position 111,882,402 of record NC_088781.1, on the reverse strand, counting down.
TAATACCCTACATTATAGTTTATTTTCGTGAACGAAATTTGGCTGTGTCCATATTAAGTTTATTTCTGTTGAATTTTATGTTTAAACCTATATTTTTAAGAGATTTATGCTCGTTAAAGTAATTGTTGGTAGCGGGCCATATATGAGAGCTATGACTAATTATGGACCGATCGTCATAAAATAAGGTGACATGAATCCAGTTAACGCCAATCATATGAACAGGCAAATTAAAATAGAAAAAAATTGGGAGTAATTTCATTCAAATGAAAAAAGTGTTCAACAAAAAGGTCAAAACTGGTCTTTAAGAGGACACTTTGGCCTTTATTCTAGTAGTAAAATTTTATCATAAGGATTTCTATTCCACTGAAATTAAAATTTGATTAAAATATAGTACAAACCTATGACTACTTAACGCATGGCCCAGTCAAGCATTTGGGCGGATAATAAAATTTATTTTACATTTACAGGTAGCCCTCCATTTATGCGGTTTGTTGGGCCCAAAAAAAATAGCGTGTAAATCAAATTCGCGTAAAACGAGGTTTTAATTTAGAACGAAATGCTTTTGTGGGGCCAATAATTTTTTATTTCGCGTAAAATAATACATCAGTCACATAACAAAAAAGAAATTGGGACCTAAAAATCGCGTTAAATAGAAAACACAAATGTACATACATACATAAAATAGCGGACGTAACTACACAAAAGTTTAAAATGGTTAGTAATTTGAGTTCCCGTTATATCGAATTCGCGTAAATAAAGTACCGCGTAAATGGAGGCTTATCTGTATTCCTTTTTTAAAACTTTTCGGTTTTGAAATTTCCTTCCACCCTGGATCCGCGCCTAACTTAACGTCCCTCAAGAACCTTTATAAATTGTTCAAAATTATTATTCCATCCAAACAGGAGGATGTTGTAAAGTGATAAATCGGTATGACATAAAAGTATACACTGATATTTTAAAGATGGAGTGTGGCGTTGGATCTGGCTTTTACTGTCATAAAATTGGATTATAGTTCTCAATAGGTATTCCAGATAAAGCTTGTGTATTTTAGACATTGGCGATTAGGTAGACATAATACGTCCTATACTATGAAATCTGCTTTAGCCAGGCAGTGAAAGGACGTCTAACTGACATCACTCTAGTTTAGGCCCGTGAGCATTAGGGTGGTCCTTAATAAACTAAAGTTGGATTTTGGCCATTTTCTCCCCCCAGTTTGGTGAACATTAGTAAAGAAATCATCCTGAAAAAATTTTAGGTAAATCGGTTGGGGTTTTACAATTTAGTTTAAAAGAATAGAAATGTGTACTTAATTGTCGTTCTAATAAGATATAAAACACAAAAATTGGTTAAATAATATTAAAGTTATTAAAAAATCGCCAGACCATTAACGTGTCTCAGGCCACTAGAACAAGAAATGTAGGAACAAAATTAACATATTTTGAGAAATATTAAAATAAAAGCTCATTTTTACTTAAAATATGTTAACCTATTCGCAAATATGACCAAAAAAATAAAAAAAATTTAACGGCAGTTTCAAAACTCCATTTTCAAATTTTTAAAAATTTTGTTTTTTAATTTCAGTATTTTTTGATCATCTCATTGGGATTTATTGAGAATATAATAGGGAATAAAAATGTTAAAAAAATTATGAGAACAGCTCTTATAGTTTTTCCGTACCTGCGATTTAAATTTTGAAATTTTCAAGAAACGCTAATTTGTTGGCCATATTTTGGCAAAAGAGCTCTATAGCTCTATTCTGAAATTTGTTTAACAAAATTTTTAAAAATTTGAAAATGGAGTTTTGAAACTTCCGTTAAATTTTTTTTATTTTTTTGGTCATATCTGCCAATAGGTTAACGGTATCCTACGAAGACAAAAACTCATATACAAGTAAATATGGACATATTTTAAGTAAAAATGAGTTTTTATTTTAATATTTCTCAAAATATGTTAATTTTGTTCCAACATTTCTGGTTCTAGTTGCCTGAGACACCTTAATGGCCTGGCGAATGTTTAATAACTTTAACATTTTTTGACCAATTTCGGTTTTTTATGTCTCATTAGAACGACAATTATGTACACATTTCTGTTCTTTTAAATTAAATTGCAAAAGTAATTTTTTAATGGCAAAATTGTTACAAAAATTTAAAAAATGCATTTTTTTCCTTTGTAGATGCATCTCAAAACTTAATAGGGCTTGCGGCACGTCTTAACCCCAATCGAATTACCTAAAATTTTTTCAGGATGATTTTTTTACTAATGTTCACCAAACTGGGGGGTGAGAATGGCCAAAATCCAACTTTCGTTTATTAAAGGCCACCCTAGTGAGCATACAAACGGCGAAAAAATCAGTGTAGGATTTAATAATATCTGGTGTCAATAGTGTATTAACTCCGTATGTGCAGAAATCGTAAACGGACGGTGTCATTATTCAACGAAGAAATAAAACCATACCGTTTTCAATTTGACAAAATTCGTTGGCGATTTGACACCGCATGTTTTTGATTTGGAATCGTGTAATCCCTTCCCTTTCAATGGTTATTATTTTCCTGAAATTGTTGTACTTGTCTGTCATTATTTATTCAACTATCTCCTCATTGATGTTATTAGTTGCACTGAATTTATTAACTTTTTGTTGAAACTTTTTTCCACAAAATATAATTTGTTTAGCACTGGTTGAATAATTTGTACTTTTCCTTTCTAAATAAAATGATAAATACAATTACGTTCGCCGGGGTATAATTCGACAACATTGTTTGTTTAAAAATTGTACATGAATGGTTTTGAAAAAAAGTGGCACCGTATGGAGTTGAAATGGCACCAACCGTTGGCGATTTTTGCAAAATAATTTTACTCACAGTATGGGGACTACTAACTGCAGTAATGAGTAGGCAGATGAGTTGGCCACAGAATTATAAGCTTTGAATGTCTCATATGCATTAAAAGCAAGATCTTCAGACACTATCTTTCAAGAGCTGATAATATGTGCGCATATTGGAAACTTGCCAAGCTGCCAGAATATAGTCTCCGGCATACAACAAGAAACGCAGTGAACAACTGATGAAAAGGAATCGAAAAAAACATTTCATGGCTAATACCAATGTTAACTGATCATTATGTTTCAAATTGTCCGATCTAATTGGATGCCCAAATGCAACTGGTTGGATCTATTACTCCTAGTTACTAGCATATGTAATATGATCTAGTTCTCACCTGTTTCATTGAGTTGTGTGTGTATTTCAAAACGAAATTAAATATATTCTACCAGCATGCTTGTTGTAGCGTGCTACCAAGAAACCAACTAACCGAAAGCAGAGCATTGGTAATGGTATTTGTAAGAAGAGAAGTTTTTTTAATTATAAAAGGTCTGCTAATTGTGTTAACTTTACTTTGTAGACATGAAATTATTCTCTCCTTTGAAAAGTTTTTATATACAGAAATATTAGCCTAATATATTTGTTATTATAGAATGGAATTTCTGTCAAAAATTGCTGGACCAAGCTAACAGGTGACTATAAATGCGAATTCGGATTCATTACACTATATGTGGTTTACATTAACGGACAGACGGACATCGCTCAATTGTCTCAGAAAGTGATCCTGAGTAGATTGGTATTCTTTAAGGTGGAACAATATTTTTGCAATTTACAAACATCAGCACTATGGTGGTATAGGGTATACAAATTAATGAATTCGCTCCAGTTAGTCATAAATGCTTTAGCGCCTGATATTAGTTTTCCAACCAACAGACATTCAATTAATCGCTATTCAAAAAAATAATATTTATCATTTTAAAAATATACTGATTATTCAACGTCATAGATTATTTTGTTTGACGCTCTACTCTCTCAAACTTTAAAGCAGCTTAGAATACAATTTCTGATATGATATCAATTAAAATATTAAATTACCTACGCAAAAAGTATCAAATGTTTTAATTGATTTCAGTTGTTTTTGTATATTTCTTAAGTAGGATTAAATTTAATTATCATCCCTCACTGTTTGTTTAGTCATTTGTCTTGTGCGTTTAACGTCTTTATATCGAACAGGTCTCAAATTACACATTTCCAAATCAACATAACAGCAACAACAACGAACAACGAACCATGGACAGTAGTCAGGAGTAGCAAGTCAGTCAGTTATACGGCCCAACAGCCAAGCTAGAGGCCAATCGGCCGGCCAACCGACCGACAGTCAAATGCTACATGCATGTTTCACACATGTCATTTCGGAACAAATTCACAACAACAAATTCACAACTACTGCATACAACATAAACAATGACTGCAAAAGGTAAAGGAAAAAGGATGCTTGTCATTAGGCTTAAAATTATATTCAATGTGTTGGGTTACACCACTCAAATGCATACGCATGTTAGTGTGATTGTGTTAAGCTGTCTACATATACACATATTTCCCTATATTGTGCGATTAGGCAATATAAAAAATTGTCAGCCTGTCGTTTTAATATATATACATATATATTGTAGCAGTTTTTCTTTCCTTCTTCCTTGTATTGTATGTCCAATATATAGCTAAAAGCGGCTACTGTTAGGTGTCAAATTAACACATTAATCACAGGACAGCTAACCAACCAACCAGCCAGCCAGGCAACCAACCATTCGTCCAGCCTGCCAACCAACTAAGCAGTCAACCAGTCAGTCACTTAAGCAGCCAATACAATACAGGATACTTTTTAGGTAATTTGAGACCATATAGAAATACTGTCAGTAAATTGATAGACATTTTTATACATATATGTATGCTACAGTCCCTACAAACCTACCGACTACTACGGGTATTCGTTTGCATTAAATATTGAAGTCATTTATTACACATTTGAGTGGTCTTTGTACATACATATACACGCATATGTACATTAGGGAGACACAATTTGTATGGACACAAAAATATAGACGATTTTTCACTTTAAAATTAAAGCTTTCGGTTTAATACTGTTCCTGTTTACTTCTATCGAAGCAAGCCAGTAAGAGATACTCTGTCAAAGTCAAGCTTATTCCAGAGAGAGCTTCTGCATCGTTTGAAATTAATTTTGATAGATATCCCACTTGCATCCCACTAAGCGACCAAATAGGTCTTCAAGGAAAATATCTAATTTTTCTTTTGAGTAAAAAGAAAATCAAAAATTACAAAAATAGGTTAATTTTTAAAAAAAGTCAACAATGTTTTTGATTTTGCATAACAAGTCAAAAATTTTATGTTTTGTGTTACAAAACATTAATTTTGACAAAAAGTCAAAAAAGTTTTTGAAAACAATTTTTTTTTTAATTTTTTTTTCGAAAGATTAAAGAAATAGCTTTCTAAACTATTTGGGATATACGTACAAAATTGAAAAAATTTTAAAATTTTTTTAAAAAAATTTTTAAATTTTTTTATTTTTTTTTTAAATTTTATTTTTTCGAAATATTGAAGAAATAGCTATCTAAACTAATTGGGACATATTTTGATAAGAACAAAAGGTAATGAGTTACATATATGAGAAAAAATATCTGCTTGTTCAAAATGTCAAATTTTTACCCCCTCTAACTCAGAGAGTTCTCCACCGATCTTGTTGAAAATGTGTCTGAATTACTATCAAATAGAACAAACCTTGGTGCAAATTTCATCACGATCGTCAGACATCGATTTCATATAAATATATATAATTTAAACATTTATTACCGATAAATTCCTATTTCGGGAGAACATTTGTACGGCTCTATTTGATTCTAATTCGATCGGTATACTTTAAGGTGGATGTTAGACTGATATTTTTGGGCGTTACAAACATCACAAACTCCCCCCTATGGTGGTGTAGGGTATATAAAAAAAATTTGAGAGTTTATGTTGAACATTATTTCTTCAAAAAAGTTGGAGAGTTGTTCGAATTTTTTGCCTTACCAATATCTGTTAGACCTTGTTTTCTTCCTGATCCAGATTTTCTTTCAATGTTCAAGTCTTCTTTATACAGTTTAATGGCTTTTGAAACAGTGTGCCGATGAACCTTCAGATCTGTAGCTATTTAATCTGAAACTTCATATTGGATTTTTTTGAAAAGTTTTAATTACACTATACAACAAAATCAAATTTTTTCCAAAATTAAAAGGTCCGACCAATAAATTTTGATAGAAGAGACAAAAAAAAAAGACACGTGTATCGGCGTTTTGAAAGTTTACATCTGAATTTCATTTGAGGGGGGGTTAAAGTTTCCCAACTCTGGCATATTGTTATTGTTAATCGTCATAAGAAACCATGTGATCCTTACATTTTAGGCATAAAATGTGTTCAGCAAAGTTATGTAGAATATTACGGAGAATATTTTTGTAGAATATGTTAACCCTCTAAATCCTCAAGGCATGGGTATTTTTTGTCCTTCTTTTAAAAATGAGCAAAAAACACAATTACAACGGGGATTTAAGGGGTTAAAATGTGCCGCAAAAATATTATCCGTGAAATTTTACTATAAGTCCCTAAATACACCAACACGGAAAATTCAACCAGAAAGTCAGAAATAAGACACAACAAAAGAGAGCTTAGAGTTAATTTCGCATTTATTAAGAATTTTATTTTATTTTTTTTGGTGTTGTATATTATTTGTTCGCTTAATTAATGATTTAGATATGATAATATCTGACACATTTTTAAAAGCTAACGTGATTAAAAAAATAATAATTTGTTGGAACAAGGATAAGTTTTGGCTGGAATAGTGTGTATAAGTTATTTCTGAATCGCTCTTTAGAAAACATTTACGAAAATGTATTGTATTAAACATAAATTTTTATGGGAAATATTAATATTTTTTTTTTGGGCGCAACCCTAATGTATATATATGTAAATATATCCGTTTTTCATGTGTATATGTATGTTTGAAAGTAATTAATTAAACACGTTAGCCTCAAAATCTGTAGACATAAGGAAGCCTGTGGCTTCTTTTGACCACATGTCAAATTTGAAATTTAAATCCACTTTAATGTCATTATAATTTTATACACTTAAAATAACATTGCGTTGTTGATGTTGGTGTTGTTATTTTTTTTTTGTGTGGTTTGGAACGAGGGGGCTAAGAAAATCAATGTCTGCTTTGAGCTGAACAATTGACACGTGGTTTGGTATTTTATTTACAAAATTAGGGACGGAATTGAGCGATTTAATTGAATATAATATGAGGCAGAAAGTTTTAAAAAGTCTTAAATAAAGGTTTTTTTCAAAAGGAATTTGATATGTGAACTTGAAAGTGGAATATTTGCCATAGAGGATATATTGTACCTGAAACAATTGAAATATATTTTTGCAAAGCGAATATAATGTAATACTTGAATTTGTCAACTTCTAATATGAACAAAGTTTGTTCTACTTAAATGAATATGGATTTTAACATACAAATCTCCAATTACTTATGGAAGGACATCTCAATGTCTGCTATTATTTGTGGAAGGACATCTATTGTTAGAAATAAGAACAATTGATTGTTTTTTTTTATACAGGGTGATATTGATATGAGTTAATAAAATACAATATTTCCAATTGGATTTTCAAATTTCATACAAGGGCAGATAAATCAAGTTGGAAAACATTAGATGGAATTTTTAAATATTTAACAGGGTGTAATTTTGGTTCCCCTGGAAAAATATTTCAACACTATTATTCATAGAGAGATACTGGTTATAATGTGTTAAGTAAAAAAAATTTAAAATACAATTTTTAAATAATATTCCCCATATTTATAACCTGCTCCACCATGTCGCAGTGATTTAGAAACGTTTTTTTTTTAAATAATTCGGTATCTCGGAAAATATTAGATATATCGCAACGAAATTTCACAAGGTTGGTGCTGAGGTGTTTTCGAGTTGATTAAAAATAGTTCAGCTTCATACACAGAATGACCGCCAGTGGCTAGCTCCTCATAATTGGTCACCTCGGAACAACTGTAAATCAATTCGAAAAAACATCATCTTCAAACCTACTGTGCATAGTAGGGATGTCTCAAATACTTGAAAATATAAAACCTGCACCCACCTACTATAAGGTCGACTCAGAATAGCTTTCTGATTTGCTATTTTCCTAGTTCCAACACAATGCATGAGTAGGGGTCATCGTCTGAGTGCTGGTCCAAGCAAAAAAAAAATTACACAGCCTTTACCATTGCGTTTTAATCGGCTCAGTAGTTTCGGAGTTATAATAACAAATTGAAGTAAAAAATATATTTGTTACGCGAAAAATGGAATTTTTTTTTTTTTTTTACAAAAATCATGAAAAATCGATATCGACAGAAATTGTTCAGATTTATTACATTATCGAAAAGCCACATGTAATAGGAACAAAATGAGACATCGATCATAACAATCTATTGATCATTTTCGAATTTATTCACAATTAAATGAATTCGCTTATTTTCAGAAAATTGTATGTGAGTTAGGGTTGCCAGACGGCCTGGAATGGCCTGGATTGTCCAGTTTTTTTGTGACTTGTCCAGTTTCCAGCTAAAACACAATTTGTCCAGTTATAAAATAATTTCTTTCATTTTGCAAAATATTTTTTTTATTAATTATATTTTTTATTAATTAATATTTTGTACAGAAAAAATTTGTACAGTTATACAATTGTGATTGCAAATGTATAGTCAGTTGTATTTTTTCCTTACAGTGATTAGTACCTAGCGAGCAACCGACCGATTAATATATCCATGGTCAGCAGTAAAGAGGTAAAAATACCTCTTCAAAACGCTTGTCGAAAAGTCACATGGGAATTTGTTATAATGATGATGAAGAAAATATGGATGAAGGTGTGTGTGTCAGAGGCATATTTTTATTTTTTTAATTTTGAAATTTAAGTTTGGTTGGCGGAGTTAAAAACTCTCAAATTGCCAGATTATCCCACGTTGATTTTTGTTTCCAGTCGAAGCTGGAGCATTAAATCTTGTATTAAAAAGTTAGGTTATGAAAACCCAAAATCAATTGCATGTGGACAATGCAAACTTCGAAGCAACTGTAACGCGGTACAGTTAGATGACGCCAAACATTATCCAATGCGAGAGTGAGCCGCAAAACTCTCGAAGGCAGCGAAAAAGGGACGGCAAGATTGCCCTTAAGCGATAATGGCAATGACGCGCGCTCTTTCTCCACCCAGAGCTGAATTACGACTGTATTTGTATTTTATGTATAACGTAATGTATGAATTTAGCCCTAGAAAGTGATTACTTTACTATTATAAAACTGTACAGTTAGTAATCTTTTGAATTGCCTTAAAAATCGGTTAAAATATGGAAGAAAAGTTGTAACTATTTTAAAAAAGATTTCATCTCTCGAAACAAAACCTTTACAATTAGAAACAAATCAATTTTTAAAAAATGATATTGCGTACTTAGAGCAATGATATGGTTTCGGAGACGAATCACTTTACAACAAAATTTAATTTTTAAATTTAAAACAATCCATTTTATCGTGGTATAACTTATCAAAGCTTCCAAAGTTTTAGAAATCTTCTTCTATATAAATAAAAATCAAATGTCGTTCGTTGGTAATTGCATCACAGTCCAACTTAGGTTTTTACAGAATGAAAAATTGACCACGCCCACCTTTACGCCCACTTTTATCGATTTATCTAAAATCGGAAAACGGCTACACTGATTTGGCTAATTTTTTGTTCAAATGTTCGTAGTTATCCAATTTAAGTTTTTACTGAAGGAAAAATTTACCACGCCCACTTTTTCGATTTATCTAAAACCGGAAAACGGCTGCACCTATTTGTCTAATTTGTTTTTAAATGTTCGCAATAGTCCACAAAAGATTTTTACGATCTGTGATCACTTAAATTTCTGAGCAAAAATCGATCTTTTATATAAAAACTCAAAATATCTAAATTCGCTAATAACTTGGCCAATAAGCATTTAATTAAGAAAAGGAGTTCGATCTGTGATCACTCATATTTCTGACCAAAAATTTATTTTTTATATAAAAACTCAAAATATCTAACTTGGTCAATAAGCGTTTAATCAAGAAAAAAAGATCGATCGAAGAGCGCTTAATCGAGAAAACGATCTGTTATCACTCATATTTCTGACCAAAAATCGATTTTTAATTTAAAAATTCAAAGTATCTAAATTTGCTAATAACTTGGCCAATAAGCGTTTAATCGAGAAAACGAACTCGATCTGTGATCACTCATAATTCTGGCCAGAAATCGATTTTTCATATAAAAACTCAAAATATCTAAATTCTCTAATAACTTGGCCAATAAGCGTTTAATCAAGAAAAGGAGCTCGATCTGTGATAACTTATATTTCTAACCAAAAATCGATTTTTAATTTAAAAACTGAAAATATCTAAATTCGCTAATAACTTGGCCAATAAGCGTTTAATCGAGAAAAAGAGCAATTTTAACAAATTTTGAAATTTTCAAATCGCGATATTTTTGAAGTGCAAAGGGTTTCCGATGATTGATTTTAGGAATCCTTTGGAACTATAAAATAGCAGTTTTCTGTCCACTATTGATATTGAATCAAAATTTTAAAATTTGGATTACAATAAAACTAGAAATATATTCTATAAAAAAGTACACTTTTCTTTTATGATATGCGTCTTACGTTATTTTGAATTAATGTTTTCTAAAACCAAAATAACGTATCACCAATATAAATTTGTATGACAAAAATAAAATCTTAAATAAAAAAGGAGTTTTTAAAGATACTTATTTATATTAAAAAAAAATTACTTATTAAATTTTCATAAAGATTGCCTAAAAAAATTCTATTGCACTTGATGATATTTTAGTTTCAATTTTGGTTATAACTTGGATATTTTTGATAGTAAAAGTTTATACACATATGTAATATGATGTAGTAAATCGTAATCAATAATAAAATCAACTTCGAATTTTTTGATGATACGCTGTTTTGCATTTTAGGTGACGATATGTATGTAGGACTGAATTTAACATTTCTTTATTTTTTATTTATTTTTTTTAATAAAAAACTTAACTTAAATTTAACTTTTTTGAACTATAAGTGCATTTTTAAATTGTCCAGTTATTTTTTAAAAATCCAGGTGAATTTTTCTTATGGTCCAGTTATTTGACTTTTGTTATCTGGCAACCCTAATGTGAGTACAATTCTCGGTTTTTAAGTTATTCGGTGTTGACAGATGTGCCCATATGGCGAATGATCCCCCTTCTACCCAACTTGAAAATTTGTAGAAGTGAAATAGGATTGGTTAGCCAGTGGAATAAGTGGGTGTAGCATGAGTACCCCGACCACGTGTTGTACATAAATTCCTGACGGCACGGTCTATGCGGAAAATAAAGCATTAAGCAAGTTGCTCCATCGCTATGTTGTGAAAGAAATACTCTACTAATTTTTCGCGGCAGATTCTTAAATACCTCTGTACTCGAAGGTCCTTTATGACATATCTCTGGGAATATTTAGCTATGTGATATCGAAAATAGGATGACACCACCGATATCGTCTCAAAAGGAACTGTTGTCAGTTCCTGCATGCACCATTTTTCCACTGGGTATCACTAAATGAAGATGACTACACTGAAGTAGCGTAATTGAACGACCAATCGTTTCTTTATCCATGCCCCAACTGCTATAGGTTAGCCCTTTGAGAACCTAAAAAAGTAAATCTAAAAAAGTTGATCTCCAAAATCTTCTTCAACTATGACGTCGCTTTACTTCAGTCGTCCAGCTGCTGATGAGTGTTGCCGAAGACTTTTTGGAGATCGTTTCATGTTACGATAAATGAATACGTCATAAATTTCTTCGGTATAATCATTCACCACATAAACTGTGACGGCTGATGTTGTGGAGACGGTGCCTTGTGGTCATCGGTCGAATGCTTATAGTTCATATCCAAAGGAATCATGATATATTTTTCTTCAATAAAAACACAAATAAAGCAGAAGAATTAAAACCACACATAAATGATAAAAGTTCATTAAATTTACGTAAAATTTGTCTTTCAGCAAGACACGATAGCGAATGCTATTAATTGTTATGCGGTGATCATTTTCATCAATGAAAATATACTTTCAACATGAAATCCATAACATATGGACACTTTTTACATTCACCATCTGTAAATTCCCCCGGTATTTCTAAATACAACCAAAGTTCCTTTAGCCAATATTTTAATAATTTATAAACTCATCTTAACGTTGAACTGCATAAAATCCTTTCAACTTAAAAGGGAATTTTCAAAAAACAATTACTCTGACAAAATCCTCTGCAACATTGTTTACACATCACATTAATTATGCATAACTTTAACTGAATATTTGAGTAAGTAATGAAAATGTAACAAAAGCCCAACAACCATCCATTACTCCTCCTGTTTACTCAGAATAGCATCAATAACGACAGCAGCAATAATGCACAAATACACCCTCACACTTTTGCATACACACTCCCACACTAACTCTATACGTATATACACATACGTATAGACAACAAAAATGATGATTGAATCCTGATTTATGCGCTTACACAGATTTTAATCCCATTAAAACAAGTATGATGAAAAATATAATCACATCAGTGGCAGATAACATACGTTAATGTCGTTTATTTTATACAGGCATGTGCGCGTGTGTAAGTATGTATATGGATTTGTGTGCGTGTGTGTATGGGTTTTGGTATAGAGCTGAACAATATTAAGGATAAATAATACAGAGAAAAAAGTAGCAGTAGAAAATATTATAGATTGTTTAAGTATTATCTAAATATATAGACTTATAGTGGGGATGAAAAATGTTAAGTTACAACACATTCGACCGGTTAACGAAGAAAGTGTAACTCCGTTCATCATCTGAGAATTAAGTTTTACAAATAAATCACAAAATATTGGCATCAGCCGATCGCGATCGAACCAAAATCAAATTACATTAATTGACCATATTAGAGACACTCCATATGATTCATGAAATGGATTAAAAAGGACATTTCTATATAACATTAGTTAACAAGGTTTTTGTTCATAATGTGAAACAGTCATCCATGTGAATGTTGGGCTTTTGTAGCATCAAACACTCCAGCATCTTATGCGCCTCGGAATTCATCTTTGGTAACCAGATACGTTTACGCGGTCTCAAAGGAATTTCCTGAGCAGGGAACTGCTTAAGACTTAAACCTTCCCATTCTCCACTGATAATTGCAATGAAATTGCTAAGTACTCGTCCAAGTATTTGATCACTCTGTAGCCCCGGTGAATTTCGCCGGATTCAAAACGAGGTGTCGTATTAGTCCTATTAGGAAGCAAGTTTTCCATAACAAGTTCAGTTAATCTGGACGCCATTCTGTTACCACGGGGTTGATGGTACCGTCTTTCTCAGTCGCCAGAGCCATTAGAAGATGGTCTTAAACCACTTCGTTGAAGAGCCGTCTGGGGGATGTAGCCGTGGTTGTTGGGGGTCACGGGGTGCCTTTTTTGTCGACAACCTTTCTCCGTTTGGGCGATTTCTCTCCCTCTGTCTTAGAGCGATTGCGCTTGGACCTCTCTGTGTCTACGGCTGCTGCCTTGGATATGCTGGGTACGGAAGCCAAAAACTTTTGCTACTCATCTACCATAGCTTGGTATTTTGCGCGATCTTCCTCATCACGTTCATGGGCGGCACCGCTGGCCGCATTCTTGTCTATCTTATCAAGAATGAATTTCGCCTTGGCGTATTGATATTTGAGGATGTCTTTCTGACTCTTCCTCTTTTTTCTTTTCTTCTTCAATTGGTCGCCAGCCTTGGCATCTGATTGAAGAGGAGCATTTGTTGGTCACCCACGCTGCCTGACATTTCGAACAGTGTCTCTTGACTAGAGGCCAGTAGGTCGTCTTCTGAAGATGATCCGAGATCATCAATTTCTTCAGGATGTTGTTGTTGTTGTTTTGGTCAATTTTTGATCCCACGAGTATCCACGTCCAGCATACATGCACTGGACAGAAATTTTTACAACCGGCCCGTGTCCTAGCACCGGAGAGGAGCTGTTATTAACTAGTCCTCTTTTACCACTAATTAGCCATTCAGGTTCTCGGCACTGCTTTACAAGTGGGGGAAGGGAAAAGGGGAGGAGATGGGATAAAAAGGGTAAGGGAAAAGAGAGGGGAGAATAACCTTTGGTAATGAAGGCTTTTCAGTTCATTATCTCGAAAGTGGACCCTAAATCAGCGGTATCCACAACCAAGATAAAAACCACAGCCAACACTAAAGCTACCACAACGCGACAAGATTGTTATCCAGGTGGCGGAGTGTTATCATACCTTCAATGTTTCTGAAAAAAGACACAGGTCCACATTAGAACCTCGATAAAAAACAAACGAAATTAAATTTTTTTAACAACTTCAAATTTTGTATGTAAACATGTAAATCAAATTTTAACAAACTTAGAACTGGTGCCTCTAATAAGCAAAATCAATTAAGTAAATAACTAAAAAGAATCGTGTAAATTCAAGCTTCATAAGTTCCCAAATTATATAGACTTTGTAATCCTGCACTTAACATTTGCTTGCCACTGTATACACACTATAGAGTAGAGTAGTCTACTATATTTTACGTACATAAATACTATTCAGTATAGTGTATCTGTGTAGTGAGAGTAATTTGTGATCTCATCTCATCTGATATGCGTTTATCATGAAAATTCCCCATAGTCAAGTCGTATTTTATACTTTACATATAAACACACACTTGTTTGGCATATCAAGGATAATTTAGAGCCACGCAAACAATATGCCGACAAGACACATAAATCTTGATAGCAGCTAATATGTACGAAGAACAACTAACTATACTATGACTCTATGTATGCATGCATCTATGTGAGTGGGTAAGTATGAGTTAATGTATGTGTTTTGGTCTGGTTAATAAATTATCATACCATCAGTTTAGTTTCGTATATGTTCTCTACTTTACTGGTTCATTCGTTCATTATATGCTTGATTATTTGGCTGGCTGGCTGGCTGGTTGTTTTGGCAATACTGGGGTGTAATTTTTTATTGTTGTTTGTACGATTCTTTGTAATATGTTTTATACTCGCTTTTGTTTCTGTTACCGTTTACTATCTTTCTATACAGCATCATTGTCTAATTCCCTGTCATAAGTAACATAAACAATTTTTTATGCCTTGATTGTATTACAAACGCATATTTTACATATTGGGGTACAGTTGTTCCATGTTAAGTTGAGCCAAGAGTAAACTATAATTATTTAAAGAGAAAAATCATCAAAAATAGGCCAGTTAAGTAATATATCCTAATTTTGCAGGACTAGTACGTATGAATTAGAATTTTCAGTACGAAAATTCTAATTCATAAGTACTAGTCCTGCAAAATTAGGATATATTACTTAACTGGCCTAAAATTAATTATAAAATTTCGTTTTGAGAGAACAACAGCACTCCATGATACTGAAGATCCCTTTCAAGATCAGATACTAATGATATGAGTACTAGATCCAACTAGATATATTTGAAGATATCTCACATAGATATCGAGGTTTTTCAGTATGTACGATGCCTTTTGTTTTTGGTATTTCATGAACAGGAGTAAATCAACTTATGTATTGAATATCACAGTACCTATGCGACGTCATAATGCTCGAGCTGAAGAAAATATGATTGCGTCTAGAGAGAGTGTGCTTGAATAGTCAATGTGGTCGACTTCATGATGATCACGGGTGGTGAAAATCCGTATGAACAGTTTTTAGCAAATTTTTGATTTTGTTGACTCAAAAACTGAAGTCAGCCGACCATTCGAAGCATCGCATATTTGCTAATTGGTCTCTGGATCATATCACAAGAAAATCGATCGATTTAACCCAATTATGCGTTTTTCTTTGGGGTTACATTAAATCACTAGTTTATTCCACCAACGTTAGAAGAGCTGAAGGCAAAAATCGAATACATAGTTCTCGGTATTTTGGCCAATTTGTGTGCTTGAGTCATGGAAAATTGGATCCAGTGTATTCACTCGTGCCAGCGATTCCACGGGGGACATTTGAACGATGTCGCATTCCATAAATAATTGCATCAATTGTACTTTCGTTTGAAATACAAATAACTTTCATTTCTCTTAATGAAAATCGCTCTTAATGAAAACCCCTTCACTTATACTTAGATCCTTATAGGGTGAAAATATGACTGCCAAATATAAATGACAAAGTTGGAGTGCTAACTCGCCTGTTAGCAGACGATAGTGACATTCATTATACAGGGAGAGGATGCGTTACACCAGAAAAAAGATCTCAGACTGATTATGTTGTCATCATTCTTGCTGAAAACATTGGTAAAATTCACATACGAACTTCAGCGTATCAAAATATTATCCACCTCTTAACACGCTTATATTAAGGTATGGTCAGTTGAGATGGCACTTCACTCGTTAGTAGGATAAAATCTCTTGAGTTTTCCAACTTCCCAATGGTGGCTTATTGTTAGTTCATTAAATAATGAAGATACAATATATAAATGAAAATGAAAAAATCAAAAAGTGGAGTCTGTCACTACAGGATTGACCCTATTTCAGCAATGGCTAGAGCAATCGATTTTTATGTTTATCATGGTCTTATTAAACTACAGTATCATCACTTGAAAATTAGAGAAGCTTCGATCTCAAGACCCACCTCAATGGGGGACATGTATTTCCATATTAGGTCATCAACTGAATGGTCAGGAAATTGGATACCATTAACTGTAAAACCTAAGATAAAACATCGGCAGTAGATTGAGTGTAAATCTGAGCTAAACTGAACTTCTGTTGTTTACAAGGTCATATAATACTCCTATTTTCATGCTACACTGATTTAGCAATATCTGCGTATTTTTTGCAATACACTATCTTGCAAACACAACAAGAAACCCATAGGCCTGAAATAGTGAAGCGGTCATTCGACCGATATTATACAATGGTGTCTCGTGGAAGGCACTAACCCGGTCCTCAAACAGCATTATCTTTGAAAGACTATTAAAGAAAGTGGCAAACCAGATAGCTTAAGACCTGGAAACGATTCCGACGTGTTCCGCTTATTACGAAAATAAACTGGATTACGGTGGATTTAATGTCTATAAAAGTGGAATTTACTACAGCGTTTAGTCTTAATGTGACCGGCGAATAGAATCTAACGGGCATGCGATTATCACATTAATACAAAAATCTTCCGCAACACATTTTCCATTTTCTCGAAAAGCTGAAGTTTCACAATATGAATGACACGAATGGAAAGACACTCAATATCCGCACTTACATGAGTGCTTGGTGACAACAAGCAACTGTGTTGTAAATGACTGCGAAAATAGGAACTGTGATGGCCGACGTCTTTTAGCCTGGAAATGCTTTTCTGGTCGTAATATCATATAAATAGACATCCAAATATGATTAGTACTTTCCTAAACTAGATGACTGAAATAAAAAATTACAGCATGCCACGTGTAATAAAAGTGCCACATGTCTTCGAAGATCCCTATGAATGCTTTAGTAGTATAGTGCTTAGCATGACATACTAATTTCCAATATTTCAGCCAGAAATACAATAGCTTTGTATGGAATATAGAATGTGGCTTTTCCCCAACTTCCTAAGAAAATACTTCTGTACCTATAGCACAGCTATTCTTAAAAATGTTAGTGTATTCCAGAGTGTCATAGCCCTTATTTTACCTCTTTTCCAGAGGTAATTCCAATGATCTCTATGATTCTTATAATCTGATACACGCAGAGAAAAAATATAATTGGGCATGGTTACTGTAACCATTTATATAGTGTTACAAGTTTTTTAACTATATTATAGTCACAGTAACCATTTACATGATTGTGGTAACCATAATATGGTTAACTTACGATTCACATGATTGTCTCAACCATATATATGGTTACAGTAAACATATATATGTTTGTGGCAACCATATTTATGATGAATAATTTTATCATAATATGTTGTTCTCAGATTATGATAAGCCTTAAGCCGAGAGCACCATAATATGATAAGTCCTTCATCATATAAATGGTTGTCACAAACATATATATGTTTACTGTAACCATATATATGGTTGAGACAATCATGTGAATCGTAAGTTAACCATATTATGGTTACCACAATCATGTAAATGGTTACTGTGACTATAATATAGTTAAAAAACTTGTAACAATATTGAAATGTTTACAGTAACCATGCCCAACTATATTTTTTCTCTGCGTGTATAGAGTAGTTTTCGAAAAGCGAACCTTTAAGTAGACATACCGACTATTCAAATCTCTACCGTATGTGTGAAACAAGGAAGATTTTCAAGGTTTCGATCCTTACAGTCCCGAAGTCATTCACATCAATATCACCATTACCATTCTTTGGAATAAAAAAATTATCCAACCAATAAGAACATAGTTGAGACAGAGAGAGATTTTAAGTATTCTATGGCGATAGGGGAAGACAGAATAGTTCTTTGCACTTTGCAACAGACGTAATAAATAGGCATACTGTGATTTAAATCACCGAGAACTGGACAGAATCACACATGAGTTTATATCCAGGAAGTTCATGTCTTCGTTGATTTGGAAATGTGAACCACTGTGTTTCATTAAACCACTGTAATTTCTAAACGAACAGTCCGTAAAACTTCACACTATAAAAGAGGAACAGTTGAGTTAAATTTATAAATTTTGAGATTATGGACCAGCAGATCACCTCCGTTATATGTAAACTATTAAACGATGGTAATTTTTTTGTATGTTTGTATAAATATTTAATCTAAACCTACTTATGAAAACCTTAACCCCACTAAATTATAAAAAAATAAAAAATAGTAGAATTGAAAGAAATTACACACAATATTTCCTTGCCTCCCCACAGCAATTTATAAAATACAAAGAGTGCCAAGTCATAGGAAAACAAGCAGTTATACATACTTACAGCATGCAGTATTCACGGCTACGTACGAGTATAGGCAAGTTAAAGTGTAATAAAATTCATATCCTTTTTACCAAGGATATACATAAATCACCTTAACGCGTTTTTACTACATACATACATATCTATACACACAGACATTCATGTGTGCACTTGTAGTTGTTAGCGGTATGAGGTATACTATGTATAGTATCCATATACAAATACAAACATTATTCAAACTGTTGTCTTTCTTTTTTTTTTCTTGGGCTTCTTGGAATACTGTTCTTTTTAACCACTTTACGCGTATTGTTGTTTATACTTTTTTTTATTTTCTTTTTCCATTTTTACTGCTTCCTTGTAAACAAATAACTGCGGAATATTTATAAGCATCATAAATTAAAATTTTTACGTTCTTGCATTTATTGTCAGCATAATAATTCTTTTATGCAATGAAAATATGGCAACCAAATATGAAAAAGAATCATGAATATTGTATTTTATATTTTTTTTTTCATATTTTTCTTTTATAATACATACATATTTACGAGTAGTAATGGAGAATGATTTGTTTGTTTTTAAATTATTTTGCAGATTTCGTTCTAGAGTTAAGGTTTCTTTAAAATTATGTTTGCAATCAGAGCTACCCATACCAATACTAATAGAATATTTTCTCGATATTAAGATAACATTGGTAACCACAGTTTCCGATATATAAGTAATTGTACAATGCCCAGTAAGTATACATATAAGAAGTGATCGAGTTGCTTTCAAGACCCAAGATAGTAGATATTCTAGAATTGATAACACCATATTTCTGTTATGTTTGAAAAAAAAGTTGGTATAATGCCTCTAAATATTTTATTATTTTTACAAAATCTGCTCCACTATCCACGTTTTATTTATTTATTAAAATTTGTGAAGACTTAGAATTTTGTTCAAAAAATCACTATATTCGGCCATTACCTGAAGTGCATGTTTACATTGATTTGCAAATTTATTATTAGTCAATTTTGTAGTTAGTTCTATCAACAGTGCAATTTTTTTTTAAATCGTTGAGAAAAAATTAAGCTTATTTTTTTGTCAAAATGTATCCATTTTCATACTAACTTAAAAATTTTGAATTTGAAACAAAGTGTTTACGTCTCAGTTTGGATTTGGAATTGGCAATCCAAAGACAATATTGATTACTGCACTCCCAAGCCCTTCCTATCGAGAAAATTTGGTTTCTCAATTCCATACGACATGGAATTAATGGATGGACCTCCACTTAACACAACGAGTCTCTCTGTCTATACGGACCGCTCTAGAATCTAAAAGCGACATCGAGTTGGTGGAGGTGTCTATATTCAGGAATATAGAATTAGATAGAATTATAAATGAATCTAGTATTATTCAAGCTGAAATATGAAATATTAAAAGGGTGGCTTAGTTGTAACAAGATCAGGGATATTCGTTTATTTACTGATAAAATCTATGACAGGTATATACACAACATCGAACATAGTCCAGGAATGTCGGGCGTCCTTAAATAGGATGGCGAAAAATTCAACAGTCGTACTCATATGGGTACGTGGGGATGGAGATATTTTAGACAACTTGTAATGTACAATTGAATAAATACATATTCAACGCTATATGAGGTTACAGCTTTTGGATTAAAATTTAAATGAACGACGGGAGCCATTAATTGCCACTAGCGGTCAGTCGGAGGGTGGATTCTTGTTCATGTTAAATTTTCTCTCATATAGGAATCATTATACATAAATAATTTATTATAGACTCCCTGACTGAACTTACTAATTGAAAAACTCTTTTGTTATTATCCCATGATGTTGTTTGGGATAATCGCCTCTAAACCCTCCCATCCAATGATCTTATTGGCGAATATTACACTAAGATCCCTAATTAAATCCACACTTACTCTTTCATCTCATCGCGAAAACATTAATAATAACTTAGAATTTCATAATTCAAGTAAACAATTTATTTAACAAAATTGGGGAAAACCATTAGGTAGGTAATAAAAAAAATTCAATGACTTTTAAATATAAATTTGGTTTAAAAGATCAAAATTCAGAAAAAACATTATTATAACATTTTTTTTTTTAACCAGTAATAGTAAAATTAAATTTTTAAGAAAAGAAATGCCTAGTAATTAAATATAGATAATTATAATAATATTAAAGAAATAATCTAGTAAACTATATTTCTATATTTTTGGGACAATACTGTAGTAAAAAAAAGAATAATCAAATTAGAGAATGCAATGGGTATCTTGTAATGATCATTTACAATGTTAAATGATCATTGCTTAAATTTTTTTTTTGTTTTATTGTTTTATGGTTTTCGATTTTTTGTGTTTTGCTTTTACATATCAATTTATGAATTACTTGTGCATAAACAAAAAAAAAAGCGTGAGAAAACAAAGAAATGTGTTTTATTTCTTGTTCTTTTTTGACTTTGTTACTGACACAGTATTCCCTAGCAAATCAAGGAATATGTAAAAGCAAACCTCAAAAATTTGATTATTGTTTCTTTTAAATTACAGATATTCTGATTTTGTTATTAAATTTAATAATAATGAATGCAAAACTAAATTTTTTTTTTTTAATTAATAATATTACTTAAAACAGAAAAAAAAAACTCACCAACTTAATTCTGGAAACGCTGAATGATGAGGCCTCGTCAGACTGCTTTTGTTGGATGTTTACTTTGTTGTTACATAGATCTTATTTGTTTTGCATGTCATTAATTATATTATATATAAAAAGAACTTAATTAATAAATAATTCAACTGTGATAATTTATGTGCAATATAGGCTAAGTTTCTTTTTTTTTTTTGCTTTTAATCTTTATGTTTTACATTTATACATTTTAAACTTTTGGTTTTTAATTTGTTATATATATTTAAATTAGATTTAAGTTAGGTGATTTTTCTTATTGGTTTAGTTGTAAGTTTTTAATCACACTTATAAATTTTGTTAAGAAATTCAAGTAGTTTGATTTATTAAAGGTAATTTAAATTGTTTGCACCTTTTGATTTTAAGAAGAAAAAAAGAATATAAAGCCACAAAAAAAAACTTAAACATGCACAATCTTACGTAAAATTTTTATTATTTTGAGACTCAAATTTGGGTAATTGTCTTATGAAGAACTTAGATGATTTTTGGAGGTTTTCCTAGACGACTTATCCGGTCCTATTTTGGAAGCTGGCAGGTGTTTTGAAGCTCGTCTGAGACTCTTAATATTTGCTTATAAAATTTGTAGTTTTTTTTTTTTTGGAATTTCTTTTTGGCTGATACACAATAATGAAGCACTTGACTTTAGGTGTTGTCTTATCGGTAGATTTAAAATAATGATGATCAGCGGTAAGCACAATTCTTGTGAGAGTGGTTTTTAGGTTTTTTTTTATGTGACTTAAAAGTGGATACAGTGGTGGCTAAATAAACACCCCCGTGCCTTTTTAGATGGAAATTAGCTTGTATATTCGAGGCTTTTAATGGTGTTTTTCCACAATTTATTAGTCTTCCAATAACCTCAAGGATTAAGAAGGATTCAGGTTATGTTGAATCTTGGGATTTAGCAATATGGTAATTTCCACTCTAGTTGTCTATTAAAAAAATATTGTATGTTAATTAACTACATCGAAATTTTTAAGTCTGCGAGATTTACCTTTATGAAACTTTAAAATTAAATTGGTAGAAAAAATAAAGTGTGTCCTGTACAAAGGATATTATATATTTTAACTGAACGATGTGTTCACTATGAGGTATAAAATCAAAAGAAGGTTAACACATTTGGTTACGAAAAACCATGCTTCAATTCTCGTTAGTGTTCGGGATTTTTCTATTTTTTTTAGTTGCGTTAATATGCGTTGCTATGCGTTCTCATGCGTTGCAATGTGTCAAAACAAAGTGGCTATTTTCAATGTGGCTAACTTGATTTTTTAAAGTAAATGCAACAGTGTGAGGTGAAATACAACACACAAAGCATTACTGTTAAAATTCAAAACAAAATTTTCGAAAAAACCGAATTTGAGGCAAAATTTTAATTTGAATGTGGAATAAAAACCAAACATATACATATTTGTTTATATACATATTTATATATATAAATATGTATCACAATATAAAATATGTACTTTCAAGATTTAAACTTTTTAACAATAATCGTCCATTACAAACTGTTGCTGATGATCTGTCTAAAAAAGGAGCCTTGATGTCTGATACAGACATAGACTTCCTATGTATGATTCCGTTATCCAAATGCAACTAACAATGCAACTAAGTAACATTGAAGGAAGCTTGGCCTGTACTGTAATAATGACCTCCGTTGAAGCTGTAAGAATGAAAGATGATGAGACCATTTTTCACCTTCTTTGTCACTTTCCGGCATTAGGATAGCTACACATTAGATTTCTAGAACATCGTTCCTTCAATAGTCTTTCTGAACTCTCGAACATGAAGTTGGAATGCATCAACGCCTTTATAAGGTTAGCAATTGACCACTCACGACAAACACGGGAATCTACTCGGGGTGGCCTAGTATTCGTTAAATGACTGAAATCTATTAATCTCCATCTTACCACTCAACTGACCTCTACCTGTATATTTCTACTATATCCCCAATAATTATATTTTATCTTCTATTCATCTCTATCTCTTTTCTTTATTTCTTTATTTTCAGATAACTTAAAGGGACCTACTGAATAAACCCAAGTGATCTGTTATTTCCAGTTTCGATTAGTCTGCTGCCTATTAACCTAGTCTTAATAATTTACATATAAAATAATGTTTTTATAAATATTACGAAAGATGTTTGTGTGAAACAAAATCAAGTTAAAAAACGAAAATTTCAAAGTTAAAACTTAAATATATTTTAAACTATTTATAAGAGATAACTTAGTGATGTACAAAAAAAATTCATATAATATATATCCAATGTTGTACAAGTTACGATGATCAGTTTTATCACCCTGTATCTCAGCTTGTGTTTTAATAGGATGTTTACAAATTTGATTTTCTGAAACCTTATGCGCTACTGTACTATTTGTTTCGTTACATTTTTTCAAATATTTTTTTGATGTTAGACGATCCAAGATAACAAACTCGAATATGTTTCACATCATGAAAAATATCATGTAAACTAGTTAAAATCTTCGTATCTATGCTTAATCAACATGTCTGAACGTGGCTAGATAATGATTACAACTATGAAGACCAATCAGAGCGATATTTTAGATGGTCCTACAGACTACCAAAGAAAAGCGAAAAGCTTAAAAATCTCTACCTCTTGTGTGAGTCCATTAGGCTTTTCAAGGTTTTGATCAGGAACAATGACTAGCTTATTGTCAGGAGGTGCTTCACATCATTCTTTTCTGTTACCATTCTTTGGAATAAAAACTATTTGTGAGTTTCTCCAACCCATAGGAACATATTTGAGATAAAGGCAAAGTTTAAATATTTTGCACCAGGCATAGAAAATAGCCAAATCACCGGGACCTTGTCTAAATTGCCCATTAAATTTTACACAGGAAGATTATGCCTTTGATGACTTGGAAATCTTCATGCATTCGTTAGCAATTTTTTGCTCAGAATATCCTCATATGCACACCAAATCGAAATGTCTGAACTTGACCTGAAAATGATTACTACTGTAGAGACATTTTGACCTTATTTCGTTAGATTTAATTCTCGAATTCCATTTCCGGGTGTTTCGATGGCAACGATTACCGCTTGAAAAATGGAGCTTGGGTATCCTATGTGGTTCTATACTAGAAAATTAAGCCTTTGTCATCAATTTCTGCTTAGAAAAACCAAGATTCCAAAATCGTCATATGAAAATGTTCGAGACTGCGTCACATAATCACGAAGAGGGTATTCTAAGGTTTCAGGTTTGATTGTTAGCATAAACAGTGTGTCTGACTTTCTACGATTTTTAAGGTGTTGCTATAACTATATGTTCATGACTCAGTTCTCCTAATTTCTTGAGTATCAGTGCAGATATTATTTATGATCTGTCAAATTTTTATGTTAATGAGTTCGAAGGGAATAGACTAATCGTAATTTATAATGAAGGCATTTGATAAATATCATCCATATTTTCTCTCAATATTATGTAATATACGTTTGATAGTCGTATATAAAGTAAAGCGTCCTTTATAAAAAGTATAGTGTCCTTTAGCAGAAATACGTCATCACACTGGTTTGCACCGAAGGGCAAGATATATTATCGTGTTCATAGTTTTCCACCAGACAAGAGCATCATCGGTCAGAATAGATCTAGAAATTACAAACGGAATCCCAAACTTTTACATACCCTTGCCACTCATGGTGAAGAGTATAAAAATACGTTTATACGAAGGCGGGTCAATATGTCCGTGACTATCTGAACTTTCCGCCTCATAACTGAAAGGACAACACTGCTTCTGTCAGTTGACTTCTGTCAAAATTTGAACAAGCTGCATGATTTAGTTTGTCTGTGACAGCAGACTATATCGAGACTTGAGGAGAAAATGGACAAAATTGAATTTCGTGTTCACTAAGCACTATTTTGTACGGAAAAAAACCATCATTCAAAACAATACTAGAACTCTGTACTTTCATTTTCAATGATAAAAAAGTGGTTCACTGAATTTTGTTGTGGAAGTACAAGTACGAAAGAAACCGAGTGTTTTAGACTCCCACACTGCAACTTAAAAATAAGAACGCTTCATATTAATTCAATTAATTTAATAATGTTCATTATAATAGAAAAATTATATACAAATACGATAAATCAATAAATTTTTTCCATATTGAAATAACAAATTCCAATATTACTAGACGACCCTATTGTTCATACATTGTATAATGGTTTGAGAGCGTATACCATTTTGTTTTGATCGTGTTTTTAAATCAGGCCCTTAGAGCATTAATAATAGGGCTCAATTAACAATAGACAATTCTAACAAACATAATTTTAGTTACAATTAATATAATTGAAATAATTTTCAAAAAATATCACACAACCTGTCATCACTTTGCAGTATGACCACAAAATTTATGTAACAGTCGTTACAAAATATGTAATAAATATTTTCTAAAACAATTCTCATAAATCATATAAATTAATTAACTTAACAAAAAGCCTCATTATGGTCATTGTTGCCTGTTTGACCATTTTAATTGACAAACTAATAAACAAAATATATTACAGACATAAATCATTATGTTTAAAATTATTTATGAATACAATCGCAAACAGATACATGCACACTTGCACATAAATATAAATTGACCACCCAATAGCACCGAAAAGTTCCATAGAATATTTATGTCTGCCACATAAATAAGCAACAGACCGATATGACTCCTTCTGTCCATATGATATTATGTCGTTCTTTACCACCCCTTGGTCTTACTCTCTCTCTCTGCGACTCTGTGCGTTGTGTTGTTGGCTGGCCATCACACTTTCCAAATGCCAACCTATCAAGCGTTGACTACTTGAACATACGAAACAGACAGGCAGCCAAACCAACAAAACCATGGCAAGAATATTAACCCGATACGATAAAATACAATTGGTTGTTAAAATTTTAACTGCAGTTATTATTATTATTATTTTGTATTTGTTGTAGCAGTTGTTGTTTCTGCTGTTATTGTCATTTTGTTCAATTTTTTTTTTGCATGTTGTTGTTGCAAAAATGTCATTGCAACAATTTATGACAATGGATAAATGTCATAAATTTTATTTTTGAACATAAATAAATACATACATTATGTAAAACACAATATCTATAAGTCATACAAAATACCCATACAAATGAACCAACATACATAGATACATTCGTACGTACGTACGACAAATGTTTGAGTATAAAAGCATAAATGTAATTGTATACACTCAAACATAAATATTTGCAAATATATATGAAATATCATATAAAAATATTGCTCCAAACTATATATCGTATTAAACAGAAGTGACAAACCTACAATAAATACTGTGCAACAAATAAATACTTTAGTTGAAAAATCATTAGCTCTTATCGTACGAGTAACTTTTGTTTAAACGGATGAATCCAAAAATACTCAGTTTTTTTATTTTTTGGAAAATTTTATTAAAACTGTCTTAAATTGTACATTCAGTTAAACAATCTAATGTCAAAGACGTAAATCAGTTGTCAAAAACTTAACTGGTGAGATTGTTTTAGCAAAAGCACTATATAACAAGTAAGAGTGCTATATTCGGCTGTGCCGAATTATACTTCAAAATTTTAAATATTTTTAGGTAAACAAAATTAAATTTTTTTTCCAGTTGTTTTTTTCATTTTTTGGAAAAAATTTTTTTTCGATTGTTATTTAAAATCTTTTTTTTTTAAATTTAAAAAAAAAAAATTGTTGTAAAAAAAAAATTCGGGTTAAAATTTTCTTTTTCCGATTTTGACCCAATATCTATCATTAGATATCCATATTGTCTATATTAATGTCTTAGTAATCCAGATATAGGTCAAAAATAGGTCAAGAATCGAGGTTGTCTTGGTTTTTTCCTCATATCTCAGCCATTTGTGGACCAATTTTGCTGATTTTAAATAGCAAAATTCGCGAAAGTATGTCTGACAGAATTATTGAAGATTTGGATCCCGAAGATATCTGGGGTCAGAAAATTGATTTCAACAGACAGACAGACGGGCATGGCTTAATCGACTCCGCTATCTATAAGGATCCAGAATATATATAGTTTATAGGGTCGGAAATGAAAAATGTAGAAATTACAAACTTCTCACGAAGGTGAAGGGTATAAAAAAAACAAACACAACTCTGGTAGTTTTTTTTGGTTTTGAATATTGAAATAAATCAAGCGACCTAATTTCGTGGCGATCATTCTGCAATAATTCATAGCTCGCATACAAGGCCCACTTCCGGAAATCACTTTAACGAACATAAATCTTTTAAAAATGATGATATCCACATATAACAGAAATAAGTTTCATAGAGAAATAATTCGCCAGACCTAATTTAATGACGATCAGTTTATAATTGGTTATAGCTGCCATAAAAGGCCCACTTTCGAGTATAAATCTTATGAAAATGTTCGAAACCAAATAAAATTTAACAAAAATATATTAAAAATCTAAATAATTCTGTCCATAATTGGACATAGCTCGCATATAAGGCCCACTTCCGAAAATTACTGAAAAAAATTATTGAAATTTAAAGACTTTTAAAAGAAAGTGGATATGTTTTTTTATAAAAAGATTAATCACAACTTATTCCTTACTATTTGGTATGCTCTAAAGCACACAAATGCTTAAACACAGAAATTATTAATTTAAACATAAACTTTTATCTATTTGTATTACGGCTCTCAAATATGGGCGACTAACATTATCATCATGGCGTATAATTAATGTGAATTATTTTATATAATTAAATATTACTCATACGCAAATAAATGAAAACGCTATTTTTAGCAGTATTTAAAAAACTAGACTACAACTAGCAGTAGCAACCAAAAAACACAAGTAGTCAAGTTAAAAAATTAATAAAAACTCGGAGTCAATCAATTACTACTACTTTTGTTTACAAAATCTCACCTTGAAAGGCGATTTTGTATGCCCTTCAACGCTATAAGAGAAATTCATGTTTGCACTGAATCATTACTTGCGATACTATGGCCAACCAGCCGAATTAACACCAAAGCCAAATATCCATGGCGCTAAGGAGCAAAAGGGTCCAATCTATTATGAGCTTCCGAAATATAACCTAACCAGACCATCACAGGGAACCTCAACAAAAAGCAACTTATTCATTTAAAGCGAGCATTTACCGAAAAACGCCCAGAATATTCGACCAGACATGGAAAAAGTAATATTCCACCATGACAACGCTCGGCCATATGTTGCAAAAATACCTGTTAAAAAGTGTTTAGAATGAAGACGGTGCCCATCCGCTTACTATTTGTTTCGATCGATTTAGAATGCTCGCTGTGGGATACGCTTCACTTTGGAACAGAGTATTCGAAATTCGCTTGACCCGTTTTTGGCCTCAGAAGATGAGTACTTCTTTTGGCTCGGAATCCATATGTTGCCAGTATGATGGGAAAAGGTCATAGCTAACAACGGCCAATAATATTAAAATTAATTTATATTGTACAAATGTTTCAAAATAAAAAACTTAACCTTTTCTTTGTTTTTATTACATAGACTTATAAATTTAAATCGTACCTTCGATTTAACGCACAGTCAAAATCGTAACATTGATCACCTTATATAACGAACGTTTCAAAAATTGTATGTGACTAAGTGTTTGCTGTAAATTATCTTCACACAAATTAATTGGAATCTGGAACATCCAAAATCAGTTTTTTTTAATGTTTGTCCCTGAGTTTAATTTTCTACAGGTTGAATAATTTTTAGAATCAAAATCCCTTACAATGAAGGCTATATTAATCGTGGATAGTTCACCAAGCCATCCTCCAGAAGATTTTCATTCCTCCTAATGTCACACAGCTCATCCAATCTAGGGATCAAAACGCCATACGTTTAGTTAAATTCCAATACAGAAAAAGTTGTCCAAAATTAAAAAAAAAAAAAAAACATCTCGATATAACTAATTTTTCAATTTAACGAATGGGCCTGACAACATATCGTTCGTTATACCGGGATTTGTACTTTTAAACATTTTTAAAATTATTTTTTTTTTTAATATTTGTATTTTTTACAACATAATTTTGGATGTATTTTAACCCATTTTCGGCTGGTGGTCGAATTTTCGGCTGGTGGTCGAATTTTCGACCAGCAACTTTGTAAGTGAATATCTATGAAGCTGACCATATTTGTTTAAATGTGTTTTAACAGAACTGAAGTTTTATATTTTTTTAACATCTTTGATATATTTATTTTTTGTCTTTAAGTAAAACCAGAATTTTTTCTTGATGAAGCAAAAAATGCAATTTTTAGTCACTTTTCTAAAATGTAAAAAAATTAAAAAAATAAAAAAGTAATTTATTTTTATTACTTTACCGTGAAGACAAAATACCAAATTATAAGAGAAGAAGGAAATAAAATTCAAAATGATAAAACTCTTATTTTTGAGAGTCCGTAATTTTTGGTGGTCGAAAATTCGACCAATGGCCGAAACCCATCATATAGCGTCATGCATACTAATTTAATTATTTTATTTTCTTATTATATTAAAATGCTTCAAAATCATAACATATGTTTTATTTTTACCCTTGGGTAATTTTTGTGTGATAAATACATATCATTTTGTTTTGTGGGACCTAAATCTCCTTTTGATATTTATGCGCTATATTTGGATAATTCCATTATTGCGTTAATGGTTGCTTTTGCAAATGTCTATGCGCGTGAAAATAATGCTACTGCTAACCTTACATCAACAGAATTGCGTAGGTTCATTGGAATTTTATATTTGTCTGGTTATCATACTTTACCACATATCGATCATTATTGGTCTTCTCAATCCGATATGGCATTATCAATATTGAAACAGGTATTTGCATCTTGCCGATAATACTAATTTGGATATATCAGATCGTTTTGTTGCACTCATGGAAGATGTTTATAAAATAAAAGCCAATTCGATTCCGCTTTAAGTCGTGGTGCTTATGTTCAGAAAAGGTTCAAAACAACAAACCATTATCTCAAATTGATTTTCATTCTGAAGTCATAAATAAACTATTGACATACGAAAATGAGTCTGAAAATGAGAACTTGGAATATCCCACAAACTTTCCTCGAATCAATGAGAAAGTACACGCCGTATCAAAGAGCGCGTAGAATAAACATATTTGGTGTAAGTTATGCAAGAAGCACACTTTATTTACATGTAGGAAGTGCAATATTTATCTACACATCAAATGTTTTGCTGAATACCATAAATTTTTTTTAAATGTCACATATTCAGAAATAACAATTATTTTAAATGAAACCGCATTACTTTAATATTTTCCTTCAAACAAAAGATTTTCTTTTATTAATTGCAAATATTTATATTTCTTAAATTATATCGTTTTCGGCCAATGGTCGATTTTTCGACCAAGCCATACTAGGAATATGGCAACCCTGGGGCAAACATTTTTAATTTTTTTTTCTTAATTGGAGCTTTTAAACCATGCCTTTAAAAGGAATTTAATAAGCTCCGTTGGATTCCGGTAGTGGCCGATAATGGGTTAAACTCTATAAGCAGCTTGTTTCCTCAAATAAGGGGAAATATATCGTAGAGCTCTCTAATATAGAGAAGGAACCACACTTTAATGCTTTTTCTAGGTTTCTGTTGTGCTACGAGGACACATAATAATATCTCAGTGCCAAAATGAAGCAAACACCCCATAGAATCTTAGAATTTTGAATACTCCCTTTAGAAAACCTATATTTTTCTCTTAAAACTTAAAATATTATGGCCCATAATCATAGTCAAAAATAAAGTACATTTTAAGAGAACTTTACTTAAGAGTGGAATTTAGGTCTATCATAGACAAGTTAAAGTATACTTCTGACGCTGAAGTCGACTCTAAATATAAAACTAGCTGAAGTTGTTTTTAACTTGTTTAACAACAGCATCAGCTGTTCTTCGCCGAGTAAAAAAGTTCGTCACAACGTAAAAATTGTTTAATTTACAAGATATTGGTAGAGATTTTGCAATTATTGAACAGTTATCATTAAAATTAGTACCAAAATATCGTAATTATGATATTAAACTTATCTTTTCCATTTTTCCACAACAAACAACTTTCTTTCTTTAGATGTCCCCGTTACTTTTATCGTTTACGTTTTTTGGATTTTTTTTAATTTTGTATGTCAACTGTTCAGCGTTGCCACTTGTCTGTTTTTTATTGTATATTGTATGAAAACATTTTCTACATTTGCGGTGGCACCCAGTTAAAGTCGGTTCAATTTAAAACATACTTTAATTTTGATTAATAAAAAGAAGGTTTTTATTTTAAAGTTGTTTTTAAAAAGAACCGACTTTAGTGTTTGACTATGATTATTTGCCTATATATTTATGTTTTAAAGTTGAGTTAAGTTTTTATTTTATTTCTAAAAATAAATTTACTAGCTCAACTCTAAAATTCCCAGACGTGCTATTTATTTGGCCTACCAGACACAAACAAATGTTTATAGGTATAGTGACAGTAGCAACAATGAATTTTTTTGGTAAAATATTAAAAAACAACAGTATGGTAGAAGGAGTATAAACACGTTAATCTGTTCTCATATATCATTTCTGTCACCCCTACAAACATACAAACTCTCTATATGATCCCAGAAAAAAAACAGCAATGCAAGCTTCCATATTACTTTTGCATTTATCCTACAATGTTTGTGTATTTGTAGAAATATTGCAAACACACATCTACTACTGCAAATTACATGGTGTCTGTGAGTGTGTGCAGTTTACCTGAATTTTGGCATACGTATGAAGTTACTCATACAAGCACAGTTTTACCCAACTGTTTTAATGGAGCACATTTTTGATTTATTTTATACGGAATTCAATATTATAAATTCTCTTATTCGGCTGTTGTTGCTGCTGCTGTACTTCTACATTAGGATGGCCCTCATTTTGCACTTTCTCTGTCATCTAAAAAAATTTTAGAAATGTATTGTAAAATTTGGGTTTTGGAGATATGCATGAAATTTTATGATCTCTTTTTGTATCAATTTGTATCGATGTTAATGTTAATATTTTATATTTAAACATTTATGAATTTAATCCTTGTGAATGTGCCACCTCCAAACGTAATCCGATTTTGCTCAGATTTTCAGCATGCGAGTATCATTTTCAATAGAATAATTTTGGACCTTGGGAGCATTGAAAATCGCAAAAGTACAAAATAAATGCCACCCTATTCTACATACTCATATTCGTGCTACCCATAAGTTTCCCCATTCTCATGCTGTCATCCAGAGAGACAGATGGTTTATTATATTTTTTGGTTTATAAATTTATGTCTGTATGTTCGTAGGTATAAACAAATGTGATATCATTGTATATTTTTCTTACTTTTTTTTGGGAAGTAAAATCTACGTTGCTTTCTTGTTGTGTTTTTTAAGATTTTAATCTGCAATGAATAAATGAATGAGTATAAAAAATATGGTGAAAACCAATTTAGTGAATGGTGAAAGGGATTTCTTTGTATAAGTCTGAAATGGGGGAAGAGGTAGATTTCTTTAATAAATAATGAAATTTACATTACTTTTAACTAATTGACAGGGGGAAAATGTTTGTAAAGTTTTTTCGGTAAATGTTTTCTCATATATTTGTAAGGAATAAATTCAGGCAAAACAAAATAAAATATTGGAAAAATATGAAACAAATGCTTTATTTTTAAGTTTTAAAACCTTACAAAATGTTTTACATACTTCAAAAAATAATATAATAGCTCTGTTCATAAATTTTAGAGAGTGTTCTCTCATTGCAAACTATTACAAGTTCAATTTGGAACTAGTAATAGTTAGCAGCTTATCTTTCAAATGTTTTGTATTATTGTTTATTTACAATTTTATTTTTGTGGTGAAAAAATGTCAAAAAAAGAATTATCAATAAAATTGAAGAAAATGTGAGTATTTATACATTTTAAAAGGAATAAAATAAGAAAATTGTGTGTATAAAACAATTGTTACTGGAAAAGCGTTCATTTACTTTTTACTATTATTGAGAATTTAAAAGAGTAATTTTGTAAATTTTGATATTATTCTCTCGCTGCAAGTATTTACTGGGAAAGTAAATGAACAGACCTAATTAAAGCTTCTATCATTACACTATACAACAAAATCAACAAATTTTGATAGAGGAGACAAAAAAAGAAGACACGTGTATCGGCGTTTTGAAAGTTTACATCTGAATTTCATTTGAGGGTGGGTTAAAGTTTCCCAACTCAGGCATATTCTTATTGTTAATCTTCATAAGAAACCACATGATCCTTACATTTTGGGAAAAAATGTGTTCCGCAAAGTTATGTAAAATGTTACGTAGAATATTTTTGTAGAATTTGTTAACCCTCTAAATCCTCAAGGCATGGGTCTTTTTTGTCCTTCTTTTAAAAAAGTGCAAAAACCACAATTAAAACAGGGATTTAAAGGGTTAAACTATTCTGCAAAAAAATTATACGTGAAATTTTACTATAAGTCCCTGAATACATCAAAACGGAAAATTCAACCAGAAAGTCAGAAAAAAGACATAACCAAAGAGAGCATAGGGTTATTTTCGCATTTATTAAGAATTTTATTTTAAAGAACATTTTAGGTATAAAATGTATTCAACAAATTTATGTAAAATGTTACGAAGAACATTTTTGTATAATATGTTAACCCTCTAAATACCCAAGGCATGGGTCTTTTTTGTCCTTTTTTTAATAGAGCAACACACACAATTAAAACAGGGACTTAAGGGGTAAAAATGTTCCGCAAAAATATTATCCGTGAAATTTTACTATAAGTCTTAAATACACCAAAACGGAAAATTCAACGAGAAAGTCAGAAATAAGACACACCCAAAGAGAGCTTACGGTTAATTTCGTATTTATTAAGAATTTGG
Organism: Calliphora vicina; assembly: GCF_958450345.1. NCBI lineage: Eukaryota > Metazoa > Arthropoda > Insecta > Diptera > Calliphoridae > Calliphora > Calliphora vicina. Next base: position 111,848,004 of record NC_088781.1, on the reverse strand, counting down.
ATATGAAGTCTTCATTAATTAAATTTTTTTAGCTCTAGGCAATTCCACTTTATTACCATACGCATATTTCAGCTATAAGCATTCTTCAATGGGTGCGCATGTTAAATTTTTGGGGTACTTTAAAATAAAATTTTTAATAAATGCGAAATTAACCCTAAGCTCTCTTTTGTTGTGTCTTATTTCTGACTGTAGGGTTGAATTTTCCGTTTTGGTGTATTCAGGGACTTATATTAAAATTTCACAGACAATATTTTTGCGGAACATTTTAACCCCTTAAATCCCTGTTTTAATGGAGTTTGTTGCTCTTTTTTAAAAGAAGTACAAAAAAGACCCATGCCATGAGGAGTTAGAAGGTTAATATACAAAAATCTACAAAAATGTTCTCCGTAACATTTTGCATAAATTTGCTGAATACATTTTATACCTTAAATGTTCTTTAAAATAAAATTCTTAATAAATGCGAAAGTAACCCTCGGCTCTCTTTTGTTATGTCTTATTTTTGGCTTTCTGGTTGAATTTTCCGTTTTGGTGTATTTAGGGACTTATAGTAAAATTTTATGGATAATATTTTTGCGGAACATTTTAACCCCTTAGATCCCTGAAGTAGTGGTGTTTTTTGCTCATTTTTAAAAGTAGGACCAAAAAGACCCATGCCTTGAGGATTTAGAGGGTTAACATATTCTACAAAACATTTTACATAACTTTGCTGAACAGATTTTATACCTAAAATGTAAGGATCACATGGTTTCTTATGACGATTAACAATAAGAATGTGCCATAGTTGGGAAACTTTAACCCCCCCTCAAATGAAATTCAGATGTAAACTTTTAAAATGCCGATACACGTATCTTTTTTTTTGTCTCCTCTATCAAAATTTATTGGTCGTACCTCGTAATTTTTTTTGGCTTTGTATAGTGTTATGAAAGGATTAGAGACGTATACATAGTTCATCCACTTTCTGATTACTCTGAAGAAGATTATGAATATTAATAACATATGTACATGTCTATGAATAGCCGAAATTGTCATCAATATATAGTGAGCCGGTGAGACAAGACGTATGTAGCTATCTCCAAAAACAAAGATGTATGTATGAAACATACAGACAAATAGTTTTAATATTTTTCATAGAGAAACTGTCTGAAGGATTATTACAACGGATCTTTATGTATGTCCTGATATGATCCTTACTTCTTATGTTAATATTGATAACAGATTATGCAAAGCGCTGGACTATTCAAAGTAGTGTAAGTGTTATATGTCATTTTAAAATGTTCTTAATTTGCTTCGAAAATGTCGAATTATGTGCCAACAAAACGTAATATGCGTGAAGTTTTGTTTTTATTCCTTAATTTGATAAAAAGTGCCACTGAAGCACACCGATTTCTCATGAAAGCTTATGGTGAATGTGTTCCAACGGTTTCAATGAGCTAGAGAACGCTTCTGCGGTTCAGAAGAGGTGATTTTTATCGCTTCATCAACGCTAAAAAAGAAAAAAAAATATCCATTAAAATAACCCGAAGCGTAAGAGATCATATGTGAAGCCTGGTCAACAAACTAAATCGACACCAAAGTCAAATATCCATAGCGCTAAGGTATTTGGTAAGAGCAAAGGGTTCCATGTGTCCAATTATGAGCTGCTGAAATTCGGCCAGACCATCACAGGAAACCTATACCGAATGCAACTGATTCTTTTAAAGCGAGAATTGACCGAATACCGCCTAAAATACGCAACCATACATGAATCCGTAATATTCCATCATGACAAATGGGCTTTGAAACACCGAGAATTATTTAATAGAGTTTCTGCTGAAGAATAAATAGGCTTGAAAGATTGACATAGAATGAAATAATTTTAAAATCGATTGCCCGGAGAGATAAACGCAAATGATTCAACAACATAGCAAATGAACTGTCAATAAGTTGATAAAGAAAAAATCATCGACCGGAAAGCCTTTAAAAAACGATGTGGGAGAACTTATAATATCGAAAACTTAACAATTTGCACTATGGGAAAGCTTTATTCCAGTATGCTATCAACATATACTGGTCAATGTCAACGTATTTTCGGATGAGCTTCACATACATCAAATGGTGTCATTTCTACTGATTGCCCTGAAATAAATTAAATTAACGAAACGATAAGATCTCTCAAACCATACAAATTTCATGGATTGGATGCACCCGACCGACTAACCTGTATGCGAATGCTGGAACCCATTATTAAAGCATTTTGGCTCATGAATCTTTGCCGCTATATCTGATGTAGTCATATAAATCTTCCCCAAGGAAATTTGACCAACAGAAATAATTGGAGAGGTATAACCTTGTTAAGCATGGTAAATAAGTTAAATGCATATGAAAAAGCAGGCTTTTGCTCAGGAAAATAGTCTTACGATTATAGTTGAGCAATCGTGTTTATAAACTTTGAGAAGGCCTTTGATAATCTCAACCACAATGCTATATGGATCACGTTGGTATGCAAGGGTGTCACCGAAAAGGACCGAACAGGACCATTTCTAAGGGAACAGCATCAAGACAAGTATTGGTATGAGCTCAAAATAATATATTTGGTTTAGACCTTTATTAATATTATTTGTCACAATGATATACAACTATTGTTTTGCTTGTGGGTTTTGTATGTAGAAGCATGATTCTGATTGGACTGAGTACGTACTCGTATAGTACGCCTGTATTTAATTAATTTGACAGAGTTTTGGAATTACAAATTAGTTTTACATATTGGAAAATTATAACTATAACAATTTTAGTATAGGGAGAGTATCATAGTAAGTAATGCTGAAATTTATGTAAAATTCGGCATTATAAGAAATTTAAGGGTTCTTCAAATCGTAATTGTATCACTTTAAATAAATAAATGAATGATTGATTTTTGTTGTGACGTCTTTAAAAATTCTTTATCAGTTCGGATCAGAACTTTATTCATACCCGGTAAATTAAATTCTATAAAAGTATGTATAGATACCTATTAACTTACAATATCCAAAAATTAAAGTAAGACCCATGACAAATTGAAATACCACATTCCCCTTCTTATGCAAACACTCTGGCCTGAATATGTATTTATTTATTCTACAAAATATTTCCTTTAAAATGTGATGTCTATATCAGAACCCTTCACTTACGAGTCTCTTACCCCTATGTGACAACTCTACTTTAGATTCATTTGCCACCATTTATGCATTAATTAAACATTCCAAGTAATTGTCATTTTATATAAACTCAAACAACAAACTCATTTGTCTGTGACAAAATGTCCATTAAAAACCAAACACAGCAACCAACAAGCGAGAAAGTATATATAGATAGACAGACAGACAGACGGACGGATGGTCGGACAGACACACTCACACTCGAAAGGCAACAATAAAATATTGTGTATTTCTTTGGAAACTATTTGCAACATTATCTGCAACAATGCATAAAATGTGTCAGCAATGAAACATAGCGAGACATAACAACGTAATTGACGACAATTGTCAACACTTTGGCAGTAGTGCAAAAGTAATACCATCTACCGAATGTTTCATGCAAGCAAACAAACAAACAAATAGACAGACCGACAGACAAGTAAATGGCCAACCGACCAAACATACCACCAAACTATCAACCAAACACAAATAAAATTTTGTGCAAATACAGCAACATCGTTTGGAAAAAAAGCAGGAATTATATGCAACTACAAGTACAAATGAGCAACACAAAAGAATGACTGACATTTGACAATATGGCGACCACAAATAACTCACGTTTCAAATGGTCATATGGCTGTTAATATTTGGTTGATGTCGTTTTTATTTTATTTTTTTAACGATATAAGATGATTGTAGAGGATTGCCAGTAAGTGCAGGGATATTACAGTTCAATGTCGACAAACTTAGTAATTTAAATAAATATATACAGTAAAACCTTGATAATCCGGACATTGTTAATATTCGATATTCCGGACATCAGTTTTCATTTTATTGTGTACTCTATAATCGATAGCAGCAGTTTTCAAATAATGCTCCCAGATTCTCCGTACAGCCATATTAATATCAAAAATCTGAAATACGTTACACTTCAAATAGACGGAGAAATTCCAGTTAGATCTCTGAAACACTTGTATTTCATTTGAGTTCTGCATTAGAAAAATAGGTTAGTTTTATATGAAAAAGAGGAATTGTATGATCCAGATATTTTTAAAGTGGAAAACTCTGTCATGCCTTTAGACTGTTTGTCATTTACCCTTGCCCAGTTAGTTCCTCATTACCACTTACCTGGCAACTCTTACCACAAATTGCTCAGCATTTAATACACACACACCGAAAAAAGAAACAGCAATTACCGATTACTAACTTCATTGGTAGTTTTTTGTGCTTTTTGGTCTATAAAAAATTAAAGCAATTTCCTTAACTTACTTTTCTTAACATTGCACAGTGGTTGCACTTGTATGGAAGAGAGTGACAAAAATAGTAAGAATAAATATATAGTCTTAAAACTTACACAATATATTTATGGTGACATTAAAACGATATTCTGAGAAAATGGGCATGGTCGCATGCACCTACCGCCCATTTTTATACCCTGCACCACCATAGTGGGGAGGATTAATTGGGTTCGTGCAGATGCTTGTAACGGGCAAAAATATTGTCCCAGCACCCACCTTAAATAATACCGATCGACTCAGAATCACTTTTTGAGTCGATTAAACGATGTCTGTCCGTCCGTCCGTCTGGCTGGCAGGCTGGACGGCTGTCCATGTAATTCTTGTGCTCAAAGTACAGGTCGCAATTTTGAAGATATTTCAATAAAATTTGGTACAATATAATAAAAACCTGCAGCTAAATTATACATTATCATATACTATACACATGTACCAACATTCAGCCACTAATCTGGTCATTGGATTCGGTTGGGAAAATAATTAAAACTTTAACCCCCATTAACACGAAGTCTGTTTATGTTTGAAAACTGACAGTTTTCATACAAAAATAATTTTAACCGACACTATAACTATTAGTTAAGGCTTAACCAGACTTCGTGTTAATGGGGGTAAGTCAATTTAAAGTAGTTTAGCAAATTATGTTAAAAAATAACTTTTAGATTTATATTATTAAAAAGCCAAAACACAATTTACACATTTGATAGTTCTTACAAATATTTCACATACCATCCACTATAATCTCCATTTAAAATCGTTTTATTTCGACACTTTTTTCATATATATTTTAACAATTGAAGTTTTACTTTGTATTGGCGTTTCTTTTAACGAGCTACTTTTATCTACGCATGTTCATATTTCAATTGCTTTTATTTCAAAAGTACCTTTAGAAATTATCAAAAAAAAATTAAAATAGAAAAATTTGATAACATTATCGACTATTTATTTCGCTAGAACACCAATTTATTACCATCATATTTTTTATTTTTGTCATATGAGCGCAACCACTGTGCATTGTCAAGTTGTTGGCTGGTTGGTTGTTTTGTTTTTAATTTCAGCAATACTCTCCTTTTTAAATGTCGTTTAACGCTTTGGTATTTGGTTCTGCTTTTTTTCTCCTTATTGTCTTTTCATTCTGCAATAGAGTTAATATATGTATGTTGCTGTTACCAATTGCCGGTGATATTTTATTGTCATTCTAGTGGTTTGTCTTTTTGTGGTTTAAATTGTCACGCTGTCTGTCCGTCTTATTGTTTCACTGTTTTTCTCTCTTTATTTTAAGTTTTTTTTTTAAGGTGTCATATACTTACAACAACTCCAGCAAAATAACATAAATGACTGTTGCAATAAGCCGGGGTAGCGGTTGCAACAACAATTTAACGCCGTGTTACATTTACTAACTTTGGCATGTAGTTACAATTTTTTGTGTCGCTTATGTTTCAGCTGTATATAGATTTTCTTGTCTTTATGTTATTAACAGTAACTACCAACTCGTCCAGTTATGCTGTTAACTTTTTTTTATTTTGTGCATTATTGCTGCCTTTATTGTGGATATTTGTTGCTTGTTGACCACATTCATACATAATTATTGTTGTCATTTGTGTTCATTTTGTTGGTTGGTTTTTCCTTCATTCTTTTTGCTACTTTTGCCATTGTCATCGTTATTATTGCTATGTCTGCAGCAAATTGTTGTCAGTTTATCTTTTAGTTATATGTCGTAGTATATAATATGAGGTGTTATTAACATTCTTTATGACCAACTAATTAGATTAAAGGCATTTATTTGTAAACATTAGTTATGTTTTTATACTGATTTTTACTGTGAGATCATTAATGTTTTTTTTAAGGAGTGTATGGATTGAGTCAGGGAGAGTTGATAGAGTTTTAGCGGATGTTATAGCTTATAGTAATAATAGTAATTTTCTTGAAGAACAAATTACTGTTTGATTAGAACTTGTAACTATATAACTACTGTGATTCTTCTTTATTTTATTTCATATAGCAGTCATGAGAGGATCACTATAAAAAGGTGTCATTTCACCACTGCCATTAACTTGTAAATTTCAGAATTTAGTCTCCAACATTCTTTCTACCTCATTAAAACTTTCATATTCGTTGGCTTAAAAATTATCTTTTTCTTTACTAATACTAGGATTAATGAAGATCTTCAAAGTACCATCGCTTAATGAAACGACTTCAAACTTAGTGTAATCAACTACTTTTCTCTTGGTGATACTAGATAAAAAAAGCTAGATTGAGGAGATAATAATGAGAATATTGATGAAAATTGGTAACAAACCTGTATCTTCTAAACTACCATCACGGTTGCATTCGTAGCTGAATTAAAGAACTCACGAATTCTTCTTGACTTCCAAATTTTTCTTACATTCGTAGTTTGCATTCGTAGACGAATTCAAGAACTCCCAAACTCTTCTTGAATTAGCCGAACGTAAGAGCTCTCTAATGTTTCTTACAATCGTATTTTTGCATTTCGTAGCCGAATTCAAACATTTCCGAATTCTTCTTGAATTCGTTGTAGTTTAGCCGAATATGAGAACTTCCAAATGTGTCTTACATTCGTAGTTTGTACTCGTAGCCGAATTCAAGAACTTTCGAATTCTTCTCGACTTTGTTTAAGATTAGTCAATTGTAAGAACTCCCGAACTTTTCTTACATTTGTTAGTTTTCATTCGTAGCCGAATTCAAAAACTACCGAACTCTTCTTGACTTCGTTGTAGCTAAGCCTATTGGAGATATTAGGCTGCTAAACAACCCGAACTATTTTTAACATTTGTTTTCTCTTTTCACTCAGCCCAGGATCTAATGTTTTTCACCATCACGTTACTAGAAAGCGAATGCTTCACCAGACAAATTGTGCACCAACTCCACCGTTTCATCGTAGTATAATTTCTACCGTCCATCCGGTACTATGCTTCATCGTTTTCAACGCATTTGTATTGGTATTTTTATTTCAAAGGAAGCAGGCCTCTGATTCGAACCTGGACAGTCTGAGCCATACCTCAGCTGGAAAATTGAACTGCATTACAAATAGTTGCTACCGTTACCGAAAGCACATCAAATATCTCTAAAATAACGCCCCCGACATAATCGTAAATACCGTTGCCGTTATTCTAAAAATATCATGGGAGAAGTAAATTTTACAGGCCGATAATCCTTTTAAAAGGAAGACTCTTTAAGATCATCCCATTAAATAGTGGCTCGTCATTAGCATCACACAAAGATCTCAAAGGATTATATCACCATAGACCTTGTTAAAAGAAACTCCTCGTAACCCTAGAACAGAATGGTTTTCTTGGAGAAACACGCAACTTTTTCAGCTGTCGTTAGCAAAGTCCTATGCAAAGTCCTATTTACAACATTAACGAAGGAGGTCAAGATTAATCTTAATAGTTGTAGACAATTGAGTCCAAACTCCTCAGTTGATGCCAATAAAATCACGTACAAATTGAGAAGTGTAAACTAATTTCTGTAAAATCAAACTAATTTCTGTAAAATCAAGCAAGCAGAAATATTATTATAGGCTACCTACAAAATGAGATCCATGATAATATTCTCGGAACATTATGTACAAGAGCAAATTAAGTCTCTCCCAATTCTGGCGCATCTTAGGTCGGAACAGAGCAATGTGTTTAATTCCTACCAGTGCTGCATACACCATATCGTCCCTTTGTGGTCAGGGTCAACTTGATACCCTACATATTCAACTGCTCAGCTTACCCTACACGCAGAGAAAAAACATGGTTGTGGTAACCATAAACTAAGAGCAACATATTATGATCAGATTTTAGCTTGTAGTCCAAAACATATTATGATCGTTATTAGTATCATAAAATATCATAATATGTTCTGAAATAGTCAAATTATGATAAAAATCAATCATAATATGTTTGGAAATAATCATGTTATGATATAAATCAATCATAATATGTTTGGAAATAATCATGTTATGATATAAATCAATATTAATATGACCCAAAGTCATCATATTTATGACCCAATTAAATCATATTATTATTAAAATTTATTTTTGGAAATACAAAATTTTAATAGGTTTTAGTGTTAAAGTACTAAATTCACAATTAAAATATTATTGATTAAATCAAATTTATTGTTATTCGCTCTAGGAAAGTTAAAGATAATATACAAATAAAACTATAGAGCCAATGGGAATTACAGACACTCAAAATTTACTTGTAAAAATAACATAGCTGAGACAAATACCAATACTCACAAATGGTGGGAAAACAGACTATTAAAAGTAAACATATTTTGTTGGCATGTTAAACATATTTTGACTACATTTATTATTAATTAGTTGTTGTAAACATATTCTGTTAACATCTTAAACATATTATGACTACGCGTATATAAACTTAACATTTAATGGTTGTACATAAAAATAATATGTTTACCTAATTATCACTATTTAGTTGTTCGAAAACCATATTCAATTTATAATTGCGATGAAAATATATACGTTTACAGTAACTATAATATTGTTGAAATTAAATTAAAACAATAATTATATGTTTACGACAACAATATATTGTTACAGAGAACATAGTATAGTTGTCGTAACCATGTCCAACCATGGTTTTTCTCTGCGTGTAGTGATTCACTCTAAAATGCATAAGAGTTAAGGAGTCTGAAGATTCACGAGTCAGTCGATATCTTTAAAACCAGTTTCGAGAGTCCGGGTATAAATATTATTAGTATAAATAGTAGTGTTTATAAAAAACCGACTTTTTACAAAACCGGTTTGTCGGTTAACCGAAAATTGGCCTTTTTAAGAAAGCCGGTTTTTCGGTTAACCGACACCGAAAAAACCGGTTAAACCGGTTAACCGTCATATATGTGTAGAACACATAAAATGTCCAATAAAGTACATACGACTTTAAAATTTTTAGTTTTTAGTAGTCAGAAATGAATAACTATGAATATACTAAAGTGCTAAGTCCATTTTATTTTGTAAAAATTTCAAAATTATTATCTCAGTCAAATGAAATTGAGTATAAATACTTATGTTACTAACTATATAATAGTTGTTTTAATTATTGGTTTATTCATTAAATTTCAACCAAAAAATGTAAATTAATTTTTTAGTTAAATATTTGACAATTTTGAAATTTATTATCACCTCGACTTTCTGATATGAAACAGAAAATATTACAAATCCCAAAAAACGACCTATAAGATGCAGACGCACTTCTTCTTAACTGTGCTTATTTGTCATTCTGAATCATATGATATCAGATTTCATAAATATTTCAATTCACGGAATTTAGAAAATTTTTTGTCTCTTCTGTAATATTTATGAAAAGGACTTCGTACACTAAGCTAACGAATTGATTGAAAGAAGGTATGCATATCAAATTAACGTTTGGTAAAATCATCACTAAGTTTATAATGAATCATTATTAAGATTTAGCTTAACTTCTAGAATTATGCGGAATTTAATTTTTAATAGTTTCATTATGTGCAATTTATTCTGAAAAAGTTTTTAATAGACTCATCATCCTCTACTATTTTGAATCATTGTAATTTATAAAAATATCAATCTAAATAGGCTTGTATTGTAAATCAGTAGTTTAGGTTTCAAATCAGTCCAATAATGTGTGTACAATGAATATAAAAAATGCACAAAACCATGAGATTCCTAATTTTAGACCTTAATTTTAAAAACCGGTTAACCGAGTGATAAAAACCGGATAAACCGGTTAACCGAAAATCAACATTTTAAATTAACCGGTTCGCAAAAAACCGAGATTTCGAAGAAAAACCGGTTTTTTGGTTAACAGGTTAGCCGGTTTATAAACACTAATAAATAGTGAGGGAACTGAGGGAATTATCCGTTGGCAGATATCCTAATACTAAAAGATGTATTAATATTCATGTGACATATGTAACAGCTTATACACCGAAGAAAATTCAATTCGGTTGTATTTTAGTTCACCCTACTCCAGGAAACTTTTGAACTGTCATTCATATTGGGTGTATTTTTGACTTCAAAATTAGGGAGTTTTTCAAATTTTTAGCAATTATTATGAAACGTTTGTGCAATATAAATGCATTCAAAGTATCGGCCTTTATTAGCTATGACCTTTTTCCGTTTTGCTGGCAACATAAGGATTCCGAGCCAAAAGAATTGCTCATCTTTTGAGGCCAAGAACGAATCAAAACAATTTCGTATACACTGTTCTGAAGTGAAGCGATTCCCAGAGAGAGCGTTCTTCATCGATCGAATGGGGCAAGGTCCGGACTAATATTTAGAAAGAAGTGGTAGGGCAAAACTTCCCAACCACTTCTTTCTAAATAGTTTTTAGCAGGTATTGCAACATGTGGCCTAGCGTACATTTTGCAAGATCTTGTTGAGCCAATTCTTGGTTTTCAAACTTTTTGTATGATCTTTGTTTTCCGTGACAAAATCAAAAAATTTGATGATTTTTCACATTGTTATAATTGATTAGCTTGTTCAAATTTTTTGGTATTTTAGTTTTAATTGTTTTTGTATTTTCTCTACTGTTTAGGAAAAAGTGACAATTATGCAACAATGTTAGGACGAGATCGTTTGTATTTTATATACCAACTTGTATCATATGTTAAAAAGTGTCAATTGGGTGAAAAATTTGGGTCAAATACTGCATTAACCTACCAAATCAGGACAAAAAGGTGCAACAACATCTATAGATATAATGTCACTTTCAAAACTGTTACAATGCCCATGAGCACAATGCCATAAAAGCCATGGATTTTAAACATTCTTAATAAGCTTTAAACCTTTATTAAGTGAAGCCATGTACACCATAAACTGGTGTTTAAAACAGTTGCTTGATAATGGATTTTGTATAATGAGCAATACATACATATATTTTGAAATATCACAAATGTATGTCTTTCATAGCGACTAAATCTCTATTTCTTTACTGTGTCCACAAAGTGTCCATTAGAATTCACATCATCATAGAGCAATAAAAATTTTTAAATTGATCATCTCCTAAACAAACATTTAACATCAACTGTATTACCAAGAAATATTACAAGCAACATACACACAACCATATTAAAAGGAAATATGGTCATGATGATGGTACGTACATTTATAAGGCAGAGATGGTTTGTCTGCAAATACAAGATGAGGATGATGATGATGGTTTTGAAACAAAAAATAAATAAATTATACAAAAAAGAACACTTCCATGTGCTACTGCTGAATGTTAACTATGGTCAGTAGTTATGTTTACATAAAATAACAATAATAGAAGTGTAGTAATCATAAGTGATGATGCCTGCTGACTACGCGTTAGCGCACGTTCCATAAGACCATAACGAACAGCGCTACCAACCAAACGACCAACCCAAAATTCAAACTACAAACAAAACAACATCTTCAACTACAACAACAATTACACCAATGATACCAGGAATCTTTCACTTGGCATAAAACATGCTACCAAAATGGTAGGAAATAAAACAAATAAACCAAAAAAAAAAAAAAAAGATGAGGCAGAAACACTAAAGAAACATACATACTAAACACACAACTAACAAATACAGATAATAATTTCTTCGTGGAATTCATATGGTTGTCGACAACCATGGTTTTACATTATAATATCAACACAAACTGAACAACATGTTGATATGCTTATGGTTCATCTAAAAAAAAAAATAATAATAAAATAGAGGACCGAAAAAGAAGCTGCAACAGGAGCAGCGTATTAGCTGGTCTATGCATACAGCATTAAGATTAGAGTACAAAAAGAAGTAAGAGTGTTAAAAGGCAAACATTAACGAATAATGGAAACACTACAACATTATATAAAAACAAGTAAGAGAGCTATATTCGGCTGTGCCGATTCTTGTACACCCACCTTCAATATGTGACAATAAAATATTTATCTGATATAGGAGTTATATTAGGGGTATGATCAATTATGGTCTGATCCCCACAAAAGGTAGAAAATTTAAATTCATATGAAACATTATTACGTCCAATTTCATCACGATATTAATTATTATATGTCAATTATAAATGTTAAAATTATTTTCTAAAATGTTGCCCGATTTTCACCATACTTTATAGTTTTATTTCATGGTACTTAGAACTAATTTGTTAAAATTTTTTTCAGGATTGTCGCATAATCAACATATTTATGGCAGCTCAAACAGTATTCCAGGAGGTCATTTGTATGGGGTCTAGTACTTAGCACTAATTTGTTCAAAATTTTATCAGGATTGTCGCATAATCAACATATTTATGGCAGCTCAAACAGTACTCCAGGAGGTCATTTATATGGGGTCTAGGTGAAATCGTGGACCAATTTCAATACCAAAGAAACCTTATCAACAGAAAAGCTCCTTTGTTTTGGGACGTATCGAGTTTTCAACAGACGCACGAACATAGCTACATCGTCTTTGAATATTATATGGATCCAGAGAATATATCCTACTACAAACGGAATTACAAAATCAATATACATAGTTAGAGCTGATTTGTTCGAATATTTGAATCTTGGTCTGATTTCTTTATTATAAAATACTGAATCAACCAAATCGTCTCAGAAGTACGTCTACACTGTTTTATTTATCTACGGCTTCTTTTTTATTCAGAAGTACAGTGAAGTACCACAGATCATCATCTATTATAAACTTCACTTAAAATGGGATTTATTATTCCTTTTTTACATTATTTTATTCAAAATGCTGGAAAACCTCGACAGTAAATTAACAGAGTGATCAATAAGCATAAACGAAAAAGGGTATTTAAAGTAATTTATAAACTAAAACATAGGCTAATGATTGGCCCAACATAAAATTCTTAGAACGGAAACACCATGAAATGATAACATCCACATGGAAGTGCCATGGTGAAAAATGTATTGTAATACTACAAACCCATACAAAGCATCTTAGTTTAGGTTAGGTTTTCACACAGGAAAGAGAGCAGCTCACTTGGTTCCAGAATGATAGAAATGAAAAGAGAAGAGAAGGGGATAGTCAGATGTAATGAAGGAGTAGAAGAAATTATAAGGAAGGAGGGCCGAAAAAGATAGGAGAGGAGTACCATAGCCGTTGCCCGGCTCTAACAAAGTTGAGCGAAAGTACTCATGAAACACGCTTTCTTTCTTGTTTAGATGAGTTATCAATAATGAATCTGAAATGCATGTCGGAAGTCTATTAAGTATCCTGCGGATTACTTCTTGGGTATTACAATGGGATCAGTTTTGAAGAACCTAGAAAAATTATAGACTATACAAAATATTGAAAATTTGAGCTTGACATTCAATTCAATTCCATTCAATGACATTCAATACCACCTATTATGCCATTGCCCGTCTCTAACAAAGTTGAGGAAAGGTACTCTTAGATTCTGTCGTGTTTAGATGAGTTGTCAAGGATGAATATGAGACGCATGTCAGATGACGTTTAAGTATTCAGGGGTATCAGAATAGGATCAGTTTTGAAGAACGTAGGTCTGTAAAAAAATTATAGATTAAAAAAGTTTAGACAAATTTGGCTTCACAATCCGATTTTTGGGAGAGACAAAATCAATCAAGTCGTAAACATACTATAGCTCTTCGATAATCAGGAGAAAATAAAGATCTACTTCTTTAGTGGCACTTGGTCACATTACCTTTGATTCAGTCGCATTCCCATTTTTTCCCAGAAAACTTTAGATTCCTATTTGTGTGACTTAATGAAACTATTTCAGTGGTGTTTAGAGAATCTATCTTCGTTTCATTGAGATATTCACTATAAAATTGGATGATTTTCTATGGCGATCTCCGAGATATCCAAATCGGTAGGAAAATATGCAAATGTTTATACATTTTTAAACGAGATGGCTAGACATTCATCGGGCATCATAAACTGAAATGTGGACTTCAAGTATGTATAAGCTATATTAACGAGAACAGCATTTGCTCTGTTAATGTTTTGTCTTCTTTGGGAGCAGATTCCAATTATTATAGCCTGTTTTGGCACTGAGACAGTTTCAATATTATGACTTTGGTATCTAGTTTTGACACAAGACTTTTTTCAAGATATGTCTGAACACGAATGGTAGCCTTTTTGTCTTCAATTTCTACACGAAAGTTTGAAACATTTCGGTCGTTAGATTTGAAATACCGCTTCCAACTGTTCTTTTCAGTCCAGCAACGTTTTAAGCTGTGACTCTCTATAAAAACCGAATCCTAGATTTTGAATGGCTTAAGAGTTAAGAATATTAATCATTTGGATTTTACAACACAATCGTTCAGGGGAACATCATTTCTCATGACGAATCTGTTTAATCTACCGGAGTAGCATTGTCAGAATTTATAGAATTTATGTACCTCGAAACGACATCGAGGAATTCCCTTAACAAAATTGAGTCAGCTGTACAAGTACCCTATCGCCTTAAAGGGGTCTGTCTTTACCGGAATTATTCTTCATGGACTCCACACGATTACGGAATGATAACATGAAAATATGTCAAGTTAATAAAAACGAAGTGTCCATTGAGTGCCTTCTTCACTACTGTATCTTGGCTTTATTCAAAGTATTGAACAGCTAGATCTATGATATTAAGCTTCTGATGTTACAAACGGTATGATCTTCCAAAATACCCTGATTTATGGATATACAAACATCACCTTTGGTGAAAGATGTCAGCTAAAAAAAAAAACATACATACACACCAAAGCTGACGACAACTTCTGGTGAATACGTGTAGCTTTTTTAACGTTGTATATATTTTTTTTTCGTTATTGGTTTTTACTCTCCACCTCCTTTTGACTAATGTATGCGCATACTTGACAGTGTCATATTGTAAATGTGAAACGTGATGCCACTTTAGGTGAAAAGCTGCTATTACCTTTTTTCCTACAAAGTTTTTCTCCAATTCATTGCTATATGCCTGTTGCATTTTTTTTGCTGTTACGTCTTCCATGCGATGAGTTTTGTCCGTATGCTGGAAACTCTTCTCTAAAGGTATGAGCATGTTGGTTGCTTTAGTGATGTTTGCCTTTTAATAGTATGTTTAAACAAATCTTGTAGACCTTATCATTAGGCATACTTTTTAAGTAGTGCTACTTGGTTTGTGTTTTTTTTCTTTCTTTGCCATTTTCTGTTGACGATGTTGTTTTTTTGCCAAAAGCTACAACATGTAGCACACGCTTTAGTAGTCAAAGGTGCCTTTTTAACATATGAAGGAGAAGATGAAAAAAACTATAAACAGAAACAGTACAAACGTCTACAAAAAGCATTCGCAACTGAATGTTAGAATTCAACATCCTTGTCATCGTCATCAGCAGTGGAATTAGTGATGATGTTGATCATCAGTTAGAGTGTTTTTTTAGTGTTTCATGAACACCCTACAGGTATTCAAAAAAGATGTAAAAAATTTACTGGCCATTGCAGATCTTTCAAAGATAAAATTCAAGTAATAAAAGTTCACATTAAATAAACTTGCAGCAAAGATGAATATAAAAAAAATATACTAATTGCTATTGTAGGCAAATATGGCTGCTTGAATCTTTTAAATTATAGAACACATAATACAGAAACTTTTGAATCATAAATTATATTGGCTTTCCAGTTAAAGTACCGCTTTCTTCAGTCGTTTTATACTTCTCCAAATATTAAACATTTCCTTCCTCATTTCAATTTTTTGCTTTCACAACAACTATACTACCAATATTTTCTCATAAGTCGAAAACTATAAAGGCATTTATAGTCTTTTCCTCCTATAATTTTGTCTTTACATCTCATATGGGTTTTATCTCTCATAAATGCACGGATGCCAGTGCCACTAATATTATTACTTTAGTCACATTTTGTTTATGGTGTCTTTGTCGTCTGTGTCCTTCTGTCCATTTGTCCAGCATGTTGTTAGTTTTAAGTGTACATTATGTTTAATAGGGAAATTATTTTAGCCGCTTGTCATGGTGCAGACAGTAGTTTTGTTGATACCATCATCATCGTTGGCTTAAAGCGTCAGTTTTGATTAATGCTTGTATTTCCTATTAATGCCACCATATATATAATTTGATGTTGTTTTTTTTTGCAACATTGTTGAGAAGTTTTAATTTATTCTCTGCAAAATTTTCAATAATTAATGTGTTGAATATAAAGTGTTGGGTCAAAGGTTTCTGATTGTACCAAAGTATAACATGTAGTCCGACGCTCATCAAATTTTAACTTCGATTTTTCGTCTTAAATATAGGGCGAACAGAGTTATTACACTTCAATATTTAAGATTTCTTAGAACGATTTGTAGCACAATTTATTTCAAATGGACGTGTTATTTGGCTCAAATTAAAAAAAAAAATTATTTTGTATTAATTTTTGACATGGGTAACGTTTACAAAATAATTTCCCAACACCCAGCTTAAAGTACATATACAAATATGCTTAGTATAATGTCTGAGTCGAGTAAGTGATGTCCGTCCGCCCGTCCATGTAAACTGTGTAATCACACTACTGGTTGAAGCTTGAAAGCTAATTTATCACAAGATTTTATATTGTTCCAAGGATGAAACCTATTGAATTTCAAGTGGGCGTGGTACTTCCCATACAAAGTAAATAGTTATTATGGAATTATTCTACATAGTTTGGATGAAAATGGTCTGGATTGGATTAGTGGGCGTGACACCTCCATGCAAAGAAAATAGTTAACACATTGACTGCCACGAATTTTTTCGATGTTGTCTGGAAGTTCCTCATCAAAACTGTAATCTTCACATTCTTCATCACTTTCTGAACTTGTACTGAGTATTTTTTCTAACTCAGTATCCCATAAAAAATGTTCGCCAAATCGGTTTCTAAGCAGTAAATATTACTGACAGTAGCCTAAATTGCAATATTGACGTTTTCGAAGAGATTACGCAAAGAAAATGCTGAAAAGAAAGAAAATGCTGTGAAAGTGCCTTGGCAGTCAATGTGTTAAATTCGAATATCTGGAGAACACTGCATGAGGTTTAACGAAAAACTTAAGGGATCGGAACAGGGGATGAATCACCTACCATAAAAAGAAAATAGTTATTTCTAAATATCTTATGAACTATAATTGAAAGATTATCCAAACTTTGTCCGAATAATTTCTTATATTCTAGAAAGATTGGCTGAAAATGGTCGGAATTGGATTAGTGGGCGTTAATAACAAATATCAAACTTTGTACGAATGAATATTTTATCACTGTACGGAGTTTAGCTACAAATAGTCTGGTTCGGAACAGTGGGTTAGTGGAACAATAGTCAATTTTGAATATCTGGATTACAAAAATTTGCCACATTCTTTAAACTTTGTCTGAAAATTATTTTTTTATAATTAAACGTAATTTTTGATTTGAAGGGACATGTGGACATGGAACCTCATATATGTACAAAATAAATAAATATTATAAATATCTTTTAGGATTTTATGAATCACTTTCAAATATTTTTACGAAAAATGTGATGAGTAGGGAAGTGAAATCCTCGAGCGATACTGATTTAATTTTTCCAGTTGTGATACTTGAAGAACGAAAAACAGTTCCATACAACCATCCATGATAGATACATTAGGTTGCTCAAAAAGAAGAAAATCAAATCTCCGATTAACTGGACTAAATAATAACAGAGACAGTGACTAACATAATATCATAATAGTCGAAATGTTTGGCAACAAAGACATCTTTGAGATGTTAAAATGAATTTCTGGTCTGAGAAGCATTCATTTGTCTTCGAAGTGACTTTAATAAATTGTCATGTTTTTAAACAACCCGTTCATTTGTCTTCGAAGTGACTTTAATAAATTGTGATAGGTTAGGTTAGGTTTTGCAGGCAGCCACGAAATGAGGAAGAGAGAAGAGCAGCTCACATGGGTCCAGCAATGGTCCTTTTGTGTTACCTGAAAGCAGAAGAAAGAGGGACAGATATAAGTGAAAAAGGGAGAAGAAGAAGATTGAAGAAGTTAAGAAGGAGATGTATGAAGAAAAAGAGAGGGAGGAGATCTTGAAGAATTTACGTGCCAATGAGTCGGCGGTTATTGGGTCACTCTAAAGTGATCTCCTTGTCTGGTCTTTTCAACCAATTACTCCTACCTATAAATGCAGTAATGCCCTCAAGCCTCATATTCGAGAGCTCAGAAAGACTATTTAGGGAACGATGTCCCAGAAATCTTAGGCGTAGATCTCCTAATGCCGGACAATGACAAAGAAGATGAAAAATAGTTTCATCCTCCTCCTCGTTTTGACAACTTCTGCAGAAGTCGTGGTACGGCAAACCAAGTCTCCTAGCGTGGTTACCAAAGGTGCAATGTCCAGTTATGACCGCCACTACACCACTCAATTGTGAGCGTGTAAAGCCAAGAAGATGAATTGTCCGTCCCCGATTTAGTCGGAGCCATATCGTCCTGGTTATAGTGCATGTCAGGTAGCATGGCGCCTTTTTTCGCCAGATCATCGGCAACACAGTTGCCCATAATAATATCCCCGTGTCCCCGTACCCACTTGAGTACGACTATTGAATGTCTCGCCATCCTGTTTAAGGATGCCCGGCATTCCTGGACTAAGTTAGATGTTGTGTATACACCTGTCAGGGATCTTATAGCTGCCTGACTGTCAGTATATATACAAATATCCCTGTCAGATATCTTGTTATAACTAAGCCAGTTAGCCGCCCTTTTGATTGCCGATAATTCAGCCTGAATAATGCCACATTCGTTCGGAAGTCTGAAAGATAACCTAATATCGAGTTCCCAACTCGATCTCCCTTCACAGAACCGTCCGTATAGACTGAGAGACCCGTTGTGTCATGTAAGGGCCCGTTCATTGCTTCCGTACCGTACGGAATTGAGAAATCGAAATTCCTCGCTATGAAGGGCCTAGAAATGCAGTAATCGATATTCTGCGGAAGAGTCTGAATACTACCTATTATGCTGGCGTGACCATATGGAGCGTGTTTCCACGCACCAATCGCGTTTAGCCTAAAGGCAGAAGTAAATGCCATTTTTCTTGCCATTAGATCCACAGGGATCCAGTTCAATATAGTAAAGAGCGACTTTGTTGCGGTCGTTCTTAAAGCTCCTGTTATCAGGATTGCCATTCTCCTTAAAACTCTCTCGAATAGCATGCACGCTGAGCCACTGTCTAATGCCTTCCACCAGACAGAAACTCCATAAAATAGTGTCGGCTTAATGACCGTATCACATAGCCAGTTGACGAACTGGGGTCTAATACCCCATTGCGTACCTATCGCCTTCTTACAGACATACATAGCCGTCAAGGCTTTTGACGTCCTTGAAAGGGTATTGGGTTTCCAGGATAGTTTACTATCCAGAATAACTTCTAAGTATTTTGCATTGTCCGATAGTGTTAGTTCAACACCATTTAATCGGGGAAGCGAGAAATGAGGAATCTTGTACCTCCTTGTGAACAGTACAAGTTCAGTTTTTCCTGGGTTTACACTCAATCCACTGTCCGTACTCCACCGACTCAGTATACTGAGTGCGTCTTCCAGGCGTTGGATATCGTGTCCAAGTGGATCCCAGAGATTGCCACCGCGACGTCATCCGCGTAGGCAACAGTTTTATATCCTAAGAGATCCAATTTCCTGAGCAGACAATTTATGGCCAAATTCCACAGAAGTGGTGATAAGACGCCTCCCTGAGGTGTACCCCTAGTGGCCATTCTCGTGATCACTGCCGTTTCCTTTTCGGAGCGAATGATCCTGTATCGTAGAAGGTTTGTGATGAACCTTACAGTTGATTGGTCTAAACCAAGATCCTGTAGAGCTGAAACGATAGTTGCAGATTCTACGTTATTGAAGGCTCCTTCTATATCCAGAAAGGCCACTAACGAGAAATTACCAAATTCAAGGGATTTCTCAATATATCCCACTAAGGAGTGAAGTGCTGTCTCAACGGATTTGCCTTTCATGTAGGCGTGTTGAGAAGGAGATAATGATCCTTGTTTCAAAGACACTCGTATATGGATGTCGATGATTCTTTCAAGGGTTTTCAGCAAGAATGATGATAGACTTATCGGTCTGAAATCTTTTGCTTTGGTGTGTGACACTTTCCCTCCTTTCGGAATGAATGTCACAGTGCATTCGGTCCACCGTTTTGGTATGTACGACCATGCAAGACAGGCATGATAGATAGTTATCAGCCAAGGAGTGACTAGATCTATATTATTCTGTAGATCAGCGGGTATTATGCCATCTGGGCCGGGAGACTTATAAGAGTCAAAACTCCGTATGGCCCATTTTATCAAATGTTCGTCAAGTATAATTGACGGAGTTGTCCGATTGTTTGGTTGGGATGCACTAGCCATATCTGGAGGCAAGTTCCCCGGAAAATGAGTGTCCATGAGTACTTCTAGTGTCTCACGTCCATCAGTAGTCCACCTACCATCCTGTTTCTGAATATAACCTTGAACAGTTGGTGTTTTCGATAAGATCTTGCGCAGACGATTTGTCTCAGAGGAACTTTCGACGCCGCTGCAGAAATTCTTCCAGGACTTACGTTTCGCGCTCCTGACCATATTCTTAAATTTGTTCAACATAGACTTGTACATTGACCAGTTGCCTGATCTTTTCGCCTCGTTGAATAGTGTACGACAACTAAACCTGGATATACGATTTCCAAGAAGGTATTGTTTTGAAGTCCTCCGATATATCCACTGTCACAAGATTCGCAGTACAAACGTATTCTGTAAATTCAAGTCATGTGGGTTTTGAATTTCTTCGAACATTTTAAGAATTTTTTCATCTTCAAAATCTTTGTCATAAACTCAACTGCTAGCTTATCAGTATTCTGAAGAGAAGGGTACAGAACAGTGATTTATTCTACTCAAGATTTCTTCTTAACTAGACACTGTTGATTACATTTGTTTATTGTACAGAAGCAATAGCAAAACTTGTTTATACTTTGTTTGTTTACTTTATTGGTAGAACATAAATTATTGTGGGGACTTTAGGATTGGTGAAATAGTGACACACTTAGTTTTTTCAAATATTCACACAATTAGGCCCTTCAACATCGGTTCTCTTGTGATACCTGGAAAAAATGTTTCATTGTAGTAGTTAGGAATCAGTACACTCTTCAACGATGATGACTCCTTAACCAAATCATTTATCGTTCTGACGTCCCCCTTCGACAGATCCGTTAGGCTGTGCAAAAAAAGCTAACCTAATGTCCCCAATATCAGATTATACTAGACAAGAAGTTCAACAGTCTCCTCTTCTTTCTCATTATGCAATCCGAACAAGTAGCGATCATTGACCACATCTACTCGATTTCGTAGTTGCCGTTCTACAAGTAGTTTTCGTGGATCATCTTATTTGTGTATAGTCATAGAGTTTCCTCAGAATCATATGCTTTTAACCCCGATCAATCGGAAAGTTTCACTTCAAAGAGCGAAAGTTATCCCTTTTAAACAGAGTATCCTGGTATCCAATAGAGTCTAAGAGATGACCGGCACTCTGGATCAATCACGGTATTCTAGATGTACCCTGGTAGACTTCAATTATTTCTGACTATCAGTTAAATCCAAATATCAACATTGCCCATTTAACGGCCAAAATTTCGGTCTACAAAATACGCGCGCTCCTGTTCGTGCAATACAAAAACCTACATTTCTCGTATTTGAGCCATCATTGGAGACCTCAAGTAGACTTTAATGAGGGTAGTCCTTGATCATATTTTATCCAGTTGCGAACAACACCTCAAAGTCTCTGCCTTCAATATTTCCGCCAGCTTCTTTGGTCATAAGATCAGCAAAGATTACATCTATGAACATACTATGTATTGAAGTTTGTAATATTATCTTAAATGACTTACGATGGGTGCTTCAATAAGAGTTCGCCTCCAAACGATGAACACATTAGCATGTGCTTAACCACTATTTCGAAGATCCATCTAGTGTTCAATGGAAAATGGCTCTGAAATGTTTTTGTATACGTTTTCATAGATATACATAATAAGTGTGTACGTATTAGGTATCTTAAAATAAACCCTACATATCGATTTCACCGCAAGACGTCGCCATTATCAATTAACTACCGGAAATTGTTGTCATTCAATACATCTTTACATACACAGGCATTTTGCAGAGCAATTTAAAAAAAATTGTCATAAAATACGTGTGTTGCTTAAAGATAAAAAAAACAACAATGAAACATACAAAAGACAAGAAGTCAAAAACAATGCAATTTAAAATTTTTAAAAAGACATTGAAATATGTGATTGTGATGCTTCAAAAATGACGAAAACCAACAAACAAAACTGTCAACACAAAGTTATGTCAAATGTATGATTTGACATACAACTTGTTACCTTTTGATGTTCGACGACAAACAAAAGAAATGTGTGGAACCATTATCGAACTACCCAAAAAAAAATAAACAGAACAGAAATTAAAGCAGTTCAAAAATTGTTGTTATGCATTTTTTTACGGATTGTTTTATAACACAATGACAACAACCGAAAATATACCTAAAAGAATGACAGAATGAAAACAGAGCTCCAAAAAAAAAAAAATCATCAACATTGTTAAGAGTGCAATGAAACAATTTAAACAAGTTGCCTGAATGTAAAACCAAAATGAATGACAGTTGCATGTCAAACCATTGAATGTCAGCAGCATCATTGTCATTCTCAGCATTAACACAGCATCGTTGTCATCATCATCATCATCATTATCATCAGCATGAGTACAACTCTTGTCATTATTGAATATTTTTGGAAAGCTGTCAGTATGGTATTATAATTTTCTTTAGGTTTTTTTTTGTTTGTTTCTTTTTTGATTGTGTCCCTACTCTCTGACGATTTATATGCCATCATGTTGCTGCACATCTATCTTCGGCAACCATTTTTGTTGCAAATTATTGAAGTTTTACAGAAATCAACTACAACTTACCAAGGTTAAAAAGAATTATATGCCGCTTTTACAAACAGCATAATGAGATGATTTTTGTTTTGTTAAAGGCAGCAGTAAAGAAAAAAATACTTCTTCTTTCTCTTGATT
This sequence comes from Calliphora vicina, assembly GCF_958450345.1. Classification (NCBI taxonomy): domain Eukaryota; kingdom Metazoa; phylum Arthropoda; class Insecta; order Diptera; family Calliphoridae; genus Calliphora; species Calliphora vicina. The sequence continues at coordinate 111,824,550 of NC_088781.1, read as the reverse complement.
ATCCATCCAATCTATTCAGCCATTCTTTCTTTTTTTTATTGTAGGTATGTGTGTGTGTTTATGCATCCATCAGTCCATCTATCCAAACGTTCAGTCATCCATCCATTTAAACAACCAACCATCTATCCCTTCATGACTGGGTTTATAAGTTTTAAAACCCCTACAAACATAATAAACGACCGCTCAATTTACATACAATGACCATCATCATCAACATCAACATGAATGTCATGTGTCTTTTTTGATGACTAAAGGGAACTACGAGTATTCGAGTACCACTGCTTGTATAAATAAATCTTATTTTCGTTCATCGTCATCATCATCATCATCCGAATCCACATCATGCATAAACCCAGAACTTTTTTTCCGTTTGTTTGTAGTTTTAGTAGCTACTGGATCTACGCATAATGCGAATAAGTAGTTGGACACTTGATCTTTTGACGTTTTGAATGTTTTGTTTACTGTTTACGTAAACATGCCAACGTAACAGCAGCAGCAGCAGGATCATATATTTGAAGGTATTAAAACTTGAGGAAGGTAAAATGATCACAAATCTTGGACATGTGAATATTTCTAAGGCTGCAAGCAGCGGGCCATTCTTAATTCATTTTGAAATGTATTTTTTTAATTATTATTTGTGAGTGTTTTTGTTTTTATTTTGCAACCGCTTTTTATTGAATAGTTTTATTTGGCATAAACAATTATAAATTTCCCTATTTAATATTTATTGTTTAATTTAAAAATGTTTAAAGAAATCTTGTAATGTTAAATAATCTTCCCCAAGGTTGGGGCAGCAAATTAGACCTTAAAGTCATTCAAAAACGCATTGCCTAGTAAAATGGAGCCGAAAGTAGCACTCCGGTCTCTGTTTCATCTAAGACAGCTATGCCGTACTCCTATTTAACGATATATGTAGCTCAAAGTTATATAAATGTCTTCAAGAATCCAAAGTATGCTATTGTATCGTACATATTCTTGCGGATGCAAATAAATATATATAAATAATGTCTATGCCAACTTTAAATACTTCAATTACTTAAACGGGAACTTTTGCAAATGGAGAAAATTCAGGGATTTGTACTTGAGTACACTACTACATGGAGGAGCTTGACAGGATCTTTAGTTTTTGTGTTTGTGCTAATTGAGTGGCATATCTGTGGACTTTTGACAAAAGAACTTAAATGGAATTTTTAAATTTTTCAGGAGAGCGTGAAATTGATCGATAATTATTTTATTATTTGTCGCAAAGTGGCGCCTGTAGAACAAGTGAGGTTGCTAAAATCAAATATTTCATGTGCCCCTAAAAATATTGAATAAATCTATTATACAGGAAATTGACCAGCAATTTAAAATATTCTACTCTTACTACAATCAGGTTTTTGGCTCAGAAGATAGAGCCCCTCAAATTGAAGGTTTTCAAAAAAACAGATTATCTCATTTGGTTCAAAAGTTATGATTTTGGCAACGAAAAAACTCAAATGGCGCCACTGTGCTACTGTTCATTTTCGGACCGTACTTACATTACTTTCACGTTGAATTTTGTTGTACTCAAACGAGCGATCCTAGACGGACAAATTGGGGAACCTTTTATAGAAAGGATCAAAATAGTATGACGCAACTCACTTTACGTGAACTGATTACCCACTTACTAAATGAGAGCTATAAGCTATCTAGCTCTGTGAAGTTTTCAGGCAGGAGGAAGCAACATAAATGGTGGACCAAAGAACTTTACGTTCAAAGATCGATGCTAGAAGGTTGTTCAATAATGCCAAGCTTAAGGGACTTTCGAGCTACTGGAACAACTATAAAGTATGTTTCAATAAGTATCAAGGAGATCTCTAAAGGGTAAACAGAATTTATGTGTATCATTCTGTGAATTCGTTGATAACGTCAAGGTGTTGTTCAGGTTCCAACGAATTTCATCCAAAGACCCAAAATCGTATGGTACATTCAAAAGGAGGACAACTCTTTGACGGAGTCTAGGTCAGAGACACTCTCCTTTCGTATGGAAAAGCACTTTCTTGGTTATACAGAAACTGAAGACTTCTAGGGAGGAAATAGTATCAGAGGAAGAATTTGTATGGACGGTGAATACTTTCGTTATATAATTCACTGGGTGCTACGGGGTTTTTCCGTCTATGCCATGTAGTACTCCACATGACGCATTAATTCAATTGGCTGATATTTTCGGAGTTGTCTCAGTAGAGGGTATGCCTAGAGGATGAAGAGAGGTAAAGATAATCTTTATATCCAAAGCCGGTAAGGCGTACCACTCAAAAGAGGGAGCCAAGTATTTAGGGACCTTGCTTGATAACAAAATATCATGGAAGAAGAATACTCAGTAAAGTCTTAAAAGGGGTATCAATGCCTACTACATTTGATGGATAAGAATTGGGTACCACGAGCAGGCATTGCAAACTGGAATTACACATCGGTTGTAAGACCCATTATTACTTATGGTTGCACGAATAAGTATGAGACAAAGTAGTTATAGGAAGATACTGAGTAAAGATCAGAGATGTTCTTCCATTGGAATAACTGGTGTCACATTAGGAGGTATGTGGCAAGTGTGTCTGCTAGGGACTTGCTTAGACTCTTTGAGTCTTATCTGGTAAGACCAAAGCGGGTAGGTCACACAAATGTTTTGTACGTGGTAGGTCTAATGGGTCAGGCTAGTATTCCTACTGGGATTTCGGACCATAGGATAACGACTTTAGACTTTGGCATTTCACCTCCAATTGTGTTTATAAGTAGGGACGAGTGCGTTTTACCTGAACAGCTGCTTGAAGGGGGTAGAATTTTCATTGATTGGTTTAAAATGGAAACTGGCACGGGAGTCGGAGTTTATGTAGTAGATGAGGACATCATCGATTATGTAGATAGTCAGACAGCTCGGATGGCTTTGAAATGCCATATGGTACAGTAGAGCATAGCGCTGAACTGTACATACAGGGTAATGAGATAGCAGATGAACTAACCAGACATGGTTCGGTTATGGAGTGGAACATATTTTGTGTAACTATCCTAGACTACATTGTCTCAGGCAAAAACCGCTAGGAGAAAGATTCCATGATGAACTGGGGGATGTAGCTAGATACGATCTAGGAAATCTATTAGTTTTTATCAAGAGAATAGGGTAGCTATTTTAGGTAACGCGACTTTGTGAATACCAGTCTATATTTATATCCTGTCGATTTTCTTTTTCTTATTTTTTCTTTTACATAACTGGATTTTTCAATTTATTTATCTTTATGTCACCTAAAAAAAAGCCTTTCAATTAGAAGCCGATCGCAGAAATACAAATTACATTCAAAGTTTAACAAATACCAAACACACAAATTTTTCCCTTTGGAAGGCAACGAAAAATATCAAGCCACCGGTAGAGGGGCAAAGCCCTTTAAGGAAAGCTGACGGTACCTGTGCTCGCAGCACGGAGGAAAAGGCTAAAATATTTGCCGATCACTTAAGTACAGTCTTTCAACCAAACTCGCCAACAACTGTTTTTGAACTTGGAGAGCCACCTGTGTCAACATTATCTAATGATATAAGATATAAGCCCAGAAGACCTTAACGAAGTAATCAAGGATAATATAATATTAAAAAAATCACCTGAAAATGATTCTGTTACACCTACTATGATTAAAAACCTACCGAATGTGGCAATAATTGTGCTGTCTACAATATTTAATGCGATCTTTAAACATGGAGTTTTTCCGACAAATTGGAAAACTTCTCAGATAATAATGATCTTAAAGCCAGGTAAAGCCTTGACCGTACCATGCTCCTATAGACCAATAAGCTTGCTTCCTTGCTTAACGAAACTGTTCGAAAAAGTGTTCCAAAAGAAAATCATACCATTTTTAAATGAGAAAACTATAATCCCTGTTCATCAATTTGGTTTCCGGGAATGCCACGGAACAATCGAACAAGTTAATCGTATAACCGGAGAGATAAGAAAATCCTTTGAATTAAAGAAATATTGTTCAGCTATATTTTTGGATGTCGCTCAAGCCTTCGACAAAGTATGGCACAAAGGCCTGGTATATAAAATAAAATGTTTGCTGCCACCATCTACTCATAAACTATTGGAATCTTATCTATCGAACCGTATATTTACAGTTAAGTACAATGATTACGTGACAAGAGAATATAGGATTGGAGCAGGAGTACCACAAGGAAGTGTTCTTGGACCTACCCTCTATTTGATTTACAACTCTGATTTGCCTACGAGCGATGAATTGACTATTTCTACATTTGCTGATGACACCGCAATTATTAGCTCGCATGAAAACCCATATATAGCATCTAGTATACTAGATGGCTACTTGGGATGTGTGGAAACATGGTTAAACAAATGGATAATACGTGTAAATGAGTTAAAAAGCAAACATGTTACGTTCACACTGAGGAGGGGGTGCTGTCCACCTGTCACACTTAACAATTTTAATATACCTCAGTCCGATTATGTTACATACCTTGGTATTCACTTAGATAGAAAACATACTTGGCGCCGTCTTATAGAAACCAAGAGACTTCACATGAAGTTAAAAGCATCTATCCTTCACTGGTTAATAAGTGACCAATCAAAGTTAAGCCTGGACTATAAAGTCACCCTGTATAAAATCATTTTAAAACCAAGTTGGACATATGGAATCCAATTGTGGGGAACGGCCAGTAATTCCAGTATTGAGCTTATACAGAGGGCCCAGTCCAAAATTCTTAGGACAATGACGGGGACACCATGGTACATAAGAAATGAACAGGGACTTGGAAGTGTCACTAGTGAAGGATGAGTTTAAGAAAGTCAGCGATAAATATATACTGAAACTGCAATCACACCCAAATCCGCTTGCTCGGCTTCTCACACAGAGCCAAACCAGATCAAGGCTTTGTAGAGGAGATCTACCACCCCGTTAAGATGAGGTCCATGCATCAAGCAATGCTCTCTTTAGAGAGCAATTAGTTGTAATTTTAGTTATAAGATTTAATCACTTATTGTTAGGCCTAATGATATAGGCAATTCAATAAATAAATAAAAAATTAAAAAAAAACCTAACTTCTTTCTTTTTCTCACCAATTTCATTTCTTCTCTTCAAATCTACTAGTTCACACCTGGTACTATTTCCAGGGGTCTCCGAGTGGATGTGTAATTCTATAGTATACACCCCTTTAAATCTATCAATCTATGGTGGACATCTTTAGAGAAGAAATATAAAGTATCTTCCGACTGTGCTGCATAAAGATTTATGGTGCAATGAAAACCACATCAACAAAAGTTATTGAGAATATTTTTCTGCAACTATTTAGATCGATAGTAATCTGAGAGTGACTGATAAACGTCCATCCAACCAGACACCAAAGGATAATAAATATCCTACCTCTGAATGATGCGACAGAATTCGAACATGTCTAAATAAATAGCATCACAATAATACCAGACGGAGAGGAATGGGATGAAGTAACAAGAATAAAGACTAACCAAGGTACCGATCTGTATACGGATTGTGGAAAAATAGGTCACCAAATGGGATCGGGCTTCTACGAACTAAACCTAAATATAAGCAAATACTTTAGTCTACCAGATCGATTTTCAGGCAATAATATGGTTGAAGACGATTGATAACAAAAATCCAACTCGTGTTTTTACAGATAGTCAAGCGGTTATAAAACCCATTAGGTTCTATAATCGAATTGAAGGCTCATTTGGCTCGTAACGGATCTGATCTGCAGAGCATGTGAAAAAATGGACGAAACATTGGTAGACTACCTGAGCCACTGTCCTGCTTTTATACTTATAAGAGACAAACATTTAGATCCCATATAAAACCTGTAATATCTTAAGAATTGTGAATGGAAAGCAGTAGCTGATCATGGTTTTTAGGCTTCTGGAAAAAAAAAACATGAACGAACATAGTCAAATTAGTATCGCCGAAATAGATAATACTGCTGTTCTACTCTGAACTTAATTCAACAATAGCACATTCCTTTAAAAGCCTGAAGCATCAAATGTATCCAAACAAACATCCAAACATTTAGCTCAACTCAGTCATTGAGTCAGTCATTCAGTCATCAGGCACAATCTGTTATAGCCTTTCCAGACTACTCGAACATTGGGTAGCTGTAGCTCTGTGTGTGCAAGTATATGTATTGTATGTAAAAAGTAACAGAAGTAGTGGTTTGTAGTACTTGAAAATGAGTTTCAGTATTTTTTTTTTTTTTTGAGGATTGACACACAAGATTGACAACATGTCGTAGTATGGTTGAAACCTTTGATTGACATGAGTAATCAACCAACAGAAATGTCAACAATTCAAGCAAAAGAATGATGAATATCAATGTTTCAGATTAAATCCATAAAAATGCAGCTTTAGGCAGCTTTTTAAGCTGCAGTAAAACGTAAATATACATAAATTTAACAACAACATCAACCACTACAACAATAACATAACTTAAGATTTACGTTACTTTTCTGTCTTATTTTGGGATAAAACGCATGTTGTAGTTGTTGCCAGTGTGCATCATTTACAAAATACTTTTGATAGACATCAAGGTTTTTCGTTGGTGACATTTAAGACATGCAACAGGACGACTGAGTTGCCACAAGTAGTCTGTTTTGTTTGTTTGCTGCTGCTGCTGTTTGGTATTGTGATTGTTGGTTGCTTGGCTTAACTTTAATCAGTAAGAAAAGTTTAAAAGAAAAGAAATCAAGTAAACAATTTTTCCAAGTTCTTTTATTTTTCCATCGCACATACATACACAAACAAAAGCAAAAGAAATTGTAATGTGATGTCGTTTTGTCAGTGTGATTGACGAGCAAATGTTGCTGCTGTTGACACATAAATATTGTTTTTGTTTTATTTTTTTTCGCAAAAATTGTATTCATTATTTTTGTGTTGAATGCCAGCCAGTTGTTGTTAAGGGTTCATCACAATATTGCATTTAATTTCGTTTAATCGCCTGATAAATTTGCTGGATTAAACAAACAGATACGAATTTATATTTTAGATTTTAAATTGGCCATTATCTCACCATAAATCTTTGGAAAACTGGCTATACATTATATTACTGATTGTTAGGTTTTTTTAAAAAGGGTTATTAATTTGAAATTTATTAGTTGGAAAGGCATTTTTGTATAGTTTATTATATACATGGTAATACGTTTAATAAATGATTTAAAATTGTTCAAAATATTTTAACATATCACATATTTTAATGCATATCTAACTTAATAATCACTTACAATGAAGACTACACACCGTCTGCATAACTGAGAAGTAGTTGAATAATGACTAATTTATTAACTGTTAAAGAACTTCCTAATCCCTTTTCGCCCAAAAAACTGCAAAAGTCTACTTTATTTTGAATTTTTAAATAGAAAATCGTTTATTTTTGGATCCATAACACAGCGGAACAGACATTTTGGTGATTGAGATTTAAACTACGTTTTGTACAAGTTATAATTGTTTTTTCCAGTCATAATTTATATTGCTCTGAAATTTTCTGAATATTTAATGATAAATTTGGTCAATTCACAAGGTCTCTTATCAGTCATATTGTCATAATGTCCTAATATAACACGACTCGAAGGCTCTTCTTAACCGACTCTTAGGCATTCGGCGCAGGTCCCTGCTTGTTGGTTACGATATCACAATAAACATACAAAGTAGTATTATTTTAGGACATTTTTTGCTTGAAAAACAATAAAAACCATTGTGAAATATTAGGACATTAGGACAATATGACATGATAAGAGACCTTGTGAATTCACCAATTATTTAATTAATACAAAGTACTGTAGTATAAAACCTATTTTTAAATGATCTATGAGAGTGGGACCGAAGTTCAAAAAAAACCGGGCTTTTAAATTACAGTCATTTCATGCATATTTTTATTAATTGTCGCGAAATTTTTAATGAATCCTTAAATAATATTTTGTTTTTAGTTATACTACTTTTTAACTCCGAATTATTGCAAAGTTTTGAATAATATTTAAGTTTCTAAAAACTAGACATCATTATCTAACCAACGATATGCAATATGTGACACGAACTATTTACTTTACACTCAACTAATACATCAGAAATCACGCTTCATGAACAATTATTTACTACCTTCACCATAACAAAGTTAGTGCTTACTATGCGCTTCTCATTTTTACATGTACCGTTTCTTGTTTGTTATAGATAGTGTGTTGTTGTTTTTATTACAGAGCGCTTAAGTAAACTTTGTAAATGAGAAATTCATCTCAACTGAATGACGTTGTGAGCGTCCATAAGGTAGATAATGTTTGGTTCATACAACAAAAAGTAATGATTTTTCAAGTAAAAAATTAAATTTTTTAATAAAAATAATATTTTTCACAAAAATAAAAAAATTCACTAAAAATTAAATTGTTCGATATAAACAATTTTTTATACCCTTCACCTTCGTGAGAAGGGTATATATAAGTTTGTCATTCCGTTTGTAATTTCTACATTTTTCATTTCCGACCCTATAAAGTATATATATTCTGGATCCTTATAGATAGCGGAGTCGATTAAGCCATGTCCGTCTGTCTGTTGAAATCAATTTTCTGAAGACCCCAGATATCTTTGGGATCCAAATCTTCAATAATTCTGTCTGACATGCTTTCGAGAAGTTTGCTATTTAAAATCGGTCCATAAATAACGGAGATATGAGCAAAAAACCGGGACAACCTCGATTTTTGACCTATTTTTGATCTATATCTGGATTACTAAGTCTTTAATATAGACAATATGGATATCTAATGATAGATATTTCAAAGTCCATTGCAACGATGTAGATAAGGCTATAGTAAGTTGGACCTACAATGGGTCAAAAATGGGAAAAATATTTTTTAACCCGAATTTTTTTTATCAAAAATTTTTTTTGTCAGAAATTTTTTTTCAAAAAAAAAAAAATTGAAAAACAATTAAAAAAAAAATAAAATTTTGTTTTCCTAAAAATATTTAAACAAATTTATTTTAAAGTATAATTTGGTGAAGGGTATATAACATTCGGCACAGCCGAATAAAGCTCTCTTACTTGTTTTTTACTAAAAAATTTCACTAATTTTTCACTAAAGATAAAATTTTTTACCAAAAAAAACTAATTTTTTACTAGAAAATAATTTAGTGGTGTCGATATAGCCATGTAATCCGTCCCACAGTGGTTTAAAAACTTTTTTTTGGGAATAATTCGATATCTTGGGAACTATTGGAGATATTTTTATGAAATTTCACATGGTTTGAGCTGAGGTGTTTTCGAGTTGATTTAGGTTTGTTCAGCTTCCTAGCGCTAAATTTGGTCACTTCGGGTCTCAAATTTTTTAAAAAAATCGCCAAATCAACAAATTTATGATCCGAATGAGCTGAATATTAATAGTCCTTGAGAAGATTTATAAATATACGCTTACAAGTGTAGGTTATCTCTATTAGTTGAAGAGATATTCATTGATTTATTTGTTTTAATTTTGCTCGATCTTTTTATGGTTTTTTAGATATGGCGGGCCTACGGAGGATCGAAATTTATATTTAAAATATCAGTTATATTGGCGATAAAATTCTAAATAAAATAGAAAAACTTGCTAACAGTTATCTCTTCCCTATAAAAAAATTATACGTATCCAAAGTTGGAACTTGTATTTTTTACGTTTTTCCCCAAAAACGTAAATCTAAAGGTCATAAGGTTTTCAACAATATCAAATACTTATATAAAAAGCCTTTATTTACTCCTCAGATGTTCCACAAACCTTGCCCCCTTTGAAAAATTTCAAATGTAAATTTAGAATTCAAACAGATACTGGCTTAACAGAAATTTTGGTGCAACAGATTTTGCATGCATTATATGAAAAAACGTAAAAATTTTTTATATAAGTATTTGATATTGTTGAAAACACTATGACTTGGGGATTGATATTTTAGTAAAATTAAATAATTTTATAAAATTTTGGGACTTCATTTAGCTTAAAAACTAAAAAATTTCATATGGTGACGAATAAAAATATAAAATTTGAATTAATGTAAAATTTTAACAGTTAAAGATATCATAACAACAAAATTTTGAACCGATATAGACTCAAATGTCCTTAAATCAATGGCATTAGAATTTTTGAAATTTTTTATTTTCAAATACCGAAATTGCTAAAACGGGGAAAACGTGTTCCAAAAACTGAGTTTTTTTAGAAAAGTGCCTACTGTGACGTTATTTACCGTGTGATAGTAAAAATACTTAGTCGGTATTTAAGAAACATATGGGGTTATACAAATATGGAGCTCTTTCGTGAAAGCTTTGCGCTTTTAGAATTTTTTACTCAAATCGATTTTTTTTTTTTAAATTGGCCAAGTTTGGATAGGACTGGGGGATGATATGTCGGCTTAAGTAAGCCAAATTATTCTTTACATGCTTTTGAATTAAATTATATATAAAAATTCTATATTAAGAAAAAAAAAATTTCTGAAAAAAAATACGGCCCTTTTTACAAGTTCCAACTTTGGATGCATACAACTTTTTATAGGAAAGAGATAACTGTTAGCAAGATATAAATTTCGACCCTCCGTAGGCCCGCCATATCTAAAAACCCAAAAAAAGATAGAGCAAAATTAAAAAAAATAAATCAATAAATCAGAATAGATCTTCTCAAGGACTATTTATATTCAAAATTTCAGCTCATTCGGATCATAAATGGATTTTTGGCGATTTTTTTAAAAAAAAACGAGACCCGAGGTGACTAATTTTGAGGGGCTAGGTACTGGCCCCCATTAGCGCTAGGAAGCTGAACAAACATAAATCAACTCGAAAACACCTCAGCTCAAACCATGTAAAACTTTGTAACTGAGTATCGTTTTGTGAGCCGTTATCTTTCGGAAAGTTTTCTCATACCCAAGTGATAGCTTCCACAATCGTTCCCACGTTTAATCTCCGATCGGCCAACAGTGCATTTTTTGTAGATCTTCCCAAGAACTATTTATATTTAAAATTTTAGCTCATTCGGATTATAAATGGAATTTTGGCAATGGTGACCACATTTGAGGGGTGAGGTGACCAAATTTGAGGGGTTACGCACTGGCCCCTATTAAAGCTAGGAAGCAGAACACACGTAAATCAACTCGAAAACGCCTCAGCTCAAACCATGTGAAATTTCGTAACAATATCTCCAATAGTTCCCAAGATACCGAATTATTTCCAAAAAAAAAAATTCTAAACCACTGTGCGTCCGTCTATACGTTGAAATCAACCTTTCAAAGCCCCAAATACATACATATATTATTGATCCTTATGAAATTCTAAGTCGATTGAGCTATGTCCGTCTGTCTGTCTCTGTAAAACACTCTCACGTCCAAGATACATAAGAGAAATTAATAAAAAGTATACCAAAATGTTTACAAGTTTTCTAAGCAGTTTGGTATTGAAAATACGCAAAATCAAATCCTTAAGTACAAAAATTTTAGTGTGACAATTTTAAATCAAATTTTTTTCGACCATCTGAAAGCTTTATTGATTACTTATTTACTTGCTAAATGATTGTCAAATGTGCCCATTGGTTTCAAGGTTATCGAAGAGTTTAAAGTGCAAATTTAAGTAGCTTTCATAAAAAAATAATCTTGCTGGTCTAAAATATTGTTAAAGACATACAGGACTTCTTGTTGTTCCAACGACGTTATATTTTTGTATAGACCAAAATAAAAGTACCTAATAACGGAATGTAGTAAAAAATATAGTCTTCGAAGCCGATCTCATTCGTTGCTGTGCACTATAGGTTAAATGACTACTTTTTCTGTGCTAAATTAATAACGACTACAAAATCATGGTATTCAAACCAAAACCTTAAAGAATTTCGAAAATAAGAATAATTCTATTAAAAAAAAGGAATTTAACCCACTAACGACCAAAAATTAACCCATTTACAATCATTAATGCAAACTTAATACATTAGTTTATTTTAATTATACTAAAACTTTTAGTAATTGCTTAAATCTAATTCATTTTGTAAATTTAAATCAAAAAGGTCCTCTTCGCTTTCATTAATTTCATTGTCTTGGTGGCTAAGAGTGCAGTGAACAATGGGTTCACTGCAACATAACAGTTGAATTACTTCTGGTAGAAGTGTGGAACGTTTCTGGTTTTGTAAGCGCCTATCTAAAAATTATGTGTAAATTAATGGATCTGAGGTAATTAATATTAATTCGGAGCTTAAAAAATATGTCTTCTCCGCTTCCATTACAGCGTCTTTTCGCATTTCAAAAATTTTTCAGCAATATGAAGTAAAATAGATTGCAATGAAACTTTGGCAAGAGTCTCATTTGCTTTTAAAATTTCAATAATTTATATTCGTGAGTGATTTTCGGAAGTCGGTTATATGGGAGCTATGACCAATTATGGACCGATCGTCATGAAATTAGGTGGTGTGATTATTTTCTTTATGAGAGTTGAATTCTCTGTTGAATTTTATGTGTAAACCAAAATTTTTAAGAGATTTATGCAAGTTAAAGTTATTTTCGGAAGCGGGTATTATATGGGAGCTATGACTAAATAAGGACCGATCATCATAAAATTAGCTGACATGAATTCCGTATATATGTATAAAATTTATGTGGAGCAAAATTTGTGTGCAAAATTTGTGTAGATACCTATATAAATTAAACATTTATGACCGATAAAGTCCAATTACGGGAGGAAATTTGTATGGGGGCTAGGTGGTATAATGGACCGATTTCACCAAATTTAAATAGGCTTCGTCCTTGGGCCGAAAAAATTATATGTACCATATTAAGGTGGCTAGACTAATATTCTTGGACATTATAAACATCCTCACAAACGCATTATACCGACCGCACTATGGTGGTGTAGGGTATAACAAATTTATTGTTTTCGTTATATGCTTCTCCACTTCATCTGAAAATATGTTTACTTCAATTTTGTCCACTACATGTTTGAATACGGCATAAAATTTTTCTTTTTTTGAATTTTCGTTAAGTCAAATTTCAAACAATAACCTAAAAAAGATAGTATTTTTCGAAAACGGCTAAAAATGGCTATTATATGTAAACGAAAATTGGTTTATAACATTTCAATATATTCATTTCTGATTTCATTTAATCTGCCGAACTTTGCCGAAATTTTAAAAGCTTCCACGAAGTTGTATTTTGAAAACAATCGCAGCACTTTTAAGGTTATGTCAAAAAAGTGGATTTATTTCAAGCAAGTTAAACAATTTTATCACATTTTTTAACAAAAAACATTACTTACTTACTTAGTTTAGTGTTCTCCATTTTCACATGCAATTGAAAATTTGAAAGCATTACAGGCTTTTCAACAAAATTTATTAAGTAATTACGATGCAATGTCTTTGACTGCGTGTTGTCAAATGGAATTTAATATTTACCGAAATCAAAAAGCTGACTTAGTTAATTTGGAGTATTGGTTACAAAGTGGCATTAAAAAAAGTGCAATATTTGCATTTGAAAAATTGGACTTTAGCACAGTTTTGGTAGCCGTTTAACCTATAGTGCTGTGGTTGAATTCTCGGTTTTTTGGAGTGAACATTGTTGACTTAAAATTGAACTTCACTATTCTCTTGCAATCTATCTATTTATTTTTCTTTTTTAATGAACGATTTCATGAACAAGATTCAACTAAAAGTAATTATTACAAACTGCACCCATTGCTGCCAAGGAGTGCTGTCCAACTTCTAAAAATTAATGCAAATCCTTTTAATGTTATTACAACCTAACAATACTTCAAACCTATTATATTCCTAGAAGATAGCATAAGATTAAAATCTAAAATTGTTAACAAAACGATGATGACATGTAGCAGCGGGCATTGATGAAAGTCATGCCACAACCTATCATTAGTCAATCATAAGTCGTTCATGCTTCGTAGGTTCCAATCATAACATGTTTTCCAATAGTGAAATATTAAATCCACTGACACATAAGCAACACTCTCTAAATGCTACCGTTTGGCCGCAGCATAAGTTGCATGAAAAACGTCGCACATATGAAAGGTGTATGTACGTACGTACCATATTGCCACAACACATTATTGGCCATACATTAAACGTGTCATAATTTTTTTTCCATTTTTTTTTTAATTTCAAATCAAATATTGTATGTGCAAGACATGTACGCTAAAACTAACATAAAGATACCGCCACGCCTTGCAACAATAAGTGAAGCCATGAAGGAAATGAAGAAGTAGAAGAAGAAAAAAAGATGGCAGCAACAAAAACTAAGCGCAAAGAAACACATGCAAAAACACTACTTAACTAATGCTGCCACCAATACAACTACTGATGAGTTGGTTTTTTTGTATCTACACTCACACACTCAGACGTCTCATCATTAGGATGATGACCATCGATCAAAACTGTCAGCGCTGTCAATCATTTTGTTATTTATAGCTGGAGGTTAAAGGAAGACGTCACATTGTTCAAATTGTTTCGACAAGAAACGGTTGGAAATTGCCACACTAACTAAATGAAATGAAATCATAGCAAATCAGAGCAACAACAACAGCCAACAGCAAAGGAAAGGCGAACGGCAACAGCAACTTTGTATGAATGGTGCTTATAGTCAATCGTAACAATAACTGGCGCATATCAAAAGTATAAAAAGTTTCAAAATGAAATGTATGTATGTATGAAAAAAAACAATGTAAACTTTTGATAAAGAATAGCTTTAGTGATTGCCGTCCCACAGACGGGGAGCATGCAACAACTATAACAACAATAACATTTTTTTTCCACCGACATCGTTCATCATCATGACGTTGATATCTTTGAATGATGGGTAAACGTTAGCGGTTGTTTTGAAATAAATACAAAAACAAAACAGCTACGAAAAAAGTCTGGGCATGCATTTTGTGGTCAGTTTAGGAGACGGCTGAACACACAGACTGACTGAGGCACACACACACAGTTTTTTTTTATTATTATTGGTGAATTGTGGCGGCATTAAAGACTAGCCAATATACATAGTTTCAAAAATTAAGTGGCGTCATAATGTTCATTTTATGTATTACAAGTTTGAAATTATGAATGAGTACTATATTTTGATTGACCCAAACATTGCACTCTTTTGTATTTAAAATTAAAAAATAATTAAGGCACAATCTGAATTTGTTTAATTTTGATTACATTAAAATTGTATATCACAGCAATTCCTATTTACTTTAACAGTCACATACGAAGATAAGAAATTATTTTAATTTTCTATACACAGAGAAAACAGATTCGTAATGGCAACCGAATTTGTTGCCAATCGCATGATTCTGCCTTGGTGACCGAATTTTACAGTTGTGGATATAAAATTTTAGAACTTGTAACAAAAATTTGGTTGCTTCAACTGAAATTCTTCTTTTCAATTGATTTTCAGTTTCTAAAACCGAAAAATTCTATATATGCAACGGAATCATTCGATTGGCAACAAATTCGGTTGCCATTACGAATCTGTTCTCTCTGTGTATAGTCATCTTTGAGCTCTATGCACATTTTCCAACGTTTCTCCAAATTCTGTATCCCTTCCAAAAAATAAGATTAGTCGAGGTCATAAAAATAGGTATTTGTTGTGAGATGATTTCATCGTTGTAGTCCACCATGACATTTCTTGAGGTTTGGAAACAAGAAATAGTCACTAGTTTCTAAATTTGGTAGACTAATTCATAGGTTTTTGCAATTGAAACTGCACATGTGTATACCCTTTTATGCACCCGAATATGAGCAAAAACCCCAGGCATCTCGTGGAATGCTTTCTCATACCCAAGTGATCATTCAAAACTGAAACCACTAAATGATGAGAAATGCATATGGCCTCCATAGTCTCTCGCACTTTCAATCTCCGATCGGACAACACCATATCGTGATTTTTTATTAATTTTTTCGGGTGTAGAAACCTCAACTGAGCGTCCAGAACGTTCGGCATTTTCAGTGCTTGTACGGTCACAACGAAATTCAGTATACCACTTTTTTACCATTCAAATTGATGATGCAGAGTGCCCATGGCATTTACAAGCTAAGCCTTTATTTAAGTGATGGTTTTTTCCGCGTAAAATACGGCTTAAAGAGCAGACGAATTTCACTTTTTACCAATTTCTCCTCAAGTAACAAAGTAGTCTGCTAATAAAGGCTGTTAAACATAAACTAAATGACGCAGCTTGTTAAAATTTGGACAGGTGTCAACTGACAGACGCCTATTGACATAACCAGTGTTGCCCTTTCAGTTAAGGACTGAAAGTTTTAAAAACTTTTTGTAGTATTTTCATGGATGATTTCTGTTTTTAAGGACAGACTTTTGCACTCTTAAAAAAATTGTCACAAACGATCAAAATCACATACGATTCTATAACACGTTACTTGTATTGCGTACTTCCTGAATACCTAATTAAGCTTTCCGCTCAATTGAACTGATAATTTGCTACGATCTGGGCAATTTAAGCTTGCCCCGATCGTGACAAAAAATCGAAAATAAAAATAATCAAAAAACTTA
The DNA here is from genome assembly GCF_958450345.1 of Calliphora vicina. Lineage (NCBI taxonomy): Eukaryota > Metazoa > Arthropoda > Insecta > Diptera > Calliphoridae > Calliphora > Calliphora vicina. The sequence goes on along the minus strand of NC_088781.1, from coordinate 111,808,063 downwards.
GGAAAAATTATGCGAAAAGCATATCCATAATTATACCCTACACCACCATAGTGGGGAGGATATAATGCGTTTGTGCAGATGTTTGTAACGTCCAAAAATATTAGTCTAACACCCACCTTAAAGTATACCGATCGACTTAGAATCACTTTCTGAGTCGATTAAACGATGTCCGTCAGTCCGTCCGTCTGGTCGGCTGGCTGGCTGTCCATGTAAACCAAAATGTATATAAGTTATGGGATCTTCAACCAATATCCTGTTTTGTGAAATATTCAAAGTTTTCTATTCTTTGCCCAAACAATTTCTGAAATAGTTTGCACTGCAATATTTTCCGACATAAAAAAGTCTAAAGAGTTCCTGTCAACATCAAAGAAATTTTAAATTCTCCTAGATGTCCTGCAATCCACATTAACTCAACAAGATATAATCCAAGTTGATTTATAGAATATCATTACGTTGAAGTTGAGTGCCTTGTTTTTTTTTTTGCTTCGAAAATGTAGAATTTTGTGCCAACAAAGCGTCACATGCGGCAAGTTTTGCTTTACTTCTTTAATTTGAAATAATGTCGCTGAAGCACACCAAAGCCTATGGCAAATGCGTTTCATCGGTTTCAATGTGCGGTTTAGAAGAAGTGCTCTTGATACGGAAGACAAAGATCGCATAGACCAGCCAAAAAGTTTTTGATGACCAATAATAACTTACCCCGTCCGACTACTATTTTTTTCGATCGATACAGATCGCTTTCTCTGGGAAGCGAAAACTACTAGACCCTGGTTTACTGTGACTATTAAACTTTTAATTGATAAAAGAGATAGAGCTTACTCGCGTTGGAAACGATTTAGGACACCTGAGCTCAAAGAAGAATTTTGTAGAGATAGAATGGAAGTAAATCGTCAAATTAGAAAGGCTAAATCTGAATATTATACCAAACGTTTTGGTAACGCAATTGATGAAAAAGGTAAATGGAAAACCATACGTGAAATTGGTATTGGGAAGATAAAAAATAATAACATTGTCAGTAAATATAGTGCAGATGAACTTAATGATGTTTTTACAAGAATACCAGTTCCTACTCTTGGACAGCACAACTATAACTTTGATAATAACAATAACCGTCGTGACATTTTTGAATTTTGCTGTGTTAATGAATCTGAGGTCTTACTAAATATTACTTCTATTAAGTCTAATGCTACTGGCTATGATAACATCAGCCCTAAATTTCTTAAAATCCTACTTCCTCAGCTGTTGCCTCATATCACTCATATTTTTAATACCATCCTCATGACTAGTGTTTTTCCAACTAACTGGAAACATGCGAAAATAATACCACTTTCTAAGTCTAACTCTGAGTTCAGGCCTATAGCTATTCTACAATTTTTATCTAAAGTTCTTGAGAAAATATTACATAAACAGATAAGCGATCATTTAGCCCAATATAATCTGCTCACCAACAGGCAATCCGGATTTCGTCAGAAACACAGTTGCATCACAGCCTTAATAGATGTTACTGAAGATATACGTTGTTCAATTGATGGTGGGAATTTAACACTTTTGGTTCTGCTAGATCACTCGAAAGCTTTTGATTCTGTTGATCATTCCTTACTTTGTTCAAAACTGTATCATCAATTCGCGTTCAGTGACACATCAGTTTCATTAATTAAATCGTACCTTGATAATCGTTCTCAATCTGTGTTCTTAAATGACACTTACTCTGGAGCTCTGTCTGTTACCCGAGGAGTACCACAAGGTTCAATTTTGGGTCCACTTTTATTTTCTTTGTATGTTAATGACTTGCCTAATAATGTATCCTACAGTAAAATTCATTTATATGCTGATGACGTACAGCTATACATTAACACTTCGCTTAAGACCATAAATGAAAATGTATGTAAGCTTAATTCGGATCTTGACAATATTTATTGCTGGGCATCAAGAAATGGTCTATGTCTGAACCCCCAAAAATCAAAATGTTTAATAATCCGTAAGAAATCCTTAAAACAAAATATTAACGTTGACATTTGTATTAACAATGAAAAAATTTAAATCGTTACTTCAGCAAAGAATTTAGGCGTTACATTTAATAGCACGCTCAGCTGGGATAATCACGTTAATATTGTAGTAGGTAAAACGTACTCAATGCTTCGTAATCTGTGGGCAACACAATTTTACACCCCAGTTAACATTAGAATGCTAATTGCTAAAACCTATTTAATGCCAGTACTACTTTATGGTTGCTAAGTTTATGCTAACTGTGATTCCGCTAGTAAGCTGAAGTTAAATACTCTTTTTAACAATATTGCCAGATATGTATTTGGTCTTCATACTCATGGTTGCAATACCACAACCTTAAGTAAAAGGCTTTACAACGTGACCTTCAATAATCTGGTCAACATCAGGACACTTACGGTACTACACAAAATCGTTTACACTAAAGTGCCGTCATATTTATATAATCGGATAACTTTTGCAAGGTATAATAGAGGGAATAAGGTCATACCTATTGCACACCGAAGTAAGATAACGGAATGGCAATTTTACTATAACGCAATCTATGGAACAGACTTCCGAATAAAGCACAAACAAACAGCAACGTAAACACTTTTAAATCAGAAATAACGAAACATTTGAATAATGATATAACGTAACTTTACACTTTAAACTTGATATTGTATTTATGATAAGTATTTTTGTTAATTAGTAACTTGCACTTTTGTTAAGTTTCGTTATTTTTATTTTTAAATTGATTCTTAACTATTTTAATTTTTGATTTTTAAAATGTTTAAATTTTTCACACTTAATAAATTATTATGTTAAACTAAATTGTATTACAATAACTTCCCCTAGTTCCACACTATAATTAAAATATGTATGTCTTGTTGTATGGAAAAACAGATAAATAAATAAATAAAAAAAAATAAAAATAAAAAAATATACAGAGTATCCGAAATTGGATTGATTCGTTCATAGCCTCAAAAGATGAGAAGTTCTTTTGGATCGGTACCCATATGTTGGCAGAAAGATGCGAAAAGGTCATAACTAATAATGGCCAATACTTTGAATAAAAATGTTGCAAAATAAAAGCTAAAAATTTTAAAAAATATTACATTTTTAAGTCATACTCCAATAAATCTCAGTAATTTTGGGTCGATATATTGCTCTTAAATGTCCTATCGTAGATCGGAGCATGTACTCTTTGTGCTACCTCAAAATTGCTGGCTCCTTTTTGTAGGCTGTTACTGTGACTAATTCGGATATTTTTCTGCCTTCGTGACTCTTAGAATGGTAGCATCCAAATCAAATATTTGTAACTTCTGGTAAAATATACATTTTCAATATTCGGCATACTATGAATATTGTATTATTTACTACAAGGTTTCGCAAATGCAGAAATATAGAAATCATTGCGGTATACCTCTGTTCAGAACTTTCCTTTTCTTCCCGTGCTGCACTGCACTTCAGCATATTTCCCGTCCAGTTCGGTATTCTTTGGTGTTGATGGTATCCACAAAATATGATAGTACTCTTCTAGACAAGTACCAGCAACGTCATGTAACGCTATTTTGCTGTCCTTCCTTCTATAAAATCGTGTTTTTCTCTATAGAAGTTAGGAGGAGTGAGAACATTCGTGATGTGGACATTAAAACTAACTATAATATGAGTTTTACCAAATTTTACTCAAATGTTACTCTGTGTATTCCAACGAATGTAAGCTGTCTCCGCAACATTTTTGTAGATCTTATAAAATTGGAAAGTATCAATCGAGATATAATTCGTTTATTGAACAAGGCTAATCTATCAATATGATTGGAAACATCGACAACTTTTTTTGAGGGGCAGCAGTTTCATCATGTTTGCTTAAGTTATTTGAACTAATTATTTAATTTTTCCAGTAGAGTAACTTCGGGTATTGTGGACTATGCGTCTAATGTGGACCAGTGTATTTTTTCAGAAACTATTGAAGGTATGATAAAACTGATTTGTCGTACATTTTACGATTTGTTTGAAACGACAATTGCACATTTGCTTTCATGAGTAATTTATATGTTGGCTTTTTATTCTTGTATTGAAATTAATTCGTATGCTCAACATTTTTTTCGGCACAAGTAAGAAACAAAATTTGGTATAGTTACTTGGTAGAATTTAATGTTTGGTTGTTTTATATAGTTAAAGTGGACACGTAGTTTTGCATATATTTGGTAAGAATTTAAGCACATTTAGATTATTAGATAAAAATAATTTTTTACCACTGTAACCCAAGTTCGTGTAATATGGACCACTTAAATTACTTGATTATGTACTACTGGTCCATATTACCCGACAATAACTATGTACTTTGTAAGCAATCTATCTAAGCCAAGAACGCGACTTTTTAGTTTGTATTAATAAAAATATATTGAAATTAAATTTGTTAATCATTCATGATTAGCTGGTTCATGAATTTTATGTATTAAATACTAGTCCACATTACCCTCATATAGTGGTCCATATTACCCTCCAATTTTTTTAATGCTGGTTTTTCGGTTCCTTACAATAGTTTCACATAAATTTTTTATCCTTTGACGGAAACAATTTTCAACTGCAAAAACAATTAGAGAATATATTAGCTAATTTATTGCTTCACAGCTTTTTTAATATCCATAAATATTGTGGCCAAAATTTAGAAAAAACAAAACGGTAGTCCACATTACCCGAAGTTACTCTAGCATTAATGACTGGCAAAATCGCTTTGATTCCGCAAAATATTTTTTATGTATAATTTTTGTTACTAAATTCTATTCTGATTTGATAAACAAACTGTCTTAGTTGTGCATAAATAATAACATAAACTGACGCTTACACTAAAAAACAGGCGGTTTTTTATACCGTTGATGGGTGGTTTGTTTACACGTGAACACTTCACATACGTAGACATCCTAAACACAAAATAGAGGTCAACTGCATGACCACTGTAAGTTCACACAATTTTAGGTTTACAGTTTAACACTGATATAGAAACAGGAGTATATACCAGGCAGTTTTAAAGACGATAGTTTTCCAATCCAGGTATTCTGCGTAATAAGTTCACCATTATACGGTTATGCAGTGGGTGCCAATTGGCACGAGCGTGTTAAATTTGCATGTTAAAAGCATGTAACATTGTCTCTGGCTGCGTCATACTCGCCGGTGCCAGTGGTTCATTACAAAAAATTGTATTTTTGTAGACTGATAGAGATAAGAACACATGTATTTTCAAAATGCGTTATAAACTTTATTTTTCTGCTTAGAACTTTGACTTCCCACGAGCGGCTGTACTCTTACGGTTCAACAATGAGAGTACTCGCAACTGGTGCAATTTCCACTCGTCAGTTATGTGTGTTGTTGAGAATTCCAAACTCCACAACAACACTTTATCTATTGAAAGATTATTCCTAAGCAAAGGATCGAGCTATAGCCGTTTATTTTTTTTTTTACAAAATCTGCTTCTTGGCAAATCGTTATGAGTAGATTGACGCTTGAACAACGCTACCAAATTATCTAAGAAAATCAATCATCGATTCAGGCAACTATAGATAACTGTTTTATTGCAAAGTTGTTGTTAATAAACTAAATTGCCACATATGGAGTGAGACCAATCCAGAACAGACACTACACGAAGAGAAAAAATATAGTTGTGCATGTTTACTGTAACCATTTAAAAAATTTTACAAGTTTTTAAACAATATTATAGTCACAGTAACTATTTATATGATTGTGGTAAGCATAATATGGATAATTTACATTATTGTATCTATCCACATTACTGTATCAATCTCTGGGCCTATGGATATCATAATCTGAGAACAACATATTATGATTTCGAATAATGGACCTGTCAATTGGTAATCAAAGTCGTGCGATTTGACACCTCTCGATTATATCCTGTGATCCCATATGACTTCACTGGTTTATGCTGATTGACGCCAAAATGTAACCAAAATTGGACGTCCAGAATGCGCTTCAACAAGAACAGCCACGTTGGTCATATATCATGAAATCATTTTTCAATGTTTCAAAAAATAAAATATTATTAAAATTTACTTTTTTGTGTTAATTTCTTACAATTCGATCTACAGTTTTGTCGGGTTTAGTAAAGCACCCTTTATGTTTATTATAATTTATGAAGAGATACATTATTTTTTTATTTAAGGATAAACTAAATTTTGTTTAAAAATGGTCGAAGTCTGAATATATGTTTATGGCAATGATTAATCATTATGTCATAATATGGCGTTCTTAGTGTATGAAAACCATAATCCGAGAACATCAGTATTACATCATAAAAATGATTGCCACAAACATATACTTATTACTACAATCACAATTATGATTGCTACAATCATGTGAATTATAGTATCTTATTACGGGAGGACTAACATTTCAAAATTTCATACTGAAACATATTACTTTAAAACAAATTGTCTTAAATATAAATAAAAAATATATAAGCAGCCATATCCACACAAATCTCTGTATTCAGTTTGAGGAAGATCTAGATCAGTGGTACGCAAAAAGAGGCATTTAATTTGTGTGCTCTTTTGGGTAAAAAATAAAATATCCACAACAACATCAAGAAACTGAATGAATTGTGTGTATTTTTACGCTCTATTACGCTATTTTGTTCACATTCTTCTTCATAATACTTCATTTAGAAAAGAGGAAACTCAGAAGAGAATGACAACAAAATAGATCACCTGCTGTAAAACAGAGGCTGTCTGCCGCTAGTAAAAATCTGAAAAAAGACCTTCAATTAGAAGAGGATCGCAGAAATAGAAATTACATTCAAAGTTTGACAAATACCAAACACACAATTTTTTTCCATTGGAAGGCAACGAAAAATATCAAGCCACCGGTAGAGGGGCAAAGCCCTTTAAGATGACGGTACCTGGGCTCGCAGCACAGAGGAAAAGGCTAAAATATTTGCAGATCACTTAAGTACAGTCTTACAACCAAACTCGCCAACAACTGTTTTTGAACTTGAAGAGCCACCTGTGCCAACATATTAGCTATAAGCCCAGAAAACATTAACGAAGTAATCAAGGATAATAAATATTAAAAAAATTACCTGGAAATTATACAGTTACACCTAGTATGATTAAAAACCTACCGAGTGTGGCAATAATTGTGTTGTCTACAATATTTAATGCGATCTTTAAACATGGAGTTTTTCCGACAAATTGGAAAACTTCTCAGATAATAATGATACCAAAGCCAGGTAAGGACTTGACCGTACCATCCTCCTATAGACCAATAAGCTTGCTTCCTTGCTTATCGAAACTGTTCGAAAAAGTGTTCCAAAAGAAAATCATACCATTTTTAAATGAGAAAAATATAATCCCAGTTCATCAATTTGGTTTCCGGGAACGCCACGGAACAATCGAACAAGTTAATCGTATAACCGGAGAGATAAGAAAATCCTTTGAATTAAAGAAATATTGTTCAGCAATATTTTTGGATGTCGCACTAGCCTTCGACAAAGTATGACACAAAGGCCTGGTATATAAAATAAAATCTACTCATAAACTATTGGAATCTTATCTATCGGACCGTATATTTACAGTTAGGATTGAAGCAGAATTACCACAAGGAAGTGTTCTTGGAGCTACCCTCTATTTGATTTACACCTCTGATTTGCCTACGAGCGATGAATTGACTATTTCTACATTTGCTGATGACACCGCTATTATTAGCTCGAATGAAAACCCATATATAGCATCTAGTATACTAGATGGCTACTTGGGATGTGTGGAAACATGGTTAAACAAATGGAGAATACGTGTAAATGAGTTAAAAAGCAAACATGTTACGTTCACATTGAGGAGGGGGTGCTGTCCACCTATCACACTTAACAATGTTAATATACCTCAGTCCGATTATGTTACACACCTTGGTATTCACTTAGATAGAAGACTTACTTGGTGCCGTCATATAGAAACCAAGAGACTTCATATGAAGTTAAAAGCATCTAGCCTTCACTGGTAAATAAGTGACCAATCAAAGCTAAGCCTGGACTATAAAGTCGCCCTGTATAAAATCATTTTAAAACCAATTTGGACATATGGAATCCAATTGTGGGGAACGGCCAGTAATTCCAATATTGGTATTCACTTAGATAGAAGACTTACTTGGCGCCGTCATATAGAAACCAAGAGACTTCACATGAAGTTAAAAGCATCTAGCCTTCACTGGTAAATAAGTGACCAATCAAAGCTAAGCCTGGACTATAAAGTCGCCCTGTATAAAATCATTTTAAAACCAATTTGGACATATGGAATCCAATTGTGGGGAACGGCCAGTAATTCCAATATTGAGCTTATACAGAGGGCCCAGTCGAAAATTCTTAGGACCATGACGGGTGCACCATGGTACATAAGAAATGAAAACAACCACAGGGACTTGGAAGTGCCACTAGTGAAGGATGAGTTTAAGAAAGTCCGCGATAAATATATACTGAAACTGCAATCCCACCCAAAACCGCTTGCTCGGCTTCTCACACAGAGCCAAACCAGATCAAGGCTTTGTAGAAGAGATCTACCACCCCGCTAAGATGAGGTCCATGCATCAAGCAATGCTCTCTTTATAGAGAAATTAGTTTTAATTTTAGTTATAAGATTTAAACTAAATAAAAAATAAATGTGAATGGTAAACTTAAACATATTATGGTTTCCGTAATCATATACATAATAACAGTTGTTAAAACACTTGTAAAAAATTTAAAATGGTTATGGGAAACATGTACAACTATATGTTTCTCTCTGTGTAGTGTAATCGAATAGCTAACATATTTGAGATCTAGTTGGGGACTGATTCGAAGTGTTGCAGGGTATATCCTTAAGTAAGTATGTGTATTGCATGCCATAATTCATGTTTATTACTTACTGCATGTGTGTACATTAAAACTTTATTGTAGTTCTAAATGGATTTTGTTCGGTTATTTTTTCTATAGCTAAACAGTAGGCAGACCACTAAATTAGTTTTAGATGAGTATACAAACGAGGCCAAATGTCATATTTCTAACATTATGGGCTTAAAATATATTCAACAAAATATGACTGCGTTTTATTTTGTTTAGCTTATTCCATTGTGGTAAATCAATCGTTTTGTTTAGGCATTAGTTATTTTTTTTTTGTTTCTTCTCAATCAAATATTTTGGCTTTTATTTCATTCAGTTTTGTGGAATTTAGTGATTGATGTGTGGTTTGGGGTATTAAAGTCGACTGGACAATCACCAACTGAACTTTTAGTTTAGTGAGTTTTGTCTGGCTAAAATGTTATAATATTTGTTAGCTTGTTGTTATTATTTTATTGTAATTTCTTGCGAAAGCCATCAATCAGTTGAATTTATGTTTTTTCAAATAATTTTAATTTTTTTATAAGGTTTTTGATAACGGTCTGTGGGGAATAATATGGTATTTTTTAAAACAAATATTTGGAGATTAATATCTACGCATTTAAAACTTTAGGAATGCTTGTAGACAAAAACAAGTAGCAAAGTATAGTTGGTCAGCTCGACCTATAATACCCTACACAGAATATATGAGCAAATCATTATTCTCTTGGGTGTATGAGTTAAAAATGCGGTATTTTTAAAAATGTTTAGCCTTTATTTTTAAACATTTGTACAATAAAAATGTATTCAAAGTATTGGCCATTGTTAGCTATGACCTTTTCCCATCTTTCTGGCAACATATAAATTGGCCAAAAGAACTGCTCATCTTTTGAGGTGGTGAAGGGTACAAAACATTAATTATTAAACGTTTATTTTGTTAATCAAAACAAATTTGTTTTGTGTGATAATTTTTAATAAGATTTATTTAAAATTTCTAAAACATTTCATATCAATATCTACAATAAATCTTCCTTTGAGTTTTTTTTATTTATAGCTTTAATTCCTTAAGTTTGTTTTGTCTGTATAGAAACTCACGAAATGTCTTTCTAAGACAAATCCCAAAAAATCCTAAACAGTAGCCAAAAAATATACAACAATAACCCAGCAAAAATACAAAATATATTGCGCATAAATACAATAAAAAACCGTTTTCAAAATCCTATTGTTTGCAAGATTTGTATTGAGATTTATTTATTGTTTCTTTAACTTAAATAACAGTTAAAATGCCAATACAAAACCATCAGTTTTTTCTTTTAACAAATGTCGTTATTATACCTACATATTTCATTTGAAAAAAAAAATTAATACAACAGCAAATAACATAAAAAAGATGACAATATAACGTAATAAATACATATAGTCAAAAGAAAACCTAAAGCATTTTAGTACTTATTTTTTAGGAAATACAAAGTTTGTCGGTAGCTTTAACTAATGTCAATATAAATTTCATTCAAGATCAAATAAAGCGCAGCGCCATAATGTTAAATACAGCTTTAATGTCTTAAATTATTTCTAAGAAATTGAAGGATTTGTTTGAATTAATACAATGAAAAATATTTAGGATACATAAATCAGGGTCAATTTAAGGAAAACATAAAAATGACAACATTTATTACAGTTTTTAATAATGGTTCAAAGAAAAAAAATTTAATGGATGTCATGGGAAGATTTAAACAAAACATTGTTAGAATTTAAAATTATGTAGTAGAAAAATCAAAAAAAAAAAAAATAACTTACAATTGTTATCACCCACTTATTGTAGATAATGATGTACTGATTTTTTTGGTGAAGATAATTCATAGGGTAATTAGAACTGGCCCTGCATAAATTCATTATTAACAACGATCATAAAAGTTCAACAAAAATACCTGAACAAGTAGCGATAAAGTTAGTTAAAATTCGCCATTAAAAGAATTATTCTGGATTGAAATTTTTTTGAAATGCATGATCTATCCATTTCACGTATGGGGGAATTCATGTCAAGTGCACCAACTTTTGAAATCGATGTCTTCCGATCGAGATGAAATTAGCAGTCCTATTGAATAGTAATTCAGACACCAATCAAAAATTTTGTTGACTTTTTTTTCAAAATGGACTCTTTTTTATTTTTGCTCAAATGCTTAGTAATAAATATTTTGTAACTCAAGACATCCAGCTTGTTTTTTTTTGCAAAAATTGAGGGCCTATGCTTCTTGTAGGAACTAAAGGGATTAATATATATAACTGTTTTCAGATAGGGCAGTTGTATATTGGCTAGGAGAAATAATAGACAGATTCTAACCAAATTCAATAGGCTTAGTCCTTGGGACAGTATAAAAGTTTGTGCCAACTTTTTCAAATTATCCTTAAAATTGCGACCTGCAGTTTTAGGGCGCTACAAACAAAGTCCTCAAAGCACAAATGAATTGAAACCCCCAAATTGGGGGCTTAAAACCTAAAAGTTCTAAATGAAATAAATCCCCAACCAAAGGAGCTAAACCCCCAACCAAAATGAAAAAAAACGTCTTCGCAACTTTTCTGAGCGAAGCTAATTTTTGATACACCCCAGAGTAATTTCATTATGAATTAAATCCACAATTTTAGAAATGAAATAAATCCCCAAAAAATTAACTAAGTGCCTAAATTTCGTTGTTGTTTTTTTCTATATAAAATTTTGGGGCCTTAATTCAATTGCGGTTTGAGGACTTTGTTCATTGGGGATTTAGTTCGTAGAGCCTAGTTTGAGTATAAGGTTTACATGGACGGACAGATGGACGGACATCCCTTAATCAACTCAGAAAGATATTCTGGGCAGATTGGTATACTTTAAGGTCAGGACTTATCCAAAATACCCTCCCCACTATGGTGATGCAGGTTACAAAACTGTCTTGGTTAAATTTGGTTTAAATACGTTACACATGTGTTCGGATAAAATCAATTATTTCTCCTTAGCACTTCTTTGTCCAATTACCATCAATTTCCATCTACCATTATCTTAACATCCATTTTTCTTTTCAAAGGGAATCTTTTTTCAAATTCTCAATGCAGCTGCTGCTGCTGAGATCCTCTCAAAACATATAGCTCTATACAATTTTGTATTCTCAGTATAGCTTCTTCTTCTACGATCCTCGCAAAACACAGGGCTATTTAAAATTTTCTATTAGCGAAGTAATCGCTCAAGCTAATCTATCTACCTCAAGGATTCATTAACAGCGAATGCCAGTGTGTAAGTTTCACATTGTAGTCTCCACAAACCTCGAAAACATCTCCAAGCTTTTCGAATAATTCTTCAAATTTTTCCCTAGTCATCGAAAATCGAACGCAGTAGAAACCATAAAATTCCCTTTAGACAAACCAGAACTTTTAATGAGACTAAGGTACATAGAATAAACGCATAGAATGGAAGGAGAGAGGAAAAAATTACTCTCTTTTAAAACATACGGGTGATACAAAAACAAAATACATGCAATACATTCTCATGAATTAGGTTTTTGACAACAGACTTAGGTTTTTGGCTCTCAGTTACCTATCTAGTTGTTGTCAATGCTGATCATTATACTATTGAAATACGATGCAATTGGGTCATACTGGCTGACTAAGATGGTAGTGAATGATTTGGGTTATATTGTACAGTATATGCCTCCACGAGCAACAATATCTCAGTCCGGATATCTTAAAGATGATATAAGGAGTTAATCCAGAACACGAATCTGAATACCCTACGGAAAAGTGTAAAGTTCTATCATAAACATTACACCTCGATCTCCAGAATCTAAAAAAATTACTATGTAAATAAGAAATCTAATGGGTTTTTGTATGTATATAATTGCATATTTCCTATGATAGCGGCCATCTTGTTAATGCTTCATCTGTCGAATTGTCTGTAATTCATTCAGTTTGTTTTACTAAATAACCATGAATGAATATAGAGATCAACAACACATACAAATAATACAAATGTTATATCGAAATGTGTGTTCTGTTCTGGCAACGTTCCACGGAAGAATGGAGTTGAATACTGTCGAATTTGCTTATAATGCATCCCGAAAAAAATTTCACGTGGATTTGATTTGCACTGTCCATCATGATCGTGCGATTTGATCGCGTTAGACCTTTTCTTGTGGGGTTTTTTTAAGTTGCTGGTCTATGCGAATAAACCACAAACCATAGCGGCCCTAAAATCCAACATAACTGATTTAAGCGCAGGGTATTTGCACGATGTAGTAGGCCATACATAATGGCATCGATGGACCTTTCAAACGAATAAAAACTGTCGGTGATATCTCACTCACACTTGGTTTTATTTAAATTTAAAGATATGAATCACTTACCCCCATTAACACGAAGTCTGGTTAGGTGCTAACTAATAGTTATACTGTGGTTTAAAATTATTTTTGTATGAAAACTGTCAGTATAACTATTAGTTAACACATAACCAGACTTCGTGTTACTGGGGGTTAATGATATATCCCTTATTTTCTATATCAGTGGTCGGCACTCATTGCCACCAGGGGCCGAACATGATTACCTGTGAACATCACGAATATCAACAAAGGGCATACATAACTTATCATATAAGAAATAAAAGTAGGAATACAACATTCCATGTTCTCTGCCTGCAGACCACTGTTTAATATTTTAAAAAGCTCTATATTATTTGGAATGAAAACGCTCATTTAGATATGACTTTGACATTGACATATACTTACTAATTTGTGTATTTCTATTATGTGTCTAAATATTGTATTCTCTTAGCATTACAAATATGTATTTCTAATTCAACAAAACAATTAAGTATTTATATAGCGTGTAATACAAATAATTATGTAATCGTAATTACAACTGCATTATTAGAGCGCTTTCTTTAACAACAAATATTTAGCAAATATGTTAAAATTTTATTTCATTTTAATTTGCTGACAATCAGCCTACCAAGCCCATTAATTAGCAAAACACAATACAAAAAAACCTGACTGAAATGATTGACAATCTAATGACAAGTGGTCTTTTGTTGAGATAATTAAGTGAGTGTATGTCATTGTCATATGACTGACTCAGATGTATTTACGTATATTTTAACAAACATACATACATATGTGGTATCTGTATTTCAATAGCTAAAAATTTGTGAAGAGATAGGGAATAGTAGCTTAAAACAACTTCAAATATGGTTTAAATGACGTTAAACAACTGTCACATTTATTTCGCTTTCATTTTGTTTTTACGTATTTAATTTGAATGACAAAAAAAAATAACAAAATACAAATGATTATTATAATAATACAAAAATAAAAACAAGTTAATAACAATTTATGGCTTAACTCAATTGACAGCATAATTTGTGCCTTTTTTTGCAATTTTAATTGCCTGACAATTTCAAATATATACGTTATAAATTTAAATTTAAGTCAAATATCAACACAAAAAACATTATTCTCCCACTTAAATGAATGTTTATTAATGCCAACTGAAATAACTGAAAAGAGGCGACAGACGCTAAAAACCGCCACAACCACATACAGCTACAGCAGCAACAAACGGCGGCCATATAAATTCAAAACATTCATTTAAGTGTATTTCTACACATAAAGAAATAAAATGTTAATTTAGAGATACGGGTTATTTTGTTGGTAGACGACTTTTTTTTATTTTATTTCTTGTGTGTCATTATTATTATTATTATGGCTGTTATTTTGTTTGAATTTAGATGAAATCAAATTTGCATTAATTTGTTGGCTTCCATGTATCAAGCATATAACTTTTTTGAAACTCATAAATTTTACTTGATTACGATTTATTTCAACAATTAAAATAACAGCAACAACAACAAAAGCCTTAACATTTTAAAGAGTCACATAATCAAAATTCTTCGCCTCTTTTCAATTCAGCTAAAGAAGAAAAAAAACGTACGAAATTTAAAATGTTAATTTTTTTTGTTTAAGTGATGGCACATTATCAGAAATTTAAATATATTTTAAATACACTTGTCGTCTTTTTGGTCATAAAATAACAATGTATCTTATTAAACAGATATAAAATATTCAAATAAAATGATTTTCATATTAAAGTGTTTTGAAGAGTTGCCAAATTGGAGCACATATTTATTTGTTTTCGAATTGAATGGATTTGTCTTAAAATATTAGCAAAGGGTCTTCCAATAGGGCCTTCCGAATTTTGACAGCGACCATAATATTGCAGCTACATCTATCACATTGACGCTCATTTATTCAGTTTGGTCTGCCAAATCACCACGGACGTATAGAGCGTTCAACAACACGTGCAATTGATAAAATTGCGTCAACAAACGAAATTGTCAAATTTGAAATAATACCAATCCACATGAGCTCCAAGAGCACACAGTGGTATAGGAAAAAAATAAAGGGAAATAAATCTGTAACTTCTAAATGCTTAGTCCGATTTCAATGAAATTTGATGTGCACAAAGAAGAAGTGTTGTGGTGTTTAAGTTTTGATGTTCGATCTCATAGGCCCAACAGATGCCCAAAGTAGGACACCTCGGATATGTTTATTTTTAAAACGATACTATTTCTTCGTTTCGTTTAGGTTTCGATTTCCAAAAGAAAAGAATCTCCTCATTAAGTTCTATAAAAAACCTCGTCGTAGCTATAAATGATCTCTTATAACTTAGGAAATATTCGCATTTTAAAATTAAATTTTCGACATTTTAACCAACCATACTCAAGTTTTTTGATAATAGCGGGTCCAAATATTTCCCGATTTTCTCTAAGCCCAAACGAAGAAATAGGATCGTTTTAAAAATGTAAACCGATGTTTCCTACTTTTGGGACCCCTGGCCGCGCATGTGTTGGGCCCATGATGTCCAATCTCAAAACTTAAACTCGAAAACCCTTCCTCTTTGCGCAGTCAAATTTCATTGAAATCGGACGAAAAGTCTAGAAGTTACAGATTTATTTCTCTCTATTTTTTTCTATACTACTGTAGAGCGTCCAATGCATCCCGAAAAATTCACTGTTTGGTATGGATTTTGGTATATTTTTCTTTGAGAACGACATTGGTCAGCCCATCACCGTCAACGATGACCGCTTTTTTGATGTATTTTTTTATTTTGCGGGGAGATCAGGTTGGGCACATACACATTCTAGCCATATTTGAAAATGATCCTAGTATTGCAATATCGGACTATATGTCACCTACTCTGGTGTTAAATAGGATGTTTAGGGTACTTATACCTGAAAGGGAGGAGTGGTTAAATCAGACATGATGGCAGAATAATGCAGATCCAGTATGGTTTACTGGTGGTACCAAACAGGATAATTGGTATCTATGGTCCAATTTTCAAAGGCGAATCCCAATGGAAACATTGCCATCAATATTTCAGGCAGAGATTTACGCCATCCTTATCTTATGCTCCAATGAATGTTTAATAAGGATATTAAAGAATAATAAAATATTTGTTATGTCTGACAGTCAGGCTGCTTTTAGAGCATTATCATCACATGAAGTGAGGTCTGCTGGACACCCTTGAATGAACTCGGCGCACACAATTAACTTACATACATTGTGCTGGGTACCTGGCCATGAAGGTCACGTTGGTAATGTCTTGCCAACAGGGGCGCTCGACTCTCGTTTATAGGTCGCGAACCATTTTTTGGCATTCCACGAACACAGTGAAAGCAGATTCGTGATAGCAACCGAATGATTCGGTTACACACATAGAATTTTTCGGTTTTATCAACAGAAAGTCAGTTGACAAAAAAGAATTTCGGGTAAAGCAACCAAACTTTTAAAACTGTAAAATTCAGTCACTAAGGTATAATCATTCGATTGGCAACAAATTCGGTTGCTATCACGAACCTGTTTTCTCTGTGTGGATACACAGGACTAAGACAGTCCAAACGATTCACAATCCTATACAGGCGTGGATACCAGTCGTTTCTTTCGCTCGAAAAGGGTGAGTTGAGGATACTTACTGGATTATTCACCGGACACTGTGGTTTAAAGTATCACCAATTTATCTTAGGTAACTTCGAGAATGAACAGTGCAGGTTTTGTGCAGATTCTGTGGACCGAAACCTCTGAACGTGTTATATGCGACTGTCCAATGCTGACATTATGCAGAACGAAATAGCTCGGAAGGGCCTTACTGGGCCCCAGGGGATGTAATTGATCTCTCACCAAATAAAATAAAGAAGTGGCCCCTTAAAATCGGTACGCACTGTAGTAATCATAACAACGCCCCCTGTTATCAAAATGGAAAACGATTTACATACGTTTTTAACAACAAATCTACCGTTATTCTACAATGAATTGCAAGTCATTATGTTTAGTTTTAAAAAGACACAATGGAAAACGAAGCTAGAGAAAAAATTGTGCACAAATATTTATAAAATCTGAATTTGTCGGGTTATAAGATAGCCAAAATCTGATTTTCGGCAGACATAAGATCAAAAATTTTACGTCTCGGCAGCTCGAGGTTGTGTGGCCTTTAAATATGAATACGTAAAATTTAACAAAAATATAAATTTTGCAGGCAATCCGCTGCTGCGGTTTGAAGAGTCAAGCTTTTCAGACACGTTTTTAAAGAATCTTCAGAATTATATATAAAAAGAGAGTTTGGAAAGACGATTGCTGTCATTTATAAGACATAACACATCTGATACAAAGTGTTAGCCAAGTTGCCATTACTCAATGACAAGTTGTCATTACTCAAATACAACTATGAAGGGGTATAATGAGAATAATATTGATGTTATACCAAAACACATCAATTAGACAAATTGCCCAAATCTTCGTCCAATCGAGATATATTGGGCAATTGTTAAACATAAATTGAAAAAGAGTGCAGGTATATAACCAGAATTTGATGAGAACAAAGTTTAATAAATATGCTGGAATAACGGTAGAAGTGGGAAGAAAAGTTTTGCAGCCAGAAAAAAAAGAAAAGCCAGAAAATTTATTCGCAATAAAGACACATAAGCATACAGTTATATTTGTTTAAAGATTAATAAATTACCATTAATTTCATGTATTAAATGTCAACATACGTTGTTTCATTTAAAAGTTATGCTCGCTTTAATCCGTACCGATTTTAAGTGGCCACTTCTTTACTTGGCTTTATACATAGCCTTAATCCGTAGGGATGAAAAATCTAAGGCTTCACAAAAGATTCTATGGGTCGCAGTGCGTAGAGCCTCACTAATAATAATAATAATTAAATCTGATCCCGTTTATTTGGAATTTAGTGCTATAAATTTCATTTAATTCCAAATAAACGAACCTGTTCATATGGAATACCATCAAATCTGGATCTGTACATATGGAATTCAATAAAATCGTATATAGGATGTAATCTTGACCAGTTCATATGAATAGCATGGAATATGAACTGTTTTATATGGAATAGCATGGAATATGAACTGTTTCATATGGAATAACAATAGTCCTGGAACGTTTCATAAAGAATAGCATGAAATCTAAACCGATTCAAATGGACTTGAAATATGAAATACCGAGAAATCTGAACTCGGTCATATGGAAGTCATGACATCTGAATCGCTATGTAAAAGTATGAAATCTAAACATGTTCATAGAATTTAATGAAATTGTAACCCTTTTATTTGGAATTCAATGAAATATGTAGATGTTCATATGGAATAATAGGAAATCTTATGTAATGGTATAGCATGTAATTTGGACCAGTTCATATGGAATAGAAAAATCGCAATAACGTTTCATAAAGAATACGAAATGTCATAGAATCTGAACCCCTTTATATGGAATAGCATGAATCAGTTCATATGGAATGGCATGAAATCTAAACATGGTCATATGTATAGAGTAGCATGAAATCTGAACCGATTCATATGTACTTCAATGAAAACCTGTTCATATGAAATAATATGAAATCTGAACCCATTCATATGGAATAGCATGAAATCTAAACCTGTTCATATAGAATAATATGAAATCTGAACTCGTTCATAAGGAATTCAATGAAATCTGAACCCGTTGATTTGGAATTCAATGAAATATGTAGATGTTCATATGGAATAATGGGAAATCTGAAATCGTTCATATAAAATTCAATGGAATCTGAACTTGTTCATATGGAATACCATGAAATCTGAAACCGTACATAAGGAATATCATCCAATCTGATTCCGGTCATATGGACTTCAATGAAATCTGAACCTGTTCATATGGAATACCGGGAAATCTGAACCCGGTCATATAGAATAGCATGACATCTAAACCCGATAATATGGAGTAGCTGGAAATCTGAATCGGTTCATACATAATATCATAAAATATGCTCCTGTTCATAGAGAATATCATGAAATCTGAACTAGACTGGCATGTAATCTGTGCTGGTTTTTATGGAACATAATGTATTCTAAACCTGTTCTTTTGGAATAGCATGGAATCTGTAGAGTAAGATGTAAAAGAAACATGAAATATGAACTGGTTCATATGGAATGTAATCAAAATCGAACAAGTATAAGTATTTTAATTGAATATACTAACTACTTCCCTTACTGTTAATGCACTGTTCATTTCACTCTGTTTGCCCTATTTTTATCTGAACTGGGCAACCCTTTTCAAACTCTAAATAATGGCATCATTCCACATACAAAGTCAATATTTAACAAAAAACAAACAAATCCATTAATATTTCGTTTCTTTAAATACGACTAAGCTGTCGTTTTGCTTCATTAATTACTTTTGTAGATTTGTTTCATTTAAAAATCATGTACGTATGTGTTTGATCAAGTATTAATGAGTATCTAAACTTATATTAAAATAAAATAAAAAAAAATAAATATTATAAACACAATGTGTCAAATTATACCACTAAAGCCCATAAAACTTAAAAGTTTATGAGCATTTTGTGGTGATTTTGTTATAAAAACGACTAAATACAATTTGTGTGTTTTTTGGTTTGGTTTTTTCGTTAACGTTTTTTTTTTTACCGAATATGTGTCTTTTTTGTGTTTTGCGCATAATGTGGCGTCTCATTTGTCAATTATAGTTCGTGTATAATAGTTTCGGGTTTTTTATATTAAGTTGCTGGTTTATTTCATTAACTTTTTTTTAAGATCTTTTCTATGTTTGGCTATTTGTGTCATATAATTTATTTTCAGCCATAAGTCGCGTCCCCATCTCTGTCTGTCCATCTGTTTGTCTAATATTGATAAATAGTCTTGAGTAGATTAAGTGTTTTAGCCATAAAAGGTCTTGTGTTTTTTTTTTTTTGAGGATTTAAGCATCAGCTCTCTATAATGTAAATTTTTGCTTGTAAAGTTACGCATAAATTTTATTTGTGTGTGTTTCTTTTTTTTAAACAAATGTTTTAAATCAATGCTTGATAAATAAAGTAAATAAATCGTAAAAGATTTATGAATTGTTAAATTTGGCTAAATCATGTTTTAATTAAAGATGTTAAAAATGGTTTCTCTTTTTTTTGGTTTTTTGTGTAGTAGATTTATTTTCAGTGATAATCCCCACACGTGGCTTGTGAAGATTACAGATATTAATTAATTAGTTGTCTTTTTATATCATGATACTAAAAGGGTTAATCAAATTTTTAATTTAACTGTGATTGGGTTGTGAAAGTTTAAATTTTAATTTGAAAGGTTTTATTTCAGATACATAATAAGTAGTATAAAATATCGACAGCTGTAAAATAAATGAATGCTAATAAATTACAATAGATTTATCACCACTATTCATGGAATATTGAGTTAAACGCAACCATTAAAGCGCTAAGATATCGAGTTGCTACTTATGGAAAATATTTAGGAAGTAATGTAGAGCTTTAGCAAATATATTGAATAAATAAAAAGTAGAATATAAATTCAAGTTTTAATTATAACACAAAAATGTATTAAAATAGTTTTATGTTCTGCACTTTTTTCTGTAAAATTCAAAGTTTGGCTTTTTGTCAGATTTTTATTAGTATAGTTTGGAAAAATTACAAGTTTTCATCATTAAAGTTGTAATTATTGTAAATATGAGATTTAAACTGTATAGATTCAGGAAGGAAGCCTAGTTTGGTAAGAGCTAGTGTTATTTGTATAGACCTTAATATGGCATTATGTTCACATATTTTGTGTATTTCATCGGCCGCTTACAAACACTTTGTTCTCGTTATGAAGTTATCATTCAATTCAATTGCCGATGACATTAAAATTTTAGGTTTCCTCACCAATATGGAAAATGCGATATGGATATGAGAATGAGGAAAAGAGAGTTGACTTCTTCTCATTCTCATCTCCACAGCTTTGAAGTAAATCAGTGTACTAAAGATCCAATGGTTGTGCAAATTCCTTAATCAGACAGTGTCCAGTTGAACCATATGGTAAACTGGACAGTTAAGTCAGTAAAAATACTTGCTAAGATATGAGAGGTTGTCAGTGGCTGTTATCGTTCTCAGAAACAAAGATTCTAAGGGAGCTACCAAACACATTCTTAATTGAATCTCTGACTTAAAACTATTGCAGTAATACTGGAATATTATATTGACCATTTAAATCTATAAACTTGGTTATTTTTTTAGAGATTTATTTCATTTCTAAAATTTGGGATTTAACTCATAATGAAATCACTTTGGTGTGTATCAAAATTTGGCTTTGCACAGAAAAGTTGTTTTGCATTACGCAAGGGTGTTTACCTCTGGGGTGTATCAAAAACTGACTTCGCTCAGAAAAGTTGTTTTGCATTGCCGGCCTTCGGTCGGGCACAAGGGTTTTCTCCTCTGGGTTGTATCAAAAACTGGCTTCGCTCAGAAAAGTTTTTTTGCATTGCTGGCCTTCGACCGGGCGCAAAGGTTTTCTTCTCTGGGGTGTATAAGAGGATACAGAGGTGTTTCATACACCCCAGAGGTGAAAATCTTTGCGCCCAACCGAAGGCCGGAAATGCAAAAAAGTTTTTAGTATACGAAGACGGTTTTTTTCATTTTGGTTGAGGGTTTTTTTCATTTAGAACTTTTGGGTTTTAATTCATAATGAATTAAGCCCCCAATTTTGGGGTTTTAATTCATTTGTGGTTTGGGGATTTTGTTAGTAGCGCCCTTGACTTCAATTCTGTCAATTTGCCACCACCAATTACACCTCTCGATTACTTCTTGTGCGCCCACGTGGGTTTATGTTGCTAAACCAGCAATTCCCACCTTTGAGGGCAACATTTTTCATATAATTCGAACAGAATGCGCTTCGTCAAGAACAGCTACGGTGGCCATATGCCCGAAATTATTTTGAAATACTAATGTCATGTATTGATCTTTCGAATTGTGTTATTGGGAATATAAAACCCCCTTTTACACGCCACCTACATATTTCTACTATGGAACGGTATTGCATTATACGTTCTGGAAACCTAATACTTGTAAGATAACGAAATTGCCTTTTCGATTCAATTATACTTCCAAAAGAAAGCAGTAAATAGCATCGTACCTCAACATTGCTGCAGATAAAATAAATTCTAGTCTTAACCCTTGAAATTTGACATAATTCATATAAATTTATATGTTTATTTATTCCACAACTACGCCTAAACGGCTAAACCGATTTTATTGAAATTTAGAACTTAGATAAATCTTGACTTGGAAGCGTCAACATAAATTACATTTTTATGCTACACATTTTCTTGAATTCTTGGACCAGAAACCGATAAACAAGGGAAAAATTGTAAAATTTGTGCCTTTAGTTCTTAAACAATCAAGACTAAACGGCTAAACCGATATCATTGAAATTTGGAACATAGATTGATCCTTACTTGGAAGCATAAAAAGTTTATATTTTTTATCCGATAAAGGTATACAAAGTAAATATGTAGTTATTTTGGAATATCTGCAGAACTATAATTGTGACTATATTCAAATTTTTAAATAATGCGCATGAGAATTTGTTGGATGTCATTTGATGAATGTTTATTCTAAACCGATGAGTTGAATATTTCGTTCATGAAGTAATTGGTTGAATATATGGTCAAACATTTGTCCACTCCATTTCTTTTCTAAATTGTAATTTTTAATTTTAATTTTGACACTCTCATTCTTCAAATCAATTTGCAGTATGCAGCAACTAACTAATCGTATTTATACTAACTAGTTTAACTCAACATTCAATAGTTGTGGCAAACATTACTCTGCGCATATCCAAACTATGTAGTAATTTTTTGTTTATACAATAGTACTTAAGTACATAGTAACTTTATTTAATATTAGTTTAGTTGGTTCATGCGCAGTGAAGACAAAAATATTTTATGTATCTAGTATTTATACTAACATTTTATGCGCATGGGAATTTGTTGGATGCCATTCGATGAATGTATATACTAAACCGATGAACGAAGTTTTTGAAGTTGAATACATATGTGTTTAGTTCATGAAGAAATTGGTTGAATATATAGAATGGACAATGTTTTTATGTGGCATTTGAAATTTTACATTTCAAGTTATGAATGAGGGTATATATAAGTTTGTCATTCCGTGTGTAACATTGAGTATATAATTGATCCTTATGAAATTTTAAGTCAATTGAGCTATGTCCGTCTGTCTTTGCGTCTGTGTAAAATACGCTCACGTCCAAAATACACTTTCCAAAAAAATGTAACATCAGAATAGTAGAACCAAAATGTGAGACATTCTAAAAAAAAAATATTTTTCTCACGTATGAAATATTAGAATTCTAGTAAAAAATGGGGTTTTTCGAGTTTTGATAAAAAAATTAATTTTGTTAAAAAATATGATTTTTGTTAAAAAATTGATTTTTGATAAAAAAAAAAATTAATTTATTAGATTTTTAATAAAAAAAATAGTTTTTTAATAAAAAAAATTGATTTTTAATAAAAAAAATTGATTTTTAATAAAAAAAATTGATTTTTAATAAAAAAAATTGATTTTTAATAAAAAAAATTGATTTTTAATAAAAATAACAAATTTGATTTCTGATAGAAAATTTTATTTCTGATGAAAATATAGGTTTTTGTTAAAAAATCAGATTATTACATGAAAAATGTTTACTTTCTGTTGTTTGTACCACACATTTGCTAATTTATGAACCCTCACAATGTCATTCAATTTAGATGAATTTTTCGTTTACAAAGATTACTTAAGCGCCCTGTATTAAGAACAACAACAACAGAGCATCAATAAAAAATAAGATGGTACAGGAAATAATGAGAAGTGCATAGTAAGCACTAACTTTGTTATGATGGAGGGTAGTACATATTTTTCTTGAAGCGAGATTTCTGATGTATTAGTTCAGTGTTAAATAAATAGTTTGATATCACACGTTGCATATCGATGGATAGGCAATAAAGTCCAGATTTTATAAACTTAAATATTTATACCCTACACCACCATAGTGTTTGTAACGAACAAAAATCGACTTAGATCGACTTAGAATCACTTTCTGAGTCGATTAAACGATGTCCGTCCGTCTGGTCGGCTGGCTGGCTGTCCATGTAAACCTTGTGCGCAGAGTACACGTCGCAATTTTGAAGATATTTCGATCAAATTTGGTACATATTACTTTTTCGGCCCAAGGACCAATCCTATTGAAACTGGCTGAAATCGGTCCATTATTTCACCTAGCCCCCATACAAATGTCCTTCCGAAATTGAACATTATCGGTCATAAATGTTTAATTTATAAATGTATCTCCACAAATTGCGCTCCAAATAAGTTTTATATATACAAAATTCATGTCACCAAATTTTGTTACGATCGGTCCATAATTAGTCATATCTCCCATATAGACCCGCTTCCGAAAATCACTTTAAGGTGCATAAATCGCTTAAAAATGTTGGTATACTCACAAAATTCAACATAGTAAACTTTCATATAGACAGAAATCACACGACCTAATTTCATGGTGATCGGACCATAATTGGTCATAGCCCCCATATAAGGCCCATTTCGAAAATCACTCAAAAATATAAATTATTGAAATTTTAAAAGAAAAATGTTTTTGCTCTTTTCCTTAGTGTAGGGTATTATATGGTCGGGGTTGACCGACCATACTTTCTTACTTATTTTAAATTTTGAATTGGCAATAAAGTTGTTAATTCAAACTTGAAGAAAACCCAATAACATTAAGCAAAATTCAATTCCACGGGAGGTATTTATATTCCAAACATTTTCGTTTTACTCTTTGTCAAAATCCAAAATACTAAAATAATTCCACTTTCGATCGGAATAGAATTCTGTGACAGCACTTAACATTCGCGAGTTTTTGGAATAATTTGAATAATGAACTTGTTATCGATCAATTTGGATTAAAATTTTTTCTGCATTTGTTTTGGAGTTTTAGGCTTTTTTAGATAAAGTCAAAAAGTTCAAAAAACATGACATAAAACTAACGAAAATAATTCCCTCTAATTGGAGGCCAAAAGTCATACAAATAGTTTTATTTTCTTTTTGATTATTTTTTATAAATTTAAATTTACTCCTTATAAATTAGTTCAACATTCTTTCTGGAGTCTTTACATAAAACAAGAAAAATTAAACTGTATAAAAAGAAAATATTCAAAACCATCTAACTTAAGAGCAAACGAAATCTTTGAAGTTTTTTTTAAATTCCAATTTTGTTTTTCATAACAAACAAGAAGTTTTTTATATATGTAAGTAACAACTTCCTTAAAAAAATTGTCCTTTTTAGTTGGCTTAACATCCAAATAGAATTCCATTCAGTTCCATTTTAGTGTGGTTTTATAAAAGTTATTTTACTTTATCCCCGGGCCATGATTAATTTCTTTGCATAACTCCTTTGATCTCTTAACAAATTGTTAACAGGGTAGTGATGGTGGTAAAACGGCATTTCCAGTACTGTTAAAAGAAAATGGCAACATTATTAAATGTCACAAGCGGAAATGACCTTAGGGCATGTTGCGTGCAAAAAATGAGTAACAACATTGTACTATGTACCAGGGTTTGTATGTTAAAGACATAAATAAAATTAAATTATACTGTCGCAATCAATTTGCCAATTTTTCAAACATTTTTAGTCAACCGCTGTTGACCCCCCTATTTATGAAAAAATGATTTGTTTACAATGTCAAAATGAATTTTCCAATACAAGGAAGAAAGACATTTATTTGAGAAGCGTATGTAGACAAAAATGTGGTGGGTTTTTTCATTTACGAAGAACAACGCAGCCATAACTTTAAAGCTTCAGGCGATTATTTTTTGAAGCTTAAAGTTGTAAGCATCGAAAATATGAATAAATAAGAATGTTGCTAACACATTTTCTTTACGTTTAAATTCCCATAAGTTAACAACACTGCCACATACTTTGTATACAACTACAAATCTCAAAATGTCATTTGTAAATTAGAAACAATAGAGTATACGAAGTCTGCAAAAGAAACCTAAGATGACTTATTGTTTTTAAAAAAATGATAAATTGAAAAGAAATAATCATTTCAAACCCACATTTAGTTTGAGGAATTTTTTTGAAAAAAAAAAAACTAGAAACTAATTTATGTTATTCTGTCTGTCAGTTGTTTTTTGTGCGACTTTTGTGGCAGTTAACGAAAAAACATTAAACAACAAGTTATTAATGAATGTCATATTTTGAAATGTTAAACACATATTTTATGTATTAATGAATGTTAAAATTAATTACAAATATTTTCATATCACTCAAATTAAGTGGTGTCAAGTATTTATGGTAATTTGCAAACAAAAACCCAGCAAACATTTGACGAAACTGGTCCCATAAAGTCAGATTGTAGATTGTTATAAAATGTAAAGTCGTCTGTGTAAAACAATATCACGTATAAAATACGAAACCGAAATTAATGATATTTATCTGGAATATGTTGTATTATAATACAACATTTTTCAGTTCATTGCTTTGGGACTCAATTCTGACAACTGCACGTGAAAGTAGCCCCAAAAATAAGAACTTCTGCATCATTAGTTTTGTCAAGTTGGCTGCCGTAATAATTTAATGGCCATACGAATTTTTTTTCCTCATGATGGATTTTTATCACTTTTTCTATATTTTAGCACGGTTATATCTCGTATACCGTACGGAATATCTCTTTTGTGACTGAAGCAAAGTTGTACATATTGAATAGTAGACAAAAAAGTACGGAACATACCTACTGGACTACAAATCCAATTATGGACCGATCACCATGAAATTAGGTTGTGTGATTTGTGTCTAGATGAAAGTTATTTATCATGAATTTTATGTGTATACCAATATTTTTAAGAGATTTATGCTCGTTTAAGTGATTTTCGGAAGCGGGTCTTATGTGGGAGCTATGAATAATTATGGACTGAGCACAATAACATTTTTTGACATGAATTTTGTATATATAGAATTTATTTGGAGCGAAATTTGTGTAGATACATATATAAATTAACCACTTATGACCGATAAAGTCAAATTTCGGGAGGACATTTGTATGGGGGCTTGGTGAAATAATCAACGGGCTTCGTCCTTGGGCCGAACAAATTATATGTACCAAATGTTTTTATGATCGGTCCATAATTAGTCATAGCTCCCATATAAGACACGCTTCCGTGTCTTATACGACCTAATTTCATGGTGATCGGTCCATAATTGGATTTGCAATCCAGTTATTGAGCAATTGGTAAAAAATTTTAAAAAAATGGGCATTTTTGCGATTTTTAAGGCACTGGATGCTCCTTTTTCGGATAGGTATGTTGCGTACTTTTTTCTACTATTTAATATCTACAACTTTGCTTCAGCCACAAAAGGGATATTCCGTACGGTATACGAGATATAGCCGTGCTAAAATATAGAAAAAGTGATAAAAATCCATCTTGAGGAAAAAAATTCGTATTTAAATTATTCGGCCATTAAATTATTACGGCAGCCAACTTGACAAAACTAATGACGCAGAAGTTCTTATTTTTGGGGCTACTTTCATGTGCAATTGTCAGAATTGAGTCCTAAAATCATGTGTTGTACTGCGTTATCCTAGGCAGTTTGAAAAATCGGTTGAGTGCAGAAAAGTTTATAGGCAGAATTAGACTTTACTTTAGTTGTTCTGTGACAATTTTTACCAGATTTATATTAAACTTTACAAAAACCAATTTTTCTTTATATGTAAAGCTGCTGTCACTTATAATTACGTAGACAATTTTAGTTCTTAAAAAGTTCGTCCGGAACAGCACAGGAAAACTAACTACTTATGTCTACATGTTTTTCATGTACAAAAGAAACAGCTGATTCGGAACGTAACATAACGTAAACACTAGTTCAGCCTTATGTACTAAAACATGGCAAAACATCAAAATAAAAGGAATTGTATTTTACCGAACGCAGTATAAATCATGCTCATGTTTATAATGCAAAACCATATTCAGTGAGATTCACCTGCGATCAGTCCATACATAGCTCTCATAAAAGGTTCATTTCCTACAATCACTTTAACGAGCAATATTTTTTGTATGCAAATAAAATTTAATAGAAATAAGTGTCATATCGAGCAATAAAGCGACAAATAAATTACACGACATAATTTAATAACGATCGGTACATAATTGGTCATAGCTCTCAGCTTCCGAAAATCGCTCACGAAAATAAATAAATAACACTGGCCAACAGCATTTTTGGAACAGAATAGCGAATTCTGAAAAGGCATGTAGAGTAGATAATTTTTGCAGAATAATAGTCCGTCCAGCTGGTTTGAGTTTTTTTTTTTACAGTCGAAGGGAACATTATACTAAATGAAAAAAAAATTGTAAGTTAATGTCGGAGAGAATTGTTGTATGTTATTGTCAGAGTTATGTTGTTTAATTGTATGGGGATAATTTTTGTGAAAGATCTTAACACACTCTTTATGTGTCAATGTGACACTTTTTCGAGAAAATCAAAAAACGTCCTTTCAAAAAAAATATATTTAAGGACTCTAATATTCTACGAACGGACTGAAATTCATTTTAATTTTATTTTCAAATACCGAAGTTCCTAAAGCGGGGATAATGTGTTCCAAAAACTCTCCATCCGGGTCATATAAAAATTGTATAAAATCATTCAGAAATTTTTTTCTTTAAAAAAATATATAGGGACTTTATTGGAAAAAATCGTAAATAATAAGGCCATTTTTACACATGTCAATTTTGATGCGTTTAACATTTTCTAGGGACTTTATCACAAATATAGCCGATATTCTGAAAAAAAATTCCATCCACCGTAGGCCCGCCATATAAAATAAAATCGAGCAAAATAAAAAAATAATTAAACCTACATATTTGTTGAACTAAAGGAATTAAATTACATGTGTGTGCATGTTTTGTAGACCTTCTCAAGGACTTTTGGTAATATTTTTGAAAAATGCGTGCTAGATTGAATTTTCGTGAAATTTTTCCAATTAAGCGTAAAGAGCTTTATTTACAACATTGGTGTCATTCGTGATCCTCACTAAAATTTTCCGGCAAAAATGTTCGTAGAATATTTTAATCTTTAAATGTTCTTTTGAAAAGGTCAAATCACTCCAAAGGGAAGGGGATAGAGAGTTATATTTTATTCCACCAAAATGTTTTTCACCAAATATCATGTTTTTTTTTTTTCATCAAAATTTTTTTATAGTTTTCTATTTCAAATCGAAAAAATCGGCCCAAAAATAGCAGAGAAAATAAATTTGTTCACCTATTTTTTCCACTAAATTTCTGATTTTGTCATTCTGTTTGTAAAATCTCAACAACTTTGTCGCGGACCCACATTTGTATATATATTCTGGATTATCTAAGCTTCTAGGACTATCTAGTTATGTCCGTCTGTTGATAACACGATAGGGCCCAAACGAAAGGACCTATCTGGCTGATATTTTCTACAAATATTATCTGTTGATATTGACAATGTAAAATATCGGTCCATAGCCCCTATAAAATTCTGCAAAAATTAGTTCTAAGTACTCTGAAATTATACTATAAAGAATGGCGAAAATCGGGCAACATAGTCCCCATACTCTTAGAAAATGACTTAATGAAATTGGACATAAAAAAGTTTTATATGAACTTAAATCTTTCTGAGTATCGGTCCATAATTGTCCATAATTAAAACTAACAACTCGCAGAAGTCGGTAATGATTTTTAATTAATTCTTTTTCTGATTAACATATACATTTGTTTTGAAAATGGAGAAAATCGGGAAATATTTGGACCCGCTATTACCAAAAAAAAAAACAAGTAAGAAAGTATGGTCGGTCAAGCCCGACCATATAATACCCTACACTAAGTAGAAGAGCAACATTTTTCTTTTAAAATTTCAATAATTTATATTTTTGAGTGATTTTCGGAAGTGGGCCTTATATGGGGGCTATGACCAATTATGGACCGATCACCATGAAATTAGGTCGTGTGATTTATGTCTATGTTGAATTTTGTGAGTATACCAACATTTTTAAGCGATTTATGCACGTTAAAGTTATTTTCGGAAGCGGGTCTATATGGGAGCTATGACTATTTATGGACCGATCGTAACAAAATTTGGTGACATGAATTTTGTATATATAAGACTTATTTGGAGCGCAATTTGTGGAGATACATTTATAAATTAAACATTTATGACCGATAAAGTCCAATTGCGAAAGGACATTTGTATAGGGGCTAGGTGAAATAATGGACCGATTTCAGCCAGTTTCAATATGCTTTGTTCTTGAGCCGGAAAATAATATGTACCAAATTTGATCGAAATATCTTCAAAATTGCGACCTGTACTCTGCGCACAAGGTTTACATGGACAGCCAGCCAGACGGACGGACGGACATCGTTTAATCGACTCAGAAAGTGATCGGTATACTTTAAGGTGGGTGTTAGACTAATATTTTTGGGCGTTATAAACATCTGCACAAACGCATTATATCCTCCCCACTATGGTGGTGTAGAGTATAAAGAATAGAATAGAGTTGGGTGGGTAAAGATGTTGAAAATATAATTTTAAAATGCGAATATCTCCTAAGCTATAACATATAATAGATAGCTAATAGTGCTCACAAGGAGATTCTTTATATTTAATTTTGTTGGAATCTGAACCCAAACGAAGAAATAGGATCGTTTTAAAAGTGTAACAGACCCGAGGTGTATGGCTTTGGCAACCTGTGACCGCGCCCTTCGACAACACTTCTTCTTTGGTCATGTTAAATTTAATTCAAATCGGACTAAGCATTTAGAAGTTACATATTTATTTCCCCCTATTTTTTTCCTATACCTCTGTGTTCAATATGGAAAAGTGAAATGGTACTTTTTCTACTAAGTGTACTTTTTTAAATTTTATTTATCTTATTCAAATTTTAGCTGATATGCTTTTGAGTTAAATAAATATCAAGGGTTGTGAGCTTAAACTACAGTAATGGATCTTTAAACATGAAATTTAGAATATATGATCCTAAGTGAGTGATAATCCAAGCGGGACTTTTCTGTATTATAATGGAACTTTTTTATGGAAACGTTGCAGAACTACATGGCTCGTAAGGGAATTTATGGCCCCGGGAGAGGTAATTGATCTATCACCAAATATAATAGTTCACTTCATACGTAGCCTAAATCTGTTGGCGTAATAATTATGGAAACGGTAATTTATAAAAATAAACCTAGAATCATAAAATTGGACACACATATCCTGAATGTCCACAAAGTCCCCGAAGTAAGGGACAAAGTGATGTATTTTTTTTTCTAATGGAACTTATTGAAATTTCTATGGAACGGGAAATATGAAATGGCCCTTAATCAATTTAATTACAATGATTTTACCAAAACTAGAAACTAATATTTTCAAAAACAAAATATGGAAAATGTGTCATTAAGACGTTTTAAATGTTTCAGTCAATAAAATATCAATTAGCAGTCAAATTATGAACAAGTGTTTAAAAACGCATCAGACTTCGAACATATAAGTAAAATGCCATAAATCTAATATTTCATTAATTAATTAAGATTTTTTGTATTCGTAGCCAAATGTTATTTCATTGTAAAAACATCAGTTACGATTTGTACTTGAAATTTGAAACCTTCGCCCCAAAAACAAGCAAGAATAAAAAAACAAAAGAAGAAAAATTCAACAAAAAAAAACACACTTCAAAAAACAATCCATCTTCTTAACAAATGGAGAACTAACTGACAAAACTCATTTAAAATCAATTCTTCACCAGTAGTTTAAGTCGCATAACAACAAAACACAATAATAATAGCAATAACAAAAGCATTTATTAAGCGCGTGTTGCATAAAAGCCACAGGCTGTATAATAATTTTAGTTGTTTTCAGTGTTTTTTGTATAACCTGCAACATTTCAAGAAAAGAAGGTATTATGAGTTGGTTTTGGGGTTTGTAACTTGGAGAAGTAATTGACGAAATGTACTCGAAGTCTCTAACAATATCCGTTGGGATAAATTAGACCAGTGATCGGAATTTGATCGGAATTTTTGTCTATATGATAATATTTACGAGTTCGCCGATTAATATTGTGTTTATTTGTTGTAAATAGTCGAACGCTTTCGGTCTATGCTGTCTATGAGTGCCGACCACTGAATTAGACCATAGCACAGTGGTTTAGAAACGTTTTTTTGAAAGTAATTCGGGAACTATTGGAGGTAACGTAACGAAATTTCACAATGCTGGAGCCTATGCGTTTTCGAGTAGACTTACTGTTGTTCAGATTCGTAGTTGAAATGGGGGCCAGTGGGTGGCTCCTCAAAGTTGGTCACCTTGGGTCTCAATTTTGTTAAAAAAATCACTTAAAATCTATTTATGATCCGAATGAGCTGAAATGTTCAGAAGACCTTATTCTTGTCATCATTTCAATCTCTTTGTCTCGTAATTGAACTAAGTGTCATCAGCTAATCAGTGTAAAATTTGTACCAGGATGTCGCCTATTAGACGTTCAAAAAGGTCAAATAGATTAAGCCCATCCCAATTAAAGCAATTATTCGGTTTTTAGTCGAAATTTTCATCCGTCTATCCCATAACTAAGTTGTAGGGTATGTCCCCAATCATCCTAGACTTTACTAATTTCCCGTAACTGTGTATTTTTGTATCCCCAGTGTTTATATACTTGCTCATTGAAATAAATGATTAAATGACTGACTAACTGAATGAATGTTTGAATGACTGAGCAGACTGCCAGTTAGTTTGTTTGATTGTTTGTTTTGTACAAATGTATGTCTACAATTTTATTTAACATTTTTTTTTTTTGGGTTTTTTTGGCGGCGCTTATAAGTAATACTTATAATAACAACTCTAGACGGACATCAATCATTTATTCACACACAAAGAGTAGTAAGTAAGTACATGGGGAAACACTACTACAAAAAACAAAAACACCAGAATGAAAACCATACCATAATCAGCCAACCGAATTGTAGTAAACGTAAATACTAATGCAAAATATCGGCTGAAATTACACAAAATAATGAAATACAAATCATACATCAAAATTTATAAGTCACTCACTGGTAAAAAATACATACTACTTACTTACTTCTCGTACCCATATTTGTACTTGTTCTCATGTACTCTGAACAGTGTTGTGTGTTCATACAAAGTCATTTGTCTTCATCTATTTCATTTATAATTTACATTTTTCACTTAAGTGGGTTTAACTCATACTGACTGACTGACTTGTGTTGCGCGATAAGAAATGGTTAGCGTAAAGAAAAAACACGAGACCAAAACAGTAAATCTAGTTAAATTGATTTTATTTTTTTTTTGCAAAATAAACCTCATTAAGGTTTTAGCAGAAAAATATGGTTAGCAAACAAGTGATATGGGCATAAACAGGGTATTGTTGGGAAATTTCATTAACTTTCAGAAGGTAAAACAAATTGTTTAAGAATGACAATTCGTACAAGGCCACCCATATAATATTCTGCATTACTTAGTTTATGTTTATATTAAACAATAATTTCTAAATTAAATAGTTATTGGGAACATAACTGGTCGAAGTATTCGCCTTTGTTAGCTATGACCTGATAGCATAGCTGCCATTAGGAGTCTTCACGACATCTAGGTTGGCCGAGCCGGGTATCCCTAGATTAGATAGCGAGACATTCTTTGTTAACGCTTATATAGGTCCCTGGACACGATGGAAATCAGAGTAATTGTATAGCAGATGAATTGGCGATGGGTATTGTATTTCCCTTGTTAAATGCAAGATGGCTATACAGCTGAAACAATATGAGACTGCACAAAACAGATGGACCAATGAACCTTCCCGTACTACAACGTGGTCGACTTGGCCCGTATATGATGCCAGCAGGACGAATGTACTGATGGAATTCCGTAGTGAGCAAATAAGGCTGATTGTTTCCTGTATTACAGCACACTGTATATTTGTTACACATGCTAGAAGACTGGGCCTACGGTACAACGACTACTGTAGAAGCTGTCATAATGAAGAAGAGCAAGAGGATGTGTCTCACCTATTCTGCCAATGCCCGGCTCTGAAAAACCTGAGGGAACACATCCTCGGAATCTCCTTCCTATCATGTTTGGATGAGCTATCAAGGATGAATCTTAGATGGTATAACTTGGAGACAACGGACGTATTATATATATCCTGCTGTTTACCCCTTGGGTATCACAATCTGATCAGTTCTGAATGGACCCAAGTGAGCTGCTTGACATTTGGCTGCCCATCGAACCTAACCTGACCTAGCTATGACATTTTCCCATCTTTGTGGCTACATATGGATTCCAAGCCAAAATAACTGCTCATCTCGGATACTCTGTTCTAAAGTGAAGCGTATCCCAGAGAGAGCGTTCAGCATCGATCAAAACAACCACTTCATTCTTAATACTTTTAAATAGGTATTGCAACATGTGGCCTAGTGTTGTCATGCTGGAATATTTCTGTGTCATGTCTGGCCGCATTTCTGGGCAGCTTGGAAATGGCACTTTTGCTCCCACCAAATACAGATAATTACCTTAGGAACATGGATATTTGGCTTTGGTGTTGATTCGGCTGGTTTGTCAGGCTTTAAATACGATTTCTTTCGCTTTTAGAAAAATAAATAAGAATAAAGTTATTTCTTTCTTTTATACTAACATTGGCAATTCAAATTCTTAATTTATGAAAGTTATCCTATTCCGGAAGGATATTTGTGTTGAAGCTAGTTAAAATCGTAGACCGATCCATATCAAATAGTTGTGATACTTGATAGTCGTGGTTAAAATTTCCGCTTTAAATGTAATGAGTCCTTAACCAAAGATAAACGACCGAAGACATTTAACCTTCTGACGTCCATCTGTTAAATATAAGTTATGTCGTGCAAAAAGAGGCAACATAACGTCTTGAAAGTGCGACACCAGCAGATGCATCCATTTCTTCCTCATTCTGACAGCATCTACAGATTTCAGGGTTCTAATTGTTCTTTAGAGTAATATATCAACGTCAAATATATTTAGGCCATATCGCTCTTGCCGTCATACAAGTAGCTTCTGTGCGCCATCTATCGACAAAGCTATAATTGTCCACTTCTAAGAGCAAAGTTCCAATCTCTGCTTGAACAAAGTGATTTCCTGATTCCCTTGCTGATTTAGTACAGCTCAAGTGTGAAATTCTATGGGAAAATTTCAGGACTGCTTCTTTATCGAATATATCCGAATATCAAGCGCGTATATCCGGTAAAACCTTGCCAGATCAACGCCATTTTGATGATATGTGAAACACTTGAATGGTCTGAAAGGGGCACTAGTCCTTGTCCGTGCACACTAGGGTTGCCAGCCTGGCTGGACTTGGCTGGATTGTCCAGCTTTTTTGATGTCTGTCCAGTTTCAAGCTAAAATTTAATTTGTCCAGCTAAATAGAAATTTTCGACATTAATATTCATATTATTTATCACTTGGGGTCAAAATGATTGTGTTTTTCGTGATTTTAAAAGTTTATGGCCATCTGGACCAAGTGCTATTAAGGGTGAATTTCCATTTTTGTGCTGTTATTGTAAATATTAGACTTCATTTTATATTTTTTTTAAGTTTCACCAAAATCGGTCCAAAAGTATATAACATTTCGCTATCGTTCCATTAGAAATTTCAAATATTGAAAAATTTGACCTTTGACCTTCATGATTTAAGGGTTAACGTTTTCCGATTTTAGGAAAACTTTCTGACTATATTTAAAATTACCTGGACTATAATATTCTGAACAGATTTTACTTAAAATTAATAACAGTAAGGAAATTGGGTCATTCTCCAAAATATGACCAAAAAATTAGTTTTTTTCGAAAATCGCAAAATTTATATCGCAGGTACGGCAAAACTATAAGAGGTATTGACATACTTTTTCACATTTTTATTCCCTATTATGTTGTAAATAAATCCCTATGTGATGATCAAAAAATTCTGAAATTTGTTTAACAAAATTTTTAAAAATTTGAAAATAAGGTTTTGAAACTGCCTTTAAAAAAATTGATTTTTTTTTGTTAACGGTATCCTACGAAGACAAAAACTCATATACAAGTAAATATGAATATATAATTTGTAATGTACTCAACAAAAATTATAACCCACGCTAGGTCGTTTTCTAAGTTTTTTTTCACAGTATCACCGTGTAATACATACATATTGTTGATTACAATAGATAAAAATATACATATTTTAATAAAAATTATTTACACAACGCCAAAATTAAAATTTTCTCAGTAATTTTTTAATGTCCAGTTTTTTTTATTTGTCCAGCTTTTTAAACCCCAATGTCCAGCTTTTTGCGAATCTGAATCTGGTATCCCCAGTGCACACCCATTATCGTTTTTTAGATATCAGTGAAGTACTTAACTTTAATGAGGAAACTGTATCGGAAAAGCCTCTGTCGAAGAATTGTATTGAATTATGGTTGAGATTTATAGTTTAATAATAATTTTCGGGATGTCATAGCATTGAATTCTTTTTGAATTTCCCGCCTCTTAACTGAAAGGGCAACAGTTCTCCTTTCAAAGGTCATCTGTGAGTTGATTCCTGTAAAAATTTTAACAAACTGCGTCATTTGGTTTGTGTTTGACAGCCATTGATAACAGACTACTGCGTGACTTGAGGAGAAAATGGAAAAATGTAAATTTCGAGTTCCGGTTAAATACTACGGGAATTCTGCACCATCAATTTCAATGGTAAAAAATGATTTACTGAATTTTGTTGTAACAGCAATAGAACAAATTCACTATATGGTGTTGTCGGATTGGAGATTGAAAGTGCGAGAAACGCAAATATAATCAGCGTTTGTTCAACCTCAATATGGACGACTGGATCCACCACAACACACCAAGCAACAGTAAAAGCAGTTGGTTTCTCGGAATGAATCGGCGCAAAGAAAGCCAATGTGGGTTTGTGACCCAATAAAGTCATGGCGACCTTTGGGATACACATTGACTATCTTCAATAGGGTAAAACTATCAATGGCGAATATTATGCCAACTGATTGGGTCCACGAATGTAATTTAGCATCAAGCGACCACTTCTCGATCACA
The DNA here is from genome assembly GCF_958450345.1 of Calliphora vicina. NCBI lineage: Eukaryota > Metazoa > Arthropoda > Insecta > Diptera > Calliphoridae > Calliphora > Calliphora vicina. Next base: position 111,770,766 of record NC_088781.1, on the reverse strand, counting down.
TTAGACAAATAAATAGTCATCGGACTATAAATTCAATTCGTTTCATGCGTGTGCCTTATTTCGTTTCTCTAATGAAAAAACATTATAACGCTCCTTGCTGATTAGACCGAATCTGCAGGAGAGTCTCATTGCCTCCTTATTTTGCAATATAATCTAATAATTTACTTAATGAATTGTATTTGCAGGTAACTTTCAAATGAGAGTCTTAAATTTTATCATCCTTCTAATTCGGAAAGTGAGTTGCAATAAGCATTATTAAAGACCATTTTCAGTAACAATTATTACCATTTATAGTAACAATGACACCGTTACACTTTCCGAATCTCCGCAGATGTATTACTAAAATTAGTTTTCGTTCCTATTGTTCCTATCCAGTTCAAAGGTTAGTTCACACTTTTCCTATCAATTCCTATTAACGTGAACCTCGCTGGCATTGACATTTTATTGATTATAATTGGACATTGAAACTTACTGGCGTAACTATTTGAAATATTTTAGAGTTCCAATCCTTATTTACGGTTTCGATAACTTCACTTCTGTAATTGTTAATGTAAATTTTTGAATGAGTTTAAATTCAATATCCTCGAGTGCAGGTACCCAGATAAGGGTGACCGATGAATATCTCACTATCACGTTCAAGCTATCCAGAATCTTTATCAGAAAGTCGTAATCGAAGATGAATTCGGGTACTACATACATGGTAAACCATTATGTTAAAGCTTTCTCCATTCTGAATATGTCCATAATTGATGTGTTAAGCTGATCCAGTAGCAAGTGCTGTATTTCAGTGCTACCCGCTGACAGAGCTTTTACATATATACAGTGATATCCAGTATAGTAAACAGTGCTCCTCTTACCAACATTCTCATGTTACGTTTCAGTCGGATTTCAAATTGATTATAAAAAATAAAACCACTAGATATGGTCACCTTTGACACCTTATAGCTAACTCACTCTAATAGGTGGCTTAATATCTGCTATTTAATTTGCATGCCAATCTCAAGCGTCAATGATACAAAAGTATAAATTACCATATTTTCAAAGAAAAATTTCTACTAAATAGATACGATAGATAATAAATATCAGTGCAATTAAAAGTTAAAACAACACATACATTTATCTTTGTTTATTAATTGTATCAAAAGTAAAAGTAGACAAGCGTCCTTTGTAAAAGATTACAAATTTATGATTAATAAATAAAACTTAATAATTACAAAACAATAATCCATATTTTTAACAAAGACCACATTTTATGATTATTTATTTTTTTTTCAACTAACCCTCAAACGCGAGTATAATTTGTATTCATTTCATGTTAAACCAAACTCACTACATGTTAAAACCAAATCATTATACAAAAGTCATTAATTTCATTTTTAATTGTGGGTTATATATAATCCATTTTCATTTAAGTTTTATATTTTTTTTAATATTTCTTGTCTTGTCTCTCCTAGAGCATGAAAGGCATGTTGTTTCAACAAGAAAAGCAAAATAATAATAAAAATTAATAATCGTTTTAAGTCTACAAAGCAACAACACAAAATCGTACATTATTAATCATTTAATTTATGAACAAACATTAATTTAGATTTCAATGTATTAATTACAAGTATCATGTATTTAATTTATTTTAAAAAAATTATTATAAACCATATTTTATACACATTTTAACTGGTAATATTAAATATATGTAAACAAAAAGTAGTTTAACCTTCGCTTTACCAAAGGTTTTTTATGTTCATGGTTTACCAATACCCACCCGGGTGACACTACTCTTCTATAAATATATGCGACGAACGAAACTTTAAAAAATTTAAAAAACCTTATAAAAAGTTTAAAATGTTTCTATTAAATTCTATAGAACTCTAAAATTTGTTCAGTGAGTACAAATTTCATTTAAATCGAAACAAAATTAAAAAAAATATTAATCCAATAAAAACGATGTGGTCACCCGGGTGGGTATTGGTAAAGCGAAGGTTAATGACTTAACGGACTGAGTGGTTGGGCTGGCTGGCCATATACATATATTATGGCAAAAGACGTCATAGGAAAGTTGATTGTAAATAAATTATATTTGTTTATGCTAAGATTTTAAATTTGACAGTTTTCTATTTGATAAGCTTGATAGATGTGTACAGAAATTCGTATTTAATTAAAAATAATGTGATGGAATTAGAAATAATGATGTATTAAGTAGGGATAAATTGTCAAAGTTTGATTCAGTTAATATATCTGCTTAGTCAGTTCACGTGGTAGCTCTGTGAAAGCAAGCAATCAAATGGAATTGATGGGACTGCATTTTGTTAAGGCAGTATCAATCAATGTGATTAAGGTAATAGATATAGCTAGAATAAATAATGAATATTAAATCCTCCCGCTTGCTGATAAGGTCACCTATTTTATTCAGTTCTTAATACCATTATGTGTCTTATTATATCAAGATATAAGGAGCTGCAGAACAAAAGGTACTTTTTTGAAAATTTAAAAATTTTGGGAAATTGATTTTTTATAGATGATTTCAACCCAAGTATTTTTAAAATACCAAAAAATCAATTTTTAAAAAAATCGAAAAAGTACCTTTTGTTCTGCGGCTCCTCATATATGAAAAACTTGATCCTCCTATCTATGGTCTCGACAAACACCTATTGTTAGGAAGTCAAAGTCGGCCTGGATAAGGTAATGAAAATAACTTTTTGTTCGTTATCAAAATAGTATTTAAATAGTAGGCAGGTTTTCATCCTCAGAGTACTAAACTTTAAAATCTTATTAAACGTAGTTTTGTGATGTAAATCGTCTACAGATAATGTAGACAATATTTTCAATAGGAAAAAACTGTCAAAATGATATAAATTGAAAACTGTTATACATGCAACTGTCGGCAGAAGTAATTGTTATACAGACAATTTTTTATATGAAAAAACTGTTATACACATATTGTTTTATAGAAAAAACTGTTATACGCAAAAACTGCTATACAGATGGTTCTCTATAAAAAATACTATTATACGGTAAATCATCCATAGCAAAAGCTGATATACAAACAATTTTCTATAGCAAATCTGTTATACAAACAAGTTTTCATAGAAAATCTGTTATCTAAAGATTGTTTTAAAAAGCAGTAATATACAAAATTGTCCAAAGAAAAAACTGTTATACACAACACATTCCATTGAAAAACTGTAATAAGGCAATTTTTACAAATAAAAACTGTTATACTTAAGATGTTCAATAGAAAAGATTGTTTGTCGATAGAAACTACGGTTATATAGTTAACTAGCGAACCCGGTCCGCGTTGCTGGCCTTTAGAAAACACCTGTTTTATATTGCATCTAGATCTCGATTTTAATATATTGTGTCGGAAAAAGTCGGTAATCCAACATTAAATGTTAATACATGTTGTGGCATTTCGGCTGGTTCCAATGAATTCAAAACAAAATTGTTTATCACAGATCGAAAATCAAAAATCTGAAGATTCCGTGAAAATTTCATCAAACTCGGTCCAGCCATACATACACACATCCGTTTTTATGAAATGAAATATGGCATTATGGAAAAATGTAAAAATTGGATTTTGCCACACCGCTCCGCCCACAGACTGAAAATTAAAAATCTGACTTTAGAGTGTTACCAGCTAGGCTATTCTGAAGATTCCCTGAAAATTTCATTAAAATCGGTGCAGCCGTTTTTGAGTTCATTCGGAACGTACATCAATTTTTATATATATAGATGAAAAATGTTTTTATTAGAAAATTCTAAAATCTTCTTTACGAAAGCACCCAAATGACCTAATGTAGTATTTTAGGTGTCTAAAGCATATTCAGAAAATTTCCTTTCCAATGATACCAGTTTGAAGCTAATCGGTTAGATGGTCTCAGAGTCTTCAACGGACATAGGTAGAAACATTTTTTGTATTTTATATATATATAGATAGAAGATAGATTAGCCATGCAAAAGCAAACAGTTATCTATAGATATACTGAAATATGTACATTTTGTCTATAAAAGAAACTGTTAAACACAAATTTTTATCGAAAATATTGTTATTGGCAAATAACTATTTTGCAGATAGTTTTCTATAGAAAATATTATTATACGGTAAATCTACCATAGAAAAAGCTGATATACAAATAACACTGTGCATCAAATTTCGGGTCATTAAATCTTTCCTGAATCAGACCAACGGGAAGTGATAGTAGAACATCAATAGACCAAAACCCCCAAAAGGTTTTAAAAAGTTAGCTCGTATTTTAAAGTTATGCGCCTTTAAAGTTCAGCTTTTTTGAGTAAAATTTTTTCATATATGTATGTATATTTAATTTTTAAAATTTAATTTGTATTTTTTTTTACATAGTTTATATAAAAATGAACTACATTATATAGTTCGAGGTGTTTTCTGCTCTGGTGGATGCTCTGTAGAACCAGAATTTGAAGTAGACAAATATTGTAGTTCACTTCCTGTGTTTTCTTCTCCTTCATCATCGTAATGCAAGTTCTTGCTCCACCAACAAATTTCCGCTAATACAGCATCGGGAGACTTTTTTCCTCGATATCTGCAAAATTTGTGTTAAAATGTATTGGGAAAAAAAATATATGTATATTAAAAATTACCTCATTTCAAATGGCATTGCAATTTGGTGGTACTGTTCACCTTGTTCATCTGATTCGGTCGCTAGTTGCTGACCGAAGTAGTCTAGATGATGATGTAGGTAATGAATTTTGAGCGACATATTAACGCCTATTTTAGAAAAAACATTCATCATTGCGTTAACAGATCTCTGATAGCTGTCATACCTATTTTTACCCAACAACCTCTTTGATTAATTGCCAAGCAATCAATTCGTTTTTATTTAAAATATTATCAAATTCCTGCTTTTCGACCAGCTTCCGAATGTCTGGACCATTCACAACACCTAAAGGAAGAAAAGTTATAAAAAAATAAATGTTTTAATCAAGAAAAATATACTTATTTTAAATGTTTTACCTTCTTTTAATTTACCTTCAGTGAGTCGGTGTAAATTCATCCCTCTTAACCAGAGTTTTCGGAAAACTTTTTACTATACCTAGTTTTATATGTAATGGTGGTAATAAAACTTTGTCTTGAGGTACCAGGGGATCTTCAATGACGTTGGCATTCGCATTTTTGCTTAATTCCCTACACTTCCATTCATGATTTGCATATTGATCACCCTTATATCTGGAGTCCCAGTCACATAGAAAGCACATGTATTTAATGTATCCAGATTGCAATCCCCGAAAAATTGATACCACCTTCAAGTCACAGCATATTTTCCATTGATGTTTATTGTAGTCTACTTCTTGAAGAATAGTTTTTAATGAGTCATACGTCTCTTTCGTTTCTACACTATAGGCAATTGGTACCGATCGTTTTGAGTTTGTTTGATGGAACAACACTGCTTTTAAACTGGTTTTGGAGCTAAGTCTGGATAAAAAGTCTCACTCACTCACTCAGCCGCATTGTAACCAATGTCCATTTGGCTCATTAGTTTGTCCACATCCTTGCAGTAAGCAGATTTTTGCTCGTTATTTGCAAAAAAACATTCTTGCAGTGTTGCTTGGCGATGTCTGTAGGCTGATAATTTGGTTCCAGGGGCCAAGAGATTATTTGAATTTAAAAATCTAGCCAGTTCTTCGGACTTACGTTGTGAAAGTCCAAGCTTTGCAATAATGCAGTCTAGCTTGGTTTGTGCAATCAAAATGGGATCATGGGAGAAGTCTTTCAAGCGGGTTCAAATGGTTTTTTTAATTCCGTAGAATCTACCTACGGATCTACATGTTGTATCATCAGAGAATATGGATATGGTAAGTCTATCGCACACAGTCAAATCAGAAGTATATATCAAATAAAGTGTCGGCCCCAGAACATTTCCCTGTTGAACACAAGCTTCACTTTCATATTTCACTCTAAAAACTATGCCATATTTTGTCCTCCAGTCAATCGATTAACTTGCCCAATGGATCCATGTTGTTTGCGAGAACTTATCGGTCTATATGAAGATGATATTGTTAAATCTTTATCTGGCTTAGCTATCATTACAATCTGAGTAACTTTTCAATTTGTTGGGAAAACACATAGTCTTATGATTTCAGAAAACAGTACATATATTACTAGCTGTATTATATTCGGTAGATTTTTATCATGGATGATGTAATTTTGTTATAGTTATCATGATGATTTTTTGTATTCATGTTATTTTTGATGACTTTTCGAACGTCATAATGACTAACTCTGATTTGATCATCTGTTGTCTCATAAACAGAAGGATTTTCCAGTGCAAAAATATTGTTGGGCGGATTTATATTAAATATGTTACTCAGGTGATCGGCAAAAAACTAATGCTTTGTCCTTAGCATTTATTGCACAAATTACTATGCGTGGTTTGATGTCACGTGTGACTTTCCAAAGAGAAAAGTTCGCATGATTAGAATTCGTCAAACTCTCGATGTTTCTGCTATTTCTGCGATCATCCTCTAAAAAAGGCTCTTTTCAGTCTTCCGGTAAAAATTTCACTTGTCCTTTTTTCAGAATATCGGACACAATTTCTGACCGATTTCAATAAAATATGTCATAATTTATTTATTTAAGGTATTGGCCTTGTTAGCTATGAACTTTTCCCATCTTTCTGGCAACATATGAATGCCGAGCCAAACGAAATGCTCATCTTTTGAGGCCAAGAACATATTGAGCCCTTAGCGCCAAATTATCGTAAGCGACATTTTCTAAATTTTTTTTTCTTCCAAAAATTAAAATTTTATGGACCGAATGATGTTTTAGCGTTCTCAGAATATCAAAATTGTTAATAACATAAAAATTTATTTTACAGAAAACTAATTTTATCGTAAGCGACACACAGTGGTATCGAAAAAAAACAGAGAAATAAATCTGTAACTTCCAAATGGTTAGATTGTTTTGAATGAAATTTCATATGCGCAAAGAAAAAGTGTTTTTGAGTTTATGTTTTGAACCTTGACCTTATGGGTCCACCGGGGGCGCGACCAAGGATCCTCAAAGTAGGACACCTCGGGCATGTTATAATTTTAAAACGATCCAATTTATTCGTTTGTGTTCTTCTCATCGAGCACTATAAAAAACCTTGTCCTAGCTGTCAAATATCTTTTATAGCTCACATACACATAAACAGCTACACATACTCATACATTCAAGCACTCACACAGATACATATGTAGAGAAAATACTGTGTGGTACAGCTGCCATTTATTGTAACATTATAAACGACCTTTATCCACATAGTCTCAATGGCGCTGTAAATTATGTTTTATTATGCAATAAAGTCACCCATAAAAATTTTGCTATAAATTAAATTAACTACTAAATATTGCTGATATTTTATTGGAATTGTTGTTGTTGTTTCGTTATTTGCACATTTATTATTTTCTTTGGTTTTTTCTATAGACATTTAAATAATATTTATAGCACATTTCAAATTTATTTATTTAAATTAAATTTGTATTTAAAATTTAACTAAAAAATACGTTTGTATCTGCAATCATAAATTGTTTAACATAATTATACATTCAAACAGGAAAAATAAAAGATCCGCAAAAAAAAGAAAGTTATGTTCATTATTAACTGGGTGGCATTTATTTGCAACATTTAACTGCCACTTTGATAGTAAGAAATTTGCAGCTGGCAGTTAATAATACTTTATGGGTTTGGTTTTTTGTTTTTAATTTTTTTTTGCATTTCAGCACAATTTATGTTAAACACAGTGTTATTTAATTGAGGGGCATTTTTCAGTGAAAAACATTTAGATCTTCATTATGGCAGAGTATAATTTGAGGTTGGCTGCAAAAAGAAGTTATAATTTGTAAAGCAAAATTAACATACTGAGCAAGCATATTTATGTTCATTGTCATGGCTTGCAATAAAAATGTCATAAATGTTGACAAGTGTATTAAATGGAAACATGAAATGCTGTTCTCCTCTTATCCAATACACAATGAAAATAATCTGAATGACAAAAGACTGATCTTATGAATGATCATTGATCAATTTCATGAAAAAAGTTTATTGAAACATTTTATTTATCCAGTCACTTTGTTAGCGAAGTCATTATAATAAATGAGGAGCTGTACTTTTTTGAAAATTTAAAAATTTTGGGAAATTGATTTTTTCTAGAAGATTTCAACCGAAATATTATAAAAATACCAAAAAAATAATTTCTTGTTATATTCGAATTAAACTATTAGAAAAACAAAATAGTACAACTTAGTGCCGCCTTTTTAGTTAAAGCTTTCTTCACTCTGGAGCATTTTATCATTATTTCATGTTTTTTATAAATATAAATGGATTAAAAACCATCCTCATGTGAGAAAAGTACCTTTAATTTCCACTTTTAATAACATATCAGCCTTATTTCATATTTCAATATTACTGCAGTGTAGGTAACAGGCACAGTACCCTACTGCGCTCTCATATCAAAACAGGTAAAAACACTCAACAGGAAGAGAAGGCTGGTCCTAACGAAACCGCTTTCAGGCAAGGAGATAAATCACCCACAAGAAATATTACAGATAAGATAACCACTCCAGGAACCACATCAACCACGATAACATCCGCCAGACGTCCTTTTAATGCCACCTCACATTGACTATGGTACAATTAAATTAGCTGAGATTCGCCGGGTCTACTGGGTAGTCAAATGCTTGCAGAATCCTAACAATTCCATTGATGAATGGTTGATCATCCACGTGACTAATTCTAGCCATCACGGAATCTGGTTCAGTATGAACCCAATAATCGTGTTAGATGGTCGATGCCAAAATTCGACAGTCAGAGTAACATTACCTAAATATTGGAACTTACTGATCACAATGTCAGGTAAATAAACCAGTAAGTAATCTCGAATAGCCCTTTCCTTGCGATAACAATTGAATCATTTATTTCAAAAACCAGTCAAGCAACAAAAAGTCCAAAATTGAGTTATTGGGCGATTACCGTTTTGTAAAGGCAAATGCATATGGGAAATCTGTGTTTAGTGCAGAAGGAAGTCAAGTGATTTATTTTATACTATGCACTAATCTATTTTTTCCATAAATGATTTTTTCTCAATAAATGTGAAAAAATAAACTATTTACAAACTCCAAAACCCTACTTGGTTGGACATGAAGAGTATTACGGGAATACTTTTCAATGGCCAACAACGGCAGCATAATGTACTGAATAAGGAGCGTATGATAACTAATGGTTATTTCAGAACAAATATGTATTTATGAATATGATGCTAAACTCTTTAAAAAATTCATTTGTCATTTTTCTTTTGAAGTTCCTAATGAAATTAGAATATTTCCTATGAAATTTACAATAGTGATGGTTGCTTGTTACAGTAACCAGTTTTGTTTCAGAAAATTTTTATTTTTATCAAACAATTACACAAATGAATAACTTTTATAGGTACAAATATCAATTTTGTAAAATTAATTTTTAGGTTGCTAGGAATTTTTCTTTAATTTACTCAAAATCAATAATTTGTTGCTTGACTGGTTTATAAAATAATCGATTCAATTATAGGATCTACGTTTGGACAAAGTAATGAATTGTTTGGCCTGACTGAGACCATATAAATTACCAGCGGTCGGCAAATTCCGATTCATCCCTAGAACGAATTAATTCCATAACGTAACCCAGCTGGTTTCCTAACATTACAATTAATTTAGGAAAATTTTCTTAAATGATAAAATTATGAAACTTTGATTGCAAATGCGTGCAACTCGCTAACTATATGAGTTAATCTAACTGAGGAAGCATGTATTATTTACATATATTGAATTAAAAAAATATTTTGAACACGTTTTTAATAACTTATATGTAATTTTAAGGGTATATATCTGTAATTTATTCTCACTTAGTTATTGAACATTATAGTGTAAACAACACAGTTTTTATACCAAGGAATCGTCCGTCGTATGCGGGAAGATTTTCTTTATTGTAAAAAAAAGTTCCGCTGAAGCACATCGACTGCCCACCAAAGCCAATGTTGAATGTGTTTCATCAGTTTTTAGGTGCGACAGATGGCTTGTGCGGCTCAGAAGTGGTGATTTTAACACGGCAGACAAATGTCGACCAGGTTAGCCAAAAAAGTTTGAAGAATTGGAGGCATTACTCTATGAAGATTGTTGTAAAAGTTAACAAGAGCTTGCAAATCATTGGGAACTACTCAATCAGTAATTTCAAAATGTTTGCGAGCAGTAGGATTCATCCAAAAGAAGAGAAATTGGGTACCATACGAATTGAAACCGAGAAACCTAGAAAGACGATTTTGCATGTCCGAAATGAACGCTTTAAAAGAAAATCATTTTTGCACCATTTTTGATCCATTACGATAACCCGAAGCGTAAGAGAGCAGCCGAATCGGCACCAAAGTCAAATATCCATGGCGCTAGGGTATTTCTCTGTATTTGGTGTTAGCAATATATTATATATTATGTGCTGTAAAGAACGAACCTGTAAAGAACGATACTGATTCGTTTGAAACGAGCATTGGCCGAAAAACGACCAGAATATGCTGACAGGCATGAATCCGTAATATTCCATCATGACAACGCTCGGCCGCATTTTGCAATAGCTGTTAGAAAATATTTAGAATGAAGTAGTTGGGTAGTTTTTTTGCCTCAACTATTGTTCAGACTGTGCCCGTTCTACTACTATTTGTTTAGATAACATTTTTTTTATTCCCAGGAATATACATTTATATAGAAAAGACTGTCATACACCAAATTTTCTTTAGAAAATACTGCAATACGTTTTTTATAGAAAATACTGTTATACATTTTCTATAGAAAATACTGTCATACAAAACATTTTCTGTAGCAAATACTTCCATACTCAAAATTGACTATAGAAAGTACTGTCATACACAACATTTTCTTTAGTAAATACTGTTATACACAAAATTTTCTATAGAAAATTGGCTTAGGAATTACTGTACACACAATTTTTTATAGAAAATTGGCTTATGAATTACTGTACACACAATTTTCTATAGAAACATAGGAAGTAGAAAATATCAGTGACGGTAACGGTTATGAGTAAATATCAAAAAATTATTCAACGTAAAAATAAAAGTTCGCAAAATACTCTTAAAAACGTGTTATTGTGCTATGTAAGAAGTCATGAAAAAACTCATTTGAGGAGTTTTATTTTCCCGTCAGAAAAAAAACTCAATTGAGGTGTTTTATTTTTTCCGTCATAAAATAAAATCATTTGAGGAGTTTTATTTTTCCAGTCAGAAAATAAAACTCATTTCATGTAAACACCTAAAGCTTGCGCTGGTCAGATCATTACAATTTATAAAGCACCTTGTATTGCAATTGAATAAATTGTCATTAAAATAAAATCAAGTAGGATTTTAATTTATTTTTATTTGATTCCTATTATCAAATTGTTGTTGTTTTTTCTCAAAGAAATAATTTACTACTAACATTATATCAGATAGACTCAATAAAGAAAGGTACTGAAAAAAGTAGAAAATTAACGAAAAGAGTTTTATTTTCGGACGGGAAAAATAAAACTCTTCAAATTACTTTTTTTCTGAGGGGCAAAATAAAACGCCTCAAATGAGTTTTTTTATGACGGTTATTTAAAACTCTTTTTATATGTGCTTCATAGATTCTGAAAGATCACGTCAATACAGTATCAGTCTCCGTTTACTGTAATATATAGAGTATTTGATTTAAAATTTTCTAGAAAATTGAATATCTAAAAGCATTAAATACTATTTGTATTATATAAAGAGGCCAAGTGTAATTTGTCCGTTCTTTAGTTCTATCAAAACCTTGAATTGTTTCGTATGGTTTTTATATATGTATCTTTAAATCTGTGTATTTGTTTTAAAAAAAGATACATGTACTTATGCATACATATACATAAAACTATATAAAATTTAATATTTAACAATAAGTAGTTCATTGTTTTTATAAAATAAATTCATTTCGAAAACCGTCATTACATTTGTTAACTCATAGTTTTACTTAACTGCTTTCAAAATAACATATTTCACACATACTTGATCTATAAAAGCGAATTGAAATAAATTGTTACATTTATGTTTTGCATATTCATAATTACTTCCTGTAATTGACACAGTTTTTTGTGCATGTTTTGTCAGTGTTGTTATTTTAATAAATTGTTATTATTAATAAACAGTTTGACATTTGCATAAGGCTCATAAGCGATCAACTCATGTGTATCACACACCGACTGGCAGACGGACAGACAAACACACACAAAAATTTAATTAATAGCCTTTGACAAACGATAATTAATCACTTTTTGGAAAGCCATTGATACATAATAGTATACAAATGTTTTATGCAACAGAGTTGCCAAGATTACCAAACATCCACAAAAAAAACTTAAAGGATTAAAATCATAATTCAGAATTTAAATGACAACTAATTAAAGTTAAACTAAATTAACATTTTTGCTGCTTAAAAATCAAATTTTATTAATCAAACCAAAATAAACATTCCGTTTATTGGCAGCTCTTTTTAGTAGTCCACCAGCTACGCAAATTTCTGTTTCTATAGAATTGGTTTTTGTCATTTTGGCCCACAATGTATTATAAAAACTTTGTCAATGTCGTAAATGACCAACCAAATTTATAATATTTTTTTTTATAACAAAAAAACTTAATGAATATTAATAAACCATAAATTATATTATAAAAGCAACAGAAAAAACTTTATGTTTTATATTTGTATATTATGTTAAAATAAAAAGCAAACATTATATTATATTTTTGCATATTTGATATGAAAACGTTTATAAATGACTGTTAATTAATTATATTTTCAAATAAAATATACAATCATTTTTATATCCATTTTCGTTTCATCTTTAAAATTGAATTGAATGTTGTGTTAAAATGCGTGGATGGTGGTAATTAATTAAAATAAAATAGAATGAAATATGAAACAGGTAGAAAAAATATTAATGAAACAATTCAACATTGACTAGCTAGATATGGTACCCTATAATATTGAATAGAGTTAAATGAGTTTTAAGATATAAAAAGGTTATAAATATAACAAAAGTTCTAAAAATCGGTCCATGTAGTAAAAATAGTAAGAACCGCTTTAAAATCTAAAAAAAATTTAAAGTTTTTCACCATTTTTGTAAAAAAAAAAATAAATACAAAACACTAAATACTAAAGTAACTGAGTTAAAAACCCATTTAAACTCTCAAAAGGGGAAATTTTATGACAACATAGTATTCCTGGAGCACATCCGAGATCATTTTTTTTTTTAACGCTTTATTAATTTATTGAATCTGTCTATTTTGACCTTACAATAAGTATTTAAATCTTATAACTAAAATTAAAACTATTTGCTCTTCAGCAAGAGAGCCATAATGGTAAACTGTCACTCATCTTAGCGGGGTGGTAGATCTGCTCTACGGAGCCTGGATCGGGTTTGGGTCTGCACAAGTTGTCTTGCAAGCGTATTGGGATGGTTTCGTAGCTTCACAATATATTTCTCACGGACTTTCTTGAACTCTTCCTTTACCAATGTCACTTCTAGGTCTCTGTGGATGTTTTCATTTCTTATGTACCATGGTGCTCCCGTCATGTTTCTAAGAATTTTAGATTGGACCCTCTGTATAAAATCAATACTGGTGTTGCTAGCCATTCCCCATAATTGAATTCCATATGTCCAAATTGGTTTTAAAACGGTCTTATACAGGATGACTTTATATTCAAGGCTTAATTTTGATTGGTCACTGATTAACCAATGAAAGCTAGAGGCTTTTAACTTCATGTGAAGTCTCTTGGTTTCTATGTGTCGGCGCCAAGTAAGCCGTCTATCCAGATGAATACCAAGGTAGGTGACATAATCAGACTGCGGTATATTAACGATGTTGAGTGTGACAGGTGGGCAATTTCCTCTTCTTAGAGCGAACGTAACATGTTTACTTTTCAGCTCATTTACCTTTATTCGCCAGTTTTTAACCATGACTCCACACGTACGAGGTAATTCTGCAGTTGACTAGATGCCATGAGTGGGTTTTCGTCTGAGCTAATAATGACGGTATCATCAGCAAATGTTGAAATTGTTAGTTTATCGCACGTAGGGAGGTCGGAGGTGTAAATCAAATACAGCGCAGGTCCTAGTACACTTCCCTGTGGAACGCCAGCTTCAATCTTGTATTCTCTCGTCACATAATCATTGTACTTAACTCTGAAAAGTCTATTCGATAAATAAGACTCCAGCAATTTATGAGTACATAGTGGTAGTAAACATTTGATTTTATGTACTAGACCCTTATGCCATACCCGAGATCATTCGTTAATGTTTTCAAAGCTTTGACTAATGTTTGCTTAAAAGTAATTCGAAATTTGCTGATTAAATGCAGAAAAAATAATTTCGTAGTCTAAAAAAGCATCCTTGTTAATTTCTTTTAAAATTTAAATGGATAAGTGAACCAACAGGTTTATGGTTATTCAGATAAATTCAAGAATACTTCTAAAAAGGTTCATCTGCGATTTAAATTGTTTGAATACATGTAATAAAAAAGTGACATAAAAGGGAATATTACAGTACCTTTAATTTATTACATATAAACTGAACTGGGCACATTGTCTTATTCTGTTACTAAGTAGAAAGCCACCATTACCATGATGAGAAATTGAATTGAAACTTGGAATATAAAAATAATATATGGGGAATTTCATGTCAAGTGAACCAACTTTTGAAATCGATGTCTTCCGATCGGGATGAAATTTGCACCAAGGTTAGCTCTATTGGATAGTAACTCAGACACAATTTTTCAACAACATCGGTCGAGAACTCTCTGAGTTATAGGGGGTAAAATTTTGACAATTTGGTCAAACAGGGGTTTTTTCTTATCCATGTAACTTATTACCTATTGTTCTTAGCAAAATGTGTCCCAAATAGTATAGATAGCTATTTCTTCGATCTTTCGAAAAAAAATATTTAAAAAAAAAAATAAAAAATTTTTAATATTTTTTTTCCGAAATCAAAAACTTTTTTGACTTTTTTTTAAAATTTTTTCTCTTTCTCTTTTTTTTTTTTTTTTTTTTCTTAAAATAAAGTTTAGATATTTTCCTTGAACACCTACTTGGTCGCTTAGTGGGATGCGAGTGGGATATCTATCAAAATAAATATTTTGTAACTCAAAACATAAAATTTTTGCAAAATCAAAAACTTTGTTGACTTTTTTTTTTCAAAATGGACCCTTTTTTAATCTTTTTTTTTAGGTCAAACAAAAGCTTAGATATTATCCTTGAAGACCCTTTTGGTCGCTTAGTGGGATGCGAGTGGGATATCTATCAAAATAAATATTTTTTAACTCAAGACTTACAATTTTTGACTTTTTTTTTTGCAAATACGATTTTTTTTCCAAATGGGCCCTTTTTTTAAAATTTTTTTTTGTAGTCAGAAGAAAGCTTAGGTCCATTCCTTTAAGATATTTTTAGTCCCTTAGTGGGATGCGAGTGGGATATCTATCAAAATAAATATTTTGTAACGCAAGACATACAATTTTTTAATTTTTTTTTGCAAAATCAAAATTTTTTTCCAATATGCGCCCTTTTTTAATTTTTTTTTTTGCTCAAAAGAAAGCCTAGGTCCATTCCTTTAAGATATTTTTAGTCCCTTAGTGGGATGCGAGTGGGATATCTATCAAAATAAATGTTTTAACACAAAAATTGTATGTCTTGAGTTACAAAACATTTATTTTGATATATATCCCACTCGCATCCCACTAAGCGATCAAAACCATCTTAAAGGAATAGGCCTAAGCTTTCTTTATAGCGAAAAAAAAAATTACAAAAAGGGCCCATTTTAAAAAAAAGTCAAAAAAGTTTTTGATTTTGCCAAAAAATCAAAAATTGTATATCTTGAGTTACAAAATATTTATTTTGATAGATATCCCACTCGTATCCCACTAAGGGACCTAAAATATCTTAAAGGAATGGACCTAAGCTTTCTTTTGACTTAAAAAAAATTTTTAAAAAAGGGCCCATTTTGAAAAAAAATTCGAATTTGCAAAAAAAAAGTCAATAATTGAATGTCTTGAGTTACAACATTTTTATTTTAATAGATATCCTACTTACATCTTCCTAAGTGACAAAATAGGTCTTAAAGGAAAAGACCTAAGCTTTCTTTTGAGCAAAAAAAAATTTTTAAAAAAAAGTCCCATATTGGAAAAAAAATTTCGATTTTGCAAAAAAAAATTTAAAAATTGTTACAAAATATTTATTTTGATAGATATCCCACTCGCATCCCACTAAGGGACTAAAAATATCTTAAAGGAATGGACCTAGGCTTTCTTTTGAGCAAAAAAAAAAATTAAAAAAGGGCCCATATTGGAAAAAAATTTTGATTTTGCAAAAAAAAATTAAAAAATTGTATGTCTTGCGTTACAAAATATTTATTTTGATAGATATCCCACTCGCATCCCACTAAGGGACTAAAAATATCTTAAAGGAATGGACCTAAGCTTTCTTTTGACTACAAAAAAAATTTTAAAAAAAGGGCCCATTTGGAAAAAAAAATCGTATTTGCAAAAAAAAAAGTCAAAAATTGTAAGTCTTGAGTTAAAAAATATTTATTTTGATAGATATCCCACTCGCATCCCACTAAGCGACCAAAGGGTCTTCAAGGATAATATCTAAGCTTTTGTTTGACCTAAAAAAAAAGATTAAAAAAGGGTCCATTTTGAAAAAAAAAAGTCAACAAAGTTTTTGATTTTGCAAAAATTTTATGTTTTGAGTTACAAAATATTTATTTTGATAGATATCCCACTCGCATCCCACTAAGCGACCAAGTAGGTGTTCAAGGAAAATATCTAAACTTTATTTTAAGAAAAAAAAAAAAAAAAAAAAGAGAAAGAGAAAAAATTTTAAAAAAAAGTCAAAAAAGTTTTTGATTTCGGAAAAAAAATATTAAAAATTTTTTATTTTTTTTTTTAAATATTTTTTTTCGAAAGATCGAAGAAATAGCTATCTATACTATTTGGGACACATTTTGCTAAGAACAATAGGTAATAAGTTACATGGATAAGAAAAAACCCCTGTTTGACCAAATTGTCAAAATTTTACCCCCTATAACTCAGAGAGTTCTCGACCGATGTTGTTGAAAAATTGTGTCTGAGTTACTATCCAATAGAGCTAACCTTGGTGCAAATTTCATCCCGATCGGAAGACATCGATTTCAAAAGTTGGTTCACTTGACATGAAATGCCCCATATATTAGTTTGATTGGTCTCTAAATAATGTTAACGAATGAATTTGTATTGCAGTGTTCATTTTGAACCATTTTTTTTAATGTGGTCTATCCAAGGAAATCTCCAAATGAAGGAATCTCTCGAACACTTGCACTTCTCAATATTCATAATGTCATTTATGGGTAACACATTTATTATTCAAATCTTTTACATGAACAAAACTATTTTCGGATTTATGGTTATTTAATCTTTTATCCTTAGGCCAGTCATAAGATATTAATATTAAGTGGCTTTTTGTCTCTTTCCTCGTCATATGAAAAATAAATTTAAATCCATAAATACGTTTTAAAAACTTTTGAAATCGATGACTTCCGATTGAGATGTAATTTGCACCAGGCTAGTTCTATTGGAAAGTAATTCACAATTTTTCAACAAGATCGGTCAAGAACTCTCTAAGCTGTTTTTTCTCATCCATGTAACTTGTTACCTATTATTTTTTTTTCCAAAATCAAAAACTTTTTTGACTTTTTTTTCAAAATGGGCCATTTTTCTCAAAAGAAAGCTTAGATCTTTTCCCTGAAGACCTTTTTGTTCACCTAGTGGGATGCAAGTTCGTTATCTAAAAAATAAATGTTTTGCAACTCAAAAAAAAAAAATTTTTGTATTTTTTTGCTAAATCAAAATTTTTCATGACTTTTTTCAAAATGTAGCCTTTTTTATTTTTTTGCTCAAAAGAAAGCTTAGTGGGATATCTATAAATAAATTTGTTGTAACTCAAGATGTTTTGTAACTAAAAAAAAAACAACTTTTGACTTTTTTTTGCAAAATCTAACCTTTTTTTTAAAAAATTGTGTATGAATTACCATCCTATAGAACTACCTTGGTGTCCGATCGGAAGACATCGATTTTAAAAGTTGGTTCACTTGACATGAAATTCCTCATATATGTATATAAAACATTGACATTGAAATACCCATAAAAAACTTTGCTTACAAATAAGCCGAAAAATAAGGGGAATTTGACGATTAGACTACTTAATTTTCGGAGAATAAGTACTTATTTTTGTTCGCGATGTCCCAAAAGTAAGCTATATTTTTTGGCCGGAAATAAGTTGTTTTGTTAGTAGAGTTATTTATAGAATTTTGTATTTGCAAACAAAAAATAAGTCACAGCCCAGAGTCGAACCAAGAACTATCCGTTTGCTAGTCTGCTGTTCTACTCACTACACCACTTTTATTGTGCATCAAATAATGGTTTTCACACAGTAATACAATATTATTTTCTGTGTTTCTAAAAATAAACATGCAATACAAAAAATGGGCAAATTGAAAAAAAGTAACTGATTATTTGTTTTGTTTGATTATTTTGTTTTTTTAGACTTTACTACTTAAAATGTAAAAAGACATTATTTGTAGCTTTGTAAGCGAAGTACTTATATAGATATAAGTGTCTGTTCATTTCTTAGTTTGTTCCTTATAGGACGCTAAACCTCTCTATAGGAGGCTAAACCTCTTAAAATTTTTACTCTATGTCCCTGTATACCTGAAAGGAAAAATATGTTACTTTTTATTTTGAAATTCCATGTGGGCGTGGCATATCCCATATAAATTTAATAGTTATTATAAAATATCTAGTGAGCTATAATTGTGAAAGCCGCAATTTTCTTCAGTACTATTGTGCGAATCTTGGCTGAAATTGTATGAGGCTGGGAATATTTGGATAAAAACTTTATAGGAGTCTATTTCTTTTAACCAAAAATCAGACGGATTGGAATAAGAGGTGTTGCAGCTCCCATAAAAAAGTGAATAGTTATTTATAAATATCTTGAGAACTATAATTGTTTTCAATTCTTGCCATTTCAATTTACATAGCTTGGCTGGAAATGAACGGAATTGGAATAGAAGCGTGGCACCTTCCATACAATGTAAATTGTGAATTTCGAAAATCCGAAGAACTGTAATCTTTGTATGAATTAAGTTCTTATCACTGAACTGAGTTTGACTGAAAATGGGCGGGATTGAATTAGTGGGCGTGGCACCATACAAAGTAAATATAATTGTGAAAGTGGTTACACAAATCAATTACTTATCACAGCATGAAATGTGGCTCTCTTGTCATTATGCATAGTTTCACTGAAAATGTCCATGATTGCATTAGTAGGCGTGGCACATCCCATACAAAGGAAGTAGTTGACTTCAAATATCTGGAGAACTATAAATATAAAAGTATTTAATTCTTTATCAATCAATTTAAAATTACTGCATGGATCTTAGCAGAAAGTAATATGAATTAGATTAGTGGGCGTGACACCTCTCATACAAATTAGGGACAACTATAACTGTGAATATCTTCTAACTTTACTTGATTCAATTTCTTATCAGTACATGAGGTTCAACCAAAAATGGGATGAATCGGAACAGGGCTTGAATCATCTTCCATACAAAGTAAATAGTTATTTCTAACTATCTTGAGAACTATAATTGCAAGATTTTTTAAACTTTTTCTGACTTGCTCTCTTATTACTTTACATTGTTTGAATAAAAATTCTCGAAATTGGAATAGTGGGCGTGGTACCTCCCATAGAAAGTAGCTAGTTAATTTGGAATCAATTTTTTATCGCTGTACAGATTTTAGCTAAAAATGGTCTGTATCGGATAGTACAAATAAAATTTTGGATATCTGGATAACTTTAATTGCGAGATTCTATAAACTTTGTCTGAAACATTTTTTATTTAATTTTACGTCAAATATGTGGTGAAATGTATCAGAGAAATCCGTAAAACATTGAACAATTTATTTCGTTACCATGCTACGTAGATAGTAGCCTGAGGATGTGCCGGATTTGATTAGTTATTTTAGGATATTAAGATAACAATAATTGTGAACCTCTATTATAAAGAAAATTTTGATTTCGAAAGTCTTTAAGCTTCGTCTAATTCACTTTCTTATATTTTAACGATGTTTGGCTAAAATTGGTCGGGATTGTCTTAGTGCGTATGACCCTCATATAAAGAATATCTGGAAAATTATAATAGAAATGAGATATACAAATGGGTGGGATCAGAACTGAAGTGGTATCTCCCATACCAAGTATATGATATTTTCGAATATCCAGTGATGTGTAATTGTGAGAGTCTTTAAACTTTGTACACATTATATTGATGTCAGTGATATGCCAAAAATTAAGGTATCGAATATCTGGAGAACTATAATAGTTGGATTCTCCAATGTTTGAGTGAGTTATTTCGTTATCATTGTACGTAGTTTAGAACTGAAAGCAAATGGGTGGTATCAGAACATTTAAAGTTAATATTTATTTTCGAATATCTAAAGAACTGTAATAGCTACAGTCTTCTAACTTTTAATAAATTACTTTCTTATCATTGTATGTAGTTCAATTAAAAATAGGATGCATTGAAACCTGTCCACTGTAAAAAGATAGGAAATTAAGAGGTATCAAGTTTTTTTAAATTCGCTGGATATTTTTTATACTTTCAATGGCGATATTAACAAACAAACTAACTACTTTTCCACAATATTTTTAAATTTTCCCTAAATTCAACAATACCTCTTAATATTTACGTAGAGCACTAATGTGCTTAAATTTTGGATTTCCCTATTATAAATATTTTTTCGTAACATATTGAGCACGGTGAGTTAGTTAGCTAGTTGTGTATTTAAAGCTCTATATAAATTATAATAAATAAACAATTAATAATTTCAATGCTTCTACTTTTTTTCGGTCCATCTACCATAATTTCTATAACAAAAACAGGCAATCAGTGTTAAAAAATCTTCAAACAAACAAATAATGTTACGCGCCTACTTAATTAACTATGTATGTATACAATTTTAATATTTATATATTATTTTTCGTTATAAATTTCAAATACCACAAATTTATTTATGTATTTTATTATATTGTTTTTACAAAAATAGACAACACAACAATCATTTAAATGGAATATTAGTTTTTGGTTTTTTTTATTTAAAGATATGTGTTGGTTTTTGGTTGTAGATATTCAACATTTATTAGTGTTTGATTAAAATTTATGGGCTGTTTTAAAAGCGAATTTGTTAAAATTTTATGATACGTTAATTAGGTGGTGGTTGTTTTTAAATTAATGATTTTGCATAAATAAATTTTAAGAAATACTGATAATACACTTTACTTTTAACCAAAAATATATTATACATAAATATTTTATATTGTCTACTAAATAAAATGATTAGTTTGACAATAAGTCTTTTGTTTATTTTAAGTTTTTATTTTCGATATTATTAGCATTATGATGATTTCCCAAGAGAACGTTGATTTTGTAACCATTGTTATGTAAAAGGGTTAACAAAGAAAACAAATAAAATAAACTTATAAAATCATTAATTTATGTGTCATAAATATTATAGAGTGGGTATTTTTATAAGATCAAACAAAACATGTTGATTTTATATCCAAAAATTTGTTTTTCTGTTCCATATTTTGACAGTTAAGTAATAGTTATTGTTAACATTAATGCCACCAATACAATAGATTTAAAACTCCACATGCGTCATTTGTGTAACATCCCCGTTTTGTGTAAAAAAATATCTTTTGTATTATGATTTAAAGGTTTAATGGCAATTTGACACTTTTAGTTGTCTTCCTAGTCATAAATATCTATGTATACAAATTAAATAAAGGCATTAATAAGTTAAAACATGTTTAATATACAATTCATTAATTTGAGACACATCACAATCAATAGTTCATCATAGAATAATAAATGTATAGTGACTACCACGCCCACTTAAATCAAGATATTGTGTGAGTAAATTATACAATAAAAGTTTTATATAAAAAAATTAATATTCAGTCATAACTAAACTTGGCTTTTAACATACTTTTTTTATTTACTTCCTTACAATACAAGCTGATTGTTTTGTGTTTCATCCTCTTTAAGAGTTGGAAGGTGATTATCAGTTGCTTTAAACATTGAAAAGAGATTTCCATTAAGCGCGTCATATATTTAAATTTAAATAAAACAAAGTTTTGTATGAGATATCATTGACAATAATAACATAGTGCAAATGTACCTCATCATCACCTACACGTATGATTGCTTTCATATGTGGCATGAGCGAAGTGTGGTACGTAGCGAAGTCCTGTTGAAAACACATGCCTTTGGTGCATGTATCTTTCAATTCAGGAAAAAATAAATTTGTAGTTATTGACCTATAGCTCTCGCCGTTGTCGATAACGGCCTGGGCAATGTCATTCTCAAAGATATATGGACCGATGATACCAGCTCAAAATCTACACCAAACCATGACTTTTTCGGGATTCATTTGATGCTTTTGGATTTCACATGGATTGCTATCATCCTAAATTAGACAATTTTGTTTGTTGACATACCCATTCATCCAGAAATGGGCCTCATCGGTTAAGATGAGCTAAGCGCTTGGAACGTTGCCCGAACAGAACACCACTTTATCGTTTGAATTTGTTTTTGAATATATACATATGTCCACATCACCATGATTTGGCAAAACAAGCTGAATAAATGACAGTCAATTCGATAGTTTAGCTTCATCAAAATGGCTGCTACATTTTTGTGAAAACGCGCGAATTCACTTAATTCTGAATAAATTCGAAAATAATACATCGATTTTTATTGTCGATATTTCATTTTGTTCATATTATATCTGGCTTTGCGATAAAGCAATAAATCTGAACACTTTCTACCGTTTTCGATTTTTCATGAGTTTTTTAAAACAAAAGCATTGTCTCATTTCATGTAAAAAATATATATCGATGGCTTAGTATAAAAAAAGCGTAACTCGAATTTTTGTTACTTTACAAGAGAAGGAAAAAACTTAATAAAATCCATAAAATTTTAGACACAAAATAAGTTTTAATTTCTCATTTAAAATTTATTTTTTATTTTAATGAAGTTATTTAATATCAGCCTTTTTTCATTGATATTTTTGAAAAAAAGAAAAAATTAGTTACGCCTTTTTTATATTAAGCCATCGATATATTTGTTGCTTCAATTTGTTATTATAACTCGGTGAAAATTTGTATGTATGTATATTAGAGTTAATTTCAAAAATTTGATTTGCGGATATCATCATTTTTCTGAAGGTTTTTGCATAAATATAAATAATGGCATATAAAAAAATGAGTTTAGTTTTTGCTCTACAGAAAAATGTGCTCAAAATGCGTGAAAATTTTCCAAAAAAAAAGGACGCCATTATTTTTATTTACGCAAAAACCTTCAGAAAAATGATGATACCCGAAAATCAAATGAAGTGAACTGGTCACAAACAAACTCTAATGTATATAGAATGGGGAAAATGTTTTTTAAATTCAATTATTCGAAAAAAAAACATTAACTACTTAATTTTATGTATATCAAACAAAAAACTAAAATTATGTAAAAATAGCGCATTCATCTATCTATATAAATAAAAAATCAAATGTCGTTCGTTGGTAATTGCATCAGTAGAGAATGACAGGTCCGATTTACACATTTTTTTTTTTAAAATGTTGGTAATAGACTAACTTATGTTTTTATGGAATAAAAAATTGACCAGCCCTCTTTTACACCCTCTTTTTTCGATTTTTCTAATTTTTTTTCGATATATCTAAAATCGCAGGACGCCTGGACCGATTTAATTAATTTTTTTAATGTTCGCAATACATAGTCCGCAAATGTTTTTACATAAATAAAAATTGTCCAAGTACACTAATACGCCCACTTCTTAAATAAATCTGCAAAATACATCGGTCTGTGATCAATCATACTTCAGACCAAAATTCGATTACTGATATCAAGAAAAAGATCTCGATCTGTGATCACTCATACTTCTGAACAAAAATAGATTTTTTATATAACACCTAGGGTATTCAATCGATTAACCGTTAATCGGTTAACCAATTAATTTTGGACGGTTAACTGTTCGAATAATTTAAAATTGCTGATTTTCAAATAACAAATAAATCGATTAATTTGTGTCGATTAACCGATTAACCGAAATTCCTTTTTTATGCACTTTAAAAAATTGTTTCGTATTTATTTTTCCCTTTCAATTCAAATACAAATTTCAAATTAAAATTAGATATTTTTTGAACATGCAATCACCAAGTATACAGAGGCGTCAAATTTGACAGTTCAAAAACACTAAAATCAGCTTTTTTTGAAATTGTTTCGATAGAAAGAGAAAACAAATTTGCGGTTTAATACAGACAGTGCGTTAAAACAAACAACTATATAAATAAGCACAAAACCAAACCAGTTGAATTGTTTCGATCCGTGTCGCCTCTGTATACTTTGTGATGCAATAAACATGATTAGTGAGTATGTACTGACATATTTATTTTACATTTCTTTGCAACTTTGTTGATATTTACATGTATAGACGAAATTTTTTTAAAATGAGTATTTTATCATAACTAAACGAAACTATTAAATTAATCAAAATCTAAAACTATCCAAAAAGGAATATTCTTTACCATGGTTTTGATTTCTCCAATATATACAATCAGCGAGAGAGTTTTTTCCAAGAAAAGTTTTATTAAATCTAAAGAAAAACATCGTTTAAATTACATTCTTTTCATAAAAGATTATTTCACAAGATCTCACTAAAACTCTAAAAAACTCACACTTCGCTCATTTGCTGCAACAACGTCATAATTCAAAAAAGTCGTTTCGAGAAAAACGTCTCTGAATGTTTTATGACATTTCACTATTTCTTAAATAAATTTTCAACAAATCATTCGATTTCAGAAGTATAAATAGTGGATGTTAATATCTTTCTAATCAGTAATCAGTAAACCCAAATTTGTACTTATTAAATATACGAGAAAACATGAATTTTAATTTTGATGTTTACAACAAAAAAACACTCTCACTCAAAAAATAATTGACTTTTTTGAAAACTGATAAAACTGTATTACTCAGTTCAAAAAACACGGATTTTGAGTTATGACGTTGTTGCAGCAAATAGGCGATATGTTTACAAAAATGTTCTCAAATACCTTATTTGCTGCTTTTTATGTTTTTGTACACAAATTCGTTGTTGTATTTTCATTTTAAAATGGAAATAGAAATTATTCGGTTAATCGAATAATTTTAAATTCACCGATTATTAACCGAATAAATATAAACCTCGATTAATTATTTGCTCGATTAACCGATTAAACAAGAAACCCGATTAATTGAATACCCTAATAACCTCAAAATATCTAAAGCGTTTAATCAAGAAAAGGAGCTCAATCTGTTCACTTATATTTCTGACCAAAAATCGATTTTTTATATAAAAACTCACAATATCTAAATTCGCTAATAACTTGGCCAATAAGCGTTGAATCGAGCTGTGATCACTCATATTTCTTAACAAAAATAGATTTTTTAAATAAAAACTCAAAATTTCTAAATTCGCTAATAACTGGCCAATAAGCTCGATCTGTGATCACTCATATTTCTGACAAAAAAAAAAGATTTTTTTATATAAAAACTCACGATATCTAAAATCGCTAATAACATGGTCAATAAACGTTTAATCATTTTTCAGACCAAAATTCAATTACTTATATAAAAACTCAAAATAGGTACATTGATTTACATGTATTATGTTGTTGCAAGACTTAGGTTTTTGACAACAAACTTAGGTTCTTTGTCCCTCAGTAGCGCTTCTATGTATATTTTATTCTATGTCCTATATGAATAAAAATTATCATTCAATAATACTTTTTTTTCTTTTTAACTATTTGTACACTTTTCAAACCGCTTCTCACAAATTCACAAATGGAACACAAGCATTTTTTTTAACTTGGACAGGACAACGTCTGTCGGGTCAGCTAGTTGTGAATAAATTCGAAAAGAATCAATCGATTTTTATGATCGATATCTCATTTTGTTGCTATTTTATGTGGCTTTGCGGTAAAGTAATAAACCTGAACAATTCCTGGCGTTTTCTGTTTTACATGAGTTTTTTAAATCAAAAAGAAATTTCTATTTTCAAGTAATAAATAAATTTTTATCTTCACTGTTTTATTATATTTAAAACGGATTAAAGAGTAAATAAATTTAAATTTGTTTGAGTTTACTTTAATAATATCGGACTAACCGTTTTTGAGTAATCATTATTATTGGACCTAAACATTTGTTCAAAAAAACCTCTCCATAGAATTAAAAATTTGTACCATGTTTAACTACTGGAGCCACAATACGTCAAAATTGTGTATTGGTTTAAAAAGCCTTTTAAATTTTTTTTCTTTTGAAGAATTTACTGTTCGTGTCGAATCTTGTATGCCCACCATCAATATATGACAATAGAATATTTTTCTTAGGGTTTATATGGGGGGTAGGGTCAATTATGGATCCGTATATTGGGTATAACAAGTAAGAGTGCTGTCTTCAGCTGTATACTTTAAGAAAAATATTAACACGAAACTCTAGTTGTAGTATAGTTCAGTATAAATATTGTTCAGTTTATTCATTTAAATATAAATTTTATTTCACTTTTCACTGTAACACTGTATCAGCTTCCATTAATTTTGTTTAAAATAATTTATCTAGTAAAATCACCACATTTGAAGCACTTGCAGTCGGTGGGCTCACGCAAACGAATATCCATAGTGGCCATGTCTTGAGAATTCAAACGGGTGCCATCAGGATCGTAACAATGAGAAAGAGTAATGATTTTTTCCTTCAGAAAACTTTCGCGACAGCAATAGCACTCCTTTAAATAAGACAATAACAATTATTATTCACAACTAATTTCTAACAAAATTTATTCCATTTTAATCACTTTCAGAAACCCCGTGGGCGTTATAACCGAAGGCTGCACTTGACTGTTGCACAAACCCTCACACTTGTTGACTATAACATCGGCATTACAGGTACGTTGCATACGTCCCAACTCATCGAATTCCTCCTTGATTAAATGTATCTCCGATTTAATGGTTTCACAATTTTCATCTCCCGTCCCTTGATGATTGTAACGCAAGGCCTCAGTTAGGTTATTTAGGGAAAATATTATACAGATTATGGAAATTTTGAGAGAAATTTTAAATAATTTAACCATTATGCTAAGTATGAAGTTAGAATTACTCAACGTCGTAACAATGACTAGTTTATGTTCAACAGGAAATGAGCTTTTATACTAAGTGTCGGTTGTAATGAAAGGCAATGTTTGTTTTTCTAAATAGTAAAATTGTTCTTTGATTTAAAAGGATTTTATGTTGGTTTTGTGTAAATGAATCATTTATATTTATGATTATATTGATTGAATGATTGTGTTCCTCACAGCGGGTATTTATGAGTTTTTATACTCAACACAAAAAAATGGGGGTATATTGAGTTTTTCATGCCGTTTGCAACATGTTGGAATATTGATTGTAGAACCAAAACGTGATACCTAAATCGACTTAGAATTGTACAAGAGCCCAGAATATATTGGGCTCTTATACAATGCTAAGGCGATTTAGGTATGCCCGTACCTCTGCCTATTATTGCCACTAGGAAAGAACATACAGTCATGAAAGTTTCCGAAATATTCTTTGTTGATCAGAAATGTTTGGCATTGAAATTGGAGAAAAAGGTGAGACAACCCGCAAAATATTTCAAAATTTCAACTATTATCAGCTGAAGGACACACTATTCTATTTTAGCTTTAAAAAATTATATTTCAATTAGTTATATTTTATGTAGTGTTCTGGATAACATGCTATGCTATTTGCATTAAATATATTACAGATAATATCATGAAATTGTACAAATTTTGTTCTTTTGATAAACAAAAACAAGCTCAGGATTTCTCCCAGTCCTCATTATATGCGGGAAGTTTTGCTTTCTTTCATTTAAAAAAAAGTGCCGCTGAAAGCACACCGATTGCTCACCGAAGCTTATGATAAATGTTTTCCATCGATTTCAACTTGCGAAAGATGTTTTCTTTGGTTCAGAAGTGGTGATTTTGACACGGAAGACAAAAATCGTCCAGGCAAGCCAAAAAAGTTTGGAGACCAAGATAATTGTTGTCAAACTGAACAACAGCTTGCAAAATCATTGGGAGCTAAACAATTTCAAAACGATTGCAAACAGCAGCATTCATCCAAAAGCTGGGAAATTGGGTACCATACGTATTGAAGCTTTGACAACATGAAAGGCAATTTTTTATAGAGTCTGCTGTCAATAACGTAACTAAACTTGCAATTCAACAAGCTCTTATTAACTTGGATGTCGAAGAGTATATGTAAATCTTGGTAATAGCGTTGAGTCCAGGCAGGTTGTGCGAGGTACACCTCAGGCCGGAGTGATCTCTACACATCTTCAGCTTATCGTTATTAACTCCATTCTCATTGAACTAGACAAAAAAGGGATAAAAGTTGTTGCTTATACAGACGTAATGGTGTGACACTAGTATCAGGATTGTTTCCGAATGTGATAAGTGATATTATGTCCAATGCTTTTGAGATTCTCAACAATTGGGCCACGGAAAGTAGCCTTGAGTTAAATTCAAACAAAACAGAACTTGTACTTTTAACAAAAGAGACAAAGATTCCAGGCTTGAGTCTTCCATGGTTGAAAAAATCCGAAATCTCCCTTTAAATAATGCTCAATACTCAACACAGGGACAAGAAGTATAGTTTATTACAGATGTTCGATCCCAGCAAAAAATGCTGCTTTCTCGGAAGCAGGTTTGTAAGGCAGAGAGCACTTGTATACTGCTACCACTTCGCATGAAAGATTACATGATTTTTATATGGGATTCCTCGCGTAGAGGCTCTGCATAAGCAATCCAAAATAAGCATATTTCACAGCTTTAATATAAACCTGATTTCATCGAATTAAATATGTGCAAACAATTGTGCACATAGATTTTAGAGCTGCTGAGAAGCAATAAAATCTTACAGACCCAGTGATTGCCTAACAAGAAGCGCTGATTTTTTCTAAGTTCTTCACCACTTATGCGAATAGCTTAATGTATGCCTTCCAAAATCATTTTTGTAAGGCAATAATTTTTGGATGCAATTAATGTAGCAGTATAAGATGCAGTAATCATATTCATAAAAAGGAAAACTATGTCGTAGACCAACTATATTAACCCATTCCTCCATTGCACAGTGGTTTAAAAACTTTTTTTTTGGTAATAATTCGGTATTTTGGGAAATATTGGAGATATTGTTACGAAATTCCACATGGTTTGAGCTGAGGTGTTTTCGAGTTGATTTACGATTCTTCAGCTTCCTAGTGCTAATGGGGGCCAGTACGTAGTCCCTCAAAGATGGTCACCTCGGGTCTAAAATTTTATAAAAAAATCCATTTATGATCCGAATGAGCTGAAATTTTTAATATAAATAGTCCTTGAGAAGATCTACAAAAAATACGCTTACATGTGGTTATCTCTATTAGTTGAAGAGATATTCAGGTTTATTGATTTATTTTTTTTAATTTTGCTCGATCTTTTTATGGGTTTTTAGATATGGCAGGCTAACGGAGGTTCGAAATTTATTTCTAAAATATCAGCTATATTGGCGATAAAATTCTAAATAAAATAAAAAAACTTGCTAACAGATATCTCTTCCCTCTAAAAAGTTATACGCATCCAAAGTTGGAACTTGTAAAAAGGGCCGTATTTTTTACGTTTTTTCCCAAAAAAACCCATATATTTTTTCTTTTGTAGAAAAAAAATTTCTGCGGGACTATATAGAATTTTTATATGATCCGGAAAGATAACTTAATGCAAAAGCGTGTAAAGAAAAATTTGGCTCATTTTAGCAGACACACCACTACCCAGTCCTATACAAACTTGGCCAATTTAAAAAAAAATTCGGTTTGAATAAAAAATTCTAAAAAGGCAAAGCGATCCACGAAAAAGCTCCATATTTGTATAACCCCATATGTTTCTTAAATACCTACTAAGTATTTTTACTATCACACGGTAAATAACGTCACAGTAGGCACTTTATTAAAAAAACCCAGTTTTTGGAACACATTTTCCCCGTTTTATTAATTTCGGTATTTGAAAATAAAAGATGTCAAAAATTCTAATGCCATTGATTTAAGGACATTTGAGTCTATATTGGTTACAAATTTTCTTATGATATCTTTAATTGTTAAAATTTTACATTAATAACTCTTTATGCAGCGCAGCGAGGCTGGATGTTTTTCGATAACATACATTACTTTAGTTCGAGTCCCTGTACATAGAGATTACTATGGCAATGAACAGGCAGATGAGTTAGCCATAATGGGATCTTCTTTGGATATCGTTTCCTCCTCTGGCGAAGAACTATTCAAAAATATTATCTTCAGACATTTTCTTACAAAGGCTTAGAATAGATGGCACATTTTATATAAATGCAGATAGCTAAGCTCTTTTAATGAAAAACAAACTATGCAACTGATAACTCCTAATATAAGGGATATATCAAGGTTGCTGGCAGTGACACTGGATTCATGAAAGTCGCCTTGTTCTGCCCTTTAACGGCCATTGTCGTAGCAGCAAGAACAGGGAAAAAAAGGAAACGAATTTTACCTTCTCTGTAATGTCCAGTCTTGAGCTTCTAGAGGCACAGATTCCTGGACAACTATATATTAGCCAACCTTGGTGAGCTAAATGGATCTAGACTTAATGATCTACAGGTTTGGTCTAATAACTTTGTCATTTTATCAGATATTTTAAAGTAAATGGCACTACATCTGATGAGTGGTGTGGTCCTGTCAAAAAGGGTTCCTTTCGGTGGTGAGTATATAACATTCGGCAAGGCCGAATATAACATTCTTACTTGTTGTTAATGAATTATGGTTAGAGTTATAGACTAAATGACATGTTTTGGCAATAAATGAAGTGTGAGAAAATATATTGATTTACTAAAGTTACAAATGATTACTATATTTAATACTTTTGCCAGGCAGCAAACATTTCAGTCATTAAAAATGTTGCACTAAGTAACAAACATTTGTTCAGCTCTGCTAAAACGCATCATTAACAATCAACTCATTAATGCCATAATACAATGTTGCATATATTTAAGCAGCACCTTTTAGCAGAGTTAAAAAAATACACAACATTAGCATTGTTGCCACAATATTTTGTTGGAAAGCTTAAAAACAGCAACAATAACAAAATATAAAAATACTAAAGAAATAATTTCATTTAAGTGGAATTTATGTTATTTAATACTTCAAAAGCATGCACTTAAAAAAAACAAATAACAACAACAACTACATCAGCAACAATTTAAATGACTTACAACAATAACAACAAAATATGAAGCATATAATGAAAAATTTATAACAGCAACAACAAACACACATACACTGTGCCAAACAAACATAAACAACATTGCAACAAGTTCGTTCAACTATTAATTGTGGCATGTTATGAATGGCGTCACATGAATGCATTCAATTACATGTTCATTTTTTTTTTCGCTCATGTGGCAAACAACACAGTAACAAAAGCAAAAAAAAAAACACTAAATAAATAAATATTGCTTGCGGCCTTCTTAGTCAGTGTTGTTGCTAATATGTTGTTGTCGTTGTGGCCGTTTGCAGCAGCTACTGCTTTAAGCATAATGTATATAATTTAAGAGGTTATTTTTTTTTGTATTGCCTCTTTCTGATGTTGTTTGTTAGACTCATGTCGACATAACGAACTACAACACTATATTTATTTAAACAAAAAACTAGCAACTGCAGTAGCCGCACCAGCAGCAACGTGCAACAGCCAACAACAATATTAGTAGCAGTTGTGCGGCAATCGCAACAAAATAACAATTTTACCTATGGTTGTTAATTTGTCAGTTGCGGTACATTAAATACAGTTTAATAATCATGCAAACCCAACTTTGAGAAAAAAACATTAAATTATAATTTTTGAATTTTACAAATACTCTTATAACACAGCAACTGCAGCCAGCAACAACCAGCAGGTTGAATTTCCACAAATCACAAAATTATATGAAATTTTCTTAAACAACAACCACACACTACAAAGGCAACAACACAGCTAATGGCTTATATTATAATTTGTTATAAAGATTGTTAAATAATTAAGTGTTATTTATCAATGATTTCCAACTGGATTCAAGTTTTTTGAGGAGTGGAAAGATTTCCTTCTCTTTTCTATAAACTCAAGACTTTCTCAAGTAAACCTGACGTGTATGAACCACCACTAATCCAAAATCCTTATGGCCTAAAAGCCTTTCTTTGATCTTATCTGTAGACATTTCACACCTCAATTTCTTCCCCACCATGAATTTCCCAAGACAGCTATAAAACTTCCCACAAATCCTAAATAACCTCCTTTTTTGCAACACCCTTTTAATATCGTTACCGCTGCTATTACTAAATATTTGATGTTTAGTTTAGTAATTTATTAAAACGTGTTTCAAACACTTTTCAAATCATTTAATATTAAAAAGTTAATCGTGAATCGTGCATGTTAAATTTAACAATAACAACAATAATAATAGTAGTATTAGCAGTAACATTATATTATCATTTTATTTAGGTTGTTAAATTGAATAAAAAAAAACATGCTAAATCACATAGAAAATTAAATTGTTGCAACATTAGTTTTTAACAACCCACAGTGCTTGGCATTGCATTGGCCTATAGGCCAACCTTTTATCTGTAGTTGTTTTTAGAGATAAAATCTAGAAAACTTTTAAAAGACAATTAAATCAAATTTAATGAATATATGAAATAGATGCTGAATATTGAATCGTTGAATTAAAACAGGTGCAAAATTAAAAAGTTAAACATGATTTATAATTAACATAATAATTTAGTATTTCTGAACATTTAAGGATTTTAGCTACTTTTTTAAATTTTTCATTATACCCTATAATAATTCGACAAAATTTGGTACGTTTTTTTATTGCAAGAACGAAGCTTAATGAATTTGGTTTTAATCGGACTATTATTTCTCTTAGCTACCATACGATTTCCTATCTGAAAATAGTTAAGCTCTCATAAATATCTTAGTTATATTGATATCCAAACCAAATTCATCACAAATATGTTTTATATTTGTGATCGGTCCATAATTAGTCCTACCTCCTATATATACGTCATATATAAAAAACAAATTTCGACCTTTCGTAGGCCCATCATATGTAAAATACAAAAAAAAGATGGAGCAAAATTTAAAAAAAAAATTAAACCTAAATATCTCTTGAATTAAAAGAGATAACCTACAGATAAAAGCATATTTTTGTAGACCTTCTCAAGGACTATCTATATTTTTAATTTCAGCTCATTCGGATTTTTTTTAATGTGTGACATTGAGGGTCCACTCACTGATCCCCATTCCGAACCTTCAGCCGAGTAGATAATACAGCACAACATAGAAGTGTGGACTTGATCATACTATTTTAACAAAAAATCGTTGTTCTAGAGTCAAAAAATAGTAAAAACGAAAATTGTTAAGGTACAAAGTGATCTTTATGTGCTATTTAGAGTGACTAGACACGTTCAGAATACATTGATATGTTCTCAGGAGTTGCTCAACTTTACCGTAGCTACAACTTTGCTAAATATTGTTAGTGAAAAAAAAGCTATTTTTTGGAAAAAAATTTTAAGAAAATTTATTTGGCGGACTCTTAGCTATATTATTGCCACATAAAGTTAAGCCGTGTCACAAAGTCTGAATTTGCTGTTAACCAAAAACTGATAACACCTTTTTTAGAGGCCCCACTGATTTTTAGAAACTTTGGGGGCCCATACAAAAAATACGGTCACCAAAATGGACAAACTGAGTATAGGGTTTTACTACCCTTTTTTAGTAGAGTCGAACCTATATAGTCATGATCGTGTGTTTTTTTCACTGTTGCACTGTGCAATTAGTCATAGCTCCCATATGAGGCCATTTTCAAAAATTATTTTAACGAGTATTAATCCGATAAAAACACTCTAGTAATCCGATAAAAACACTCTATATGATGATAAACTGGATCCACTTTCGTCATGCTAGTATTATTGCGAATATACATATTCTTTCGCATAACATGGAGTTAATGCCTTCAGTTTCATAATATATAATCACGCGTGATTAACGGAGGCGGTATTCTCTAAAAAATTTAGTATGGGAGAGCAAGTATATGGTTGTTGATCAGCGTTGCCACTGAACAAATCTTATTCCTACCAAATTTTTGTCAAAAAACTACCAAAATCGTTTTAAACCTACCATTTTTTTAAAATCATATACATATGTCAAGAATAAAAAATAAGTTTTGATTTTATTAGACATACTTTCTGCCAGTTCTGCTGCTCTTATACCATTTACGTCATAAAATCGTGATATAAAATACAATTTTAAACTGTCCCATTGTTCTATAATTCTTGCAATAACACCTTCTAAAGATAACCATCTTGTTTGGCAAACACCTAATATTTTATGAGATTTTACAGAACAGTATTCCTGAAATTCTTTAAGCTCGTTAATTCTTTTGGGACTATGAGAGAAAAAAGTATATACATATATTACCACAGAGAAGCTCAATATTTGGCTCAATATATGCATAACTGGAGCAGAGTTGGAGTGAGTGACATGTGCACTTAATGTAAAACAAGTCAGTTTCATTAGTAAGTAACGTCACCAGTCATAACGTTAGCACCGTCTGTTACCAATCCGATCAAGTTTTTTAAAGGAATGTTATGTGTAGGGTTTTTATCACGGTACAAATTTCCCGGGAATTTTGCCAATTTTTCACTACCCGATTCCCGGGATTTTTAGTCGGGAATCCCGGGAATTAAAAACTGACGAAAATACATTGAAAACAACTAAGAACTCCATTTTTTTCGACAACAAACAGTGAAAAGTTTTTTGCTTATATCTCGGCAATAATAGATCGCTTACTATTATTATTTATTTGTGGTTTTTCGTATGAAAATTTAAAAAGTGAATTCATTATTTATAGAAGTTATTTCTTATTGAATCATTCTAATTTCTTTAAATTTCTTCTTCAAATCCATAACAAAATAGCTTCTCAAATTTATTAATTCATTACATTTTTCTTCAATTCAAATCTAGTACAAAAAGGCTTCAGAAAATTTTTTTCAATTAATATTGTAAATGATTTGATTTAACAAAAAATTAATCATTCAAAGTTTGAATAAATTCTGTTATTAATTAACTTTAAATTTAATTCAGTTTAAACAAACATTCCAAAGAATCTAAAAAATTAAATATTAGGAATGGATTTATGGAATAAAAGGCTGACATTTTTCAATTTAATAATTATAACGCTAAGTTTTTATATGAAATTTGGCTATAATATTCCTAATTTACAGTATCATTATATATTTCGGGTACCCGGGAATGTAGAAAAAAATTTCCCGATTCCCGGGAATCAAAAAAGGTTGGGAAATTAAAAACCCTAGTTATGTGCCGAAAAGAAATCTGTTATAAGTTGGAAAATTGAAACTGCATCTGCCTTAGTGATCTCTAATAATGCGATTAATCTATCTTGTAAATAAATACACAGAGAAAACAGATTCGTGATAGCAACCGAATTTGTTGCCAATCGAATGATACTATCTTAGTGACCGAATTTTACAGTTGTGGCTACCATATTTTGGAAGGGGTAATTAAAGTTTGGTTGCCTCAACTGAAATTCTTCTTTATCAACTGACTTTTTGTTGTTAGAACTGAAAAATTCTATGTGTGCAACCGAATCATTCGATTGGAAACAAATTCGGTTGCTATCACGAATCTGTTTTCTCTGTGTACTTTTTGATTCAACCTACCAAAAATCAATTTAAACTACCTTCCTACCAAACGAAAAAAATCCTAACAAATTTGGTAGGAAAAGCCCAAAACGGCAACGCTGTTGTTGATTTTAAAAACTTAGACATCAGTTATAAAAACGTCAGCTTAGATATCATAGAATATTAGGAAGGGATACGAACATACAGATGTTTTCGATAAAGTGATTAGCAGGACATCTTTAAGAGAGTTAATGAGACATTCAATAATCGTACTCACATAGATGCATAATCACAACGCTATGACAGGAAACTGTGTGGTTGATGATTTGACGACGAGGCACTGATGGCCTACATATGTATAAGTGAAGCTTACTACCCATGAAAAACTTTATTTACAAATAAGCTGAAAAATAAGGGGAATTTTGTATTTAAAAAAAAAAAAAGTAAGAGAGCTATATTCGGCTGTGCCTTCACAAAATTATACATTATTTTATTATTTTCTTGATTTTAAATAGCAACCGAGCCGGGAGAATTCCCGATATATTGATGTATCAATAATGTTTGCAAGTTATTTTGTGGCTACGGAAAGTTGATTTCAACATACAGACGGATATAGCTATATAGACTTGGCTATCTAATCGATCCAGAATATATATACTTTGTGGGGTCGCAAATGAAAAATATAGATATTACAAACGGATTGACAAACTTATATATGCCCTTGTCACACATTTTGTGGCTCAAAAAACAGTTATCATGGTCTCTGAATTAAAGGTGCTCGAATTTTACGAAGTCATTCAATAAAATTATGGCAATTTTAAAAGTAAATTTTCGTTCCATGGTTAAAATTTCTAAAGTGCATTACAAACAGCAGCACAAATGCATTAAATTCTCCCCACTAGTGGGGGAACTGAAAAAAAGTGGAAATAAATCTGTAACTTCTAAACGAATAGCCCGATTTTAATAAAATTTTCCATGACTATAGAGGAGGTGTTGATAAGTTTAAGTTTAGGCTTAAACAGCAAGGGGTGGGGCGGCTCGAGTGTATCAAAAATTAAAAATGATGCCAAATTTCTACTAGGCGAGATCTAAAAAAATATTGATATAGCTATAAAAAATATCTCTTATAGTTTACGACTTATTCGGATTTAAAAACAAAAATTTTATTTGTTTACTTACCTTGGTCGGCTTTTTTGCTAATAACGGATCCAAATTTTCCTAAAATATCTTTTTTTTAATTAACATCAAATTTGTTAATAATTATAAGAAAGAACTGTTTAAAAACCTCTACTGAGTCAGAAGTAATGCGCATTTAAATTTAGAAACAAGTGCTTGCTTTAAGTTTAAATTATATACAGTGGTGGCCAGGAATTTAAGACAACAATTGTTTGCTAAATTCCATGTAATTGTCAATTATTTTTTTCAAATATTTCCTCAAATATGTATGCATGAGGACTGTTTTAACACACAAGTGTGTTTTATTCAACTGTGTTAATTCATAAATATTCAACTTGACCAAAAAAATTTTTTCGTTATAATTTTATTATTATAAAATATTCGGACTAAATTTCGTATTTTTAGTTCCATTAGTTTTGGTCATATCATGTTATTAACAGCGGATGTTCGCTGAGGTGGGTCAACGTATTTTCACATATCTTTCTCCATATATGTTTTACCGATTTTTCCAAACATTTTTCAGAAACTAGAAACATTAATAATAAATTTCATACCCTTAGAGGTCCATTTATTTTGGCTCTATCGCACTTAAAATTCAGTTGATGAAAAAAATTCAAGTATTTGTCTTAAGCCACCAATGTAGAAAATAAGAAATGATAAATAATGTATTTACGTTTATCGGAAAGATATCATTTCGGGAAATATTAAGAAAGTAAAATAATAGATAAGTTCATATTCAGTAAATTTCAACTTTAAACAACATTTTCTCTAATTGCTGCTTTCAAAAAATTATGTTTGTGTGCCCCAATATATTCTTCAATATCTGTGAACATTTGACAAAACAACTTAAGTGGAATTTTCAAATTTTTCAGGAGAGCACAAAAATATTTATCAATATTTTATTATTTCTCCTTGAAGAACTTTAGTATTTGTCATAAAGAATTATACAAAGGATATATAATAAAATAATTATCGATAAATTCAACAGCTTTTGCGAATTAAGTTGTTTTGTCAAAAAAAATCAACAACAACTCCAAATAAGTCGATTTGTTTTTTTATGATATCTCAGAAACTAATATTCGTAAGAAGAAGTAGATTAGTGTAAACGGAGCGTTTTATTATAAAAAAACTAAGATATTTTCTTATCTCTACTTAAGATGTTTTGTCCAAACTCCGCAAATATTATGCAAAGAGATTTCATAGCCCTGAACTTGATGCCTTCAATAGATCCAAAAATCTAAAAAATTCCAATTTAGGTATTTTTGAAAAGTTTTTTGGGAATTGTGGGATTGTCATTAAAAATTCACAAACTTTTGGATTAGGAACAAAAGTGTCAAATTTCAGTAAAAAAGATTCTAAACAAAACTTTTATTGCATTTTAAAAATTAAAATTTTCCAAAAACATCAGCTACCATTTTTTATTCCCATATTTTCGAAAAAAAAACTCTTCTATAATTTTTTGAGTTCTCAAAAATTTGGTAAATTTTTATTAAAATCGGGCTATTCGATAAGAAGTTATAGATTTATTTCAACATCTTTTTTCAGGTCCCCCACTGTGCAGTGGTATAAAAAACTATTATTTTAAGCAATTGGGAGAGAATTGCTACATTCACACTGAGTATTACACAGTACAACACATGATTTTGGGACTCAATTCTGACAATTGCACGTGCAAATAGCCCCAAAAATAAGAACTTCTGCATCATTAGTTTTGTCAAGTTTGCTGCCGTAATAATTTAATGGCCATACGAATTTTTTTTCCTCAAGGTGGATTTTTATCACTTTTTCTATATTTTAGCACGGTTATATCTCGTATACCGTACGGAATATCTCTTTTGTGGCTGAAGCAAAGTTGTAGATATTGAATAGTAGAAAAAAAGTACGGAACATACCTATCCGAAAAAGGTACATCCAGTGCCTTAAAATTCGCAAAAATGCCCATTTTTTAAAATTTTTACCAAATTTTTCACATTTTTTGCTCAAACTGGATTACAAATCCAATTATGGACCGATTACCATGAAATTAGGTCGTGTGATTTGTGTCTACATGAAAGTTATTTATCATGAATTTTGTATGTATACCATCATTTTTAACAGATTTATGCACTTTAAAGTGATTTTCGGAAGCATGTCTTATATGGGAGCTTTGACAAATTCTGGACCCATCATAAAAAAATTTGGTACATATAATTTGTTCGGCCCAAGAACGAAGCCTGTTGAAATTGGCTGAAATCGGTTCATTATTTCACCTAGGCCCCATACAAATGTCCTCCCGGACATAAATTAAACATTTATCGCTCATAAATGTTTAATTTATATTTGGAAAAAAATTTTGATTTTGCAAAAAAAAATTAAAAAATTGTATGTCTTGCGTTACAAAATATTTATTTTGATAGATATCCCACTCGCATCCCACTAAGGGACTAAAAATATCTTAAAGGAATGGACCTAAGCTTTCTTTTGACTACAAAAAAAATTTTAAAAAAAGGGCCCATTTGGAAAAAAAATCGTATTTGCAAAAAAAAAAGTCAAAAATTGTAAGTCTTGAGTTAAAAAATATTTATTTTGATAGATATCCCACTCGCATCCCACTAAGCGACCAAAAGGGTCTTCAAGGATAATATCTAAGCTTTTGTTTGACCTAAAAAAAAAGATTAAAAAAGGGTCGATTTTGAAAAAAAAGTCAACAAAGTTTTTGATTTTGCAAAAAAAGTCAAAAATTTTATGTTTTGAGTTACAAAATATTTATTTTGATAGATATCCCACTCGCATCCCACTAAGCGACCAAGTAGGTGTTCAAGGAAAATATCTAAACTTTATTTTAAGAAAAAAAAAAAAATAAAAAAAAATAGCGTATTTTAAAAAAAAGTCAAAAAAGTTTTTGATTTCGGAAAAAAAATATTAAAAATTTTTTATTTTTTTTTTTAAATATTTTTTTTCGAAAGATCGAAGAAATAGCTATCTATACTATTTGGAACACATTTTGCTAAGAACAATAGGTAATAAGTTACATGGATAAGAAAAAACCCCTGTTTGACCAAATTGTCAAAATTTTACCCCCTATAACTCAGAGAGTTCTCGACCGATGTTGTTGAAAAATTGTGTCTGAGTTACTATCCAATAGAGCTAACCTTGGTGCAAATTTCATCCCGATCGGAAGACATCGATTTCAAAAGTTGGTTCACTTGACATGAAATCCCCCATATGTATCTTGACAAATTTCGCTCCAAATAAGTTTTATATATACAAAATTCATGTCAAAAAATTTTATTATGAAAGGTCCATAATTATTCATAGCTCTCATATAAGACCCGCTTCCGAAAATCACTTTAATGTGAATAGATCTGTTAAAAATGATGGTATACATACAAAATTCATGATAAATAACTTTCATATAGACAAAAATCACACGACCTAATTTCATGGTGGGTCCATAATTGGATTTGTAATAAAGTTATTGAACAAAAAAGGTGAAAAATTGTTAAAAAATTTAAAAAAATGGTCATTTTTGCGATTTTTAACGCACTGGATGCACCATTTTCGGGTAGGTATGTTCCGTACTTTTTTGTTACATGATTACCAGTTATTCATGACAACTGCAATAATTCATAACATCATGTGGTTACGGCAACCATATGAGTAATCAGTTTAGTTATTCTTAGTTATTTATCGACCTCAAACGATGAACAAAATTATTTTCTCTATAAAATTCCCAGAAGTTAACCCACCCCTGTATTTATAAGTTGTTGTTGTCTTTGGAAAAAAATAAAACAATTTTCGTCAACTGCAACCAAATAATTGTTATTTAAAATACACTGTAACTGTTGCTGTAACTTAAACAATTTATCATTTAATATTTCATCATAACAAAAGAAAATTTATGGTAATTGCAGTTAATAATAATAAATTGTATTGAATATTTATAATAAATATACAAAATTATTAAATATTGTATAAAAAAAAGAATTAATATCAAAAAATTACTCAGATATCAAATTTAATAAGTACAATAAAAGCTTCATGTGGAAACACAAAACAACAACAACATCAGCAGCAAAATAATAATAATATAAATGATTATTATATTAACAACGAAAATTGAATTAACAACGAAATTGGCAGTTGCAGCCACTGATTATTTTAATTTCCGTCAATATCAATTAATTGTAAACAACACGCATTCTCATGTTTCATTCGCTTCGTTGACTTAAGTGTTGATGTTGATGTAGTTGCTGTTTTTATTTTATTTTTTTTGTTCATTCTTTATTATTAATATTTATTAATTTGTTTTTTGTTATAAATTTTAT
The DNA here is from genome assembly GCF_958450345.1 of Calliphora vicina. Lineage (NCBI taxonomy): Eukaryota > Metazoa > Arthropoda > Insecta > Diptera > Calliphoridae > Calliphora > Calliphora vicina. The sequence continues at coordinate 111,729,354 of NC_088781.1, read as the reverse complement.
TAAATAAATAATAAGTGCAGTGGCAGCAGCATGAGTTGCAGCAGTGCATTGCTGCCAGTTAGTGTAATAAATGCCAGGCAGCTTTTTTTGTTTCATGTTTGCTCATTGATCATTTAAAAAACGTGAACAGTTTTAAACAAAATAAATGAATGCACTCACACCATAAAATTAAGTAATTTTGACTTTAAATGAAAAATGTATTAAATGAGCTCAAAATTAAATGCAATATATTTAGTTTAATTATATTAAAAATGTGGGAATATGAAGGCAAGTATAAGTCGAAGTTAAAATACCCTTCAAGGACGAATAAAATTTCCAAAAATATCTAAATTTGTGTATTTAACTTCTTAAGTTCATTAGTTTTGAATAACTAATCAAATGGTAATAAATATTAATCTCCTAAACTTCATAATCGATTGGAAACAAAAGTAGACAAAAGTTGTAGAGGAGGAAGTAAGCTTTGAGGAAACTAATCATGTAACCAGCCTGTTTGAATACAGAATAAGCTTTAAAGAGTCAAAGCTGACCACCTTGGGTTTGCAAAAGTAGACAATATTTACATGTGTTACAAACTGAAAGATATAATTAATATAACTCCAACTTTTTAACGATGAATATAAAAACATGATGTATAAGTCTAATGATTAGCTACGAAAAAGGGTATTTCAGCAAGATTTACAAAATAAATATCTAAAATGGCTTAAGGCCAACCAATCAACAACAAATTTCCCTATAACCAAAATAACACATCTTCCCTAAAAACCCTAACAATTTCGCTGAAACAACCAAAATTACCTACCGACAGTCTACAGCATAATTTCTCTTCCAAAAATTATAATGTGTTGAAACATGACATGTTTTGGCAAATGGGATACATTAATATACATTATTTTTTTTAATTTCAAAATTATTTTGCTGCTTTTCTGCACAACGAACACAACCAAAAAAAAACAAAAAAAAAACCTGTTGAAATTGTTGGTTGCTTTTCCAAAAAAAATTCCTGGACATTATTTAGCATTTTAAATAAGTAGTGTAGTCATTGGTTGCCCCTCAAATACATCACAGTAATGGCTGGTGCCAGTCTTTTAATTAAAAATAATTTGTATGTTCATAAAACAATTTACGCCATGTAAAATTTTACATAAACAATTTTACAACATTAAAATTGTATACATTTTGAAAATTATACAGGGAACTTTAAATAATTAGAGCAATTTTATTATAATTTTGTGGCTAAGACACAGTAAAAAAAAATATGTTGTGAAGAGGAAGGGTAATAAATTTTGGTTGATTAACTTTTTAAAGTTTAATGTTAAAAATAATAATTATGTTATGTTGGATGAATAAAACACATGCTAAAATATTATCATCTGGACATTATATTAAAATATACCTTAGTACACGATCCTTTAGAGCGAGGCAGTCACATAAAAGGTGTTGTACCGATTCCTCCTCTTCTTTATCCAGACAATCTCGAAAATATTTGTTACCTGTAAGGTAGTGTGAGAGATTCCTCGATATATAGGGCAGATATTTCTCCAGACTTTTCTGATAAGTAAGACTCATGGTGCCAGTAGTAGCAAAATTCCTTTTATTGAGTGACATTTTCAGATTTGTGTTGTTATGTAGCACCAGACAATATTATCATATGTAGGTTACAATAGGTCTTATAACCGCAGTGTACATTTGGTATGCAATATAAAGTTTGAGACCTTATCTCCCGCCAAAGATTTTCTTAGAAGTATTAAACCAAATAATGCCCTTCGTATTTGATTATCATCAATACGCTTTCACGAGAGCTTAGAGTCTAGAATTACGTCAAGGCCTTTGGAATCCTTCGATAATACCAAAATGATGCCATTTTGAGATTTTAAATGGCATAAATTCTGAGATTTTATATCTTCTGATAAAAAGTATCAATTCGGTCTTTATAGGGTTGACCCCCAGAACTGCTGATTCTATGTGATCACTTAATAATGAATCATTGTTGTCAATATCTGCTTCAATATTGGTACAACATTCCTTATTCTACACATACTAGAATTAGCAATAGTTTGTTAATATTTGGTCTACTGCTAAATCACCCAGGGCCTAGAACTTCCAGGATATATTCACATTATTTGTATCCATTCTATTGAACCTGAAAAGGATTATAGTTACTTACGTCAAGGTTCCACGAAAGTGTAGATATAACACCTCCGTTCTACACACATTAGAATTAATGGCCATGCTCTTCAGTATTTTTTTATATTCATTACTTTTTGGTCTAATCCTAAATCACCTAGGGCATTAAATATTGAGGATATATTCACACTGAGGAAAGCACTTCATATATACTGAAAATATGTCATAACATATTCTGTTTTGACAGTTTTCTTGATAGTAGCGACAAAGTCATCTGATTCTGTTTCCACTGATCATCAAACGATGACAGACTTTTTGTTTTATAGTTCGGTATTGGGGTTTAGCTTTCCCGCTTTGGAAATATGTACGCGGATTCAAAACTACCCCTAAATATTCCAATAGGCCGTGGTATGATAATGTTGGGAATATACACTATGAATGTGAGGATTTCAAGGGCTTAAAAGATGCTAGTATACACGCAATTTTATCTTAGTTGACAATGGAACATACTGACTTTATACATATATGTATATTTAAGATGCCGCTATTTCCTCTGAAATGTAGTCCTAATTAAACGGTGAAAGAAAAAGAGATAAGGGTAAGTTAAAGTAGATTTTGCAAGATTTATGGTATAAGTTGAAGGTTACAATGAAGATAGATAATAGAGAGTGAATGACGGTTTCAAGACTACCCTTTGGAGCGATCTTCCTAATGTAGGCATTTATGCATCCCAATTCCCTGTCAGATAATTCACAGAGGCTACTAATGGTGCGTTTCCTTAGGAACCTCCTAGTGCCGGAAAAATACTTAATAAGTGAAAAATTTTCATCTTATTCATTTTGACAACTCCGGCAGAAGTCATAAAGTTGCCCAAGTCTACCAGCAGTGATCACCACGTTCAAAGTAGTCATATTTTATCTGTTGTTTGCAAATGGACAACGGAATTCCAGAATATAACCTCGTCCACGTTCACATATGAGTACAACTGTTGAAAGTTCCATCATCCCATTCGGGGCTGTCCGGCATTCCTGGACTAAATTCGATGTCGTATAAAAAGCTGTCAAGGATTTGATCGCATATTGGCTGTCAGTATATGTAAGAATATCCCTACCAGATATTTTGTTATATCTAAGTCAGGTAGCAGAAATAGAAGTTCCTTCAGATGAAAGGTCTTGGAGTGCAGTAATCTATGAAGTCGGTAAGATTTTGTATGCTTCCAATAATGCTAGCATGTCCATTAGAGTGGCCAATATTAAACACTAAAAATTTCAAAATTAGTTAACATATCTGGGCTCCTTCTATTTTCAAAAGTCACGAGTCTCCTCCTATCTTCCGTCTTACACTCCATCTTCTTGATAATTGCCACATTTGCCTTATTTGATACTTTCTCTGAGAATAAACTTAAGCCAACTAACTCATCCAAGAGGTAGCAAAGATGTGATTTTATGTAATTTTTAACCACTTCACTAACTTGAGAAAGGTCTGCCCAAGCTGCATCTGTAGCCATAGGAGCTTTAAACCAATATTTCACATACACAGGAACTCCAAATTTCACAAAGCGTTTTAACTGAGATTTTTCCTTTTGTATGGTTTTGAAACCGCCTTCCTCACGAAACAAGTGGATTTTGATAGCGCATATCAATTTCGCCATCCAACGAGCATAGTGTACTGCACCTGGAGCTCTCCAATTAATTTTATCTGGAGTATGACCAAGAGCTATTAGAGACAGCTCTATTAGTTCCATGTAATCGCCTCTTGCTTTCTAAGGTAACCAATAAAGCATTTACTGCGGCTAGTTTTAAATTTTCACTGCCAGAACATAGTAAGTGCATCAATGTGAGCAATATTAAACACCATATCCAGCTGCTGTTGAAATAGTGAAGCCATTCAGAATGAAATTTTTCAAGCTTATCAATACAATGTTTAACAAGTCTAATCGGAATAACGGCCTGTTTCCACACTAAAATTAGTTCTTCTACGGAGCTGTGACTTGCATTTCAAATAGATTTTTTTCATATATGAAAAAATGGAATCTAAGAAGAACTTGCCTTAGAGTTGGTAATTGATTAAATCTAGATATTGGTTCTATATCTTCAAAATCTATCAAGAATATAGTGTCCGCAGCATCTGGAAAAAAGTAAAACCCAGAAATTGTTATTTAGTAAAAAATATCAAAATTTTTAAAAATTTGGAGACGTTGAGCACTGCCTTCTGATTTACTTAGGATATCGAAATTTTGGCACATTACTATTACAACAGAGGTAAACAAAATTAGTTGACCCTAACGTCCATATGACACAAAGTTTTATGCGCCTGTCGCGTTAAGCCTAAAGGCCGCGTTCAATTCCAGCCTTCTGGCCATTAGATTAACCGGTTCATTAGAGCGATAACCGACTTAGTCGGGGTCATCCGCAATGTTTCTGTTATCAGGATTGCAATTCTTTTTAATACCCCTTCAAAGACAATGCAGTATGTGACCTTGGGACCCCATCAGAATTATATCAACTAGCCAATTTACGTTTCTGGATATAATAACTATGGCCTTTTTGCAGACATACATAGCCATCATATCCTTTGATATTCTTGCCAAAGTGTTTAGTTTTCAGGACAGTTTTCTGTTCAGAATTAAGCCTAAGTATTTTGCACTATCCCAGAGCGTCAGCTCAACACCGTTCAATCGGGGTAAGGGAATGATAAGAATCTTGTATTTCTTTCAAGAATGTAAGTTCAGTCTTACTTGGATTTACTTAGTTCACTGTTAATGCTTCATCGAAATAGTATTTTGAGTGCAGTCAACAATTGTTGTGATGGAATCCTGAAACTGCATACGCTACGTCAACCCCATAGGCAACAGTTCCAGTATTACAATACTACAGTGATTTGGATGATACCTTAATCTCTGCAGATTCTTTCCCATGATTATATTAAAGCTCTTCTGATCTATTTTTTGAAAGAGTTGAAACTACAACGACAGACCTATATTCTCTACTAGGTCCTTGCCGGTCCTTAAAATGAATCCATTGGAACCCGAAATGGAAAAGTCATTGAAATCCATTGCAGGATTTGACATGGCGGACTACTGATACCTAGTCAGTTATCCTAGGATTTCTAAAGTGCCTTCTCTAGCGGTAGCTGTATCGTAGAAGTTCAGAAGAAATAATCCTCATATATATACAAATTAGCTCCACTTTGGAAAATCAATTATATAAGCATAATAATCGTTATCAATCCGCATCAATAATCTCATACATTAAAAATCGCAGTACAGAATTTTATGCAGATCGGCCCATAATTGCACATAGCTCATATTCATAAATAAATATTATAAATATACATATCGGAAGAAAATTTAACAAATTATATTTTGTGACAATCACCCAATTCTGCAGTTAAGCAAGTAGTCAATGTATCCCTTATAGACAATAATTGTCACTAATGTAAGATCACTTGATTGACTTCAATTTTTATATTTTGGACTATTTGACACTTATGTGCTCTTTGTAGTCCATAGATAAGTCAATTGGTTAATTAATACATCCCATGTAATCTTGTAAAGACCTTCACCAAATCGGCTGTGTTCTAGCAGCGTTTGAATAGGAAAACCAGTTAACCTTTACAGTGGCGCTTCCCCAGATGTTAGTTACTACAAATTTTGTGTCAGAAGTAGTGTTTATAAAAACCAGACTTTTTAAAAAAACAGTTTGTCAGTTAACCGAAAATTGGCCTTTTTTAAAAAACCGGTTTTTGGGTTAACCGCCATCGAAAAAACCGGTTAAAACTGTTAGCCGTCATATATGTGTAGAAAACATAAAATGTTCAATAAAGTATACACAGCTATAAAATTTGTAGTTTTTAGTAGTCATGAATGGTTAATATTAAATAACTATAAATATACAAAAATGCTAAGTCCATTTTATTTTGTAAAAATTTCAAAAGTATTATCTCAGTCAAATGGAATTGAGTATAAATATGCTACTAAATATATAATACTTGTTTTAATTATTTATTGGTTTATTCATTAAATTTCAACCGAAAAATGTAAATTAATTTTTTTATTAAATATTTCATAATTTTGAAATTTATTATATCACCTCGACATTCTGATATTAAACAGAAAATGTTACAAGAAAATGTTACAAAAAGGGACTTATAAGATGCAAACGCACTTCTTCTTAGCTGTGATTATTTGTCATTATAAATCATACCAAATATTTATAATAAAACTCCATTATCAGATCTCAAAAATATTTCAAATCATTTTGAACGTTTTTTGTCTCTCCTATAATATTTCTGAAAAGCTAACGAAATGATTAATAACGAAATAATTAATTGTAAGTACAAATCACACTAATGAAGTCAAATTTATTGAAAAAAGGTATGTGTATCGAATTCAACTTTACATTTATGCGGAATTTAATTTTAATTTTTAATAGTTTCATTATATGCAAAAAAGTTTTTGAGTAACCCCATCGTCCTCTACTATTTAGAATCATTGTAATTCTTAAAAATATTAATCTAAAGTGGTTTGTGTTGTAAATCAGCAGGTTAGGTTTCAAATCAGACCAATAATGTGTACCAATAAAAATGCGCAAAAACATGAGATTTATTAATTTTAGTCCCAAATTTTAAAAACCGGTTAAACGAGTGATAAAAACCGTTTAACCGAAAATCAACATTTTAAATTAATCGGTACGCAAAAAACCGAGATTTCTAAGGAAAACCGGTTTTTCGGTTAACCGGTTTATAAACACTAGTCAGAAGTGATGGATTTGCATATAATGATTAATTCGATTAACTACATTGGTGATATTAACAATTGGTTGTGGTTTAAAATTTCCATCCCGATCTGAGTCACTATCGAAGAATATTATACATATAAAGAACATAATTTAATGTTTGTATATTAAATACATCTTAAAAACATTTAAGCGGGAAACATCATCATCAACCATCTAAAGATAATTATTAAAATTGAAAGGTATTAAAGTTATTTTACAACATCTACTACAAAAAATTATAATGTTCACAACAACATTTGCAAACACTGTAATTTACTTAAAGTCATCAGTCTTTTTATAAGTTGCATACAACAGTCTGCTTTATTTTTTTTATTATTTTTTTGTTGTGTTTATTATTTTTTAAAAGTAACAAACCTTATAATTTATGGACACGCCCATGTAAGTTGTAAAACACAAACTGTAAATGGTCTGGCAAAAAGAATATAAAAATCACACAATATATGCAACAAACAAGATGCACTAAAAAAAATCGGAACAAGTTAAAGGGCGCAATAACATCAACATAACAGCAGCAGCAGCAGGGGCATTAAAAATCATCAGTAGAGCAACATCCAGAAAAATGTTGAAAGATGATTATGATGATAAAAATCAGCATTAAACACTTGTTGTAAAAGTAACATATAAATATAAAATCAAGCAAAATGTTGAGATTTCAGCGTTTTGAGCATAGGGAAGGCAATACAGTATTTTATATAATGCAGCATATGGGTTAAACAAACTGTATGACTGAAGTAAAGATCATATGATCATCCTACTGCTTTGGATTACAGTTCCGTAATTTATTTACTTTAAAAGTCTTTAACAAAAAATCTGAACTGTCTGATTTCAAAGAGGGTCTTTTGATAATGTTGATTCTTTTAAGAAGTCGTATTCTTTTAAGCCATGTTTGGGTTACTTGTTTTACTATCGAGATAAATTATATTTCTTCACAAAAGTACTTGGATAGTGATCAGTATTATTATTTCCCCTAGACATCATTTTATTCCAACAAACAATTAAAAAAGTTAAATATTTTAAAAGTTTTCAAGATTAATTACCCATACCTTTTCCAATTTAAATCATCACTGCAAAATCGACCCTGTTCGTACAAAAAATGGTAAAAAAACATGTTCATCGTACTCTAAAATATTTATAATTTTATATAGCCTGTGTTGATGACGACGATGTGTATGATTATGATGATCGGTTACGATATGATCATATAAAAACAATTTACGTCTTTTATGAAAATCGAGTCACGCACATTTAATGTCATGTTTTTCCACAGCTACAACACACCACAACCAACAATCAAGCAAGCCACAACTTGCAGTCATACAAGTAAATTGAACGAAAAACGTGGAAAAAAAAATTTAATTCCAAGTTTATGATGTTGAAATAACATACATAATCGTCGTATTTTATAGAGTGGCTATAATTTAAAATAACCACTATTCTATAAAACAACATAAAACATACTGTTAATACTGCTCCTTTAGTATGACTATAAACAGTGTGTCATCTCTTTAGACTTGTAAAGGGGTTTAGGGTGAACCAAAGTAAAGCTTTATTGATTTTAAATTCCGAACTACTGGGTATGAGATCGAGCGATTTCCAAGAAAGCTACGAAACTGTAATCAATGGTAATTGATCGGCACGTTATCGTTCGGCGGCGTGACACATGGATTGCATTCCGTGATCAAGTCAATCTATATATATATATATATATACACCAAGTAAATGAGCAAAAAGATTTTTCTTTTAAAATATCAATAATTTATATTCGTGAGTGATTTTCGAAATGGGCCTTATATGAGAGCTATGACCAATTATGGACCGATCACCATGAAATTAGGTCGTGTGATTTATGTCTGTATGAAAGTTAATTATGTTGCATTTGGTGTATATACCGACATTTTTTAGAGATTTATGCACATTAAAGGGATTTTCGGAAGCGGGTCAATATAGAAGCTATGACTAATTGCGGACCGATCGTAACAAAATTTGGTGACATGAATTTTGTATATATAAAACTTATTTAGATCGAAATTTGTGTAGATACATATATAAATTAAACATTTATGACCGATAAAGTCCAATTTCGAGAGGGCATTTGTATGGGGGCTAGGTGAAATAATGGACCGATTTCAGCCAGGCATAGTCCTTGGGCCGAAAAACTTATATGTACCAAATTTTATCGAAATATCTTCAAAATTGCGACCTGTACTCTGCGCACAAAGTTTACATAGACAGCCAGCCAACCAGCCAGCCAACCAGCCAGCCAACCAGCCAGCCAACCAGCCAGCCAGCCATACGGACGGACATCGTTTAATCGACTCAGAAAGTGATTCTAAGTCGATCGGTATACTTAAGGGTGGTAGACCAATATTTTTGGGCGTTACAAACATCTGCACAAACGCATTATACCTTCCCCACTATGGTGGTGTAGGGCATAAATAGGTCAAAAATCGAGGTTGTCCTTCTATCTCAGCCATTTGAGGTACGATTGTGTCGATTTTAAATAGCAACCGAACCGAACGAATTCCAGAAATATTGATTTATGAATCATGTACGTAAGTCATTTGGGGGCTACGGAAAAATTATTTCAACATACAGACGGACATGGATATATCGCCTTCGCTATGTATAAATATATATATACTTTATGGGTTTGTAAATAAAAAATGAAGAAATTACATACGGAATGATAAGGGTATATATAAGTACCCTTGCCTCCCATGGTGAAGGGTATAAAAATGGGGTAATTTCAATAACGTAAGTTATTCCCACTTAGTTTTTGAACACTATCGTGTAGACAACAATTGGTCAATTCAAAAGGTCTATGATATTGTCATAATGTCCTAATATTTCACGACTCGGCGGCTCGGCTTCACCGAAATGTTTTTTTGGCGTCGAATATGTAAGACCACAAAGGTTGTTGTCAAACTCAACAACAGCTTGCAAAATCATAGGAAGCTACTCAAGCAGCAATTTCAAAAGGTTTGAGAGCAGCAGAATTCATCCAAAAGCAGGGAAATTGGGTACCTTACGAATTGAAGCTGAGAGACATTGAAAGACGATTTTGCATATCCGAAATGATGCTTGAACGCTATAAAAGAAAATCATTTTTGCACCGAAGCATTACTTGCGATGCAAAATGGATTCATTACAATAACCAGAAGCGCAAAAGACCTTAAGTGAAGCTCGGGTAACCAGCCCAATCGACCCCAAAGCCAAATACCCATGACGTTAAGGTAACGCTCACTATTTGGCGGGATCAAAAGGGTCCTACCTATTATGAGGTGCTAAAATATGACCAACCTATCACAGGGAACCTGTACCGAACGCCACTGATTCGTTTGAAGCCAGCATTGGCTGAAAAACGCCAAACGAATTAAGTGGTTGATAAGTTTTGCCTCACCCTCTTTATAGTCCAGACCATGGTTCTTCCGAATATTACTTGTATCGATCGATATAGATCACACTCTCTGTGATACGCTTCACTTTGCAACAGAATATCCCAAATTGGCTTGGTTAGTTCTTGTCCTCAAAAGCTGAGCAATTCTTTTGGCTCGGAATTCATATGTCGCCAGAGAGATGGGTAAAGGTCATAGCTAACAATGACTTAGGATAAATTATATTATACAAATATTTCAAAATAAAATCGAAATATTTGAAAATATCCCGCATTTTTAAGTCATAAACCCATTAATTAACTATAATCGAATTTCGACTTCGCCTGTAAAATACCGTATCAAACATTTATACACTACTCCACCGTAGTAGAGTGGGGCAGAATCAAAATTTTTCGGAAATAAATCTGGTATTTCTAAATTGCTGGTTCGATCGAGATAAAATTTGACACTAGCGAGTTTAAGTTATTAAAATGAGCCCTGCAAATGCTCCATGGACGGAGCTATGGGCCTCAAAAATTTTACATGTAGAAGGTACCCTAACATTTTTAAACACGTACCTTTTTATTTGTTTCCCATCAGATTTCCATATTTTTGAAGGACGGAGTTTTAAAGTGGCAATTTTTTTAATCTAATTGACTTGAAATTATCGTAAGACCAAAAATTAACTTATATAAACAAATTAGTTCGAAATAAATGTGGATAAAATTGTTCCTAATATTTGCAATCCTATTAAAAGCTTGATACAAATTTAAGTTTTGGAAACTTAATAAATATGTAATACAGTCTTTATTTCTTAACAAAACTCAATGAAATTTTCAAAGTTTTTTAAATTAGTCATTCCAAATAACAAGGTGTAAAAAAATATATCAAAAGGTAACAGGGAATCCCGGCTTTCTCAAAAATGTTATTTTTTACAAGTTTGCCAATAGGGTCCACATTTCCTTTGGGGCTGGAAAAATACTTTGGCGATAAATAGGGAAAATATCAAGATTTTCACAACTGCTTTCGGTTTTTGGACCCCAGTTTTGGGATTTTAGAACATGTGGATCAAAGTTGAAATTTTGATAACAAATATGTCAAATTCCGAAAGGCGTTATTTATACCAATATGTTCTCCGTAAAGATACCTTTGTATATTATTGGTAATGTATTTGTCTAACTAACAAAAGAAATTCCAGTTCATTCCAAAAATACGCACTATATTTTCGAAAAAGCGGACCAAGATATGGCAAAATTTTTAAATGCCTTTAAATCGGAAATTATAAGAGCTAAATAGCACACGCGAGCGTATTTTTTCAAGACCTACGCTTGACAATGCTCGCTGCTCATTTACAAATGCCAGATATGTTTCCAAAATATTTTCACCCATAGCGCCGCCCCTGGATTATTAGTAGGGTCCATTTTAATAACTTAAACTTGAGTACTCATTTTCAAATTTTATCCCGATCAGACCAGCCATTTAAAAATGCCAGATTTATTTCCAAAAAAAATTGGATTCTGCCCCACTGTGCATAGTGGGGATGGTACGAGTATTAAGCGTTCTACAGCCAGCCGTCCGTCCAGCTCCGTCCATGAAAACTTGTGTGCAAATTACAGGTCATAATTTCGAAAATATTTTTTCACATGTATTATTTTCGGCCCAAGCACGAGGCCTGTTGAATCTGGTAAAAAATGGTGCTTTATTTCACCTTGTCCCAATACAAATGCCCTGCCGAAATAAGACTTTATCAACCACAAATGCTTGATTTATATACAAGCACCCATATAAGGCCCACTTCCGAAAATCATATGAAAAATAGGTTTCATATAGAAATAACTTACGCGACCTAATTTTATGATGATTGATACATAATTGGTCATTAAGAGAAATGGGTTTTTCGGGTATCGTATCTGTCTTGACCGTTTTATATTTTATTAATTAAAAGATTCATAATGGCCACAGGCATTATTTAAAACTAGTGGTTATGAGCCTGATGAATTTGTGGATGGATTAAATCAGTATGGCCCACCCTAATGCTTTATTACTCATGAATGCAGGAGTTGTTGCATTGTCATGTTGTACACCAGTACATTTTTCTTTTCATCTACTGCTCTGTTTTAGTTGTTGTTACTAAATATATAGTTTTTTTTTTCTGTGTTTCCTTCTCTCTCTCTGCGTTAATATCTTAGCATGCATCCGTTTTAGTTGTGGTCGTTCGTAGTTGTTGTTCGTTCATCTATAATTATGTGTATATTTAACCATTATTTAGTTGCCATAATTTAGTCGCCATTCAATGCCTTTTGTCTTAGACATGTCGAATAAAATATGTTTCTAGAATGCAGAAATGCCGCTTTTTTTCTCTTTGCTTAATCGTGAAGTGGCAAAATGCCATTTACAATTACACATACTTTGTTTTATGTTTTGTGGTTAATTATGTTTATGTTTATTGAAAGCTTGTAATTAAGACTAAATGCGGGTTAAATGCAATCAACTGAAATTAAAGTGAAAACTTATTATTTATTTGTGTTATATTGTAGTTTAAAAAGCGTGGAACTGGATGATCTACCGGATGTTTCGTATTAAGTGGGAATGAGCATGAAAACTGGATAAATGTTTAATGTCTTCTTTTCAATGTGTTTTACTGTGATTATAACATTTAAAAATGTTAAAAAATAAACACATATTTATCGCTAAAATAACGAGACATAAAACATATACCAATTCATGTTAAAATAAAACCCAACAGTTGGAAATAGAGCGAATTTTCCTAGAGAAAAGATAAATTACCACACTAAAATTCCACTCCTGAGTAACTCTCAAATTTTCAATACGGTTTATTGCTATGACCTCTGCTACTAACAAATAACTTAATTTTGATTACCTTTACCTACATATTTAAAAAATAATAAAATCTATTTTCATCAAAACTTAAACAAACATATGTATTGATCGTTTGATTATACACTATTGTGTTCTGTTCTTTATTTTCAAGTAATATTCCCACAATAAGAAGTGACTATGTTGAGACTAAGAGAAATGTAAAGGGTTCGTAGAGAATACAAAAAAAAACACAAGTTTATTTTTGTTTTCTTTAATTAATCTTTATTAGCTTTTGATACTTGATTAAGACTAAATCAATAATACAAAATTAGTTTATTTATAACTTATGGTTTTCTAAAAATAAATGCTTAATTGCAAATAAAAATAAAGAGTTACATTGATATTCCGCTAGTCATCAAAAACAAAATTAGTAAGAAGTTTGTTTTAGGTTGATGACTTTAAATGTGTAAACAAAACTGTTTTAAACTGTGCAATATGCAATTTTTAATTATTAAGAATTTTGGTTAATTTTAATAGGTGAACAAACTGTTTTGGATAAGTTGCGAAATATCAATATAAAAGAAAAAAGTAATCATAATAGAAACAATATGTTATGGTATTGGTTTATATTATGATTTTATTGGGTCGTTTCATAACTCCCCCATCGTTAGATTGAGGCTCCGACGAAATATTATAAATATGAATTTTTCTTTTATATATTAATAATGTTAGTATAAGAATAATGATAAATATAATTACATTTATTCCATTACTTGTCATATTGAATATTTTATAATTTTTATGTTTGAAATCTATGTCTTTAAAGTTGTTCTCATAACTTAATTGTTTCATATAAAGATCTTCTAATTTTAAATCTATAAATGTTTTATTTTCTTTAATATCAGTGATTAGGTGAGATAAAATTACATCTTCTTTGATATTTAACTTGTCGTTATAATATGTTTTATTTCTTATTGTTATTTTACAATTTTCAAATTTTAAGATAAATGTGCCGGAAAATTTTCCATAGTTTTCATGAAGGCAATTTTCAGTTAGGTTTTCGTAAAAGTTCTTAAATAAAAGAAAACCTTGCTTTATTTCTTTAATTTCTAAGAAATCGAATTTTTTTAATGTACATTTAGCTTCATTATTATGGACAATATTTTCGATGCAAGTTTCTTCAAATGGTTTAAGGTTCTTAGCTAAATTGTCAGTTATGTTGATATGGAAAATATTTCGTTTCTCATCAATTAATATTTGATTTTCTTCTAAGTATAGTGATTTATTTTCTTTGTTAGGAATTGGTTCAAAAGTAATTTTGGAAAAAGTGTTGGAGGAATATTTTGGTATAGAAAGGATGATTGGAATAGTGTCTTCAAGATATGTTACATCAATTTTGATATTAGTGTAAGTCTCAAAGTCATCAATGAGTTGTAATTCCCGTTGGTCTAATATGTCCGATGGAATGATACCTAATTTGCTCGTGAATATCACTTGACCAATATCGTCTACGTGATTCCTCAAGAGGGTTATATCGTTATCGATTTGGTATATGTGTTTTAGAAAGGTTACTTCATCTTCTAGTGTTGATATTTTATTCTGGATTTCGTTTCGAAATTTATGTATATACCTTGTGACAATGGTTTGTTGCCTGTTAATATGCATTGTAATGTTTTCTATTTGGGAAGAGAGTATTTCGCTTATTTGGATAAATGAGTTTATTTCTATTGAGTTATTTCGCATGCCTTTTGTTAGAACATCAAGAGTATTCTTGATTTCTTTTTCATCGTCACTGTCCAAATTCCCGGTTATATATTTTATTCCTTTTCCAAGTCCATTTATAAGACCTCGTTTATTTCTAAAATGGGGAGATAAATTATTCACTTTGACTTTAAGTAAAACAAAATCATTTTTTATTGTATCCAATAGTGGTTTTGTATCTGAAATGGATCCATCTAATAGATGTATATTCTTCTCTATTATTTCAATAGAGTTATGGTAGTTGGTTAGATTGATAAAATGGACTATCTTGTGGTAGTGATCAATGATCCTTATGTCTTTCTCATCTTTTATCGGGATGTATCCGTTGTTGTTCGTTAGGTCTTGAATATACAGCTTTTGTGAGTTCAGAAGGTGCATAATTGAAATTAGCAGTATTATTCGTAGTAGTTTCATCTGAAAATAAATAGTTATAGAATTTATGTAATTTCTAATGTATCTTGGTTTTCGGAATTTTGAAATTGTTTTCTTCTTTTAATATGGGACTTGTAGTATTTATGTCCTGTGTTTGTTATTACATGATCGTTATCCAACTCAGAAACTACTATTTTACGAAATTTAGAGTGGTTTTTACCTCCTCTCTCGTCTTTTAAATATACAGGTCCTGTTTGAATATCTACATTTTCTCGGGTTTTATTCAGTTTATTAATAGTATTCTCTTTGACTTTCATAATAGATTCTCTGATTGATTGGTAGTCATCCTGACTGATAATTCCGTTCCTGAAATCAATTGGTTTTCTTTTGGTTGTGGAATGAATAGTATTATTATAAAACATAATGATTTTATATATTTTTTCTTCAACTGATTCTACTTCTCTGTTAGGGTCGTGCTTTAGGATTCTTATATGTTCATTAATTGTATTATGTAAACGTTCTACGTCTGAATTCGAAGTGTGGTTATTGTTTGAAGTGTAGTGAATTTCGATATTTTGTTCCCTAAGGAATTCCAAAAGAGGAAGTGCTTTGAAACCTAGTTCGTTATCTATAATTATTTTTTTTATGTTTCCAACTGACGATAAATATTGTATTAAAGCGATTTTAAATTCGATCCAGGATCTATTTTTTATTTTTATCGCTTGGGCATATTTGGAGAATTTGTCAATAAATGTTAGGAAAAGCGTTTTTTCTAGACTATAAAATATGTCTGCATGAATTACTTCTCCTGGTTTATCCGGTGTTTCCGTAATTTTGAATTCTTGTTTAATAGGATGTCTATCGTATTTTTCCTTATTACATATTTCACAATTGTTTATAAATTGAGTTATTCGTAACCTTAATTGTGGATGATAGATTTCGGTTCTTAATTCTGAATAATTTTCGTTAATACCTCTATGGTTATTTTTTTTATGTTCTTTTTCTATTCTTTCGGTAAGTATATTTTCGTCTACAATATCTTCTAATGCTTTCTTACACATTAAGACCTTGAAACCGTTGTTGGCTTCAAAATACTTGTTTATTACTTCTTTGAATTTTTCGGAAATAGTTTTATCATAAATTAGGACTGCGTTAGTTTTATTTGAATTAAAGTGATTTTTTAAAATTGTTATAAGGGTTGGTTCGTCAAAAACTTTAGCTGATATTGTTTTCCTCTCGTTTTTAAAGATTTTCTCATTCTTTATTTTCAGTGAACCAGAGGTTGTTTTAACGATAATAATTTGTTGTCTATAGAAATTTAAAGGGTTGGTTGTTTCTATAATTAAACTATTATTTGTCGGTGTTGGAGTGTTATTTTCTTCGTTTAAATTTACCTCGATTCTAGATAATGCATCGGCGTTTCCATTTAAGATTCCCTTTTTATATTTAATTTCATAATCGTATTCTTGTAATCGTAGTCTCCATCTTATAAGTTTTGAATTTGGTTCCTTTATGGAAAATAACCATGTTAAGGGTCTGTGGTCAGTTTCAATTAAGAATCGTCTGCCAAACAGATATGGTCTTAATTGTTGAGTCGCCCATACTATCGCTAATAGTTCTTTTTCGATAGTACTATAGTTTTGTTCGTGATCGTTTAATGTTCGACTTGCATAGCAAACTGGATGTCCATCTTGGGATAACACTGCTCCTATTGCAAAATTACTTGCATCTGTTTGTAGAGTGAATTTTTTATTAAAATCGGGGTATATTAGTACAGGAGAATTAACTAATAATATTTTCAATGTTTCGAAACTTTCTTTGTATTCCGGGTCGTTCATATCGATACTAGCATCTTTCTTCAAGTATTTTGTCATTGGTCTAGCAATTT
The DNA here is from genome assembly GCF_958450345.1 of Calliphora vicina. Taxonomy (NCBI): domain Eukaryota; kingdom Metazoa; phylum Arthropoda; class Insecta; order Diptera; family Calliphoridae; genus Calliphora; species Calliphora vicina. Next base: position 111,712,216 of record NC_088781.1, on the reverse strand, counting down.
TCGAATAATCTTTTATAAATTTCCTATAATACCCAGCTAAACCGAGAAATTGTTTTATTTCTTTTGGTGTAGTCGGTAATGGAAATTTTTGAACGCATGTTATTTTATCTGGGTTCGGCATGATGCCTTCTTCGGTTACAATATGTCCAAGGAAATTGGTTTCCCTTTTCAAAAACTCGCTTTTATCGAGTTGTATTTTTAGATTTACATCTTTTAATCTTTGAAATACTTTAGTTAAGGACTCTAAATGTTCTTGGAGTGAAGTTGAAAATATAATTATATCATCCAAGTATACCAAGCAAATCTTATTAATTAGGTCTCCTAGAACATTGTTCATTAACCGTTGAAAAGTTGCCGTCTTTTTCAAAATAATATTCCACGCCACTTGTGTTATATTTTATTGGGACTCGTTTTTCCCCGATTTCGAGTATATTATCTTTTAGATTTATTATAGCCTTTAGTTGTACCAGAATATTGTTTCCAATTAACCCATCATAATAAGTGTGAAAGTTACATACCAAAAATTCTATTGTATTGTTGATGTCACCAAGTTCCTCGAAAAGTGGAATAGATACTTTTTCACTGATTTGAATAGTATGTTGAAGTGTTTTGAGGTTCATAACATCAGTATTTTTTCTCCATATAGGATGGCAAATACCTGGGTTAATTATGGAGTGCGTTGCTCCTGTGTCTATAATAAATTTTAAAATTCCCAATTTTGTTTTTATTACTATATATGGTAATTTTCCGTAGAGGCTGTCTGCTGAAAATTTTCCACATTATTGACGTCCATTGGTTCCACGTCAGATGGTTGTGGTTGGCCCACTTGATTGCTGTTGTTATAGTTCTGACTATTCTGCCATCTTTGGTCTTGTACATTATTTTTGTAAGTATATCTAGAATTTTCTCGACTATTATCGTTCTGTCGGTAATTACCATGTCCTTTATCTGCTTGATATTTCTTTTTGTAATTATCTTTACCAGAATTTGATTGTGACGAATTTGCATCATTTTGATTTCCCTTGGTTTGTTTAGTCTTTCCTGAATATATGTGGCCGTCTTTACCCATCTGGTCATATCCATTATCGTACAAGATGTCCATAGCGGCTTCCAACGATGTTGGATTTCTGCATGCTAATATTGTTTTCATAGGTTCAGGGATTTTATTTTTGAAGATATGTAGAGCTGATCTTTGATTGTTCATTGAAACCTGATTTGCGGCTTCTCCTTCGCCTAGTACCATCACGCTTTTATTGTTTAAACGCCTTAATCTATATTTTATATCATTATAGAATTCGATTGTGTTGGTCTGAAAGGTGACAGCTCTTAAGTCGTCATATAATTCATCGCAATTTTTTCTTTCGCCAAAGTTGTTCTGAAGGGTTCTCTTAATATCTTCCCAAGATCGAGCTTGGGTATTTATCTCTATTATTTCCTTCGCCCTCCCAACGAGTCTACTTTTGATTATGTCTGAAAATAATAGTTGCGATAACTCGTCGTACGTGGCAAGTATTGGGTATATTCTGTCTATTAGTCTCGTAAAAGTCATTATGTCATTTCTACTCCCGTTGAATTGGGGTAGGCTGTTAAGGTATTTAATTGGGTCAAGGGTGATCTGTTGAGGGTTTGCCATTTTTTGATAGAAAAGGAATTAATGGAGTATGTAAAAACTTTTAGAAGAAGATCAAATTTAGTTCAAACCCGGATTGCCAAAGATAATAAAAAAAAATATTCCGATGGAAAATTTTTCGAAGAAAGCAAATTGATTTTCTTAAAATTATCAGCACAAGAAAATATAAATATAATAATAAAAATGATAATAACAGTTACAATTATAAGTATAAATTAATATAATTTAATACTAAACTTACGATGATAGATGGATTTTTTTCTGCCTTGATGTTGTCGATCTTTGATGATGTTGTTCCTTATTGTTGAAGTTGTTTTCTGTGGATTTCCATTCGGTTTTACTCGTACTGTTTTGTAAGATAGGTCACTTTTGATTTATGTTGAAACCACTTTATTATTATTTATTATTGGTTGAATTGTTTTCTGTGGATTTCCGTTCGGTTTTACTCGTACTTTTGATTTATGTTGAAACCACTTTATTATTATTTTTAAATAGGTATAGCTTTTTGTTTTATATATGTAAAACAGAGTTATTTTATTGTTCAATCTAAAACAATGTTAATTTATTGTTTTGATTTTTCTTAATCAAGTCTAATATTTTTTTTTTTATTTTTACTTAGTCAAAGGATGACTATTTTTAATTTTCGCTAAGTCAAAGGATATGACTTATATTTAATTTTCGCGTAGTCAAGGGATATGACTATTTTTAATTTTCGCTAAGTCAAAGGATATGACTTATATTTAATTTTCGCGTAGTCAAGGGATATGACTATTGTTTATTATTATAGGGAATTGGTATTAATATACCTATCCCATCCTCGTCGCCAGAAATGTAAAGGGTTCGTAGAGAATACAAAAAAAAACACAAGTTTATTTTTGTTTTCTTTAATTAATCTTTATTAGCTTTTGATACTTGATTAAGACTAAATCAATAATACAAAATTAGTTTATTTATAACTTATGGTTTTCTAAAAATAAATGCTTAATTGCAAATAAAAATAAAGAGTTACATTGATATTCCGCTAGTCATCAAAAACAAAATTAGTAAGAAGTTTGTTTTAGGTTGATGACTTTAAATGTGTAAACAAAACTGTTTTAAACTGTGCAATATGCAATTTTTAATTATTAAGAATTTTGGTTAATTTTAATAGGTGAACAAACTGTTTTGGATAAGTTGCGAAATATCAATATAAAAGAAAAAAGTAATCATAATAGAAACAATATGTTATGGTATTGGTTTATATTATGATTTTATTGGGTCGTTTCATAACTACTAAGCACTAATAGATTGAATATTTTGTAGGGAAGAATTCATCTGAGGCCCAAAAAAGTATATAAAGAGTTTTTCCAATAATTTCGGGTCAATGATGACAGTTTATAGCGGTAGTACTGTTTTTCGGTAATCTGTCATATCTTTCGTTTATTATTCAGCCGCTGCACAATGGTTGCACTTGCATGGAAGAGAGTGACAAAAATAGCAAGAATAAATATATAGTCTTAAAACTTACACAATATATTTATGGTGACATTAAAACGATATTCTGAGAAAATGGGCATGGTCGCATGCACCTACCGCCCATTTTTATACCCTGCCATAGTGGGGAGGATTAATTGGGTTTGTGCAGATGCTTGTAACGGGCAAAAATATTGTCCCAGCACCCACCTTAAAGTGGATTCGGTTGGGAAACTAATTAAATCTTTAAGTCAATTTAAGGTAGTTTAGCAAATTATGTTAAAAAATAACTTTTTTTAGATTTATATTTTTAAAAAGCCAAAACACAATTTACACACTTGATATTTCTTACAAATATTTCACATACCACTATAATTTCCATTTAAAATCATTTTATTTCGACACTTTTTTCATATATACTTTAGCAATTGAAGTTTTACTTTTTATTGGCGTTTCTTTTAACGAGCTACTTTTATCTATGCATGTTCACATTTCAATTGCTTTTATTTCAAAAGTACCGTTAGAAGTTATCAAAAAAAATTAAAATAGAAAAATTTGACAACATTATCGACTATTTATTTCGCTAGACCACCAATTTATTACCAACATATTTTTTATTTTTGTCGTATGGGGGCAACCACTGTGCGCTGATGCCAAATCCCAATGAAAACTTAAATAAATGAGCAGTATATGGAAGTGGTAATATGAAATCTTTTATTTATTTTATTTAATTTTCTAATAACAAATGGCCTTGAAACTCCGACAAAAGAGCATTATATAAAAATATTGATTTTAAAATTTAAAAAATATGCTCTTAAAAAAACAAAATTTTACATAATTTTTAACAAAAAAGTATACTTTTATTTAAAAAAATAAATACAATTCATTTCTAAAAACAAGTATAACAAAAAAAAAATAAATACAACATAAAAACAATAGGAACTTAAGTTATGAAAAGTCCTCGAGAGGTATTTTTTGATGATATTTTATATAAATATAAAGCCACGTCTTCAATTAAGGTTATTATTGCAATAAATTACAAAATTTTGACTTACATTTTCAAATAAAAATCATTGTCTATTGGATCTGAAAACATTTTTATACTGTTACGAAATTGTACTTGAATTCAAATATAACGATCTTAAGGGCTGATTTAAAAGTAGCATAATGCTTTCAAATAACAGTGATGTAATGGCAGACTGTAACATATCTGTGGGCATTGTTAAATAAAAGCTTTCAGTTGATTTGATCGTAAGTTGGCAATGCTGTATTCGAATATTCAGTTAAAGAACATTGTAGAAAGTACACCACAGATGGCGTATGATCTAGAATATTCGAACTTTGACAGTTAAAGAGCTTTCTAGATGGTAATGCAGTGTTATAAATAGTGGCAGAGGTTGCAGTCGTGAGGGAGTTTATCAGAGACGCTTTTTGAATAAACATCATCTAATTGCCTTAAAGTGTGTTGTGTTTTTCAAGTAAATTCGTGTACATTATAAATTGTGTCTGTAATTCTGAGAATTTATAAACGTGTATAAAAAAACATTGAGTGGCTACAACGAAAAGCTGTTAGCTGAAGTTAAAGATACTTTCAGAGTAAACAACGATAAACTTCTAACAGAACTTCAAGAATCTTCTAGAGCCACAGATAAGAAAATTCAGAAAGTGTCTGATGTTATTAACAACAGGTTGGATGGTATTGATAAAAAGGTGTCGGACTTGAATAACGTTCAATGTCAAGAAGTGGCAGTTGTAGAGGCTTTAAATGAGAAACAATGTTATAACTGTGGTAAAATTGGTCATATTCAGCGAAACTGATATGTTTCACCGCTAAGAAACAACCAGCAGTCGTATCAAGAAGCATTACAAGAACCACCTTTAAAAAGAGCTAGCACTGAGGGAGAGGATTTGGTATGGGCCCGTGAGAAAGTGGAGTATTGTATAGAAAATGGTTTGTTGGTGTTGGAACTAGTAGATGTGAAAAGTGACCGTGTAACAATGGAGGCCCTCGTTGAACAGTGCAACTACGGAATGGTTCTTGTTGGAGTGCTTGGTCTGTCCCGCAGAGAAAAGATCATCAGGCCGGGTTCCAAGATGGGTGAAGGTGCTTCAGCAGAAAAAGAAATGCATGAAATGAATACCAGATATAGCTCACAACGTAATAAGGGTTTGCCATCCAAATTAACGAATCACTGCAAAGGACCACATAGGGTGGTTAAGAAATTGGACGACATGGTTTATAGAATACGGAAATGTGGAAGACCGATATCGGGAATTAAAGTTAAACATCTGAAACTACTAGCCGCCTATAGGAGAAGTGAATCTATGCCTATTCGGGACGAACAGGCTTAAGCGGGGGGCAGTGTTACGAAATTGTACTTGAATTCAAATATAACGATTTTAAGGACTGATTTAAAAGTAGCATAATGCTTTCAAATAACAGTGCTGTAATGACAGACTGTAACATATCTGTGGGCATTGTTAAATAAAAGCTTTCAGTTGATTTGATCGTAAGTTGGCAATGATGTATTCGAATATTCAGTTAAAGAACATTGTAGAAAGTACACCACAGATGGCTTATGATCTAGAATATTCGAACTTTGACAGTTAAAGAGCTTTCTAGATGGTAATGCAGTGTTATAAATAGTGGCAGAGGTTGCAGTCGTGAGGGAGTTTATCAGAGACGCTTTTCAAATAAACATCATCTAATTTCCTTAAAGTGTGTTGTGTTTTTCAAGTAAATTCGTGTACATTATAAAGTGTGTCTGTAATTCTGAGAATTTATAAACGTGTATAAAAAAACATTGAGTGGCTATTTAATTCTGTTGTTGTTGTACATTTTAAAGAAATAAAGAGTTGTTACAATTTTCAAACTACTAAACGGCTTTTATTTGCAATCAAAAGTATCCGGTTTATTTAAAGGAAATAAACCAGCGTTTTGAAAAGGTTAAAACGTAACAATACATAGAAAATGTTCTTTCGACATCAATTGATGTTATACGAGCAAATTTAAAAGATAATATTTCTTTCAAACTTAGAACGATTAAGTTTGAATTAGAACTAAAATTTGATATTTAGATGGCGCTATTATTAAAATAGTACTAATTTAATTTTAAAAAGAAGCCATATATTTTTCAATTTTGAATTTTAAACAAAGGACCCAGCAAAAACTTTAATTTCTTAGTAAGCCAGCAAGTAATATTGCAGTTATACTACTTATTATTTGACTGAAACACTACTTATCTTTATTAGAGATTTTTAAAAAATTCATTAGTCAAGCTTACAAATGTACTTACAATCAGTTAAGAAATAAGTAGTAAATTCACAACAAGAATATGTAGCTAAAAAAAAACACAAAAAATACTGCCTTGTGTGGGAATCGAACAGTCACATTATTTGCTTGTGTTTGATTGTCAAGCTGCTAACTCACTGCTCCATGTACGAGTTATTGTATTGTGAGTTAACAATAGTTTTAACATCAACATATAAATGAATATGATATGAACAAAAAAATTAATGGCTTTGACAGGTGGCGAACCACTAACCTCCAGTTTTCCAGTCAAACACACTAGATAGCTGTGCTAAATGCAAAAGTTCATTACCAACCTGTATAAAAATAAGTACTTATTCTAGTAAAGAAAATAATGTGCTGGGTAACCACCACTCATTACAAAATAATGCATGAAATAACTAGTTGTCATTACAAAAATCCACAAAATTTTTGCTTCAGTTTTTGATAAAGTCATAATATGCTATTAAACAGTCAAATATGCTCTAAAACGCAAAAATATGACATAAATATGCTCCTAAAACAAATATATGTAAAAATATACATTTAGGGGTAAAATATGCAAAAATATGCACTAACAAATCGATGCCAAAATTCTTAAATAGTTCTGAAACGTGTAAATATCTTATCCATGTGCCCATTAGACTCAACAGAAAATCATGCATTTGCATATTTTGGTTTCCCTGCTAATAACTGATGGTAGCTACTACTTCTAAGCTAGGATAAGCTTACTAGTATTATTCGACGAAATAAATGCCCGGAAACTGTATTAAAATAATGCAACGAAATTACACTTCTGCATCATTATGCAAATTATCAGAATATATTACAAATAGTGGCTCCAACTTTCAGAACTAGGTAAGTCTATGAGAGGTTATGTTCGAGACAACATTTAATTGTGCTACAAGTGTATACATTAAACTCTACTATAAGTGTCTGAAATTTTAAGATTATATATTCTAAAATTTTAATCTTTAAGGGGTTTTTATGAGGTAAATCCGTAATTTCGATAAAAAAGAATCGAGTTGATTAAAACTCAATTACACAATTAAATCAAAACGTTAAAACTTAAAAATAACTATTAAAATCTTGGTCGGTTAAATAGGAATTATGGTCATGACTAGTATTAGTTTTAGCAGTTTTAGCTTGGCCAGAATATTACATATTCACTTCATTCGAAGCTTATTATAGATGCTACAAGTTTTGACTGAAGTTTGACTTTTCCAGACTAATTTCTTCAAATAATGGAACAGCTGATAGATGATGCTAAATGTCCAAAAAGTAAAAAAGCTAAAACTGAGTTGTATTTCGAATATTCTGCCTTCTGTGCGAGCATTAGAAATGTGTGGAAAATTAACAAAATGATGGCTTCTCTGAAATGATACCTTAATATTGTCTAAATTAATGACTTATTAATCCAGATATGGATAAAAAATAATTAAAAATCTATGTAAATAGTCGTGTTTTTTGCATATTTATAGGCCGATTATCTCGAATTTAAATAAAACAAGTAAGAGTGCTATATTCGGCTGTGCCGAATCTTATATACCCTTCACCAAATTATACTTCAAAATTTTAAATATTTTTAGGTAAACAAAATTTAATTTTTTTCCAGTTGCTTTTTGAATTTTTTGGAAAAAAAAATTTTTGATTGTTATTTTAAATTTTTTTTTTTTAATTTAAATTTTTTTTTTTTTAAATTTTAAAATTTTTTTTTTTAAATTTTAAAATTTTTTTTTTTTTTAAATTTTGAAAAATTTTTTTTTGTTTTTTAAATTTTTTTTTTTTTAAAAAAAAAATTCGGGTTCAAAATTTTTTTCCCGATTTTGACCCATTGTAGGTCCAACTTACTATGGTCTTATATACGTCGTTGCAAATGTCTTTGAAATATCTATCATTAGATATCCATATTGTCTATATTAATGTCTTAGTAATCCAGATATAGGTAAAAAAATAGGTCAAAAATCGAGGTTGTCTTGGTATTTTCCTCATGTCTCAGCCATTTGTGGACCGATTTTGCTGATTTTAAATAGCAAAATTCTCGAAAGCATGTCTGACAGAATTATTGAAGATTTGGATCCCGAAGATAGCTGGGGTCTTCAGAAAACTGATTTCAACAGACAGACAGACGGACAGACAGACAGACAGACAGACAGACAGACAGACGGACATGGCTTAATCGACTCCGCTATCTATAAGGATCCAGAATATATATACTTTATAGGGTCGGAAATGAAAAATGTAGAAATTACAAACGGAATGACAAACTTATATATACCCTTCTCACGAAGGTGAAGGGTATAAAAATAGAGGATATATTGATGTATGAATCATGTATGTAAGTTATTTATGGCTTCGGAAAACTGTAGAAATTAGAAACGGAATGAGAAACTTATAGAAATATTTTCCACTCATGTGAAGGGTATAATTAAGACATATTTGTTTTTATATTATAACAGAAGAAAACTTAAATCTACAAAGAATTATAAAAAATAAAAACACTATAATCTTAAAAACAAACATTTCTAAGTATAGTTTATGTATAGATATACATTTTTTTTTGTTAATGGGCATTTTATAATATTTGTCTTGAAAAAAAAATATACAAATATATATCAGTTTTGTTTTTACTGAACCTAAGATAACTGGCCAAATCTATTTTAAACTATTTTCTACTGAATAATTGTACTCTAGCTTTAAACTTTTCTTTTTACTAATTCTTCTATTTAATGAATTTTTACTCATATTTATTATCATTATTATTTTTTAATAATTCAAAAGCAATCAATCATACGCACCATCGTACTCAAGGAATTATACTCATTTAAATATTAATCATACGTATTGATGAATAAAATTTGTATATTTGCCTAATTCACAATCTTGGATATTTATATTGCAAATTTATTCAATGGTTGATTTCTGTATATTTTGTTAGTAAAAAGTAATGCATACAATGATGCAAGACCATTTACACAAGATTTTCACAAGTGTTCTCATATACCAATTCTCTTCTATTGGAGTTCATAGACTTTGGAAATAATTAGTGTTTTTCTCGATCACTTCGTTTATTTACATATTTTTTTTTTATCCTTTTTATATCCTTCACCTACGTGAGTAGGGTATATATAAGTTTGTCATTCCGTTTGTAATTTCCACAATATAATTTTTCGATCCTATAAAGTATATATATTCTAGATTCTTATATGTAGTTGAGTCGATTAAGCCATGTCCGTCTGTCTGTCTGTCAACCTCGATTTTTGACCTATTTTTATATCTGGATATCTCAAAGACCTTTGCAAAGACTATATAAGAGTATAAGTAAGTTGGGCATACAATGTGTCAAAATCGGAAAAAATATTTTTTTACTCGATTTTTTTTTATTTTCACCAAAAGTTTTTTTTTTGCTAAATATTAAAAAAGAATTGAAAAATCAAAAAAAAAATTAAATTTTTTTAAATTTAAATTTAAATAAAAAAAAACAATTCGAACATTTTTTTTCAAAAAATTAAAAACTAACTTTGGAAAAAAAAATAAATTTTGTTTACCTAAAAATATTTAAAATTTTTATTTTGAAGTATAATTTGGTGAAGGGTATATAAGATTCGGCACAGCCGAATATAGCTCTCTTACTTGTTTTATTAGCAAATGTGAATTAACGATATTCTTAAAGTTGTATATTCAAAAAATCATGAGTATGTTGATTCCTTAGGCGCGAATCCATATGTTGCCAGAAAAATGGGAAAAGGCCATAGCTAACAATGGTCAATAAAAAACAATAAAACATAAAGATTTAAAAAAAAATCCTGCAATATAAAGTTATACACTTAAAAGTGTGGAGAATCACTTTCAGAGTCTATTAAATTATTTCCGTCTGGAAGGAAATTCGGAATTTTAAAAATATTGAAACTGGCTGAAGTAGGTCCCATATTTCACCTATCCGCTTGAACGTCCATACTTTCTTATTTGTTTTATAACTCAATAAAGGAGCAATGTGATTTATTTAGAAAATGTTAAAGAATGTATCCTTTTCTTTCAAATAAAATCAAATATAAAGCAGTTCATTATGGTTTAAAAGTTATAAATTTTGAAATTTTTTTAAATTTTTAGGAAGTCATATGGGTGGACCTGAAAGCGTCTCGAAGTAAAAATTCTACGATTTGATAAACACTTACAATACGTACTAAATGTGGTAAATTTTGTTATAATCGGATATGAGAAATCCGAAAAGTGCTGTTTTCTGTCCACTTTGGAATGGGTACTCCCTGTAGGTACTTATATATTTTGTTTTTGTGTGAAGTTTTTGAACTTTGCAGTGAGTTGCCTACAATAAGGTGTATATTTAGAAATTGCTATGCAATTTGACTTTTACAACGAAATCATGGCGGTAAGGAAATATTACATTCTCCATTGATCTGTTATTTGTTTTATTTTTTCTCCAAAAATTAAAAGTAATAATCTGAGAATATAAGATATTCCTGGAAAATGACAGCACGCTAAAACAAAGTCTGAAAAAGATAAAAAAACTGACATTTCAGCAACATCAATCCAATAAAAATTTCAACTGCGAAACAACAAATTTCGAAATTGAAATAAAATTAGCTTTTTGTAAACATACATTCATATGTATATGTTCACAGCTATGAACCTATTTAGGTTCCACAAAAACTAATCAAAAACCAAAATACTCAAAGTTAAAAGAAAAATAAATTAAATTGATGCCATCTACGGAGTAGAAAAAATAACATGTGTATCATCTTAACCTGACATGTAGTAAGAGCACTTTAGTCACATATCCCATAGGGCAACAGCGCTCGTAGCCAAGCAAGCAAACAAACAAACCAAACTCACATATACAGACATTTATAAACTAACCCACAGATACAATTACACACATACTTACATAACTGTGTGTACGTTTAATAAACTGAGAGTGAGAGTATGAAAACTTTAAGTACAAACAGGAATATGAGAAAGTACGAGTAGAAAAACTGTAAGTGTATCCTTATTGGATTGTGTTATGCCATGATAACATTTCTAACTCCTAAGGGTCAGAGTGTGAACATACAGTTTATCATGTTAAGTATGTTAAGCTTATACACACACACATACTCACACAAAAACACACTTATACACCGAATACAAATAAGCTTATACGTATACATGGAATTACAGACGTACTTATATACGTGTTTATTTTTATAACGTCTGGGTTAAAGATATGTATTTGTAGGTAATAGGGTGTTGCTTTAATAGGAATATAAGATCAATGATTTGCTTATTCCCCGGATATTCTCTCTGCAAATATAAAACTGGAAGTCACTCGTCTTCACTCGTTCCATGGCATTTGGTTTAGAGTTAAAATTACACTTAAGAATAAAAATCAGAACGACTGAATACGGTGATGTTAAAAACTACGGATCGAAATTTGATCGGTCAAGGAGTACATAGTCATTTAGACTATCCCTTACAATGTACAGTGGGCTCAATTGTCAGATTTTGAGACAATTAACCACAAGCAGATTACCAAAGTCTTCAGTAAATATTTTAAATTTTTCAGACCACGCCACGCCCACTTTTAGTAGAAGATTATATATTACTGTAACCTTTTGGTAGTAGATCACTGGAAACTAATTAAGTTTCACAATTCCTTATAGGTAAATTTTTTAATATTTCTCTTAAATATTGAGTTTCAAATATTTCTCTTGTTTGATTTTGTTAAAATAAAATAAGTCATGCATTTTACTCGTTAATGCGCATTTTATGGCGTATAAGCCCAGCCCAGTTTATGGTTCATAATTTATAGCCCTCTAAAGTTTGTGAAAAATTGTTAATGTTTAGTATCGAGTAGTAACTTTGGAACGCGTAGTTTGATTTTAAAAAGCATGAAGTCTTATCTTATCATATCTTTACAAATATTTTATAAAAAGTAAAACTTCTTAGCAAAATGAACACCAAAATCGGAAAGTGTCCTTTAGCCTTAGATATCTCAAAAACGGACATTTTTCTTAATTGTGTTAAATAATATTGTTACGAAATTGTACTTGAATTCAAATATAACGATTTTAAGGGCTGATTTAACAGTAGCATAATGCTTTCAAATAACAATGCTGTAATAGCAAACTGTAACATATCTGTGGGCATTATTAAATAAAATCTTTCAGTTGATTTGATCGTAAATTGGCAACGCTGTATTCGAATTCGAATATTCAATTAAAGAACATTGTAGAAAGTACACCACATATGGCGTATTTATTAGTAAGATCTAGAATATTCGAATTTTGACAGTTAAAAAACAATCTAGAGTGCAGTGTTATAAATAGTGGCAGAGGTTGCAGTCGTGAGTTTAGTTTATCAGAGACGCTATTTGAATAAACATCAACTGAGTGCCTTAAAGTGTGCTGTATTTTTTCAAGTGAATTCGTATACATTATAAAGTGTCTGTATTTCTGAGAATTTATAAACGTGTATAAAAAAAAAACATTGAGTGACTATTTAATTCTGTTGTTGTACATTTTAAATAAATAAAGAGTTGTTACAATTTTCAAACTACTAAACGGCTTTTATTTGCAATCAAAAGTATCCGGTCGTATAATGCGTAGATAAATGTAGAATGTATAACGACATAAAATGGACTTACCCTGTAGGTAGCTATGATGGTCACCAACGACTTCAAAAAATATTTCAAGTCAATATGCACATTCCTACTCACGATTAACCGAAATCGTTTTTTTTTTTTTTAAAAGTCACTGTCTTTTAATCGACAAACAAAATTTTTAAAAAGTAGGTTACTTATAATCTAATTAAATTAAATCTTTATTTCACAAAAACAGCTTATAGATAGATAACTTATAAAACTCAATTGAAAAATATTATCTTTGAGGAAAGACGTTTGGTTCTTTAGATAAATATAAAAAAGGAGAATCCATTTCCCTATTAACATTAAAAATTAATGTATAAACTCGAATTTGGCTTTGTTATCTAAATCAAAATAAATTTTTCAATTGCAACTAATTTTATACTAAAACTAATTCGATTGTGAGATCCGAATCAATTTCTTTATATTTAGTAAAGACACAAACCGGTGTTTTTAAAGTTGTTGGAATCATATTTTAATTACGATTATGGTTTTACAATTCTAAACAAAGAAATTCTATTCAGCTTATAGTATTTTGATAATCAGAACCGATTTCCAACAAATCTCGTTTCTCTGTCTACAATTTAATTTTTATGCAATCTGTAAGTGGAAGTTTTGATGTTGACTGACTTAAAAATGCAGGATGTCTTTTGAAAGCGGTTTTGTTTTTAATAACTTCTATATCATTTTGAAGGGTACATATCTGTCATTTATTCTCATTTATTCGTTGTGCAAACAACCACGATTTTTTTTGCTTCGGAAATATCAAATTTTGTGCCAACAAAGCGTCATATGCGAGAAGTTTTGTTTTACTTCTTCAAGCCAAATATCCATGGCGCCAACGTAATGCTCTGTATTTGATGGAACCAAAAGGGTCCAATCTTTTATCTGAAATCTTGTCTGACCAATAAATGTTATCTGTGCCCAACGCAGCTTTTGCAGAAAATGCTACCAGATATGAAACCGTAATATGCAATACCTGAAGTTTTGCGTCACTCGCTTTAAAGTCCAGACCTTGCCCCATTTCGATCGATGCAGAATGCTCTCCTTGGGATGCGCTTCACTTTGAAATAGAGTATCCGATATTAGCTTGATTCGTTCTTGGCCTCAAAATATGATCAGTTCCCAATAGTTTTAATAATTGAATGCAGCTTAATGCCGATAATTTTATTTAATAGACATTTTACCTTTCTCAACATATTAATTATTTAAAAGCTACGCTCAGATAAAGAATGCCCTTCTCTACATTTGCGGAAAAATATCTTGATGTTATTGACTAAAAATGCTTGTATTTGGTTGGAAAGGTAATGTGAAATTTCTGACGAAGTAATTAGACTGGTACAAAAAGTCTAAAAATTTTGGATTTTGGAGAGACTTTAAAATTGTGTTATATATAAAACAACCTTTGTTATTAACGTAGACTTTGTAATTACGAATAGTGAATTAATAGCAATTTAAAGATTTCATAAGAATTAATACCGGAATTACCAAAAAAAAATAAAATCCCAAAAATGGAAATTTGGAGCTATATTTGTCGGAGGCTAGTAAAAGCTTTATATTGTATATTAAAAACTTAATAACGAAATTTCGATACAAAATGCTTGAAATTTGGAAAGACATGTGCCAGATATAGGACACAATTTTTATTTTTTAATAATCTTTGTAGTAATATCATTTAGAATGTCATAAAAATATTGTATTTATTTAAATATATTGTAACGTTTTTACCTTTTAAAAACGGTGATATATATTACTACTATATCATATAATACATATTTAAAGTTTCTACAAAATCCCTACTTTAGGCCAAATTTTAGGGCCAACCAGATCATGATATTGCAATATTTTGTAGTTTCACAGTATTGTACATTAAATTTCCTTTGTGACGAAACCAAACCCAAGTAACAAGTTTCAATTTAATAAGTTAAACTTGGAAGGTCCTACGTAAAACCCTATTAGGCTGTTTTAGGCATTTTGTATTAAAAAACTATTATTGTAGAGAAATTTTCACATAAATACAAAAGCCTTATCAGTTCATTCAGTGGCCTTTTTTCCAGGAACCGAAGACTAAAGCAGGTTTTAGACAGAAAATACGAAAATTTCAAATTTTCTCAATTTTCAAAATCGATTATTTTTGAAATTGTAAAAGATATTGATTTTAATATCACTTCCTTATTTATTGTTTGACTAATGAGACCAACGGGAAATTAAAGTAGATAATTAGTATACCAAAACCCCCAAATGGTTTTTAAAAGTTAGCTCGTGTTTTAAAGTTATTCGCCTTTAAAGTTCAGCTTTTTTGAGTAAAAATTTTTCATATATATTTTATGAATAATCTATTGAAGTAAGTCAATATTTATATAAAGTAATTTTAGTTGAATGTTCTAGTCCTAATATACTTAAAATTCATTAATTTTAACACTTTTTGCAGATTTATTTTTTACTTAGATACGCAATTACCAATTTTTGGAGAATTGCTGAATATTGCTGTAAAAGTATTGAGTAGTTGGTAAGGTGTATCGAGTATTTGCTATATTGTTTGAGTACTCAATACTCAAAAGTAGTTACTCAATACTTTTAGACTTGTATTTTTACAATTTAATTTATTAAATTTAACGGTTATGGTGCAAAAAAATGCATCTCTACTATAAATACAACTCAAATCAATATTAGAAATGCAACTCTTAGCGTAAACAATTTTCAAATCAGAATAAAATATTATTAAAAAAACTGGAATAATAGTTAAAAAGTTCAAAATATTTATTGATATAATCTTGTAAACCTAAAATGTTTCTAAAAAGGAGTGATGTCTGCTAATACATTACCAAAAAGCAGAAAAATATATCGTTTTTAAATTTAAACAAGTAAGAAGTATGGTCGGTCAAGCCCGACCATATAATACCCTACACTAAGTAAAAGAGCAAAAAAATTTTTCTTTTAAAATTTCAATAATTTATATTTTTGAGTGATTTTCGGAAGTGGGGTTATATGGGGGCTATGACCAATTATGGACCGATCACCATGAAATTAGGTCATGTGATTTATGTCTATATTAAAGTTAACTATGTTGAATTTTGTGTGTTTACCAACATTTTTAAGCGATTTATGCACGTTAAAGTGATTTTCGGAAGCGGGTCTATATGGGAGCTATGACTAATTATGGACCGATCGTAACAAAATTTGGTGACATGAATTTTGTGATAAAGTCCAATTTCGGGAGGACATTCGTATGGAGGCTAGGTGAAATAGTGGACCGATTTCAGCCAGTTTCAATAGGCTTGGTCCTTGAGCCGAAAAAAAAATATGTACCAAATTTGATCGAAATATCTTCAAAATTGCGACCTGTACTCTGCGCACAAGGTTTACATGGACAGCCAGCCAGCCAGCCAGCCAGCCAGCCAACCAGACAGACGGACGGACGGACGGACATCGCTTAATCGCCTCAGAAAGTGATTCTAAGTCGATCGGTATACTTTAAGGTGGGTGTTAGACTAATATTTTTGGGCGTTACAAACATCTGCACAAACGCATAATACCCTCCCCACTATGGTGGTGTAGGGTACAAAAAATCCGTTAAAAGTATCGAATAGTATTGAGTACCCAAACGAAAAGTGTTGAGTAGTATTGAGTAATCAAAAGTAGAAGAATGGTTAAGAGGGATGAAGTTTACACTACTTTAGCAAAAATTTTCCCCCGACTCACTGAAAGTAAATTAAAAGAAGGTAAAACATTTAAAATAAGTATATTTTTTTTGATTAAAATATATATTTTTTTATAACTTTTCTTCCTTTAGGTGTTGTGAATTGTCCAGACATTCGGAAGTTGGTCAAAAATCAGGAATTTGATAATATTTTAAATAAAAACGAATTGATTGCTTGGCAATCAATCAAAGTGGTTATTGGCGTTATTGGCGGGTTGTTGGGTTGTTGGGTAAAAATAGGTCTGACAGCTATCAGAGATCTGTTAACGCAATGATGAATGCTTTTTCTAAAATAGTCGTTAATATGTCGCTCAAAATTCATTACCTACATCATCATCTAGACTACTTCGGTCAGCAACTAGCGACTGAATCAGATGAACAAGGTGAACAGTACCACCAAATTGCAATGCCATTTGAAATGAGGTAATTTTTAATATACATATATTTTTTTTCCCCAATACATTTTAACACAAACTTTGCAGATATCGAGGAAAAAAGTCTCCCGATGCTGTATTAGCGGAAATTTGTTGGTAGAGCAAGAACTTGCAAAATTGAACTGCAAAATTTGTCTACTTCAAATTCTGGTTCTACAGAGCATCCACCAGAGCAGAAAAGACCTCGAACTATATAATGTAGTTCATTTTTATATAAACTATGTAAAAAAAATACAAATTAAATTTTAAAAATTAAATATATATGAAAAATTGTTACTCAAAAAAGCTGAACTTTAAAGGCGCATAACTATAAAATACGAGCTAACTTTTGGGGGTTTTGGTCTACTGATGTTCTACTATCACTTCCCGTTGGTCTCATTTGGGAAAGATTTAATGACCCCAAATTTGATGCACAGTGTACTTTTTAGAGGTTCCCTTCTTTGAGACCCCACAGCGCTGCTCCTGATAAACGGGAATATCTCTATGCTATGCCCATGTGAAATTTCATGCCAATCGGATCCATAGTATTTTGATTCTCTCATCATAACAAAGTTATCTTCAAGGAACACCCTATTTCTGTTTATAAGTATTCGTTAGCCATATACGTATCACTCCCGGTTGGTCATAATAATAAACTTTGGTTTAATACAAAAAACTGGAAAAATAAATAAACATGCATTTGTATGTAAGAGCAAAAAATTTCATATTTACACAAGTGATAAAAAATAACATCAAAAGGAGGATAAAAAAAAACAAAACTAATATTTTTATAATGGACTCTTTGATAACCTTACATACACATATTCTTCCACCCCAGTACTTTTGCCCATATCTGTTTTATATACTAAAATAGTTTATGATTACATTAGTTGTATTCTTATGAAAAACAAGATTTTGTTTAAATGATGCCACACACACTCAAATTCATAAAAAGATTTGTAGATTGTATTTTATTTGTTCCCTTTTTTTGGTCCCAAATCCCTTAGGTTGTTTAGTTTAGTTGGAATTATTACGTGAGTGTTTGTAAGTAATCATAATAAGAGTAGATTTAGTTTTTTTTTTACAACTGGACACCATCATAAGTATTCTGGACGACCTTTAGGGATTTATCCACTTTGATATAGTTGTTTTGTAAAATGTTTGGAAGACTATGTTTATGTTGTTGGATTATTATGAGTATAAATTAAGTTACAGATGTATTAAATCGATTTCATATTATTTGCTTTGTTATTATTTAATAGTATTTTCTTTAAGATATATTGCAAAAGATTTGCTTATCAAATGGTTGCACAATTTTTTTTTTAAATAAAGTGCTTAATTCCGCAAGGGTTACATACTATTATGATAAATTTTATTTATACATTATAGTAACTTTTCATGTGTTTAGCTAAGGTAAGATTC
This sequence comes from Calliphora vicina, assembly GCF_958450345.1. Lineage (NCBI taxonomy): Eukaryota > Metazoa > Arthropoda > Insecta > Diptera > Calliphoridae > Calliphora > Calliphora vicina. Next base: position 111,693,673 of record NC_088781.1, on the reverse strand, counting down.
TTTACTATATTATAGAAGCCTTGTGATTCTAAATTTATTCACCATTCCTACATTAATTCGGACTTGGATAACTCCAAAACATTATTCTTTAGGACCTTGTTTATTTAGATATTGAAATAATTCTTCTATAATTGAGAAAACTTAGAAAAGCTAAGACTCAGTTATGGTTTTGGTTTATCATACAAATTGTGTACAGTGTTTGCAATTTTGAAGCTGCGGATAGAACTGTAAATTGACAGTGCTTTCAACGACTATTGTTTTATTATTAGAATCACTTTCTCGATTTACATAAAATTATGCACAAATATGGATCGATCAAAAAAAATATTCGAAATCATACTGACTAATATTGGGATGATCGGTCCATAATTAGCAAAAGCTCATATAAAAGCACATTCTCTAAAATCACTTTAACGATCATAAATCCCTTACAACATCTAAAGTATTTTTTTCTCCATTTCCTCTCTTGGAAGCATATGGCTTCCACAAAAATCTCTCTAAATGATTTGTTGCAGTTGTTTTCGCATCTCCCCATGTAAGATTGCACTTTCCTAGTTCTTGGAGTATCGTGCGTCTCCATGTATTCTTCAGCCGAACACTGATTTTTGAGTCTCTAGCAGCATCCATGTTATATTGTTAGGATTCTTTCTGATAGTATGGCCGAACATCGATTTCCTACGTTTTATTTGTGTTGGTATATCTTCCTCGTTGGTAATGTTCCAGAGATCCGCGTTACTGATGTTGTTAGGCCAGAATATTCAGCATATGATTCTGAGGCACTTGTTGATGAAAGTTTCACTTCCGTACAATGGAGTAGACTTTATACATGCGTTGAATATTCTAAGCTTGGATCGTCTGGATATTTGTGAGTTTCGCCACCATTCGTTCACACTGTACTGCCTAGATAGCAGAAGCTGATGTTATCGGTGGTAATGTTGTTAATTGTCATAGCTTTGTTTTTTGATATTTATATCGAGTATAACATTGCATGCTAATCTTTCCAAATCTTGTACTTTTGCTTGCATGTTGGAGATCTTGTACGATAGTAGACAAATATCAAATCCGCATAATCCAAATACTCGAGTTGGCATGAGAGACTCCATGTAGTTTTTCTCTTCTTTCTGAACAGATTTCGCTCATGATATCATCCAGCATTATAGTAAATAGCAGGGGTGATAGGGGGCATCCTTATTTTATACCAAATTTGTGTGAAATGGTTGACTTATAGTATATTCCCGATGTGAAGAACTGAGAGTTCTCGTACATATCTCTGATGATTGAAATTATTTTCTGGGGTACTCCTTTTCTTCTCAATACTGCTATATGCCAAGCGTCTAATGGTATATGCAATATTTCTTCTGCGACTCGGTTATATATTGCTGTGATATCTTCTCATGAGTGATGTTGGTTTATTGGTAGTGTAGTTATTCTGGAGTTGTTGTAGGTAGATCCGTTGACTGGATATTCTTCGTTGCCATTTCAGTTTGATCTTTCTTTCGCCTGTGCTGTCAAGGAGCTTATCCATATTCTGTTCACGCAAATATGATCATTGATCAATCTGATCGTGTGAGTTGCCATTAGGATATCCGGGAAGATGGAACCACCTATGATGAGTTGAAATGTCTGACATAGTTAAATCATACGATCTCCGTTGTTGTTTCAAACTCCACAGCCGTGCTTTCCAATAGTAGTGCTGATATTGGTATTGTCACTTTCAATCTTCGCGTTGAAGTTACCCATGAGTATTATGATACGTCCTCTTCGAATGTCATTGAGCTTCTGTCGGGGCGTAACACTGTATTATGGTGAATGTCTATATGGTTTTGAATTGAATTATTATTCGGTCTGTTGTAAGCTTCCATGTTTGAAGGGAGTTTCTGATTTTCTTTAATATTATGGTTCTTACTCCATTACACCCAAAAAAATGTACTGTTCGGTGAATTTTATACGCTGGTGCATCACCGGACTTTATTTGTTCAAAAATAAAGCTCGCGTTACAGTCAATGAAGAACATTACCGCACAATAACAAATGTTTTTTTTTTTAAATATGGATGACATTGATCCGGGCGAGATGTGGTTTCAACAGGATGGCGCTGCGTATCATACGGGAATCGCAACCATTGATTTGTTGAAATAAAAATTTGGCAATAACTTGATTTCGAGAAATAGACCTGTCAATTGGGCTCTAAGGTCATGTGATTTTCCACCTGTCGATTATTTCCTCTGAGTCCAATTGGAGTCACTAGTTTATATTGATAAATCAGCAACAATTAACGCCTTGTTCGTGTTATTAAAAAAAAATTGCCCGAAATTCGATGCCCATAATGCACACAGAAAACCTTAACATACGTTTTTCCTTAGAACTTTTAACCCAAGTATTATTTGATTTTTTTATCAACTTACCTTTGAAAATTATGTCAGTTATTATGTCTAATGTCAATTATGTTCATTTGGTGTTAATCTAATTAAAATGAGTGAAAAGGAAAAAGTGCCTACTAAAATTATAAAATATTTTCAACAAAACCCAACTTGGTCCTACAAACAAAGGTTTGTCCTCAGTTTGAGACCAATGTTATTACACATTATCGGGAGAACTTGTCCATTGATGGAAAACCTGGTTCAAGAAGAAGGAATGGTCCAGATGATTTTTTAAAGCCAATAAATATAAAGCATTTTCAAAAGAGTTCCCAACACATTCGGTAGGAAAGCAGTCCGTTTAGCCCAGTTCACGGACTATTTGGTACAAAAAGTTAAAGCCAATGCTGGTTTAAAAACACTCAAGACTCAAAAAGTTCCTTACTCTAACTCTGCTAAATATTTGAAGGCCAAATTTTATAAAAAAATATACCTGCTGCATAATGGATGATGAAACGTATATTAAGGTTAAATTTTTTATGTTCAAAGGAATGTTGTTTAAAAGTTTAGGACCCAAAAGCAGAAAATTGTCCCAAAAACTTCTTGGGATGGCAAGCAAAATAATCAGCTGGAATGTTTACAAAAGAAGATGCTTTCATTCATAAGACTTCTTAATGTGTCTACTTATTGTTTACCAGATTTGGCATCCTGTCACTAGGTAAGCAAGGTCTTGAGTGGTACAAGAACAATAATGTGGTATTTTTACCAAGAGAGGCAAATCCTCCAAACTTCCTCGAGCTAAGGCCAATAGAGAAATATGGAGAGATGGGTTCTTGTCAAAAGAGAATTGAAGAGCGCAAAATAGATGTCCAAAAGTGTGGTAGATTTTAAACGGAGATGGACTACCTGTTCGAACAAAGTGACAGAATGCACTATAAACCCCTTAATGGAAGAGTTTCCGGAAAAGGTCCATAAATTCATTACTACTGATTAGAACTATAAAAATTGTACAACGAAATTTTTAGATAAATTTTCATATTATTGAAAATACATATGAAAATTGCTCAGTGATTTGAATTCGTTCAAGTAGAAAATTATATTCAAATAATTCATTTCTTTTTAATTCATTTCTTTTATGTTTTTTTTTTAAGTATTTACTCCTGAACTTAACCCCTAATTTTAAGCTACTTTATATATCCTTGATGTCCTTTTTTAATATAACAAAAATAAAACAAACAAAAAACATATAGCAAATATAACAACAGGATATTTGAGTTGAAACGGTATAAACCAAAAAAAAAACAAAACATATTTATATCTTTAGGGACTTTAAACCAGCATATGGGTTTATTTTCAAAAATAAAGTATGTTTGTTGGTCCTTCCGTCTGTTTTTTTTTTGGCTTGTTGACTGAGTTCATACTCATACTCATAGTATTTACACGGATTTGACCTTTTTGTCTATAATTATGTTATACTGTCTGTCTGCGTGTCTATGATGTCGGATTTTGTTGAGAGTGCCTTTGAATTTGTGTTTTTATACATATTATGAGGTCTTTGGGTATTTGGATTTAAAACTTATTTAATTTCTGTCGTTGCTGTAGTTGTTGTTATATTAACATGGGTTCAAAAGTGTTGTGTTGCCACTTCATTTTGTGGTTTCTACTTTGTGTTTTTGTATGTGTCTGTAAACATGTTTGTACTTTGGGGTTTCTCATTTAAACAAATACCCCTACTCTATGCACTCAGACTTTTAACGCAGATATAAGCAATTACAGTTGCTGTCAAAATAGAAAAGTATTCCATAAGTATTTGTTGCAACACAAAATCATATCAGTGAAATTTTTGTTACATAGATACATTGCAAATACAAATCTACAAAATCGTATAAAACCAGTTTGAATACACTGCCTTCCCTAAACAATCCCTATGTACTCTCATATTTTCTCCCCACTGTACTTCCATGTCCGCCTGTTTGTGGTGCTGTTGTTTATTTTTTTTTTTGCTGAACATTTTGTTTAAATTTCATAAAATTTCAGTTACATGTGTATTTTACAATTGAGGTTAAGTTAATTGATATTTTACTACGTATGTGAAATATGTAACATATTAGTTAGTTTAAAAATCTAATAAACATACTTGCAACATTTTTGTTGTTGCTTGTTGTTTTAGGTTATTTTTTTGTTGTTGTTGCTACATGCCATATTTGTGGTTAAGTTAAATAAAGTAAATTTTTTAACCAAATAACAACAAAACCACATTAATTATTCATGTTTGGAAATAGCAGAGAGTTGAACTAAATAAACTGAGCAATAAAGAAACACAGAAAAGGATGTTAATAAATTTTAGATGTCTAGAAATAGTCAAGGGTAAATAATTTAAATTTTTGATGTGTGTTTCTGTGGCTGGAAGTGGATAAATCTGTTTTGAGTTTTAGGATAATAAAATTATTGTTGCATGTGCTTCAAAATGTTGTGCTAGTTAAACATATAATAATGTGGATTATCATTTAGGAATAAAAAAGTTTTCATATAGATATTGATTAGTTTTAATTGAATTAAAATCAATGCAAAAGTTTTATGAGCATCATGTTGCTAATTGAGAGACATTCTGCGCTTTATCATGGTCAGTATACTTGGTCTTCTAAATTTACATCTGAGTTAATTGTTGCAAAATCAGTTTGAGGTTTTCTGAGTGCTTTTGTCAGTGGTTGGCACAAGCAGAACACAATCAAATGTAATGTTGCAAAAAATTAATTTTTTGTTTCCCTTTTGAAAGTTTTAACGAGTTGAGCATATATTCGTGACGTGTACATCTGAATAGCCTTTCACGGTTGGCCCCTGGAGGATATGAGTGTCGACCACTAGCCTAAAAATAGAAAAAGAATCCCAGAATCGCAAAAGGTATCTCCATTGTGACCACATTTGTTCCGAAGCTGGTAAAGGTTTTATTTGACATATTGAAAACATGCAAAGATACTGTACTCCCTTTGGGCTCTTAGAACAAGAATGATAAAACGGAAATTTCGACATAAAATGAGCTGAATTTGGAAAGACCTGTAAAGAACACCTAGTCAATATGGATTATTTCGAGTGCATCTCAAAAAATGGTATCCGTGTCTTTGATGGCTGACAAACCCACTTTCTTGGCACCGATTTACCCTAGATACCCACTGCTCTGACAGCTGGTTGATCTCACGTGTATTGTGATGGATCCACGTTTCATCCACGGTTACGAAACGGTGCAAAATCTTTTCCATATTTCGGACGAACAACGCCAAACACTTCTGCGAAATGGTAGATTGTGAGCAAACGTGGCACCCATCTTTTGAAAAGCTTTCTGATACCCAAGTGATAATTTAAAATTGGAACCACTGAGCCATGTGAGATGCCTATAGCTTCCACACTTTATACCTCTTTAAATATCTGATCGGCTAACACAATATCGAGAATTTTTTCAATTGTTTCGGGTGCAGTACTGGGCATCCAAAACGTTCGGCGAATTCCACAACGAAGTTCAGTAAACCACTTTTTTACCATTCAAATTGATGGTGCGGAGTTCCCATAGTATTTATAAAGCTTAGTTTTGGTTCAAGTGATGGTTTTTTTCAGCAAATAAATGCTTCATGAGTCATACACAAATTAAATGACGCAGCTTGTTCAAATTTTTACAGGAGTCAACTGACAGATGCCTGTTGATACCTAATTACACATGTATTATAAGTTTAACTCAATAACTGTTAGAGATAAATCAGGGGCTTTATGTCCGAAATTTCGATATAAAATTAGTTAAATTTACCTTTTACAGAGGGTAAGTTTTGTAAATGAGTTTTTGACTTAAAATCTATGAAATTCCAAATTTCTGCAATACTAAAACTTTAAAGTCACATATGTTTTGACTCGTATAATATATTTGATTTTAAAATGTTTCGTGTAATCGTAAAGAGCATTTTCTAAACAAAAAGAATAAATTTTAGTGGATTGGTTAATAGATCAATAAAACATTTCTTCGGTAACATATCGTGATGGAAATTTGTCCGTCGGTACACCTTTTCTTAGCCAGTTTAAAGTTGAAAACAAATACATATATGATTTAAGCAAAGCAAATGTGGCAATTCCCCAAAAACTAACAAAAACTCCCAATTTTCGTATTTTTTAGAAATTCGCCCGTAAAATCCACATTAAGATTTAGGATTAAAAGCTGTATAAGTTCCCAAATAAACTTTTTTCAAAACGTAAAAGATATACGTTTGAAACTGGATTAGATTTTCTTATTTATTGTTTTACTCAACCTCCATTAACACGAAGCCTGGTTATGCATTAACTAATAGTTATATTGTCGGTTAAAATTATTTTTGTATGAAAACTGTCAGTATAACTATTAGTTACTGAAAAGAAAACTGTTTTTTGTAATTAAAAAGCTTTTAAAAGAAATGCTTAAACGGTTACCAGAACATATAACTCTTTTTAAAGTATATAATGAATTTTCAATATTGAAATGAAATTTTCGGTAGTTCAAAATTCATTAACTTTAATTTTCAATCCAAAAGTATCTGCAGGGGAACATGAATTGCAGTGGTCAAAATTAGCATATATCAATTGGACTCAGATCTTTAAAGGTGAAATTGCAACAAAATTTTTAAGATTTTTGGCCATAAGTTTACAATTATTGAGATGCAGGTGGAACATTTCACTTTAAAGACTTAGCATTGTTATATGTTAATTTTACCAACTAGCAACGCTTGCGTAGAAAGAGAATTTCAATATGAACTTTTAGATTCATTGATAAGAATAGTATGTTATATGAATGTTAATAAATTTTGTTGCAATTCATTTCAGCCTACAGATAAAATGTTAAAAAAAGTTTAATTCTAATACAATGTATACTTTTGATATCAATTAAATATAAATAACTAATGCACTAGATTTAAACCGAAATAAATTGACTTTATAATACATAAAATTAGTACATATGTATTTTACAATAAAAAACACCAAAAAAATTATTTTGGCGATATTTGGCGATTTTTCGTTTAGCTTTTGGCGATGGAGGTAAAAAAAATCTGACAACCCTGCCTACAACCAAATATATATATCCAAGCCAATATGAGAGGCAGTTGATGTCGTAATCTTTTGGAAGAGTTTTTTTTGGAAATAAATACATATTATAAAGCCTCATTCGAAAATTTGTGATCCTCCAAGGATTAATACATCATGAATGCCATCAAACATCACAACCAACTCGTATCTTTTGAAGCCGATATGAACAAACTGCATCATTTAGTTTGTGCTTGTCATCCACTAGGGTAGTCATTCGACTAATGATCGTTCGTTTAATCGAATAATTTCTTACGATTCATTATTCGAACAATTTAAAAATGGCCATTTTCGAATAACGAATAATTCGAACAATTTTATGTAGAATAATCGAATAAAACGAATATCGAGGGTTTATATTCAAGTAGTGCTATTAGGAAAATCAACATTTTACAGGAGAGTGAAAAAATGTTGTTTGTTCATTAACTATAAGCAATAACTAAAGTTTTTTTTACAATGTTATTTAAAAACGACGTCTAAATCCTATATATGTTAAGTTTTTATTTATTCCTGATATTATATGTTAGATAGCAGGTTTTACTAGTCGAAGTTTTTTCGATTCTAACAATGAAATAAGCAGATAGCACTATTTGAACAAAAATAAAACTGAGCTTTAACGTAAACTTTGATGTTTTTATGTAAGTAATAGTGTTCATACACAACACCATCAATGATGTGCCATCAAGTATTGTGCAATTAAGCTGGACACACACACTACACCAGCATGATGATACAAAGAAATTGCTAGAAAACAAAGGAAAGCTAGGTTTTATTTAACTTTTATGAGCTAATTTTACAACACTCGATTCAATCATACTAGTACGATCAAAAAAATATCAAACTGTTTTTGATAAATCATCAGCAGCATGTACAATCACACTACAAGCTCATACACGGTCAATCACCTGGCGCAATCACTTAATTGTACATTCATGATGGTGTAGTGCAGGGCACACTTAGAAAGGTGACTGCGATGAAACAGCTGATTATTTTTTTTTTTTAGTTTGAATTGTTTATTCACTTGTGGTTGTTGTGGCGAAAAATACAACAAACCCAAAAGCAAAAACAACAACAGGCAAATTTGACAGTTCACCTACCTTTTAACAAAAACAAAGTTCCTGTTGTTTTTGTATTGTTGTATTTGTTGTAGTGATGCAGTCACCTTTTTAAGTGTACCCTGCAGGGTTCCCAGATTTTTTTCGAGACTTATCCCCAAATTTAAATTTTTCATCCCCGAAATTCCCCAAAAACAGTTTGTGATTTCCCCAAAAATCCCCAGTGAAAATACTAGTATAATTTTAATTCATACATATTTACTATATGTACTTTATTTGTTCTACAATTCTTTTTTATTTATGTAGTATGCATGTATAACAATTTAAAAAATAAAATATAATGGGCGTGTGTGAAACGGTAGCAAAGTATGAGGGAAAGTAAATTTTTGATAGATATGACGTGAATAAAATTTCATTAGCTTCTAATTTCATTTGCATTTTATTTTTAAATCTTCAATAAAACAAAAATATATCAATAAAGAGTGAAAAACAAATAATTTGTTCTTAAGTATTTTGGATTTTCTAGAGAATTGTCAAAATTTATTGGAGTCAAAATATATTTCATTTGGCACAGCAAAATTATGAAATTTTTCCACCATAGGAAAACTGTAATTTACCCTAGAAGTTTTCTACCGTTTCACACATGTCCAATAGATTACTTATTTTAAAAAAAATTAAAAATTACACAAAACGTTATATTTTTAACAAACTATAACCAACTGTAAGAGAACTCATATAATTTTGAATTTTTGAATACCCTTCTTTATATACATACATTTAAATTTCAGATTTTATTTCATAAGAAATAACTTGAGACCAATATTCAATTTCCCAGGTGGAATTATGCTATTTTGGCAGTTTTATTTTTTGCCATTTTGAACGTTACAAATTCTTCTTCTAAAACAAACATTCACGTCTATTGATAACACATAATAACACGGATTGCCAGTATAAAATGTCAAATAGCATAGGTATTGTTGAAATTTTACGACTTATCAGACTTAAAGTTCAATGTTTTCTTTCGATTTTAAAATATTCTCTTACACAAATTAAATAAAACAATTCAATATAAGAAAAATAAAACGAAAAAATAAAAATCCCCAAAAAGATTCCAAAAATCCCCAAAACATACAATATTTCCCCAACTGTTCCCCATATCCACAAACCCAATTATTTATCCCCATTTACAAAATAAAATCCACTAATCTGACAACACTGGTGCCCTGGTGTAGTGTATGGGCAAGGGTATTCATTAGACTAATGATCGTTCGATTAATCGAATAATTAACTAAGTAATAATGACTAACAAAAATTGTATTGTTTCTGAAATTCGACAAATAACTAAAGGCAAAGGGACTTTCGATCACTGTAGATTAGTGTTCCGATAGCTCCTCTATAAATATATAAATATCACTGCAAGAAGTTACAATTCTAAAAACAAATCTTTCAAAATTTTTAACTTAGTACTTGAATCAATGAAAATAAAAGGTACGGAATAAAATATTTGTTATATAGCTGGCAAAATATTAGAAGAATCGCAATTAATAATCAAAATATTAACTTAGATTAAAGTTTAGTTGAATGTGATGGAGAATGTGATTTTGAAACGGTCGTCGGAAGTGATATTGAGGATGACATTTATAATGATTACATTGAAATAGATAAAGGCCATGATCTTAAAATAGATGTATATGTTATTAAGCGAGTACGTAAGTGTTGCAAAATATTTAATAAATCGAATGATAAACACAAATATTGCAAACTAACGTTTTGTTGCAAGAAAAGCATGGAGTTGGTCTTATCATGATTTTGAACATCTTTGTCTAACATGGTAGTAAACTTTTTGCGTATTTGTAAATGCATCAATCATGCACTGCCTGACTTCAAATTAGCCACGTTCACTGACACAAAACATTTTTTATTGTGTAATTCCCCAAGACCACTTTATTAAGCGAAGATTCGGCAACATTGGTAGGGCTTGTTATAAATAATTTAGAAATAGTGAATAATTAATTTACTAAAGAATTAACTACTCAATTTGAAACCCAAATTAACGAACGACATAAAAACGTTCTTAATACGTTTATATTGTATTTGAATTCAGGATCATGTCCAACTAGCTAACATTTTTTAAAGCATAGCTCCGAAACGGAAACCAATTTGTTTGCTAGTCAATTGTTTTGTAGATTGTTCGGGAGTTAATCTTATCAGAATATTTTTGTTGAAAATTTAATGATGGACTTTGTTTTCGAATGTTTTTTAACATTATAAATACTTGAATTGTTAACTTTAACGTTATTTTTTGTTTTTATTTAACAATAGAATATTAAAAAAACCGACATCAAAACTTCATTCTTTACTTTTGTAAAAAAATTTAAATTATTCGAATAATTCGATTAATTTTAAACGTGTGATCGAATTATTCGAACAAGTTAAAATCTCTTATTCGAATTATTCGTTTTATTCGAACAAGAGAAAAATCGAATAATTCGAATACCCTATCAGCCACTGATGGCAGAATACCGCGTGACTTGAGGAGATAATGGAATAAAGTTAATTTCGCATTATTTCTTGCGGAAAAAATCATCACTCAACTTAAGGCTAAGCTAAGATGAACACTATGGGAACTCTGCACCATCAATTTCAAAGGTGATGAAAGTGCTTTACCGCACAGTTGAGGTATCTGCACCCGAAACAATTCAAAAGATTCACGATATGATGATGGCCAATCGAAGATTCAAAGTGCAAGACATAGAGGAAGCCGCAGGCATTGTACATGGTTCAGTAGTTTCAATGTTGAATGGTAACTATGGTATGAGAAAGATTTTCGCCGCGTTTGCTCACAGTCGACCACAAAAGTAATCATGTGACAACTTAGCAGGAGTGTTTGGCGTTATTCAACAACAACATGGACGAGTTTCTACGGCGATTCGAAGCCGTAGCACACCAGAGACCAACCAGCAGTCAAAACAGTGGATTTCTAGGCTGAATCGGTCACAAAGAAGGCCCAGGTGGGTTTGTCAGCCAATAAAGACATGACGACCATTTTTCTCTTTCTCCAGTAGTTTCCATGACACAAATCCATGAACTCTATCCATGGCCCTACGAAAAGAGATTTGAAACCAATGACGAAATCATCTTACAAACAAATACCTATTTTGATGAACTCGAAACAAAAATTTTTTTTGGAGTGATAAAAAAATTGGAGAAACATTGGACAAAGTAAATATTGAGTTCTAGGAGACTCTGTTGAAAAACAAAATTATATAAAACTGCATTTGTATCATGAATGCATTTTTTTATAACGAATATTCTAAAAAAAAATTTATTGCAAATGTAAAATCATGAGTTTTTACAAAAATTTAAAATGTGAAACACTATTTTTTCGAAATTTAAATGAATAAAAAAAGAAATTTCCAAAACACGCCAAAGGGAATGTGTTTACCAAGTATTATCAAAATCAGAAGACCCAAGGACAAACTCTTTTGTTTTTTTCTGTGATCTGTCATGATATAATTGGTGCTTTATCTTCATTACAAAAAATATGACATTTTCAGTTTACCACTGTTATCCAATACTTCTACCACACCATTATCATTAGTACAGTAAATTATAACTTGTTCTATAAAACTGCTTCTGATTCAATCATATGTAGTAGCACACAATTTATAAAAATTGTTAGATTCTAGTAAAAAAGACATAAATTTTTCACATCACTTGTTCAGACTGGCAGCAAGTGTGCAAAAAAGGTATGGCTGGCATGTTGTAATTGCAGCAAATCATAAAAATCTCCTCACATTAAAATATTTCAACATAATGACATTAAAACATTAAATGTAAATTATCAATTTCCGTTTGTCAATGTAATCAATTTATTGTAGCCGTTGGCTGTTAAACTGACAATTTTATTTAATTAAACAACAGCAAAAACAAGATCATTAATTATATTAAGTGCAGCAAATAAAGTAACATGTAATTACCAAGAACGCGTTTTCTCTATCTGTGTCTGTCTCTCTCTCTCTTCATTTCTCTTGTTCTGTGCAGCCTTTTGTTTTTGCATGTGCATTTGTTAAGTTGAATTAAACAACATAAAAAACTGCATTTAATTTGTCTTTTAGCGAAAAAAAAATAAATAATAAAAAAATAACACTGTGTTTGCACTTCACATGACAGTGTTAAAGTAGCAAAACTGTGAAACAACAAAATAAAATTGCGCGTTTTTTTTCATTTTCTACTAAAGTATATATGTTCATGTATGTAAAAAAGGAGTCAAACTGAAAATATTAAAATAAAAAAAAGCATAATGTTGTTGTATACATAACACTGTCTCCCATGCTGTCATACTAGTGGTACTGTCAATTTACTAGTTGCAACTTCCGGACAACTGGTGACGTTTATCATAATTGTAATTCATTTGCATAAAACGAATTTCACATGCATCCATGTAAAATTAATCGAATAATTCGATTAATTTTAAACGTGTGATCGAATTATTCGAACAAGTTAAAATCTCTTATTCGAATTATTCGTTTTATTCGAACAAGAGAAAAATCGAATAATTCGAATACCCTATCAGCCACTGATGGCAGAATACCGCGTGACTTGAGGAGATAATGGAATAAAGTTAATTTCGCATTATTTCTTGCGGAAAAAATCATCACTCAACTTAAGGCTAAGCTAAGATGAACACTATGGGAACTCTGCACCATCAATTTCAAAGGTGATGAAAGTGCTTTACCGCACAGTTGAGGTATCTGCACCCGAAACAATTCAAAAGATTCACGATATGATGATGGCCAATCGAAGATTCAAAGTGCAAGACATAGAGGAAGCCGCAGGCATTGTACATGGTTCAGTAGTTTCAATGTTGAATGGTAACTATGGTATGAGAAAGATTTTCGCCGCGTTTGCTCACAGTCGACCACAAAAGTAATCATGTGACAACTTAGCAGGAGTGTTTGGCGTTATTCAACAACAACATGGACGAGTTTCTACGGCGATTCGAAGCCGTAGCACACCAGAGACCAACCAGCAGTCAAAACAGTGGATTTCTAGGCTGAATCGGTCACAAAGAAGGCCCAGGTGGGTTTGTCAGCCAATAAAGACATGACGACCATTTTTCTCTTTCTCCAGTAGTTTCCATGACACAAATCCATGAACTCTATCCATGGCCCTACGAAAAGAGATTTGAAACCAATGACGAAATCATCTTACAAACAAATACCTATTTTGATGAACTCGAAACAAAAATTTTTTTTGGAGTGATAAAAAAATTGGAGAAACATTGGACAAAGTAAATATTGAGTTCTAGGAGACTCTGTTGAAAAACAAAATTATATAAAACTGCATTTGTATCATGAATGCATTTTTTTATAACGAATATTCTAAAAAAAAATTTATTGCAAATGTAAAATCATGAGTTTTTACAAAAATTTAAAATGTGAAACACTATTTTTTCGAAATTTAAATGAATAAAAAAAGAAATTTCCAAAACACGCCAAAGGGAATGTGTTTACCAAGTATTATCAAAATCAGAAGACCCAAGGACAAACTCTTTTGTTTTTTTCTGTGATCTGTCATGATATAATTGGTGCTTTATCTTCATTACAAAAAATATGACATTTTCAGTTTACCACTGTTATCCAATACTTCTACCACACCATTATCATTAGTACAGTAAATTATAACTTGTTCTATAAAACTGCTTCTGATTCAATCATATGTAGTAGCACACAATTTATAAAAATTGTTAGATTCTAGTAAAAAAGACATAAATTTTTCACATCACTTGTTCAGACTGGCAGCAAGTGTGCAAAAAAGGTATGGCTGGCATGTTGTAATTGCAGCAAATCATAAAAATCTCCTCACATTAAAATATTTCAACATAATGACATTAAAACATTAAATGTAAATTATCAATTTCCGTTTGTCAATGTAATCAATTTATTGTAGCCGTTGGCTGTTAAACTGACAATTTTATTTAATTAAACAACAGCAAAAACAAGATCATTAATTATATTAAGTGCAGCAAATAAAGTAACATGTAATTACCAAGAACGCGTTTTCTCTATCTGTGTCTGTCTCTCTCTCTCTTCATTTCTCTTGTTCTGTGCAGCCTTTTGTTTTTGCATGTGCATTTGTTAAGTTGAATTAAACAACATAAAAAACTGCATTTAATTTGTCTTTTAGCGAAAAAAAAATAAATAATAAAAAAATAACACTGTGTTTGCACTTCACATGACAGTGTTAAAGTAGCAAAACTGTGAAACAACAAAATAAAATTGCGCGTTTTTTTTCATTTTCTACTAAAGTATATATGTTCATGTATGTAAAAAAGGAGTCAAACTGAAAATATTAAAATAAAAAAAAGCATAATGTTGTTGTATACATAACACTGTCTCCCATGCTGTCATACTAGTGGTACTGTCAATTTACTAGTTGCAACTTCCGGACAACTGGTGACGTTTATCATAATTGTAATTCATTTGCATAAAACGAATTTCACATGCATCCATGTAAAGTAACTAAAAAAAAAACAAGTAAGAGTGCTATATTCGGCTGTGCCGAATCTTATATACCCTTCACCAAATTATACTTCAAAATTTTAAATATTTTTAGGTAAACAAAATTTATTTTTTTTTACAGTTGTTTTTTTAATTTTTTGGAAAAAAAAATTTTCGATTGTTATTTAATTTTTTTTTTTAAATTTTAAAAATTTTTTTTTTTTCAATTTTAAAAAAAAAAATTTTTTAAATTTTAAAAATTTTTTTTTCGTTTTTTCAATTTAAAAAAAAAAAAAATTCGGGTTCAAAATTTTTTTTTCCCGATTTTGACCCATTGTAGGTCCAACTTACTATGGTCTTATATACGTCGTTGCAAATGTCTTTGAAATATCTATCATTAGATATCCATATTGTCTATATTAATGTCTTAGTAATCCAGATATAGGTAAAAAAATAGGTCAAAAATCGAGGTTGTCTTGGTTTTTTCCTCATATCTCAGCCATTTGTGGACCGATTTTGCTGATTTTAAATAGCAAAATTCTCGAAAGCATGTCTGACAGAATTATTGAAGATTTGGATCCCGAAGATATCTGGGGTCTTCAGAAAACTGATTTCAACAGACAGACAGACAGACAGACGGACAGACAGACGGACATGGCTTAATCGACTCCGCTATCTATAAGGATCCAGAATATATATACTTTATAGGGTCGGAAATGAAAAATGTAGAAATTACAAACGGAATGACAAACTTATATATACCCTTCTCACGAAGCTGAAGGGTATAACAACAACAAGATTCATACTTGTGTATGTATGAGTGCTTGTAAGTTGGTTTTTATAAATGCCTGCAAGAAAGTGTGTAAAAATGTGTCTCTGTTGCATGTCTCTCGCTCTGTGTGTTTTTGTGTATTCACACAACAAACAAAATCCACATCTACATGCTGCAAGTGTGCATGTGTCGCTGTATTCAGTTTGTATGTGACAACAGCAACTGTTGTCACAGCAAAAATGTTAAAAAAGTATTTTTTCTGTTTGTTTGCTGCAACTACTGTTAGCTTCTGTTGTGTGCATTTGACATGTGTATGTGTTGCAAAGAACAGTGTCTAACAAAACCCTGAATTTAAGCAAATAGTTAATGTATCCCTTAAAGACAGTAATTGTGACAAATGTCTTATCACTTGGCTGACTCCAATTTATATATTTTGGTCATTTGACACGTATGTGCTCTTTGTAGTGCAGAGAGAAGAGAATTGGTTACTTTATACATCCCAAGTAATCTAGCGCGGTGACAATTGTTTGGTAGCTAGTAAGGTAACTGACGCTATGCAACCAATATGTGAATCCAATGTGTAGACTACTTTGGACCAGCTATCAGACAGTTTCATTGTAATCAAAAAGGGTCAATTGGCTCCCTGCTTAGGACATGCACTTGTTAAAATAACTAGTCACGTAGCTATTGAAGTAACTTGTTCGAGTCTGTCTCCTACAACTGCTGGGAATAGATTAAAATGCTCTACAGGATTCCAGTGAAAATTATTTTACAAATTTAATTGTTTGAATTGTCAACAATAGCTCCGAACAGGTCTCATAAAGCTTTTATATGATCTTGTGCAGTTGTATGATTTATTTCAATCCTAGTACAACATAGCCAAGATCGTTGCATACTCTTATTTCTAGTTCTCAACTGCCAGTAGCTACTTGTATATTGTTTAATTTCTGAATAAGTTCAATAAGTGTAAATCACTTATCAGAAGATGCATTGCTCAGGTCATTGAAGTACTAAAAAATAAATAATGTGATCACTTAATCGATATGTCTCTTATCACCTCTTAAGGCTATTCTCCTCAACAGATGATTCGCCACCTATCAGCACCTCGTCACCAGCATGAATTCCGTAAAATTCACAGAACTCAGGTTGTGCTGGATTAGGCCTTGTGAGTTTAATAATTAATACTGTTGTTGTGGGATGATTCTTGTTGCGTTATACCTGTCGAAGACCTAACTGCAAGATACAAAAGCTCAGCATCCCGTAGAATTAAACAAGGAGTTCCTCAAGACGGGGTACTTTCACCACTCTTGTTTAACTACTATATCTCTAAACTCCCCGCCCATTCACATGGAGTGGAAGTGATATCATATGCGGATGATTGCAGCATAATGTCGACGGGCTAATATATAATTTCGGCGAAATGCATAATTTTTACACTGCACGTAACATGAATCTATCGCCAGCGAAGTCTTCAGCAACACTCTTTACCACCTGGACGAAGGAAGTAAATTTCAACCTTGCAATCGTAGTCTATGAAGCCCAAATTCCGACTGTGCATCACTTAAAAATTGTGGAGGTCACCTTTGAAAGCCTGTTTACCTCAGCTCATGCCATTTCAATCACGCACAAATTGTGACATAGAAACAAGGTTCTCCGACCAATCGTCTTGGCTACTTACAAGACGATTCGTCAGTCAGTTGTCAACTATGTTGATCCAATGTCGTCACATTCGCTGAGTTATATCCAGTGGAGAAATATGTAAAGCTGCCAATATGCTGGTTTAAAGACTGTCACAGGCTGTATGCAAATTACCTCGGATCAGTATCTACACAAGGAAACTTAGTAAAGGATCACATCATCATGTTGTCGAAACAGTACCTCCTGTGATGTTATCGAAGGAGTCATCCTAGATTAAACATCATACACCTGGAAGAATGTCAGGATGGATCTTCGTGTATACGAGGAAAACATAGAAAGCTGTGTGTAGAATTAATTGGATCGCATTTCGTACACGGCAGCTTTGATCGACCTTCATAGAGACGCCATAAATACCGCGATTACAGGATGCCGCATGAATGTTGTACTTGGAGGAAGCGGAGACGAAAAAAAACAAAACTAGCTTTGGTACATCTGAGATCAGAATGCAAAAACAGACTCAATGCCTACTTCACTTAGTCCAATGTATTTGTAGACCAACCCCGTTGAAGTAGCATAATTTATTGGCCTTCACCTTGATGCAGAACCCCCAGATATGGAATTATACAGTTTAAGCACATCTATTATCTGATAAATAATAACACGGTGCTACGATGACAAAAAAAACTTGGAAAACGACCTAGCGTAGGTTATAGGGCTTGCTGAAAATATTAGAAATTGTGTCAATAAAATTTCCAAAACACCCTCAAATTCAGAAGTTATTCTGAAAAAACCGTTTTCAGATATGTCCGTGAACTTTTCGATTTGTAACTCAGTCAGTCTCTGTACGACTTTAAATTTTTTAACGGGGTTAAAAAGAAAACTACGCTTTAAAATGACGTGCATTTTTTCTGTTAAGAATATCTAAAAGAAAAACCAAATTTATCAACTGTTTTGATTTTAATCGCTTTTCATTGCTAATTTTGATACGGAAGCTTATACAAATTTATACCAATGTATTATGGTTCTATGTATTTAGTTCTTAACAAACCATCGTTTTAAGAATTCAAATCGGATGAAAATTGTAAAAGTTATTCAACTTTTCATTAACAGCTTTTTTAGTATTTTTGCCCCCAGCCTAAAAGAATAAAAAAAAACAAAAAACTATAAAAAAAATATTTTTCAAAAATTTTTAATTTACAAGGTAAATTTTGTGGAACTTTTTTGAAAAACTTTAATAACTTTTGCAAGTATAAACCGATTTTAACAACTAATATCTCGTTTTTGCCTACATCATTGTCTATAAATTAATGTGCAAAAAAAAAATAGGGTTTCATAGACAAAAATTAATATAACTATTGCTGAATTTGAAAAATTAGGAAAAAAATAAAAAATAAAGCCAAACTTTTGTAAAAACTTAAACAATTTCTAGGAATATAGATCTTATACTTACATTTTATGAAAGCTTAATTCCTTACCTAACAATAATTGTTTAAAATTTTGAAATCGGTCTAAAAATGTGTGAGTTAGATGTACTAAAGTACAACGACCTACCCTAAAACAGCTTTTTCAAAATATCTTAAAATTTTGAGGGTGTTTCAAAATCATTGAAAATGGTTTTAGTATGTCCTCACCTAGGCCTGCAACCTCCACTAGGTGGCTCTTCAAGTTCTGACAAAAAGTTTCATTGAAATATTTGGATTTATTCTAAAATAATAGGATATACACGTTTAACTACAGTTTCCACACTACGTTCGATAAAATGATTTTAAACTACACTACAATACATATGAGGGGCTTACAGCACAATGGGTTCAGTGCCTTTTTTCTCAAATTGAGTTAACATATGGAGTTAGTAGGTGAAGTTCAGAGAAGTTCATAGCACAAGAGTTGAACGTGGGATTCTCATCCGTAAGCGAGATATGGTGAACAATTCTAGCACTTGTCATTAAAATACCTGTTTCGGTTGGAGCACAAGGGGTACATGAGCACTTAAACTCCTTGTGCTCTAAGCAAATATTAAAATTCATTTTTCACATGGACTGATTTAGTGAATTCAGATAAGTGATCAGCTAAAATCTAGCGATTAATTCCATCACTTGTTATCAAAACACCTGTTTCAAATACCTTTGTGGATTATTTTCCAAAAAAGAAAAAGTAACATAAAATAATGGAATCGAGTATATTAATAATTGTTGATTTTTTATTATTTATTAAAAATAAGTGAATCTGAAAATAATATTGACGAATTTACTGAATCTGATCATCTCATACAAAGATGATCTTATGAATGTGCAAGAAAACTTCACCAAACTAAATCTGAAAGCTGGAAATGTTGACCGAGTCGTGTAGTTACTACCACAACTTCCTCCAAAAAACAGCGTCAAAACATTAATATTCCAGAAATTCAAGAACCTACAGGATCTTCTTTGCTATATACCACCAATTTACCATGAATGGTTTAAAGCACTTCCTCATGCTAGAATGGAATAAATTCCGGAAAGAATCGAAAATCAAAGTGAGGATGACCCCGATGATGTCATGGAATCTGATTATGACGACTAAAAAATGTAACAAAGAACCACAAAAGCTTTTCTTAATAAAATGTTAATAAAAAAAATTGAGTCTATATGGTTTTCTTATCAGGTAATTCAGAACTTTGAAAAAAATTAAAGCACAAGGGGTATAAGTGCGACTTTCCTCACTTCAAAGGTAATTTTTGGGTATTTGTATATCTAAAATATGGTATTTTTTTATCGTGTTAGATTAAAATATATCTCAGGATCTCTATTAATTAAAAAGCAATATTCCAGATAGCATCTAACATTTTTTATTGTAAATTAACTTTATTCTCATTTTTCTCATTATTAAACATTAGTCACTTGAATCCCTTGTGCTCTAAGCCCCCCATATATTTAACGACCGAATGGTGACATTTTTGAAAAATGTAAATCATATTAACAGATTAGCAACATGTCTATGTAGCTTGTTTTTAGAAATTGGTTTGGTTTTCACATTAAATTCTAGAAACTAAAATGTTGAGCTCCTATAGCTCATTTTAATACTGATTTTTCCAATTTTAATACTGATTGTTCCAATAAAAAACAAAACAGTCAAGCTGTTCTTGAGGGATTCAAATTCTAAAGTACTATTCTTTAGGTAAACAGGTAAAGAATTCTTGAAAACTAGCTTGTTGTTTTAAAAATAACATGAGTGAGAATTCAATTTCATTTGTAACCCAAAGTAAATTCAACTTAACGAATAATTATTACGCTTGGAGAAAGAAAATAATAAGGAACAGTACCTGATACACTTATGAAATTTCATAAAATTATGTAAAAAATCCTAGAATATTGATTTGCATTAAAAAACTAGATCTACTTAATATAGTGTTGGTTAAGATATTTTCGCTATTAGCTCTCGATATGTTCAAAATTGTTTGACTCGTTTTGTCACCAACTGCTTGTTATCATTGTTGTTATTGGTGTTGCTGTCACATGTCTTTTAACATTAGATGGTGATGATGATGATGACGACGATGATATTGTTGATGATGATTATGGTGGCAACCATTCCTTTGTACTTTAAATATATAAATAACCATATGTGTGTGAAACTATGCAACAATTTATACTCATTCATGTTCCGAGTGCACTTTATACTACAGTCTCACACATATTTACTCATACAACAAAAACAAATTTTACAATCATACATATTCATGCACATATAGATATTAGGGCGCCATATTTTGTGAGGATGAGCAAAGGATAAAAAGTTATTTTTATGGTTTTTATAATTTGTTTAATATTTGTCTCAAACATATAAAATATGGATATCATGTCAAAGGTCTTTGAAAAGTGATTTTAATGTCGTATCTAAAAAATTATAAAAACCAATATTTTTTGCAAAAATATCTACAAAATATATACTTACGTAGGGTCCTCCTTTAGTTCAAGGGATATTTTTTCGCCGAATTTTCTTGGTTTTTGTTGATGTTCAAAAAATATAAAAAATTTCAAGAGATTTGGACCAGAAAGAGATTTAAAGGGGGAAAACCTATAAAATTGGTAACTTTAGTTCTTAAACAATCAAGAGTAAAGGGCTGCACCGATTTGATTGAAATTTGGAACGTACATAGATATTCCTTTACTTGGAAGCAACAATAGACTATGAATTTTTCTTAGCTTGGACAAACGGACAAAAGAGGGTAAAATTTGTACCATCCGTACAAAGTAAATAGTTATTTTCGAATATCTGCAGAACTAAAATTGTGACTATTTTCAAATATTACACGAATCAATTTCGTATCACTGTTTGAAGGTTAACTAAAAATGGGACGGATCGGAACAGGGGGTGTGACACCTTCCATACAAAGTAAATAGTTATTTTCAAATATATGGTGAAGTATAATTGTGGAAGTCTTGAAATTTAGTCCGAATAGCACCCATGAAAAATGGTTTGGCTGGAAATGGGCGGTATTAAATTAGTGGGCGTGGCACCTACCATACAAAGTATGAGTTAATTTCTTATAAGTGCAAGAAGTTAATAAAAAAATGGGAAGGATCGGAACTCGGGGTAAGTCACCTCCCATAAAAAGTAATTAGTTATTTCTAAATATCTTGAGATCTATAATTACTAGATTCTTCCAACTTTGTACGAATAGCTCAATTATCATTTTACATATAATAGCTGAAAATGGGCGGGAGTGGATAAGTGGGCGTGGAACTTCCCATGCAAAGTATATAGTATTTTCGAATATCTGCAGAACTATTATTGCGAAAGCCTTCAAACTTTATTCGAATCAATTTCTTATCAGAAAATGAAGTTTATTCAAAACTGGGACGGATGGAAACAAGGGGTGTGGCAACCCTTCTTAATTTCTGGCATAACAGGACACTGGCATCAACGTAATTTACACAAAGTTTAAAGACTCTTATGATTAGATTCACTTGATATTCGAATATTTATATATTTTATCTACAATGGTAACAAAATAACTCATTTTAAGCATTACTTTAACTATTATAATAAATTGCTTTCATATCGTTATAAGGAGTCTGACTAAAAATAGGCAAATGTCTTAAAAAAAGCTTCAAGATTTTTTTAAATCACAGGATATTTTTTATACCTTCAACGGCATAGTATGCAATTAATCACAAACTAGAAATTCCGGTATTAATTATATTCATTTATTAGCTTGTAAAATCTTTTCACATTTTTTTTATTTTACTTCGACAGGGTAGCGCACCGGGTCAAACTAGTAAATTTCATAAAGTGACCGCACTATGACAGTTCGTTTGACAGTTAACCGTAAGTTCTATCACTCTTAAAAAAACACCAATTATTACTGAAAAACTGAGCACTAGAGGATTAGGATTTTAAAGAAACAAATATTTCGTATACATTTTTAGAATAACATTTGCCATAAAAACTGAATTATGAAATTAGAGATTTTTCGTTAATAAAAAAATTAGAATTCGAATTAGTATACAATTCGAATGGAATAAGATGTCGTCAGATAAATCTGAAATTTTACTTCAAAATTGTTCTAGTTTGGATAGGCTTTGTCAATGTGTTAACACAAATATCTCTTGAAATACCAGATTTGTCTTCTTAAATAAACGGCTTTTCTAAAATAAATCTGGCTTATCTTCCAAAAAAATCATTTTTTCTCAAAGGAAACTGGAATGTCTTCAAAAACAAGCGACATTTATACAAGAAAACTAGAATCTCTTACAAAATAACCACTTTTTCTAAAATAAATTTAATTGTATTTTAAAACAAACCAAAACTGAATTATTTACAAAACAAGCGACATTTATAATAAACTATAGACTTGTTTTCCGATACAAGCATCGTTTCTAAAAGAAAACTGACTTATCGTCTTTAATGAGCTAATTTTTAAAAGAACTTTTTATAAGAAAATCTTTCAAAATAAACAACTTTTATAACAACTACTGAATTGTTTTCCAAAAAAGCTAACAAACCTATTTTTTAACAGAAAGCTAGCTCGTCGTAGGTTAGGTTAGGTTACGTGGGTTGCTCGCAAGTTAGCGAGTTCACTCGGAGGCCTTGCGGCCCATTGTTGTACCCTTAGAAGTACTATTCCATTATGCTGAAAATGTTATACATAAAGTGAGAATAGTTTCCCTCCCTAGTTTCGTCTATTATGTGATTTCTGTGGTCCTTATGGGAACCAGCCGGTACTTCTAATAAACCCAATCATATTCACTAGTGACACATCTCTGAGACAGTCCAGATCATGGAAAAGAGCTCTACCAAGATGTAGTAGTATATGCTCTTGTAAGGCTGGGCATTCACATAGAAGGTGCTGTACCGATTCCTCCTCCTCTTCTTCTAAACAACTTCTACAATAGCCATAACGTGGGTAACCCATACGTTCCGACATATGTCCAATCATGCAGTGCCCAGTAATTATACCCGTGAGAAGTCTAATCGAATTCCTACTAAGAGACAAAAGAGTCCTAGTTCTATCCTCTGTCAGATTGGGCCAGAGCATTCTGGATATTCTACAAGTGATGATATTTGACCACCTGAGTTCCGTCTCGCTCAAAGCCCATTCATCTATCAATTTTGATACTGTCACCAAGGGAGTGTGAATATCCCTTTGCGCAAGAGATACGTCCAGGGACGACCCGTTGGTTGCGCACTCATCAGATACTTCATTTCCCCGGATGCCCGCATGTCCTGGAACCCATATCAACTCCACGTGATGTTGTGTCAGTTGTGCCAGTGATTTGATACAATTGAGAAGACATTTCGACCTAATCACGTTGGAGTTAAGAGCCTTGATTGATGCCAGGCTGTCCAAGTAGATATGTATGGTCGAATTTTCGAGATTCAGTTCCCGGCTTCTTCTCGCGGCTGTATCAATAGCATAAATCTCTGCCTGGAAAACCGTGCAGGTATCGGGTAATCGAAGAGACATCAAAAGGTCCAGCTCATCTGAGAAGATTCCCGAGCCCGTGCCTCTTTCTGTCTTTGAACTATCAGTATACATTGAGATCACGTCATCTCTTAGGACAGAGTTCGCGGCCCAATCATCCCTTGTCGGTATTCTGATCCTAAATGTTCTATCAAAATTCGGTGTGGGTATTATATAATCCGTTTCCCTCCCTATGATTGGCCTGCCTATCTTTTGTAGGATGGTGCCATGACCAATACGATCGTGCTTCAGTCCGCTCGACTGTTTGAGTCGTAGAGCAGACTTAGCAGAAATGCATTTGATATATATATTAGCATCGTCTCTAGACTGGCCTGAGGTGTGGAATTCATAGAGCCAGTAATTGCAAGACATGCTAATCTTTGTACCTTGTTTAGAATAGAGAGGTGAGTCTTAGTGTCCACCACTCTCCACCAAACAAGAGCCACATAGGTCAAAATAGGTCTTATGACCGCGGTGTACATCCAGTGTACAATGTATGGTTTAAGACCCCATCTCTTCCCAAAGGTTTTCTTGCATATATAGAAGGCACATAATGCCTTCTTCATTCGACTCTCAGCATTACGTTTCCACGAGAGCTTAGAGTCCAAAATTACGCCAAGATATTTGGCTTTGCTTGAAATCTTCAGAAAAGTACCATCCAGTCGTGGAGGTTTAAATTCTGGAGTTTTATATCTCCTGGTGAAAAGAACCAGTTCGGTCTTGGCAGGGTTAACACCCAAACCGTTTTCCTTGGCCCATGATAGCAGAACGCTGAGCGCTGATTCCATGAGTTCACTTATTGTGGGAAGAAACTTCCCTTGAATAAGAAGCACAACGTCGTCAGCATATGCGACTACTTTGGTACCTATCCTACTGAGCCTGAAAAGGATTTTATTTACGACAAGATTCCACAGAAGTGGAGAGATGACCCCACCTTGTGGTGTGCCTCTTGTCACAACTTTCCTTGTCCTACCAATACCCATATTAGAGTTAATGGCCCTGTTCCTAAGCATATTTTCTGTCCAATTCCTTATCCGCTGATCAACACATAAGTCACCCAGTGCATCAACTATTGCGGATATGTTCACATTATTAAACGCACCCTCTATATCCAAGAAAGATGCCATAACATATTCCTTCTTGTCAAGTGTCCCCTCTATAGTTCCGACAACGTCATGCAAGGCTGTCTCCACCGACCTGCCTTTAAGGTATGCGTGCTGTGCCCTACAGAAATTATCAGGGGAGAGGATGTTCCTGACGTGGATATCGACCAATCTTTCCAGTGTTTTCAATAAAAACGATGACAGACTGATCGGTCTATAGTCCTTTGCGGTACTGTGGTTTACCTTTCCCGCTTTGGGGATAAATACCACTGTAACCTCTCTCCATTCTTTAGGAATGTATCCTGTTTCCAGGCTGTACCTAAATATCATTATAAGCCATGGCATGATGGTTGAAATCGTCGTTGCTTCTCTAACAAAATAATACTACAGTCTATTATATGACTGGAATAAAGTCTAATCTAGCTAACAAACCTATTTTTTAACAGAAAGCTAGCTCGTCGTTGCTTCTCTAACAAAATAATACTACAATCTATTATATGACTGGAATAAAGTCTAATCTATAGACTGGACTGAAGTCTACTCGATATGCTGGACTGAAGTCTACTTGATATACTGGACTACTCTAAAGAATGGACAATAGTCCGCCAATTTTAAAAAGAAGACCATATTTTTTAAAAGAGAATTGGAATTTCTTCCAAAACAAGCAACATTTCTTGAAGAAAAATTAAGTCTTTTTCAAAACTAAACTGACTTTTTATCCAAACAAGCGACCTTTCTAAAATAATTTACTTCTCATCAAAAAAACAGCAATATTTTTAAGAGAATTAGCTTGACTTTCAAAATCGATCAATTTTTAAAAAGGACAATTGGCTTGTCATCCAAAACAACCAATATTTATACAAGAATACATGCCTGTCATCCAAAACAAGTTACTATTGTGAATGAAAACTGGCTTGTCGACCTAAATAATCAACTTTTCTAAAAACAAACTGGTTGGTCTCCTAAAACGAGTAACTTTTTTAAAACAAAACTGATTTTTCAACCTAAAGAAACAACGTTTCTAAAAGAAAACTGGTTGGTTTTCTAAAAAATTTAACTTTTTCAAAACTAAACATTTTCTAAAAGTACATTCGCTTGTCTTCCAAAAGAAGCAACTTTTATAAAGGAAAACTGTCTTTTCCTCCCAAAAAAATGTTTCTTCACAACAAATAACTTATAAATGAAGACTAGCGTGTCTTCCAAATCAAGGAACTATTCTAAAAGCAAATTTCTTTTAAATAAAACATGCAACTTTTCTACAAGAGCTTTTTAAAACAATACTAGAAGCAACTTTTCTTCAAGAATACAGTCTGGTCTTCCTAAAACTTGGCTTCCAGCTAATATTCTAAAGAAAATTTGCTAAAAATCATTAAAATTTTATAAATTACAATTAATGATACACAATTCTTATAAAGTATTCTTTAAAAAAAATACTTAAAATCGATTGATTTTTTTTTCATATTGTTTATTCATTACCATATTAAAGAAGTGGCCACTTAAAATCCGTAAGCAATGTAGTAATCATAACAAAGCTCACAGTTATCAAAATGGAAAAAGATTTACATATGTTTTTAACAACAAATCTACCGCTTTTCTAGAATGAATTACAAGTCATTATGTTTAGTTTTAAAAAGCGTAGACACAATGGAAAAAGAAGCTAGGGATAAAATTGTGCACAAATATCTAGAAAATCCGACTTTGTCGTATTAAAAGAAACCCAAAATCTGACTCTTGACAGATATCAGGTCAGAAATTTTACATTCCGGCAGCTCGAGGTTGTGTGGTCTTTAAATATGAATACGTAAAATTGAACAAAAATATTAAGTTGGCAGGCAATACGCAGCTGCTGTTAGAAAAGTCAAGATTTTCAGAAATGTTTTTAAAGAATTTTCAAAATTATATGTACATATATAAAAAGATAGTTTGGAAAAGCGATTGTTGTCATTTATAATTTATAATTTAGTCATGTTGTCATTGTCAATGACAAGTTGTCATTACTCACTATATATATATAGTGGTATAATGAGAATAATATTGATGTTATAGCAAAAACATCAATTAAACAAATTGCCCAAATCTTCGTCCAATCGAGATATATTGGAGACTTGTTAAACGTAAATTGAAAAAGAATGCAGGTACAGTAAATAACCAGATTTTGATGAGAACAAAGTGGAATAAATATGCTGGAATAACGGTAGAAGTGGGAAGTAAAGTTATGCAGTTATTAATAGGAGGCATAAAAATAAAGGCCAGAAAATATATTCGAAATAAA
This sequence comes from Calliphora vicina, assembly GCF_958450345.1. Taxonomy (NCBI): domain Eukaryota; kingdom Metazoa; phylum Arthropoda; class Insecta; order Diptera; family Calliphoridae; genus Calliphora; species Calliphora vicina. The sequence goes on along the minus strand of NC_088781.1, from coordinate 111,665,934 downwards.
GAGCCATAAACCTGCAGTTATATTTTTTTTAAAGCTTAATAATTTACCTTTAATTTCATGTATACAATGTTAACATTTGTTGTTTCATTTAAAAGTTATGCTCGTTTTAATACGTCCGGATTTTAAGTGGTCACTTCTTTAATATATATTTTTAGTGAGTTTTTTTTGTTAATTTTGTAGTAAGAAAATTTGAGGGGCCGCCGACTTCCACCCATTTTAATTACTAGGCCATGTGAATACAAATCAACTCAAAAACCCCTCAACAATGACGATGTGAAATTTCATTGAAATATCTCTTGTCGTTCCATCAAATTATTTTAAATACCCATTTACGTCCCTACAAGAAATGGGTGATGGAAACTAACACACTACCAATTTATTTACCAACACATGCATAACACAGCACAAGTTGGAATGAGAAAACAATAGTTGGAAAGAGAAAACAAGTCACATATACACGAATGTTTACATCAGCTTTTTCATGATGCCCTTAATAAAATGATAGGAACTACTGATGTATAAACCCATCAGCATTACCCATCAGATGATGCATCAAATGACTGTTACTGTTCTTGTAGGGGTGATAGCTATATTTCATATTGTTACGTTTTTACCTTTTAAAAGCGGTGGTTTATTTCCTTTAAATAAATCGTATTCTTTTGATTGCAAATAAAAGCAGTTTAGTAGTTTAAAATTGTAATAACTCCTTACTTATTAAAATTTACACAACAACAGTTTAACAGCCCAAAAATATTAGTCTAACACCACCTTAAAGTATACCGATCGACTTAGAATCACTTTCTGAGTCGATTAAACGATGTCCGTCCGTCTGGTTGGCTGTCTGGCTGGCTGGCTGGCTGTCCATGTAAACCTTGTGCGCAGAGTACAGGTCGCAATTTTGAAGATATTCCGATCAAATTTGGTACATATTACTTTTTCGGCCCAAGGACCAAGCCTATTGAAACTGGCTGAAATCGGTCCATTATTTCACATAGCCCCCATACAAAGTCCCCTCGAAATTGGACTTTATCGGTCATAAATGTTTAATTTATCTATGTATCTACACAAATTTCGCTCCAAATAAGTTTTATATATACAAAATTCATGTCACCAAATTTTGTTACGATCGGTCCATAATTAGTCATAGCTCCCATATAGACCCGCTTCCGAAAATCACTTTAACGTGCATAAATCGCTTAAAAATGTTGGTATACACACAAAATTCAACATAGTTAAATTTAATATAGACATAAATTACACGACCTAATTTCAAGGTGATCGGTCCATAATTGGCCATAGCTCCAATATAAGGCCCACTTCCGAAAATCACTCATGAATATAAATTATTGATATTTTAAAAGAAAAATATTTTTACTCATTTACTTGGTGTAGGGTATTATATGGTCGGGCTTGACCGACCATACTTTCTTACTTGTTTTTTTATACCAATACACATTTATAGATAATTCAAAATAATGTACAAGAATGCAAATGATGTTCACTCTAACCGTGCCTATGATGAACTAACTACAGACTGAAACATCAGCCATTATTTATACACAGCACCATCTTCCATCCAGTAGCTTCATGAATGGTCTTATGGGACAAAACTAGAATGTTCGAATTCTAGAGCTTTTAGCAGTTTCATAGTTAATGTTGTCAGCTTAAACATTTACAAATATGTGATGGACATGAGTGTTGTAAGCAGTCGTTACAGACCGTTAAATTCAAATCGCTAATGCAAGTTCGTAACAATATGTTTCCTAAAAAAGTATATTTTTATACTTTTGAGATATGATCTCCTCGAACAAATATTAATTTTAGTCGGGAACATTGACACCTTATTTTACCTCCATACAAACGGGGCCATCCTAATCAACATATATGTATGCATGAATGTATTTACATTTATTTATTTGTTTGTTTATTTATTTGTATGCATGTGTAATTTTCATACATCCATACATATGCACATTCATTCATCTGCATTTATGAAATGTTGCAGTTATTTGTAATTCGCGAAATTTTATTATATGACAGCTGTTGTTGCCCTTTTTTTGTGTTTGCTGCCAGGAGCTGCCAACTGAAAATATAAACAGCAACTATAGAAGTATAAAATAAAAACGAAAGAGCAGAGAAAAAAAATGCATGCATTCATAATTTTTCATGCCACACAGTTTTGCATGCAAGCGAAGAGTGGCAGTGAGGCAGGCAGGATGGTTGACAGTGCCACCAAGTACATGCATAATCGTACAACATACAAATAAAACATCTAGTAGAAAATTTAGACAAATGTCAACAGGAATGTCAAGTAAAATAATATATTTAACATGTTTTAAACTTGCATTGCTCACACATTGAGAGAAATTGAAATTTGGTTGGGAAAAAAATTTATTTAAAAAAAGTGAAAAAACTGCTTACATTTTCAGCAATTATTAAGGAGAAGTAAAATATAAAGAAGAAACCAGGAAAATATTTTAAATTTAAATAATAATAAATCATTTATATACAGCTGAGATAGTTTTATGACATATTGCTTTCTAATATGTAACTTCTGTTTATATTACCTGAAGACTTTCAATTCAAATTTCATTTGCTAAAAATAATTTCCATTAATTGGAATTTAATTTATAGATTTTAAACAAAACTATCAATCTCCACCATATTAACTTTCTAGGGCTAATGACACTTTATGGAATTTTTGGCTTTTTTTGACAAATAGAGAAATCTATTTTTTGTTAAAATTAATAAATATTTAGCAAGACTGTTTCCAACCTCAGAAAACAAAAAAGATTTGTTAACTGAATTGAACTCTTTGAAATGTCATAAAATCTATATCAAAAGATAAACTTTAAACCATTAAATATTTCTTTATGTTTATTGAACCAAAATACATATATTATTTAAAATTTAGCTTTTATTTCACAAAATTCCTTTTTTGTTTGTTATTTAAAAACTTGTTAATTATATTGTTGATTTAAATCATGCCATTAAAAGAAACACCACCATCAAACACAGAAATTTACTCGTATAATTTGATTTTTTGATTGTTATTTTTTTACGACTTTTCTGTATAATTTAATAATTATGAATTTTATGACTGTAAGCTGTTTTTATAGTTTTTTGATTTTAAAAATTTAGTCATTCATTTAATGATTGTACATTGTTTATGGCCAGCGTTGAAATGTGTTCATTCTAAAGATATATATGAAATAAAAAAAACACATTTTTTTTAAATATTAATATTGACATTTGTGGACATTTCAATTAAGTTATCATACAAAGAAATAATATTAATTTTAACGACGAAAAGAGATTAAATCAAAAACACGTATGATGTCATTTAACAAAAAAAATATTTAATATTGAAATTAATTAGAAGGTGTTTGTTTTAATTAGAGATTTTTTTATTATTTTCTTATAATTTGATGAGACTTGTGCAAAGTTGTTCAATTAAATGTAGGCGTACCAGATTTGGATTAGCGGGATTAAACTTCTGTATGCTACTTTCACATTTTCAAATTAATATTAAGAGCGTACTAAATCACTAATAATATTGCACTACTGAAACTAACAGTGGGACGAAAGCAAACAAAATATACAATCCATGTGCATATATAGGAAAATACACGTTTCAATTTATCAAAGTAGGGAACCTCAGGTATATGAAAATTTAAAATCTTATTTGAAAGATTTTTATACATTTGGAATCTACAAGCAGATTTCTTTAAATATTTTTAAATATTTGGCTTTTATTTTGAAACATTTGTACACTATACATTTATTCAAGGTTATGGAAATAATTTTCAAATCTTTCTGGCAACATATGGATTCAGAGCCAAAAGAACAGCTCGTCTTTTGAGGCCAAGAACGAATCAAGCCAATTTCGGATAGTGTCCCAGAGATAGCGTTCTGCATCGATCGAAACTTTCCAAAATGAATTTCTTTTATAGCATTCAAACATCATTTCAGACATGTAAAATCTTAGAAGTAAAGCAAAACTTCCCGCATATGACACTTTGTTGGCACAAAATTTTACATTTTCGAAGCAAAAAAAATTCATTCCAGTTATTGAACATGAAATATAAGTTCTAAAGCTGACTAAAATATATTGATGAAAAACTTTGATACCATTTTTAAAAATATTGATTTATTTTATAGAAAATTATAGTATTTGACTGTATTTTGCCAAAAATATCAAATAATTGCACTTTCCGAGATTTAGCACACATTTCTTAACACGTTTCCTATTAGCGTTCACAAATAAAAATAAATTTAAGGAGCTCTTCTTCATCTATATAAATAAAAATCCAATGTCGTCTGTTGGTAATTGCATCAGTAAAGAACGGCCGGACCGATTTATACAATTTTTTTTTTTTAAATGTTGGTCATAGTCCAACTTAGGTTTTTACGGAATGAAAAATTTACCACGCCCACTTTTTTAGATTTATCTAAATTCGGAAAAGGACTACACCGATTTAAGTTTTTACTGAAAGAAAAATTTACCAAAAAAAATTTTACATTCAGTAAAAACTTATACGCCGACTTATTTTTTATATAAAAACTCAAAATATCTAAATTCGCTAATAACTTGGCCAATAAGCGTTTAATCAAGAAAAGGAGCTCGATCTGTGATCACTCATGTTTCTGAACAAAAATCGATAATCAAGAAAAGGGCCACGATCTGTGATCACTCATATCTCTGATCAAAAATCGATTTTTTATATATAAACTTACAATATCTAAATTCGCTAATAACTTGGCCAATAAGCGTTTAATCAAGTAAAGGAGCTCGATCTGTGATCACTCATATTTCTGAACAATAATCGATTTTTATATAAAAACTCAAAATATCTAAATTCGCTTATAACTTGGCCAATAAGAGTTTAATCGAGAAAAGGAGCATGATAAGTGATCACTCATATTTCTGACCAAAAATCAATTTCTTATATAAAAACTCAAAATATCTAAAATTGTTAGTAACTTGGCCAATAAGCGTTTAATCAATAAAAAGAGCTCTATCTGTGATAAGTCATATTTCTGACCAAAAACCGATTTTTTTGATATAAAAACTCAAAATATATAAATTCGCTAATAACTGTTCCAATAAGCGTTTAATCAAGAAAAGGAGCTCGATCTGTGATCACTCATATTTCTGGCCTAAAATATTTTTTTATATGAAAACTCACAATGTCTGAAATCCTTAGTAACTTGGCCAATAAGAGTTTAAAAAGGAGCTCGATCTGTGATCACTAGAGGTGTTATTAAAAAATAGATTTGCTTTGAATGGGTCTTATTATGTTCACTAAAACCTAAAACTAACTACTATAAAATTTAAGTGCAATCCGATAAAATTGTAAAATTGGGTAAATAATGGTACTTATTTCGATAACTTAAAAGCTTATTACAAAGTTATTAGCAAATTTAGATATTTTTAATTTTTATATAAAAAACCGATTATTGTTCAGAAATATGTGTGATCACAGATCGAGCTCCTTAACTTGATTAAACGCTTATTGGCCAAGTTATTAGCGAATTTAGATATTTTGAGTTTTTATACAAAAAATCAATTTTTGTTTTGAAATATGATCACAGATCGAGCTCCTTTTCTTGATTAAACGCTTATTGGCAAAGTTATTAGCGATTTTAGATATTTTGAGTTTTTATTTAAAAAATCGATTTTTGGTCAGATATATGAGTGATCACAGATCGAGGTCCTTTTCTTGATTAAACGCTTATTGGCCAAGTTATTATCGATTTAAGCTATTGTGAGTTCTTATATAAGTAATCGAAGTGTGCGTGGTCAATTTTTCATTCCATAAAAACCTAAGTTGGGCTATGACCAACATTTAAAAAAACAAGTAAGAGTGCCCTTCACCAAATTATACTTAAAAATTTTAAATATTTTTAGGTGAACAAAATTTAATTTTTTTTTTCAGTTGTTTTTTTCATTTTTTGGAAAAAAATTTTTTTCAATTATTTAAAATTTTTTTTTTAAATTTTAAAATTTTTTTTTTTTAAATTTTAAAATTTTTTTTTTTTGTGAAAAAAAAGATCGGGTTAAACATTTTTTTTCCGATTTTGACCCATTGTAGGTCCAACTTACTATGGTCTTATATACGTCGTTGCACAGGTCTTTGAAATATCTATCATTAGATATCCATATTGTCTATATTAATGTCTTAGTAATCCAGATATAGGTCAAAAATAGGTTAAAAATCGAGGATGTCTTGGTTTTTTCCTCATATCTCAGCCATTTGTGGACCGATTTTGCTGATTTTAAATAGCAAAATTCTCGAAAGCATGTCTGACAGAAATATGGAAGATTTGGATCCCGAAGATATCTGGGGTCTTCAGAAAATTGATTTCAACAGACAGCTTAATCGATTCCGCTATCTATAAGGATCCAGAATATATACTTTATAGGTTCGGAAATGAAAAATGTAGAATTTACAAACGGAATGACAAACTTATATATACCCTTCTCACGAAGGTGAAGGGTATAAAAATGTGTCTAAATCGGTCCTGCCGTTCTCTACTGATGCAATTACCAACGAACGACATTTTATTTTTATTTATATAATAGCGGTATTCACTGTTAAGTTCGAATGGTATTGCATCATTGCAAATGCAAAATTGTAAAGGTTTTTGTGTGTATTATGTTATTGGATTACGGTAAAATTTTGCATTTGCAATGATGCTAGACCATTCGCACTTAACAGTGAATACCGCTAATATATTTTAAAATAATTATACGAACTGTTGCATCTAAGGAATTTTATACAATTTAATATTAATCATACGTACTGTTGTATAGAATGGATATGCCTTAATTCAATAATACTCATACGCAGCAGTGGAATTGAAAGACAATAAATAATATGTTAATCATGGGCCCCAATAGATAAAACGTAAGTTAATTAAATATGTATCATTAGTTCTACATGATACATATTTTGATACAAATTTTTAGTTATTCTCATTTTCTTCCATATTAAGTTTCAAATTATGAATACGTAATGCAAACTCAAACCGTCAAATGATTTTGTTCATATAAAATGAAGTATTTTATCTGATTGATTTTAGGCAGCCCAATAGTAATACTAAAGGAAAATTGTAACAATTATATATGTATATTCCGAAAACAAATTACAGCATGATATGAGCTGTTTCAATTTCGTATCTCAAAGTCAAAATTTTAATGGTTTAATGGTTTATTCTTAAAAAAAGTCATATTTATATCTAAAAGGATAAAACTGGAACCATGCCATTATTTCCAAAAACGTCCGCATTGAACTTTGCATTTTTTTCTTTTAAACTTCTTACAATTTACCATTTTCTGTACAACAAATTAAATGCAAATGTTGTTATAATTCACCACAACACAGACAAAAGCAACAAAACAATAACAGCAAACATGAAAACATATTCACAAAGAAACATTTGTAAAACAATTATGGCGGATGCTGTTAAAAATATGTAAACAAAACAAGAAATAAAACAACAATAATAAATAAACAACACATTAATAAAAGCAACACAAACAATAACAACAAACACACTAAGTAAGAATAAGAAAAAATGGCTACCGCAAATTGTTTTTTTTTTGCCAGCAAACGAAACAAAAACAACCAATGAGAGTGAGAGAATGAGTATGGAGAAATATAAGTACAACTACTAATAAATAAAAAAAAAACATATTTAAAATGGTTTAAATTGGATAAATAAACAAACAATAAATATTATTTCTTAAATGTAAATATGGCGAGGGCAATAAATATAAACTAAATAAATAACATAGTTTGTTGCTTAATGGTAATAATTATTTTGTATTTTTATTTACCTTATAATTATTAATAAAACCCTATTATTTTCCGAACCTATTACGGGCTATATAATTTGGCGGGACCAAAGTAGATCACCTAACTAGCAGTTTTCAGATTGTGTTCATCTTTGACACCCTGAAGCTTACATTGTTTATAAACACAGTTAATTAACGATTGAATAATCCTCAATTGTTTTCACATACTCCACATTTTGTATTAAAACTGAATCACTGTATACCTTGAAGCGTCATACGAATATATTTAGATTAATATTTATTTAGAATATGTGCCCAATTAGCTTATAATAGAATAGCAGAAAATGAATTGCGTATCTTAATATTAAATATTCCCATATCTATTTAATACGTTTTAAAATTACTGTGATTTATTGATTTCTCATTTAAAAACTTGCAATCTCATTCAAAATATTTCTATTTATCATCCAGTGATGGAAATGTAATTTATAATCTTCCATCTATTATATTAATTCATCAGTCTCAAGGTTCATAGTTCAAAATTTGTTACCCTATAGTGGGGAGGTTATTAATCGTTTATGCTGATATTTGTTACTCCCCAAAAATATAAGTCTAACACCCAGCGACTCAGAATCACATTCTGAGCCGATTTAATAATGTCCGTTAGTCCATCCATATGTCTGTTCATCTTGCTGGCTGGATTTCCATATAAATTTGTGCGCAAAGTAGACGTCGCAATTTCGAAGATATTTGGATATATATTTTATATACATATACCAATACTCCGGTTTTCGTGTTTTTAAAATTTCTATGATTTCGAAGTTGCGTCATTTTTGTTTCAGTTTGCGTCACATGGCTTTGAAGTTGCGTCGTTAGAGCTTCGATTTGCATCATTTTTGTTTTCAGTTTGCGACGCATGGCTTCGAAGTTGCGTCGTTAGTGCTTCAATTTGCGTTGTTTTTGTTTCAGTTTGCGACGCATGGCTTCAATGTTGCGTTGTTAATATGTTATTTTTTTATTGAAAAATCTATTGTTTCAGCTAAGATTATAAATCTCGGTTTGCGTCGCGTTTCTCCGGTCACAATTAGCAAAGCAAACAAGGGTATTAGTGTACAAATAAAACACACCTAAAAACTGTGAGAGGATCGATTCATAATTGAACATACCTACCATGAAATTCCTACTTCCGAAAATTAAGTTAACGAACATAAAACTCATAAAAATGTTGGAATCCAGAGAACAATCAACAAAAATAAGTCTAGTATAGAAATCACTGTGCAAAATTTCAGGGCGATCGATCGAAGGCCCACTTTCGAAAATCACTCAAGAAAACAAATGATTGAAATTTTAATAGAATAATGATTTGCTCATATTCAGTGGCATTATATGGTCGGGGTTGACCGATTATAATTTCATACTTGTTTATTTTTCAAATGTGACAAAATTCGATAATGGTACCTAGCCCCATTAAAATAAATTTAATAAAAAAAGTCAAACACTTTTTCTCATACAAAAATTGTTTGTTTGTTAATAAATATAATGATTAAAGTTTATTAAAAATACGAGTTAAACTGATTTCCAAAAAATATAAATCATGTGCCAGAATAATCTGAATTGCGCTGTTTACTAGACATTTCTTAATTTAATATAAATAAACCATCGTTTTTATAAGGTAAAAAAATTAACCGGATACTTTTGAATGCAAATAACAGCAGATTAGTAACTTAAAATTGTAACAACTCTTTATTTTTTTCAAATTTAAACAACAGCTATTTAAATATCCAGAGGGTTAAAATGATAGAACTTCAGTTTGTAGGCCTTCTAAAATGCATACTTACACATTCTAAAAAAACCAATACTCATTCCACTCTGCCTGCTCTTAGAAAGTGTTCGAGAAGCCCTATGAATCCCCTTCTAATAACAAGTGATTAAATGAAAATAGTCTACATCAAAAAAAAAAAAACTATGCATCCTGTAATCTATATAGTTTTTGGATTGTTTTTCAATAGCAGGGCAGCATCACAACAAGTGTTCTTTGTTCTGCTCTTCGTTTACATATCTGCAGCTCCAATGAAAATCATTGCATTTCATAGTTAATACCACCGTATCCCGAACTTGTTATTAAGCTTTCAATTACATGAAGATTATTCATTTATTTGTGTAGTTCTGAAGGCATTTGCAATGACTCATAACATATTCCCTAAATTTTCAGTCCTACCATAAAGTCTTAGTAATCAAGAGATTAATAATATATCTACGCATTCCAAATCGATTGGACCCCGTAAGCTAGTGCTCACATTAACAAATTTATCCAAACGGTTTATTGTTGGTGTTTTGTTTAAGCATTGATATTTTTACAAATAAAGTGTCTGTAATTCAAACACTCTATAGTTTTATTTGTATAATATCTTTAGTTTTATAAAGCCTTTTGGGAAAAGGTTTCCTGGTGATCTGGCCTAAGCAAACAATGAAATGCGCATAGGAACTAGCTTATACCCCAACAATAAATTTCAGTGAATTTACCAAATTATAAATTGGGAATTTAGCATAAAACAATTTTCCTAACAGTTTCTTATTCTCGTCTTCAAGAGTAATGATTTCACGGCCACAATGTTAGTTCGAGTGTAGGAATAAACACTCTAGTTTTATAGACATCCGATCCCAGTTAAATGGTAAATTCATCGGTAACCAGCAAGTTTTACTGAATTCTTGATAAAAAGATATTGAGACCCCTGAAGATAATCCATTTATATAAAACATTATGGCATCTTTCCCACAGCCATTTTTGCCTTTGACCTTGTAATCTAGTTTGTTAATATCATCGCACAATTTAAAGAAGTCATGTGCGCCCATATCCCATTTACCAATGATAGCTCATATTGATCAGTGCCCTAAATACGTGAGACTTTTCCTATCAAATCCAAGTAGTATTCTGGTTGCCTTTGCATCCAACTTTGGACAAATAGCCTTGGACGCCCTGCAATCCATCCTACTATACCAGGATAATTTCCTATAGTCCAGGAAACTTTCGAAAATCAACCTATAGTAGTGTTTATAGGAGGTTTAACGTCCCAGTCCATATTAATATAGTTCAGATTCGAACCCTGCCAGGGCAGTTCATTTTCCTGTATGTTAAATTAACTGGTAGCCAACTACACCCTGATTGTGTATAGTTCCAATAACACGCAATGATCGCGATCATGGTTTGGAACTGTCAAAGGACTCTAGAAGTGTTATTGGAACTATACACTGTGAGATTGTGACATTTAATAACCCAAACTATTTACACAAATTAGGTACTACACCCTTCTGTTACGTATGCCCTTATACAATACGTGGCGTACCAGATCGCCAGGATCTCTGCCTGGAAGACGCTGCATTCTCTAGGAGTTTGTATGACACTTTGATGTCCTCATATACTACATAAACTCCGGCTTCAGTAGCAGATTCCACCTTGGACCCATCATTGAAAAATGCAACCCGTTCAAACAGCTGTTCAGATATAACCCAATCGTCCCTACTTGGCAACACAATTGGGGGTGAAATATCAAAGTCTAAAGTCGTTACCATATGATCCGAAATTGTAATAGAAATACTAGCCTGACCAGTTAGACATACCTCGTACACAATTTTCGTGTGACGTACCCGTTTTCTTCTTACCAGAGAAGACTCAACGAGTCTAAGCTAGTTCCAAGCCGCCACTCTTGCCACAAAGTCCTCAATTGGCAGTAAGCACATCTCTGAACTTTAGTGAGTATCTTTCTGTAAATTCTTCTCATTGCCTTCCAACTTCCAACCGTGCAAATCCAGTTTACCATGCCGTAGTTCCCAATTCATACCTATAGAATTCCGGCATTTTAATCTTCCGTGACAAATTCTTATTCAGGAAGGTCCCTAAATAATTGGGTTCCTCTGATAAAGTTAGCCAAACGCCGTAAATCCCTGGTAAAGAGCACTAACTCCGTTTTCGTTGGGTTTACACCCAGCCCATTTGCCTTGGCGAAGGTTGAGAGGTCAACTAGAATTATTTCGCTGATTGTCGAAAGAAACTTTCACTTGAATCACAATGTACATAGTATGTATATATAACTTTCCACTGGTAAGATTGATTCACCAAGAAAATTTGCGGGTCTCAAAAGCAGATATGTAAAATTTTTAACTGCTCTTTTAAATGATTTTTTATATTTCTAACAAGTAAGTTGATCAAAATTAAGCTTTCTGAAATTAATTCTTCAATTTTAAAAATATCTCGAAACTTAAATGTAAAAATTAGTTTATTTATTTATAATATTACTTGTTTACCCCAAAAACAACAATAATTTAATATAATTTAGTATTTTTATACTACTATTTTTTTCAACAAAATTATTAAATACTAATTTTTAACACAACATCTAGACATTCTCTTTAATCCCTTCCGCCAGCCATGGCTCTCGCAACTGAGTAGCAGCTAGAAAAATACAAACAGCAACAAAAACATAAAAAATAAACAAATACTACAAGAAACACAGGCAATAAAAACGAATTAAAAGCATTTAATAACACGTTAACACAACAATACCCATAAACAAAGAGCCGCCGAGAGTATATCCCCCAAAGAAGAGCACAAGAAAATAATAAACAAAAACAATAACAAGAAAAAATAACTCATTTGGGGGGTCTTGAAAGGTGAGAGCTTATCAACAACACTTGTTGAAAATTATCATATGAGAATAACTTTTCTCTCCACTTTTACACAATTGCTCTCAAATTGTGAGCATAAAGTACATAAATGACAGGCTCTCTTTTTCGAATTGGAGCCAAAATGAGAGTAACAAAAATGCAATATATATTTATTTAAAGGGGGGCATTACAAAAAATGGCAACACTACACTATTTTAGTAGTATTTTTACTGTTGTCATTGTCGCTTCACACAATACAATAAGAAAGAAAAAAAATAAGAAATATTTGTTTTTGTTTCAGTTGATTTTGGTTTTCAACTTTTGTGTGGTGTGTTGTTGCTTCTTCTTGTTATTGTGTTTTACGTACGAGTACAACAAATGCGAAATGCATGCATGCGTATGGACGTATGACTGTCAAATGTTTTAGTTTTTTTTTTCATATAGAGTTATTTTTTAGTCGATGTTGATTATTGCACACGTAAATAGTACGCGCGGTAAACAAAAGAACCAGAAAAAAAACAATAAATTTTAATTGAAATCAAAAAAAAAGAAAAATATAAATAATAAATAAATAAAAACTAAGTGAGAATAGTTTTCAAATAAATATTTCAAAATTAATCAAATTAACATTGTTTTTATTTTTCAAAGAAAGAAGAAAATTTGAAGGTGAATATTTAATTTTAAGTTTTAAAAAAGAAAAATAATTTATTTAAATATTTTTATTTTTACTATTATACAAAATTTACAGTTTTAAATTAGTTTTATTTAAAACGGATTTAATTAAGTTAAAAAAATAATAATTTTTGTCCATAAGTTATAAAAAAACAACGTTTAATAAACTGTTCTGAACTTTTCTCATTAAAAAAAATTATGTTCTGCATGTGAAAAATGCGTGGATAGTGAAAAACAAAGCAAGTGGGAACAATATTTTAACATACATCTGCTTTAAATATACTAAATGTTTAAAATCGAATGGGAATAGTTTTTTTTTTTAATAAATATTTAATAAAATATTTCAACAGCTTCTTGTTTTGTAAAGAAATATAAAATTAACATAAAATGAACTGCAAACAATAGTTGAATCTTCTAATAATTTTCGAGTGAGAACAGTTTTTTACAAATGTAAGATGGAAAAAACTATACACCTAAGAAACAGTTGGATTAAAAAAAATGTTTTTTTTACAAAAAAGTGAGAATTACAGTCGGAACACAACATAATTGGAATATTTTTGTGGGAACAGTTGATATTGGTCTTGTTTGAGCAGTGAGAACAGTGTTTTTTTTTATAAAAACACTGCACAAATTTAATAAATTATAAAAATATCAAACAAATGGGAACAGTTTTTTGAAAAATATTATTTTTTTATAAAATTATCATCTCCAGAAAATGAATGTGAAATATATTATGGATTACAGTACTTAAGGTTTCAAAAAGCTCAACAAATTTTATGCAAAATACTCTGAATGAGAACAGTTTATATTAAGATATAAACAATTTTAACCATAATTTAATGAGAACAAAAAGTGTTAATTTCAAAAACGTATGAAAAAATTGTAAAGAGACTTTTTTGTAACATCTAGTATTGGTATAATATGAAAAGTGGGAACAGTTTTCATTATACCAATTCCAATTATATAGTTGGCAAACAACAGTTTAAGAATGCTTTCCAACCATCAGAAAACTTTAAATATCATAATTAAATAATGAAATTTAAAGTAGGAACAGTTTACATAATTTACGAGTAACTCAGTTTCATATCTTTCGCGATTGAGAACAGTTATTACATCATACTACTAAGTGGAAAAACTTAACAGATGGCAATAATTGTAATAAGCTGAGTTTTGTTTACTACTAGAACTAAAAGTGAGAACAGTTAAATTTAGTATCTACTAATCATTCTAATCCCAATGAGAATTGAATATGTTATTCCCAAAAATTTATGAAAAAAGTTTCCTGAGAAAAGTTTGTGTAATATATTAACTATATGATAAAATTTAAGTGGGAACAGTTTTTATAAAATTAATTACAATTATAAGTAGTTTGTAAAAGACTTATTTTAAAATCGTCAGTGATTGAAAGCAGTTATGACGTCATAGTAAAGATGACAATACGCGGAATGAGAAGAGTTGTTTTTTTAATATTTTTCAACAAAGTAGAAAACATATATCACTAGTAATTAGAAACTAGTACATAGAAATAGTTCACTAGAGAGCTGCGATTGACTATTCATAACCATTGTAGTACTTTTACATCAGTAAATATCACATTATTGCATCAGCTGATTTTAACTACTTTATGGAGATGTGCATAAGTCATCAGTCAATTTGTCATTACAGAATTAATTAGAATTCTGCGGTTCGATTTGAGATTGATATAAAGTTGACTAATCTGTTTCTAATTCTGATTAAATACTGTATTTCAGTTTATTTGCTGTTATTAAAGCTATTCTAAAAATCACCACTTCCGTTTATTAAGTTTTTTTCCAGAACAAATTTGTCAGACTTTCTGTATTACGTATGAAAATCGAATCTTTGATCTGAAAACATATTTTTTCCTACCACTTCCACCCGTAGTCATAGAAACTCTTTAATTGTTTTGTATGCTTTGTAAACACGCTTCGAAATGTGCATTAGTTTTTGACATAACTTGACACGACTTTTCTCTGAAAACATATTTTCGGAACTAGAAATAAAAAAAACTAGCTGAGAGCTAGATCTGCACAAGGAAAATAAATAAATGAAATAAAATCAGCTGATTAAGCCTGTAATTTGTCAGAATGAAAGTTTTTTTCTTCTATTACTTTTTAGAGTTCATCACCAAAGCAATAAATAAGTACAGAGAATCAGTTTTTTACCCAATTTGTTGCTCATGAGCCTTCTCTCCCAACGTTACATTGTTGTGTGCGTTCCTCTAATCATGAATATTTGTAGCTAATATCTAGACCAGTGGTGCGCGTTCATATTGTTCAGATTACGTATTTTACGTCAATTTACAAGTACTCAACCCGAATGTAAACAATAGAGCGTTAAAATACAAATACATTGAATTCAATTTAAATATTTCCGAACCAGTCATCGGCACTCACAGCCACCAGGGAGAGACAAAAATTGAAATGAATTTCTTGTCAGATCAAAACAAAAAATTAAAGTGTATAATTATCCATGTTCTCCTTATGTCGATCACTTACGGCTATAGCCTTTTCATACCAAAAATTTCACAGAATATACATTTTAAGAGCCCAGCCTGGCTATGTGTGTTTTCAAGTATGAATTCAGAATTACATATTTCAATAGATTACAAATTTGGTCCAAAATTTATTGTTGTTCTAAAAAATTATTGAATCTGAGCGGGAACTACTACAAGATTATCAAGTAATCCAATGATAAACAGCTCCAATTTTGTTAATTTCAGATAGTTTTAACATATCATAAATAATTTCTTACAAAATCTGACAAACGGCTTGAACTGAAGTATCGAAAAACTTTGATCGATTATAATGCTCAATTTAGGTGTTTTATAAAGAAAATTGCCTGTAAAACTCCTCTACATTTTAGAATAAAAATAACTTGTTATCTACTACTGCCTCAGCTATTCATTTCAATTAAATACTTAAACATAAATAATTAATTAAATCATTTTAGCGGCATTTGTTTTTCAAGTTCAATACACATTTCATTAAACTTATATATTTCCCAAAGGTGTTAATTATTGATTAATTGCAAAATTCCTTAAACTAAATGGGAACAGTTACATTCACATTAATTAACTCAAACATTTTGTGAAGCCATTAATTAAAATAACAAAAATGGTAAAGAACAAAAATTCTGATAATTTTTGTTTAACCCTGATTATTAACACGAGAGAGCGAAAATAAAACACAGAAACTAACAAACAAACAAAAAAACAC
Source organism: Calliphora vicina (assembly GCF_958450345.1). Lineage (NCBI taxonomy): Eukaryota > Metazoa > Arthropoda > Insecta > Diptera > Calliphoridae > Calliphora > Calliphora vicina. The sequence continues at coordinate 111,649,563 of NC_088781.1, read as the reverse complement.
AATAATTAAAATTAATTAATCATTTTAATTTTTTTTAACAAGAAAACAAGCCCACTTCAGTGCTTAACACTATAATTAAGTGTAATTATATTTTACCTTATAATTTATGAAAAATGAACAACTACAAATAATTAACAACATAAATAAGAATAATAATAAAAAAAGCTTAAATAAAAAAAAACAACATTAACAAACAAAATTAATTACACACAAGTGTTTAAAGAACAAAAAAAAAAAGAAAAAACAGCTAAAAAAATTATTACAAATTATTAACTTGACAAAGACAAACAAGCCCAATGAAGAAATATAAATTGAAATAAAAGTGGCACATTCTAAATACATAGTAAAGTATTTAAACAGTTGTAGCTAAAAATTTAGCAGCAATATAGTTTGAAAATTTTCCTATAAATTAAAACAAATATAAAGTGGGTTAGTGGAAAGTTTTTTAAATGATCGATCTAATTAATGACAATGAAGGTTAAGACACATTTTAGGAACATTTGTTTTGGATTGTTACGAAAATTTTAAATTAAATATTTATTATTATTTAATTACCAAGTATTAAGTTTGGATATTCTTTATTTACTGTTTGCTAAGTTGTTTTCATAATGTTTAATGTGACAGGTTAGAATGTAGCAACGACAAAGAAAACATGCTGCAACATTGAAAAGAAATCCTGATTACAACATAATAATTAATAATGATAGTTTTTATACCCAACATCAAGAAAGATCAAGGGAATATAGATTTTGTCGAAATATTCATCGCGGACCCATAAAAATATATATGCATGTTCTGGGAAATTATGAAATTCTAAGACAATCTAGCTATGTTCGTCCGTCTGGGTCCTTATCAAATTCTAAGACGATCTAGTTTTGTCCATCCGTCTGTCTGTTGAAAACACGATAGGGCCCTTAATAAAACAATTAGAAGACAACTAGAACAAAAGTAATATTTCAATTGATCTTTTGACCCACTTCGTAGAAGTCGAATTTCACCAAATTTTGACTACATATAGAATCGGTTATGTAGATTAGCAATAAAATAATGGTGTATATGCTTATACACTATGGTTTTATTGAGGGTACGATATGTTCCTGGCTGACATTTTCAACAAATAAATTCAGTTAATAAGGTTTGTTTAGTATTAAAAACGGGCAATATCTGTCCATGATTTAACCTAGCACCCATACAAATGTTCCCCCGGAATATTGTTTCAGCATTCATAAATATGTTAATTATGAGACAATCCTGATACAATTTTGCACAAGTTCGTTTTAAGCACTATGAAATTATACTGTAAATAATGCAGAAATTCGGGTAACATTTGTCCCTAGTCCACATACAAGGTCCCACCGAAAATGACTTGATTGACATGATGAAATTGGACATAAATAAGTTTTAAATGAACCTAAACTTTTACTCCAACTTTTGTGAGGATCCGTTCATTTATTTTATAAATTTGTGTACGATTAATTTCGGCACCTGGTAGGTCTTTTGATATTGACCACTGGTTCACATAAATGAGCGTAGCAGAGATCTTATTTTCAAATTGAATTTAGCCGCATTTAGTTTTTTACTTTTTTTTGTTTTCATTGAGAGTTTTAAAATTCAAAAAGGGAAAAAACGTCTATTCAACGTTATGAACGGTAGCTTTCGAAAGGTCTATATTTTTTATTTACCGACCAATTTCAATGTATGACAATCTTTACAACTGGTTATATAACGAGTTTTTTAACATGTAATTGTCAAAGGAGGAAGCTAACTGAACCTTAATAGTCAGTCCAATAGTATTTAAGATCAGAAACACATAGTTTATTCAGACTATACACACAGTTAATTCGGAATGCAGTGCATAGTGGTTTAGAAACTTTTTATTTTGTAAATAATTCGATAGCTCGTGGAGGTACCAAGCCAACACACTGCTGATCGTTTGAGGTCGAGCATAAATCCAGCCAATATCAAAAACTCTGTTCTGAAGTGAAGCGTATCCCAGAGAGGGCGTTTTGCATTGATCGCAACAAATAATAATCGGATGGGGCAAGGTCTGGACTTTAAGAGGGGGGTGAGGCTAAACTTCGCAACCTCTTCATTCTAAATACATACTTTTTAACAGATATTGCAGCATGTGGCCTATCGTTGTCATGATGGATGGTTTCATTTCTGGCCGCATATTCTTGTCGTTTTTCTGCAAATTATTGCTTCAAACGTATTAGTTGTATTCGATATAGGTTCCATGTGATGATCTGGCCAGATTCCATCAGCTCATAATAGATAGGACCCTTTAACTCCCACCAAAATATATCATTATCTTAGCGCCATGGTTATATGGCTTTGGTTTCGATTCAGGTGGTTGACCAGACTTCACATACGATTCATATGCTTCGTGTTATCGTAATGGATAAATTTTTCATCGCAAGTATGATTTGCTTTTATAGAGTTCAAGCTGAATTTTAGACATTTAAAATCGTCTTTCAAGGTCTGTCACCTTCAACTCGTATGACACCCAATTTTCGTGCTTTTGCATAAATCCTGCTGCTCGCAAACACTTTGAAATTGCTGCTTGAATAGCTTCAAATAATTTTGTAAGTTCCTGTTGAGTTTGGCAACAATCTTCATGGAGTAATGTCTCAAATTCTTGGTTTTCAAATGTTTTTAACTGGCCTGGTCGATCTTTGTCTTCCGTGTAAAAAATACCACTTCTGAACAGCACAGGCCATCTCTCGCGCTTTGAAACCGACACTCACCTTTAACAAGCAATCGATGTGCTTCAGCGGCTAAATAAGTAAAGCATAACTTTCCGCATATTGGTACAAAAAGCAAAAAAAAAGAACTTTGTTTTTTACACTATAATGTTCAATATCGAAGTGAGAATAGATGACAGATATGTATGTATCTGTTAAAATTACATATACGTTCTTAAAATCAAAAACCACCTTCAAAAGATACGACATCTATTGTAAATCCACCATTTTTATGTCATAGAGTGAATATAATCAAATTTTCATTGGGACTATATATAATCTTTATAAGAGTCGGAATGAGAACTTACTGGACAAGTGAGCCAAATTAAAATTTGGCTTATTCAAACATAAGCCAATATTTTAAAAAAGAAATTAGGTTAGAGTAAAAAATTATAAAAACGCAAATTCGAAAATGCTCCATATTTGTATAGCCCTATTTGGTACATATTATTTTTTCGGCTCAATGACGGAGCTTATTGAAACTGGCTGAAATCGGTCCATTATTTCACCTAGCCCCTATACAAATGTCCTTCCGAACTTGAACTTTATCGGTCATAAATATTTAATTTAGATATGTATCTCAATAATTAGACATAGCTCTCATATAGACCCGCTTCCGAAAATCACTTTAACGTGCATAAATCTCTTAAAAATGCTGGTATACACACAAAATTCAACATTAATAAAATTCATATAGACATAAATCACACGACTTAATTCCATGGTGATCGGTCGATGATTGGTCATAGCATCCATATAACGCCCACTTCCGAAAATCACTCACGAATATAAATTATTGATATTTTAAAAGAAAAATGTTTTTGTTCATTTACTTAGTGTAGGGTATAAATGGTCGGGCTTGAACGACCATACTTTCTTATTTGTTATTTATAAAAATATTTCAATTTACTAAAGTATCAATCTTCAAGTCCTAAGGGTTTTGCTAATACCAAAGAATTATATAAAAACTTTACGTTGACTCTTCAGAAGCTCAACAAACCTTTCTCCCATTCAAAAATATTAACGTGGCTGAAAAATAAACACAAACTGCGACCTACTCGATTGTCACCGATTGTTCACCAACAATTCTTTACAAACATTGTTTTTAATATTTGTCAAAAAGTATACTTTTGTAAAGGGTTTATAGGATTCATCATAGAATAGCACTCTTACTTGTCCTTAAGTACATATATTATGATTGATCAACATTACTCATACGTTGATATTAATCAATATTACTCATACGAACTTTTAGTGAATATTTCATGTTATTAGGGAATCTGGCGATATTAAAACAAAATTTAAATTTGTTTAAAACTTTAATTAAACGAATTACCTCATTCTTGATCGAATGAGTTATCATAACGAGAAATGATTTCGATATCGAAATTATAATAAAATGTAATAAATATTCTTCCCATAATTTCTTAAGACTTTTCTTTTAAAGTAAATGTTAGAATATTATTGAGTTAAAAGTTTTCAATGAGAAATTTTTCAAAACTTTACAGTTTTAGATAAATAAATTCAAACATAAAACAATCTAAACTCTCATATAAATTACAAATATGGAGATTTTTTTTTGCCTTAACTATAATAAAAATCCTAATTAATAGCCATCGCGTGCTAGATTAGCATGACCCACTGTAATGCAACTACATTAAAATGAATGAAATCATAAAAAATAACGCAAATATTAAATTTAAAATAAAGAAAAAAAAAAAACACCCACCTTTTTGAACAAACAAATTATTGTTTAAAAAAAGCAAAAGAAGACGAAAAAAAATAATATTTTACAGCTCGTAAATAAAGTAATAAATTAATGTTTAAGCACATACAGAAAGAAACAGCAGTGAACTACAGCAGCAGCAATAACAACAACAACAGTAAAATAAGATTTATTACCAAATTGCATTACAAATGTAAATTTTTTATAATAATAATAATTTTCTACCATATTTACACACAAACTCTTGCACTCATGCTCTCTCCTTATACTTAAAAACATTCATTCCTTAAGCTCTCTCTTTTTATTATATAGATTTGTTTTTCCTTTTTCTCTTTACAGAGCTGCAACAACATTAACAGCAACAACAATAACAACGAGTATTAATGTGGTTTATTGTGGTAAATATAACGTGTAAATGTGTGTGTGGAGGATAAAATATCAAACCGCAAAAACCGCATGTTAACCAGCTAAGCACAACCAACAAAAAAAAAATGCTTAAATAATAACAAAAAAATAAATATAGTGCAAAAAAAAAAGAAATATAAAAACCAACCAAACAAACCATATTAAATGTATAGAAGTCGTTAAAATAAAATTACAGCTAAAATAAATTCATTGCTACATGAAATTTATGTGAAATAGGAAAAATATATGAACAATTGCAATAACAAATTGAATAAAATGTAAAATTTATTACTTAATTAAAAACCCCAGCAAATGTACCAAATGAAAAAATAATAATAAAATGTATTGTAAACAATACTGCGTTTAATGCTAAATTAAGTGTAATAAAAAAAACAAAAGCAAACACAAATAATAATTATATTTATTAAAACAAGAAAAATTTTAATTTTATTAATAAATTCATTAAAAAATTAAATTACACAGAAATAAAAAAAAAACAACAATAAACAAGTAATGCTCAGTTAAATAATTTATGCCAATTATAATTAAATAAAAACACATAAAACCATAAAATAAAAATTATTAAAACAACAAAAAATTAAATAAAATAAATAAGCTTTTTCTCACACTCTTAAATAAAATAAACAATAAATAAGCAAACAAATTATTATTTTAGCTTTAACAATTAGCAAAGTAAATTAATTAATATTAATAACTGCAACAACAAAAAAATAACAAAACATTTAACAACAACAAACCATCAATATTATTCAAGCTACTAAAAACAAAAAAAAAATAAAAAACATTACAACTACTGCGCCTGTGTATCAAAAAAATATATTCTACAACTCTCTTTAGTTAACCAAACTCCCCAAAAGAAAATCTCCCATTTTCTCTCCATCAATATTAAACTGCTCCCAAGGAAATCTGATTTTACAGTAAACACTTATTTGTGTATTAGTGTTTGTGTGTGTGCTACTTGTTTTGTCCATTTTACTCTCACTTTGTGGATTAGAGAGTAAAATTCAATAACAAAACCAAGTAAAACAAATCTACTTCGCCTTGCCACCTCCTTAGCAGTGAGAAAAAGGAGTACAATTTGTACTTTAAGTGCAATAATATTGTGCATGTGTTTTTGAAAGAGTTGCCAATAATTTGTTAAGTGTGTGTGTGTGTGTGGTTTACCCCGCTCTCTCTCTCGTTCTTTTAAAAATCGCTCAACCCAGTGTAAAGGGTTTTTAACAAGGATATAATAATTTGTTTCGTAGCCGTTAATATAAACAGCCGTCAAAGTGGATTTAACAAATTATAATAAAATGCTGCAATCCAGCAATCAATATTTGAGGCCGGATTATATGGTGGCACCAACTGCGGTAAGTTTTTATTTTGCAAATAATTTATGTGACAGTTAAAATAATGATTTCAATATGAAAACACAAATATTTTGGTGTTAAATGGAACACCATAAATTTAAGTTTACATAACTCTAAATGAAAACAAATTCGATGTTATTATTTCCTGAGAAGAATTATAACAGAATTAACAAGAAAGTGAGTTATATTCGTCTATGTCGAATCTTGTATTAATATATTACAATAAAATATTTTTCTGATATAGGGCTTATAGGATTACTTATGGAACTATCCTCACAAAAGTTGGTAGAAAGATTTAGGTTCATATAAAACTAGTTTGTGTTCAAATTAATCACAATTTCAATTATTATAGAAAAATTATGAATGTTTAAGTCATTTTTTTAGGGGACTATAGACAAAAGTTGACCGATTTTCGCCTTACTTTACAATACTCCATACAAATGTTCCCCCGGAATAGTGTTTGAGCAGCCATAAACATATTGATTATGCGACAATCATAATAAATTTTTTCACAAATTAGTTATAAGGAGAAATAATGGACCGATATTTCCCATTTTCAATACCAAACAAAAATTATCTACAGAGAGTATTGTGTATGGAAAATTTCAGCCGGTTAGTTTCCTATGTTTGGGCTTTATCGTGTTTTCAACAAAAACGGACAGATCTAGACATATTCGAATCTTGTGAGGGCCCAGAACATGAGAAATCAATATAAAAAAGAGGAATAAATTTAACTCATTATTACAGATTTTAAAAACTTTTTTTTTTATAGAAACGAAACAAAATGTCGATAAAAAAAATAAATTTTTGAACCGTTACTCTTCTAAATTCGATAATATTTGATATAAATTAGAATGGGAGAATTGTATAGATTAAAAAAAAATCTTACAGGGAAATGATTCTACGAAGAATTCTAAGTAACTTTGCCCAAGAAACCAATGGTGTAAAATGAATCTTGACCACTCATGGTCCTAGTCTGAATTTTTGATGTGTGAATAACCACACAATGGGTTAAAGCTTTAGAAAATGGAAGATATTATTTATGAGATATGCTTTGTTCAAAGACAATTGTTTTCTTCAGTATACTGTGTTCAAAAGAGAAGGATTTTTAGGGTAACATATTGAAACATACGCTTTACCTAAGACCAATATTATAAGAATAGCATAAGTGGAAAAAAAGTTATATATAATTAAAATAGAGCGAGTTAATGCATAAATAAAGTTGAAGTTTTGTACCTCCACAAAAGATATATTTTAGTATGAAACTGCTTAGAAAAATTATAAAAATTTTGGTGTAAATTTCATTAATTACGGTTGTTAGTCAGAAGAGTTTTTTTTACACAGACAAACGGACACAGCTTCAAATGGTCGTATTGGCCGCAAAAAGCACACAATATACGGCCAGATATGAAACCGTAATAAGCTATCATGACAACGCTCTTCCACATATTGCTATACCTGTTAAAAAGTATTTACAATGAAGTGGTTGAGAAGTTTTGCCGCTCCCGCTTTATTGTTCAGAAAGTGCCCCGCCCAACAGCTATTTGTTTCGATCGATTGAAAATGCTATCTTAGGGATATTCTTCAGTTTGGAACAGATTGTCCTATATTGACTTGATTCATTCTTGGCCTCAAAAGATGAGCAGCTCTTTTGGCTCGGAATCCATATATTGCCAGAAGGATGGGAAAAGGATGGAGAAAGGTCATAGCTAACAATGGCCAATACTTTCAAACAATTTATATTGTACAAATGTTTCAAAATAAAAGCTAAAAATATGCATGTTGTTTGAAAACAAAGCTGTGCTTTTATAGGAATATGCAGCAGCGCGTAGAGGGATTTTGGTGTCAAAAAGTCAATTTTTCAAACACTCTATTTCAAAAATTACATGATGCAGTTTTGTAGAGAAATGTTTAAAGATGAAATGTGCATTTATAGTTTTAAGAAAAATTGTATTTTATTTTTAAAAAATTGAAGTAAAGTAAATGCAAGGGTGTTAGCAAAAATTTACTAATATTTTTACGCAATTCAGTGGTTTATATATGTATAATTTTACTAATAATACCATTTACCTCTAACATATTTGAAAAATATAACATTTCTCAATAAATAAAAAAAAAAATATGGGGATATCATAAACCATTAACAAGATATGTCCAAATCTATAAGTCTCTAAAAATTATTTTATTTTTGATTTTCCATAGAAAAAAAAATGTAGTCCCACTTTCCCCCAAGCTGATTTTTTAATAAAATGAAAGTTGGGAGTGTCTTGTTTCGATTAAAAAAAAAATATTTTTCGGAAGTTTTCGGAACAGGATGAAAACTTAACACTTTTTGTCTAATAATAAACGAAATATCCAAAAAATTCTTATCTATGTATGGGTTTAGTGGGCGGTGGGCGTGACCGATTTTATTGAAACTCGGCATGCGTTCCTTTTTTGTTTGTTTTAATAATTCTCGGTGCCAAATTTCAATGCTCTACGACTACTCCTTATAATTTTTTCACAAAAATGTATTGCATTTGGATTGCATGGGCGGTAAGCGGTGGGCATGGCCGATTTTAATAAAACTTAGCATACGTTCTTCTTTTGTTTTAGAAAATATATGTACCAAATTTCTAGAGTTTTACTTGGATAGGAACAATTTTATGCGAAAAAATCTATTTAGATTGTATGGGCAGTGGGCGTTGGGCATGGTCGATTTTGAAAACATTTTATTCTTTTCTTAGTTTGGTCCATATAATTGCAAAAAAAATGTATGGAGCCATCCCTCTGTGCAGCGTAAGTGCGAACAAGTTAAGACAACAGTAGACAGTACAATGATTACAAATGAATTCAGAAAGTGTTGACCCGATATTGTGAATACGATATGATCAACGCTTAGTATGGACTAGTTAAATGGACTGTAAATACTTCACATATTTCTAAAAAAAAATCTTCAACAAATCACAAACCATTAAACAATTTCATTGTCCAAAAAAAATTTCAAATTATATTAAATAACAACCAACAAATTTCAAATAGTTTTTAATTAAACACATACATTAAAAAAAAAACGAAACAATAATTTAACCATAAATTCCAATATACTATTTCTATTTTTTTAAGTTTAAATTTATGGGACAGCAAAAATAAAAAAAAAAAAAAACACTAAAAGACACATCACACAATTATACTACGAAAAAAAAAAACCAAACGACATTGTGGCGTCATATTATAGACACATCAACAACAACAGTAAATTTTTACAAAGTTTGACAGCTGTCAGACTGACATTTAAACAAACATGCACAACATGAAATGACGAAAACTTAATATAGTTATGGATGAACACAACACATGATCATAATGGACTTTCACTTTATATATATCAATAAATTGTTTTATTTCTTTTTTTTAATTTTTTATAAACATTTTTGAATTTTTTTCTTTTCATAATAAACCGCCACAGCAACAAATTAAACAACATCATGAAAAACACATCAAAACTTATCACTCACTTTATAAATACTCAAAATTACAAACAACTACAGCAATAACAAACGAACAAATATTTTACCAAACTGTATAAAAGCAGTTGGTTAATAAACTTTAATCGCTTACAAGCTTAAATGGCGCCAATTAAAATTGATTTAAATCTGAAATGCGCTACAATGTGCACAAAAGCACGAAAAACACACACAAACTGAAAAAGCGCCAACACAATGGCAGTCACTGGAAACATGAAGTTTCAGTTACTCATTCAGCCAGCCAGTCAGTCACTCATTCAGCCAGTCTCAAAATCGTACGCTTGAAAATGCTGAAAATTTGTTACATTAACGCACACATATTTTGGTGTTTGTTTATAGGCAAGTTAAAGTTTGGTATTTGTTAAATTGTGTGTAAATACATAGTTCTTTTTTATAAATTTTCTTTTAGTTTTTTTTCTTTTTTGTCGAGTTGACGCAACATATTTTCAGTTTGACACTCATGCGTCTGGAGTATGTGTTGATATTCATTTCAAATTGAAGATTGTTAAGCTTTGAATGTTGTTTATTTTTCTATTTTTTTCAATTTTATTTATCAGATGCCAAACGGGACTTTTACAAATATAGGAATTTGAATTAAGTATCATGAATTCGAAATATTTCTGGGCTTAAAATAATAGATTGAATTTTGATAAAATTCAGTTCGAATGTTATAAAGCGACGTGATTTCTGTTGTAGAATTTTGCGACATTACAGGTCATGTCAATATCATAATCTGTGTAATTTTTTTCGTCCGAAAAGTTAGCTTAACCCAATAACGCCTGAGGGTTTTCTGGATTTCCATTCCCCAATTTTCCAGAGAAAGTTATGTTCAATTTTTTTTAATTTTTTATTTCGGAATCAATTAAAAATTAAAATTTATAGAAATATTGATGTCAGACTTAATGACGGATAATTTCATATAGAAATTCAAACGACAGACTCACTGACAGAAACTCTATAGTAATTTTGATGTCAGTCTCACTTTCTATAGAAATATTGATGTCAGACTCACCGACAAACATTTTTTATTGAAATTTTTATATCAGACTCACTGACACATACCTTTCTCTAGAAATATTAATGTCGGATTCAACGAACTAAAATTTTCTATCGAAATCTTGATATATTGATGTCAGACTCACTGACATAAAATTGTCTATATAAATTTTAATGTCAGACTCACAGGCAGAAGCATTTCTATAGAAATTCGGATGTCGGAGTTACAAACAGAAAATTTTATACAGAAATTTGTATGCCAGAGAGACAGACAAAAAATTGTCTAAAAAAATATTGATGTCAAAGTGACTGACAGAAAATTGTCTTCAAAAATATTGATGTCAGACTCACTGACATAACATTGTCTATAGAAAACTTACCGACAGAAAATTTTCTATAGAAATTTTGATATCAGACTCACTGACAGACAATTTTCTATAGAAATTTTAATGTCAGATTCATTGGTAGAAACATTTCTATAGAAATTCTGATGTCAGACTTACCGACAAAAAATTATCTACAGAAATTTTGATACCAAGTGACTGATAGAAAATTGTCTGTAAAAATGTTGATGTCAACGTGACTGACAGAAAATTGTCTACAGAAATTTTGATGTCTGGTTCACTGACAGTCAATTTTCTATAGAAATTTTGATATCAGACTCACTGACAGACAATTTTCTATAGAAATTTTAATATCAGATTAATTGGTAGAAACATTTCCATAGAAAATGTGATGTAAAACTTATCGACAGAAAATTTTCTATAGAAATTTTGATGCCAGAGTGACTGACAGAAAATTGTCTACAGAAATGTTCATGTCAGTCTCACTAACAGGAAATTTTATAAAAAAAATGTTTGAGGTCCATCCAATTCACCTCTGAAACGCCTGTGAGAATCATGGCAATCGGATCAGCCAGTTAGAAATGACAGATTTATTTCCAAATTATTTTGAAACTACCCAATTGAGCAGCTTTGAATTTCCTTCTTCAATGCATGGCTTTTCACATTCAAAGGTCTTTGACTTCAACCGATCTATGGGGGCCTATTACGATCACCGATTACTGCAACGAGGGTCTTCATATCTCGTCCATATCAATATAGTCTACTTTAGGCAGAAAGAATTATGTTATCATGTCGCAATATCGAGCACTGTTAACAGTCACATGTTTTTCGACAATTACATGTGAATTGTCTGTCATTAAGGTGAAAATGTGTTTCATCTCCTAGAATTATTTTTCTCGAACTGCCATGTTATTTTTGAATTCTTGTTCAACAATGGAAATGCCTTTGTCTATCGTGTAATAATCCATTGCGTGAATTTTTATAGACCCTTGAAAACACCTTAGTGGTTAAATATTCAAATATATCAAATATTATTGTACATTTATAATCCTAACGCTCATTATCACAATGTATCGTTATGTTTTAACCTAAAGTTATACCGACAGTTTTCATATAAAAATTACTTTAACAAACAGTATAACTGAGGCTATCAGTGCAAAACTGGTGTAACCCCAAACTATTTATTTAGTGGTATATTCGACTTACACCATTTTTGCTACATCACTTTGTGCAAAAGCGATTTTTTCAGTTCCATCTGCTTTTGAATACCAAAAAGTAGCTTATCAGGCCTGTCACAGAATTCCATTCTGATCGAAAGTGGAATTAATTCCTTATTTCGCTTCTTCAGAAAAAGTAAAACGAAAATTTCTTTCGTAATGAAACCACTTTCAGTTTTCAAAGTGGAATTAAATTTCTTTGTAATTATTTGTTTTTCAAAAATTTTAATCAATTTCAGTACCAAAAACTTAACTTTTGTTTTGATATAAAAAAACGCTGTCAAATTAAAATCAGAAATACAGAATTATTAAATATTTTTGGAATTAATAAATCACACGGAATCTGAAGAACCTAAAACGAAATCGATCGGAAAAAAACTACGGAATTGAAACCATTCCGAGCAAAATGTGTGACAGGCCTTTATGTATTGATATTGAAAATGTACGGTCTGTATGTGACACCAGAACAGCAACCAAAAACAAATGTGGGTTACACCACTTTTGCGCTGATGGCCTTAACATACAAATTGACATCGTGCCAATGGTGGTAAAGCGCAGATAAACTTTGGAATACAAAATCTTTATTGATTAAAAATATTTGGTTTTGATACGTTTGACAGAAAACTATTATTGGATCAATATATAAAAATCTGTATCCACCTGTTAAAAACGCGATATGGTTAGGAGCATAAAATTAGGAAGAGACGTATTTTTATTGATTCACAAAAAGGACAATTGATTAAGAAATCCTTTCATTATAATATGTTGGTTGTGAGTATATATCTTTCCTGTCGCCTCATAATTTAGTTGTTATTTAAACTCTATAGATATTATTCAGGAATGTAGCTGAGTAACTTTTAAGTGGCGTTCAGCTCACTTTTTTCTTTAAATTCCATTATTTCCCCGAACACTTATGTACTTCATTCATAGAACGCAACATAACAAAGTATTTCTTTTACTACATATAAAGAAAAGAGAAAGAAAGAAAAAAGGCACAGCTAGCAAAACCAATAGTTTTCAATTTTTAAGTATGTGTCAATTTGAATTGAAAGAAATGTGGTTGTTAGTTTGATCAGTTGTGGTAAATTTACTATACGTAGTTGTGGTTGTTGTGGCCCCTCGCTGTGTGTAAGATAACACTGATTGATGTTGGTATAGTAAACTAACAATACAGACAGACACGGACACATCAAGACCCAGTAAATTTCTTTAACACAGAATAAAATCAAAACAGAATTGAAATCTGGAAACTGATAACAAAAAAGTCGAATGTAATTGATGTGATTGAGATTGATTATTTGTTTGTTTGGCTGAGTGTCCGTCCGTCCATCTGTCTGTCTCTCTTTCCGTTTGTTTGTTTAAGCTTAATAATGTATTGGATTGTTTTGTCTTGTCTTATGGTGTTTGCTGTTTTGTTGTAATCTCACGTATCGTATTTCATTTGTTGTGATGTTGTTTTTCTGTTTATTAAAGGCTTGATTGAAAGCCTAAAGTGCTACTCGAAACTATGTCGCTTGTTTTTTATATACATATATACATATTTATATTGATTAACAATACATTATGATTACACCCCTTGGCGCCAGTTAATTGGTCACTGCGTTTTCTGTTTGCCGTTTCACTTTCCTCTTTCTACAGCTGCCTGACTGACTGTCTTATCATGATTATATTAATTATTTGTTTAGAGAAAAAATAAATATATTGTATACATATTTATTTTATAGCTTCTGTAATAGATAAAAATCTTACAATTAGTTGACAATGCTGTTACACAGACTGAAACGAAATAAGATTGATGGGTAATTATTATTAGTTTAGAAATATGAAAGTTATAATATAAAAAAGGTGAAATGATTAAGGTGTTGGCTTTTTATTTAAGGAGGAAACAAAAACTCCAAGTAGTAGATAAATGAAGAAAGTTCACAATTAAAGGTGGTATATATGTATGTAGATCATTTTATGAAAGTTGTTTAAAAACACCCAACTCCAAAATGGGAGATCACAGAGTAAAGTTCACAATATAAGTATGATAGTTTCTTAGAAATAAAATATTTAAAGTCAAAATAGCAATATGGATCCATTTTTTTGTTGTTGTTAAATCTTACTCACTTTATTTTTATAGCCCCATCCCTCAGTACTTATTCACTTCGCCCACTTACTCATCATTTAAAATTTATTACTACGAACAAAAAAAAAACAGTAATAACAAATTATAAAGAAACCAACATTCCCTCTTATTTAAACAATAATAATAATAATAAAAAAAGTATATAAAATATCAAATAAAAAAAAATATACATATTAGTGATTAATGACGTTTGGCCGTAATTAATTTTAATAAAATCAAATAAACTCTACTTGACAGCTGTCAGTGTCATCATTTGTTTGCTCATCACACATTAAATACAACAACAAAACAAAAAAAGTCAGCCAGTCAGTTAAACAGCCAGCCAAGCCAACAATAATAGCAACAACAACACCACATGAAATGAAAACGAAACGCTCATCAAATATACTATTCATACTAAACGACGACTACAAAGAAAATAAAAAAAGCCATAAAAATATGAACTTTTTTTTCGTTCTTGTTGTTTTTGTTGTTTAATAAAGTAACAGGCCCCAATTTACACGCCACCAACACACACTTCAAAAACTGTCTACTAGACCAGCGAACATTTTATTTATCGAATAATTTTCAAAACAAAACGAGTTCATCTTTAACTAATTCTCAATTAGTTTGTAAACATGGAAACTACAGCAGGCTACCGATCACAACCTGTCAAAAATACACACTTTTATATAAAGACGATTATTTTGATGTCATCGCAGCTACTGGACTACACGACCATCGTTGCCACTGTAGCCAACTAAAGCTCATTTTTATTTTCGTAGGCGACAATGAAAAACATGTATCGATATGTCAAACTTCTATGTCAGCTAGTTACAATGTTGATGTTGTTTGCATTATAATTAAGTAGCTAACTACAGGACGATAATTGTACCAACGGCATTTGTTGTCGTGTAGCCTGTAGCCAGCTGTAGAGTATGTGTTTAAAGAATAATTGTGATATGCAAAGTGGGTCAGAATCAAAATAATTTGAATATAAATCCACCATTTCTAACTGACAGATCCGATTGACTTGACATATAGGCATAGCAGAGGAGAACCAGAGTTTGAATAATTTGACGACAGATCACACACACAATTAAGGGGCTATGCTTTGGGGAAATTTCTATTTTCGTAGAAGACAATGAGCAACATTTATCGAAACGTCAAACTTCAATTAAGTAGCTGACTACAGGCGACGATTGCTACCAACGACATTTGTAGTCGTATAGCTTGTAGCCTGCTGTAGTTTATGTGTTTAAAGAATAATTGAGCTATACTCAGTGGGTCAGAGTCGAAATAATTTGAATATAAATACGTCATTTCTAACTGTAAGATCCGATTGACTTGAAATTTCACATAGGAATAGCAGAGGAAAATCTCACTGCTCAGGAGCTGTGCTATATTTGTAGGCGAAAATGAATATAATATATGGAAACGACAAACTTCAATTAAGTAGCATACTATCAAAATCAAAGAGAATAATATATTCCTATAGCCATCAATTGGGTCTTTAATAAACATTCTTACGTGTGCTATTTATCTCTTAAAGTTAACAATTTATACACATTTGAAAATTCAAATTCGAAAATTTCTCTATAATTGGGCCTGTTTTTTTATAATATCGGACAAAATATATGAATGATTTCATTATTTAAAAATTTTCCTTGTGCAGTTGGCTAAACAATAAATAAAAAATCATTTGCAAAAGTATCAAATCAATTGGGGGATTCAAACGGTCTGCTATTAGGTCATATTGTCATAATGTACCAAAATATTATTTCAGTTTAAAAAAATTGTTGTTGTTCTGACAAAGCAATATTTTATTTTAGGACATTATGACAATACTTCCTAATATTAGTTCGTTTGAATCCCCCAAATATATTTTACATGACCTAAAATAATTGATTTTGAATTTGAAAATTTTCGTATTTTTTTGGTCGAAAAACCGCCATGTCTCTTTGTTTTCTAGAAAAAAAGTTTCATAAGGTATTTATGCTGGTTTTATATTTTTTGAAAGACATCTCCACAGATATATAGAAAACAACATAATATTAATAAGGACTCCACAGGCCCTTTTAATTTTTAACTCTTTTTTTTATCCAACTTTTGAGTTTGAAATTTCAGCTATTGCCACAATTTAGACACTACGATGTATTTCTAATCATTTATCAGATCCAGACCAAATATGGAATTTATAGGAAAAATTCAAGAAATGGCCAATATTGCAATTTTTGTTATGTTTTTTGTAAATTGCGAAATTTGTTTATCATAAACCTTAGATTTTATTCCGGGTTTTTATTGGCTTATAAATTGGTTGTAACAAGGTTGCGATATGTTAATGAACAAACATCTTATTAATTATTTTATAAATATGAATTCTCCAATTTTGCAATTTTTGTCCAAATATGAAGTATTTTTGAAATATTGGAGACAATTTTGACTTCCCTTAAAATTAATACCTTTATTTAAAAATATGGAGTGAAATCAATCCACAACCGACCCTACAGACACTCTGATGGCATCATCGAAACTTATTTCTTCCAAAATGAAGCAGGAGCTAGCGTTACTGTCAATGTAGATGCTTACCTCACCATGACAATGATTTTTTTTTCAAATATTGATGATATTGATCTAGGCGAGATATGATTATAAGGGGATGGCGCTATGTACCTTACAGCGACCGCAACCATCGATTTTTTGAAATCAAAACATGATTTCAAGAAATGGACTTGTCAAGGTCGTACGTTTTGACCCATCTCGATTATTTCCTGGTTTATGCTGATAAACCAGCAATGCCTGACGCCTTGGAGGGCAGCATTGTTGGTCGAAAATGTAGCTCACTATTGGACGTGCAGAATGCGCTACGTCAAGAACAGCCATGGTGGCCATATGCCCGAAATCATTTTCAAATGATCATGCTTTGTATTGCTCTTTTGAATAACATTTTTTTTTATTAATTTTTAGTACTATTTTGTGTTATATTTTACAAAATCAAGTTCTTTCGGGTTGAAAGAAATATAGCTTGGTCTAAAACTAGTGGACTATAACATAGTTAGTTAATCACAAATTGATTGGTAGAAATTTTGAGACTTGCGTGAATTTTAGGACAACCTTTATTTAATAGAGTATATATAAACAAAATAATCTTTATTGGAGATCTATCCTCATTCTTACTCCCGCCCATAACTTCAAAATAAACTCCCCTTTATTCTAAATTAATCTTCAATATTTGTTTCTTCAACATTCTAACAAATCATTAAATGTTTGAACCCCATTGTTTGCTGGGTTACCAATGAATATTCTGGTTTATTCCCGTTTTTTTTATATTTAATGAATAGACAACAACCTTTTTTTTGTTGCTCAAACAAACGACAACAATAACAACTAATAGTACTGTTGATAATTTGCTGTCAAAAGTAAATATGAAAAATTAAACAAAAACCATTTATATTTATTTATTTTTTCAATATTTAATATTTTTTTTTATTATTATTATTTTTACAATACCATTTAAACATTTACTTTTTTTACTGCCATTATTTATTTCTGTTAAAGTCAAAAGTCTAGTATTAAGTCATGAAGTGTGTAGTAAATTGAGTAAATACTTTTTTATACTCTTTGGAAGTCATTTACATTTTGAGGAAACAGTAGAATAGTAAGGGATTTGTAATATAAAGGGTATTTTATGAAGCGATTCCTATATTTAAATTTTAATAAAACTAAGTGTGTGTGAGATATCATAAAAGTAACATTTTCGGGATACGTGGACGATCTTGAATCTCATGTGGATCCATTCATCCAGAAATAAGTCATCGCTGATGAAAATTAGCGGATTGTTGCGCTTATAGAACACCCATTTTTATAAAGTTATATCCGTTTATGCTGATTTAACAAAACAATCTGAATAATAAGGCAACCAAGTCGACAGATATAGCTTCAACAATATAGCCGTTATCAACAGTCAAAGTTCAAAAGCCCCTATTGGAAGACAAAAACATTAAAATCGTTAAAGTGTAAGAAGAAACATTAAAATCAATGTTTTCATGGAGTGATAAAAGAACATAATTATATATCAGTGGTTGGCTTAAAGAGAAGATGGATCATGAATTATAAGCTGTTGATTGTGATTTTTGTTTCTTTTTTTATAAGTTTTGTGTTGTAAATAGTTAATAGATTATATTCGGCCTCTGGTAGCAATGAGAGCCGATCACTATAATTTTGATAAAATGCAACTCTTATTACTAAATAATGCCGAAGGTAATCCGTATTCATAACCATTAATTGTGAAATTTACTTAATAAATACCTTTATAATCAGTGCTCTACTGTATTTGAAATCTTAAATTAAGTCTAGCCTAGTTATTTATAGAACATTTATATTATTTTAGCTCACAATTGATTGAGAGAGATAAGAAAAGTCTGACATAAAAATAATTAAATTTATTCATTCCTCACAATGATCTTTATATTTTAAACTCTTATAAAATGCTAGCTTTCACTTGATTGAACAAACCCATGAAGCTCTAAATGAAATAAGTGTAAATGTCAGCTGACCACAAACAACCTCAATATCATTAGCATAATTAAAATTGTCAGTCAGTTCTTCATTAAATGTTAACTTATCAGTTGTTGTTTTTTTATTTTCATATTTAATACATTTCATTTTTAATTTAATTTCAAATGTGTCGTTGTTTATTAATTCTACAAAAAAAAAACAACAAAATAATAATACAAAGAATATTTATGATTATAAAATGCAAAAATTAAAATTGTTAAGTCCATAAATTGTTGGAAATTAATGGGTATTATTAAATAAATATTAAAAAAAGAAAAAAAAATGTATCAAGTATTTCATAAATTATGGTTTTAAATTTATTATAATTATCATTTTGTGAGATTAATAATTATAAAACGTTTCACATTATTTATGATGCATTTGAGAATAAATTGAAAAAAAAACTAAATAAATATATAGGAGAATTGGTATTTTTATGTAGTAGTTGTTTGGTATTTAAATAAAGTTTAAAGGTTTTAAAGCAGTGGTCGACACTGATAGCCACTAGGGAACGGACACTAACGGTTACTTAACTGTAAAAAACACGAATGTAAACGAAGTTAATAAAAATTATTAAAAAATAAACTAAAATTACAATGAATATCTGGTCAGTTTACAATAGAAAAAGATAATTAATCCATGTTTTAACCCTTTGACGACCACGGGGACAACGGTGTACCAAAACGAAAATATTGAATAACTAAACAACGATAAAACAAATGGGTGCCATTTTAATTTTAATTAGTTCGTAAAAGTGTCTCTTATTAATGTGTTTAGATTAAAACAAGTTCGATTATAACATTTATTTTTTATTGTCTTTGAAAATTTACAGTTTTATTTTCAAGAATTGTGCAAAAATCTTTTTAAGTGCAAAATTGATTTTTTAAATTTTATACTGCGATATATATTTTGCCTGGTAAGTGCATTTTTGTTACAAAAAGTTATAAAATCATTATTCATGTTGCGTGCATTGATATATAGTAGGGTATTCATTCGAATAATGATCGTTCGATTAATCGAATAATTTCTTACGAATAATTATTCGAGCAATTTAAAAATGGCCATTTTCGAATAACGAATAATTCGAACAATTTTATGTAGAATAATCGAATAAAACGAATAAATGTTCATATATATTTAAATTTATTAAATTGCTTAAAATTTTTCATAATTCCAAATTTAAATAAAGTATAATGACTCATAAAAATTGTATTATTTCTGAAATTCGACAAATAACTAAAGACAAAGGGACTTTCCATCACTGTAGATGAGTGTTCCGATAGCTCCTTCTATAAATATATAAATATTACTGCAAGAAGTTACAATTCTAAAAACAAATCTTTCAAAATGTTTAACTTAGAACTTGAACCAATGAAAAAGGTACGGAATAAAATATTTGTTATTTAGCTGGCGAAATATTAGAAGAATCGCAATTAATAATCAAAATATTGACTTAGATTAAAGTGGAGTTGAATGTGATGGAGAATGGGATTTTGAAACGATCATCGAAAGTGATATTGAGGATGACATTTATAATGATTACATTGAAAGAGATGAAGGCCATAATCTTAAAATATATGTATATAAGTGATGTTATTAAGTGCAAAATATTTAATAAATCGATTGATGAACACAAATATTGCAAACTAACGTTTTGTTGCAAGAAAAGCATGGAGTTCGTCTTATACTTGATATTGAACATCGTTGAACATCTTTGTCTAACATGGTAATAAACGTTTTGCGTATTTGTAAATGCGTCAATCATGCACTGCCTGACTTCAAATTAGCCACGTTCACGTGACAATGAACTTTGGACAGATTCCCTTTATTTTGTAATTCTCCAAGACCACTTTATTAAGTAAAGATTCGGCAACGTTGATAGAGCATGATGTATAATACAATTTGTAATAAATAATTTAGAAATAGTGAATAATTAATTTACTAAAGAAATAGTTACTCAATTTAAAACCCGAATTAATGAACGATATAAAAATGTTCTGAATACGTTTATATTGTATTTGAATTCAGGATCATGTCCAACTAGCTCAAATTTTTTAAAGCATAGATCCAAAACGGAAACTAAAAGTTTTACTAGTCAATTGTTTTGTAGATTGCTCGGGAGTTAATCTGGTCAGAATATTTTTGTTGAAAATTTAATGATGGACTTTGTTTTTAAATGTTTTTTAACATTATCAATACTTAAATTGTTAACTTTAACGTTATTTTTTGTTTTTCTTTAACAATAAAATATTACAAAACCGACATCAAAACTTTATTCTTTACCTTTTTAAAAAATTTTAATTATTCGAATAATTCGATTAATTTTAAACGTGTGATCGAATTATTCGAACAAGTTAAAATCTCTTATTCGAATTATTCGTTTTATTCGAACAAGAGAAAAATCGAATAATTCGAATACCCTAATATATAGTCAATAAACATGAGTATGAGAATCGAAAATTTGCACTTTACGACCTTTACGAAAAAATTTTTTGTTTTAATTTCAAAATATGTTTTTTATCCAAATAGTCTTATGGTCGTGAAAGGGTTAAATATGTTCTATGTTCTCTCTAACTCATTTTACATAAATTTTAATTCAACAAGTATCTGATTAATTGATCGGGAATACACGTGTTTTGTATCGTTTAAATGTGCAATACTGCAATACTACTAAACATTTAAATATCATGCACTGGAATTAAACTGGTTGCTCCGAAAATTTCGCTTCAGTTGCAAATTGTCAGACCATATTTCAGCAGCTCAAAATATATAGGACCATTTTGCTTCCACCAAATTGAGGGTATTACCTTAGCGCTATGGATATTTGGTTTCGGCGTTGAATGGGCTGGTTGGCATCATGTACGATCTCTGATTTCGGACATGCAAAATCGCCTTTCAAGGCATTTCGGCTTCAATTCTTATGATATCCATGCTTGGGCGATCTTTGTCTTAGTTTCTCCTAAATCCCCAGAATCTGGGGATCGCCTTGAAAGGCGATTTTGCATGTCTGAAATCAGAGATCGTACATGAAGCCAACCAGCCCATTCAACGCCGAAACCAAATATACATGGCGCTAATGTAATACCCTCAATTTGGTGGAAGCAAAATGGTCCTATATATTTTGAGCTGCTGAAATATGGTCTGGCAATTTGCAACTGATTCGTTTGAAACGAGCAGTGGCTAAAAACCGCACAGAAATTGTAATATTCATCATCACAACACCCAACCATATGTTGCAATTAAAAGTATTTAGAATGAAGTGGTTGGGAACCAGACCTTGCGACTATTTGTTACCATTGAATTTTTTTTACTATTTGTTACACTCTCTGGGATACGCTTCACTTTGGAACAGAGTATCCGATATTGGCTTGATTGCCTCGTTCTTGGTCTAAAAAGATGAGCAATTCTTTTGGCGCGGAATTCATATTTTGCCAGAATGATGGAAAAAGGTCATAGGTAACAATGACCAATATTTTGTGTAAATTTATATTGTACAAATGTTTCAAAATAAATCCTAAAAATCCCTCATTTTTAAGTCATACCGTCATAATTATCTTGATTTTTGAATGTGACCGAAAATAAAATTTTCTAATAAAAGACTAAATTACAAACAATTCGGAAACCTTTAAACATTTTGGATGTGGACTTCTTTGAAACCCAATAGCTCTGCTTCTTAGGACAGGTCTGCCTTCAAAAACTAATCTTGATAGCTTCTCTGATCTAATGCCTATTTTAAATTTTATGTCAATCGGATCAGGCGGTTTGAAATGGCAGTTTTATTTCCAAAATATTTAGATTCCGCCGAACTGTGCAGTATTATGGAATACAGAAACTTAGAGTATTGGAGTATAACCACACACTTGTAGCCATATTTTCCCAAACTAAATGTTGCAATTGTAGGACATGCCATGGAACTTTATCCTTGTTATTTCTATAAATCTACCTGATGTTTATTCACACTCTCTCTTATTTGTGAATTGAATATCACGTCGCTAACCTACTTGTTGAACATCGAGATCATACTAAAAGCAAATGTCGCGTTCTTCACTTTCTTCATAACATTTAAATCAAGGCTAACTTCTGTTTCTAAATGAATTATTACTCTATGCATTGCTTAAAATAATGAATCTATAATCAGATATCTTGTAATTCTATGTAACTGGAACAAGTTCCGTTAAGTTGCTATTTACGACCCGCTTTCCCCTCTGCATTATAACAGAAGAATTAGACATTCAAGCGGAACAACTATAAAGTCGTGATGCTCTTTTGAGCACAGTGTGCAGAGCTATATTCCATAAAAGTGAAGTGTCGAGTCAGTGAAAAATCAAAGCAAAATCGCATTCTCCACTTTTTCCATAACATTCTTATCGAGCCCAACTCACTGGATAGTGATATTGATATCGAAATATTGGTATCTGTCAGAAAGATTGCTCATTGTGTTGTTCGAAACGATTGCTCTTGTTGACAGATAATATGTCTTGGTATAATTTTGAATACGAATTTGGAATTGATATGAATATTATGCAAAATTTGAAGAATGCGACATTTGCTCATTGTGTTGTTCGAAACGATAAAGAGCAAATGTCGCATTCTTCAAATTTTCCATAATATTCATACCAAATTCGTATTCAAATTTATATCAACACATATTCTCTGTCAGCAAGATTGCACTCTGCGTTGTTCAAATCGAAGAAACACTTTAATGACAGCAATAAAGATTAAATGTCGCATTCTTCACTTCTTCCATAATATTAATTAAAGTCCAACTAACTATGCATTATGATAAGATGTCGGATAGATTGCTCTCTACGTTGTACAAATCGAAGAAACACTTTAATGGCAGCAGTAAAGAGAAAATGTCGCATTCTTAATTTTTTCCATAACATTCATATGAAGTCGAACTAACTATACAGAATTATAACAAGTTATTGTTCTCTGTCAGAAGAATTGCCCCATGTGAATTAGCCACTACTCTCAAAGGATTTGGGCACTATATTCAGAGCTGTGTTATTGCTCTATTGCCAAGCGTTTATTAAATTATTAAAAACTAAATACCTTGCTTTTCATGTCTTATCTGCCACTATTTCCAGTATTTACTTTTGTAAATATTAACCTTATTTATCATCTTATAAATACCACATCTAGAGGTTTATTGCGCTAAATATAAAAACTATTTATTGTTTACTCATTTTTGCAACGTACGAGAAAAACTATTTGCAAACTAAACATTATGATTTACTACAATTATTTTTTTATTAGTTTCGTTAAATCGTAAATCAATCCATTTGTTTATTTAGTTGTTTAACTGATTCACGGAGATTTATGAGATTTTTGTTCCGTTTTTAGCAAATAAATAAATGAATGTGCAATGGAAATTCTACAATTGATTTGCTGTAAAATGTAAAATTTATAAAACTACACGATTGATATTAAGCCATAGTGTTAATTGCTTTAGTTGCCAAGTTATTTCAATTAATTATTTTGTAAAATTTAAATTGAATATGCATAATAAAATTTTATTACTTGTTGATGTTTAAAAAGAAAAAATAAATGTATTCATATTTTTTCTTTGTATAAATAAAACGAATTGAACATGATATTAATGAATGTACGTATAAAATGAAATAACCAATTTAAAGCGAATAATTTTGTAATCATAAATTTACACCTTTAATCGTGACTTCAACAAACGTTTTGTTTAAACTTAAAACAGTGGGTGTTTGTAAGAAAAATTTTAATTTATAAAAGATAAATTTATTTTTAAAAATTAAGTAGTAATGTCTTAATTAACAAATGATTTCATTTAACTTTAAGAAAATTTTTAATTTTTTTTTTTTATTTTTTTTTATTCTTACTTCCCACTGTGTTTAAGATTCTTGAAAAATCAATATACAAAATTTATGATATATCTTAACGAAAAACGTCAATATAAATAATTAAAATTAAACGAAATATTAAAAAATACACCACCTACTGAGAATTATGACAGCATCAAGTTTTTAATTATATTTTATGGGGTTTAAAATTAACGAATTTTTTCAAAAACAACATTTAAATCTTTGTTAATAAATTAAAAACCTAATAAATTTCATACAGCTAACACACATATGTATAAGAAAATAACTTGAAACGTTTTGGAATAATCTTTAAAAATCTTCGCATATTACCATTTACTTGTATTACATTCTCAGAAAGCAACTTTAATACATTTCATTTCATTTACATCTACATAATTTATGTACTCCACTTCCTAAACACTTTCTTCTTTCGGCTCTGAAAATGCCGCAGCAAAAACTCAAACTTAAACTTCAACAGGAAATTTTAAAATACCATTTAAGATCACGTTCATAAATAATAATATTTAAAAAAAAAAACTGTCTGCACCACTGGCTAAATCTAATACAACTCTATGATGATTCACTAACACTGCCTCCTCTGTACCTTGCCACTATCCCCATCCTCACCATCATCTTCATCATCATAAACCGCTCGTAGCTGTTTCTATGTATGTTTAACAGCTGTTACATTTGATACGCTTTGTATTTTGTTGTTGAACTGTTGAACACTCTCGTACTGTACTGTGAAGGCGTGAAATTTTAAACTCTGGCAAAATCTCTATTCTTTTGAATAAACTGAAATAAAGAAAAAAAGAAATAATATAAAAAGAATTATTATTAATGCAATGTATGGTTGAGAGAAAATTTATGACGCGCAAATTTGAATTTATTATAAAAATGTACACTATACATACAAAATACTATTGCTGCAATATTTGGAATTGTTTTGCTATACACTGAAAGAAAAACTAAGAAGAAATTGAGGTACTATACTAGCACATCACTGATTTTAATGCTACAAAATGTCTCCGCGTTAGGTTAGTTTTATGTCGAAATATTTGCCCTTCAGGATTGCCGAACAAAACCTTGGTATACAACTTCACAAATGAAAAATTAAATAAGGTTAGGTTAACAGGCAGCCACATGATAGAGACAGGAATGAGAGCAGCTCACATAGGTCCAAACAGTAGGTCTCTTTGTGTTAAAACATTGATAAAAGAGAGCCAGATAGAGATGAATAGAGAAGGGGAAAGTCAGATATAATAAAGGAGTAGATGAAGTAAAGAGGAAGGTGGTCAGAAGAAGAAACGTGAGGAGAATAGTATGCACCAGTAATATTAAAAATATTAGGTCACTTCGTGTAGATTCCCGTGTCTGACTTGATTAACCAATTGCTGTTCCTAAAATGCCATTGATGCATTCTAACTTCATGTCCGATAGCTCAGAAAGACTATTTAAGGAACGATGCGTAGATCTCCTAATGAACGACAATGACAAAGAAGATGATAAATGGTCTCATCCTCTTCATTTTGATCAGAACTGGCCTCAAGATTGTGACAGTTTCTTGTGTACGATATCGCGATATGGTTAAGTTCTTTCTGCTTAAGTTGGATGGTTTCAACAAGACGGTGTCACATGGCATAAAGTGGGAGAAATAATTCAATTACTGCATGAGACGTCTCCTTGTTTCACATTATCTTATTTTGGCGATCAAAATTGGTCCCACGATCGTGATATTTAACACCACTAGCATTCCTTTTATGTGGTAATTTGAAGTCAAAGTTCAATGCCAATAAGTCCACAGCCATCAATATTTTGAAGGAGGAAATTAAACACTGCATCAACGAAATTTAGCCACATTTATGAGACATATGAAAGGCTTCTCAGAAAATGCTGAATTCAAATGAAAAATACGATAGTGAAATTAGAAAGGATTGCAGATAAGTAGTAAATCTAGTAGACAAAGGAACCAACTTCGTATTTTTCAAATAGTGTTTTTGAGAATGATTAATGAATTCTTAAAATGCCGGCCTATTTCCCAATAAGCACTAAAAAACTAAAAATTCAAGCAATTGAAAATATTCATAGAATATTACTCGAATTAAAATAGTATTACAAAAATGTATTAAAATTATGAATATTTTCAAGAAAAAAGTATTTGACTTGACTATTGATTAAATCAATTGCTTGACACTGGAATCAAGGCTGGAATTAAACTTGCTTTCAACTTGATTTTCAGCAAAAATGCTTATTGGGTTCCAACTTATGACTCTGCTCTACCTATAAAATATTTTTCAAATTCAATTGTTACTGTTGGTCTATTGTTGAAGATCGGAATTTAGGAATACTCCAGTGTAATCATTATCTCTCGAAAATGTTTCAAAAATTGTTCTTCAAGTCTTCGAAAAAGTATCGCATTAATTAGTTTAAAGAAATGTTGAAGAAAATCAATCACTGTACTTCAAGGATGTCGGTCTACAGGTTTGTGAAGATCTACAGATCATTGATCTACATATGTAAAATTAATCAAAGATCGTATCGTTTTGAAATGTTGAATAAAGTCAATCAATATACTTAAAGAATTGTGCCACAAGTTTGAAAGGGGCTACAGATCGATGAACTCGATGCTAAACAGTAGTCTTATTTATAAAGCTTTCCAGAAAAGTAAAATCCAAAAAGTGCTTCTCGGACAAGCTATTTGAGCTAATGCTCGCCTGTTTCTTTAAAAAATGATAGTAAAGTAGTAAAAAACAAATGAAGAACATGGATTAATTTCCATAAAATGAACATTGTCATAAATTACCTCAATCAACTGACTTTTTCAAAGCAATGAATACAGTAGGACTTGGAACCCCATTTATTATTCTGAAACTGAAAACATTTTTTGACATCTGAGTTGGAAGAAATTTAAGTTGCTCAGTGCTTTGGTCGACTTACATCCATTTGTGGACATTCTAATACAGTTGCCACTAATTGCTACTTTGTATGTAAAATAAGCCGTATGAGAATTATAGCAAAAAAACTCAAAAACGTTTACAGTGTCTACACTCTAGATTACTTAGAGACACTTAAGTGACAATTGTCTTCACGATAGATTATATGGGATGTATAAAATAACCAATTGAATTCTTTGTAATACAAAGAGTACATACGTGTCAAAAGACCCAAAATATAGAAATTGGAGTCAGCCAAGTCATCCGACATTAGTGACAATTATTGTCTATAAGGGTAACATTGTCTATTAACAGCTGGGTGTACCAATCAGCCAAATCGGATCAATAAAAAAAAAACTATAAATCGGAATATATGACAATCTCGAAGAAATTTCATATATTTAACGAAAATAAAGCAGATTCCATCATATTCACCCTTATCGTGGTTGGCGTTAACGTCTTACACCTACGACTGTTTGGTACTAGATTAAAGATAAAATGCAAACTGTTTCTTTAATCTAGTACGAAACTGTGGTAGGCGTATGACGTTTACGCCAACCACGATAAGGGTGATTATTAGTTCTTATCAAATTCTAAATAGACCTACCTGCATATGTCCGTTTGTAAGACACTTTCTCACCTTTTAATACCATACAGAAACTAATGAGATTCTCCTATAATATTCATAATTATACTTTGCAGATTGGTATTGAAACTTAGCAACACCTGTGCGAAAGAAATGTGTGTGTCAAACTTTAGCAACTTCGATATGCCGAACACAATCGAAGCAGACCCCATTATATTATTGGTTATTATGAAATTCTAAATTATGCTAGCTATG
This sequence comes from Calliphora vicina, assembly GCF_958450345.1. Taxonomy (NCBI): domain Eukaryota; kingdom Metazoa; phylum Arthropoda; class Insecta; order Diptera; family Calliphoridae; genus Calliphora; species Calliphora vicina. The sequence goes on along the minus strand of NC_088781.1, from coordinate 111,620,977 downwards.
TATGTGTAAATCACTATCACTCCCACAATATCCTACATAAATTAATGAAATTCACCAATAATATTTGCCAGTATACTAAGCACTCTGGTATTGAAAATCAGTAAAATCAGTTTAATGGAAAAGCTGACATGAAACAGAATGTGTGCCAGTCTCAGTTAATGAAAACTAAGCTGAAAATTTCTCCAAGTGCACTGCATAACACAACCACACTCAATTCCAAAACAAGACAAGACCGCAGTGGCAATGTTGCTACAACGTGCTGTGGCAATACACCATAAACTTATCAACTTTATATGCACAACTCTATACATTCTATGCAAAACGAAACTCTATGGAAATTTCGCACGATTATTATGAGTTTTATTGAAGTACAAGTACATTGTTTCTTTTTTTTTTTTTTTTCTTAGCTATTGTATGTGCTGTGTATAGAATTGCAAATTATTCATTCAGTCTTCCACAAATTGAAATAATAAATTAAATAAAAGTAAAAATTAACTATATAATTTTATGAATAAAATGCAATAAATTATGATTGTGTCTAAAGGGCCACAGGCGGTAAATAAAAAAAAAATAAATACAATAATATAAAAAAAAACAAAATTGGTGTGCTGCAAAAATATAAAGCACAGTGTGCTGGTATGCATGCAGGTGGTATAGAAAATTGCTGATATTATTGATATATTTCTTGTGGTTCTAAGTGGGTAGGAAATGATCGATTGACTTAAGCAGTTGTTGGGGTAATAATCAATTTGCTAGGGTAATTAAATCAGAGGTTGACTTTCAAAGTTGAAGGGTAATAATTTCAATGTCAATAACTATTTAAACAGGTTAGAATAATATAATTTGCGGTAGCGAAACTAAAATGTTTTCTATATAAAGCTAGAATTACATAAATTAGACTCGTTTCAATATTGATGATTAACTACACATTCGGTAAATGTTGTGCTTCTTTTTTATATATAAAAACTACAACAACAATCAAAACTTCAACAGCAACAAAATATCTTCTGTTCATGAAACATTTTGTACACATTACAGCAACAATATATGTAGCAATGTTATTGTTTTAATAAAAATATTGCACTTTTTAAGATTGTTTCACAATTTGGTGTATAACTTTCTTATGTCTAGACTGATTTATGTGATTTTCAATACCATAATGTCTAGGAAAATAATAAATAAGTTGAGAGGATTTCATTAATTTCGGTATAATATTTTGGACGTGAACGTGTTTTACACAAACGGTAAAAAGCGCAATCGAATCATGAACGATCTAGTTATCGGGTCTTTGGTGAATATTTTGAATATAAGTAGACCAGTGGGAATTGGAAACCAGAAACTTATTTACAAAAAACAGGCGAATATCCAAGTTTTGCTACCATTTTTTTATAAAGAATAATTGCTTTGAAATAACTGTATCTTTTTACTCCCTGAGGACCCGCTTCTGTTACTGTTTTTTCTCTTTTACTGCCATTTATCTCTTTTTATAAAACCAAATAAAATAAATAATTCATAATTTACTAAATGCTTTAATAAATTATGATTATTATCAATTAATAATAAATAACAATTAAAAGTGTTTTATAAAATTATGAAAACATTATAAAAACTGCAAACAAATGAATATTAATTGTATAATTAATAATTGTACAAAAACCATAAATCTACCACTTTTTTTTATTAAATAGTTATAATACACAACATGTTTTTTATTATATTTAATAACATGATAAAAAATTATGACAAAAAAAACAATTTCTCCTTAACAGGAAATTTTAATTTAGAAAATTTTTTTATTAACTGTATTTATCTATATATGGATATGTGTTAAACAAATAAAAAAAACCCCCCAAATCAATTTGTTTTAAAAAAGATAAAACGGAATTGTGTACAAAAGTGTTAACACACTGATAAATTATCATATTTAAATGTATTTAAATATCAATTTCACTTCATAATTAATTTTTTATTAAAAAAAATACTTGTATGTGCTTATTTGTTTCGAAATTTTTCGAAATTTGCCAAATTCTTTTTCAATATATAATGTTGTTGTTGTTATTTGGAGCCAGCAAAAAAAACTTATTATTAATGATTTTTAAATGAATTTCATAAATCATTTATTATAATTTGAAACTCAATTTATATGAATGTACATGAGTGGTGCTATGAGGACAAGTTTATGGTATAAACAATTAGTTAAATTTTATAATGTTCAAAAATGTGGGAAGGTTTTTTTGAAAATTGTGCTTAACACTAGCAGTTATTATTTGTAGTTGTGATAACTAACAAATTTTCTGTTTTGGGTTCTTAAGAGTAAATTTAAGTTATAAACTAAATATTTATTTGTTTAGTTATACTAGACGTATGGTTGATATTAATTAACATGTTATATAGCTAAATTTTCTTATAACTCTGCAAATATGCCACTTACTTTAAAAGTGTTAATGGTTAATCAAAGTAAAGACTTTAAATTTATAATTTTGAATCTAAAAGTTTTACAAATACTTCATCCATAACGAATAAAAATGTTTTTGACAAATTGATACCCCACAAAATTAAAATGTTTGTTAAACTAAAGGTATAATTAATAATAATAAGCCTAAGATTTGTTGGGAAAATTGTCCGTAACATCCGTAGACTGATTTTCAAAAATTTTTAAAATAAAAACTTAATTTATTTTTAATTTTTGTTATAAAAATTTTACAAGCATTTTATCCATGATGTAATAAGTAAGGTGAGAGCGTTTCGACAACAAACACAGTATTTCTTGCTGACAAGAGCATAAGTTTTGTCAAAATTGAATTTGTCAAATAAAAAATAAACAAATTTTATTTTAGCATATTAACTAAAAAACGGCCATTAAATTTAAATTATTTTTGAAAAAGAACAACGGTTTAATAGTGCTTTATCCAAATTTCATTATATGAAATCTTTTTATTCACATTACATTCATGTTTTTTGATTTAAATTTTTTTTTTTCTTTGAAAATAAATTTTTTTATTTTGTCAAAATAAATTCAGTTTGACAAAACACAAGCACTTTAAAAATAGATAAATAAAAATCAGCTGTGTTGTTGATTTCACCTTACTTAGTGCATCCTGATTTTATCTATAACAAGAAAATAGTTACATACTTTCAGAATTGTATGACGTTTCAAACAAAAATAATATACATATATGTATTTGTGAACGTCGAGGTTCTCAGTTTGAACAAATGATCATAAGTTTACCAAATAAAGCTATTCTGTAAATAAAGTGAAGTTGAATTGGATTGGTTATTAACACTAAAGGAACAGATGTTTAGATTAAACTGACTATCCTCCTCATACATAAAAATGCTTTATAGTAGGTCTTGTCGTGATACCTGGAAAAATATCAGAAAAAAGAAAAAACAATCCATGATCTATACATTTTTACAATTATTCAATATGCAGGGGCTGGAAAGTGGTCCTATATAGTTTTTCATTATGATAGCTTTTATGGGAAAATCAGTATCTGTGCTGAACAAGCAATGAATTAATTCCGCTGTTCCACATCAAAATCATAGTCTCTCGAAGGTTATACGTATCATCAAGTAAAAAAGCAACATTAACTGAGTCTAATGTTCAAATTTCCTTCAATTGTTTGCGCTATTAGTAGCGAATATAATGACAGTGTTTCAGAGCTTACCAACCCTCTAAAACAGCTATTTATTGGGGTTTTTCTGCATGATTAAATAGCCTCATCAGCTTTGGAGTATTCTGATTCCACGATAGCTTCAAATCCAGTAAAACTACTATATAACCACTTAATCTAGAGCAGTAGACAAGTGATGATTTTCGATTATCTCGTGAAGAGCACATTTTCAAGATGCTTTACATACATCTGTTTTTCAGGTTCCTCTCAATGAAAGACATGAGAGTCTAACAGTCAATTTTACCAAGGATTTCCAAGTATGTCAGGTATAGTCGTATACACAAAGTTCCTTAGGTTTCTTGCTTCTGTATTTCGTGTATAATAGTAAAGTTGAGAGGATCTCCTGTATCTATAAGACAAATCCTCTAGATTTCATTTTCCGCATGATATCTGTTATCATGAATTTCAAACGAGTCCTTTATCAAATGCTATAGAATCGTCTTCATAATCCTATCTAAAAGCAATTTTGTGTCCCTGGTATTAAGTCATTCATGTCATCCCAATCGATTTCTTGCATGAATAAATGACCACAGCCACTTTTATACTCTAAATTGAATATGAATTCTGGCTGATTCATAGTTATTTTGCGATATTGAATTGTTTACGTTTTATCATGGGTTGTTAAGCAATAAATGATAGCAGTTCGTAGTATTTGAGAGGTAGTATCCACATTTCCACCAAATACTACCAACTCAGATAGAATAAAGGTACCTTAATAATCCAGCCTCGTTTTGTTAATCTTAAAATTTAAAGTGATCTACTGGGAGAGTATTGATAAAATAAACTCCATAATAAACAACTAGATTTATGTCAATTATAAAAGCTACTAAAAAACAAAAATTGTGGCAAATTGTATTGGATAAACACAAATTTAAACTGATGAGATTAAAGGCGAAGTTTGAAGATTTTTCTTTTCTTGACTACGGCACATAAATTAGAGCGCTTATAAATATTTGTCTTACTATTGCTTCCCATACTAGCTCTGTGAGAACTCTATTGGTAGGAATTATACTAGACCTATGAGAACTATATTGGTAAGAATTTTCACAAGGAAACGTATTCAGATGTTGACGTCGGTTAGATTAAAAAAGAAGATTGACATGTGATCTGTTGTTTAGAAAACGGAGATGAATAATCGAAGGTCATGCTGACTTCGGGATTAATGTGGCGTATAGCTGTCAGAACTCTCAAGCCCCACTATAAGGCACTACAAGAATGGACCTTGGACAAGACAAATTACTGGATTTAGATAGCTAGAAATACGGTTTGATGGATTGGAAGATGTCACGAGTGGTGGACTGGGAAAAATTAAAATTAATTTTTGTTTTTATTAACTTATGTATATGCAATTTTGAAGGGTACATCTGTCATTTATTCTCACTCAGTTATTGAACATTATAGCGTAAATTTTTCTTCGAAAATGTCGAATTTGAAAAAAGTGTCGTCGAAGAACCGGTGTGCTTCACCAAACCGGTGAGCCATCGATTTCGAGAGGTGGCTTTTGTGGTTCAGATCGCCCAGGCCAGCCCTAAAAGGAGAAGCTGGAGGAGCTGAGAGACATTGAAAGAAGATTTTTTATATCTGAACTGCCGCTTGAACGCGATAAAAGAAAATAATTTTTACACCGAATCATTACCTGTGATGAAAAATGGACCTATTACGATAACCCGAAGCGTAAGACCGGCTAACAAAGCCAAATATCCATGGCGCTAAGTAAATTCTCTGTATTTGGTGGTAGCAAAAGGGTCCTATATATTATGAGCTGGTGAAATCTGACCAGAGCATCACATGGAACCTGTACCAAACGCAACTTATTTCCTTTGAAGCGAACATTGTCCGAGAAGCACCCAGAATATACGGCCAGACATAAAACCCTAATACTCCATCATGAGTATTTAGAATGAAGTGGTTGTGAAGTTTTACCCGTCCGACTACTAGTTGTTTCGATCTATGCAGAACGATCTCTCTGGGATACGCTTCACTTTGGAACAGAGTACTCGATATTGGCATGTTTCATTCTTAGCATCAATAGATGAGCTGTTCTTTTGGTTAAAAGATCAAAGCTAACAATGGCCAATACTTTACGTAAATTTATATTGTACAAGTGTTTCAAAATAAAAGCCAACATTTTTAAAAAAATCTCTCATTTTGGAGTCATAGAAACTTGAACCAATTTAAGGCCGGAAGAATTAATGTTCAGCTTGTTTATTAAAAGTTAATACGTTTTAAAAAAATGGTTAACTCTCATAAATTTCATGAGATCTGTAATCACTTGATAATACTGTTTGCTTTATAAATTCCATAAGCCTCTAGAGACACGCATTGGTTAGTATAGTGTTAATTAATAGCAAAAATTATGAATTATTATTATAGTGAGCACATGTATGGGTTTATATTTATGGCTGTTCTGTGGTATGGATGTAAGTTTCAGTATTTATATCAATAATTTGTAACGTGTTATATTTGTGCTTATTTTATAGTTATATTTATTTATACATTCCAACATTCATATATATTTATTAATGCTTGTATAAATATATAAAACATATAAATAAATATATATATTTATATATGTGTTTATAAATTTTGTGGATAAATGGCTTTTTAGCTGTGCCATGATGTTGTACAAGTAAGTATGTTCGGATGTTTGTACTCATGTGGCTGTTTGGCCTGTTTGACTTGGGCGCGTTTTAATTTATTGCCACTTATTAATGAAATTGATCGTTAAATTTATGGCAACGTTATTGCATTTTATAGCACACTTAAATTATACATATATTTATTTATATTTATATATTTATTAGTTTTATTATTTTTTTTTTGTTTGCTGGTGCTCTACAATTTGAAATGAAATGAAACGAAAAATGAAAAATACTGCTATATAAAATTAAACTACAAATAATAATCAATGTGAATGTTAAAGTGTTGTATTAGTTTCGTTTTCAGTTTATTTTTGTATTTTTATGATTTTGTTATAATTAATTTTTATTTTTAAAAGCCATTTGTGGTATGTGATAATTTATGGCAGGCTTTTGGTTATTTGCGTTATTTCAAATTATTTGATTTCTTCATATACATACTTATAACAACGAAATACTTAAAGAAATATTTTCGTAATAAAATATTGGGGGTATTAAGTAGAAGATAAAAACAAAAATTGAAAAGAATATAAATTTTTCAGTAAGTAATAAAATTGTAATATGTAGTATTAAGACAAACTAATGTTAGTCTTCAGAATTTGTATATAATATTTTATATTACAAATGTCATAAGTTTGCTATACAAAAAAAAATCCTATTAAAAAAGACCTTAACATTTCATCATTCAGCAGTGTTTAACACACTCTCTCACAAACTTAAAACAACTTTTGTGAACTTTTTGTTTAAAGAATTTTTAGCATTTTGTTGGCTGTCTGTTAACATGTCATATGTCATGTCACTTGTGTTGTACTACAATGACTACTATCACACCAACAAAATATTGCCTCATACACATACATTATATAGTACATTTTTGTATATGTGAGTGCAACTCTATGATATGCAGTTTAAATTGTCACTGTCAGTGTTAAATGAAAGTAACAAGTTTTTGTCCAATAAAAAAAAAATATTCTTGTTGTTATGAAACAGTTGATAGTGCATTTTTTGTTACTGTTTGCAAAAGACATCGTTATATTTTATATTGTAGAGAATATGGTTTTGTTGTCACAATTTTTGACATCTAACATAAGTTGGAAATATTTTGATATCATTACAAATCTTTAACGGTACTGTTTGATGAAATAAGCATAACTACTAAAAGAATCTATGTATATATCATCTTAAATTAAATTAATATTTATTTAACGAAAGATGTTTGCATTTAGAAATGATAACAGTTGATAGTTTTGGACCTTTATCTTGATAATGAGAGTCATACAATCCAATATTAAGCCAATTCATTGATTATATTCCATAACTCCAAACTAACTGTCCTTACCCATACTAGTCATAGTCTTGCCCAACTAACTAAACATGATAAAACCCATGCTGATCCAGAAATGAATGAATGAATGAATGAATGAATGAATGAATGAATGAATGAATGAATGAATGAATGAATGAATGAATGAATGAATGAATGAATGAATGAATGAATGAATGAATGAATGAATGAATGAATGAATGAATGAATGAATGAATGAATGAATGAATGAATGAATGAATGAATGAATGAATGAATGAATGAATGAATGAATGAATGAATGAATGAATGAATGAATGAATGAATGAATGAATGAATGAATGAATGAATGAATGAATGAATGAATGAATGAATGAATGAATGAATGAATGAATGAATGAATGAATGAATGAATGAATGAATGAATGAATGAATGAATGAATGAATGAATGAATGAATGAATGAATGAATGAATGAATGAATGAATGAATGAATGAATGAATGAATGAATGAATGAATGAATGAATGAATGAATGAATGAATGAATGAATGAATGAATGAATGAATGAATGAATGAATGAATGAATGAATGAATGAATGAATGAATGAATGAATGAATGAATGAATGAATGAATGAATGAATGAATTGACCACAACATGAGAGAACGGATACCAAATAGACATAAATGTTCGATGTTTTGATATCAAGATCAAGGATTTGCTTCTTAGCCACATTGATAGCGTAAATTTTCGCTATATTTCAAAAGGCCTGTAAGGTCAAGGTCATCTACTAAAATTTCCTAACTAATTTCCATTTATATCTTCAATCTACATTGAAGATTGAGATCGCATTATCCTGAAGATCATTGGTATTATTTTAAAATCTGCCCATGTCCCAAGATTGACCTGTCGATGATTCTTTGAAGGCTACCAAATCCAATTTTGCCTTGTTAGAGTCAACCTTACTCATTGATTGATCAGAACTAACTTATCTGTAATATATATGATGAATATATCAAGTTGAGGTATGTTTATTACAGTATCTTAATTTTAGGACAGAATCCTAATATATTATGAATCCGCCATTTCTAAATGTCTGTTCCAAGATGAAATTTGACGTGGATAAGTATTCGAGTTCACAGGACCTTCAGTAGTGGGACTATATGGTCTCAGAGAACATATATCAAGCAGAGTTATGTTTATTATAGTCTCTTGGGTTGAAGAGTGCAACTATTCGAACCATGGCACAGTGAGACAGAATCCTAATAAATTATAAATGAATCCGCTAACTTCTAAATGTCTGTTCCGAGATAAAATTTCACGTGGATAAACATTCGAGTTTAAGCTGAGACGACGGCTCTCAGTAGGGACACTAGGGTGGCCCTTAATAAACGAAAGTTGGATTTTGGCCATTCTCACCCCCCAGTTTGGTGAACATTAGTAAAAAAATCATCCTGAAAAAATTTTAGGTAAATCGGTTGGGGTTAAGACGTGCCGCAAGCCCTCTGAAGTTTTGAGATGCATTTACAAGGGGAAAAAATGCATTTTTTTTTCAGTTTTTGTAAAAATTTTGCCATTAAAAAATTACTTTTGTAATTCAATTTAAAAGAATCGAAATGTGTACGTAATTGTCGTTCTAATGAGACGTAAAAAACAGAAATCGGTCAAAAAATGTTAAAGTTATTAAAAATTCGCCAGGCCATTAACGTGTCTCAGGCCACTAGAACAAGAAATGTTGGAACAAAATTAACATATTTTGAGAAATATTAAAATAAAAGCTCATTTTTACTTAAAATATGTCCATATTTACTTGTATATGAGTTTTTGTCTTCGTAGGATACCGTTAACCTATTCTTAGGTATGAACAAAAAAAATTAATTTTTTTAACGGCAGTTTCAAAACTCCATTTTCAAATTTTTAAAAATTTTGTTAAACAAATTTCAGAATTTTTTGATCATCTCATTGGGATTTATTAAGAGTATAATAGGGAATAAATATGTGAAAAAATTATGAAAATATCTCTTATAGTTTTTCCGTACCTGCGATTTAAATTTTGAAATTTTCGAGAAAAACCAATTATTTGGCAATTTTTAGGCCAATGAGCTCTATTTTCTTACTCTTATGAATTTTAAGCAAAACTTAATTAGAATATTATAGTCCAGATAATTCTAAATATACTCTGAAACTTTTACTAAAATCAAAAAACGTTAACCCTTAAATCGTGAAGGTCAAAGGTCAAATTTTTCAATATTTGGAATTTCTCTTGGAAAGATTTTGAAATGTTCGAAATGTTGTATATTTTTGGGCCGATTTTGATGAAATTTAACCCCAACCGATTTACCTAAAATTTTTTCAGGATGATTTTTTTGCTAATGTTCACCAAACTGGAGGGTGAGAATGGCCAAAATCCAACTTTCGTTTATTAAGGGCCACCCTAAGGGACACTGTATGGCCTCAGAGGACATATATACGTATGTAAATTTTGTTAAATATTTGCAAATTTCTACTGTTTCTTGCTTGTTTACCCATACCTCTATGATTCCCTTAGTTAGGACTCCACAGCGTCATTCAAAACGGGTATGTGAGATAATTCGCCAAATTACAAAATCAAATACTTCTCTTTTATTGGCACTTGAGATTCCATGTCATGTCAATCATGTTCCAAAATAATATAATTAATTTCCCTGCGCATCTCATTCTTCCCAAATGGTCAATTTCGAATCTCTACCTCATTCAAACTGATTGATACTACATCATCTACGTCTCGAGATCAAAATCAGGGTTTAACTTTGATGATTCGATGATGCAGATATTGGACTGCCTAAGAGCTACCAAAAGACCGAATTTATTCCCAAACCGACTCTAGTTTTGAACTTGGTATCAGTTGAGATTTTATATCATGTCAATAATGTTCGATAATAAGATAATGAATTTCCCTGCGCACCACTTTCTTCCCAAACTGTCAATGGTGAAGTTTCTACAACATGCAAACTGATGGATACTATATCATCTACGTAGATTTCAATGGTCAAGACTCGAGTTCAAAATCAGGGTTTCATTTCGAAGACTCGATGATGCAGATATTGGACAGCCTAAGAGTAGACAAAAAATCGAAGTTTTTCCAAAACTGACACTCATTTTCAACATGGAACCATCAATGAAGATTATGGATATATTCCATTGGAGGACAGAGTTTCCAAGGCTGGAATTTTCAGCATATATTTCCTGCCTAAAGATGGTTTAGGGAATGACTTAAAAAGGTCAAGCCTTGTAGTATAGTTCCAAACCAGATACTGGACAGACCAAGAGTTAAAAATAAAGCCAAACTGATGCTCGTTTTGACTTGGAGCCATAAATGAAGATTGAAATTGCACTCTGCTAGATCACAGAGATTGCATGTCCCATCTAAACGGAATATATAATTCATTCGAAGCCTCAAGACTGGCCAGCCTTGCCGTATTGTTAAATAGTCAATACTGTAGAGTTTTAGGCTGACAGGCATCTTGAAATTTAGTTAGGATAACGAAGTCTGTATTTCACAAGAACATTATATTTGATAAACAGTGACTCAACAGATATCCACTGTAACCATTAGGTCATCTATATTCTTAACAAAAATTTAAGCCAATTTCGAAAAGTGCAGGGCATTATCCGAGGAAATGAACACCTTCATCATCACACCTTCTGCATATATTATTCGCTCACAGTCAAATCTTCATTAGGAAATATATAAAATCATTATTTGCTGTAAAAATATATACCAACATCCTCAATTCAGGTTTACTCATGTCTTATATTATCTTCAATTTCCTGCTGTCCATAGATTTTCCCAATGATTATCTGTATAAATCTCGCCTAATTATTCCAAAGTGTGTCTGCATTATGTCAAAATTTAGCCTTTGTTGCCTAGTAACCAACTTCCATATAAGAAACCTCCAATATTATTGGGACCTGGTACCCAGCTCAGTTGTATAAGTGTTGTTTGTTGAGTATATTGAAAAAAGTGCTCATCTTTTCCCCTTTCTATAAGAAATCAGCTGCAAAATTATAACTAAATTTAAAGTCTATTCTTTTAAATAATTCAAAGCTAATATATAAACAACTTTATTCAAATTCACTTACTAATTTCTCCCCTTTTTTTCTTCTTCTCTTTACAGGTATGTATACCAACTCTGTCAAAACATCTAACACTTGCCACAGTTCAAATATAAAAACTGTTGACAACATTTTGTTTTTCCCTACAAACATCAACAACTAACTATATAATAAAACTACTGCAAAACTAGTCATTTATTAAAAACAAAACAAAAAAAAAAAACTTATAAAACTTACTATAAAACTCAAAATCCTCAATGGAAGTTAAAGTTAAGAATAAAATAGAATAAGAAACTAACAAGAACTGCAAAACTTCCTTGGCTATTTATCACTTCCCTGACATCTACCGTATAGGAAAACCAGCCATGGCAGCAGCAGCAACAATAGCAACAAACACAAAAACAACTGATGATTGCTAAAAGGCATCAACAAACAAAATGACTGCAATAAACAACAACATGATAAAAGAGTTGGCAATTTGAAGTATTGTCAAAAAAAAAGCAATTCGTGTAAAATTTTTGTTGTTTTTTTGTGTGTTACTTTTCATACTGACGATTGGCTGTTGGTTCTTTTGTCTAAAACCAAGTAAAACAGCAAGAAAAAAAACAAACACACGCTCTAACCATCAACAACTTTTTTAAAAAATAACTGCAACAACTACAACAGCAACATAATGACTAATGGCTTGTAGTACTAAATGGAGTTGCCACTTTGTTGTTAAAAATTGTGTTTAATTTTTCTTAGTTGTTTTTGTTTTCGTTGTTTTGTTTGTTTTTTTTTTTTTGTGTTTTGTTTAAGGTTGAAGTATTTTCTTCCTACTGGCAGTTTACAACTGCATTTGCAATTTAAATTAACGTTTTACAAGACGTCATTATATCAGTTTTTCAAGTACGTATTTTTATAAATGTCTACAGGGGTATGTGTAGTTTAATTTTTTTTTTGGTGTTAAACTGTAGTGGCCAAACTTTGGTTACAAAATGTAAATGCTAAAGACAACTGGAAACATGTTCGAATAAATTCGAAAATTGGCTCAAATAATTCGAACAATTTTTTACAGAAAACTGTTTCGAATCAAATCAAACAATTTTCTATGGAAAACTGGTTCGAATGAAATCGAAAAATTTTCTATAGAAAACATGTTCGAATAATTTCGAAAAATTTATTAAAAAAAAAAAATTTAAATTTTTTATGGAAAACTGCTTTGAATGAAATCGAACAATTTACTATAGAAAACTGGTTAGAATGAAATCGAACAATTTTCTATGGAAAACTGGTTCAATTTTCTATAGAAAATTTTTTAAAGCAAACATTTTCTAAAGAAAATATGTTCGAATAGAAATTCCAAATATTTTTAAAGAAAACATGTTCGAATAGAAATTCGAAAAATTTTCTAAAAAAAATATGTTGGAAAAGAAATTCAAAAAATTTTCTAAAAAAATATGTTGGAAAACAAATTCGAAAAATTTTCTAAAAAAAATATGTTGGAAAACAAATTCGAAAAATTTTCTAAATAAAATATGGTTGAATAGAAATTCGAAAACAATTTATGAAGAAAACTAGTTCGAATAGAAATTCGAAAAATTTTCTAAAAAAAATATGTTGGAAAAGAAATTCGAAAAATTTTCTAAAGAAAATGTGTTCGAATAAATTCGAAGAGTTTTCCAAAGAAAACATATTCGAATAAGTTCGAAAAGTTTTCTAAAGCAAACATATTCGAATAACTTCGAAAAGTTTTCTAAAGCAAATATATTCGAATAAGTTCGAAAAGTTTTCTAAAGAAAACATATTCGAATAAGTTCGAAAAGTTTTCTAAAGAAAACATATTCGAATAAGTTCGAAAAGTTTTCTAAAGAAAACAAATTCGAATAAGTTGGAAAAGTTTTCTAAAGAAAACATATTCGAAAAGTTTTCTAAATAAAACATATTCGAATAACTTCGAAAAGTTTTCTAAATAAAACATATTCGAATAACTTCGAAAAGTTTTCTAAAGCAAACATATTCGAATAAGTTCGAAAAGTTTTCAAAAGCAAACATATTCGAATAAGTTCGAAAAGTTTTCTAAAGGAAACATATTCGAACTTATTCGAAAATGTTTTCTAAAGAAAATATGTTGGAAAACAAATTCGAATAATTTTCTAAATTAAATATGGTTGAATAGAAATAAAAAAAAAATTTCTAAAAAAATATGTTAGAAATGAAATTCGAAAAATTTTCTAAAGAAAATTTGTTCGAATAAATTCGAAAAGTTTTCTAAAGAAAACATATTCGAATAAGTTCGAAAAGTTTTCAAAAGCAAACATATTCGAATAAGTTCGAAAAGTTTTCAAAAGCAAACATATTCGAATAAGTTCGAAAAGTTTTCTAAAAAAACATATTCGAATAAGTTCGAAAAGTTTTCTAAAGAAAACATATTCGAATAAGTTCGAAAAGTTTTCTAAAGAAAACATATTCGAATAAATTCGAAAAGTTTTCTAAAGAAAACATATTCGAATAAGTTCGAAAAGTTTTCTAAAGAAAACATATTCGAATAAGTTCGAAAAGTTTTCTAAAGAAAACAAATTCGAATAAGTTGGAAAAGTTTTCTAAAGAAAACATATTCGAATAATTTCGAAAAGTTTTCTAAAGAAAACATATTCGAATAAGTTCGAAAAGTTTTCTAAAGAAAACATATTCGTATAAGTTCGAAAAGTTTTCTAAAGAAAACATATTCGAATAAGTTCGAAAAGATTTCTAAAGAAAACATATTCGAATAAGTTCGAAAAGTTTTCTAAAGCAAATATATTCGAATAAGTTCGAAAAGTTTTCTAAAGAAAACATATTCGAATAAGTTCGAAAAGTTTTCTAAATAAAACATATTCGAATAACTTCGAAAAGTTTTCTAAAGCAAACATATTCGAATAAGTTCGAAAAGTTTTCAAAAGCAAACATATTCGAATAAGTTCGAAAAGTTTTCTAAAGGAAACATATTCGAACTTATTCGAAAATGTTTTCTAAAGAAAATATGTTGGAAAACAAATTCGAATAATTTTCTAAATTAAATATGGTTGAATAGAAATAAAAAAAAAATTTCTAAAAAAATATGTTAGAAATGAAATTCGAAAAATTTTCTAAAGAAAATTTGTTCGAATAAATTCGAAAAGTTTTCTAAAGAAAACATATTCGAATAAGTTCGAAAAGTTTTCAAAAGCAAACATATTCGAATAAGTTCGAAAAGTTTTCAAAAGCAAACATATTCGAATAAGTTCGAAAAGTTTTCTAAAAAAACATATTCGAATAAGTTCGAAAAGTTTTCTAAAGAAAACATATTCGAATAAGTTCGAAAAGTTTTCTAAAGAAAACATATTCGAATAAATTCGAAAAGTTTTCTAAAGAAAACATATTCGAATAAGTTCGAAAAGTTTTCTAAAGAAAACATATTCGAATAAGTTCGAAAAGTTTTCTAAAGAAAACAAATTCGAATAAGTTGGAAAAGTTTTCTAAAGAAAACATATTCGAATAATTTCGAAAAGTTTTCTAAAGAAAACATATTCGAATAAGTTCGAAAAGTTTTCTAAAGAAAACATATTCGTATAAGTTCGAAAAGTTTTCTAAAGAAAACATATTCGAATAAGTTCGAAAAGATTTCTAAAGAAAACATATTCGAATAAGTTCGAAAAGTTTTCTAAAGAAAACATATTCGAATAAGTTCGAAAAGATTTCTAAAGAAAACATATTCGAATAAGTTCGAAAAGATTTCTAAAGAAAACATATTCGAATAAGTTCGAAAAGATTTCTAAAGAAAACATATTCGAATAAGTTCGAAAAGATTTCTAAAGAAAACTTATTCGAATAAGTTCGAAAACTTTTCTAAAGAAAACATATTCGAATAAGTTCGAAAAGTTTTCTAAAGAAGACATATTCGAATAAGTTCGAAAAGTTTTCTAAACAAAACATATTCGAATAAGTTGGAAAAGTTTTCTAAAGAAAACATATTGGAATAAGTTGGAAAAGTTTTCTAAAGAAAAAAAATTCGAATAAGTTGGAAAAGTTTTCTAAAGAAAACATATTCGAATAAGTTCGAAAAGATTTCTAAAGAAAACATATTCGAATAAGTTCGAAAAGATTTCTAAAGAAAACATATTCGAATAAATACGAAAAATTTTCTATAGAAAACTGGTTTGAATAAATTCGAAAATTTTTAGATAAAATCTGGTTCGAATAAATTCGATAAAGTTTCCAAAGAAGGATTATGTTATAAAACTATTCAAACAGTTGTTCACCCAGGGCCTTTGACTGGCCTTACATGCTGTCTTAACTTAAGTATGGCTAAGTATGTAAGTGTGTTTGTATATAAGTGTGAAATTATTTTTGTGTATGTAATAATGTTTGTGTGTGTGTACATTAGTTTGTATGTTTTTCTGTTATTTTATTCATTGCACCTTTTGTGGCATTTATCTTAAGTGAGTAATCTAACACGTTGTTGCAAGGTGTCGTGTTGGATTTTTTCTGTAGCTCTGAACGCCTTATTTTCTGGTCTTCTACTGAATGTTGTTGTGCATTATTTTTTCTTTTCTGTTTTTGCCTCCTTAAACATTCATTCATTTTAAGCAATTTTGTTGTTGTTGTTGTTGCCAGTCTTGCTATCGAAGTGAAAAAATCTTTTAACACTTCTATTTGGAAGCAATTTTTATGTTGATGTTGTTGGTGTTTTTTTTTTTGTTCGTCTTAGTTGCAAATATTTACAGTTGAGTATATTTTTGTTTTCTTACTGACATTGTAGCAGTAAATACATATTTATACATAATATTGTTGTTGGTGTTGCAGCAGCAGTTGTTGGCTGTTTAGATGGTTGGTAGTTTGGTCGGTCGGTCGGTCGTTTAGTTAGATTGCTGATGCCATTCCAATTTGGGTTTTTTATGTGCTCTTGTGCATTTTATTATGCAAAATGACAGACAACAAGACAATCTAAAGACGTTCGGCTTTTTTGTATTGTTGTGTTTTTTTTTTGTTTTGTGTGAGCTGTTTATTTGCTAATGTTGCTGTTGTTGCTGCTGCTGTTGTTACTTTCAAATCATGTACATTTTGTATTTAAGACAATAACAAAAACAGAGCCATGGCATGAACATTTTTGTGGCATGACTTAAAACCGACAAAACTTGACAGCTTTAAAATGCATGAACTAAATGAAGAAAATGAATGAACAAAAAAAAAAAACACATAAAAACTGCCAACCAGAAAAAGGAACAAAAACCGAAAGAAACGTACCAACAAAGAAACCTCCTGCCTTAAAACCATTCATACCCCTAAACGATGCAACTCATGAAAAAAAATCACCATGGTAGGTATATTTTTGGTATGATGGGGCATAAATAAATTGTTGTTTCTACTTTTTTTTGTTGGCTGTGTTTTATCTCAAGTTTTTGTTGCTGCTGTTGTTGCTCTTTCTTTATCCATCAGTTATGGTTTATGTCGGACCACATCGGAAATGAATATGCAAAGTAACTGAAATGCAGGCAAGAACTGGCAGCGAATTGAATGAAAGAAACAAAAAAAAAGCTGTATGATAAAGATGCCGCTTGACACATAAAGATGTTAACATTACAATTATTCATCTTTAAAAGGAATTATCAGATGTTGATGTTGTTAAAGAGTTTTTATATTTTATCTTTAATTTATTTTCTTTGGCAACAAAGTTTCAGTGCTGTTTGTGATATGAATTCTTAGTTTCGGTTTTCAGATTTTATTAAATAGGATTTCCTAAAGGTGTTTGTAGAGTAAAACTGCTATGTTTATGCAGGTAGTGTGACTGTGGTTTAACAAACTTTAGTTTATTAACTTAATTTTAAAATCTTTCTTTATATTTTAAGTTAGCTTCTCCTTGAAATTTAGAATATATTTGTCTATAATTTATCATAAAATCAGGTAAATTTCATATTATAAAAATATCTTAATCTGGACGACTTTGTAAGTCATTGGATTAGACACATATTTGAAATTGTCCAAATCATGAAAGAAGCTTGTACCGGAATAGTCACATATAATAAGTTTTCAGAATAATTTTCGAATTAATTCAAATATATTTTTGAATTTATTCGTACATATTTTTCTTAGATATTTTTTAAAATTTATTGGAATATATTTTTTTCTTGAAAATTTTTAGAATACATTTTCTTTAAATAATTTAATCGAATATATTTTCTTTAGAAAATTTTTCGAATTTCAATTCGAACATTTTTTCTTTAGAAAATTTTTGGAATTTATTCGAACTTATTTTTTTTTAGAAAATTTTTGGAATTTCTATTCGAATATATTTTCTTTAGAAACATTTTCGAATTTAATCGAACACACTTTTTTAGAAAAATTTTCGAATCAGTGTCAACATTTAGAAACAATTCGAATTTATTCAAACATATTTTCTTTAGAAACAATTTCGAATTTTTATTTTCATTACAAAAATTTTTGAATTTATTCGAACATATTTTCTTTTAAAAATTTTTCTTTAGAAAATTTTTGGAATTTCAATTCGAACATTTTTTCTTTAGAAAATTTTTGGAATTTATTCGAACATATTTTTTTTTTATAAAATTTTTAGAATTTCTATTCAAATATATTTTCGAATTTAATCGAACACACTTTTTTAGAAAAATTCTCGAATCAGTTCCAACATTTAGAAACAATTCGAATTTATTCAAACATATTTTCTTTAGAAACAATTTCGAATTTATTCGAACATATTTTCTTTTTAAAAATTTTTCTTTAAAAAATTTTTTCGAATTTCAATTCGAAAATTTTTTCTTTAGAAAATTATTCGAACATATTTTTTTTAGAACATTTTTGGACTTTCTATTCGAATATATTTTCTTTAGAAACATTTTCGAATTTAATCGAACACATTTTTTTTAGAAAAATTTTTTAATTTATTCGAATATATTTTCTTGTTAAAAATTTTTCGAATTTATACGAACATATTTTCTTTATTCGAACATATTTTTCGAATTGTTTCTAAATGTTCGAATAGATACATTTAGAAACAATTCGAATTTTTTCGAACATATTTTCTTTATAAACTTTTTCGAATATATTTTTTCTCTAGAATATATTTTCTGTAGAAAATTTTTCGTATTTATTCGAACATATTTTCTTTAGAAATATTTTCGAACATATTTCCTTTTATTCAAAAATATTTTCTTTAAAAAATTTATTCGTAAAAAATTATGATTATATTTTCTTTAGAAAATATGTCGTATTTATTCTAATATATTTTCCTTCTTTAGAAATTTTTTCGAATTTATTCAAACATTTATTCGAATTATTTTTTTTTTATAAAATTTTTCTAAATAAAATATATTCGAATAAACTAATAGCACATCTTGTAAATATTCTATTTATGAATCTAATAAAAATTATTTTTTCATCTTTATTAAGAGCAATTCTATGAAATAGAGACATCAAGTTACTATAACCTTGTTTCCAAACAATTCTTAATTCTCTTATAACACTTAAAATCAATTAAATTCAATCAAAATTCGATTGTCATTTAAAATTTAAAAAAAAAGTTCATGACAATTACTGTATATCTCAAGTAATAGTAAAAACTTAATTGAAAACTTAAACGATTTTGGCTCATTCTTCTTATTATAAAATCATTAATTTCAATTAAATCAACTTTACATGTGCTTTCATGAATAGCAGCAATTTACAAAGAATTTAAACTACAAATATGAAAAAAAAACCTAATAATAATTTATAAATTCAACATACTCAAACAATTTCGTAAGCACAATTACACTATTTAATAATAATAACAAGTAAGAGTGCTATATTCGGCTGTGCCGAATCTTATATACCCTTCACCAAATTATACTTAAAAATTTAAAATATTTTTAGGTAAACAAAATTTAATTTTTTTTTAGTTGTTTTTTTAATTTTTTGGAAAAAAATTTTTTCGATTGTTATTTTAAATTTTTATTTTTTTAAATTTAATTTTTTTTTTTTTTAAATTTAATTTTTTTTTTTAAATTTAAAATTTTTTTTTTTTTAAATTTTAAAAAATTTTTTTTTGGTTTTTAAAATTTTTTTTTTTGAAAAAAAAAAATTCGGGTTAAAAATTTTTTTCCCGATTTTGACCCATTGTAGGTCCAACTTACTATGGTCTTATATACGTCGTTGCAAATATCTTTGAAATATCTATCATTAGATATCCATATTGTCTATATTAATGTCTTAGTAATCCAGATATAGGTAAAAAATCGAGGTTGTCTTGGTTTTTTCCTCATATCTCAGCCATTTGTGGACCGATTTTGCTGATTTTAAATAGCAAAATTCTCGAAAGCATGTCTGACAGAATTATTGAAGATTTGGATCCCGAAGATATCTGAGGTCTTCAGAAAACTGATTTCAACAGACAGACAGACAGACAGACAGACAGACGGACAGACAGACAGACAGACAGACAGACAGACAGACAGACGGACATGGCTTAATCGACTCCGCTATCTATAAGGATCCAGAATATATATACTTTATAGGGTCGGAAATGAAAAATGTAGAAATTACAAACGGAGTGACAAACTTATATATACCCTTCTCACGAAGCTGAAGGGTATAATAAAATCATTATCAACACAATCATCATCAGCAGGCGCAATGTCGTCAACATGCACAGCAACGGCAACAGCAGCAGCAATAACAACAACACAAATATAAGTTGGTATCATTATCAAACCAAAACACTGCTTAGCTGTCAAGCTTATTTGTGATTTAATAAAATGACACTTGTCACAATGACAAAATGACAGCATCATTTAACTGTCAAACCAATACCATTTGTGTGTTTTTTTTTTGTTGTTTGTAGTTCGTCTCTATAGAAACAATTTTGAAACAATGTAGCAACAACAACAATAATGATACTTACAACACATATTGTTGTACATACATATATACATTTATTGGCACTACAACAAAATGTAGAATTTCATATTAAATACTTTATTTCACAGAAATACTTGTTTGTACTTATCATGAAATAAAATTGACTGAAATAAAACTTGTAAATTAACAAATGTGCAAATATTACATGAATGCTTGCTGATGATGATGATGATGACAATGACAATGTTGACAGTGATGAAGAGGGGTAAGAATTAGTGTATTAAATTTGAGTGGTTTTACAAATGTGTACTCGTTGAATGTTTAACTATCTACTATTATATAAATGTTTTTATTTTTATTTATTTTTTTTTTGTTTGTATCCAATTTGGCCACATTATAGAAAAACAGTTGCACATGTGATAAAGTATGTTGTGTGTTGGGTATGTTGGGTTTTGTCATGACCTTTGTGACATGTTGTCATAATATTTCAAATAATATAATGGAAAAACTACAACCCGATATACAATATAAAGCCGCCAATGTATACTACAATTTTCAAGTAGCAATCAACGGTATATTTCTACCATTACCTCTACAGATTGCACTTCTATCAAGTAATGTAAAGGGTGGTTGGTAATTTATGTTGTAGAGATCTATATAATCTATAGCCTAGAGGTCTTATATTTCTGTTAAGGCAGGAAACTAAGTGGTCCACTTATTTCTCAAAGATTTTCAAATGTCAGTTTAGTTATCTGTAACCTAATATCTGACGCATTGACATACAAATCGAGAATTATGAGTCCATCGAACTTCAATTTCTCTAAGAAACCACAAATAAGTGGTCCATTTATTTTTTTTTTGCAAGTTAACGACATTTCTTTATACAAAATAATATTGACAGGTAACCATTGATAGTTTTTAGTGTACAACGAATTTCGAATTAGTTCTGCCTAAGTGACCAATTAGTTGTGCCAACTGTAGGGCATGTAACCAAACAACATCACATATATTGGTGTTCATATTTACCCTGTGAATTGTTTTTGATGCATTTCCAATTGTCATTGTTCACATCATGTTTTTGTTTACTATTTTCGTGTGAGCGAGTGAGTGAGTGTATGGTGGGCATGTGTATGTAGACTAGATTGTGACACATTAATGTCATTTTCAGTTGACAGTTATACTTGTAACTCAATGTTGTTGTTTTTGGTTATTTTTTTTTATTTTTTTTGCTGTGTTATTTATTGATGGCAATATTTTTGTTATTTTATTTCGTACATTTGCTGCAGAAAAAATAAACTTAAATTGTTGTTTTTCGGTTTAAATGTTGAGGGTGACATGTGTTCATTTTGTTAACAACAATTTTGCAAGCATTGAAATGTCAGTTACGCTATGAGAAATTTGTTAAATAAATATTTATTTAAGTTGCTATGAAAGTGTGTTAAGTTTTATAGAAATTTTAAATAAAATATAAATTATTTGCTATATTGTTTAGTATAAAGATGTTAGAAATGTTTACTTGAATGATAATGAAATAATATTAATCATACGTTCGGATAAGCAATAAAAATTTTGAATACTGAATTAAATATTAATCATACGTCTCGATATTTGGCTCATTTGTAAAATGGAAATACATACAAATGTATGTATCTTCTAAACGGTTTATTCGATTAAAATAAAAAGTATATGAAATATAAGATAATTTAAATTATAATTAATTTCGCTTATATATAATAGATGTTACAACGTGTCAAAGTTGATATATTTTTCTTTTAAAACGAAGTTTGGACATGTTACTTCTATAGGTATAATGAAATTTGTGTGGAGGCTAGCATAACATATAAGAGACATACATACAGAGGGCCTAAAAAGTGAATAAACACCACAAATTATATGATTCTTTTTAAGATAGTGAAAATCCTAAAATCTATCCATCGATTAAAATTTAAAGGTTTCGGTTTATTGGAGATTGTTCTAAATATTAGATTCGTGATCATAAAAAATCAAAAAATTCGCTTGTGGTTAATAAGTTTTGAGGATCTCTGTAGTGCAAAGGTATTATATCTTCGCAAAGCCTATTTATACAACACTCTTGTTGAATTTTTCGTAAATAAAATCTATTTTATATTCATAAAACGTATAAATAAAATCTATCTAAAAATCAGTATAAATTTTGATGTTAGTTAACATAGCTTGATGATAGAATTTAATATGTTTTAACGTATCATTTCATTCGATGCAGGTTCTCTATTAAGTCCAGAAATTAGTCAAATAAGTAATATATCCAACCTTGCTCGTTAACGATACTTAATGTAGTCTTGTTCACGATACTTTATCTAGTCTTGTTCACGATACTTCATCTAGTAAATATTTGTCCAAAAATCTCAGTCTTACTAAACGAAGCACCGGACATTTCTCATCATCTAAACACACTTCTAGCGTCTGCGAAAATAGCCTATCATCCAATGGGCCTCCCAATAGCCCCTAAAATTCCAAATTGTTCCCAGAATGCATCTTATTGTATAAGGGCCACATTCTTCTGGCACGTGTTCATTTAGCGGGATATATTTTCAATAGTATAATTATTCAACAGATACATTTTCTGAAATATTCAAAGCGTAACTCTGGCTAGTTTGACCGCGCCATTTCTTACCATTATATTACCTAAGCGCAGACATCCAAACTAGAATAATATCTGGCTGGCTTAAGTAGAAAAGTATAACTTATATAAAATAACTGTCCCCATATAGTCACCAAAAAATTCCAGAAGAGGACCTTATTCTGGTTCCACGGGCTCCTTATCAAAGGAATATTACATTTTAAGTAAATTCATAAAACCAGTCCTTTACGAAGAGTGAATAGTTATTCTTTAGCACAAGTTATAATAATTAATTTTGGACTCCAATATCTCGTAGAAACTACTGGCGAGAAAGCTCTTTGACAGCCTGTTAACATATTTTAATTGCATTATTTCTGACCATAAATTTGGTACCAGAGGAAGACACAGAACGACCTTTATACGGATAATCCTAGATGTAGACCTCCATAAGGCATTTAGCTATGGTGAACAGGGTCTTTATATCGAAAAGCTTCAAAAGAAAGCAGTCAAGATTCTAATTCAAGATAATAATGTTTGATAAATACGAAAACGTTATATCTGTGGGGATCTCAATGCTGATATGACCAATATTCGAGAAGATAAAATTCTCCAGTTTCAACTATATTCTCTTGCAAGGAAGTTGCTATCATTTGAAATATTGGAAACCTTAGATCTAGGTAGATAATTAATTTTGATAACAACTTTTGTGGAATATGACTGTGATGGGAATATAAAGGTTATTTCATTAAGCTCTTCCCTAAATTTAAATAAAACAAAGTCTGTTATTCATTTGAAAGTCCTATCTATATCATTATGTATGGAATATAACACCGTGCAAATGTCCGCCGCGGCTTCGCGAATCCAAAATGTCCATGACCCTGGCGCATAAATAAGGCTGAATATCAGAGATGGCATGAGTTATATTGGTTTTGAGGGCGGCTGTGATTATAGGCTTTCGCATTGACCAGGAAAACTCCACAAAAATTAGTCTAACGGTGTAAAATCGATTTCGGCAGATCACATCCACATGAGACACTCATATCGCTCGTCCTAGATATCCAATGTGGCATGAGCTGTGTGGGACATTGCGCCGTTCTGTTGAAACCACATGTCGTTGGTGTCCTTATCATCCAATTCAGGTTAAAATAAGTTGGTAATCATCGAGCTATAGCATTCGCTGACGGTGATGGCCTGGCAAATGTCGTTCTCAAAGAAATATGTATCGATTACGTCGTCCTGTTTAAACCACATGTCTTGGTGTTCTTATCATCCAATTCAGGTTAAAAGAAGTTGGTAATCATCGAGGTATAGCGTTCGTCGTTGACGGTGATGGCCTGGCAAAGGTCGTTCTCAAAGACATATGGATCGATTACGCCAGCCCGAAATACACACTTTTTGGGATAAATTAAACACTCTTGGATATTATGTGGATTGGTATCATCCCGAAAAAGGACGCTGCAGATGATTTTGTTATTAACATTAGATTTAGTATCCATGGTCCGTAATATTTTTAAGGTTTTGCCTCTTAAAAACGGTGGTTTATTTCCTTTAAATAAATAAAATTTACACCAGAACAGTTTAAATAGTCAGTCATTGTTTTTTATAGAAATTCGCGTTTAAAATTTACAAAAATACACTGCACAGGAATTCAGTTGATGGCACATATGATAAACTAACTAACGATTGCAACTACTGCTATTATTTACACATATCGCCATCTTCCTTCCAGTATCTACATGAATTATCTTAACGAACAAAATGAGAATGCTCTATTTCTAGAGCTTTCAGCAACTTCAATGTTAATATTAGCAGCTTAAACATTTAGTGTTGCCATACTTACAAGCAATGCTAAAAACTCAATATTATTGATAAGTAGAAGCTTCTACTGATGTACATGTCTATAAATATGATAAATGCTGCAAGAATTCGTTACAGACCATTAAATTCAAATTGATAGTGCAATATCGTAACAACATCATATCCCCAAACACCATCGGGTATGTATCAAAATCTGTTCTTTATAGAAATTCGACTTCTAGTCGGTCTTTCTGGGTTGGCATGGTAGGAAGCAAATGGACACCGATACTGCATAATTTTATGTGACTGTATTGATGTACAAAAACTTTATTCGTGATCTAGACTGCCTCAGATTTGAGTCACTAATGTATCAGATAAGATATACAGAAGTCATATTGATTTTTATCAAATCCTCTGGAATCGTAATTTTGTCCATAATTTGTATCATAATACGCCAGCAAGTTTATATGCTTTTCCGCTCCATCAATTACTAACTAGTTTCTTTTAAAAAAAACCTAAATTCGAAAATCACAATTTTCAAAAAACTTCTCATAAATCACTATTATCTTGAGATATTTTAAAAGCGTTTTTTTTTTAATTTGTAAAATTCTTCTTACTTAATTATTAAATCTACGCATATGTCATGCATATTGCAAGAAAATGTCAACAGGCAAACATATAAACATTACATTACAACAATAATGACAACTGCAATAACAACAATACTGGCAACAGCAGTGACAACAACAACTACAACAAAACCCAGCAACATGTTGTAGTATACTTATATTGTAAATGAACATTAATTAACATACGCATCAACATTAAGCGCAACAACATTCATTTTCAAAATCAAAAGTAGCAAACATACACATGAATACTCATATATCATGTAGAATAAGATAAAAAGCAACAGATAGAGCAGAGCGACGACCAAACGACAGTCACACACAAACCGTCAGATACTCATTCATATATGTATAAAATGTAAGAAAAACACATCTACTTACCGACAATGTATATATGTAAGAGCAATACATTTACCAGATACACGTACATATGTGATAATCTCGACAACATTTACAATATTTTTAATTAATTTTAATTTCAACAACATTACAGAGATGTGAAAAATTTCATGAATTCACATCAATTAGCATTAACGTCTCAAAACACACACTCACACATGCTGGCAGAGACATTTATACACGCCACACTCGTACTCAAAACTGCAGCGAAACTGTGAAATGTGTCTTTTTGTGTTTTTTTTTTATTTTTTTGTTTTCGTTGTTGCAAAAAGGAAACAAATTTATAAAACTGTTGTGTGTATGTTTGTTTGTTGTCGTTCTGTTTTTATGGTAAAGTACAGCAGCAATCGAACAGCCTTGTATAATTTATCATGTGTCAAATGTTTGGCTTTAATAAATTATTTTTGCTTTTCACTTTTTTCTTGAGTTTTTTTTTGTTTTGGTTTGAAATGTTTTCTCGCTGTTTGCTATGTTTGCAAATCGATCAATAAAGATTTTTGCGATAAATTTTTGCTAGCGAAAAATTATTAATGAGTAGCCATTGGTATTTACATTACACAGTAATTGCTAGGTCTTGCAATGTGCATTAGAGTGCTACCAAATTGTAAGGGTGATAAAACACACAAAATAATAGCCGAAATTCCCCTATATTAGAATGATTGGTACCAAAATTTTGAAAATTCTAGGTAAATTTTTGAATAATTTTTGACATTGGGTATTTGTTTTGCAAGAATCGTATTAATTATCTTTTTAACGAGATACATACATACATCAAAAATCAGTTTAAAAATCTTCAAGTTATCAAAAATCCTCTCCACCATTAAGTGCCTCAATAAGCCTTGAAAAGGCCATGGCAAAAATGCTATTCGTTAAGGAAAATGTTCTAAAACAATACCATGATTTCTTTTTGTATACTCATAGCAATGCAAATATGCATTTGCATTTCAGTTTTGGTAGAAACCGTTTCGCAGAGCCCAGAGCCCACAGAGCCCCTATCTACCGTATCGACATTTACTTTACCCTGCATAATATACTGCCTCAACACCCAAATAATCTTGCTTAGAAATGTTAAACTTTTCAGACTTATCAATGGCTCAATTGTCTAAATAACCACTCACTTTAATTATGGTCAGTACATTTGATCCCAACCAGTGCACAACTTTGTCTCATCAGAAACGTCTCTACTATCATAATATAAATTAACGGCTGATCAGATTTATATATGCCTGTAAGAATCCTTTTCTACTTAAAATCCCAGAAGAAAACTCCATAAACTATACACAATAAACATTTTTTTAAGAAATTTAAAAAATGATATAAGCGCTTAATTTTACGGCTTCCTGGAAGCAACAAACATCAAAAACCAAATAATTGAAAGGATTTTTGTTCATTTTTGAGTTCATTATTTTAATAATGCAGGGCAAGGTGTGTGATTCTCCTGCTGGACAATTATAAGCAGCTTGTACAAGTATTCGATATTAATGAAAAGCTTAGTTTTGGGGGAGTAAATAAAAAATGCTTCCAAACTATTTTCAGAATAACATTTACCCTAAAAACATGAAATTTCATGTGATTTTTTGTGAAGAAAAATTTTAAATTAGAATTAGTATACAATTCGAAAGAATAAAGACATCGTATTTAAATTTGGAACTTATGTATGTAGACTTTTGCCATTGTCTATATGGCGTATCTTTTGAATGCGGTTTTTGTTTTTAATAACTTATCTGTCATTTATCTCACTTAGTTATTGAACATTATAGATTTTTGTTTCGAAAATGTCGATTCTTGTGCCAGCAAAGCGTCATATGCGGTAAGTTTTGTTACGATAACCTGAATCGTAGAGGTCATATGTGAAGGCCCGCCAACCAGCGGAATCGACACCAAAGCCAAATATCCATTGCGATAAGGTAATGCTCTGTATTTGGTTGGACCAAAGCATCCTTTTTAATATGAGCTGCAAAACTCTGTCCAAACCTTCACAGGGAACCTGCACCTAACGCAACTGATTCGTTTGAAGCCAGCATTGGCCGAAAAACGCCCAGAATATGCGGCAAGACATGAAACTGTAGTATTCCATCACGACAACGCTATACCATCTGTTGCAATACCTGTTTGCCTCACCCGCACTGGCAGACCTTACCAGTCCGACTACTACTAATTTCGATCGATGAATTTTTTTGTTATTTTTACTTGAAAATAATTTGTTCGATTAATCGAATAATGTTTTCTTCTTAATTCAAAAATGTTATTCATTCGAATAAAAAATAAATTTGTTCATCCATTATTTAATTAATTTGTATTCGAATGACAGCCCTACTAAATACACGGTCAAATAATTAGTATGGATGCTAATGAGGCAAATGACTTAATGTTATCAGGTAGTACATTATCAGGCATTATTAAATGCCAAATTGACCCGTCACATAGCTAATAGGTTAAAACCACTAGTTCGGAGAAAGTTAAAAGAAAGGGTAAGAATAACATACACTGAAATTACCCAGCAGTTAAGCAAGTAGTCAATGTATCCAATGTATCCATTATAGACATTAATTTTCACTAATGTGTGACTCCAGTTTACTCTTCGTACTGCAGAGAGAAGCCAATTGGTTACTTTATACATCACAGGTAATCTATTGTGAAATCTTTCGTCACTTCAGTGCCTTTAAGGTATCTAGAGTGTAGTCACTTTAAAAGTATATTTTGTACTGCTCTTTTTTTTAGTATTTTTTATTTTTAACCCTACACCACCATAGTGGGGAGGGTATAATGCGTTTGTGCAGATGTTTGTAATGCCCAAAAATATTAGTCTAACACCACCTTAAAGTATACCGATCCACTTAGAATCACTTTCTGAGTCGATTAAACGATGTGCGTCCGTCTGGTCGGCTGGCTGGCTGTCCATGTAAACCTTGTGCTCAGAGTACAGGTCGGAAATTTAATACATATAATTCTTTCGGCTCAAGGACCAAGCCTATTGAAACTGGCTGAAATCGGTCCATTATTTCACCTAGCCCCAATACAAATGTCCTCCCGAAATTGGACTCTATCGGTCATAAATGTTTAATTTATATATGTATCTCCACAAATTCCGCTCCAAATAAGTTTTATATACACAAAATTCATGTCACCAAATTTTGTTACGATCGGTCCATAATTAGTCATAGCTCCCATATAGACCCGCTTCCGAAAATCACTTTAACGTGCATAAATCGCTTAAAAATGTTGGTATACACACAAAATTCAACATAGTTAACTTTAATATAGACATAATTCACACGACCTAATTTCATGGTGATTTGTCCATAATTGGTCATAGCCCCCATATAAGGCCCACTTCCGAAAATCACTCAAAAATATAAATTATTGAAATTTTAAAAGAAAAATGTTTTTGCTATTTCACTTAGTGTAGGGTATTATATAGTCGTGCTTGACCGATCATACTATCATACTTGTTTTATATATAATTGTGTTACTTTCTTTTGAAAGGGGATAGAGTGTAGAAGAAAAGGTGGTGAAAGGAGGAGAAAAGCTTTTTAATTGACAACTCTGCAATTGCGCGTTATGTTTGTTATTAGTACAGGTTGCAGCGCCTCTGCCTGGTGTTATACAGGTAATCTATCGTGAAGTCAGTCGTCACTTCAGTGTCATTAATCTAGAGTGTAGTCGCTTTAAACGTATGTTTCGTACTTCTCTTTTTTGTGAGTAATTCGTACAATGTGGTGTTATTCAAATTGTGTTGATATAATTCTCATACAGTTTATTTTATTTTTGCTTAAGTATACTGACATCCCATTTAACCTCGCAAAATGCCAATTGTCACTTTAGTGTCTCTAAGTAACCTAGAATGTAGTCACTTAAAACGTTTGTTTGGACTGCACTTTAGAATGTTGTTATTTTCCCGAAAACAAGTAATATATTAGACCAGCTATCAGACAATATCATTGGAATACAAAAGGGTCAATTGACCCCCTGCTTATGACATACTACTTTTGTAACTAGTTGTCACCCTAAGTGATAGGTTAAATCGCTAGTTTGGGACAGTCTCCTAGAACTGCTGGATTTGTATGCACATGTGTATGAAGGAGCATGAAGGTAGACGTACGAAAATTTAATTATTCGTATTTAAGGTAGAGTACAGCATTATAATTTGTTTTATTTGAAATTGAAAAGCCTGGTAAAATTTAGATACTCTTTACACCCAAAATTGTTGTTAATCAATTTGAGAGTTCACTATAATTTTTCTGAATTATTAGTTGTATCTATTTTAAACTAAGTCTTCATCTGTAACACATTTTTTATAAATTCTTGTTACTCATAAGCAAAGTTTTTTGTTTTGTCCCCCATATACATTTTTTCGCACTTTGCCACAACTTGTCACTTAATGTTACTTTTCTCTGTCAACCAAAATTGTTGACTTGTAGTTTAAATTTGTTTGTCAGTTTTATTTTTCAAATGATTTTCATGATTTTCATTCAGTTTGTGCGTTATTATTATTATAATTTACTTTTTTCTTTCTCTCTTTGTGTTTTTTTTTACTAAAGGAAATGTTGAAAATAATTCATGTGTCACATGTGTATGAATACTTAATTGTGTGTTATTAAAAGCACACTATTTTTGTTTTCCCCCAGATTTGTCGAGATATTTATCAAAGTTTTTTATTTACATAAAAAAAAATAATAAAAACAAATTTCGTGAAAAATTGCATTGAATAAAATTAAGTGTAATTGTGACAGCTTCAACTATTTTTTTATTAAATGTCTAAATGTGTTGGCTTTTTTGTGTGTATTTGCTGAAAAGTAAGCAAAATAGAAATTTATAATAAGGTGCTGAAATTGCTGAAGTGTAAGAGGATTTATGATAAGCATACATACATATGTAGCAGCACAGTGGGGTGGCAGGGGAGAAATAATTTTGCAAAATTATTAAGTTTGTTATTCTCAAGTGATATAAATGGCTGCTTTGTTTATATATAACGTATAGATACTGGGAAGAGTGAATCCTCACTATAGTGCTTTTTGACTATAAATATGATGTATAGAAAAGTCTTTAGAGACACAAGTAAACTGCCTAATAAAACTACAGTTCCATTCAACACAAACTTTCATTTTTCCAACAACCAAAATCTCTGTTCTGCATACTTAAGTCGACCTACAAGTGACAACTGTCAAAAAACCCTCAAACATTTGCAACACTTCAACACCATACCACCAATAATTAAAACAAATGCAATCATATTAAAACACACACTCACACACAAAAGTACACATACACCCAGCCACAATTTAAAGTTTAAACATAAATGAGCATTGCCTACAATACTGCACAGTGTATATACAGCAACACAAACGGAATATTCATTAACGATGACAAGTTGAAATGCTAATTATTGTCAAATTAATTTAGTCGACTGTCAGCTTAAAAAGATATTTACACAAAAATGTATAATGAAATGAATAAAAACACACAAAAACAACAAAATCTACAGCGTACAACAGACGAGATGAACAAAAAAAAAATAAAAAAAAACAATAATAATAATAATGAAAAATGTATGAAACAAAAAAAAACAAAACCAACAATCCACTTGTAATAAGAAGTGAGAAATACATTTTAATGAATGCCAACTTTATGTGTATGAACAAAAAAAAGAGGCAGCGTACAACAGCAATAACAACAACTACTGCCACAAATATTAAAATGACACATAACTAAGTTAACAGACACACGGACTCACGTACCTACTGATGTGATTTAACAAACACTCATTGCAATTAAATTAAAGGCACTTTTAGTTAAAATATTTGTATAAATTTTGAAAAAATTTAAAAACTTTTTTCACATATTTGTTTTCATCACTGCATTTTTTTTAGGTTTTTGTCCATTTAATTTATAATTCTATTAAAATTTTTATTTTATTTTAATGCAATTTTTAAATTATCGTATTTTTCTATTATTTATAGATACCGCACACTCAAAAAGTGAGTAGAGATGAAATACTGTAATACTTGTTTAATATTAATGACCATGCTACCATGAAAAATGAACTGAAGGCCCTCCAACTAAAAATGTTTACTTTTAAATATCGTGGGTAATATTTGCAACTGTGACTAACAATTTCAGAAATATGGCTCAACTTAAGCCATCACAATAAAAAAATCGCTTAAATTATACAAAGATGAGTGCAGTAGGGTATATACTGAAATCATATGATCTTAACTTTAGAAACTTAATTCATCATTTCACATTATGACAAATAAATAGTTTTTACACAGATCTTTCTTTGAAATAGTACTTTTCAATGTTTTGTGGCCAGTTACGACATTATCTCAATCGTTGAATCCATATAATGTACAAATAAAAAAATGTAAGAAAGTATAGTCGGTCAAGCCCGACCATATGATATCCTACATCGCGATTATGATTATAAACAGTTTTCTTTTAAAATTAGAATCGAAGTTATGACTATTTGTAGATCGATTATTACAAAATTTTGTATTGAAAAAATATTTGTATTGAATTTTAATGCAATATCAAATAAGATTGCTATATTTGGATATGCGAATACTCATTCATGTATGAAAGATAATTGGAGGCTTCGACTCCGCTATATACAAGGATCCAGAATATACTTACTGTTAAGATATTGCACTATCAATTTGAATTTAACGGTCTGTAACGACTGATTGCAACATTCATCATATTTATAAACATGTCCATCAGTAGAAACTTCTACTTATCAACAATGTTGTTTGTATTGTTCGTAAGTATGGAAACTTTAAATGTTTAAATGCTGCTAACATTAACATAGAAGCTCTAGAATTAGTACATTATAGTTTTGTCCGTTAAGATAATTCACGAAACTGCTCTATATAAATAGGGACAGCGTTTGCAGTCAGTTTAGTTGAGTTGATCATAGGCGCTGTCAGAATTAACATCAGCTGCATTCTTGTACATTACAACTGTTAATAAGTGTGTATATTATAACAGAGTGACTACTGTTGTATACATTTAAATAAATACAAATTTAAAACTACTTAACTGCTTTTATTTGTAATCAAACGAAATAAACCACCGTTTTTAAAAGGTAAAAACGTAACACTACTTTATGAGGTTGCAAATATATAAATTAAAACAAGTAAGAAAGTATGGTCGGTCAAGCCCGACCATATAATACCCTACACCAAGTAGATGAGTAAAAATATTTTTCTTTTAAAATATCAATAATTTATATTTTTGAGTGATTTTCGGAAGTGGGCCTTATATGGCAGCTATGACCAATTATGGACCGATCACCATAAAATTAGGTCGTGTGATTTATGTCTATATTAAAGTTAACTATGTTGAATTTTGTGTGTATACCAACATTTTTAAGCGATTTATGCACGTTAAAGTGATTTTCGGAAGCGGGTCTATATGGGAGCTATGACTAATTATGGACCGATCGTAACAAAATTTGGTGACATGAATTTTGTATATATATAGAACTTATTTGGAGCGAAATTTGTGTAGATACATAGATAAATTAAACATTTATGACCGATAAAGTCCAATTTCGAGGGGACATTTGTATGGGGGCTAGTTGAAATAATGGACCGATTTCAATAGGCTTGGTCCTTGGGCCGAAAAAGTAATATATACCAAATTTGATCGAAATATCTTCAAAATTGCGACCTGTACTCTGCGCACAAGGTTTACATGGACAGCCAGCCAGCCAGCCAGCCAGCCAACCAGACGGACGGACGGACATCGTTTAATCGACTCAGAAAGTGATTCTAAGTCGATCGGTATACTTTAAGGTGGGTGTTAGACTAATATTTTTGGGCGTTACAAACATCTGCACAAACGCATAATACCCTCCCCACTATGGTGGTGTAGGGTATAACTAATAAACTAATATACACACTTGTCACTCATGGTGCAACAAATATCACAATAAATAGCTATTTAGGTTACAACTTAGAAAGAAAGTGCATAAGATGGTATTAAAGTCCATATTCTTTTCCATAAATATGCAAAATTTTTGTTAGATCCAGTAATTAAAAAATGCTAAATGGTTTATAAATTGAAGAAGACACAAAAACCATTTTCCGAGCACCATATTTACATTAGAGTGATCTATGATATTGTTGTCATTTGTTAATATGTAGTGAAGGATCAATTCCTTGTCTTACAAATAATGATATTCCAATTAATTAACTAAATATTTGGCTGAATAATTTGCTACATTAAATACACCTTGTCTTTCAACCATGAACAATTTTCATTATTTTATATTTATTATCATAATATGACAAGGATTATAATTGATCATGATTAGCACATAAATCTTAATTTAGCGAAGCTGGAGATCAATATGTTCCCGAAATACGCAATAAATTTAAAAAAAATATGTTTCAGATGATGACGCAGAGGCACTAAACTTTATGGAAAATAAATAAATATGAATTATTATCACTAAAAAAAAAAAAAAAATTTACATAGTCAAATGACTTTAATGGCTGAAAACATTATAAAGTACTGTAAAATGGAAATTATGATAATGTACTTATTGTCTGACCATTCAAGCTTAAACAGTTAAAAGGGTTTTAGTAGATCTTAAAAATAATTCCTTCCTAAACTGGGAATTTAGTGTGTCGATTAAGGACAAATGGCTCGAAGAAGGGTGTGGTTGAGGCTTTTATATTGCTCAAACTAGAACGCTTGTGGTTTTTAAACTAACAGAAAAGTATAGTTTTCTTCAGGCTGACATCTTGTTCCTGGTTAGGGCTGCGAACTGAGGTTTTACCGAGTACAATAGTATATATTAAAATTTACACTGATAGTCAGGCTGCCCTAAAATTTCTTATAGGTGTAAAATTTATTCCTGAAAGTCCGAGCATCTCTTACAATTTACATTTGAACTTTTCTGAGTACCGCGACTCCAACATTTCTCTGAGAACTGCATGATGAGGTTGATCGTTTGGATGGTTTATCGATCTCATCGTTCAAAACGAGCCGTTTGCACATGTGTGTCTCCAAGTGCCTTAGTGTCTAAGGCGTGTTTGAATATTGAATGTATGGCAGTGATTTTTGTCACTGCCAGCCAGTTCAGTACATTCTGGGATATTAAATCTCTATATAATGCAATTGTCATGATGAATAATAGGAGGAGATGGTGGAGCACTGCCCTGTCGTAGTAGACCAGAGCGACTTAATCTTGCACCACATGACATATCACCGTCGGAAATTGATGTCGTGGAATAGGAAGGTTTGGTTGAAACATCAAAAGTATTATAACAAACCATATTTTAATAACACTTTCAATCATATTCTTCATTTTCTAATGTATCTCTAAAATGGGAGATGATTTATTTAAGTTATCTAGAAACCCTGTCAGGCAAGTACTTAAATATTTACTACGATGAGAGAAGGTTTTTAATTCAGTGATAAAATTAGCCTTTAACAGCTTCTACTCACTACGGATTTATCATTACCTGTACCAAATTCTAGTGTATATTTAAAAAAGGAGGTTCGGACTTTAGTCTGATTAATAACCTTTAACAATCTTCCTTTACTACCGACAAGTTTCGACATTATTTATGTCAAATTTAACATCATATTTATCATAATAAGTTATGGATGGATCTCTTTCATCCATCTCCATTCATCTCAGTTATTTGACCCAGTCTAGATTTGTATTCCTTCCGCTTTGATAGTGTAATCTGGACTCAAAATTTCCCGAAAATTTCACAAATATATCATGAAAATTACATAAAATTCTAGAAAGAAAACTTAGGTCATTAGCTGCAATCTGATATCTAATCTTTAACTATATATTTTAAACTGTTATTAGTTTGACTAAGTAAAACCCATTCTAAAAACTGGATCACCACATGACAACTCATGTTGACAGGTGAACTAATAACACAACAGAGCTCACTTTAGAATGGTGCATATTTTCTTATTCTTCACAAAGAATAAATCAACACTTTAGGATTGATCAAGCTACTAACATGGCTTCATAGAAATTTCGATAACCATTCTTGTATAAGAAAGTACTAACTGCCCTTCTTCAAATATCCTTGTCTGTTTGAAATTCGTAGGCACTCATATCTCTTCACATTCAAATGAATCTGTTTAAATGGAATGAACACAACAACGACACTAGTAACCGCAACAACAGAAATAAAATATTAAATTAAATGTGAATATAAACGCAGCAATACACACTCACATATAAAATAACATTAAAAAAATCCACGCAAATTATGCAAATGCAGCAAATCAACAACATCGGCAGCAGCAATAAGATACGTATTCATGTAGACCAACAACAATAACAACAACTGAAAATTAAAGTCAGTAGTATGACGAGCAGTCATGTCATAAAATTAAATTTTAAATTGAACTTGACTGCTGTTAAGACAGTATTTTTTTGTAAAATAAACACATGGAAAAAAGCTCAGCTCAGTATTTGAAGCGTTTTAAATGTGAATAACAGCGGTGTACAAAAAAACAGCAAAATTAGGAAAATTTTAATTTTTATTATACCCTACAACACCATGTTTGTAACGCCCAAAAATATTGGTCTAACACCCACCTACCGATTGACCCAGAATCATTTAACGATGTCCATCCGTCCGTCCGTCTGGCTTGCTGACTGACTGGCTCTGTAAATTTGATTTGGTTTTCGCTGATTTATTCAGTGTAGTGTATCATATGGTCGGACTTGAACAGCTATACTTTCTTACTAAAACCCTCGATTCTATGTAGAATGAGACAATAGAAATGTTGGCTAGGGGAAGGGAGTTTTTTACTTTATTTAGAAGAAACATTTAGAGTAGTTTGTTAACTAGTTGACATTAATTTCACATTTAACTGTAGAGTTTTATATATCCATTATACTGCCACTCACTGTAATATACACAATCAATGACAGTCAGCACAAAAGTAAAAAGAAATAAACATATAACACAGACGTGTAGTGTGCCTTATAAAAATGTTAAATAATTTAATATGACCACTTAATAAACCAGTGTCATAAAAACCAAAAAAAAAAACTCAAAACTCACAAATAAACGGCACAAATTGCTGTGGTTGTAAATTTTATAAAATAATGACACATAAAAATGTACAAATAATTAGGTAGAAAATGAATACGTACGTTTTTAACGTTTTTAATGTCTCGTTTGCAAACAGCATTGAATTTGTCTACTTTATGGGTTTTTGGTAGAAGTACGAATGAATGAATGTACGACTAGTACATGCATTCATTTAAATTGAAATAAAAATTAATTAAAAGCTTTTAAGTTCAAATTAATTTTGTTTAAACAAAATTATTACCACGAATGAAGTGATAATATAATAAAATGTAGTTTTTAAGAATTAAAGTTAAAAAGATTCATATAAATTTTAAAATGCCGCAATAAAAGTGACATATTTTGATGTAAAGTAATGAAAAAATGTTTCTCTGGTTATAAATTGATTTTAAAAGAATGATAAAATAACCTTGTTACTGCTGGAGTTGAAATAAAGTAGAATAAGTTAGAGTTTATTAAATGTTTGTGGAAGTATATTGTAATTTATGTTGGCAAAAATGAGGCAAGGATTTTTTATGCAAAATAACATTAAATTAAGAATTAATGATTTTTGGTTCAATTATGTATATTTGTTATGAAAACAGCTATTTTTCTTGCGATTTTTTTAAATTAGCGTTTTCTTTTTTTGCAAAACAGGTGATTTTTTATAAAATTTATTGAAAATAGCATATTTTGAATGAAGATACAGCATATATGATTGTCATTCCGCGTGTAATATTGATAAATATTTATCTGAGACCCAACAAACTATATTTATACTTGATCCTTATGTATGTCACACACACGCACAAACAACAAGATATACACACAAAAATGTTTATCACTGTATTAAGCAGTTTGGTCTTAAAATTCAGTAAAAATTTATAAAACCGAACAAGATATACCGACCATGTGAAACAACCTCTAAAATAAATTAATATTTTTTACAATTTTCTTAGCCCCCAAACATATTTCTTCTCGAAATACGATCGTAGGTCGGTCCATAAATTCTTTATCATTTGATACAAAATATTCCGATTGTAAAGACCGGTTGATAATTGGTTATCATTATAGAACCAACATTTTACATAGATCAGTTATATATATAAACGAATCATGCTACTGGAATCTGTAATGATCAGTCCACTTCAGCGAATAAATATAATACCCGAAAATTCTTGTACTACTCAATTTTATGTATATCAAACAAAAAACAAACACTTTGTGAAAATGAGCGAATTCACTTAACTGTGAATAAAATCGAAAAGAATCAATCAATTTTTATGATCAATATCTCATTTTGTTGATAATACATGTGGCTTTACAATAAAGCACGAAAAAATTCTGCCATTTTCGATTTTTCATGATTTTTTTAAAACTACATTTATTTTTCTAATTTCATATAAAATATATATTTTTTGCGGTAAATTTTTATTATAACTCCGAAATTACTGAGTCGATTGAAACGTAATATATACGTGATAGATAGCACATACCATGGGGAAATTGTTTTCAAAGTTCAATAAATAGAAAGAAAAATATCAACTACTCAATTTTATGTTTATCAAACAAAAATCTAAAATTTTGTGAAAATGAGCGAATTCACTTAATTCTGAATGAATTCGAAAAGAATCCATCAATTATTATGATCAATATCTCATTTTGTTCCTATTACATGTGGTTTTGCGAAAAAGCAATAAAACTGAACAACTTCTGCCGTTTTCGATTTGTCATAATTTTTTAAAACCAAAAAAAAAATCACTTTTCACGTAAATAATATATTTTTTTGCTGAAATTTGTATTATAACTCCGAAACTACAGAGTCGATTGAAACACAATATATATGTGAAAATTAGCACATATCATGGGGGAATTGTTTTTAAAGTTCAATCAATCCAAAGAAGAATATTAACTACTCAATTTTATGTTTATCAAACAAAAATCTAAAATTTTGTGAAAATGAGCGAATTCACTTAATTCTGAATAAATTCGAAAAGAATTAATCGATTATTATGATCGATATCTCATTTTGTTGCCATTATATGTGGCTTTGCGATAAATCAATAAAACTGAACAATTTCTGCCGTTTTAGATTTTTCATAATTTTTTTAATACAAAAAAAATTCTCTTTTCACGTAAATAATATATTTTTTGCTGCAATTTGTTATTATAACTCCGAAACTACTGAGTCGATTGAAACGCAATATATATGTGAAAATTAGCACATAGCATTGGGAAATTGTTTTCAAAGTTCAGTTAATCGAAAGAAGAACACTAACTACCCACTTTTATGTTTATCAAACAAAAATCTAAAATTTTGTGAAAATGAGCGAATTCACTTAACTGTGAATAAATTCGAAAAGAATATTATATGTGGCTTTGCGATAAATCAATAAACCTGTACAATTTCTGCCGTTTTAGATTTTTCATTAATTTTTTAAAAAAAAATTGCTATTTTCAAAAAAATATATATTTTTTGTTTAAATTTTTTATTATAACCCCAAAACTACTAAGCCGATTAAAACACGATAAATAAAGAGATTAAAGGTTATGTAAATTTGAACTTTTCTAAGTTTACTTCAATAATATCGGACTAAACCTTTTTGAGTTATCATAAATTATGTGGAGCAACATCTAAAAACTTTCATTTATGTACTTTTTTTTGAAAATTATTTCAATAAAATGTATTAAATTTAATTAATAATATCATTTTAATGATTGAAACAAATTTAAATAAATTTTTAATTGATATAATCAATTTTGTAATTTAATAAACAAACTTTCTTTTTTCAATTATTTATTTTTTTAAATTTTGCAAATTCCATTTTTAATGTTGACAGTTTGATGCACCAAACCAATATAAATATCGCAGTATTCATACAGCTTGTATTTATAGTAAAACTGTTAACGAAGTTTGCAACAAACCTTAAAAGTTAATGCGCATGTCCAAAAAATGTTTTTTCGTTGACAAATCAGTACTTAAGCACACACAAGACAGTTGATGTTGTTTAAATTCAGTTTAGCTTAGACATGCGCAGTAAAGACTAAAATTCTATTCTTTAAAAGAAATGCAAGTGTGTGTATCTGTTTGCAGTAAATGTACGCTTGTGCATCAGCTATTTATACTAAAACTTTAAACCGAAGCGTATGGGAATTTTTGTACCAAAGTGATGAACGTAAATGTCTACAAGTTTAGTCAGTGAGTAAAATCTATTAAATATTGCACAGCAATTTTGGAAATAAATCTGGCATTTCTAAACGGCTGATCCAATCTGGATAAAATTTAACGAGGACGTAGAAAATAAGCATTCGTGTTTATGTTTTCAAAACGGACCCTACAGGGGCGGCGATATAGAGGCTCAGAGTAGGGCATCATCGACATGTAAAATTTTTAAACACATTACATTTTTTTGTTTCCCATTCGATTCCAAAGATTATTATAGTCTTGGAAAGCTTTCGATTAGGTCTTGAAGGTCTTTATCTCTTATAATTTTCAAGTTATAGGCATTTGAAAATAGAAATTTTAAAATTTTGCCATACCTTGGTCCTCTTTTTTTAAAATATAGGGCGTCATTTTGAACCGAATGGACTCGAACTTTCTCTGTTGGTTAGAAAACTAAATTACCAATAATATACGAATGATTTCAGAGCAATGTTAATTATGGACTTAAAAATAAACGACTTTCAATTTAAAATTTCTTAACTTAACTTTTTGTTATTAAAAAAAAACTTACTTTAAGAACATATAACAATTTTATGGTTTTCTGTAAGGTATCTTTACGGAAAATATTTTGCTATAAAAATCGTGTCTTATCCCTATATCCTTCGGAATTTGACCTATTTTTTTTTACCAAATTTTCAACTTTGGGCCACATGTTCAAAAATCACAAAGCTGGGAACAGAAAACAGAAAGCAACATTGAAAACCCTGATGTGTTCCCTATTTATCCCCAAAGTATTTTCTTAGCGCCGAAAGAAATGTGAACGTTATGGGCAAAATTGTAAAAAATACCAATTTTTAGGAATTTCGGGATTTTCTTTGACCTTTTGACAGGTTTTTTTAGAATGACAAATTTAAAAGACGTTGAAAATTTCATTAAGTTTTTTTTTTCTTGGACCAGCACTCAGGGGATAACCCCTACTATAACTAGGAAAAGAGGTTATGGAAGGGAGGATAGAGGGAGTAGTGTTTGTGGATATTTGATTTGAATTTTCCTATATTGAAAGTGACAGGAAAGACTTCAGGAGGAAGCTTATTCCACATACGGACAGTACGGCTAAAGAACGAATTTTCCCTGTAATGTATTGTGCGATCCACAGTCCAGTCGACAACGAATTGATGTGCCCTTGCCGAAGAGCGTGTGTTGCGTAAAAAACTACGGGTTTCGGGAACAAGTTCCCTAATTTCAGCAGAACACATGCCATTGTAGTATCGGTAGAACAGTGAAACACAACCCACATTGCGACGATGTTCCAGTGAGTCAATAGAGTTGGATACCCTACTGTCACCGATAAGCATCATCGCCCTCTCCCGTACGCGGTCGAGTAAATCCAAAATAGACTTCGAAGCACCGGTCCACACATGAGAGTTGTATTCCATTTTAGGTCAGATATAAGTGGTGTAAACAGTAAGGAGATCAGATGGAGTGAAGAATTTCTTACACAGTTTTAGAAAACCAAGGCACTTGAATGCTTCTTTCCACACTCGAAAAATGTGTTTTGTCCAGCGGACATCGCACTGAATACTCATGCCTAGAACATCAAGAGCTTCTGAATCCTTAATATTTACACCACCCATAAAAACAGATGGAGCAACATGATCTGTTGTGCGTTAACATACAACATTGAGTCTTGCGTGCATTGAAATCGACTATATTCGACAGGCCTGGTCTATAATTGAATGCATATGAATGGCAAATGTTGCTGTCATCTGCAAAAGAGTAGATAGGGTTGGAAGTTTGACGTAGAAGGTCGTTTATAAAGATAAGAAATAGAGTAGGAGAAAGGACGGATCTAGAAACAATCTGATCCACATTTATTCTGAACTATTCTTGGATAGTTGTGTTTAGATAAGTTAATTTTAAGTCAATTAGATTCAAAAATATGCCACTTTAAAACTCCGTCGTACATAAATAGCACATGCGATTTATTTAGTCGTGCGCTTTCCAAAAATATAAAAACACAAAAATGGCTCATGTGCCCCCATAGCGCGGCCTCTGGAGTATTTGTATGGCTCACATTAATAACTAAAACTCAAATACTCCTTGACTACACCAATGTCAAATTTTATCATGATCGAACCTGCCGATTAGAAATGCCAGATTTATTTCCAAAAAATTTTGATTCTGCCCCATTGTGCAGTGTGACGATGAACCTTCAAATCTTTTGCTATTTTTTCAAAGTCCGTATTGGATTTTTTTGAAAATTTTTAATTTTTTCTTCATGTACTTTTTTCACGGTGACCATTTTGACCGAAATAAGAGCTGTGAATGAATGAAAAGCTAATGTAATAAAAAAAATAATAATTTCTTGGACCAAGGACTGGAATAGTGTGAATAAGTCTTTTTTTTTTGAGTCACTTTGTGCCGGATTAGTATATCCTACGAGACTATAGTTTTAGACTATAGTATACTTAAGCAACAGTTCCCCTGTATAATTTTGTTAAATAACTAAAATATTTACTACAGCATTAACATTATTTTCCACATTATTGATCACTATTTTAAAAGCAACTACTTTTCACATTCAATTTATTACACATATGTTAACATAAACATTTCAAAACCTTTCACCTGCTCTCCTGTCAATTTCAAAACTCACTCAAAATCCATTTAATTATCCCCTTACGCACATGTCTACTACATTTCACCCAGGTTTAATGCTCTATTATCATTATTAATTATATTGTATTATGATTGACAGTTTATTATTAATGTTTATTAACTAATTAATTCATTAATTAAATGACCTCCACACTGAATACATATATCAGTTTATTATTGTTCAAACTTATAATGTTTAAAAAAAAATATATATAAAAAAATATTAACAAGTTGTTGACACATGGCATAAAATCCATGAATGGGGTAATGTATTGAAAAATTTATAATAATAATTTTTCTTGACTACACAGTGAAAAAACGCTAACGTTACAATCACATCACGAATCAGTTTAAAAAACAACAAAATATGTTTATAGCAATAAGATCCAATTGACAATAATGACACCTGTAACTGATATTAATTATAAATTTATCATAATTAATATGAAAATATTTCCTTGATGCCAATTAATTGAAATGTAAAGTTGCTCGCTTCAGTTTATATGAGTATTAATAACTTGTGATTTTTTGCAACAAAAAAAAAAAAAAATAAAGAATAATAATGTTAATTTGTAGTAGGTTTTTATAATGAAATATGTAAATATAACACATTAGTGCTGATAAATTGTAATTTGTTTACATAAGTAAGATACATTGAAAATTAGTAATGGAATGTAGTGTAAATTGAAATAAAAACGCGATACATTTGGAACTAAAGGATCTTTCATCAAGCAACTTCGATATTTAAATTTAAATAAATCAAAGTGTATGTGAGATATCATTGGCAGCTCTGATTCAGTTGAAATGCCTATCGATGTCATTATGTCAACTTCACTGGAAATGTCCAATTTGCAATGACTATGGCGAATAAATCGGGCTGAATTTTACCAATGCACAATGGTATACAAAAAAAGAGGGAAATAAATCTGTAACTTCTGAACCCTTTGTTCGATTTGAATTCAATTTGACATGCGCAAAGAAAAAGTATTGTCAAATTTAACCTTTGAACTTGGACCGCATGGACCCACCAGGGGTGCGGTCAGGAGTCCCCAAATTAGAATACCTCGGGTTTATTCAAATCGAGTTGTTAAGGTTTCCCTAATTAATTTGCCACGTAAAAACATAAGGCAACACATTATATATCAATGGATAGGTGATTTTGTCCATTTTTCAAAAATATATGTATATAACTTTTGATAATTAAAAAATTCATGAAAAACTTTTTTGAAAAATATAATAGAAAATGTATTTTTGCAAAAATACAAATTTTTCAAATTGAAATAAAATTTTTATTTATGAATAATTTTTAATAATAGATTTCTCTATTGAAAATAGAAAAATAAAAACAAATTTTAAAATTTGTAATCAGGAATCCCGCAATTCCCAAAAAAGTGTTGAAAAATCCCAAAAATTAGATTTTTTAGATTTTTGGCTATAATATCCATACCAAGGGGCGGTGTTATCGGAACCCTTGACAACATAATTAAGAATATATTTGGTCATCTAAAATCGGTTACT
Source organism: Calliphora vicina (assembly GCF_958450345.1). Taxonomy (NCBI): domain Eukaryota; kingdom Metazoa; phylum Arthropoda; class Insecta; order Diptera; family Calliphoridae; genus Calliphora; species Calliphora vicina. The sequence goes on along the minus strand of NC_088781.1, from coordinate 111,576,596 downwards.
ATATTTTGATAGTGAATATGCGATTTTTTTAAATTTACATCAAAAATTGGCATTATTTGGATGGACATGGTCCCCTCGGTATCAACAGTTTTGAAATTCATTTTCATTTGGAATATTTAGTGTAAATTTGTCTTTTCAAAAAGTATAAAACTTTAAGACATCTTAGAATTTTTTTAGATAACTTAAAAAAGAAAAAGTATTTTTTTTTCCCAAAATCTAGCGAAAAATCGCATTTTTTTAAAATTATTAAATTCAAATGCATATAACTTTGAAGTCAGTCACAATTTTTAAACAATTTTTTCTTTTATTTGTTTGACATATACATTTGTTGTTAGTCCAATAAAAGGAAAATGGAGAAAACGGGAATCGCTGTTTTCAAAACACTGGAGCAGGGTAAAATTTTGAAAATTTAATTTTCAAATTCAAATATCTCCTTAGTTATAAGAGATACATGATAGGTACTTCTACGTTTTGTATAGTGCTCGACAAAGACATTATGTTTGTGAAATTTTTTGGAAGAAATCGTTTTAAAAATGAAACATACCCGAGGCGTTCTACTTTGTGGATCCCTGACAGCAGCCTTGGTGGGCCCATGTGGCCCAAAATTCAAAACTTAAATTCAACAACACTTCTTCTATGCGCACGTCAAATATTAAAATCTGACTATGGGCTTAGATGTTTCAGATTTATTTCCCTTTTTTTCTATATCACTGTGCGATGTTGGTCAGTTAAAAGTTCGTGAAGAATGTCCAATGTAGCATAATCTACGTGGTACGTAGAGCCGCCATGCTGGATTCACATGTCGTTGGAGCTCAAATCATCCAATTCAGGACAAAAGAAGTTGTTAATCATCGACTTATAGCGCTCGCTGTTTAAGGTTATGGCCTGGCCAACGTCATTCTCAAACAAATATGGATCGATGACATCGCCAACCCAAAATCCACACCAAACAATGATTTTTTTAGGATTCATTGGACGCTCTAGGCAATGTTGTTTGTTGGCATACCAATTCGTACTGAAATGGGTCTCACGTTATCCAAAAACAACAATAATTTTACCATTTGCACGTGTTGTTCAACACCATATCCGTCCATGGTGATTTGGCAAAAAAAAATTAAATAATTAACAGCCAATTAGACAGATGTAGCTTAAAAATATATCTGCCAACAACTGCCAGTAATGAAAGACCCAGTATTTGCGTCGTGTTGCCTGCAAAAAGGCTTATACCATTTTTGGATCCTCTGAAAAATTGTTGAAAACCCCACATAGATGCTCATTTCAGAGTCTAATTCATAGGCAATTCAATTTCCAATAAATTCCAAAATATTTCCAATGACACTGAAGTTATCAGCATATAGCTTTCATATACAAATTAAACAGTTCTTGGATTATTAAAAAACTTACATAGATATTTTTGCAGGCAAACCGACGAATCACATCATTTATATATATATCGCTATAAAAAGTCACGAGTTCATTTAATAATTATGTTAAATTATAAATTTCCTTTCATTTGGTCAACACATTGCTAGTGTCAAAATCTCACTCACTGTTTAATTTATGATAATTTCGTTTCTGTTTTTAAATTATCTCCCCACATTTTTATTACATTTTAAATAAGGCGTGTTTAAATAAATGATTTTTATTAATTTTTCTCAAAAATATAAAAACAACAACAAAACAAAATTAAAAAAAAATTATTGTCTGTGTGTATTTCGAAATCATTTTAATTTGCCCCATAAATTTAAAATATTTAAACAAATTAACACATTTTTCATTTATGAAATTTCAAATAATTCCTTTTGTTAAACACAAATATTTAAGCAATAAATTTAAATTAATGTTTAGCTGTTAAAATAAACAACGGGCTAAAGAAAATACACACAACAACCAGCAGCAGCAGCAAGAACAACAAACAAGAAAAGAATTATTATTTTTTGCATTAAATACTGTCACATCATTTTCACCATAATAAAATAAATATCAACAGTAAAATGTGAACAAAAATAAAATATAAAATAAACAAAATGAACAGAGAAATATGTGTGAGACATACCATTTGTCACACGCATTGTTAAATACACTTAATTTTCGTCAGCCAAGTGGGTGGGTGTTTGTATACATATCAGTGGCGGTGGTGATGGTGGTGGAGGCAGTGATGTTTAAACGAGTACAAAATATTAAAATAACAATAAATATGTATATAAAGGCTTTTAAAAATATATAATTCTTTGTTTTTTTTTTATTTATTAAATGTTAAATATAAATCGCAAGTGTGATATCCGGTCTGAATGAACTTTATGTAAAATTTTATTGTCACAGTCAACCACGATCATATAATACACTACTTTAAAAAAAAAATATTTACATTCATGTCAAAGCTCTCCTGCTTTTTATTCCCACCATCAACAAAGATTGATTTTGTCAATCCATTAATAACACATCGAAGCAGTCTTCGCAGGTTCTTATGAAATTCTAACAAATTCTAGCTATGTCCGTCCGTCTGTCTGTCTGTCTGTATGTTGAAAATACGATAGGACCCAAACGAAAAGAGCTAGCTGGCTGAATTTTCCTCTAACACTCTCTGTTGATGAAGTTTGTTTGGTACTAAAAACGAGCAGTATCGGTCCATGACTTCATTTAGCCCCCTTCATAAAGAAGTATGTTGCCTACCTAACAGAATTTTTATGAATGTAAATAACAGCGCTAGGTAAATTCTCTGCGAGTTGTTAAGTTTTCCCTAATATAAAAAAACACAAGGCAGACATGTTATATATCAATGGATAGAGGATATTATCTACTTCTCAAAAATGTATATAACTTTTGCCAATTAAAAAATTTATGGAATACTTTTTTGAAAAATATGACAAAAAATAGTTTTTATTGAATTTTTGCATATATACAAATAATTCAAATTCAAATTAAAATTAAATTTTTATTTATGAATAGTTTTTAGTGAAATTTCACAGTTATGCAGAATTTTCTATTTAAAATGGATCAATAGAAACAAATTTTAAAATTTGTCATCAGCAATCCCACAATTCCCAAAAAAGTGCTGAAAAATCCCAAAAATGGGAATTTTTATTTGAAATAAAAAAAAAAATATTTGATGAAAAGTTAGCATTTCAAAAAGTATAAATATCTTATACTTCATCTTAGAAATTTTTTGCGATAACTTAAAAAGAAAAAAAGTACTTTTTTCACCAAAAATCGCAACATTGTTTATATGACTTTGGACTTTGTCATTATTTTTAAACAATTATTTTCCTATTTGACATATGCATGTATTGTTACACCAATAAATGAAATTTGGAGAAAATCGGGAAAAATTTGGATCCGCTATTATCAAAAACCTGGGGTAGGTTGGGTAAAAATTTTGAAAATTTAATTTTCAAATGCGAATATATCCTAAGCTATAAGGAATTGTTATGAATACGGAACACAAACGAAGAAATGGGATCGTTTTAAAAATATAACATACCCGAGGTATCCTACTTTGAGGGGCCTTGGTCACGCCCCTGGTGGGCACATGAGGTCCAAGTTCAAAACTTAACCTGGAAAACACTTCCTCTTTGTACATGTGAAATTTCATTCAAATCCCACGTACCGTTTAGAGTTTAGAAGTTACATACATATTTATTTCCCTCTATTTTTTTTCTATGCCACTGTGCGCTGTTTGTAGCCACCCAATATAAGACAGGGCTGTAGGCCAATATTGTTGTCAAATAGACTTCAATGTTTTCTTAAGATTTTTTAAATCTTAACCTCCTTCTCCGCTGCTCATGATAGGGGATTGCTTATTTTGATATTCGCAGAGAGAGAGAGTTCTGCATAGGTCGAAACAAATAGAAGTCGGACGGGGTACGATCTGGACTATAAATCGAGTGAGTTAAAACTTCCCAACCACATAATTCTAAATACTTTTCAACAGGTATTGCATAATGAGGCCGGGCATTTCATGATGGAATATTACGGTTTCATGTCTGGTCACATATTCTGGTTGTTATAAGGTCAATTATCCCTGCGTTCAGTACAGGTTCCCTGTGATGACCTTCTCCGATTTTTTATTTGCTCATAATAGAAAAGAACCTATTATCTTACCAATTATTTGAGAAATTACGTATTGGAGAAATTTTTCAGCGCAAGTGATGATTTCCTTTTATAGCGTTTTAATAAATGTAAAATCATATTTCAAGGTCTCTCGACTTCAATTCGTATGGTACCCAATTTCTCTGCTGTTGCTGTTCGCAAACATTTTTAAATCTTCATGGAGTAATGCCTCAAAATCTTGGTATTCAAACTTTTTTGACTTTCTTGGGCGATCTTTGTCTTCCGTATCAAAATATTTGTACATAATTGCCCAAAGATCACATTTAGGTAAATTTCCTATAATGCCCTGGCTTTACTGAACACAAAATGTGAAATACAAGCAGAATTGAGATGACACAACACCACGATTTGCGTCATTTAAATTGGCTTCGCATTTTTAATTTTGGTTAATTCAATTTTCGTTGGTATAATTTGGGTTTAAATCTGGGTTTCCGCATACACCGTAATCGGGGCCGATAACGAAAACTGAAACTGAAAAACGTTGGTGGTCGTCACCGTCTCGTTTCTGAATTGTTTTCCTTTCAGTTGGGTGCGTTGCGGCATAAAACAGAAACGAATTTTTTTTTTAATTTTGGATGTCGCACATTAAATAGAATTTCATTATTTTTGACAAAATCTATTAATTTTTCCTCTACCAATAAAGTAAATTAACTCTTTTTATTCATTTTGATTTTCTTTAAATTTGAAATAAAAAAATAATTAAAATAATTTCGTTCCTACAGCACCGAAAACAATCTACTTGAAGTTGTTTTAGTTCCGGCCCCAAATGACAGGTTTTTCGTTACTGATCGGGCCGTTTCGTTCCCAATTTTCGTTGCCGATTTCTGAATCGAACTTTTTTTGGTGCAAATGTATGGAATTTCGTTTTCGGTGCCGATTACGGTGTATGCGGAAACGTAGCTTAAGTCGTTATTACTTGGATACATCGCTATCATTTCGATTTGCGTCACCGCCTACATAAAACATTATTTTCTTTCTGTCAAACTAAAATGTAAATACATAATTTGTTATTTGAATATTTTTGTAGAATTGACGAATTTATAAACGAACGATTCGTCAACTAATGAATTTTTTACAAATTTGGTTTTTATCATTCACAAAGATTAGTTTTTTGTGTCCAAATTTATGTCCAAAATTATGCTTGAACGCTATAAAAGAAAGTTATGACTTGCGATTTAAAATGGATCCATTACGATAACTCGAAGCGTAAGTGATCGTATGGCCAGACCATAACAGGAACTATTAAAAACTATTTATAAAGAAGTGGTTGGGAAGTTTCGTTTTACCAGCTTTATATTCCAGACCTGGTCCCGTCCAACTGCTATTTGTTTCGATCGATGGAGAACGCTTTGGTGAATTGTACTTGGTTTTGTGGAATTTCATAAATTTCTTAGTGAAAACATTGTTTCTTTAAATGGAAAACTTGTTTTAATGAAAATATCTTTATCATGTTCTTGAATTTTATAAATCCTATAAATCTACCTTTTTTTATTAAGCGGTAAAAGCTACTTGTCACATAGGGTGCTACTTCACTATCTTATTGTAGCTTTTATCAAAGACTATGATAATATTTTAAATAAATTTATAGTTTTCAATTAAAAAACATCATAAGATAGCATAATAGTTGATTGTATTGTATCATATGTCTCTATACAAAGCCCCTTCTACTTTACCTACAGTTCTTTAGCTATCTAGATGCAATCTCATTTATCAAATAAACATTAATATATTGTAGTAATTTTATCTCCTCTTCTCTACACCTGTCACTAAAGCGTAAGTGTTTCTGTTACTATATATCTGTTAATGTTTAATTTTTTTTTATTTTTCATTTTGTTTAACTTTCAACAAAATCTTTTTGTGTCGATTAGTGTAATCGACAATCTGTTATCAATGTACTTAAACTGCATTCAAAATGCACACTCAAATTGAATTAATAAATTGCACTTGATATTTATTATAAACCATTCATTGATCTGCCAAATATAATTGCAATTTATAATAAAAACACTGCAGCACATGCACACACAGCCAGCCGCTGGGTTATAAAAACACACAACGATTTATATAAATACAGTGTGTGTTTTTTTTAATGTTTCTTTTTAATTTTTGCAAAATTGCTTTCAAATATTAATGAAATTGCAATTTACGTGTGAATTTAATTGCCATAAGTGTTATAAACAATATAATTTATAGAGGAGTGTTTGCAATAATATATACAGCAACAGCAATAACAACTGCAACAACAACAATAACTGCAACAAAAATTGAAAATTAAAATTTATGTTTAAAAATAATTGCGCACAAGCAACAACAACAACAAAAATAATAGCAAGATACAAAAAATGAGCAACGACAACAACAACAATCTATAAATGTGTAAATACACTCGAGGAATATGTTACTAATTGCTGCAATTAGTGTCGATCAGAGATGACTGGAAGGATACACTATAAAGCAAAGCACATTATATCTAATTGATGAGTGTGACGAGCTTTATGAACAGACTTATGTAGAGAAAAAATTTGATTTTAAAGATTTTAAAGTTCAGCGAAAATTTTATACTACGGACAAATAGCCTAAAAAGTCGTCCATAGTCAAAGGATATCTCAAAAAAAACATGTTACATTTTCCAAATATGTTACTTAAATATGTGCTACTGCATGATTGAAAGCATATATATAATTCAGAATGGGGGTTGACGAGATAATTGATAACATAAGGCAACAAAATCTAAAAATTTTAAAGGCTTTTTTGTGGTTTCAGTAGTCCAAATCATAGAGAATAGACATAGATCGGAAACTCTCCTATCAAAGACCCCACTCAATTGTCAGAAACCTAAGTGGTGATAATGTATTTGTCGCAAAACCTATGTGAAAACAAAACGTATATGTTTTTTTTTGTTTGAGTTTTTTTCTAGTTTCCGCTCTACGTTTCTCTATGGTACAAATCATAGAGAAATATACATAGAGCGGAAACTCTCCTGTCAAAGACCTAACTCAGTTGTCAACAACATAAATGGTAAGAATGTATTAGTAAATAAAACTATGTGAAAGCAAAAACAACACTCGTATGTGTGATTATTTCGAGTAATTTTTTTGTTTGAGTTTTTTTTCTAGTTTCCGCTCTACGTTTTTCTATGGTACAAATCATAGAGAAATATACATAGAGCGGAAACTCTCCTGTCAAAGACCTAACTCAGTTGTCAAAAACATAAATGGTGAGAATGTATTAGTAAATAAAACTAAGTGAAAGCAAAAACAACACTCGTATGTGTGATTATTTTAAGTAATTTTTTTGTATGAGTTTTTTTCTAGTTTCCGCTTAACGTTTCTCTATGGTACAAATAAAGTCCAAATTTTTAATTCTATGGAGTGTTTTTTTATTTAAATTGCAAAAAGTTTTCAAAATTCAATCAATCGAAAGAAGAAAATTGTGTATTAAATTTTATGTATAACAAACGAAAGACTAAAATTTTGTGAAAATGAGCGAATTCACTTAAGTATAAATAAATTCAAAACTAATCAATCGATTTTTGTGACAGATATATCGTTTTGTTCTCATTACATGCGACTGTGCGATAAAGCAATTAATCTGAACATTTTCTGCGTTTTTGATTTTTCATGATTTTTCGAAAACAAAAAAATTAGCTATTTTCACGTAAAAAATAATTTTTTTCTTAAATTTGTTATTATAACTCTGAAACTGCTGAGCCGATTGAATTGCAATATATGAGCAAAAATTTGCACATAGCATGCGGAAATTGTTTTCAGATTTCAATCAATCGAAAGAAGAACATTATCTACTAAATTGAAAATGAGCGAATTCACTTAATTGTAAATAAATTTGAAAATAATTCATCGATTTTTATGACCGATATCGCGTTTTGTTCCCATTACATGTGGCTTTGGGATAGAGCAATAAATCTGAAAAATTTTTGCGTATACGATTTTTCATGATTTTTCAAAAACAAAAAAATTTGGTATTTTCACGCAAAAAATATATTTTTTGCTTCAATTTGTTATTATGACTCCGAAACTACTGAGCTGCTTGAAATGCAATATATACGCGAAAACTTGCACATAATATGGGGAAAATGTTCTCATAATTCAATCAGTCGAATGAAGAACATTAACTACTCAATTTTATTTATATGAAACAAAAAACTAAAATTTTGTGAAAATGAGGGAATTCACTTAATTTTGAATAAATTCGAAAAGGATCCATAGATTTTTACAATCTATAACTCATTTTGTTCCTATTACAATTTAGTTTGCGATAAAAGAACAAATGTGAGCAATATTTGCCGTTTTCGATTTTTCATGATTTTTTTAAAACAAAAAATGTTCTATTTTTACGTAAAAAATATAATTTTTTTTCAATTTGTTATTATAACTCCGAAACTACCGATTAAAACGAAATGTATAAATGGGTTAAGGGCTATATAAATTTAAATTTTTCTAAGTTAAAAAATTCTCTCCATAGCACTATAGGTTAAACGGCCCAAAACTGTGCTAAAGTCCAATTTTTCAAATGTAAATATTGCACTTTTTTTAATGCCATTTTGTAACCAATACTCCAAATTAACTAAGTCAGCTTTTTGTTTTTGGTAAATATTAAATTCAACATATTATTGACAACACGCAGTTAAAGACATTGCATCGTAATTACTTAATAAATTTTGTTGAAAAGCCTGTACTGCTTTAAGACTTTCAATTGCATGTTTAAATAATTTCGCGAGTTATAAAGAAGAAAGTAAAAATGGTAATTAAGTAAGTAAGGTTTTTTGTTAAAAAATGTGATAAAATTGTTTAACTTGCTTGAAATAAAGCCACTTTTTTAACATAACCTTAAAAGTGCTGCGACTGTTTTCAAAATGTAGCTTCGTGGAAGCTTTTAAAATTTCGGCAAAGTTCGGCAGATTAAATACAATCAGAAATGAATATATTGAAATGTTATAAATCAATTTTCATTTACATTCAATAGTCATTTTTAGCCATTTTCGAATAATACTATATTTTGTAGGATATTGCTTGAAATTTGGCTTAACGAAAATTTAAAAAAAGAAAAATTTTATGTTGTTTTCAAACATGTAGTGGACAAAATTGAAGTTAACATATTTTCAGATGAAGTGGAGAAGCATATAACGCAAACAATGCATTTCTTATATCCTACATCACCATAGTGGGAGGGTATTATTCGTTTGTGCAGATGTTTGTAATGTCCAAGAATATTAGTCTAAGACCCTCCTTAATACGGTACATATAATTTTTTCGGCCCAAGGAGGAAGCCTATTGAAACTGGCTGAAATCGGTCCATTATTTCACCTAGCCCCCACACAAATGTCCTCCCGTAATTGTACTTTATCGGTCATAAATGTTTAATTTATATAGGTATCTACAGAAATTTCGCTCCAAATAAGTTTTATATATACGGAATTCATGTCACCTAATTTTATGATGATCGGTCCTTAATTAGTCATAGCTCCCGCTTCCGAAAATCACTTTAACGTGCATAAATCTCTTAAAATTGTTGGTATACACATAAAATTCAACTCTCATAAAGAAATTAATTACACGACCTAATTTCACGACGATCGGCCCATAATTGGTCATAGCTCCCATATAACCCATTTTCGAAAATCACTCACGAATATAAATTATTGAAATTTTAAAAGAAAAATGATAAAAGCAAATGAGACTCTTACCAAAGTTTCGTTGCAATCTATGTTACTGCATATTGCTGAAAAATTTTTTGAGATACAAAAAGACGCTGTAATGGAAGCTGAGAAGACAGATGTTTTTAGCTCCGAATTAATATTAATATTAAGCTGTATCTCAGATCCATTAATTTCCACATCATTTTTATATAGGCGCTTACAAATTAATTAAATTAATGAAAGTTAAGAGGACCTTTTTGATATAAATTTACAAAATGAATTAGATTTAAGCAATTACTAAAAGTTTTAGTATAATTAAAATAAATTAATGTATTAAGTTTACATTAATGATTGCAAAAGGGTTAATTTTTGGTCGTTAGTGGGTTAAATTCCATTTTTTTTTAATAGAATTATTCTTACTTATGAAATTCTTTAAGGTTTTGGTTTGAATACCATGATTTTGTGGTCGTTATTAATTTAGCACAGAAAATGTAGTCATTTAACCTATAGTGCATAGAATTTAAAAATTTCACCATTTTTGTACCTAGGTAGTCATGGTGCATCAAATCTGAATAACCACTATTCAAGCCTTTTTTTGCTGTTGACCTGTGGACCATGAATATATTTTACCAAATTTTAAGACATTTTAACGTGTAAGGTCCTATGCCTTGTCCAACATTTTTGTTTCCTCCCTCTAGATTTTTATATCTAAACTCAATACCATTCCATTCACAATGCAATTGTGAGTTTATGTCCAAAAGTGATTCATATTTGAAAGGCCTTGAGAAGTTTAACTAAATTAAATCTTTCGAAAGAAGCTTAAAAAACCTAGTAGACCATTAAGAATGTTTATTGAAATCAAACTGCTAACAAAATCTATTACACACTTATCACACCTCTCAACCATTAATAGTGCATTTTAAAACAAGTACGCCTATAATAAAATCAATGAATTAAATTGCAAGAAATTTATACAATTCACACATACACCCAAGAAAAATAAGCAGCCGAACACACAAAAAAAAATGTATCATAAAAATAACAAACAAATGTTCATTAAACGTGATTACCATGAAATTAATGGTTGGCTGGTTTAACCAAAAAATAAAATAAATTTTAAAAATCCCACAAAAAAAAACACTTAAAATACACTCAGAGAAAACAAAATAAACGAGGTTAATAAACAATCAACGTTCAACGTTTCGCCAAGATGATGATAATGATGTTGCTGTTAATAATAATGATGATTTCAATTTGATTGCTGTTTATTTGTTGCTGCTGATAATAAATAATTTTTAATAAAAAAAATAAATAAAAATAAATTAAATAAAAATGTTGCTGTTGATGTGTATCTCATAGTTGTTGTCTATCATGCTGTATCTGGTTGTAGCCAATATGCATATAAAAATGCAGTAGTAGGTAGCTTTAGCCATATTTGTTGCTGCAATTGCTTTTTTATACACTTGAATACAGTATTTTTTTCAGTTTTTTTTTTTCAACGTCATTGGTCACCGCCGTCATCTTAATGCGCTTGTCAGTTTATTTCATTTGATTATTATGCCAACTTTTATGTGTTTTTGTTGTGTTTTTGACATGTTTGCAACAAAATGTATGACTGACACTAATTTGTACAATTAAAAACAAATATTTTACGTTTAATTTATTTAGACAAATCAACAAATTTTTATTGAAATTAATAAGAAAGAAAAAAAAGTAAATAAAAACATAAATAAAATGGCATCGACGATGACAACGAATTATGTGAAAGGTATAAAGACATACACGTTTTATATTTTTTACAATTTAATTTAAAATATGTCACTAATTTATAAGTACCGAATCAAATATGTTTGGCAGAAAAGTTATGTAAATTAGTGTCTCGATTCTGAAATGGATTAACTGTATTAAACTAAAGTAGAGCAAATTTATAAAATATAGTTAACATATTCAGATAGTGATCCTGAGCAGATTGGTATACTTTAAGGTGTTGGGATAATACTAACCAAATATATCTTCCCCCTATTGTGGTATAATAAGAAATTATTTAAAATTAAGACCTCAACTTCCGTAGATTTTAAAACCAAATAAATTTGACATTCCCTAGATAGAGTTAAATAAACACACATTTTTAGTGAAAACCTATAAAATGGAAAGATCTCGTAAACTGACCGTGAGACACATGAGACTGTGTTGACCCAAGAACTAAAGGTGTTGAAAATGTGTAATCAAAATAAAGATCTGCACAATAAGTTTTATATATACTTGATTATAGATAAGTCAATAATTGACTATACCTATATCGCTTATTTGATGCAACAATGCAACATAACTCAAAATCCGGGTGTTTTGAACTGAGTAATACAAAATATGCGTCGTTCTATAGTCTTTCATATAGTTTTATTAGTTTTAAAAAAAGTCTATTATTCTTTGTGTGAGAGTGTTTTTTTGTTGTAAACCATGGCAGAACAAGCAAGGTACAATTATTAAAAAGTACGTTCTCAATTATACATTCCCTATAACGTCAAACAAAAGAAAATTAGAAAAAAACAAAACGAAATGTCTAAGACAAAAATAAATTAATTAAACAAATTTTTGTGTATTTATTTTTTTCGCGAAATATTCAATTCAAATTTAATTTTTTCCAAATAAATATGTGATAGTTTTAATATAACGTGCAAAACATTGCGAATACAAAATAAAAAGTGATGAGAGTAAATGCGTTATTTGACGTTGCAGGGGTAAATATTGAAAACTCTCCCTAATAATTGTACCTGGTTGGTTCTACCATGGTTGTAAACAAAGTATACCAAGTAGTCCAACTCTCAATTTTTTCAAATTATTCTCTCACATATACGGGTACCGTGTGAGCTCAGAGAAATGTAAACAAATGAAATGTCTTGAAATTTTAACTTTTAATTTTTGATAAAATAACGTTCTATTACACATTATTACTTTAACACATATAATTTTATATTTTTTTTAAACACTTTTAGCACACTTTCATTGTTAAAAAGTTTCTATTTTGCACAAATCAAGAAAAAAATATTTTTGGAATTTCTGACATGTAATTTTTTGTTATTGTAGAACAAAGAATAATAACAAGAAGTGAAACGCTGTCAAAAAAAACCTAAGTCGGTTGTCATATGTTTTGGTTATTAAACCACTTTCACCACACTCCTCAAACACACAGGGTTGTAAAAAAGCGACCTTAAAAATTATAACAAAATTTTATTACAATTAAATTTAAAAAATCGAACAATTCTCAAATTATTTATTTTATATTTGACCTGTAAAAGTTTTATAAATAGATTTTTCATCTTTTTATTCAATAATTTGTGCAAAAATTAAACTTATTTGAATTTTGTATTAATTTTCAGTACGAAATTTTACAAATGTGTTTTTTCCAAAAATTGAATGTCAAAAAAAAAATAAAAAAATATATTTTTCGTTTGTGCAAAATACGTATGTTTCGGTCAATTTAATGGTTTAAATGTTTGTAAAAAAATTAAAAAATTCTATGTGATTGTGAAAGTGTGTGTTAGAATTGCAATTTTATTGAAATTTTCAATAAAAAGTTTTGAAGATAAATCTCTCTCTCAAGTGTGTTGAATTCACATACAATTCACAGAAGAGAGAGAAGTTGTTGTTGTAGAAAAATTGAGAGGCTTCCCTTCTTGTTATTCTTTGTTGTGGAATTTAAACTATAGGACAGAGTTACAATTTTTGGTATTGAAAATTCATACAAATTCAAATTTAGAACATATTTATAAAACTCTGTTGCCTGTAGAAAATTTAAAAGTTACCAACATATGTGTAATTTTGTTACTCACACATGTTTAGAGTTAAGTACTTTTTTACTAACACATATATCGAGTTAGGTACTGTTGTCAAAGAGTTGGACTACTTGTTATACTTTGGTTGTAAACATCAAAATTAAAATTCATGTATTCTCGTATATTTGTTGAAAATTTAATTAAGAAATAGCAAAATTCCACAGAACATTCAAAGCCGTTTTTCTCCAAACGATTTTTTTTTTGAATTATGACGTTGTTGCAGCAAATGAACGATATGTACACTACAGTTAATTTGAAAAATTTGATTTGAGGGTATCACTATGAAGTGACCTGGACACAAACGAACTCTAATGTACACAACTATGACAATTTTTTTTTTCTCTAATTTCAAAATGTTTTAATGAAACTCATTATCATTTAGTAATAAGGAGTGAGATCGAAAAATTCTTAACACACGTTTTTCATTACATTTTTTAACCCAAGTATTATTTGAATTTTTTTTTGATCAAGTTACCTTTGAAAAACATGTCAGTTATTATGTGTAATGTCAATTATATTAATTTTTTTGTTAATCTGATTAAAATGAGTGACCAGAAAAAAGTGCGTACTGAAATTATTAAATATTTTCAACAAAACCCAACTTGGTCTTACAAAAAGTTGGCCAAGCATACAAAGGTCTGCCGTCAAACTGTTTCCAATGTTATTAAACAGTACCGGGAGAACTTGTCAGTTGATAGAAAACCTGGTTCAGGTAGAAGGAATGGTCCACATGATGTTTCTAAAGCCAAAAAAATAGAACGCATTTTCAAAAGAGCTCCCAACACATCCGGTAGGAAAGCAGCCCGGTTAGCTCAGTGCTCGGACTATTTGGTACGAAAAGTTAAAGCTAATGCAGGTTTAAAAACATACAAGGCTCAAAAAGTTCCTGACAGGAACGCTACTAAAAATTTAGAGGCCAAAAACAGAGCACGGAAATTGAAGTCAAGTTTTATAAAAAAATATTCTTGCTGCATAATGGATGACGAAACGTATGTTCTGGCAGATTTTTCGCAACTTCCAGGTCAAAAATTTTATGTTGCTGATGCTCGAGGGAATGTTGAAGAAAAGTTTAGGACCCAAAAGCAGACAAAATTTCCCAGAAAGTTCTTGGTATGGCAAGCAATATGCAGTTGCGGCAAAAGAAGCCACTCATTTGTTACAACGGGCTCTATAAATACCGAAATTTACATCAAGGAATGTTTACAAAAAAGGCTGCTTCCATTCATAAGACTTCATAATGTGTCCACTTATTTTTGGCCTGACTTGGCATCCTGTCACTATGGCAAACAAGCCCTTGAGTGGTACAAGAACAATAATGTGGTATTTGTACCAAGAGAGGCAAATCCTCCAAACTGCCCGGAGCTAAGGCCAGTGGAGAGATATTGGGCTCTTGTTAAAAGAGAATTGAAGAGTACAAAAAAGGTGTCCAAAAGTGTGGTAGATTTTAAACGGAGATGGACTACATGTTCGCGCAAAGTGACAGAAAGCACTATAAAAACGTTAATGGAAGGGTTTCCGAAAAAGGTTCAAAATTTCATCACTAGTGATTAAAACTATAAAAATAATTTTTTTTGTAAATTGTAATAATAATTTCAATCAAATAAAAAAAAAATTAAAGCTGTAAGTTTAGTGGTTTCTTTTTTATAAACATATATGTATGTTAAGAATTTTTCGATCTCACTCCTTAATATATTTAATTTCTTCTCTTTTCAGGTATGTATTCACATTTTTTAGAACATCAATCACGATCACGTAATGTACACTAAATAAATCATAAATCATACTTACTCCTGTTAATAATAAAAACCTGATGTTAGCATTAATTATAATTAAAAATTCTTGGTAAGAAATAACTACAAGTTAGTTTCAGCAATAAACATTTATTGATTCGAAAATCTGAAATGATGGCGAATGATTCACAATGGTTTAGACACATTTCATATTTGGAATAATTGGGTAGATCGTTAACCATATATTAAACATATATCTTCTTACCCACAGAATATGTTAATGGGCGAAGCTTCTAATAGAGGATTCGACGAGATAAACACTTCTGCTCTCGATCTGAGTATAATCCGAAGAGATGCTTCTGTTCTCGGTCGGCTAACTACAACTTATTGGCTATTACTAGATAATGAGTACAATCCGACTAGAAAAATACATCGGCTAACTACAAATTTTAACTATGGTATTAATATGAAGTAAGAATTTTGGCCTCATCTACTACCAGTAGCAAAGTATAAATAGATCGGGAATTCGATTCTAGCTTCCCTTGTTCATGTCTATTTTAGATGTCTTATATTTTATTAATATTAATTAGGTTAATTTAATGGATTCACATTTGAAACAGCTTTAGTTTTCTGTTCCAGAAAAATCGAAATACGGAATAAATTCCATTTTTGATTGGAATGGAATTTTGTGATTTTTGAGTTTTTTTAACGAGTTTTTTTTATTTTTTCTCTTATGTAAAAAAAATTTCTTTGACAATGTTTTTGATAGATAAAAGAACCCGTCTCAGCACTACACAAATTAGGTTAATGTTGAAGAAATTTTCCAACTTGCCTATAAATGTCTAAACAAACAAGACACCCATTATAAAAGAAACTTAATTTCATTATGGCCCAATAAATTATCTAACCCTTATGTGAATAGCAAGGTACCCGGGCACTTTTGGCGTTTTCAGCTTAATTTTTTTTATAGAAACAGTTGGTCCACATATTTGAAACTTCTTGAGAACTCCTAACTTTTAATAAATTTTAAACTATCATAATTTTTTGACTTAATAATTATTTTGAAGAGGCGTGGTGGAACAATTTTCATCATACACCCTTAACGGTATGGCAAGGTACCCGGGTACCTTCATACATTAAATATCAAAAAACGATTATTGGAAGTATATATTTTTAGTGAAAGCTTACTAAAATAAAATTAAAGAAAGTCGTTGTGAATATTTTAGATTAAAACTTTTATTTGCTGAAAGCAAAAAAAAACTAAAAAAAAAATATTTTTTTTTATATGCATATTGGACAGTTTGCTGAATGCTCATTACAAATCGGTTTGGAACATCTGGTGCAAGCTTTACGTGTTTTTATTTGCTTCATACGTAATTGCGAGCTTACGTGACAACTCCCTACTACGGAACTACGACCGCTTTTATTATGTTTTGCAAACCGCAAACTTAAAAACCTTTCCCAAGCACACTCTGTATTGCAGATTTGACTCATAATTGGGAGATAACTTTTGGGTTCTTAATACGTTGATGAATGTTTTTCTTGCTCAGTTCAAAGCTTAGCTCTTTCAAAAATTGTCTGCAACAGTATGTGGAACGCAATTGTGTATGGTTTTTCATATATAGGATATAAGATTCTAATGCTGCTACATATATAGCATTATAAAATAATTATTGTGACCATCGATTTGTTCTGCGTTTGCATGAATGAATATTCGCATAATAGTTTGTCCATATTATCAAATCGTTCTTTGGTTTTGGTGCAATTTGTAATAATTTCAGGTTTAGCGTTAAAAGTATATTATACATTAGGCTTTCCATGGTGTCAGTAGTTACATTTCTCCCGGAGCTTTTGAATGGAAAAAAACAGTCTTCAAATGGTTTACCAGTGTATCGCAATCCCAAAATATATTTATGGCATATTTGTCTGGCTTAGACGTCATGTTCTGCGTAAAACGGAGACGTCCGTGATATCCATACAACTGCTCATTTATTGAAATACACTCAGAAGATGTGACGTAAATTCTCTTTCAGCATCGTCCAAATATCTCGAAAAGCAGTAGCTTTATCTGTTTCTGGTCATAATATTCGGGTTCCATTTTCAGATAGACATTGCTGACTGAAACATCGGCAAGTGCGTAGGTTTCCAAAACTCTGTTATGTGGTCTCTGGCGTCCACAAATCAAATTGTGGACGCCAGCATGAATAAAAATTCCTATAAAAGCATTTAATTCTTCTTCACGGAATGGCTCAAATGTTTTTATTTTCTTTGCTGTTCTGTCTATTTTTGTGTTGTAGTCGTTTACTATTTACAAAATATTGAAAATTTACTGAAAATTAAGATCTTTTGTAATTCTCAGAGTTATTTTCAGTGATTATGCACATATTTTCGACAAAAATATCTAGTTTCCTGTACTATTTCCATATAGGTACCCGGGTACCTTGCAATGCTGTTAAAGGTGTTTTTTTGCCATTCACATAAGGGTTAAGGAAAATGGGTGAAATAAACAGCCAATGAAGGACCAAAGTTTTATACTAATTTAAATTTGAAATATAAAACTGTTATGGTAAATGCTATTCATAAAATTGAAGGCATACATTTATTCTCTAAAATATTAGTAACAAAGTTCTAAGGTTTTCACTATCACCAAAGACTTGATTCAAAATTAAAACCCTTGTTGTTATTTTACACGTATTAAGTGTATACAATTGCTTGGATAAGTCTAAATGTGTTCAGAACAAATTTGTAAACAAAAAAGTAAGAAAACCCGTGACCAAAATCGATTAAAAATTTTAAAATTTGGTAAAAAAACCAGTCCAAATATTTGCTATTTTAAAATACTTTAACGTATGAATAACATAAATACAAAATATTACGTATACGTTTAAAATTATGGTTTGGAAATAAAATCAGATGTAGTTTGCAAAAACAATTCCTTAAAAATTCATTTCGAAGATTAACGAAATATACGAGTACATAGAGCGGAAACTCTTTTGTTTTCACCACTTAGGTTTTTGGAAACTGAGTAAGGTCTTTGACAGAAGAGTTTCTGTGTATTCATATATGACTCTAACTATTAACAGTTAATTATTGCCATAAAAAACAGAGCCATCTGTTTATTAAAAAACAGCAATTTTTCACCTCAACTCATCCATTTAATTTACTAGGCATAAATTATTTCCAAAACTAAAAATTTCAAAAGCACCGAATGAAAAATCGATTTAATTTTTCACAAACAATATGAATAGCATTTATGTCAAATTATGACAGGCGTCATAATTTCTATTTTCGCATAAAAGTGATGGGTTTTAAGTCATATTTTATTTATTTGTTTTATAAAATAAATTTTTTATTTGTTTTTGTTGCTGTTTATTTTTTTTCAGTCAACGAACGAGTTTCATGCCAAAAAGAAAAATTCTATTTGGAGTATTAGAAAAGTAGAAAAATATGACATGTTTTATTTTCTATTTATTTTTTTACGAAAATTTATTATCGTTATTTATTTGGTTGTGTCGAAATAAAAAGCAGTTTGTTATATTTTGCCATTTTTTTTTCATTCGTTTTATGTCCCATTATTGTGCTCATCAGTCATGAAAGTATGTAGAGATATTTGCTAGGTTTTTGTTTTTTTATTTCGTTTTTTTTTTGAATATTTATGAAATATTCACACTTGCCAACACTATAGGATTTTGGGTTATTGTTTATTGTTGTTGTTGCTGTTGTGTTTTATTGTGTGCGCTGTATAAATGTACATTATTGTATTTTTTGACAGCCGTACAAAGGCATGTCAACACATCAAGGTTGCCAACTGTCAAACTGTCATATGCTAAAAAGCTTGTGTGTGTTTCGTTTTTTTAAGTTTATATAAACGAGTTGTTTTTGTTGTTCTAGTAGGTTTCGATTTTTGTGTTGTACGTTTAGTAAATGAAATACCCGGTATTTTACGTTACACTGTACTTCAGTAATTTAAATATATGTCAACAATGAATGGATGACGAATTCGTTATAATTTTTTAGATAATATAAATAATTAAACTAAATTAGGGTGATATACCAAAAACTGTGCAGTATACATTTTTCGAAGGAAAGTCCATAATTCCGCGATTCTTTGATTTAAACACAGATTTTTGGATAAAAAATAATTTTATTTTTCATAATAGGTAGTTTTTTGTGTGATGATTTCATTCTTGGAGTCAAATATTTTTCCCTCGAGCCATTTCTTCAGTTTTGAAAACAAGAAATAGTCATCTGGGGATAAATCCGGTGACTAGGTTGGATGAGGGAGCAATTCGTGGCCTAATTCATGATTTTAGACATGGAAACTGCACATCTGTGCACCCTTGCATTGTCGTGGTGAAAAAGATTTTACTCTTGGCCAAATACGGTCGTATTTTTCAAATCCTCAATAATTGTAATATTCACCATTGATTGTTTTACCCTTTAAAAGCTAGTCAATGAGGATTATGTCGTGTATATTTCAAAAAACGGTCGCCATTCCATGACTTTATTGATTGAGAAATTCATCATGGCCTTCTTTGGCACCGATTCACTTCGAGAAACTTACTATTTTGATGCTGTTTGGTCTCTGGTTTAGTCCACGGATACAAGACGACATAAAAACTCGTCAATATTGTGATTGAGAAACGTCAAACACTCCTCCGAAGTTGTCACATGATTGCCTTTGTGGTAGATTGTGGGCAAACGAGATACCCCCTTTCATAAAGCTTTCTAATACCCAATTAATCATTCCAAAATTTGGAACTACTGAGACATGAGATGCCTATGGCTTCCACAGTCTCTCTGAGCACATTACAGTTTCACTATTTTAAATTTTTTCCACAAGTCACGCTCTAGTCTGCTATCAATGGCTGTCAAGCATTAACTAAATGAGGCAGCTTATTTAAATTTTGACAGGAGTCAACTGACAGATGCCTGTTGACAGGATCAGTATTGCAATTTCAGTTGAGAGGTTTAAAATTCCAAAAGTCACATTCAAACAAACTCAAAATTTCATTTCCTACGATGCCTGTTCACTTTTCCTACAACTTATTTAGCAAATATAATTTTGCAGTAGTTGTTGCTTTTGGTTAGTTGTTTTACTTAAATTTATTTAACACTTTGTTGGTTGATTTATATTTTCTCATTGTTGTAGCTATTGGTTAGCACTGCTACTACCAACAACCATTTATATACATACTTTTAGTTGGCATGAATTATTTGTGGCTGTTATTTATTTATGACTGCGTGTCTGTAATACGTTTCTTGTTTTTATTTCCACTTTTGTCATATTATTTTCTTATTTATGACCGAAAAACATGTAACCTACGAAAATATGTATAAATATTACGTTGTCAGCTTGTTGTTTTTTTTTCGCTCGCTCGCTTTTTTTGACATTTTCATTTTTGTCATGATTACTTAGGTCTCATATTTCTTTTGATTTTTGTTATATATATTGTATAGTAAAGCTTTTTATTTTTATATTATTATATTTCTTTCAAGTGTCAAGTGTCATATATTGTCATAGACATTATAAGGTTTTCAAATGATGGAATGTGAGCCTGCATGTGAATGACATGATTGACAGCATAAAGACATTGACATTTGAAATGTTTGAAATGTATTTGTGTTGAATATTTGATGAAATTATTGTGAATTTAATTAAAATTTATTGAAACTAAATATGTAGGTTCTAGTTCGTGTTATGGGGCGTATGAGTGTTATTGATATATTAAATATTAAGTATACGCATAGAGGGAGTTAACATATTTGGAAGTAAGAAAGGAATCTTAATGATAAAAATTATGAATTTTAAATATGTTGGCTATATTTTGAATAAAAGAATAATGACAATGAAGTAATAGTTGAAACAAAGGTAAATATGACATATTTTAAAACATAATATGAATTTAACAAATGAATTCATACTATACACAATGGTTTCTAGAATTTAGTATTCACAAATCAGAATTTGGAGATGTTTGAAACCTTTTTTTATTAAATATATAATGAAATTATTGTGAATTCAAATTTATTGAAAGTAAATATATACGGTATACTTGGTGTTAAGGGGCGCATGAGTATTATTAATATATTTAATATTAAGTATACGTAATGTGGAAGTCAAAATGTTGTGAAGTAATAAAGAAAACTTAATGAAGCACTATAAAAATTATACAAAAACTCAACCCCATAATTTGAGCTTCCATTTTTATTTTTAATTTAAAAAACTATTGGAAGCATCAATTTTAATATATGTTTTCTCTTTTATATGTATTTCCCTTCAAATCTTAAATTCTTTTTTCCCAAAAATTATCACCCATATTCCTTTCACTTTAAATTTCTTTCATTTCTTTAGCAATTCCTTGTCTAGCTATAAATATGAATTACCGGATAATCATAAAAACGGAAATTGTGTTTTGTCTGGTATTTTTCTGAATATATTTTTCTTTTTTCACATCTCTTTTTTTACTTTTTAAATGCCAACAAATCTTTATATTCTAACAACTAAGGGGTGGGGAAAGAAATAAAAATACTGTATTTCTTGTTCATCGTTTACCCTTAAGTATTACTTATTTTTTTTTTTTTTTTTTGTTTGTTTGTAAATGTTATTTTTTCAAATCCGCTTTAGAAGACTTTATGAATAAGTAACAAAGATAGAAATCATATTAAATATGGCTAAAAGGAAATTTTTAAGTAGGTAATAAATATAGGTATTAAAAATGTTTAAATAAACGTATTAATGTTAGAATTTTAATCTTGGAAAAAGGAGCTTAAGAAAGATTGAATAACAATGTTTAATAGCGAAATGTTTTGATACTATTTTCAAAAAATGTTAAAAATACGCTTAGTTTTCTGAAAATTGGGAAATTTATGTGAAATCTACTAAAATAGATCTACAAACATCCTTGTTATAGCATTATATTATGTCTTACGGAATACTTGCATTTGAAAATTAAGATTGCATTTATTTTACCTACCTTATAGCAGCTCCAAAATTTTCTCTATTTTTTGCTTAAATAAATTATTTTCAATTAACTATTAATTAAAATTTTTTAAAATTTTACCAATTGCTATTTTTTTAAAATTGTTTTACTGAATTAAAAGTTATACGCATTTGAAGTAAAAAATTATAATTATATTTTTCCGAAAGGTAACATTTTACCAAAGGAAAACAACGGAACGAAATCCATAGAATAAGGTGGCTGTATATAATGTGTGATTTATCGTGAGGTTTGATTTATAATGTAAAATAAAACACATAAATTTAAAAGTGAACTTAAAATGCTTATTATTAGCTAAAAGAACAATTTATGGCATTTACTGTTTGAAAATTGTATCATAGATGTTGGCAATGACTACGTCTGAGGCGGTCCATTCGAAGTGACCAATTTTGGGCGACTCCTTCCAACATAGCGACTGGTATCTCGCGAATAACATGAGTAATGTTGGCTTTCAAAGCATCAATCGTAGCTGGCTTATTCCTGAAAACCTCATACTTTACATATCTCCAGATGTAATGATTTCTCAACAAGGTCATTGTTTAATGCGCTGGATGGCTCACAGAGCCTTCTTGCTGAAACCAGAGCTCACCGAGACCATGCTCTTGAATTTCAGGATGCACATATTCCGTTAAAATGGTGCTATAATGGTTTGAATTGACGATAATATTCAGGCTTTCCTCATTTTTAAAGAAATATGATTCCACCAGCCGTTATTTTTATACTCTTCGCCATAAGTGGCAAGGGTATATATAAGTTTGTCATTCCGTTTGTAGTTTTTACATTTTTTATTTGCGACCCCACAAAGTATATATATTCTAGCGAAGTCGATGTAGCCATGTCTGTCCGTCTGTATTTTGAAATCAACTTTCCTCAGCCCCTAAATAACTTACATACAGTCAAGGAATAAAGTCCAAATACACCCTACGATTTTGAAGTTTTAGAGAGTTGGTGGCGAAAATTAAAAAAAAAAATGTTATTGCAATGTTTAAGGTATTTAATATTAAGACTATTTGAAGTAAAAAAGAATATGAAATAAATGTAACATAGAAATTATTGGGGAAAAACATAATTATTAGCTTGAAAAAAGTCTACATACAACGTAGTATCTTCTAACATCAAATATAATATTAAAAACAAAGAAAAGGAAATAACAGTTAATTTTGTTGATTTATTTAAATTTACAAGCACTACAATTCTTGAAGTGATAATTAAAGATTTTTTTGAATTTTTATCCTTGAAAATGGCAAATTGAAAAGAGATTCATATTCCAGTTTGGAATATGGTCGTAAATCTCAGAAAGAAAAATAAATTTTATGGAGAAATTGCTAAGACAACAAACTTAAGTAGCCTAGTGTACAGACGATCATAAAAAAATATAATAACACCAATATAACAAAAAATATGCCAAGATCAGGCAGACCTACGAAGCTTTCGAGGCGTGATGTAACTAGTATTTTGAAAGTAGTGAACCAGGATCTGAAAATAAGCGCCCAAAAATTGGCGGAACAGATCGAAAAATGTTCCAATAATATTATTAATCCACGAACAATTATAAACATTTTACATGACAATGGATTTAATAGCAGAACAGCACGCAAAAAGCCACTCATTTCAGCGAAGAATCGTAAACTTTGGCTTGAGTTTGCTAAAGCTCATGTGAAGAAGGGTATGGATTTTTGGAATCGTGTTATATTTACTGACGAAAGTAAGTATAATATTTTCGTAAGTGATGTCCGATCCAAAGTTTGGAGAAAACCAAACACTGCACTTGATCCAAAGAATATTATACCTACAGTCAAATATGATGGAGGCAAAGTTATGGTTTGGAGTGTCATGGCGTCATCTGGAGTGGGTCGTTTGGTTTTTGTCGAGCGTAACATGGACCGCTATCAATATAAAAATATATTGGAACAAAATATTAAGGCATTTGTTGATAGTTTGGGCCTGGGACATCAATGGATTTTCCAGAAAGATAACGTCCCTAAGCATACTGCCCACGTTGTTCGATTGTGGCTTCTATATTATGCCCCAAGACAGCTATATTCACCACCCCAGTCACCAGACTTAAACCCAATAGAGCACATAATATGACATCAATAGCCTTAAAACATTAAAAACCGTTCTTATTTCATCATAAGCCGAAAAACACCCTCTACAGAGAATTTGGTGAAATTAATGCACCACAATTTGGAACCATTTTGAAACAAAATGTAAAGCAATGTGCGAAAAAGTTGGTATCGCAAACAACTTTGCCTTTTTTCAAAACAACGATCCCAATTTAAATTTTTGTTATTTTTTAGTATATTGGAATGTGGAGTGTAATTATAAGCGAAAAAAATTATTATTTTGGTGCATTATTTTGATGTTTAGAGCACATTTACATTAGAAAAAATCTTGTCCGATTATGCGTTGGAGCCACTGTATATTCAAAACCCGCTATCTTAAAAAAAATTTCCAGGAGAGCCAAAAAAATATTTGTTTTCGCTTATTTGATTGCTGTAAATTATCGTAAAACTTCTTCCATTTATTTGACTGAATTAATAGTAGACCAGAATATAGAGGTTTTGGTTCAATATGCCCTGTATAAGTTTGAATACGAACAGGTATATCAATGTGATCTGTATCAAAATTTAATTTCTATTTGACGCTACCATATGGAAGATATAAAGAGTATCTGAAATATGTCACAGTATGATCGTTCTTTACTTGTCCTGGTATAATGAAATAAAAACGCACAAGTTTGTCATCACTGTAATTATTAAAAAAACCATAATTTAAATATTCAAACGGCTTCTATACGTTCTCATTGCTAATTTTAACAGTATTAATTTTAACAATAAGCATTTTTACTGGAATTCAAGTTGAAAGCAAGTGTAATTCAAGCCTTGAATTATAGTCAAGCAATTGAATTGCAGTTGTATTACAATTTATTTCAATAGCATTCTCCAGTAAAAAGGAAACATAAATTCAAGCCATATGTTTTTTGTTTAAAAAATAAATAAATTTTTAAATATTTTTCATGTTTAAAGTACAATTACATTTGCATTCAAGTCAAATTCCAACAAAATGTTGAAGTGTTTGAATTTTTGGGGCTTTGGTGCTTACTGGGAATCGACTGGCAAGTGTATAGATTGATTTTTACATGTAATCCCTATCTTAGCATGGGCACTATCGCACTCCATTTGCATATGGCGTTTCTCTAAGAACTTCTGTTCAATAACTAATAGCATGCAATTCCTTGACTTTTCCTGCCGCATATTTTTAACATGGTAAAGATAATGTATGTGTGGAAATCAACACAATAGGCTAAATAACTTTCTTTATGTTAGTCGTTGATTTAAATGATATTATCGAGTTAAAATAATGAATTAAAATATTATATATTAGCAATTATCTCATTACTTTTTAATGAAAGTTCTTGCTTGGTCCTCGTGATGCGGTATCAACATATACATAAATAAAAAAAATAAATTTAAAGTAATACAAATTTCCACAAACTCTCAACTCAACCAATTATTTTTTTTTTCAATTCTTATTTTCTCTAACAACAACTGAACATCAAACACTTCAAGTGTTCAACAAATTTCAAGTTGAACATTACATTCATAAATACATGCTCTAAAAATACTTGAGCAATCAATACAAATAAGTAAAAGCAGAGAAAAAAAATCATTAAATTTGATACTTTACAAGTAATTGTAGGTATATGCCGCTTGTTCAACTGCACTTGAAACAAAACAAAAGCATCATCAGCGAAATGAACACGCGTCAATGTGAAATTTAATTAAAAATAGAAAATATAAATAAATATTGAACTGTTTTTTATTTTCATTATTTCGAAAATAATAACAGATACTTGATATGTGTGTTGTTTTTTTTTTGCGCTTTACATGTTGTTGAAACAAAATTCAACTCATCATTTCGCTACATTTTGTTTTTTTTTTCGAAAAGTACAATTTTTTTATGAAGTGTGTACTTAAGTTGTCATTGATTTTAATGAGAACGTATGTATGCATATATGGTAATGTAAATATTTGTGTTTGAAACATTTGAATGAATTGAAAGATGAGGGAGATGAGTTGTTGAGGGTAGGTAGCAATTGTAGTTGGTGAGTAATACTTAGTAGATGTCATCTGTCATAATAATAACAAGTGTTTTAGATAACTAAGCAAATACTAATGCAATGACATGACATATTTTAATTTCACAATTTGAGCAAATGAACTATTTTTAAGTAACTTTTTTTTAATTCAATCAATTACTATTTTAACTAAACATTTAATGGCTGTAATAAGATACCATAAAATATTAATTGCGTCAAAGTATTTAATGACTGCAAATTTATTTTTGTTTCTTGCTGTGTAAAATTGTTTGCAAATATTTGTAAAGATCGTTTTTTTAAGTGTATTTATATTTACTTTTACTTTTTTGTTGTATACACTTCACTTTAACAACAAATATATTTTTGTTGATTTATCTGGAACTTATATTTGCCATTTAGTTGTTGTTTTATTTTGCAAATAAACTTTTATTTACCTTCATTCTTAATGTTGTAAGATACTCATGTTTTTTTGGTTTCGTTTTCTTTTTAAAGTAAATATTAGTAGAACAAATTAAATTGTTGTTTAAAATAAGGAGGAAATTAACAAACAACCAAGCAGTAAGAAATTATAACAAGTTAGCATCGACTTTAACAAGCCCTACCATTTCAGACCATTTAAATGGACAACGTATTAGTAATTAATGCATTTCAAACTTAAAATTTAATAAAAAAAATATTTAAAATCTTAAAACTATAATTGAATATCATTTGGGTAGGGTACCACCAACCTCCATTTAACACATGTATGTCCATTAATTTAACAAAGAAATACTACATAAATTTAAAAAAAATAAAATGTAAACAATCATAAAATACTTGTTAAGGTGTAAAAAATGTGCAAAATTTACACCCATAAAATACTTTGTGTAAACAATACGTGTAACACAAAAAGGCAAACATTATTCATTAAATCAAATAAACATAAAAGACACAGACAGATACACAGAGAGACTAGCAGACAGACAGACAGATAGATGGATGAAAGGACGGACATTTAGACGTGCATACTGTAAAAACATTCAAAAGTTACACAAAAAAAAACTTTGTTTACATTTTCCATAATGTTTGCAGACAAAAAAGCATGCATGTTTAACTATTTAGTCAAATGTGTATAATTAAGTTAAACACAAAAAAAAATAACAAACAAACAAAAGTTGCAGGCAATTTCTGAACACTGCACCATGAACATTTATTTTATTTTTTTGTAGCAAAGTCTCATATTAAGAAGTGTTAAATTTCTGTATTTGTTTTTTATGTGAGTGTTAAGTTTAAACTTGGTTTAAAGAAGTAAAAAAGTATACTCGGTCAAGCAAGACCAAAAAATTTTAGGTATAAGGCAACTTTATGTTCAGATGAAGATGAAATTATTACAGAAACAAAACAAGTAAGAAACTAATGGGTCAAGCCCGCCTTATAATAGCTAATTATGGACCGATTCAAAGAAACCAAGTAAGAAAGTATGGTCGGTCAAGCCCGACCATATAATACCCTACACCAAGTAAATGAGTAAAAATATTTTTCTTTTAAAATATCAATAATTTATATTCGTGAGTGATTTTCGGAAGTGGGCCTTATATGGGAGCTATGACTATGACCATAAAATTAGGTCGTGTGATTTATGTCTATATGAAAGTTATTTATGTTGAATTTTGTGTATATACCAACATTTTTAAGTGATTTAAGCACGTTAAAGTGATTTTCGGAAGCGGGTCTATATGGGAGCTATGACTAATTATGGACCGATCGTAACAAAATTTGGTGACATGAATTTCGTGTATATAAAACTTATTTGGAGCGAAATTTGTGTAGATACATATATAAACTAAACATTTATGACCGATAAAGTCCAATTTCGAGAGGACATTTGTATGGGAGCTAGGTGAAATAATGGACCGATTTTAACCGGTTTCAATAGGCTTGGTCCTTGAACCGAAAAAATAATATGTACCAAATTTCATCGAAATATCTTCAAAATTGCGACCTGTACTCTGCGCACAAGGTTTACATGGACAGCCAGCCAACCAGACGGACATCGTTTAATCGACTCAGATTCTAAGTTGATCGGTATACTTTAAGGTGGGTGTTAGACCAATATTTTTGGGCGTTACACACATCTGCACAAACGCATAATACCCTCCCACTATGGTGGTGCAGGGTATAAAAATTAGTAGCATAATTCTAGACCCAGTGAAAAAATATAGTTTTACATGTTTACCATAACCATTTCAGCATTTTTAAAAAATTTTGTAACAATATTGTGGTCACTATAATTATGTTTATGATTGAGTTAACCATAATATGATTAAGTTAACATTGTTCTATTTAGCAATCGATATTTGGTCAATTCACAAGGTCTCTTATCAGTCATATTGTCATAATGTCCTAATATATCACAACTCGGTAGCTCGGCTTAACTGATCTTAGGCATTCGGCGCAGGTCTCTTCTGGTTGGTTACTATAAGACAATAAACATAGCATACAGAGTAGTATTATTTTAGGAAATTTTTTGCTTGAAAAGCAATAAAAACCATTGTCAAATATTAGGACATTATGACATGATAAGAGACCTTGTGAATTAACCAATTGTGTCATCGAATTTTCGATAGCTTTTGGCATCAGGAAAAAAAGTTCCACTACGACATATCAAAAAAATCATTTTCGGAATCAAATTTAAATTATTAGACTTTTTCTCAACTTTTATTTTTAAGGTTTTATTAGTCGATAATAAAGAAAAATTCGCCGTTTTAAAATTGTTTAAATATATCCTAATCATCAACTTTAATGTGAGAATTTCTTTAGAAATTAGCTATTTGATAAGGGAGAAAATACATCAAATTCGGTTTGGAGCCTTGAAAATAACAAAAAGAGTAAACAAATTTTTTCGACAAAAACTCGTCTAAGAACCCAAAAAAGAAATTTTTTTCGAAAGAATATATTTAAAAAAAATTCGACAAAAACTTGTTCAAGGAAAAACATTTTTTGTAAAAAACTGCTCGTTTCGTTTTTAGCATACAATTTTACCTTGGAATGATAATATCTAAAAAAAAACTCAAAAGTTGAGAAAAGTAAAAAAAAATAAATTTGGTTACCTCGAAAATGATTTCTTTGATATCTCGTAGTGGAACTTTTTTCCATCATGCCAAAAGCTATCGTAAAATTGATGGCTTAATATTGACAAATTATTGCCCTTACAAATCGGCCCACCATAATGTGCAACTATATTTTTTCTCTGCGTGTCTGCTTATAATACTTATTTGAGTTAAATTTTATATCTATATTAATACTTGTAAAATGTTCGTGCATGTTAAAGTGTCTTGCTTTAATTAGCTATGACTAATTATATACCGATCATCATTAATCGAACGATCATTATTTGAATGTATACCACAACGAATACCCATTTTCATTAATTTAGACAAACAAAAGGTAGCAAAAAAAATGAGTGCCTCCATTAGAGCGACACTACCTGATTTCTTTCATTTCTTTCATATTTATTTATTTGTTAGTTATTTCGTGACTTATACGACCCTAAACCTCTTGAAATTTTTACTGTATATTTCTCTTTATCTGGAAGTAACAATAGGCTACTTTTTATTTTGAAATTTCAAGTGGGCGTGGCACTTCTCATACAAAGTAAATAGTTATTATTGTGCGCATCTTGACTGAAAATGGGTGGAATTGGGTAAATAGGCGTGGCACCATATAAATTAAATAGTTATTTTCGAATATCTCCAAATCTATAATTCTATCAGCATTAAAACTTTATACGAACCAATTTCTTATCAGTGCATGACGTCTAACCAACAATTGGAGAGGTCGGAACAGGGGGTGAGTCACCTACCATATAAAGAAAATAGTTATTTCTAAATATTTTGAAAACTTTAATTGCAAGATTCTTCAAACTTTGTCCGAATAGCTCTCTTATAATTATTTTTTTATATAAAATCCTTTCACATTTTTTTTTTATTTTAAATAATCATTTCGCTGTAAGCTTTTATTGTAAGTAGCTAGTATTGAGTACTGATTTATGTTAGCATATTATCTGGGATTCTTGACAACACATTAACATATGTATGTAAAAGTAAAATTCCCCATAAGATCCTTTAAACTCCATATTATTACATGTTTACTACCATTTTGATCAAACGCCCCTCTGTGTGACGTAAAATTACACTCTGCTACAAAATGACACTTTTTGTCAGAACTTGAAAAGCCACCTAGTAGAGGTTGTAGGCCTAGGTGAGGACATACTAAAACCGTTTGCAACGATTTTGAAACACCCTCCAAATTTTAAGTTATTTTGAAAAAACTGTTTTAGGGTAGGTCGTAGTACTTTAATACCTCTAACTTACACATTTTTAGACCGATTTAAAAATTTTAAACAATTATAGTTAGGTAAAGAATTAAGTTTTCATAAAATGTATGTATAGGATCTATATTCCTAGAAATTGTTTAAGTTTTTATAAATAGTTTGGCTTTCTTTTTTATTTTTTCCCTAATTTTTCAAATTCAACAATAGTTATTTTAAATTTTGTCTATGAAACCCTATTTTTTTGCACAGTAATTTATAGACAAGTTTATGTAGACAAAAACGAGATATTAGTTGTTAAAATCGATTTATACTTGCAAAAGTTCCACAAAATTTACCTTGTAAATTAAAAATTGTACAAAAATTTGGTTTTTATAGTTTTATGTTTTTTTTTTATTCATATGGGCTGGGAGCGAAAATATCAAAAAAGGTTTTAATGAAAAGTTGAATAACTTTTACAATTTTTATCCGATTTGAATTATTAAAACGATGGTTTTTTAAGAACTAAATTTCCTTAATATATTGGTATAAATTTGTATAAGCTTCCATATCAAAATAAGCAATGAAAAGCGATTAAAATTAAAAAAGTTGATAAATATTGTTTTTCTTTTAGATATTCTTAACAAAAACAACACTTATAACTAACAAATGTATAAAAAATGCATGTAATTTTAAAGCGCAATCAGTTTTCTTTTTAAGCCCGTTAAAAAATTTAAAGTCGGACAGAGACTGACTGAGTTACAGATCGATAAGTTCACGGACATAACTGAAAACGGTTTTATCAGAATAACTTCTGAATTTGAGGGTGTTTTGGAAATTTTTTGACACAATTTCTAATGTACTCAGCAAGCCCTATAACCTACGCTAGGTCGTTTTTCAAATTCTTTTCCACCGTAGCACCATGTTATCAGCCAGTTATTTCCAGTTTAACATGAGAATATTACTTAAATTTATAACAATTTATCACATTTTCTTTGACATAAAAAACACTTTATTTTATCCAAATCGAATAAAAAATATATAGTGATGATAAGCCTCTTCTAAATAAATCTATATTTCTCTTGCCAATTTATTAAACTATCACACCATTTAATTTATAGCAAAACCCATTGTGTATCATAAAAACTTCAATATTTTATAAATTATTATACACCCTGCAACCATTCAACATACACACTCATATGTATGTACAATAAATGATGAAAATAAAAAACAAAAGGGTTTCGAACTTTCAATATTATTTATACTAAATAAGAGATATACGAAAGCAGTCTAAAAAGTCCTTGTTTGCGTCTTAACAACATAACAGAGCTCGCAGTAGCTCTAAAATTCATTATTCCATTATTAACTGATGTCACACAAATCTCAAATTTACACTTTTAAGACCTTCCTCATATGTGTGAAAATATATTAAGAATAATGGCAGTTGAGCCAATAAAAAATTAAAAAAATTTTAACATTTACACAAAAATAATTGCATTGAAATATGAACAAACTAAAAAAAAATAACAGCAACAAAATAAAATATATTGCGGGGGCATAAAATATTGCACATGACTACAAAACGCTAATACTTTTTAACAATTTTAACTAAGGACTAGAAAACAATCAAGGGGGTGGTTATAATTCAAATAAATAACATCTACAACAAATAAAAAAGTAAATAAATTGTAAAATAATAAAAAACAACAACTAAATATAGAGAAACAAATAATCTGTATTTTTTCCTGCCATTTGTGAATTATGATGGTTTTTCTTTTTTCAGCCATATATATTGTTAAATGTATTTATTTTGTTTCTAAAAAAAAAGTATACGACATTCTACCACTGGTATTATTGTATTTACAACATGCGGCAAAATGTCTTTTATTACACCAGCTGTTTAGTTTTGTTTTTTACGACACAATAACAACAACAAGCCAAATAATAACAAATAAAACTAAATTTATATACAAATGTTTTAGAACTTAAAATTATTATTTGCTTATTTTATACAACAACATTTAAATGTTGTAATAAAATTGAAATTTATGATTATAATGACGCACAATACATAACTTATATTTGTTTTATATTGACATTAAAAATGTATAACAGTGGTCAGCGTTTATGGAAGCTATAATATTGTTTAAGAGTGATTTATATGTGTTTGCTAAATGAAGATAATTAAAAGATTACACAGTGCTACACCATGTTTTAAATTTTGAAAACTTTTTGAAAACCGCTGGAAAAATGGATACGTTACCGTCCTTAAAGAAAATTCACTACACGCTCTATGTTGATCGTGAGGCATTAATAACTCACAAATGAAATAAATAAATAGATTCGAAAAAAAAATTGACTAATTCCCAATATTACAAAAAATAAATAGCTCCCAAAGGCTAAAATAATTTGTCTCAAAAAATGTGAAATAACTCCCAACAGAATAAAAAACAATAAGCCTTTTATCCTCTGAGGTGCATAAAAAGCGGCTTCGCTCAATAAAGATTCCTTGCATTGACGGCCTAAGGCAGGGTATGAAGAACAAACTTTCCTATTTAAAATAAATATATATGTATATTGGGGTATAACTTAGAAATGCGGATTTTTTTAAATGTTTAGCTTTTATTTTGAAACATTTGTACTATATAAATTTACTAAAAATGTTGGCCACCTTTAAGGCAACATATGGATTTCGCTTTAAAAGAATTGCTCAGCTTTTGATTCCATGAATGATTCAAATCAATTTCGTATACTCTTTTCTGAAATGAAGCATATCTGGACAAAACGTGAGACAAAACGTCGCAATCATTTCCTTCTACATATTTTTTAACAGATATTGCAAAATGTGGCCGAGTTTTGTCATGATGAAAATTTTGGGAGTTTTTCGGTCAATGCTCGCTTCAAATGAATCAGTTGCATTCTATACAGGTTCCTTGTAATGACTTGTCCAGATTTCAATAGCACATAATAGATAGCACCCTTTTAATGCCATCAAATATAGATCATCACCTTTGCGCCATGGATATTTGGCTTTAGTTGCTTGGCCGGGCTTCAAATACAATTATTTTCTTTTATAGCGTTCAAGCATCATTTCGGACATGCAAAATAATCTTTAAAGGTCTCTCGATTAAATTCGTATGGTACCCAGCTTTGGATGAATCCCTTTTTGAAATTGTTGCTTGAGTGACTCCCAATGATTTTAAAAGATCTTGTTGAGTTTGACAACAATCTTCATGGAGCCTTCAATTCTTGGTCTTCAAACTTTTTTGGCTGGCTTGGGCGATCTTTGTTTTCCGTGTCAAAATCACCACTTCTGAACCGAGCTTCCGCACGTTGAAACTAATGAAACACATTCAACATAAGCTTTAGTGAGCAATCGGTGTGCTTCAACTGTACTTTTTTCAAATTAAAGAAATAAAGCATAACTTCCCGCATATGAAGCTTTGTTGGCCCTAAATTTAAGCAAAAGAAAACATTGTTGTTTACACTAATTTTTAATTACTAACCCCCAGTAACACGATGTCTGGTTATGAATTAACTAATTGTTAAACTAACAGTTTTCATACAAAAATATTTTTAACCGACAGTATAACTATTAGTTAGGCCATAACCAGGCTTCGTGTTAATGGGGGTAAGAGATAATAAATGAGTTTTCAAAATTACATATTGTTACGTTTTAACCTATTCAAAACATTGGTTTATTTCCTTTAAATAAACCGGATACTTTTGATTGCAAATAAAAGTCGTTTAGTACTTTAAAAATTATAACAACTCTTTATTTATTTAAAATGTACAACAACAGAATAAATAGTCACTCAGTGTTTTTTATACACGTTTATAAATTCGCAGAAATACAGACACACTTTATAATTTACACGAATTCGCTTGAAAAACACGGCACTCAGTTGATGTTTATTCGAAAAGCGTCTCTGATAAACTCACTAACGACCTATGCCACTATTTATAACACTGCCATCTGCACTCTAGATTGCTCTTTAACTGTCAAAGTTCGAATATTCTAGATCATACGCCATCTGTGGTGTACTTTCTACAATGTTCTTTAACTGAATATTCGAATATACGGTCGCAGCAAACAGCGTTGCCAACTGACGATCAATGGTCAACTGAAAGCTTTTATTCAATGTTAATAATGCCCACAGATTTGTTAAAGTTTGGGCACTGCTATTTGAAAGCATTATGCAACTTTAAATCAGCCGATAAACGCGTTATATTTGAATTCATGTACAATTTCGTAACAATATGTATAAGTTATTAAAAAACATCGTTCAAAAGATACACCGTCTATTATGATTTCCGCATATTTAAATTATACACCCAATAACTCTATACATATAGAAGATAAATAGTACATACAAGCATGTTTTTATAGTTCTAATTAAGGGCTTTGAACTATGAAATCCGTTGTTAAAACTCAAGTATTCTTCAAATGTGAAATTTTATATCAAATTTATTACTAAAGTATTCTCATTCAGCCGTACTGTGCTCTGCATATACCGGTTTGCGTCCAATTCGGGACTTAATGCGGTTTTTGAGAAAGTAAGGGATAAACCAAAAATTATCTGAGTCTAAGCCCAGTAACAGACCATTAAAACATTTTACGTTTTTTGATTTGACAAACAATTTTTTACCAAAATATAAGTCAAGGAACAGAAATCTTTTTTAAAGCTTATTTCTCTATATGCAATTACTAGCTGTACAATATTGCTTTAAAATAGTTTAACGATGCACAGTAGGGCAGAACAAACATTTTTTGGAAATAAATCTGGCATTTCTATACGACTGGTCTGGGGTACTTTCGACATGTAAAATTTTAAACACGTTCCATTTGTTGTTTCCTATCCGATATCAAAGATTTATATATTTTTTGAAAGCGCTCGTCTAGGTCTTGAAAACCATTTATCTCATATAATTTCCAAGTTATAAGCATTTTAAAATTGAAATTTTAAAATTTTTTTATTCCTTGGTTCTCTTTTTTAAAAATATGGGCGTTCTTTTGACCGAATGGTATCTTTAGGCAGAATATTTTGATATAAAAAACATGTCCTATTTTTCTAAAAAGAGAAACGGAAAGCATCCTTGGAAACCTTGATTTTTTCCATATTTATCCACAAAGTATTGTCCCAGACCAGTAAAAAATACGATTTTTGCTCCAAAATTTCATTGAGTTTTGTTAATAAATAAAGATTTTATTACATATTTATTGAGTTTATAAAACTAAAATTTGTATCAAAACATTCCGAACTATTTTGTTTTGTTTAGATAAGTTAAGATTTCAAGTCAACATCTCTTCTTAAAAAATATTGCACTTTTTCATATTTTAGTATAACTAACAAAAAAAAAATCGAGTCCATTCGGTCCAAAAGTACCGAAGCGGTCCTGGACTACACCCGTGTCAATTTTTATCCTAATCAGACCAGCCGTTTAGAAATGCCACATTTATTTCCGAAAAAGTTTTGATTCTGCCCCACTGTGCATTGATTGAGTAGCTTCTGTTCTTATCTCCTGTAATTATATTTGGAAATTGTCCACTTTTATTTACAACTAAGAAATCATGCGCTTATGCTGATACTCCGACCACAACTCTCTATGATCAGTATTCAGTTTGTTCATTAATATTAAAGGATGTTTTTATTTGTGTCTAGTAGGACCTATAAGGTTTTAATTAAAAAATGTCGGTCTGTATACCAAAACTTCTTTGTTTATATTAAAGTTTTAATCAATTTAGCATGTTGTCGTTTCTGTGATCAAGTGATCGTGGGGTTGTGCCACTATTGGGTGATCGCTACTAGATCATTTGGAAATTTTTCAGATGTAAAATTTACATAGGAAGACATACATATTTATAGGGAAATCTAATATATTAGCTTTGGATGAAGACATGTTTGTGAAGAGTTTTTTATGATTTTACAGATCCAGACTAGATTTCCTGTATCATATACAATACATATATGACTAAATTGGCAAAATTATATATTACTCATACAATTTTACCTACATTACTCCCATATAACTAAAACACAAACACTTTTCTGCACTGTTTTATTATTTTACGACTTCTATGCCATTCCAAATAATTGAAATTTTTTACGATTAAATTGTACATTGAGTTTGTTGTTTATTGTATTGATATTGGTGTTTTGTAATTAAATTTATGATTGAATTTCAGTGATATTCATTTTCTGTGTATTTTAGGCTTTATAAATGTTATGAGTAAGTTTTTATTATAGGGCTGTTATTATTAATAATATTGTTTTAAGTATTTCATTATTTTTGTTGAAAAATAAAAACTGTATTTAATTTATTTGTTTATTAGGCTGGCCATTAAATACTCTTATCTTTAGAGGGTTAGTGTTTCATTTTTTATGGGGGGTCATAAATTTTAATAGAACTAAATGACATTTCATGTTAATAAATAAAATAATGAGTATATTTATTTACTAATAATTGTTAAGGCATTGGCGAAATGTCGGCAAGTTTTCAAAGGCACAAAAAAGAGGATTTATGAAAAGTGGGACAGAAATAGAAATTGATAGGGGTGGTCTATTAGAAGTGTATTTAAAGATAATTTAAAATAATGCCAGTAACACTACTACTTTTAAAAGGTTTTTAGTTAATAAGATTTAACTACTGAGAAACATTGCCTCATCATCGAATAAGAAAATCTCAACAATAATCCCTCATGAAGGATGTTGAAGCCAAAAATTTCTAATAAATAATTCAGCCCGAATTCAGCTTCAAATTTTAAACCACTTTCAAAATGACCCTCCTTTTTATTTCTATTTTATATAGTTCCCTTTAACTGACTAAACGTGACTTTATATCAACAAATACTCTTATTCACACCCTTAAAAATAAACAGCAAACAAACTGAACAACAAAATCTAAATCATAAAAAATTCTTTTACAACATCAACCATAAAAACACTCGTCATATTTTTTTTAGAAAAATAAACAAACAACACAACAACAGCTGAAATATAATATTTAGTGTCAATTTAATGGGTTTGTGTTTTTGTTAAGCAGTCATAACTCTGACGGTTTAGAAGTTATAAACATAAAGTTTACGATTTCATGCGTAAATCCATAGAAAAACAGTCATTTTCAATGTTTGATTATCAAGCTCATTTAGGTCTGTCTTTATTTATGGTTAAGTTTATATGCTAAAGCGAGTATATAAAGAGTGAGTCTGGTGTGGCGATAAGAAATTTATGTCTTTTTTTCGCTAATGTCATTCGTACTTTATGATTTTTATCGCCAAATTACTTTTGTTTATGAGTGTTGTGTTCTTTAGAAAACATTTAGATATATAGAATTTCCATGCTGCAGGATATATTTAGATTTCCATTAGATAGACTAAGAATGTTAGTGGTCAAAATTATAATATTAACGATGGTTGTTTAACCATGCTGTACAAAATTTCCCAGAGGTTTATTATTATACAGATTATTTATTAAGGAAGTACTACGAACTAAGGTTTTTTGGTATATTTTAAAGGAAAAAGCTTTAAAAATGTTTAACAAAGGAATTTTAAAAGGACTTGACATGTTGATCCCCTGGATGTTTGATTTGTAAGCAACAATGATAGAAAACAACAGACGATAGCAGCTTAATTATGTATTTGTTGACTATCCCAATCGGAATGTGTTGGATATCCAAAACCTTAGATCTACGCTAGCGATATGCAAATGATGTACCACGATCAAACTGATTTTTAAATGCTCAAAATACAGATATTATTCCAGAACTAATTACTGAACCAAACGAATTTTCGACCAACTGTTAAGTAAAGCAAATAAATAAGAGGGGCATTAAATGGAATACCAAATCGATTGAAGGATATTTCAAGTTCATATTATTCTGGCAAACCAGTGCAATTCGTTCTATTTTCTACTGTATTTTGTATTTTTCAAAATTATTTGCAATTCGTATTGCTGTCTTGATACATAAAATGACAAATCGTACAACAATTTCTAAGCGGGATCTCTTTTAAAGTTAGTAAAACCAAATGTTATCATGCAAGCAAGCTAAATATTAGATAGCCATAGAGAGAATATTCTAGAGGGACCGAATTTTTAGATTTCTGAAACAGATTTTAAACTGTTTTACCATATATAGCGAAGTATTAGTTTAAATTCAGAATTTTTCGAAAAAAGTTTAATCATAGCTCAGTTCATAGTTCCGTTCATAGTTCCTTTTATAGTTCAGTTCATAGTTCAGATCATAGTTCAGTTGATAGTCCAGTTCATAGTTCAGTTCATTATTCAGCTCATAGCTCAGTTCATAGTTCAGTTCACAGCTCAGTTCATAGTTCAGTTCAGTTCATAGTTCAGTTCATAGTTCAGTTCATACTTCAGTTCATACTTCAGTTCATAGTTCAGTTCATAGTTCAGTTCACAGTTCAGTTGATATTTCAGTTCATAGTTCAGATCAATGTTCAGTTCATAGTTCAGTTCACAGCTCACTTCATAGTTCAGTTCATAGTTCAGTTCATAGTTCCTTTTATAGTTCAGTTCATAGTTCCTTTTATAGTTCAGTTCATAGTTCAGTTCATAGTGCAGTTCATAGTTCAGTTCATAGTTCCTTTTATAGTTCAGTTCATAGTTCAGTTCATAGTTCAGTTCATAGTCCAGTTCATAGTTCAGTTCATAGTTCAGTTCATAGTTCAGTTCATAGTTCAGTTCATAGTTCCTTTTATAGTTCAATTCATAGTTCAGTTCATAGTTCAGTTCATAGTTCCTTTTATAGTTCAGTTCATAGTTCAGTTCATAGTTCAGTTCATAGTTCAGATCATAGTTCAGTTCATAGTCCAGTTCATAGTTCAGTTCATAGTTCTGTTCATAGTTCAGTTCATAGTTCAGATCATAGTTCAGTTCATAGTCCAGTTCATAGTTCAGTTCATAGTTCTGTTCATAGTTCAGTTCATAGTCCAGTTCATAGTTCAGTTCATAGTTCAGTTCATACTTCTGTTCATAGTTCAGTTCATAGTTCAGTTCATATTTCTGTTCATAGTTCCTTTTATAGTTCAGTTCATAGATCAGTTCAGTTCATAGTCCAGTTCGTAGTTCAGTTCATAATTCAGTTCATAGTTCAGTTCATTGTTCAGTTCATAGTTCAGTTCATAGTTCAGTTCATAGTTCAGTTCATAGTTCAGTTCATAGTTCCGTTCATAGTTCCTTTTATAGTTCAGTTCATAGTTCAGTTCATAGTTCAGATCATATTTCAGTTTGTAGTTCAGTTCATAGTTCCTTTCATAGTTCAGTTCATAGTTCAGTTCGTAGTTCAGTTCACAGTTCAGTTCATATTTCAGTTCATAGTTCAGTTCATAGTTCAGATCATAGTTCAGTTTATAGTTCAGTTCATAGTTTCTTTCATAGTTCAGTTCATAGTTCAGTTCGTAGTTCAGTTCACAGTTCAGTTCATATTTCAGTTCATAGTTCAGTTCATTTTATAGCTCTGTTCATAGTTCAATTCGTAGTTCAGTTCATAGTTCAGTTTATAGTTCAGTTCATACTTCAGTTCATAGTTCAGATCATAGCTCATAGTTGCGAAATATTAGTTTAAATTCAGAATTTTTCCAAAAAAATTTTAGAAAAATTTGTGTTTATAAAATCACATTAAGCACTTGCATTTTAAATTTTGTAGTGTACTTTATGTTCGTTGCTAATTTAGTATATTTAGTTGGCATATTTAAGACATAAATTTTCCATTTTCTTGAGAGTCTTCCCAGATGGGAGGAGAGGAGATAAGTTTAATATTTTTATTATAGTTGTTTTCGGGTTAAAAGATAAGATTCTTAGAGTGCCACTAAAATAATATTTCAGCTTAAGTGCAGCATATTTGTACACAAATAGCTATTATTTTCCATAAATATGCTGCTGCTGCCTCCGCCGCTGCTGTTTGTACTATAAAGCGGGAAGTATTGTTTGTATCAGCAGCTCTCCAGCGTCATCATGACTCGTAACTCATTTACTGCATATAATTTTATTTAATGTTCTGGTGTTGCGAATTTTTATTACCATTAAGTACCCAGACACTTTGTTATTGTTGGATTATTTTTGGTTTTATATATTTTTTTTTTGCTTTCCTCTCGAGTAGCACCACCAGAGATAAAGTGGAGATAATGGGGGAGCATTGTTGAATAGCGTGTGGAGTGTAACTGGGGTACTAACATTTATACTTACATACAACAATGGTTTCAGTTTTTATGTTTTTATTTGTTTGTTAATTTATGACGCAATTATTTTATACTTTTTTTTTGTGTTGTACAAACATACTTCTTCTTCTGCGAATATAGATTGTATGTATTTATGGATAAGTCACAAAATTTATGACTTAATGTATTTTCATGGCTTTTGTAGCAAATAGCTTACAGAGAGCGAGAGAGGAAGATACATAGTCATATAAGTATACAAAATAAATTTGTTATATCAGCAATTTATATCTTAATGTTGAGTTTTTATGTATTTAAGTGTTTGTTTATCTAAAAGATACTAAAAATTGTGGTATTAAGATGTGTGCCCATGTAAATCTTCTTTTTTGGAGTCGACTATAAATGTTACGTTTAAAGTTAAATAAACCACAAATGAACTAATAATAAAAATATTGTTCCAAGTAACACGATTTTGCTTAATTTAACAACTTATCTAAATGTCGTATTCACGAATATTGATGAATGCAAAGCGGTTCAACCCATGGGGAACGTCATAATTTATGTCAAGTAACATTTTCGATGTCCATCTAAATACTGGCTGTATGTAAATATTATTTGCACTGAAGTAAAACCATCTTTCAATTTAAGTGTCTTTAAAAAACCATCTCTATCTTTCTATTACGATAATTAAACCGCCAGATATTGAGAACGTTGGACCCTGGGGGAATATAGTTTATCTTCGTTATTCGGTCAAAATATCTCATCTACGAAGGCTGTGTTAATATCATTCATGAACGAATTCTCGAAAACTGTGGAACTTTAGAGTATTTTGGAAATTTCAGTTACGTTTCATTTCTTAGAGCAAGACTCATGGTCGACCACAGTTCAGTTCATAGTTCAGTTCAGATTTCAGTTCATAGTTCTGTTCATAATTCAGTTCAAGGTTCAGTTCATAGCTCATTTCGTAGTTCAGTTCAAAGCTTTTTATTAGTGAAGTATTGATCGAAACAAATAGTAGTCGGATGGGGCATAGTCTGGACTATAAATCGGGTGAAGCAAAACTTCACGTCATTAAATACTTTTTAACAGGTATTGCAACATGTGGCCGAGAGTTGTGGAATATTACGGTTTCATGTCTGGGCGCATATTCTGGGAGTTTTTCATCAAATTCATTAGTTGCCTTCGGTACAGGTTTCCTGTGATGGTCTGGACAGATCAAGTAGCTCATAATATATATAGCACGCTTTTGGTCCCACCAAATACAGTGCATTACTATAGCGCCATGGATATTTGGCTTTGGTGTCGATTCGGATGGTTGGCCGGGCTTCACGTACGATCTCTTACGTTTCTCTTGAGTAGCTCCCAATGATTTTGCAACCTCTTGTTGAGTTTTGCCAATAATCATCATGGAGTAATGTCTCCAATTCTTGGTCTTCAAACTTTTTTGGCTGGCCTACGCAATCTTGTCTTTTGTGTCAAAATTACCACTTCTGAACCGCACAAACCATCTCTCGTACGTTGAAGGTCTGCTTCTCTGAAACAAAAATGTTCAATAAACTGCTAGCTAATCAAAAGTTTTATTTTAAACTTCAAACTATTTATTACTCCCTTTATGAAAATCGTTATACTAATTTCTATCACTTCTGCTCTTCTCTTTTTAGATGGATACCAAAAGCAGTCCGCTGGCCCTGCTGGCGCAAACCTGCAGTGCAATTGGTGCTGACACCACAAATCCCAAATTGCTGGCAGCAAACATAGAAAAGGCCACCAAAGCTCATAAATCATCATCTTCCTCATCGCTGGATAATCGTGACAAATCATCACCGCTCAGTAGTCATTCATCGGTTTCAACGGGTTCGGTAGAGCAGCAGCAACAACAACAGCAGCAGCAGCAGCAACCTCAACCTCAACAGCAGCCCATCAAATGTAGTTTTAAACCCTATGAAACCAATAATAATCACATACGGGAACGTTTAGATAACGATAATGAGCAGGCCACGAATCTATCGCAAACCCATAGTCAAATCAGAGTGAAAACACCAAAAACTAGTAGTAATAGTTTAGGGCAAAATGGTTTACAAAATCGTTGTGATTCCAATCAGTCGGCCAGCTCACAAAGAGGAGAATCACCAGCCATGAATGGTGGTTTAAGAAGAACTCCCTCGTTGACGGTAGCATCAAGTCAGCAAGAACTGCAAACGCAACAGCAACAGCAGCAGCAACAACTACAGCAACAGCAGCAACACTCTCAACAAAGAAATCAGCATAGTCCAGCTCAACAAAAAGCCAAAGAAACAGCAATTAATGGTGGCAATCCACTAGCCACAGCCACCACTTCTATATCAGCAACTAGTCCTACTCATTCCACCACTACAGCATCAACTAGACTGCAAGCTACATCAGAGGCAGCTTATGCTGCTGCTTCTAAAGAGGCTAGTTATGTGAAAGCTT
Organism: Calliphora vicina; assembly: GCF_958450345.1. NCBI lineage: Eukaryota > Metazoa > Arthropoda > Insecta > Diptera > Calliphoridae > Calliphora > Calliphora vicina. Next base: position 111,533,251 of record NC_088781.1, on the reverse strand, counting down.
TACAGGCAGCAGCTGCCGCAGGACAAGGTAACAGCAGTGCAGCGGCTTCCTACTATCCGGGTTATCCCGCCAGTATGTCCTATCCCATGGACTTAATGACTGCTAGTGCTTTAATGTCGCCACATCATCCCATGTTCAAGGCTGCTGCTCTCAATCCATACTTGAATTATGCCAGACTGAAAGGTCTAGATATGCCGCAAAATATATGTCGGGACCCCTACTGTACAGGCTGCCCTTCCAGTCCTCATTTTCTTAATAAGGCTGCTGGTCAACCCTGTCAGGCTGGCTGTCCCCAGTGTGAGAGAGAAGGCAAATCTAGTGGCAGTTCATCTAGTGCTGCAGCAGCAGCTGCTGCTGCCAATTCATATCATGCTCAATTGGCTGCTCTGGCCGCCGCTTCACAAATGCCTTATGTTTGTTCTTGGATTGGAGGTGATACACCCTATTGTGGCAAGCGTTTTGCCACCTCCGATGAACTGTTTCAACATTTACGTACACACACCGCTTCGCTACCCGAATCTGTATTGACCGCCGCCGCTCAAGGCGGCATACCGCCAAATCATCCACTCTTTCAACGTACATATCCCACACCACCTCTGAGCCCTCTGTCAGCCGCCCGCTATCATCCTTATGGCAAACCGTCCATGTTGCCTCCATCACTGGCCGGTGCACCGCCTGGTTCATTGGCCAGCCTGCAAATGCAACAACATCCTGCTTTAGCTCAATATTTCTCACCCTATTCACTGTACGGTCCCCGAATGGGTTCTTCCCATCCATAGTAGAACTGAAGTAATAAAATCTAAATTTTAATAAATTTTTCTTTGCAATTCAAAAAAATTCAGTCAAATATTTCGCATGTTTCTTAAATAGATTTTTTGTTTAAAATATATACAAAGATATATTTTATTTTATTTAAATTTTTTTTCTATTTTGTGAAACTAAAAGCTAGTGATGTTAGTTAAGCATTATTGTAAAATATTTGAATTATTTATTAAATAATTAATTACTAAACAAAATACACTTTATTGTCCAAATATTAAATAATGTAAAACTAAAGAAAAATATTGTACATTGTAAATGTAAATGTTTTTTTTCCAATAAATTATTTAAGTATATAAAAACTAATTGATCGTATGTATTTTAAACACAAAAAAAAAACACACAAACAAATAAATAAATAAAATATAAAGAGAAAAAAAATTCAATAAAAATAATTAAAATCAAATATGAAAGTTGTGTAATTCTTTGTTAGTTTTGCAGCGAAGGTAAAACTAGATGAAATTTGAAATAATCTGCAGATAGTCTATACAGAAAATAAAGGCACGAAAATGGTTTGCAAATCTCTTCTAAATATTTTTACAGAAATCAAAACTTGTTTGTGGATTTATTTATTACATATGCATTTTGCCATAGCTATATAAATAGACATACGAAACCCATATTCAATCTAATTCATCCTAAATTGGCAAAAATTATGTAAAAATTTAATGATTTGAATGCAATAGAAATATATTTCGCGATACTGCTTTTAATTCTGGTATTAATTTTTAAAACATTTCATTATACTGTTTACAACTTAAAAAAATAATGTTAAATTTTTGGAAAATCCACAACGTATCCATTCAGCAGTCATAAGATGTCAAATGCGTACCGGGCCCAACGGCCCAACTTTGGAAATCTTAAAGTCAGTCATGTTAAATTTATAAACTCACTAAAGCGATCCATAAACTGGATACCATTTCGGGATGAGAAACGAATTTAATGATCTCATAAATGCGATGAGCAAGATGTAGCATACAATTTAAATATAAATTTATAAATTACGGATTTTATAGTTTCAAGATGGTTCACTTACGCTTAAAATCGGACATTTCAATACCTTTCCACAGGTCGAAGTTCTGGTCAGGTGAAAGGATTTGCGTCCCGTGGTACAAAATTGACATTACTGTTTGAATACCACTCAATGCCCTTTTTTCCATAGTGGCTTGATGTCAAATCGGGTCAAAAATATGAAGGCACTCTGTACTGTTTTAAGAAAGGTAAAAGCCGATTTTGTAGATACTCCGTCACAAATAATTGGCTTCTTTTGCCACAACTCCAAATGGATTCCCACACAAGAAAGTTCTTGGGGAATTTTGTTTGTTTTTTTTGTCCGGTATTGTTCTTGAAAATTACCTCGTCCAACAGCCACATACAAATTTTGACCCGGAAGTTGTGAAATATCTGCCACTACATAAGTTTCATCATCTGAGCATTTAAGTAATGTATTTCAACAAAACTTGTATTAGAAAAACCACATATTCATACATTAGCGGACTCTGGAATAATTACTCTCATTGCAGAAGATGATCATATTTAGTAACACCTTCCATGATTAACAAGCTACCTAATGTAACAATGATTATGCGGTTATTATTTAATGCGATTCAAAACTATGCTATTTTCCAAATGATTGGAAAATATCCTAAATTATAAAAATACCAAAGCCAGCAAAGGATTTGAAAGAACCATAGACCAAGTAGCTTACTAAATGGTTTTTCAAATATTGTCGCAGTTCAACGATATCATCATTGAACTATCGATCGTGTTATCTGTTTAAGTGGGAAGAGTAACAAGATACTATGAAATTGATACTAGGGCCAAAGCTTTACTTGATATACACCACTGGTTTTTCAATATACAATAGCTCAACCATTTATACATTTCCATAAACAAAGAGAAAAATATGATTGTGGTAAACATAATCTTATAACATATTATGATAAGAATTGTGATTGCATTCCTAACACATTATGATCATTAAAATGACCAAATATAGTCATAATATTACATCATAATATTTTCCTATTAATCATAATGTCACCTTATTGCTCTCCAAAGCTTATGATCAATGTATTACATCGATTTCAACGTGCGAAAGATGGTTTGTGCAGTTCAGAAGTGGTGATTTTGACACCGAAGACAATGATCGCCCAGGTCAGCCAAAAAAGTTTGAAGACCAAGAATCGGTCTTCACATGAAGATTGTTGTAAAACTTAACAAGAGCTTGCACAATCATTGGGAGCTACTCAAGCAGCAATTTCAAAAGACTTGCAAGCAGTAGGATTTATCCAAGAGCATGGATATTGGTTACCATACGAATTGAAGCCCTAAGAACTTGAAAGACGATTTTGTATTTCCGAAATGATGCTTCAACAGTATAAAAGAAAATCAGTTTTGCACCAATTCATTACTTGTGATGAAAAATACATCCATTACGATATCCCGAAGCTTTATCAAGCTAAATCGACACCAAAGCCAAATATTCATGGCGCTAAGGTAATTCTCTGTATTTGGTGGGAGAAAAAGGGTCATATCTATTATGAACAACTTAAATCCATCACTGGAAATCTGTACCCAGGGAACCGAAAAACGCCTAGAAATTGCGGCCAGACATAAAATCATAATATTTCGTCATGACAACGATCGGTCACATGTTGCAATACCCTTAAAAAATATTTATAAAAAAGTGGTTGGGAAGTTTTGCCTCACTCTCTTTATAATCCAGACCATGCCTTGTCAGACTACTATTTGTAGAATGCTCTCTCTGGGATATACTTCACCTTATAATAGAGTATCCGAATTTGGTTGATTCGTTCTTGGCCTCAAATGATGAATGGTTCCTCTGGCTCGGAATACATAGCTTGCCATAAAGATGGAAAAAAGTCATAGCTAATAAGGTCCAACACGTTGAATAAATTTATTTTGTAAAAATAAAAGCTAAAAATTTGAAACAAATCCTGCTATTTTAAATCTTACACCAAATACAAAGAACAAAATGTAGTTATCGTAACCATGCTGAACCATGCTTTTTTCTCTGCATGTAAATAGTTAGTCAGACGTTTATTTGAAGAGCTGAAAAATATGGGTAAATAAACTCAAGGGTAAACACGAATGAATTTATGAGATAAAACTGTCCATCTGTAATACTAAACAACACTAAAAAACAATGTCACATACCTTAGCATTCGCTTGGATAGACTTTGGGCATACGGAATCCAATTATGGGGAACGGCAAGTCAGACTGGTATTGATCATATATAGATAGCCCAATATGGAAAGATACGTCTAGAAATTTCATCTCCATCAGAACCATTTGCAAGAGTGTTTACAAGAACTCTAACTCGAGCTAGGCTTCATAGAGCTGATCAAACTCTTTGCCAATTTAAGCCATTTGTTCATCATGGGATCTCAGTTGAAGGCAAATCGTTTTTAGTTCTAGTTACATATGAAATTGGGATATTTTAAGTCCAAGCAAAAAAGATGAACATTTTGATTAATTTGTGCTCATAATTGAATACTCATTCAAATTGAATAATATTATAATAATATTCAACAGAAAAGCAAGAAATGTTGAGAGGTTAATTTTCAATAGAAATCACAATCTTAGCCGACACTCCTAATGACCTAGGCAAGGACTTTGAGATTGCCAAATATAGCTAAGAAATGTTTTTAATCATGATGGAGTTAAAAATCTCTAAGATTCGCAAAAACCTATACAATTTTTATTAGAGTTGGTGTAAGATACTCATGAAGAATTACTTGCTATACGATCGAAAAAACTCTAGCCAAAGATCACTATCATATGTCTTCCTCAATGAGGGTTAAAAAATCATTGCCTTTATCATCCATGAGTTTTTATATAATATTAGCCTAACATAAGCATATTAAACAAGTAGGAAAGTATAGTCGGTCATGCCCTACACCAAATAAATGATCAACAATATTTCTCTTTTAAAATATGAATAATTTATATTCGTGAGTGATTTTCGGAAGTAGTCCTTATATGAGAGCTATGACCAATTATGGACCGATCACCATGAAATTAGGTCCTGTGATTTATATCTTTATTAAAGTTATTTATGGTGAATTTTGTGTGTATACCAAAATTTTTAAGAGATTTATGCACGTTAAAGTGATTTTTGGAAGCGGGTCTATATGGGAGCTATGACTAACTATGGACCGATCGAAACAAAATTTGATGACACAATTTCGTATATATAAAACTTATTTGGAGCGAAATTTGTGGAGATACATATATAAATTACACATTTATGACCGATAAAGTCTAATTTTGGGAGGCCAGTTTCAATATGCTGGTCCTTGGGCCAAAAAAATTATATGTACTAAATTTGATCGAAATATCTTCAAAATTGCGACCTGCATGGTTTACATGGACAGCAAGCCAGGCAGCCAGGCAGCCAGGCAGCCAGCCAACCAGACGGACGGACATCGTTTAGTCGACTCAGAAAGTGATTCTATGTCGATCGGTATACTTTAAGGTGGGTGTTAGACCAATATTTTTCGACGTTACAAACATCTGCACAAACGCATTATACCCTCCCCAATATGGTGGCGCAAAGTGGGGCAGAATCGAAATTTTTTGGAAATAAATCTGGCATTTCTAAATGGCTGGTCCGATCGGGATAAAATTGAAATGGGCGTAGCCCAGGAGCATTCGAGTTTAAGTCATTAAAATGGGCCCTACAAATGCTCCAGGGCCCAAAGTAGGGTGCCATTTTTTTGTTTCCCATCCGATTTCAAATTATACAAATTCTTTAATATGAAAAAGTGCAATATTTTTGAAGGACGGAGTTTTAAAGTGGCATATTTTTGAATCTAAATGAGATATTGACTTGTAAGACCAAAAATTAACTTATCTAAACAAAAAAATATAGCTCGGAATAAATGTGGATCAAATCGTGCCTAATATTTGCAATCCTATTAAAATTTTGATACAAATTTTAGTTTTAGAAACTCAATGAATATGTAATAGGTAATAAAATCTTTATTTAGTAGCGAAACTCAATGAAATTTTCAGCGTTTTTTAAGTTTCACATTCTAAATAACAAGGTTTGAAAAACCTTGTCAAAAGGTCAAAGGGAATCCCGCAATTCCTAAGAATTGCGGGAAAGCGCCGAGCGCTTTCCAAAAATATAAAATGCTTTGAAATCGGATGGGAAACAAAAAAAAATGGCACGTGTTTAAAAATTTTACATGTCGAAGGTACCCTACTTTGAGCCCCCAGGAGCATTTGTTGGGCCCATTTTAATAACTTAAACTCGAATACTCCTGGGCTACGCCCAGTTCAAATTTTATCTCGATCGAACTAGCCGTTTAGAAATGCCAGATTTTTTTCCAAAAAATTTCGATTCTGCCCCACTGTGTGGCGTAGGGTACAAAAAGTTTACAAATCCTCGACTGAATGTTATGTTGTTCGAATACATCCAAACTATACAGTCACTTAGGCCGTACCTACTACAGTAGTTTTTCGATTTAATGAACCTATGAACTAAAATTCATGGAAAAAACAATTCTGTCAGAAAATCATTTTTTGAAAATTTTGGGAAATTGATTTTTTCTAGAAGATATCAACCCAAATATAAAAATACCATAAAATCAATTTGTAAAAAAATTCGAAAAGTTCCTTTTGTTCTGTGTGGGTTCAAATAGTTTATTGAGCAATGTCAGTTTCCTTCGAGTGGAAATCTGTTTTTAATAATTATACCCTACACCACAATAGTGAGAGGGAGGGTTTGGTACCCACCTTAAAGTATAACGATCGATCCAGGATCATTATCGATGTCCGTCCGTCCGTCTGGATGCCTGATCATATAAACCTTATTCGCAAAGTACATATCGCAATTTTTGAGATCTGCATCCTTCGGCAAATTATTTTCTACAATAATTTGCTTTAGCTTTTTTCGAATGGTTTCACACCTTGTAAATAAGATAAAAGTTTATCTTTATTCATTCAAATAGCTTTATTAGTTCCTTAAACTGAGAACAAACTATGTATATTCATCGTTAAACTTTTGTATAAGAAATATCGTTACTTTACTTGGTTGCTCAAAAAACGTGATCCAATTTTTTAATATTTCTTCCAGGTCTTGTGTTTCTACATACAGAAAATGTATTTAATCACTTAGTTTGTGTAATACAACATATATGTCTAAATTGTCAACAAGTTGACAACATGACTAACCACTACTCTTCTTGCCCGTAGGGTATTAACAATTAACAAAACTTAAAATAGATATCAAATTATTTTTTAATGAAAAGAAGAAAATGTTAGGTTTTAACACGAAAATATAAAAACTTAACAACAATAATAGCAAACAATATTTTCAACATATTTTGCCATAAAGAGCAACAATTTAAACTACTAATGCCATGCGAAGCAACCAAATAACAATCTACAACAACAGCTAAACAGAAAAAACTTAAAATGTAAGCAGAAATACTCTTTTTTGTGAAAACAGAAACTGAAAAACAAACAAAAACCAAAAAAATAATGAAAAAAAAAGATACAAAAATTATGAGCTTACGACGATCATGACTGGTTAAATGATGGCGTCAGCTGCAATTTTCTACATACAACAATTTTCAACGGACCATGACAGTTTAAGTCGTTGGTCTTCACAGTTGTCTTGGTGTGTTTTGTTGGCGTTAATTTTTCTGTTAAAGCACACGTCTCTGGAGATTTTCGTTTGAAGATACAAATCAGACAAAGTAAGATTATATGGTATACATAGATATTATATATAAGTATTTGTGTGTGTGTGTCTGAATTTATGTATTTCATAGAATTTCCAACAATAAAGCGCACAAATAATAATGTGAAAAACAACAACTTGCTGTAATAATTCATTTGGGAATTTTATTTTTGCAAATGTTGTTATTTTTCACTATGTACTTTAATGTTTTGTTGTAGTCTTTGGTTTTTTTCTTGCAATTTTCGTTTCCATTTTTTGCAACGACATCATCACTATAGATCTTTATTAAATTGTCCACAAATATGAGAGTGTAGTATGTTTGAATGTGTTAAATTAATTCGTTCGTAGAACAAGTAATCAACACTTTCAATGGTTTTGATAATTATCTGAGACATGAAAGAATTATGATTCATATTTTTGTACAATTGTAGTTGATGTTGTATTTAATTAATAATTGTGGCAAATGTAAGATATTATTTTTATGTTTATGAGAAAAACAAATTTGTGAAAAAAAAGAATTTGGTAAAAAAAATCGAGGAGTCGTGGTTTTTTACTTATATCTCAGGTATTTGTGGGTCGATTTTGTTGATTTTAAATGGCGTCTTAAGTTGGTCTCTGCCGGATATACTGATGTATCAACAAGTAAGAGTGCTATATTCGGCTGTGCCGAATCTTATATACCCTTCACCAAATTATACTTCAAAATTTTAAATATTTTTAGGTAAAAAAAATTTAATTTTTTTCCAGTTGTTTTTTTCATTTTTTGGAATAAAAATGTTTTCGATTGTTATTTTAAATTTTTAAAATTTTTTTTTTTTAAATTTAAAAAAAAATTTTGTGTTTTTTACATTTTTTAAAAAAAAAAATAAAAAATAAAAATAATAATGGATTATAGACCAAAATTGTCATGCTTGGGTGAACTTATTTGGTAACATTGTGTTGCTTACAATGAAGTGAGCAGAAATAGAGAGTGAAATATAATAGAAAATTAATGAGATAAGAGATTTATGATAAATATCTTTATTAAGATGAAAGATTTATTAGCTAAAAGAATGATTCAGTTCCAAACCAATATAAGAGGATATGATCATCGAATGGCGATGGCATTGTAGCACCAATGTACAAGCTGAATGGATTGAGAACCATAGGAACTTTCATTTGTATAGCACTTAACTTTCTTTTGTGTAGCACTTAACGTTTAATGAGAGACCAGAAACAGGCTCTTCTGAAGCACTTCGCTCTACAAGACGTCAACATTAGGCAGCCACAAAGCAAATGATCAGAGTTATCATCATACATAATGAAAAATCTGCAATATTTTATCCTCAGATTACCTAAAGCAAATGGGTGATATCATAGACCTCAATGTCCTGCAAAAACACCAGAGTGTATTCGCAACTTTTGGGATCTTCATATGAACAGACTAATATATAGTTTACCTGTCGAATTATTGAAAAACTTAACAAATTCCATTCCTAGTGTGGCCCAACGAGAAGCCAAAGTACGCCAGGACCTCATGACCAGGAACCCATTACTATGTCAGTCCAATGCAAACATAACATTCCCAGATCTTATCTCAGCTGGAGAGTATGTTTCAACAGTTAACAAAGCTTTTGTATTGGGTAGGGTCTAGGGATGCCAATCCAGATCCCGAAAATCCCGGGATTTTACGGGATCTGGATTTTCCGAATCCCCGGATTTATGAAAAACAATCCCGGCATTTTTCGGGTTAACAAATCCCGAAAATTCGAAATTTTTTAATATTTTAGGATGAAACCTAGAAAGCTAAATTTCAGCATACTTATAATACTAATATAAAACAAGTAAGAGTGTTATATTCATCTTTTATACCCACCATCAATATGTAGTTTTGGTCTTTTATGGGGACTTTAATCAGTATTTATGAATGAATGAAATTTATGTTAATATCATTATTAGAGTGACAATCAGTTGTATGGAAAAAAATGTTTGTTAAAATTTTGAAGAGTGCCGGGTGGAATATTGCGACACTAGGCCTAAAAGTTAAGTGCTGAAACTTTTAGCCAAATCGGACAACGATTTATGGACGCGCATCGATGTCAAAGTTCAGATATATGCTAAATTTTACTATTTATATGGAATAAATAGGTGAAAATCGTTAACTTTCTGCATTGTTTTCTAGAAATATGTAGTTTTATTTATATTAATGAATATTACATTAAAACAAATTTTTGGAAATTGACCCTGTATATCCGTTGGGTCAAAATGATCCAAAAACTGTATTATCGCCAAAATTCGGGAAAAATGAAAATTTTTCAGTTTTTGTAAAAATTTTGCTACTAAATAAATAGTTTTGCAATTGAATGCAAAATAATCGAAATGTATACGTAATTATCGTTGTAATGAGATATAAATGACAAAATTTGGTTAAAAAATGGTAAAGTTATTACAAATTCTTATAAAATAAAAGCTAATTTTTATTTAAAATATATCCGTATTTACTTGTGTATGAGTTTTTGTCTTCGTAGGATACCGTTAACCTATTCGCAGGTATAAGCAAAAAAAATATTTTTTTTAACAGCTGTTTCGAATCTCCATTTTCAAATTTTTAGAAATTATGTTAAACAAATTTCAGAATTTTTCGATCATCCCATTGGGATTTATTGAGATCATAATAGGGAATAAAAATATGTAAAAATTATGTCAAACCTCTTACAGTTTTTCCGTACCTACGATTTAAATTTTGCGATTTTCAAGAAAAACTATATTATTGTCCATATTTTGGCGATGTCCCGAAAAATTTACATTTCTAAAATCCCGAATCCCGGGATTTGTAAAACCCATTCCCGTTTGACATCCCTACTAGGGTCTATCTCGTATCATTCCATATTCAAAATTTAAATTTTGTCTATTGATATTACAATATATTCAGTTTAAATAGCTTATAGAAAGCATCTTTGCAGACACACGGAGTAAACAGATTCGTAATAGCAACCGAATTTGTTACCAATCGAATGATTCGGTTGCACACATAGAGTTTTTCGGTTCTATCAACAGAAAGTCAGTTGATAAAGAATAATTTCATTTAAAGTAACCAAACTTTTGTTACCAATTCTAAAATTTCTTATCCACAACTGTAAAACTCGGTCATTAAGGCAGAATAATTCGATTGGCAACAAATTCGGTTGCTACTACGAATCTGTTTTCTCTGTGCAGTAGTCGAGAGTAGTAATGGCGTACGTTGAACTGCTCCCTTTTTCTACAGATCATATGCAATACAAGAGCTTCACAGCCGCCCATTAATTCAGAGAATTATAAATACCACGGTTCCCATCTTTGACAGTTCATTCTCAATCACCATAAATAGTCTGTTTCTCAACCACCCTTATAAGAGCAACTTTCGAATGTCCACTATCTCATTCAAGGATGCCCAATATTTCGTCAGCAGTTATGTAAGGCTCTGTGTTGTAAAGAAGATACTTTTATGTATTGAAATTCCATTAATGACAATTCAAAACATTTTGTGATCGCACGCTTCGAACAATTTATTAGTTCTTTGAAAAATCATTACATTGGAATATATTTCGGATTCACATAATGATTCATAGCACCCATTCCCGGAGAGTTCAGTTTGTAGACTTTTACAGTACCTTGTATCAGACAGTAACTTCGTAAAGTAATATCGGTCAAGTGACCGCCATATAAAGCTAGTTTTTTCTACAGGACTTATATACACATATTCGTGCCTATGGGCATTTGAGACAGACATCAATTTCAAAACCTTTGTTGTTCTTGCCAGTATATTCGGTTTTTGAGGCCAAAAACGCTTCAATCAAATATCGGATACTCTGTTCCAAAGTGAAGCGCATCGCAGAGAGAGTGTTCTGAATCGATCGAAATAAATAGTAGTCGGACGGTCACGGTCTGGACTATAAGGCAGATGAGACAAAACTTACCATCCACTTCATTTTAAATGCTTTTTAACAGGTATTGCAACAGCTGGCCGAGGCTTATCATGATGGAATATTACTGTCTCATGCCTGGTCGTATAGGTTTTCTGTGATAGTCCGAGCAGATTACAGCAGCTCAGAGAATTACCTTAGCACCATGGAAATTTGGATTTGGTGTCGATTTGCCTGGTTGGCCGGGCTTCACATACGATCAATTACGCAACGGGTTATCGTAATTGATCCTCTTTACATCGCAAGTAATGATTCGAATCAAAACTTATTTTTTTTATAGCATAAGTTTGGTTATGCAAACTTGTTTTTCAAGATCTCTCGACATTAATTCGTATTGTACCCAATTTCCCTGCTTTTTGATGAATCCTGCTGCTTGCAAATGTTTTTAAATTGCTGTTTGAGTATCTCCCAATGATTTTCCAAGGTCTTGTTGTGTTTTATAACAATCTTTATAAAGCAATGCCTTCAATTCATGGTCTTCAAATTCTTTTGGCTGGCCTGAGCAAGTTGAAACCGATTGAACACATTCACCATAAGCTTTTTTTCAAATTAAAGATGTTAAGCAAAACTTGGTGGGCACAAAATTCGACATTAACGACATAGTCTTAAATGTGGTCTTATTTTCACTTATAGCTAAACTTTTTATTGTTATTGTGTAAACGACAAACTGAGCGACATTGTATCTCTTTTAGTAGTCCACGATTTTCGCGACTTTTTCAGCAAGCGTCGTTGTTCTTGCTGACCCTCATATGTCGTCGACGAATATACATATATACATACATTGTCGTGCATCCATATTGAGGATGCCTTGAAGGCGTGGTCAACTGTCAACTAGTTAGATTTTTTCTGACAGAAGAGTTAGTTTTTTTTTTTTTGAAAGCGTTTCATTTCTTGTTATTCTTTATTCTGATAGTTCAGAAAAGAGTTGAAAATATAGCGAATAATCTGTTTTAACCCGGGCTTTGAGTAGCTATCGTATTTTCGTTAAGTTATCATATGCTGCCTAGAATTACTTATTGTATGTCCTATTCTATTCCTTCGAACTAAATCGATTAAGTCAGTAAAGCACAATTCATATGAAATAAATTAATATTTTCTTGCTTCCATTCAAAATACAAATTTTATTACAGAAAATCTCTTAAAACATTAAATTTACTAAATATTTTCCATTTTAGCCACCCCATTTTAGCAAAACAAACCCCACCATTAGTTTAAACCTGACGTTATGTGGCGAAATGGACATTTATGCAAAAATTATTGATGTCCACCATGGAGAGCATGACACATAGTGTAATTTTCTTTTTTTTTCTTTCGTATAAATTTTGTTTTTGTTCTTTGCCAGCTGTCAAAAAGGTAAAAAAGGTCCTTCATATATAAAGCTGTAAATGCCAAATTCATAGCAACGAAAAATATATGTACAATATATGAGGTTGCAACTGTCAAAATACAAGGATATTCACATGGAAAAAATATGGCTTCTGTTATGCCATTTGAACAGCCAACAATAACAAAAACAATAGCATATAAATGGGTTGTAGTAGATTCATGAGTATGAGTTGGAGAAGTTGTTATAGTAGTGGTGTTGTTTTTGTTGTTATTGCTGTCGGTAGATTCATACTTTAGCGTAAAAATTTTAATTTATTGACACCATATGTGGGCAGTGAACGGTAAAGTTTTCTCATACTCTTGTGTTGGCACTTGGGTATAAATGGCTTGCTATTACAGATTGTGGTCGGGAAGTTGTGAACAAAATATGACTTTTTACTAGAGTGTATATTGATGAATTTATAGGTGTGAATTATTGAATTTAAAGTCATAATTTAATTTGTATTACCACAATACATATCCCGAGATTTTATTTAGAGACCCAAAGCTAGATTTATTACTCCTATCAATCTGCCAATTAATTTTAAGTATTGGTATTTTTAATAAGTACTTTTTTTATAAGCCATTCATAATTCAAACCTAATGATAAATGGGTAGAAAAATGATCGACATTGTATGGAAGTTTTCATACATTTTTGTTTTTGTAAATATCATTTTGACATCATTGACTGGCTACCTTACAACTGAATTAAGACAGGCCTGTGTATTAATATGAAAACCATTATCGTTAAAATGTTCTCGGCCACTTTTCCTATTACATAAATTTTCGCTTGAAAAGTCGATAAAACTCATAAAATCCCAGAATCGATTAGAGTTATTTTTCAGACCAATATATATTTGAGCAGAGTATCGATGAAACTATATATTTACATATATATCCATCTTTGATACAAAATTTATCCGAAAATTATATTGGGTTGCCAACCAAAGCTTATGGTGAATGTGTTCCATCGGTTTCAACGTGCGAGCGATGGTTTGTTCGATTCAGAAATGATGATTTTGACAAGGAAGACAAAGATCGCCCAGAACAAGGTTTGAAAATTGTTGTCGAACTCAACAAGAGCTTGCAACATCATTGCGAGCAACTCAAGCAAAACTTTGCAAGCTGCAGCATTCAATCAATAGCAAAGAAATTGGGCTGAGAGAGCTTAACGATTTTGTATATCTGAAATGCTGCTTGAACGCTATAAAAGAAAATAATTTCCTCAAGGAATCATTACAAATCGTATGTGAAGCACGGCCAATCAGCCTAGTCGACACCAAAGTCAAATATCCATGACGCTAAGGTAATTATATGCATTTGGTAGGATCAAAATGATCCTATCTATTACGAGCTACTGAAATCTGAACAGACCATCACGAAAAACGCCAAAAATTTGCCCAAAACTATTTAAAAAGAAGTGGTTGGGAAGTTTTGCTTTCCCGCCTTTTAGTCCAGACCTTGCCCGTCCGACTACTATTTCTTTCGATCGATGAAAAACGCTCTGTCTGGGATACAATTCACTTCAGAACAGAGTATCCGAAATTGGTTTAATTCGTTCTTGGCCTCAAAGAATGAGCAGTTTTTTTGGCTCGGAATCCATATGTTTCAAAATAAAAGCTAACAATTTGAAAACATCTCGCATTTTTAAGTCATACACAAAATACAATTCTTTTATTGAATGCGGGAAAATATATACTACGTTTATACGTAGCCTATTCGCAAATAAAAATAATTTGTAATTAACTAAGGCGCAATTTACATTAAGACTTTTCAGACGTCTGTTTTTACGAATTCCCTTTTGAGAATCTTCCAAAAAATCATGAACATTTACATGGTGATTTTTTACATGAAATTATTTGTCTTGTTTTTGACATTTAATTGTTGATTCTCTTTAGTTGTTTATTCGTAATATTTTTTTTAAACGAAAACATCTTATTTGATTGTGGAAAATAAAATGGACAATTTTTTAAATTTTTTTTTAAAAGTAAATTCAAAATGAAATAATTGAAGAAATTTTTGATTTAATTAAAAAAAAAATCTCTTTTAACCTTCGCTTTACCAAAGGTTTTTTTATGTACATGGTTTACCAATACCCACCCGGGTGACACTACACTCTTATAAATATATGCGACGAATGAAATTTTTAAAAATTTTAAAAACCTTATAAAAAGTTTAAAATGTTTCTATTAAATTCTATAGAACCTTAAAATTTGTTCAGTTTAAATTTAAATCGAAACAAAATTAAAAAAAAATATTAAACCAATAAAAACGATGTGGTACCCGGGTGGGTATTGGTAAAGCGAAGGTTAATATAAATGACGTTTTCACTTCAATAAACGAAAAGTTATAAAACATAATAAGAAGAATAAGAATGAGTGTAAAGAGGAATGTCAAAAAGAAACATGAAAAACCGAAATCATGTTTGTTTTCTTACCCGCCATTCTTCTCTACCCCGAGCACCGCCAATCATCGACAAACATGAAAACAGACGTCTGGGCAAACGTGAAAAAAATCATCATGTAAATTGCGTGTAACTCTCTGTTTATATGTCACTTTGGTTACGGAAAATTCTTATTTGTTTAAATGCAAAAATGAAAGAATTAAAAATTCTAGTTTGTCTTACAATTCAATTAATGCAAAAACGCAATGAAATATTTAAAAAACGAAAGAAAAACTTAATTGCAAATAGTATCGTTAATCAGGATTGTTTTCGTGAGTTAGCTATTTGCAAATAAATAATTAATTCACTGTTTATACGGCAAATTTTTCTAATTACAATATTTTTATTTGCGAATAAGCATTACGTATAAACCTAGTAATATTAATCTAACCAGAGCAACCTGACGGCAAAGTTTTGCCAATAAACTTAAACGATGACTTAAAAAGATTTAGCTGTTTAGCAAAATAACAATAGATTTCACTAAACATTTTTTAAAGACTCTAGAAAAGATGGTTAGTAAAGTGACCACTAAACCGGAAAGAGTAAAACATCTTAAGGTATACTTATTTGAAGGTATATATGAGATGGCACAGCCAAATATAGCTCACCTACTTGTTTTTTACTAGCCCCAAATAAAATGTAGACTTTATAGGCTAAATTAAAAAATGCAAAAATTGTGGTATTTGTTTGTTTTTGGGACTTATGTATAGTATCCAAAAACGGAAACCGAAAACCGGTCATCTTTGTAAACTTCACCAAAAAATGGTGTCATCAGTTTTTGGCCAACAGCTAATTTAGACTTGCTAAAATACCGCTAGATAAAGTTAGTTAAAATCTTTTCCCAAAAAATAGCTTTTTCGTGCTCTTTTTTGAAAAAATATAGTAAGAAAAAATTTGTTTTTCACTTTTTTTATTACAGTGCAATATATATATAGATCTTTATTGCACTGTAATAACGAAGAAAGGGCAAATAATTATCATTATGATTCGGACCAATCACGTTACCCAATCTTGATCACTTAAGACCGGCTTGATGCAAGATATGAAAACAATTTAGAAAGTGGGCAAGGTTTATGGATCTTCTGAAGAGCAAATATAAGCTTTTTATATAAGTTTTTTATATCGGTGGAAACCTTATGGCTTGAAAATTTACATTTTAGTACAACGAATTAATTATGTGTTTTTTCGGTCGTCATTTACCTTAAAAACTAAATAGATTTTAAAATGGTAATTTTCCATCAAGAAAAATATAAACTTTGAATTAATGTAAAATTTCAACGGTTTAATAGATCTAAATATTCTTAATTCAATTGCATTACTATATGTTGCCATTATTTGTTCTCAAACACCACAATTCCTAAAACGGGGAAAATTTGTTCCAAAAACTGAGTTTTTTTTTTAGAAAACTGAACAATTTTACGTTATTTATGGTACGATAGCAAAAAACATTTTGTATGTATATAAACAACATATAGGGCCATACAAATATGAAGAGTTTTTGACGATCGGTGCTTTGCGTTTTTTTTGTCAAAATTAGCCAAGTTTGGATAGGGCTGTGGGACACAATGTCCGCTTAAGTCAATCAAATTTTACTTTATACGTGCAGTAAGTTCTCTTTCCAGACTTGAAAAACACGCACATACAAAGTTGAAATACTTATATAAAAATATGCTTCAACTTTGGATGCGTATAACTTTTTATAGGGACTAAATAATTGTTATCAGGTTTGTTTTATTTTCTTTAGAATTTTATTGTTAACATACGTCATATAAAAAACAAATTTCGCTACGGAAGGTCGAAGGTCACCCATCATATATAAAATACGAAAAAAAGTTCGAGCTAAATTTAAAAAAAAAAATTAAACCTAAATATCTCTTGAATTAAAAGACTAGCGATTTTTTTTAAATGTGTGACTTTAAGGGTCCACCCACTGATTCCCATTCCGAACACCTCAGCCGAATAAAGAATACAGCACAACATAGAAGTGTGGACTTGATCATACTATTTTAACAAAAAATCTTTGTTTTAGCATCAAAAAATAGTAAAAACGAAAATTGTTAAGGTACAAAGTGATCTTTATGTGCTATTTAGAGTGACACTAGGGTTGATCGGCCCAGTTTTTAATAAACGGTTATAACCGGTTTTTTTGGAAAAGTCGATTTCGGTTTTTTTGAAAGGCTTTTCTCCTCGAATAGTCGGTTTTTTCTAAAAGAGTTTCATTGTATTAAAAACAATGCAAAAATATGCAAATTCTTTTATGTATAATCAAATTGTGAGTAGTATAATTGGTACCGATTATGCCCTTTTGGCTAGGATTCTGTAACTGAATGAATAAATAAAAAAAAAATAAATAAAATCCAAAAAACTTTTTTAAAACAAATACTCCAACTATTTTAGAAGACTTTTTATGTTTAGACAAATATCACAAGCGACCTGGAAAGCTTGAAAACTTACTCAATGTTTTGTTAACTATACCGACACCTTTGCGCGAAATTATCGTATGTTACAAAAACAAAATTTTACAGGAGAGCGTTATTATTAATTAATTTTTTTGCTGGTATCATCAATACCAAATTTTGAATTCTATATAATAACCGATTTAGTAAATTAAATTTCACATACGATAAAATTAACTTAGTAATATTTCCATAAATTTAGCGAATATCGTTATAATATTTTACTATGTATAAATGTAACATACGATAATTTCACGCATATCTAGCTTTATAAAAACAAAAGAAAAAAATCGATATACTCCAAAGCATTTAAACTGTGTTTTATTCCTGAGATTATTTATTTAGGTTTTAAATTTACTGACATTAACGTTCTTCGTTAATTTTTTTAAAAAACCTAAGGTAGTTGTTGACTTAGGCTTATTTCTTGTTATTAGAATACATGTATGAATATTAGGCCGCGTCGAATTGTATGGATGATAAAAAAATAAAAAATCATATAGCAGAAACGAAATCTACGGATAATTCTAAGAAAGTTTCCCCAAGAAACCATAGGTCTAAAATAAAATCCTATCTTGCGCATTTCGTATTTTATCCAATAAAAAAAAACTATAAAAAAATATGTACTGAAATATCATTGGATAAAAGACGAAATGCGTAAGATAGGATTTGATTTTAGACCTATGGTTTCTTGGGGAAAATTTCTTGGAATTTTCCGTAGAATACGCTTCTGACCCACCCTAATGTATATTCTTTATCATAATTATATGATCTCTTTTTAGTTTTGTTTCTAGACGTTTTAATATTTTGCCAAAAAACCGGTTAACCTTAAATTAAAAGAAACCGAAAACTGGTTTCTAAAAAATGTCGAAGAATCGATCACCCTACTAGACACGTTCAAAAATTAGGAGTCCCTGGAAGTTATTCTAAAAAAAGTAAAAAAAATAGTTTCTTCCAATATCTTTTTCAAAAAAAGTGCACGAAAAAGCTATTTTTGGGGAAAAGATGTTAACAAATTTTTTTTGGCGGACTCTTGGCTATATTAGTGCTATATAAAGTTAAGCGGTATCACCAAATCTGAATTAACTGTTGGCCAAAAATTGATGACACCATTTTTTGAGGGCCCACTGATTTTCACAATCTTTGGGGGCCCATAAAAAAATTGGTCATCAAAATAGACAAACTGAGTATAGGGTTTTACTACCCTTTGGTAGTAGAGTCGAACGTATACTGTCATGATCGTGTGTTTTTTGCACTGTTGCACTGTGTTATCGTCCACAAATAAAAATAAGGAACCTGTTTTCATATTAAATAAATATTTAATATAAATCGGTTAACCGGATTTTTTGAAGACAAAAACCAAAACCGTTTAACCGGCTTTTTTAAAAGACAATAATCAAAACTGGTTTTTTCAAAAACACAATTTTTCGGTTAAATCGGAAACCGGTTTTTTGGACACTTTAGACTTATGGTATTTTTTCCTTAATAGTATATTTAAATTTGCAGTAGATATTTAAAATTTCTTTCAGATATTACTACATTACCCCTATAGACGTTATTGACATCAGTTCATATACGTAATTCGATCTTTAAATATATTGTGTGGGAAACCATTTTCTCGTTACATCCGTAATCATTTGACCAGGTACTGTATAACCATACCTTTAGTTATTTGTGAGCTATTTCCAGTTATCAATATATTACATATACATACGAAGGCAGGCCTAACTCTTCAGTATAATAGAGAACCACATTTTAAATTTTAAAATATTTAAATTTTTCAAACAATTATAAAAAATTACAATCCACCAATATTCATATAAACATACATGTATCCACCACTTCTCGCACAACCCACGCCCAAAAAATACCAAAGTGGACTGAAAAACCTTTTCGCAAACATTTAGGAAAAAGCTTTTGGTGTAAAAGGAAATAAAATTTGATTTACTGTTGCATTTGTGAGATATTAACTACTACAACTTTTATTTTTTTTATTTTTGTAGCTTTCATACAATTTTATTTTCGTTTTATTTCTGTGTTTGGTGTAATAAATCATACGAGCGTAGGTGAAGTTAAGGTACAACAAAAGAGCCATAAATATGAATGGCAATAAAGGAAATAAGAGAAGGAGAGAGAAACTATTTAAACAGAGCATGTTCATATGTGTACATAAATATGGGTTTCCAGATAGGAATTGATATTTCTAAGTAAATATGTATGTTTTTTGTATAGTTTTTTTTTGGCCAGGATGTTCTGTTGTGTGGATATAACTTGTATGGTTTGCTTTCAATTTCGATTATGAATTGGACACATAATAGATAAATTTGATAGAGAAGGGAAATCGAGAAGTTTATAAAGAAGCAAAATGAAATGGAAATTAAATCGTGTACGTTAAAGAATAACTATTATTTGTATACCCTCCAACATTACATTCGAGATGAAGGAGAGTATATACATTGACATTTTGAGAGTAACGCCTAGAAATATCCATCTGATATCCCATAAATTATATCTAATCTAGGTCTTTACTAAATCTTGATATGGCAGTGTGTAGAAATCACGCTCACATTCAAAATATACGTCTGAAATAAACCATTTTCATTCAAAATGTTGCTCACTATTCTAAGTCCTTTCCTATTGAAAATCAACTAAATCTGTTAAGTTATAAAAAAAGTTATAAATGAAAATATGAGTCTACCTCGAAAAAGTTTTATATAGACATTATTCTAAAAAGAACATAAATTCACTTTCTTCAATGTTGCTTAAAAGATAATTAAGACTTGAAATTAATTATCTCAAACCTTTCTTCACAATATTTCTTATCAAAACATTAACATAGTTTTAAAATACAGATAACTTTAGTGCTTAAGTTATAACCACAATGAAAACAACTTCAAAGTCAGAGGTAAGTTTAACCATTAAAAAAAAACATTTCTTAAGAAAGAGATGAACACAAAAATAATAAATGTGGTAAGAGTATTTTGTACAATATAATGTGGCAACAAGGGAAATTAAAAACAAAAGTACTAAGTCTATTATTATCACAACAATAGACGTGGTTAGAAAGAATATATGCAAGAAAGACTAAATATAATTCTTTAAAACATGTCTTCGTCGTCTTATCGCATAATAAAAATAATAATAATAATTTCAAAAGACGGCAAGAAAACAAAAGAAATACACATGCATTAACATACATACACATCATAAATTTATGCATGTTTTTCATAAAAAAGCATACAGACAGTTGCACATTTATTCATACATATATCTATATACAACATAAAAACATAATTCTTAAACTAAATGACAGGCGACAAAACCATTCATCATTGTTTTGTATTCTTTTTTTTATATTTTCGTGACTTACACTAAGTCTGAAACTGACTGACTGACGAACACCCACCCACTGAACTATTATACTAATGTGTATGTATCTTGCCTGCAATTGTATGTTAATTTCTATGTATTTTCTTCTATATTTTATTTTAATAGTTTCTTGTCTTTTTATTCATTAGACATGTGTGTGAAGATGTAAAGTTTTCTACGAGGATTGAAAAATAATTAAGGTATAAAGGTAAGGTATAAACCTTTTACACAACCCCCAATATATACATCATGAATAACTGCTAAGCTAAAACTTGGTAATGACTGGTATTTACTCAATAGTTTACATCTCAATGAATATTACTTACTGACTGTTTCTCTAAATGCGAACGAACGTTTTCTTTCGTATTTTCAATTGAAAACAACAAAAAATAATATAAAATACGAAAGAAAATGTTCGTTCGCATTTAGAGAAACAGGCAGTTAGAAGTGCTCATTTTGTAAAAAAAGATTTTGTAGATTTTGCCAAAAAAGATGTCTTGAATGTCTTGAAATAGAAAATATTTATTTTGATATATATTCCACTCACATCCCACTACGATACCAAAAAGTTCTTAAAGAAATAGACCTAAGGCTTCTTTAGAGCAAAACTAAAATTAAAAAGGGCCTATTTAAAAAAAAAAATTCAAACAAGTTTTTGATTTTGAGTTATAAAAAATTTATTTTGATCCCTCTCGTATCCCACTAAGCGACTGAAAATCTCTTAAAGGACTTTCATTTAAGCAAAATCAAAAAAAGGTCCCATTTTGAAAAAAAAAAGTCAAAAATTATATGTTTTGAGTTACAAAACAAAAAAAAAAGATATCCAACTCGCATCCTACTAAGCGAACAAATATGTCTTCAAGGAAAATATCTGGCTGAGAAGAAAAAAAACAGGTCCCATTTTGAAAAAAGTTTTTGATTTCGGAAAAAAAATTGAAGAAATAGCTATCTAAACTATTCGGGACACATTTTGCTAATAACAATGGGTAATTAGTCATATGGATTAGAAAAAAACACCTGTTTGGCTCTCTAACTCAGAGAGTTCTCCACCGATCTTGTTGAAAAATTGTGTCTGAATTACTATCCAATAGAACACCAGTTTGGCTCTTTAACTCAGAGAGTTCTCCACCGATCTTGTGTCTGAATTACTATCCAATGGAACTAACCTTGGTGTAAATTTCATCCCGAGCGGAATATATCGATTTAAAAAGTTGGGTCACTTGACATGAAATGCAAGCTTTTATGAACTCTCGTCAACTTCACCTCAACCTGTCGCTTCCATGTATGAACAGATCGTTCTCTACGCCTTCTTCCATTCGATTGCCTGCTTGGCAATATCATTATCATCCACTTCAATTTTCGTTTACATATGTATTTCTGTTTGTATTGGAATTTGTTGAGCTGTTTCCCAATGACGAGAATTGGAGATTGTATTTGGCCAATATATTTTAATATATTTTAAGAAGTCTGCGAAAACAGTTGTTGGTAAAATTTTCCATAGATTGAACATCAAAATTGGCGGCATTCCATGTTTCACATCATATAGTACAACTAATTTTAAGTTGGAGTTAAAGATTTTGAGCTTTGTACTTTGTGAAATATTTTATGATCTCCATAAGTTCGTCAACATTCCAAATAATTGCCTTGCTCTCTTTGCACGTATCGAAATATCAGCGCTGGAGCCGCCCTGCCTTTTAGTTATGCTTCCAAGGTTGCAAAAAGATTGTAACTTCTCAAGTGCCACCAATGTGAAAAGGGGTATTATTTTCGGTAAAAATACGCATTATTTTCGTTTTACAGATATTTATTTTTAGACCAGCAGTGAGGGCATGATCGATAATGTTGTGCAACTTGTGTTCCATACCAGCATTTGAATGTATCAGGAGACAAATATCGTGAGTATAGTCAAAGTCTTCAAGTCCCCACACAATTCCATTTCTTGATGTTGTAGCTTGTTACATAATTACATCTAGCTCAATATTAAAGAAAAGTGACGACAGCACACATCTCTGGCGAATTCCTCTACCGATTTGTATCTTATCAGATAGTTAAGTTTCATGCAATATTGTGCATTTTGCATTACCATAAATAGATTTTATGATAGATATAAGCTGTTGTGAAACTGCATTTCAGGCTAATGCGTTCAAACGCCTTTTCAAAATCTATAAAAAGGAGATATAATGGGGATCTTCATTCAACGAACTGCTCGACTATTATCCTAAGACTGTTGACATGATCAACACAGGATTTTCCACTGCGGAAACCTGCATATTCTCTCCTCCTACCGGGAGAGATTGATACCGCTACAAAAGATTGATACCGCTACAAGTTACTACATTCTTCCAAGAATGAATCTAGTAAGTAATTGGAAAACCAAAATTCATCCACGAGCTCTAGTAGTGGTTTTGAGCTTGTCATTGGATCGACCAGCAGCAATGTGGGAGGGATATTGTCCAGGCCTGGAGATTTGTAGTTTTTCAAAACATTTTTTTAGTATCACATATTTCTGGAATACAGGAACATTCCGTGACTCGCAGTCGCGCAGAGAATGGTCATGTGTTTTGGGGGTTTCCGTTAACATGTTCCTGTAAAAATCTGTCCAAAGCTGCATTTTGTTATCCTTTGATGTTGTTAGCTCCCTCAATAACATCCTTATAGGGCTTTCCACCGAGTACAGGAGTCTTTTCTAGCTTACGTAGCCTTTTGAGTATATTTGGCAGTATTTTCCGGAGTGCTTCTCCTGACTTGACATCCTGGTGAGGGTTGTTTTGGAATAATATCACCCTTTCATGGTTTCTTTTCTTACATCAGCTTCCATGTTTCCTCAGACATCAATTCCTTCCGCCCGTCCTTGTTAAACCTATATTTTGAACGGCAGTGTCGACCAACAGGTGTTCAAGTTTCGCCCAGCTATATTCAGGGGAAGTGATATAGCTTGTTATTGCGGTTTCCAATGTTTCGGTGTACTTCTTAGCAACGCCGGGATCTTTCAGTTTATTTATATCGAATTTGATCCTTGACGATGTTTTGTTCATTCGGAGTGTGGCAATTATTCAGTGTTGATCACTGGCAATGTCGGCCCCTCTCTTATTGCATACGTCTAAAAGAGAACCCCACCATTTCCGGTTGATGGTGATGTGATCAATTTGGTTTTCAGTCACATGATCAGATGAAATCCAAGTAATCCAAGAATTCTCTTGTGAGGGAATTGTGTGCCGCCAATGATGAGAGAATTTGAAGTGTGTCTGCCCATCGTATCCTCCATACTGGAGTTTTCAGCACCAACTTATGCATTGAAATCGCCTATGACCTTAGTATATCCCCGCCATTTACTTTAGCTAAAACAGAATATATCCTTTATTGATCTTTCCGATACTTCGGTAGGAGCGTAGCACTGGATGCATGTTAGCCTTCTAGCTGTGGCTACAAGTCGAGAACTTGTAAGTCGGATCATGGTTTCCAACTTACAAGTGCTTGACGAGTTTCCTTCGAGAATAAAAACCCTACACCACTTCATCAGCTCTTCTTCCAGAGTACAGCAGTGTGAGACTATCACTAGCCATATGTTCTCCTCCATCAGACCAACGCAGCTCGCTAATGCGAAGTAGTGCCAGTTTATAATTTTTGAAATCTTTACATAACTAGTTGTTCCAGTCAGGATTTATCTAGAAGCGTCCGTACATTCCATATTCCTATTCGTGTCCGTTTTTTCATGACAAAGTATCCTGTATAGATTTTGATACTAACATTTACATGCTCTTTAAAAATGTCCTACAGTGAAGCTACGACGAACTTTTTTATATTCAATATTCTGGGGAATACAAATATTTCAATAAACAATTGGTGTAATCTAACACCAAACATTGGATTCAAAAAGATAATTTAAATTCAATATCAGAGTATTATCGAATATCAACTAGAAGAAAAGGAAAATTTAAATAATTTCTCTGACTTTAAGATTATTTAGCCACCCTCCTACATTACGAGTGTTATGTTTAAGACACCTTAACAAAACCCAAGACAACTTCTTAAGCTCAAAAAAATACTCGTTAAAATTGTGGCTTGTTTAAAATAATAACAAGAAAAACAATGGTGAAATCAAAAGAATAGAACTAAAACCAAAAACCGCGAAAACCACAATAACTTATTCATTCGTGTGCTGACTTTTACAACTCAAATAATACAATAGAAAACAAAAGCGTACATAAGTTTATAAATCCTAAGTAGACAGTAAGTAAGTGATGCCAATAGAAATTCTTGGAATTACTATAGTAAAATCATTAAGAGATATAAAAGATTCAAAATGAAGTTCGAATCGGTTAACCTTGTATAAACATAATACAAGGGTAACCGATTAATGTATGTAACGCTACCTCCTCTAGGAATATTAGGACAATTATAACATTAACTAGATCCATTTTAGTGATTCAGGCCCATGTTACCTAAGACTTTATTTAGACAAAATCTCTAAGACTTGAGTTGACAACACTGCTAAAGAAAACTACTGCACTCACTTAAGTAGTAGAATGAAACGAGGTAAAGAGAATAAAATATTTTTAGTTTTACTTTCTTATTAAAACATCACAAACACTTCACGGTTGAGTATGAAAATAAAAAAACAAACAAGAAACGAGCACACATTTCTTCACTCCAATTCACTAGTACGAAGATATCAACAGCACCACCATCATCATCATCAGCACATCACATCACCACTGTCAACAGCGTCATCAACATGTTGTTTGTATGAAATGCTTCAAAGGCATGTGATGCATGTAAAATTTGTATGAACATTCCGGCAGCGCGACATAAATACATACAGGCATATAATGAACATATCCTACAACATATGTATATAAATATACAGATACATAAATGTACATATGAATGTAGTTATGTACTTAAGCATGTAAAATACCTCCGTCATATTGAAAACATCAGGCGTCTTTTGCAGTAATGCAATATGAGTAAAATACAGCAACACAATAAAAAAAACTATGCAGTTTTTGTTCCTTATTTATTTTCTTTACACATTTACACATATGCACAATATACAAAAACTTACACATATGTATGTCCCAGCAGTTAAGCAAGTAGTCAGTGTATCCCTTATAGACAGTAATTATCACTAATGTTTGATCACTTGGCTTACTCCACTTTATACATTTTGGGGTATGTGCTATTTAGTCAAGTCAGGAGAAATCAATTTGTTACTATATATACATATATATTAATTCCTTTCGAAGCATAGGTCTTCAACAAAAGATATCCAATAATTTTTTTGATGCTAGGTTCTTGAACTCATACCAGCTTTTTCCTGCTCGCAAAGCCTCTACACTGAGGGAAAAACGACGTTGCAAAATCGACAACGGTTGGTGTCATTTTGACACCATACGGTCGACAACGCAATGTTGTTAAATTATTCACAACGCATTTTAACGGGAGTTGCTTTTTATAAGTGTGTTTTAATTTTATTTACATTAAAAAATTTAAAATATTTTAATAAATAATAAAGGGTAATAGTGATGCAAATAAATGGTTTAAAAACCATAATATAAAATAAAGTGTAATTGTGTTTGATTGCGAATTTGTGTTGATGCAGATGGAGATCCAGGCAGACAAGACCACCGAATCCAGTGTCGACATACAACTCCAAATTGAAACTTATAGTTTTTATATTTATTTTATATTTAAGTATTTATGTGTAAGTATTGTATAAAAAAATGTAAAAAATAAAGAAATTGTTATTTATATTAATTACCAAAAAAATAGAAAGGAAAAATGGTCAGGTGCCAAATCGTACACGAACGGTATCAAGTCGCCAACTAATGGTGTCAAATTCACAACGTTTTGGTGTCAAATCGTACACAAACGGTGACAAATTGTCAACGTTCTGTTACAAAATCGTACACGACAACGGATGGTGTCAATTCGGCAACGGAATGGTGTAATTTTTTCGATGTCAAATTGACACCGTTCGTGTACAATTTGTACACATACTGAGTTGATACACTATTGACACCGAATGGTGTCAAATTGTACACGGATGTGTTAATTTTTTCGCTGGGTGTATATCTGACTGTGTATTGGAAGGCATATGTCATCGGTATAGTCAATATCGGCCTAGAACCCCATGTTATGCCTCTGTTGTTGCTCGTTGCATTTCTCATGACAATGTCCAGCACTACATTAAAAAGAAACGCCGACAATATGCAGCCTAACTGAGTTTCGGTGAAGTATACGACAGCTTGAGTTCTGTATGGCTCTTGGAAAATCCATATTATTTTTCTAGATATGCCTTTGTATGTGAGTGCTTTCCAAATGGTAGTGTGTCGAAAGTTTTTTCAAAGTCGATGAAGACCAGGTACCAGGGGGACCTTCATTCAACTGCTTGCTCAATTATTATGCGGAGGCTATTTATGAGGCTACACTGGATTGAGCTCTGAATCCAGCCTGTTGGCAACGAAACTCTTTGTCGAGGGAGTTAGCAAGTATCATGTTAAGAGTGTTGTCCCCCTCCAGTTTTTGCACTCCGTGAGATCACATTTCTTAGGACAACATGTTGGAGTAGTGGTATAATACCCAGATATCGAGTTGACTGTTATTTGAGGTGATGAAATTTCCATTGCTGTTTAGTAACGGTTTTGCGAGATTATTCGTTATCCTGTATAAGTCGCGGGTTCTACCTGATTCGGCTGCCGTTTGTGCTTCTGTTGCCAGGTCTATATACTCTTTAGAATCTCTAAGTTTAATTTGTACTGCAATGGAATGGAAATCCGAGGATGCGTTCCCTCAGTTTCGACAGAGCCGGGCATTGGCAGGTCTCCTCCTCTTCTTCAGTGTGACAGCTTCTACACTAATCATTAAACCGTAGGCCCAATTTTCTTGCATATGTTTTAATTATACAGTGTCCTGTAATAAAAGAGACAATTAGCCATATTTGCTCATGACGTTATTCCATAAACAGATTCGTTCTACTGGCATCATATACGGGTCAAGTAGACCTCGTTGTATCACAGGAGCCTAAAGTAGGATTTTATCCCAAAGTTTTCAATATATAAACCTCCTTTGACCATATTGTACCTCTAGAGTCATCAGTATATATGTATGCTTATGACATCGTCAGTGGGAAGAGCCAGCGCTACCATAAATCAAAAAAGGGTTTTGCGATGCAGTGATCGACATTACCAGAGTGTTCAAGGTTCTAAACAGACCACGAATAACCATCATTTAGTCTCACAGCTGAGTTGAGAGCCATTTGTACAATTAAACTGTTAAAAACAGTAAAAAGTGCCTTAGAGGAAGTAGACGTTATAGCGCGCTTGTAATCAGAATCGCGATTCTCTTTAGAACTTGTTCAAAGGAGTTCCGGAAAGTAGCATTATTCAAGGCGCGCCACCACACCAATACTCCATAGAACAAGATGGATGTAACAAATGATTTGAAGATCCAATAATCTTCAATAATTCCCCAGTTAGTATCAATTGCCCTTTTACAGGAATTGATGGCCACATGTGTCTTATTAATCATGTTCTGAATGTTTAGATTCCATGATAATCTTTTATCTAGAGTGCTGCCTAGGTACTTTGCATTATCCCTGATCTCATGATTCCATTCAGTCTAGGTGGTATAAATCATCGATCTTATACCTCCTAGTGAAGAGAACCCATTTTTTTTGGGGTTCACACTAAGTCCACTTGAAAAACTCCACTCACTCAGTGTACTTAATGCCGATTCTATACAACTAGATATTGTATCCAGAACTTTACCAGATATGAATACTGCAACATCGTCAGCATACGCAACTGTTTTGATCCTTCTGTTGTCGATTATGATCAACATGGTATTCATAGCCAGATTCCACAGAAGAGGTGATTGCACACCATCCAGCGGGGTTCCACTATTGGCCACTTTTGAAACACTTATGCCACCTAGGGTAGCATATATGACTCTATAGCCGAGTATCTGTCCGGCCTGATATCCAGAAAGGCAACAAGTGTATACTCCCTCTATGATAGCGACTCTTCAATGGAGCCAACTAACGAATGTAGAGCTGTTTCCACAGATCTGCCCTTGGTGTAAGCATGTTGGGATTTAGAGATGAGTTTCGTCGGAATGGTCTATAATCCTTTGGTTTAGTATCAGTCGCCTTACCTCCCTTAGGAATGAAGAGTACTCTTCAACTCGTCCTCCATGTAGGAATATAGGTCCATCTGATACACGCTGTGAATATATTAGTGAGCCATGGTACAACTATTTCTTCATTCTTCTGAAGATCAGCAGGAATGATGCCATCCGGCCCAGGGGATTTAAACGAGTCGAAGCTTTTGATTGCTCACATGGAGCAACAGAATCAGCATCCCCATTCGGAGTCTCATCGCCGACTGGGAGGCAGCCACTATGTAACCTATCGTGAAGCCAATTGTCGGTTATTGGACTGTCTATGAGATGTATTTTGAACTGATTATTCGAGGTCAGTTAGCAACCGTACATCTTAAAATAACCATGTAACCATAAGTAGCCAGTTATATAGCTAGAAAAGTAATTGACTGTATTTTACCGGTATATGAATCCAACGCGTTGACTACTTTTGACCAGATATCAGACAGTCTCATTGTAATCCAAAAAGGTCTACGTGTTAAAAGAACTAGTTGTGTAACTAGTTGTCACACTAAATGGTAGGCGAAATCGCAAGTTCTTCACAGTCTCCTAAAACTGCTGGGATGTATGTAAAATACTATTTACAAGTGTGTATTTCTAGATTTGCCGCATTAAAGACCTCACAGATTGCTGCTGTTGTTCTTGTCGATTATTGTTGCTTTTGTGTAAGAACAACTCAACGACATTCAAAAGAAATATATGAAAAAGCCTGCAGAAGAAGTATGTATGTAGAGGAAGCAGCGAAATAACAACACTTTGCATAATTTAAATTTTTCATGCAATACGTACATTTGGTATGAGAGCAGTATTTGACATTTCCGTAATTAGTCAACCAGAAAACATTAAGCGCACCATTATGAAATTAAATCAAATTTATATGAGGTGCGACAAACTTTTCTGCATGAGTTAAAATTTTATACATTTTATTCATTCTTGCTTTTTCAATTTGAATTTCATCATCATCATGATGTGTGTTGGTATGATTTTACATGCGTATAAAATATTTCTGGTAATGCGAAAGTTATAATTTTAGAATTGCGTGTTGGATTTTTAGTTTTTGTTATAAATGTTTAGAATATGTATAAAAAGTTTCGGAGGGATTTTTAACAAGAATTACGAGAAATTTAGATTATAAAGCAGCGATAGAGTTAGTGTAAATGATTTATAATAATGGAACAATGCAAATTTCTAGTTTTAAGAAGTAATTAAATGCAATTTTATTAATCTTGATACAAAATTTTAATCCTTTTTAGCCACAAATTAATATTGCAAATAGCCTTAAAATATTTAAATTATTGTTTATTCCATTTAAAAATTTTTAAATGGAGTTTAAAGTCATATAATGACTTGGAAAAAAACAGCTAAAAACTGCCATTAAAAAATCACAAGATTTGTCATAAATGTTAGATAGATATCGCTGAAAAGAGAATTTTCTATAAAAAAAATGGAAATTCAGTAAACAAATTTATGAATACTGGAATTTATGGGCACATTTGGACCAGCCCTCAAGGGATGACCCCTACTTATGCAAAGCATTGTGTTAGAACTACGAAAATATGTTATGGCAGGGAGGCCAAAGGGAGTAGTGTTTGTGGACATAGGATTTGAACTTTTCTACATTGAAAATGTCAGGAAACACTTCAACGGGAAGTTTTTTCCACATACGTACAGTACGGCTAAAGAACGAATTTTCCCTGTAGGGGTTCTGTGGTCCATTGGCCAATCTACCACAAAAGGATGTGTTCTTGATGAAAAATATGTATAACGAAAAAACCTGCGGGTATCAGGAACAAGTTGCCTATTTTCGTCAGAACACTTTTCATTGTATTACCGATAGAACAGTGAAACGCAGCCCATATTGCGATGGTGCTGCAACGAACCAATAGGAGTTGTCACCTATAATCACCTTCGCCCTCTCCTGTACGCTGTCGAGAAGCTCTAAAATATGTGAGTTGTATTCCATTTTCGGTCGGATATAGATGGAGTAAATAGTGAGGAGTTCAGATGGAGTGAAGTAATTCCTACACCGGTTCAGAAATCCAAGACACTTTAATGCTTCTTTCGACACTTTAAAAATGTATTAAGACCAGCGGACATCACATTGTATTCTCATGCCAGAACATAAAGAGCGTCTGATTTAACAATCTTTATACCACTTATAAATACAGATGAAGCGACATGATATGTCGTTCGTTTTTGTGCCAACATGCAACACTCAGTTCGCTATTCAGATTTTGTTAAAAGGTCCCGATTAAATGGACCTTCTGATTAAGGGGGCCCATTATCCTACAAGCGTGGTCTGTAACTGAATGAATATGAATGGCAAACGTAGCTGTCATCTGCAAAATAATAGGTGGGTTGGAAGTTTGACGTAGATGGTCGTATACAAAAATATGGAATTGAGTAGGAGAATGAACGGAACCTTGCGGTACCCCTGAATTTATCTTTAACTCGATTTATCTTTTTCGTTTGCCTATTTTCAATACCAAATATTTCTGATCACCAGAGAATATATGGAGAAAAGGTAGTTCCGAGTCAACATTTGTATGACTGCATAAACTGTATTCCGGTAGGGCATTTGGATGGGGGTTAGGTGAAATCATGGGTCAGAATTGCTAGTTTTCAATAATAAACAAGCCTTGTCAACAGAAAGTATTTGTTGAAAATGTCAGCTCCATGGGCCTTTTGGTGTTTTCAACAGAAAGACATGCGGACAAAATTATGGACATAGCTAGATCCTCTTAGTATCTTATGTGGGTCTGCTAGAAATATTTTGATGTGTTTCAAACGGAATGACAAAATCAATATACACACCAACTTTTTTATGGTGGGTATAAAAATGGAAATATCAAAATGTAAACTTAAACATATTTTAAACTATAAGATATAAATTAGTGAAATAAACAAGACGTTCTTCATATTTCCGTTATAACAGAATGTTGTTCATTGAAATCTGTCCATATTTTTATTTGTTTTCTTAACAAGAGGTTGGCAACTAGGACACAGTGTATCTCACCTTGTCTTTTAACAAAGTGGTCACAAATTTAATCTTCTTAAAGTATATGTGTTCCACTACTATTCGTTCATACATAATTTTCCAAGCGGACCAGCAGTTTAGAAGATTAAAAATTTTTAAACATTTTATCATCCGAACTCACTGTGGAACGTCTGAATGTAATTTGTATTTCGCTCCCATTTATTTTCAAATGCCTGATGACCTCAACAAACTAAATTAAAATTTAAGACCCATAACCCACCATAACAACATCTATTTGAATGTATTATAATATTCGTTAACCCCTGTAGCCACAACAAAATTCTATCAGACATTATACATACTTTTATTATAATTTGAATTCAAATTCATAAAACTACATACATTATCAGTAAAACATGTCGATTGTAAATAACCAAACAGAAATGTTGAACTTGTGCCTTATGGAGCAAAAGGTTGCCTTTAATATTTGTACCTTTTATTTATAAATACTTTTATGCTTGTGCAAATAATAAAGATATTTAACAATTCCCCTGTTTATTGTATAATTTATAACTACATAGATACAAAAATACAACAAAAATACCTGTGTATCTGTGTGAGTGTGTGTTTTGGTAAATGTGTGCGTGCATATTTATGCATTAATTATCATTAAAATGAGCTTATGTGGCCTCAGTAACACAGGCAAACATACCAACGTATCAACACATTGCCACGCATACTACATACGGAACATACTTAAAACAATAAAAATGTACCCAATAATAATGAACTCATATTGGCCAAAGAGGACAATGACAATGGTGAAACTTACACATTTATAATACATATGCAACATACACTACTCCAGAGGGATAGAGTAAAAACAATTGGTTGGATATGACCACAATGACCACAAAACAATCTACACATTTACTTACATATGTATATAAATTAGGGTGGCCCTTATTTTGCACTTTTGCGATTCTCGATAATCTCAGAGTCTAAAATTGTTTTGAGTCATCTAAAATTAAATGCTGAACATTTGAGCAAAATCGGATAAAGTTTAGATGTTGCACTTTTTATTTGAAGTTTTGTGTGTATGACTTAGGAATTTTATAAAATTCTTTGCTTTTGTTTATTCAAGGTATTGGCCATTGTTAGCTTGGACCGTTTCTCATCTTTCTTTCAACATATGGATTCCAAGCCAAAAGAACTGTTCATATTTTGAGGCCAAGAACGAATCAAGTCAATTTGTGATACTCTGGTACAAAGTGAAGCGTATCCCAGAGAGAGCGTTATGCATCGATCGAATTAAATAATAGTCGGAGGGAGCAAGGTCTGGACAGCACTTATTTATAAATAGTTTTTAACAGTTATTGCAATATGTGGCCGATTGTTGTCATGATGGAATATTACGGATTCTTGTCTGGCATTTTTCGGAAAATGTTTGCTTCAAACGAATCAGTTACAGATTTCAGCAGCTTATAATATATAGGACACTTTTGGTAACACAAAATACAGAACATTACCTTAGCGCCATGGATATTTGGCTTTTGTGTCGATTCGGATGATTGGTCGGGCTTCACATACGATCTCTTACGCTTTGGGTTATCGTAATTTATCCATTTTTTATCGCAAGTAATGACAACATAACAAGGAGGGCGCTGAAGTGGAACCTTCAAGGTGCAAGAAGCCGTGGTCGGCCAAAGAATACATGGAGACACACGATACTTCAAGAACTAGGACAATGCAATCTTACATGGGAAGACGCAAACAACTGCAACAAATCGTGTATGATTGCGATACTTTGTGACATACAAATTTGCCTTCCAAGGTTTCTCAGCTTCAATCCGTATGGTACCCAATTTCCCTAATTTAAAATAAATCCTGCTGCTTTAGTTGTGAAGCTAGTTGAGTAGCTCTCAATGATTTTGCAAGCTCTTCTTCATGGAGTAATGCCTCCAATTCTTGGTTTTCAAACTTTTTAGGCTGGCCTGGAAGATCTTTGCCTTCCGTTTCAAAATCACCACTTCTAAACCGCACAAACCAACTCTTGCACTTTTAAACCGATGAAGCACATTTAACATAAGCTTCGGTGAGCAATTAATGTGCTTTAGCGACACTTTTTTGAAATTAAAGAAGCTAAGCAAAACTTCCCGAATACGATGCTTTGTTGGTACAAAATTCGAAATTTTCGAAGCAAAAAAGCTTTTTTGTTTACACTATAATCTCCAATCGGCCAAACTATCCTTGATTTTTTTCAATTGTTTCCGGTGTAGAGACCTCAACTGGACGTCCAGAACATTCGGCTTTTTCCGTGCTTGAACGGCCACAACGAAATTCAGTAAAGCACTTTTTTACCATTGAAAAATTTAATGAGCACACGAAATTCACTTTTTCCATTTTCTCTTTAAGTCATGCTTTAGTCTACTATCAATATCTGCCAAACACAAACTAAATAAATCAGCTTGTTTAAATTTTGACCGGAGTCAACTGGCATATTCCTGTTGACAAGAGCAGTGTTGCCCTTTAAGTTAAGAGGTGGGAAACTTTTGAAGTCACCGACTTATTGACACGCCCTCTTTTTTTAAAATCTATGGTTAATGAAATACAAAATTGATTTTTAATTGGTATTTTTTTGATTATTTTTTAAATATTGCTGCATGAACCCAAAACTCTAAACTTGTGCATCCTCTCAATTTTAGACTTTGGAAGCATTGAAAATCCCTAATATACATATATGTATTAACCATGTAGTGTAGATGTACCATGTATTTATATATATT
This sequence comes from Calliphora vicina, assembly GCF_958450345.1. Lineage (NCBI taxonomy): Eukaryota > Metazoa > Arthropoda > Insecta > Diptera > Calliphoridae > Calliphora > Calliphora vicina. The sequence continues at coordinate 111,498,221 of NC_088781.1, read as the reverse complement.
TGTATTTAATTGCATCACTATTTATACGTAGGTTTGGGTTTTGTTGCTGTTGCCACACATTTACAATTGTGTTTATTTACAGGTTTGTGTTAAACAGTTATAATTGGCAGTGGTAATGTGGTGGCTGATTATTGTATTGGTTGCAAACAAATTGATTATGTGGAAAAATATTTTGATATTCCAGTTGTTGCAGAGATATTTTATAACAAATAATAATAGAATTACAATAAATAATAGAATTTTGTTATTAAAAATGAAAATAACGGAAATTATCATACAGGGTTATGGAAAAATTCTCATAATGTACATGGACATAATAACAAGTGCTTTTATAATTATGAGTATAGTATTGTAATCAGCATTCTGAAGCATCATTTTGTTACATATAACTCGAAGACTAATAGTCGGCTAACCACCACAAAAGTATATGGTTAATTTCCGCTAAAATTTAAATTTAATGTCGAAAACATCGACCCCAAACAACGAAAATATCTTAAGGAGCAATATATACGATCTTATTTTTTTGAAGCTAATCGAAAATTTATTATAATCTGATGAGATTTGATAGGGATACGAAGTAACGTAACTATTTTATATCTAAAAATTACAAAAAATGTTTCTCCTGTAAAGTTTGTTGTTATGCACTTAAGATATTTTCAATGTTAATCAGTTAGTTGAAATTTTTGTTTCAACACAATTTAAGTAAAGTTCCATACTATAAGGATTTTTGCATAATTTTTTGTTTGGAACTCAATTTTACTGCAACTGAAATTTTTGAAGAGACATTCGTTTGTACTCACATTATTTAATTTAATAAAAAATCGTTTAATTATAAAACTTTATAATTCTTTTCTTAATTTTTGATTTGAACTCCATAATTTGTGATAGCTGAAGAATTTCTGTTATGTATTGAGTTTACTAAATTTATGAAGACTTTTATTACGAATTTTTGAGCATCTAAGTTAATTAAACATCAAAAATTGTTATCCATGTCCATAAATCCTATAGGCTGGGAGTACTCAAAAGTTTTCTATGGGACATGATTCTGAATTTTAAACTGGCCATAAAAGATATTGTTACGTTTTAACCTTTTCAAAACGCTGGTTTATTTCCTTTAAATAAACCGTATACTTTTGATTGCAAATAAAATCCGTTTAGTAGTTTGAAAATTGTAACAACTCTTTATTTATTCAAAATGTACAACAACAGAATTAAATAGCCACTCAATGTTTTTTTTATACACGTTTATAAATTCTCAGAAATACAGACACAATTTATAATGTACACGAATTTACTTGAAAAACGCAACACACTTTAAGGCACTCAGTTGATGTTTATTCGAAAAGCGTCTCTGATAAACTCACTAACGACTGCAACCTCTGCCACTATTTATAACACTGCCATCTGCACTCTAGATTGCTCTTTAACTGTCCAAGTTCGAATATTATAGATCATACGCCATCTGTGGTGTACTTTCTACAATGTTCTTTAACTGAATATTCGAATTCAAACAGCGTTGCCAACTGACGATCAATGGTCAACTGAAAGCTTTTATTTAATAATGCCCACAAATATGTTACAGTTTGCTATTACAGCAATGTTATTTGAAAGCATTATGCTACTTTTAAATCAGCCCTTAAAATCGTTATATTTGAATTCAAGTACAATTTCGTAACAATATTATTAATTTTTGTCAGAAAATCATTTCATACCTTAAATATTTCAGAATATATTTTGATTGAAGAAACGAAATTTCGTATGTTTCCTTGTTTCCATTCATAAATATTCCGTTTTATTACAAATTTCGTCCATAAACTCTGACCTTATGAACTTAAGAAGATCATGGTTCGGTGTTTATTTTCTCAATAATATTGAAGGATTCGACCTTAAAATGAGGGCAGTAATCCTTTTAAATACGGGAAAATAATTTTGGTTTTATTTTCAAGACAATATTGAGACGAATTCGACATTTTTAACGTAATTCTAGTTTTTTAAAAACCTCTCAATAGAACCGTAATCTCCAAACATCATAATGCATTCTCAGTTGCAATTTTTCGGTTCAAACTATTTTTCATTGGTATAATTTATCTCAGATTTCCTTTTGATCTATTAAGATCACATTTCTAAAAATTATATTTCTTTATCGATGATATTTCTACTTGTTCAAATTTTGGGTTCTTATTTATTATTAGGATATTTTGTACAGCCCTAAAGTTTCATCATAACAGATTCAGTCTACATATAAAGCCAATTACTCTATTTAATGAGAGATCAATTACATCCCTTGGTCCATAAAGACACTTCTGAGTTATTAAGTTCTACACATTACCAGCACTGGGCAGTAGCATAGGATATGTTCAGAGGTTTCAGCATGAAGTTCACAAAATCTGCACTGTTAAATTGGTGATATCATAAACCACAGTGTCTGGTGAATAATCCACTAAGTATTCTCAATTCACCCTTTCCGAGCGACATCAACAATTGAGATGGCCAGGTATCTAGCAGAAGGTGAGTTATTTCGTGCACCAAGTTCATTAAAAGATGTCTAGAGCCTTAATATGATGAAAATGCTCTCATAGCAACCTGGCTACACCACAGTATTCCTTAATTTCATTCTTAACCATTCAGTATAGCATAAATTTCTGCCTGAAATATTGATGGGAATGTACCCATTGGTAAACCCCTTTGAAAATTCTCACCATTAGCCTTTTTGAAAATATCGGTAAACCACACTTGATCAACATTATCCTGCCACCAAGTCTCATTTATCCACTAATCCCTTTATGGTAAACTTGGTGACATATAGTCTGATACAACGATACTAGGATTATTCCCAAAATTCACTAGAATACGCGTGTGACCAACCAGATCACCAGGCATTACACTAGATATCCCCAGTAATCTGGATTGACTCCCATAGGCTTTCTCCGTTATCAATATGCAGTAATGGAGATACAGATGAGGTGATAGAACTTATCATGTAATGATCTCGCAGTCATCTGTTCCACTAATACCAAGTCGGAATATATTATTACTGGCTTTATCACTGTAATAAAAGAATCAGAAATTCATTTTCGGTTTTAACCTCGACGTTTTACCAAAAAGTCGCTGGCAGCCATATATTGGTTTTTGTCCATGATGTGAAACATATCGCACTGGTTCCTCTAAAGAGAGTCCACTCAAAATTTAAAAATTTTCAGTAGAGACAAAAAACTGTTTCTTTTTAATACATTACAATGAAAGTTGAAGATGGATACAACTGTATCTTTTGGCGAAAGAGTAGAGAAAATAATTAAAGATTTTTACAGTGGGTAGATATGACCACTGTACATTGATTTCTTGCAAAAATTGAAAATTTAAAAGAATAATTTAAGATTTCGTGAAATAAATCACGAAATTCTTCTTAATAATACATTTCGTATTAAAAACATCAACAAAATAACATTAGCTGCACTACCTGAACGTATGCGTAATATTTGATACAATATAAAAATAATATTACGTATACGTACAAATACATGTAGTCAATGTATAATTATGCAAATTTCTGTTTATAAATAAAAATAGCCATAACAACAAATTAAAATAACTTCTATTAATACCCATATAATAGTTTTTATTGATTTTTTATATATTTATTAGAAAATAATTAACTTTTAATTACTGTCATTAATTTAAGCGTATAATATTGCAATTTATTTATTTATTTAGTTGATAGGTTAAAGGAAGAAAAAACAACATACTATATGAATAAATAATATAAAAATTATGGTATTTTAATTATCAGACTTTGTTTTGATTTAATAGAATATCTAATGAATTGTATACAAAAGATATCAATGTAATTATAAAAAAAAGTATTAAATTTGCATATTTATTTGCGATTAAAGAAAACAAATCTCTATGATTATTTGCTTAATTACAGTGCAAGGCTTTGAAAAATTGTTGTTTTGCAGAGCTCTACATTATGAATAGTAGGTGTTTAAGTGTTTATGACATTATTTGTCATGGACATGCTTTGTTTATGGGGCGTAATTAATGTTAGATAGTTTGATGGCTTTGAAATTAATGGTATCAATCAAATATAATTGTATAGCTGCAAGTAGATGAAGTCATACAGTTGTTAATGGGCAAATAGAAGTGTGATTTCTTGACATAATGTGGGTAGATAAAGGAAATATTAAAAATTTTAAACAAAAAATAATACTAGACTTACTAGCTGTTGACTGATTGGGTGCATTCGCGTCATTACGGCATGTAAAACTAGTAGTCAAAGAAATGCTTTAACAAAAATTGTCAGGAATTGATCTGTACAGCCAATTCGATAGATGTTGCTTCAACAATATGACCGCTGTCAACTGTCAAAGTTCGGAAGTCCCAATTGGAAGACTCTTTAAATACCCACCCTCATCCTTGTGTGGAAAACCACACAAAATTAATAATTTTTATAAATTTTTCAACAAATTAGAAATGCGATGTTTATGCAGCATCAATTTATCACAGAAAACACATTAATTTATTCAGAAATATGTTTGGATGTCGACATATTTCAAAAGTAACGTTGCCTACCATCTCGTGTGGTTTTCCACACATATGTAATTTCAATGTATTTCGCACTAGCAACGGCAATTAATGTCGGCAAATGTGTTGTTTATTCCAGGCATACCGCATGTGTGGAAAACAACACACGAGGGTAAATATTGTAAGTTTGATTTGAGGTTAGGTTGAGCGCTAAATATTGTAGGATGGCTAACTTTTACATATAATAGGAAGTACCACTTTAATGGTTAAGAAAATCCACTATATACATAACTTTGTAGCAAATCCGAACTAGACTGTTTATCATATGTGACGGTTACACTATTTAATTACATAAAAAATGACAACATGTACTCAAAAAAGTAGTACCGTTCAATGCAGTAGACCGTCTTTAATGCAAAAATATATTTTTATGAATTTTTGAATTATTAAGAATATAGGAAACCATAATTTACTTTTCTAAAGGCTACAAACATTACATACTAATATACTGAGTAATTTGCATTTAAAAAGTACCGGCAGTAGTCTATTGATTAATTCCCACTATTTTATTTAATTTAACCTTCGCTTTACCAATACCCAGCCGGGTGACCACTTCGTTTTTATTGGTTTAATATTTTTTTTTAATTTTGTTTCGATTTAAATGAAATTTATACTCACTGAACAAATTTTAGAGTTCTATAGAATTTAATAGAAACATTTTAAACTTTTTATAAGGTTTTTTAAATTTTTTAAAATTTCGTTCGTCGCATATATTTATAGAAGTGTAGTGTCACCCGGGTGGGTATTGGTAAACCATGTACATAAAAAAACTTTGGTAAAGCGAAGGTTAAATATCACTTACCCCTCACATAGCTCACATACAAATCGACTCAGCTCCCATTTAAATCAACAACCCTCATTAGCATGTACAAGTACTTTGTGGAAGATTTTGTAATTATCATATCTATGCAAATTGTTAACAATTTCTGACAGCTATAAATCACTATTAATTGTTGTTTGTTGCGTTGTGTTTGGGTTTGAACTTCCCTTTCCCTATAGTAAATACTTATTAATCTGTTTGCATTTTTTTCTCTCTACAATTTAGCTGATAAATAAAATTAATCATATAAATTATATACGTTTATTTATACTCTACACTTATATCAACACCGTTACACTATGTGGCAATGTGGCAATTAAATGGAAGAGATAACATCATACAATAAAAAAAATAATAATAAAACTAAATAACAAAATTAAATTATAATTTATGGTGGGTTTTAATTGTTTATTAGAAGCATTACACAATATAATGATTAAGAAAATATTGTGAATATATTCCCACAATGAGAGTTATTAGTCAGTTTTATAGATTTATAGTTGGGTTATTTGAATATTAATGGAAAACGAGTTTCATCGCTGATTATAGCTGGTATCATTAAATTTGGATGGTTGTAAAACATCATAAATTCAAAAGTTTAATTATAGCTATTCTTTTTACGAGCACAGAGGCATATAATAAAGACTGTTTAAAGATCACTGTTAAATTCTCAGATATTCTTATAGTGTGGGGATACATATCCTCAAAGGGTGTTGGTCAGCTTCACTTCATTGATGGAATAGTAAATGCAGAAAAATATATTAAAATATTACAAGAAAATGTCCTGCCATCAGTACCAAAACTAGCGAATTCCAACATGATGGTGCATCTTCACATACAGCAAAAACAACAAAAAAAATGGCTGCAAGAAAATGGAATAGAGGTCTTGGATTAGCCTCAGACCTTAATCCCATAGAAAATCTCTGGGCCATCATGAAAATGTATCTTCGAAAAGACCCACAGCGTACTGTTGGCGGATTGAAAGATAAAATCCAGAAAATATGGGACTCAGTAACCCCTAAGGAGTGCAAAACTTTTATAATAATAATGCCAAAACGATAGATGCTGTCAAGCAAGGGAGGCGTAACACAATTTTAAATATCAAAAGTAACCACTGTACAAATAAATAGTGGTCAAATAATTTTTTATAAAAATAATGAATTTTAGCTTTAGTTTGGGTTTTTAAAATATTTACCTCAATATGTACAGATTTTTCTTTGTAAATTTAAGGATAATAAAACAACTTTTCAGAAAATATAACCTTTGAGGTACAGTCAATAATATTTTCTGAAATATGCAGTTTTGAATGTTGATTTGTCAAAAAAATTCTTGGTGTACGAATTAATAGTGGTTAGGGCTCGTATAACAATTTTAGAGTAGAACTATTTCAGAATATATTGAGCTTAATAATATCATATTATATTTTTAAAAATTATGGACTTTCAAGAGTTGCTTAGACTATTTTTAGAAGTAGGCAAAGACGTTCATGATTCATAATCTGTTGAATATTGATGGAAATTATAAACTTTCGAACATAAATAAAACGTTTAAAAATTATATTTTCGGATTATTAAATGGCATATCTTAACCTCTAACTGCATACCTGTAGTCTCTCCGAAATTGTTTTGGTTATAACTAGCCGCATGCGCATCTTTATCCTTAATGCGTCTCTGTACTTTCACTCCTCTAACTCCACTTTGTGCTCCAGTTTGTGCGCTGGCTCTATGACGAGTACAAAAAGAAGAAAAATAGATAATAAGTGAAATGGATATTGCTGAAGATTTTATGCTGGACGAATATCGGATTCATAATTCACCGACGATAAGGCAAATATCGAGAATGCGTTTGGTATTTTATTCTTCAAATAAAGATGAAATTCCACTACAACAATAGCGATCTAGGCTAAGGAACTCGTATGTGGTTTAATTACACTAGGCTACATGAAAAATAAGCACGGGTTCTTATACAGCAATTGTGTTTTATTGGAGTCCATAGAGTTCCGAAATACGAAATACTACTCAATCATCTCGTTTAGTTCTTTTTTATTAGCAAATGTAGTGAAATAACGATATTCTTAAAACTACAACTTTGTTGGTTTAAAATCGATTTAAAAAACTATTTATTTTATTTAAAATATATAGTAGGAGGTACTTTGGAAAATGGCACTTTTCGATGGTCGATTAAGATTCAAAAAACGCACTCTTTTCAACAAATTTTCTTCGTACTCTAAGTTGAAAATATTTTTGTGAAAAATCATAATAAAATAGCTTTTCCAAAAATAATTCAGAGTTAAATTTTTGTTTTGATTTTTGTGATAGCATGCTTTTCGTCTTTTTTAGTTTTTTTAGTTGGGGAGCATCCTGACTCTAACTCTGCCATTTTGCAACCGATTTTTACAAATCTATTCCTGTTTAAACTCAAATCTTTTAAACAAAATAATTTTAAAATTGACATATTTATGATGTCCATAAAGGAGAATAATATTATAAATTATGTTCATCTGCTGATTAAGAAAAGCATTCAGAGTTAGAATTGTGATGAATCTGATAAAATTGATGATTTTTCAAGTCACAAGGTGAATTAATTATACATCTAACAAAAACACAATACTCTAAAGTTATTATACAATTTATCATACATATAAAATATAAGAAAATTTAGCTCAAAGTCGCTTTAATTATTTGATTATTCGAAATTGTTGCAAATTTAAATGCTTTTCATCTGTAAAAACTTTTACATCATTAAACTGAATTTGCAAATTAAGACTTCTGCGTTAATTCCACTGTAAGTAGGAAATCAGCATTATTTTATACATGTAATGAAGTATTTTCCGAAAATCACTTTATTTAACATAAATCTCTTAAAAATATTGGTATTCTAATAAAACTCAACACAAATAATTTATATATACGCAGTCATATCACTAAATTTTATAACAATCGGACCATAATTAATCATAGTTCCCATATAATGCCCACTTCCGAAAATCATTGTCGAGTGAAGAATTCTTAAAAATGTTGGTATTCAAATAAAATTCAATACAAATATGTTTCATATATCTCTGGCTTAACATGCAAAGGCTCTAAGTCCACACACAGAAAACAGATTGGTTGAAAATCGGTTGTAATTATTAAAATTTAATTACGTTAAACAACATTATATTGTAATCATTAAATAACTGTATATTTAATCGTTTTTTAATGTTTATAACTGCAATAGAGTTATTGTTGGGGAATTGTGGTTGCAATAACTGTAAAATGTTGGTTTTTGTCTTTACTAATATAATTTTGGTTAATTTAGAAATGACAACCAACACTATTGGGGTTTGTAATCGATAAATTCGAAATGGTAGATTTTTAAAAGCTATTCAGTGAAAAAATAATGCACAAAGCTAAAAAGCCTTCTATTGCAGTTCAGTGGTTGTCACTTATTGAAGTGATAGTGTTCAAAACTCGCTAATAGACGAGACGATCAACCAACATCCGGAGAAGTACTGTAAATCCCATCATACTTTAAAACACTAAAAACAATTGAAATTTATGTTTATATATGCATCTTTCTTTAAGCCCATGTTTATTAAATAAAGTATGTATGTATATTACAAAAGAAAAGTCAAATTATTTTGAAATTAATTCACAGTAGTCATTGATACGTACTGTCCCTTTCACCGAATTGTATTTGAAATCAGTTACGAGTACTAATAAATTCAGTAATTCCAATCTAATTATGAGATAGTTATTGTAACCGACAAAATTTGATTTGCGCCAAATTCGGTTGCGAACACGAATCTGTTTTCTCTGTGCATATTTTAAAATTTTACAGGAGAGACAAAAAACATTCAAACTTTTTTTTGCGTAAATATTTTTGAATTCTGTAAACGCAATTTTTGTTGTATTTTTCTTTGTTTTCTATGTGCGTAAAAGCAAAATAATAAAATAAGTATTCGCTGTGAATACTAATAGAGCTTTTTCTGTTGCTTATTTCGTATTTTTTGATGGACTTAGGTCTTTTTCTTAGAACTTGTCTTTCATTTCTTATTTACTACTTTTTATACCCTTCACAATGAGTGGCAAGGGTATAAATAAGCTTGTCATTTAGTTTGTAATTTCTACATTTTTCATTTGCGACCCACAAAATATATATTCTGTATCGTTATAGATAGCGAAGTCATATAGCCATGTCCGTTTCATTCATGATGAAATCAACTTTCCGTAGCCTCTAAATAACTTACATACATACATGATTCATATATCAATATATCGGAAATTCAAAAAATTTTTTGGCCATAAATTTAATTTTTTAAAAATTAAAAAAAAAATTAAAAAACACTTTTTATTGGGACTTAGAGCTTTTTCTTGTGATAAATTGGACTAAGCGCTTTTGCTATTCACTACAAAACAACAACAAAATGCGAGATAACTCCAATTTTGTTCATTGTAATCAATGTATTTTTACTTATTGTACATTACTGCATTAAAATCTCAATTTCCAAAAAAAGTGGACTAAGAGCCTTTGTATGTTAAGCCAGCGATATACAGAATTCATGCCATCTAATTGCATTACGATTGGTCCATACTTAGATTGGTGTAGGGAAGCATATCTTCGGGCTTGAAAGACTATACTCTCTTTCTTGTTTTCTATACCACTATGCGACGCTAATACGGTCCTGAAATTTTTGGGGGAAACAGTATTTATAAGAAAAGGACATAGGGCACTACGGAATGAATTGTCATCTCCTTAACTAGTGTGATTGTTTATTCTCACAGTGTCTGAGTAGTTTAACAAAGAAGCATATATTAGAGCTGGGACTCCCTTATGAATTCTATCAGTTTTGTTTTGTATTACAAATGGGCAGTATTGGTCCATGATTATGAAAATCGGGCAATATTTGTCCTTAATCCCACATTCATAATTGTTTTATAATAATTAATATCGTGACAAAATTGGACATGAACTAGTTTTATTTGAACCTAAATCCCTAGCCCTCATATAAACCCTATATCAGAAACATATTTTATTGCCACATTTTGATGGTGGGTATACAAGGTTCTCTCATACGTGTTTTTTTTTCCTTCTTATACGAGCACTCAGATATGATATAAAGCATTGTGTTGGAACTAGGAAAATAAGTTATGGGAGTTGTATTTGTTGACATTCGATTTGAACTTTTCCACATTGAAAGTCATAGTTAAGACTTCTGCGGGAAGTTTGTTCTACATACGGACAGTGCAGCTAAAGAACAAATTTTCTAATCGACCACAAAGGGTTGTGTTCTTCATGAAAAATGTGTATTACGGAAAAATCTGCAGCTATCAGGAACACCCACATTGCGTCGGTGCTCCACCGAATCAGTACATACCCCACTGTCACCAATAATCAACTTCACCCTTCTCCTGTGCGCGATCGAGAAGCTACAAAATAGACTTGAAGCAACGGCCCATACATGGGAGTTGTATATCCATTTTCGGTCGAATGTAGGTGATGTAAATAGTCAGGAGATCAGATGCAGGTAAGTTATTCCTATATCGTTTCAAAAAATCGATAAACTTGAATGCTTTATTCGACACTTGAAAAATGTGTTTAGACCAGCGGACTTCACATTGTCTTCTCATACCCAGAGCGTCTGATTCCACAATATCTACTCCACCCATAAATACAAATGAAGTGATATGATTCTTGAAAGCAAACCTATTCGTACGACCCCATTGAGAGATTTCCACAATCATTCATGTTTTGACTCGACAGGCTTGGTCTATAATTGAATAAATATAAATGGCAAATATTGCTGTCATCTGCAAACAAATATATAGTGTTGGAAGTTTTATGTAGAAGGTCGTTTAGAAAAATAAGGAATAGGGTAGGAGTAAGAACGGAGCAGGGGTACCCCTGAATTTATCTTGAACTCTCTTGATGAGATCTCATTTATAAAAACTGGTATAGTACAATCTCCGAGAAAGCTCTATATAAATCGAAAGGAGTTATTACCAATACCAAAATAAATAAGTTTTCTTTGGCGAGTAAACGAAAGATTCTTATAGAATCGGAGCGAATTGGAGCGTGCTATGAGCTTTAAAATCTTATTGTTGCTACGATGAGGATTCTGATAGAGCTTTTCCCCGTTGTTGTACTTAAAAAGACTACTAAGTAATTTTAACGAGTTGTTTTGATCCGCTGGCTTCAGACTTAAATAATTGGTATAATATGTAAATTTATAGCATTAATATTTAGTGCAAAAAAAATACTTAAGGCCTTCCAACGATCTTTTATTATTTTTCTACAAAAAAATACTATATTTCTGTAAGTTATAGTGCTTGTTCACTTAATATGCATAATTTTAAAATGTATTACTTTGTAACGTACATAAATTCGAATTTCCTCGTTTTCTTTATTTCTCTTTTTGTGCTTTGTGTTTATTAATTGCTGTCATAAATTTTATTAAAAATATTATTTATTTGCCTTTTGGTGTAAAACGGTGTAGTATGTGAATATATGTATGTTTCTGTTCAGCATATTCCTAGAAAAAAAATATATAGAACAGTTAAAAAATGGCCTTTATTATTTGCGTCATTTCTTGGTATCTCTCCCCTCTAAAACGTTTTCCATTCATTCACATTTTATTTTCAACTTGGGTTAAATTAGTGTTCTAGCAAAGAGAAAAGAAGTGAGGAGCAAAAAAATAAAGTGAACACACACAAAATAAAACATGTTATTTGTACAAATAAATTACTATAATAAATTGTTAAAAATGTTGTTAGTGAATAAATTATTAATTTATTTTTTTAACACACAACAGAAACATACAGACACACATATTTATGCATTCAAATTTATTTTATTTTCTTTATAAATTGTCATTTGTTAAAGTTGTCAGACTGTTTGTAAATTACAATAAGTTTAAATGTTTTAACTGTCAGGTTTTATAGTGATTTATAATATTAAATGAAATGATATGTAGATAGACAGTAGTAGTTGTTTTATTTATTTGTAATTATACATGTTATTATTATAATAGCTCTATACCATACTAATATTCCAACGAGTACCTACATGGATGTCAATCCCTTTTATGGGTGTAAGTTTGACTGACACTTTGTTTATTGACAGTTTATAAAGAAAACAATAGTAATATAAGTAGTTACATAGAATTCAGAGATCATGAAGTTATTTTGAAGGTGAAAGTTTTAAATAATAAATAATATTTGATTAGTAATTCGATGCATTTCATTGGATAAGATAGTAAGAATTGTTTGGAGAATATTAGCGGATGAGGAAGCAATGTGCAGTACAATTTATTGTAGTTTAACATCTTATATTTATAGAAAACATAAAATATGTTACTTTTCCAAAATACTGTCTATGAAGATCAATAAATATTTAAATGTGGTTGAATAACTTTCGAATAACTTTTTCCATTTCTAAGAGCTGGTTCACACGCGTCATGTTTAGTTATGCAAGTCTTGAGTTTATAGAAGAAAGAGGAAGAAAAAGTGGAAAATCATATACACTTGACGTGTGTGAACCAGCACTAAAGAAGATGTGTTTACTCCTCTAATATCAAATGTTTATACAAGATGAAATGTATGCAAGTGTTTATAATCAACGTTGAAAATAAACCAATCCTCAAGGGTTTCAATCTAATACGTTTAGACCATTCAACTCCAATCACATCTGGATCATAATCGTTCCTACATTGACACTAACAATTGGAAAAACTCATACTCCACAAGCCAATGTTCCTTCAAATAAACCATAATTTAATTTTGTTCCCTAAATAAAGCATTTGTAGTTTTTCAATGGTCCCAATGGAGTCTGATTTACTTGCTAAAGTGTTATCATCTGTTCTGATAATATTGATAAACGATCTTATCTTTGCAGATGATATTTATGAGATTGAATACAAATACAAAGACATAAAGAGCAATATTAGACGTCAATATTCATTGTCTAAATAAATTGGTATTGAAATCGATATCCAAAAGACAAAGGACATTTGCTGAATGATTTAATCAGACTAGTGGGTTGAAGTTGATCAATTAGTGCATTCTAAGTCATCTCTTCAAAAACAACTAACAACTTGTAAAGCGTCTTACGAACTTTGACAGTTGATATTAGTCATATTGTTGAAGCAATATCTATCGAATCCTGGATGAATGGGACGATACCCATCCAGATGAGAACCAAAAGCGTCCAGTGCATCACGAATAAGTCCCCGTTTGATGTGGAATTTGGGCTGGCGTCGTCATCGGTCCATATTTCTTTTAGAATCACGTTGGCCAGGCCATCAACATCAACAGCGAGCGCTATACCTCCATTTTTGCCAACTTCTTTATTCCTGAATTAGATTGTATGGTCACCAACGACATGAGGTTTCAACAGAATGGCTCTTCATGCAATACTGCTCATGCCACATTGGACATTCTGCGATTTGAGGGCATGGTCATCACGCTTGTAGGTGATGTGAACGGGAAATCGAGAACGTGCGATTTGAAACCGGCTTTTTCTTGTGAGATTTTCTTAAGTCGCAGGTCAATGCGAATAAGACACAAACCAAATCCGCCGTTAAAGCCAATATCGATCAAATTAAGCCTGATTTATGCGACAGAGTCATTTAAAATGAAATAATTCGGATGAGCGTCACCCAGCGAAACTGCAGTGGACATGTGTACTATGTTATATTCCCTACATAATGGCACCTGTAGGCCTTTCGATGAAAGACAATATTCATATATCCTTTAGGGTCCAAAGTCTGTAAATATTCATGGTATGTAGTCTTATTTTAGGCCTTCTTTTTAGAGTCGCGGTTTTCCCGTTTTTGCTTGGCTTTAAGTTCCTTTTGAACACGTCTTCCTCAACGCTCTCCTAAAGGTTTTTTTTCTGAGGTCATAATGAACATTTCCTTCTCATCATGTACCTCTAAACTTTAAAGTCTCTAGCACGACAGTTATCATACAGTGAATATGTTCATATCAATATCACATGAACAAGAACTTAATCATCTCATCGGCCTCCTAAAGATTCAATCAATAAAAACTACAAATATAACTCAACGTTTTATCCCAAAATAATCTAGACTAACCCATCTATTGGGCAAAAATTCTATCCCCCGAGATGTCGGTCACAGACTCGCGAAACTCCTCTTATGAAATTGGCTTCCTGGTCTCTTTCAGATTATCCAACTCCTAAACCGTTTTCCAGTCAGAAAATTATACAAAACATAAAGCGACGACTGCCTTTCATCAATCGAATATCCATAGCAATAGTATCGAAATATCTTCATAATTTCATTATGTTTCTCTAGCTTAGCTCAGACAATATCGAGTCAAGTTATTATGTGTTGGCGAATGCCCTTATATTTGGTAAAAAGAAACGGCCGACGAATGTGAAAAAAGGACCATTCTAAGACCAAACTGATCTGGCCCACTCTGGCGCGGAATAGGACCAGTAATCGCGTTGAACTTGGTAGATTCTTGATAAGACTTCTTATAGCTACTTTATAATTGCCTTAATCTCTAGGAACGGATTTAGTTGGTATCCCTGTAATATATATTTGTATAGGTCTTCAGGAAATACAATTTTACATTGGCCGTTTGACCGGTGTGAAAAGTGCTAAGTCAGTAAAAATTAGACAAAATCAATCAAGAATGAGAAAAATCGCTATCATTGATGACTTATATATTGATGTAAAACTGGAAAATTCGATCATGCAAACTGAGTCATGCGGTTGGCAAAAAATTTTAATGCAAACAATATTTCTGTACAGGCACATTGACCTTTGCATATTCAAGCTTTTCATCGGAATGGGCTTTAATGTAACGCCTGAACCTGCTGGAAGGGAACAATCTCTGCGAGTGAATTCATTTGAAGTCTTCACTATAGACTCAATGTCAGGCTATCGATTCAGTGAAATTCAACCGTTAAAAAATGGTATTGCTTGTATTTATTTTATATACTGCTGATGTTTTATTTGATATAGATAGATGATATTCGAACCTAAACCGATGATTCAAGAGAATCCTTGATAACTGTTTACTGCTCTAATTGTTTTATAGCTGGAGTCATTAATCAAAGTTTCTTCAGGACGCCTTCTCATATAGTTATTATAATGTAGTAGAGGTCAAAAGTAAGACACCATCGCTGTTATTGTCCAGCCATAGCTGGCCGAAGGTACATGATGCAAGTTATCTTTATATTTGTAAAGGATCTAAAGTTGTTAGTTTATAAAAATAACAGTATATATACAAAAACATTACAAGATAATTTTCTTGAGAGCCGTAGTCTTAGTTTCTTAAATTTCACTCAGAATTGTGTCTACCGTCTGATCTTCTGATATTTTGAAGATCCAGAAAAAGTGGTCACTTGATCATGTAACCAAATAAACTGTCCTTTAACTTTCAAAAAACTATTAAATATAAAAAACCTTTCAAACCAAAGACCCCACTTACAAATTTATTTTCAAATAACTAACTACCAGCAATAGCAATACCCATAACCATAAATAAAAATTAATTTAAACTGATTTAAGTCTCAAATATGCCACATGCCCACAAATAACTGAAAACTATATTGTATATTTACATTTATTTATATTGCTGTGGTTTTCCATTTTGGTTCTGCACCACCGCCCCCCCAGAAAACATTAAAATTCTATGTAACCAATTTAAAGAAATATTTAACATTTAATGGCAATAATTGAAATTGGTTATTGTGTGGTTATTTGTTTGTTAAAATTAGCATAAATTTAAAACTATAAACATTTATTTGTTTAAATTCTACAATAACAATTTATAAACACATACAAAATTTGCAATTGTACTGGCAATCGTATTTACTACATATATGTATATTGTATGTTGTTATAAAATAACAAACAAATCAAATATTTATAATGGTCATGAGGGTTTTGAACACACATAAAAATAAATAAACGAAAAATAAAATGTGCAACCAAAAACAACTACAATATAAAACTTTGACCAAAAACCAAATTGAACGAATTGAAATTATGGACACGTATTAACGTAAATTGTATACACACTCAATATAATTTTAAAATAAATTTTTTGCAAAAAAAAAAATATATATATTTATAGAAATATTGTGGTCTTTTTGGTATGTGCTATCCAGGTGGAGAGTATATAAGTTAATTGGGATAAATGTAACTATATATTAAGGATATTGAAAAACAAAAAACTTAATATTAAATCAAAATAGTGTTGAAAAAATGTATCGCTGAAGTTAACCAATTGCTCACCAAAGCTTATTGTGAATGTGTTCCATCGGTTTCTATGTGCGAGAGATGGTTTATGCGCTTCAGAAGTGTTGATTTTGACATGGAAATTAAACATCGCCCGGCCCAGCAAAAATATTTTGAAGATATTACTCCAAGAATATTGTTGTAAAACTTAACAAGAGCATGCAAAATCATTGGGAGCTACTCAAACAGCAATTTTAAACGGTTTTGCATATACGCTGCTTAAATATTATAAAAGTAAATAGGTTTTTCACCGAATGATTACTTGCAATAAAAACTGGATCCATTACACTAATTTGAAGCGTAAGAAATCGTATGTGTTGCCCGCCAGCCATCCGAATCGATACCAAAGCCAAATATGCATGGCGCTGTATTTATATTGTATATGTTCCTGTCGTTCATACAATGAGCATAGGGCCTTAACAAAGTCTTTCCATCTCGATCTGTTCATAGCGATGTTTTTAATTTCATGTTTGCATGTATGCAGCATCGATCTCAATTTGTCTACGCCACGTATGAGCTGGACGTCCTCTTCTGCGGCTGCCTTGCGGATTCCACTCAATAACAGTTCTAGCAATATCTGAGCTTGGCTTTCGTATGATGTAACCTATCTAGTTCCATTTTCGACGGTTATAGGTAACTGGTTCGTTAGATGCCATAATCTGTTGTTTGATATAGTCTGTGGCCAAAAACCTCGATTCTTCTAAGGCATTTGTTTGTAAAAACTTGCAGGGCCCTCACTTCGTCTTTTTTATCCGAATGGCAATATCTGCACCTCAGCCACCAGATGTTGTGAGAATAGCGCAAAGGTAATAGATTGAATCAACCTTCTCCAAAGTATCATTATCTATTGTAAACATATTTGCGATATCTGTGTTAATTCGCATCACTTTTGTTTTGCCAATGTTTATCTTGAGACCAGAGTTCTTAGCAAACTCTGTGAGACGTTGTAATTTGATGGTCATATCAGAGTACCAATTAGAGAGAAGGCAGATATCATCTAACCATCTTCGGAAATGTTTTCGTTAATCCAGATATCTTCTACTAAGGGCAAAAGGATTTTGAGAAGTTCTGGAGGTATGTTGTCATTTCCAGGACTTTTGTTGTTTTTAAGCGTCTTGATTGCGCATATAATATCAGATAACAAAGAAGTGGTGGTGGAGATATTTAAAACGTTATCGTACGTAGTACAATTACATATTGGATCATAGTTTGTGCCCCGGGAAGAGAATTGAAGAATAATAATAAGCTGTCAGGCCAACACCAGAACACCAAAATCTGTAATCATTTCAATTTAGGATGTAGTAGCTGCTTATACTTCTCTACCCGATACTGGTGCTGGGGCTGCCAGTGTGCCACCAGGCCGAAGTTCGACAGAGCCTCGTTAGCGTTAACAGGGGTCACCAATTCCGTTCTGGGCAGTGGATGAGGTTGTCATTTGGAAAGGATTGGCTATGTTGTTGTTGTAGCAGCAGTGATTACTGAGTTGACAACCCTTGGTCGAGTGAACTCGGGTCATTCCGGTGCTTAGAACCGGCTGTCGTGGGAATGATTGGCTATGTGTACAAATATAGTGTATATTTTAATTCGCTTCATTTTCCCTTAAACCCCTTTGGTGGGGAGCAAAATGTTCATATATACTATCAGCTGCTGAAATCTGACCAGACCATCACAGTATGAAGCAAGCATTCACCGTAAAACGCCTAGAATATACGTCCAGACATGAAACCATAATATTCCATCATGACAACTCTCTACCACATGTTGCAATTTTAGTAGCATTCACAAAATTCGTTTACGTTCATCAAAACAGCCAATTCCTACTTATTTTGAATTCATTCATTTCATTTATTTCATTACTTTATTTTATTATTATTGTTATTATTAATTTTTATGGGAATTTAATAAGGCAGAAATGTGATTTTATTGAACTGCTTTGTATTCGCATGAAAATGAATTGGAAAAAAAGGTGTACGAATTGTATTATGTGTATTGAATTCGCATACAAACCCATTCATAATAATAATAATAATTTATTTTATTATTATTTAGTTTTTTTTTTCTGCATATTCTTATTCGTTATACTGTATTTATTAAACAAATTTATTTATAATTTGTTGGTAAATTGAGTGGATTTAATGCGAAAATATCACATACAAATTGAAGTGTGTGTGTGGGTTTTGCTGTTTTGTCACTGGCACACACCTACTGACTGCATGACAATGTACGTGAGATGGCTGCTGACTACATTGCTGTCGCCGTGTTAAATGTATATCTGCGGGCCAAATAACAAGTGGTATTCTTGCCAGCAACATGGTTTGTTGGTTTGGAATAATTTAAAATAAATAATTGTTTATTGATTTGTAATTATTACAAAATATTTTAGTGTCGTAAAAAAACAACAAAATTATTGTCAAAAAAAAGTATAATAAATGTTTATGAGTTTACTGACAGGAAATTCTGACATGTAAGAAGTTATGGCTTATAATGGTTGCTAAATACTTTGGCATTTAATGGCTTTCGATAAATGTAATAAATAAAGAGGAAATCCGTCTTCTGAAATCAAATGAATTATAGATGAGAAGAAAGAACTGTCCCATTAGGATTTTGTGTTTACTTGATAAAGAATTTAATTCTAGATCCAATATAAAACCGATAACTTTGGATTTTACGAGACGAATTTTTATCGTGACAACCACGAATATCAATACTAGCAAAGACAAAGAAAACTAAAATTTAATAACTGAATATCTTAAAGTATTTAAAATAATCGAACAGAATTTCGAACAGTTAATGACGACAAATAACGAGACTAATGTGAAGGCCGAACTCATGATGACTTTAGACAACATCTGACCCCGTTGAAGGAAGAACATGAAATTAAAAACACAGAACAGGACGAACGAAAACGGCTGGCGAGCAAGCATGTCACGATGTTGGACACACGAGATATTGAATAATTTACTGCTAGGGAAAAACCTTTGAGAACCGAAGTAATGCATAATATTACTGTTGTGGAGGTCAGGCCAGCCAAAACTAGGGGGGAATAAAACCAGAGCAGGTATGCGAACACAACAAAATTTATTCTACAAGCCAGCACAGTTAAAGGATGAACCCATCAATTTCTATAAAATTAATACGGACAGACTGCTTTTGGTGCAGAAGATCTTGTTGGCGCTAGCTGATGTACTCCCATGCAGTGAGGATGATTACTTTACTGCGTGTCTTTACCTGTATAAAGTTTCTTTTTGTATGATGAATATTGGTTCTTACTCCTATCCTGGATGATAGAGCCACACAAGGACACGGGAGAAGGAATGGATCAAAATTGATTCAGAATCTTCTGAGTTCTGTTGATAACGAATTCAATCAGATCATCCCTATATTAGCAAGAACCCTGTTCGAGTTCGAGTCACGAAACTTTATCATTCTTCTTCAACCCCTAACGCTACATTTTGTTCAGGAAATACACTAATGTCTTCCATTTATCACATTACAATATAAGTTTTTTAACGCTGGCGTTGATAGATCGACAAGGATTTCCAACGACGAAGTCGATTACAAGAAGCCATAATCTTATTATTGGATATCATACTATGTGGGGAAACTCGGATATAAATTACAGGAGTGAGTGTTTTTCATTACTTTTATTTAAAACATTAGTGTATGTACTAGAAGTAATTTTTTTTTAACTTTATTTATTGAATCTGCCTATATCATTAGGCCTAACAATAAGTGATTAAATCTTATAACTAAAATTAAAACAAATTGCTCTCTAAAGAGAGCATTGCTTCATGCATGGACCTCATCTTAGCGGGGTGGTAAATCTCCTCTACAAAGCCTTGATCTGGTTTAGCTCTGTGCGAGATGCTGAGCAAGCGGATTTGGGTGGGATTGCAGTTTCAGTATATATTTATCACGGACTTTCTTAAACTTTCACTAGTGGCACTTTCAAGTCCCTGTGAATGTTTTCATTTCTTATGTACCATGGTGAAGTAATTGAACATAGTCTTTCAATGACCTCGAGCTCAACAAAACTCTTTATTTTTAATAAACATAATAATTAAACAAAATTCCAGATATTCACAATTTACTATGTACTTTGTATGGGAATATCCACTCCCACTGTTCCGATCCAGAGCATTTCTAGTTAAACTCCGTACAGTTTAGCTACAAAGGTTAATACTTTTACAGTTACAATTCTCCAGATATTCGAAATTAACTATTTACTTTCATTACTCTAATCCCGACCATTTTCAGCTAATTTATATAAAGTGCCTACTGTGAAGTTGTTTACCGTGTGAAAGTGTGACAGTTTCAAGTTTGGAAAGATCTGGGGGGACTAGGTCCGCTTAAATGAGCCCAGTTTTACTGTGACGTTGTTTAACGTGTGAAAGGGTGATAGTTTAAAGTTTGGAGAGATCTGGGGGACTATGTCAGCTTAAGTGGGCCCAGTTTTACTTTATACGCTTTGCATTCAGTTCTATTTTTTGATTATATAATATGTTATGTAGTCCCGAAGAAAATTTTATTCTACAAAAGAGGGACTTTTTGGGAAACAACGTAAAAAATATGGCACTTTAGATGCATGAACTTTTTTATAGCAAGCTATTTTTTAAAAAAAAATTCGACCCTTCGTAGGTCCGCCATATCTAAAAAACCAAATAAAATCGAGCAAAATTAAAAAAATATATAAACCTAAATATCTTTTTAACCTAAATATCTCTTTAACTAAAAAAATATTAAATGAATTTTTGGCGATTAATTTTTAAAAAAGTGTGAGACATTAGGTGTCAAACTTTGAGTGGCCACAAACTAGCCGCCGTTATCCTTAAGAAGCTGAACAATTGTAAGTAAGCTGGAAAGCACCTCAGCTCCACCCATGTGAAATTACGTAACAATGTCTGCAATAGCTCCCGAGATACTGAATTATTAACAATAAAAAATTTCTAAACCACTGTGCATCATAATAACTATTATCTCATAAAGCAACACCAATTTTATTAGCGAAAAAGTCTACCGATTTAAAAACCTTCAACACGTCATTCAATTTAGTTGAATGTTGCTAACTTAACTCAAGCTAACAAATACCCAAAAAAAAAACGAAAAAGTACGAACAGTAATAAAAACAACAACAAAACATAGACGAGTGAGTGCTGATAGTACAAGAAATAATGAGAAGTGCATAGTAAGCACTGTTTATCATAAATAAAGCCATGGGACAATTTTCAAGAACAGTGATGTGAACAGAAGTATTTTGAACTATAGTTTACTATATATCAATGGAAAGGTAAACAAATTTAGTTTTCGAAAATGTTAGCAGAAGCTATATATTCGAAGAGACAAATACAATAAAATGAGCTTTAATAAAATTTTACATTAACTTATCTGTAGTTTTAAATTATTTAACTAAATTGAACTTAAAAAAACTTACAGTAGCTTAAATACAATTAAACCACAAACAATTTTCACACACTCCTCTATTTGTTATTTCAATTTAATAAATTCTAAACTAGATTTGTTTTTGCAAAAATTCCTACTGGTATTATTATTTTATGTCTGATCATGTGCGGTGGCGGTTAAATATACATCTACCATATTTAAGTATTTATTTATTTGCCAAATTATGCGTGTTGGAATTTAATGATACTAATCGTAAAAAAATAACAAATGTTCATATTTATAAAAAAAAATAAAAATAAAAAACTGTTTGTTGTATCTCAATCGTTGGGTGTGGGTAATGCATGATTTTAAAATTTCAAACAAGTAGTGTCCAAAAATATAATGTTTTGTACTGGTTAAACGGTGTCATAATCGTACCTTTAACGAATTTTTAAATGATAAATTGTCTACATTTGGTGGGAATAAAAATTAACAATTTTAAATAAGTAGTCTTTTTGTATTGGTAACGAAAAAAAAATATATGAACAACTGAATAAAAAATGTAGTCGACAAATGTGGTCAAATAAATATTTGGGAATATTTTCTCAACAACAGTTATAATAACTAGTGTAAGAGCAATGACCAATTACAGTATTTTTTTAAGAAATTAGGTTTCAGGTGGATGTTGGCGTATAGTTGCATTTAATATTGTTTTAAATATTTTATGAGAAAAATTAGAAAAATATTTTTAAGAGTAAAGCAGGATATTTGCTATTATTTCTTACATCTTCTCAACAGTTGTGAATATACTTTAAGTTCAATTGTTGTATAGTTTTTTTTGCAATACTCGTATTTATATTTCCTTAAATTGCATTTATTCAAGCATTTCAATTTCAATTTCATTTTAGAACCTCCCCAGATACTCATCGAAATTTAATAAAGTATGAAAAGAAAACATAAATACTTAAAAAATATTAAAACAAAACCAATATTCAGTATAAACACATTTATGTATTTATGCACCAGTATATAACTCTTCAATTTACAAGCATATTGCATTTCATAGTTTCAATATTTGTTAGTAAATTTGAAAAGAAAAATATGTATACATTTTTGGTACTTTTATATGTATGTATTTTATTTTTTTTTCAAGTATTTTATTAAAAAATATTGCATTTTAAATAAACCACAATAAATAACAATAAACAAATTCTAACCCCTTCAACACAGAATAAAATGGAAAAAATATGCAAAATCTAATATCAAATATATCAGATTTTCCTACAACTACTAAATCAAAATAAATATACAAAATCCACAAAATGCATCATACATGCTTCAAAGAATATTTCAATTGTAGATGAAGTTTTTTTTTGTATTTTGGACAACAAAACATTCATACAATTTAATGAATTATATTAGTAAACTAATTTTTTTTTATATTTTTGAATAAACATGCACTACGAGTGTATTTTTTTTATTTTTTCATAAAAATACAAATACTTTGGATTTTTTTATAATCAAATCCAATACCAATACCAATCAAATGTCAGTTGCACTACAATATGAAAATTGATTCCCACAATTATTTTTTTTTTCTCTAATTTTTGGTAAATGAAAGAATATTGTTGTTTTTGGAACTTTGCTTTGGTGCACTATAGTAAACTTTGTGGAATTTAAGTATTAAAGATTGATTGGATTTGGTTTAATTGACAGTTGCTTGGGTCATAGAAGAGGTCTATTTGTGATTCCTTATGTCTTTGGCACCATTCGATCTAAGTTTCTTGGCCTTCGTAGTTCTCCAGAAACCTTGTTGTTCTCATGAAGTGGTGAATCTTATCTAAATCTCCCCTAGCGACACAGTCAATAAGTATTTGCTGAAATAACATTATACGACTGAAGTTCGCAAATGCCGTACAATATCAGTAAAGATATCTTCATCATCTTCCACATAAGTTTTTGAAAGCGATAACCAGCCAAAGTTTTCTGGTGTGATTACAATTGGTCTTTCTCTCTTATCTTTTTGTGACAGTGAGAAGAAGTTTGTAAGAAATTGGGCTTATGACTTAAAAATGCGGAAATGTTTAATATGTTTAGCTTTTATTTTGAAAAAAATGTACAATAAACATTTATTCGAAGTATTGGCCATTGTTATCTATAATATTTTCCCATCTTTCTGGCAAGATATGGATTCCGAGCCAATACAGATACTCTGTTCCAAAGTGATGCGTATCCCAGAGAAAGCTTTTTGCGTCAATCAAAAAAAAATAGTAGTCATGTGGGGCACGGTCTGGATTATAAAGCGGGTGAGACAAAACTTCCCAAACATTTCATTCCAAAGTGAAGTGGTTTGGAAACGATGGACATTTGGCTTTGGTGTCGAATCAGCTGGTTGGCCGGTCTTCATATACGATCTCTTGCGCTTCGGGTTATCTTATTTCAAGGTCTCTCGGCTTCAATTCATATGGTACTTAATTTGCCTGCTTTTGGATGAATCCTTCAAATGTTTTGAAATAGCTGATTGAATAGATCCCAATGATTTTACAAGCTCTTATTGAGTTTGACAAAGTCCTATATTAAGATTTCAAATTCGTAATTCTACATTTTGGTGTGGTTCCAGCATTCAAATATGCAGTAAATCTGTCAATGATTATTTGAATGTCGTTTTCCGGAAGGAGGATAAATTTGTTTCTTTCCAGCTTAGTATTTGTTCCCTTCCATCCGCTTCTTGAGTCATCACGATATCTCATATTACCCCTTGTGGACCAAGGCTTTAAATCGTTGAAAAAGTTTTATTTTTTTATGAAATATTGAAAATAAGTACTTCAGAAAGTTATTTACAAAATTTAAACTTTGTGGAGGACCTGCAAGGTATCGAAAGGGACCTGCAAGGATCCGAAAGGGACCTAAAAAGATCCGAAAGAAACCTGGTACCGTTGAGTCAGCATCAGCCAAAAGATAAAAAAATCGCACCTAACTTTTATAAAATTTTCTATTACAAGTCTATTTTATGGTAGATAAACACCACAATGAGAACATGAAATAATTCTGGGTAAGCGAGTTTGCCAATAAGCAAAAAAATATAGTATTCCGAAGATGATAGTGTACTTCAAAGTACTTTTGGGCAAAAAGTGTCAAAATATGTTTTGTTTTCATATTGTACGCTTATTATTGTTATGGTACTTATAAGTACCGTCGGTCGACAAAGGGTTAATTGCTCATTTTGTATAGCATATGGCCGAATCTCTAATTCGTTGTAATTTATACTAGTATATCCCGGTGCACTTCGCTACCCCTATTCTAGTAAAATTAAGAAATATGAATGGATTTCTATACAACCTAACTACGTACAATGATATGAAAATAGCACATGCAAAATGTGGAGAATGTCTCAATTACAGTTTACTTGATATTCAAACAATAACTAATTTGGTATGGGAGATACCACTGATCCCACCCATTTGTATGTATTTTATGTAAAAAAGTAACTCATATCAAGCTTCACTTTAACTTTCCTTTAAGTGAAAAAGGATCAGGAATAAATTCGTTTTTAGCTAACCTCCGTAGAATGGTATTAAATTGATTGATACACATTTTAAATACTTTTAGAATTATAGTTCTCCAGATATTCGAAATTAATTATTTACTTTGTATAGGAATTGCCACGACCACTTATGAAATCCCGACCATTTTCATCCAATCTCTGTAAAATGGTAATAGATCTATGCGGACAAAGTTTGAAGAATTTTGCAATTATTACTTTGTATGGGAGGTGACTCACCTCCTTTACCGATTCTCCATTTTGGTTATCCAGACTTTCGAAATAAATATTTACTTTGTATGGGAGGTGCTACGCCCTCTAATCTAACTTCGCCTATATTCAATATAATATCTAACTTCGCCTATATAACTCCGCACAGTAATAAGAAATTAATTCGTAAAATGTTTTAACACTTTTATAATTGTAATAATTCTCCAGATATTCAAAATTAAATATTTACTTTGTTAGGGTGTGCCACGCCCACTATTCCAATCCCGAAAATTTTCAGCGAAACTATACAAAATGATAAAAGACCCATTTATACAAAGTTTGAATAATTATAGCTCACAAAATATTTAAAAAAAACTTTTTACTTTGTATGGGAGGTGACTCGCCACCTATTCCGATCAGTCCCATTGTTGCTTAAACTTCATGCAGTGATAAGAAATTGATTCGTATAAAGTTTAAAGACCGTCACAATTATAGTTCTGCAAATATTATAAAATAACTATTTACTTACATTTACATATTGAGAAAATAAAAAAAAAACCTTCAAAATATTTCTTTCAGGCGACTTTAAATTATTAAAATCTTCTTCTTCATTGTTTTCTATAACAACTCTCACTTAAAACAGAGCGAAATCAATACTGTTTAATTGTTTCTCTTATTTATTTACAACAACAAATTGGACAAACACGCAATGCTTTGTTTACCTTTTAGCTTAAGGTTCACATGTACACGTTTTTGCATATGTGTTAGTAACATCTTTAAACGCTTATAGCTCCTAAAAAACTGAACCGATTTCAATAAAATATATATTCTGCACTTCTGTGAATAAATCCCTTTAAAATGGTTTATTTCTTTCTCAAATTGAATGTATAATGTGAGCGTAAAAGGGGTCTAAAGAAATCGACTTGCCTATTAATATTATGAGATTCTCTTCAGAAGCGTCAATTTATGACCTTAGACTTCAAGACTACTACAAGGTATTTATTGAGTTGCATTTAAATTTTCCCTGGTCTAAGTATCTCTAGTCGTCAGAATAATCGGAGATTTGACTTTAATCTGAGTAAGAGTTTCTCGAATATTTTAAAAAAGTAGTAGAAATGGTTTTATGGTTACTATAGGCAGACAAACTTTTCCAAATGTTAACCAACTCTAGCTCGTTATATAATTTTTAATGCACTCTAGTTTAATGTCCGATCAGTCCGATCATCGAACATGTAGATACAGTTGCCTCTATTCCGCAACCATTCCTGAAGACCCATGTAACATTCGCCAACGAGGTCAAAGCATAGTGAAAGCTACTTTGGAACAGTTATATATCCTGTTATTCCCTATTCCCCGGAACCTAAATGATTATTATGTTTAACTGTTCAGTCATCTCTTTAAGAAATTAATGGCAGTTAAAGGGTTTTTAAGTACACAGAGAAAACAGATTCGTAATATCAACCGAATTTGTTGTCAATCGAATGATTCTACCGTACTGACCAAATTTTACAGTTGTGGCTATAAAATTTTAGAAGTGGTAACAAAAGTTTGGTTGCTTCAACCGAAATTCTTCTTTATCCACTAATTTTCTGTTGCCAGAACCGAAAAATTCTATGTGTGCAACCGAATCATTCGATTGGCTACAAATTCGGTTGCTATTACGAATCTGTTTTCTCTGTGTACTCAAGTACAATGATTCAAGGCCACAATCGCGTATCTACTGTATGAGAAAAGCTCATGTGATCTAACATTTCTTGTGAACCAAGGTACAATATATTACTCTGATAAACTGATCCGTACATGCTCAATGTGAACTGGCACTTATAAAAAAACAATATTTGTTCTAAATTACTTTTAAACTGCCAACAGATGCATAATGTGTAAATTTTACCAAAAAATCTTTTTATCAGTTTTTTTTTTAATTTATATTTGAACGAAAAGCCAGTTTTAATACATTTTTGAATGAGTGAGTCTGTCATCAAAAATTGTATAAGTTATCAAAATATATTTAAAACAAATTGATAAAATATGCATGTAGCATTCTTTTGTGTTTAATATTTTGATATTTTTATATAATTCTTCCAAGTGTAGGGTTCTTAAAAATATTCATAAATACATGATTTCATACTTCTAACTGCATATAAAATATTTAGAAACTCAAAAAAAAAACTAAAGTGCTCATATTATTGTTAAAATATTTTCTTTTAAACAATTTTATAGCAAGAACTCTGATAAAAAATCCTTTGAAATAATTCAAATTATTATATTTGTTAAATAAACTTGAAAGCACAAATATCAAGAGCCTATGAAAAGAAATCTTTGTTTAAATATCGGCTACCTACTAAGCTCTTCTATATGCTTTTAGAAATACTCATCTTCTTCTCAAAATCAAATCATCATCAGTAACTACCACAGCAAAAATAATAAAAAGGAAAAAAATTAACAAAGGCCATAGAACAGGAGTCATAGAATCAGGGATGGAAAATGGCAATTTATAGTAGTATATAAATAGTATACAAATAGTACTTTTTCCATACTCATATAATCATAGTTTCTATGGTTTGCACAGAAAATACTGTTATATTGAAGATTTTCTATAGAAAATACTATTACACACGAGATTTTCTACAGAAAATACTGTTATATACAAGATTTATTATAGAATATACAGTTATACACAAGATTTTCTATAGAAAATACTGCTATACACAAGATTTTCTATAGAAAATTCTGTTATACACAAGATTTTATATAGAAAATTCTGTTATACACAAGATGTTCTATAAAAAATACTGTTATGCACAAGATTTTCTGCAGAAAATACTGTTATACACAAGAATTTCTACAGGAAATACTGTTATAAACAAGATTTTCTATAGAAAATACTGCTATACACTATATTTTCTATAGACAATTCTGTTATACACAAGATGTTCTATAAAAAATACTGTTATACAAAAGAGTTTATATAAAAAACACTGTTATACAAAAGAGTTTCTATAGAAAATTCTGTTATACACAAGATTTTCTATAGAAAATACTGTTATACACAAGATTTTCTATAGAAAATACTGTTATACATAAGATTTTCTATAGAAAATACTGTTATACACAAGAGTTTTTATAGAAAATACTCTTATACACAAGATTTGCTATAGAAAATACTGTTACAGACAAGAGTTTTTATAGAAAATACTATTATACACAAGATTTTCTATAGAAAATACTGTTATACACAAGAGTTTTTATAGAAAAAACTCTTATACACACGATTTTCTATAGAAAATACTCTTATTATAGACAAGATTTTCTATAGAAAATACAGTTTTACACAGACAATTCTGTTATACACAAGATGTTCTATAAAAAATACTGTTATAGACAAGAGTTTCTATAGAAAATTCTGTTATACAAAGATTTTCTATAGAAAATACTGTTATACACAAGATTTTCTATAGAAAGTACTGTTATACACAAGATTTTCTATAGAAAATACTGTTATACATAAGATTTTCTATAGAAAATACTGTTATACACAAGATTTTCTATAGCAAATACTGTTAAACACAAGAATTTTTATAGAAAATACTCTTATACACACGATTTTCTATAGAAAATACTGTTATAAAGAGATTTTCTAAGAAAATACAGTTTTACACAGACAATTCTGTTATACACAAGATGTTCTATAAAAAATACTGTTATAGACAATATGTTCTATAAAAAATACTGTTATAGACAAGAGTTTCTATAGAAAATTCTGTTATACACAAGATTTTCTATAGAAAATTCTGTTATACATAAGATTTTCTATAGAAAATACTGTTATACACAAGATTTTCTACAGCAAATACTGTTAAACACAAGAATTTTTATAGAAAATACTCTTATACACACGATTTTCTATAGAAAATACAGTTATAAACAGATTTTCTAAAGAAAATACAGTTTTACACAGACAATTCTGTTATATACAAGATATTCTATAAAAAATACTGTTATACACAAGAGTTTCTATAGAAAATTCTGTTATACAAAGATTTTCTATAGAAAATACTGTTAAACACAAGAGTTTTTATAGAAAATACTGTTATAGACAAGATTTTCTATAGAAAATACAGTTTACACAAGATTTTCTATAGAAAATACAGTTTTACACAAGTTTTTCTATAGAAAATACAGTTTTACACAAGTTTTTTTATAGAAAATATAGTTTTACACAAGATTTTCTATAGAAAATTCTATTAGACACAAGATTTTATATAGAAAATACAGTCATACACAACATTTTCAATTGAAAATACTGTTATACACAAGATTTTCTAAAATAAATAAGGAAGAAAAATAGAAGATTTTCTGTAGGAAATACTGTTATACACAAAATGTTTTATAGAAAATACTGTCATACACAAGTTTCTACAGAAAAAACTATTATACACAAGATTTTTTCAATAACTTATATGTCATTTTGAAGAGTACGTACTATTTGTCATTTATTCTCATTTAGTTATTGAACATTATAGTGCATAGAATAAACGCATAGAACGGAAGGAGAGAGTAAAAACAAAATACATTCTCATAAATTAGGTTTCTGACAACAGACATAGGTTTTTGGCTCTCAGTTACCATCTAGTTGTTGTCTATGTGATAGTGCATGTAGAATTTTGTACTAACTAATCGTCCTATGCGGAAAGTTTTGCTTTACTTCTTTAACCCTTTCAGTGGTTTTGTCGAATATATTCGACATTATAACATACTTTGTTTCTATGCGCTTTTACTGTATAATAAAATACAGTTAGTTTTAATTTCTTGTTCATGTTCATACTTTTAGCTCGCCTAAATTATTTTTGACCCTGAAAGGGTTAATTTAAAAAAAAGTGCCGTTGAACTACAACAAATGCTCACCAAAGCTTATGGTGAAAGTGTTCCATCGGTTTCAACGTGCGAGTGATGGTTTGTTTGGTTCAGATACGATGATTTTGACATGGAAGACAAAGGTCGCCCAGGTCAGCCAAAAAAGTTTGAAGACCAAGAATTGGAGGTATTTATCCATGAAGATTGTTGTCTAATTCAAGAAGAGCTTGCAGGATCATTGAGAGCTACTCAAGCAGCTATTACGAAACGTCAGCAGGATTCATCAAAAAGCAGGGAAATTGGGTACCATACGAATTGAAGCCGAAGGACATTGAAAGAAGATATTGCATGTCCAAAGTGGTGCTTGAAAATGGATCCAGAACAATAACTTGAAGCGTAAGGGATCGTATTTGAAACCCGTCCAACCAGCCGAATTGACACCAAAGCCAAATATACATGACGCTGGCTAACGCACATTTGGTGGGAGCAAATGGGTGGTATTATGAGCTGCTGAAATCCAACCAGACCATAACAAGGAACATGAATCGAATGCAACATATTCATTTGAAAGTATTATTGGCCAAAAAACGCCCAGATATGAGCCCTAATATTCCATCGGCCACATGTTGCAATACATGTTAAAATCTATTTAGAATGAAGTGAATGCGAAGTTTTGCCTCACAGTACAGACCGTGCCGCTTCCGACTACTATTTGTTACGATCAATGCAGAACGCTCTCTCTGGGATACGTTTCACCTTAGAACAGAGTATCCGACATTGTCTTGATTCGTTTTTGGACTCAAAAGATGCACAGTTCTTTTGGCTCGAAATCCATAAGTATCCAAAAAGTACAAACATATCAACATTGTCATCCCTGCATAGAATAGAAAAAACCTAAACTAGAATAAAAGCACACATATCACCTACAAGAGCCCCCAACATAATTCAACTAACAAATAATAAAACAAATGAAATATGCAACCATGCATAAATTTACTCCGACAACAACAGTAACAGAAAACTGCAGCAGCATACAGGGACTAATATATAAAAATATACATACACTCATCCAAGCATGGAACATGGAACTATATAGTTCCACTCTTATATCTACATATGAGTACATAGATACATACATAAATATACTAAAATGCCTAGATGTGTTTGTATTGATATGAACGAATGTATATTTTAGTATGTTTGTATTTTTGTGTAGAAACATTTCTCAATTTATATGCAATGTTTTTGATTTATTATCAAAATGCAAAACAAATGATTCTATTTCCCTTTCTATATAGTATCTCTTGCCAACAGTTAATATAAATGGGACAGCAAAAAAAAAACACACAAAGTTGTATTATTCATTTATTCTTCCTATATGAAGTGTTTGCCAGAGTTATGTTTATAGCAGTTGTACTATTATTAGTTTTACCACCACCCAATGAATTTTTTTTTCGTACCCTTATAGAGAATATGTATGTACTTCATATCGGTTGTATTTGGTTTGATATATCGTTTGAAACACATATATATCTTCTTTTAATATACACGTTGAACCTATTAAATCTGTTGTCAAAAACCTAACTCTTGCAACAACATAATACATGCTATTAATTTGTTGTATTTGATTTGTTATATTTTTGTTTGACAAATCGGAGTGTCTCATCTCTATGTATATTTCTCTATGTCCGTAGGTATTATTTTATTCAAACTGTTACAAGATCACATCTAAATAAATCGCATGGCAACTTCTAGCTCAAAAGTATCATACAAGTATATAATATTGTCTAATCTCAGTCAATCTCCAACAACAAAACCTTAATTACATTATGAACTTATATTTTTGAAATCCTCGGAAAAAGTTTGACAGTGACATTCATTGGATCTTGTGATCTAGGCTTACATAAACATACTTCGACTTGGCTTTACCCTCAATTTATTACTTGTTATTTTCCTATTCACAAAACTATAGATATGAGTTTGTTTTTGACCATCATATATTCTGAAAATATATGCATGTAACAACAACAACATACGTACGTTTTGTTGTTTCTATGAAATATTCAAGAAGTGAAGTTATGTATATTTGTCTCTCTCAAAAAAGGTAATTGCCACTTACAGTTGCATTTGAAAGGGCCTCATTGAGATTAGGTTAAAGAAAAACAAAAGATTACATTTTTTTTTTTTTAATTCTCTAATGAAATACAATTTGAGACAACATTTTCTATAAAACATTTCTGCCAACATTTTTTAAAAGAAAATCTTGTTTGTCATACAATTATTATCCAAAGCCAAACTAGTTTTTTGACAAATTTTACCAAAGAAAAAAAATTCTTGAGCATGATACAATTTTTCAAGGAATCTGATTTGTGACAAACTTTACAAAGGAAAATGTTTTTTGTGTCAAGTTTTTCTAAAGTAAATCAGGTTCCAGAGAACATTTTCCAACATTTGTAAGGACAAGATTATCACAAAATTGTTTTACGAAGATCCAGTTTGTGAAAAAATTTTCAAAAAATAACCAGTTTTGGCACATGCTTCCAAAGAAAAAGAAAAACTAGTTTATAACCAACGTTTCTAAAAGAAACCTAGTTTGCGACTAATCATTCCAAAAAAACAAAACTAAATCAAAGTAAATCCAGCTTGTGACAAAACCTTCCATAGGAAATGCAGTTTGTGATAAAAAATTACAAACAAATTTAAACTTATGATAAAACTATTCAAAATACCTCCAGTTTGTGACAAAACCTTTTAAAATAAATGCAGTTTGTACGATAACCTTCCAAAAGAAATAGATTTTGGTACAAAACTTTCGAAAATGTCAAATTGTTTGCCAACAAAGAGTCATATGCGGGAAGTTTTGCTTTACTTCATTAATTTGAAAAAATGTGCAGCACACCGATTACTTACCGAAGATTATGGTGAATATGTTTCATCGGTTTCTGGATTGTGCGATTCAGAAGTGGTGATTTTGACATAGAAGACAAAGATCAACCAGACAAGCCAAAAAAAGTTTGAAGACCGAGAATTGGAGACATTACTCCATGAAGATTGTTGTCAATCTCATAACATTTGCGAGCAGCAGCATTAACCCAAAGTCAGGTATATTGGGTATCATACGAATTTAAGCAAAGAGAACTTGAAATACGAAGTAGCATGTCGGAAATAATACTTGATGCATTGAACACATTGAAGACAGCAGGCTACACGAACACAAATTCTGCTAGCTGGAGTTGTAGTCGTGTGGCAGCTACTGAATTATTTTAAAGACGACAGCTATAAAGTAAACAGCTGATTTATAATTCAGTGGTGCCACTTTAATAAAAAATAACCGTACAAAATTCCAAAGTAATTAAGATTTAAACAATTATTTTGAGTAAACATATATATATGGTTATAATTAATTATGTACCTGTTATTAATTTACATCAATATGGTTATCAAAAACTCAAAATAAAAATACAAAAATATATTTTTTTAAGCACTCATTTGATTTACATTTTTTATTATATTAGCAACACTATTTCTGCTTTGTAGTTGACAGAAATAAAAATTAGTTTAATTCAGTTACAGCGGCAAAAGCAATCGTGTGGTGGTGTAGCTGTGCTGTCGTCAAAAGAATCGTCTTAATATAAACGTGTGTATTCTAATTTTGACAGATTGCAGTTGGTAGCCTGCTGTTTTCAATGTATGGAACACATTGAACGTTATAAAATAAAATCATTTTGGCACTTGCGATGAAAAATGGTTCCATTACGATAACCTGAAGCGTAAGAGATCGTACGAACCCGCAAAACCAGCCGAAATGACACCAAAGATAGGTGGGTCCTATCTATTATGAGCTGCTAAAATCAGGCCAGACCATCACTGGGTACATGTACCGAACACAACTGAAACCGTAATATTACATCACGACAACGCTCGGCCACAAGTTTTAACTCACTCGCTTTATAGTCCAGACCGTGTCACTTCCGACAGCTAAGTCTTTCGATCGATGCATAACTCTCTCTCTCAGAGATACTCTTCACTTAGGTATAGAGTACCCGATATTGGCTTGATTCGGTCTTGGCCTCATGAGCAATTCTAGTTTATGGCAAATGTTTCTGAAGTAAATCCAGTTTGTAATAAAACCTTCCAAATGAATTCCAGTTTGTGAGAAAATCTAGTTGAAGACAAAAAAGTTGAAGACAAAACTTTCTATAGAAAATCTAGTTGAAGACAAAACTTTCTATAGAAAATCTAGTTGAAGACAAAACTTTCTATAGAAAATCTAGTTGAAGACAAAACTTTCTATAGAAAATCTAGTTGATGACAAAATTTTCTATAGAAAATCAAGTTGATGACAAAATTTTCTATAGAAAATCAAGTTGATGACAAAATTTTCTATAGAAAATCTAGTTGATGACAAAATTTTCTATAGAAAATCTAGTTGATGACAAAATTGTCTATAGAAAATCTAGTTGATGACAAAATTGTCTATAGAAAATCTAGTTGATGACAAAATTTTCTATAGAAAATCTAGTTGATGACAAAATTTTCTATAGAAAATCTAGTTGATGACAAAATTTTCTATAGAAAATCTAGTTGATGACAAAATTTTCTATAGAAAATCTAGTTGATGACAAAATTTTCTATAGAAAATCTAGTTGATGACAAAATTTTCTATAGAAAATCTAGTTGATGACAAAATTTTCTATAGAAAATCTAGTTGATGACAAAATGTTCTATAGAAAATCTAGTTGATGACAAAATTTTCTATAGAAAATCTAGTTGATGACAAAATTTTCTATAGAAAATCTAGTTGATGACAAAATTTTCTATAGAAAATCTAGTTGATGACAAAATTTTCTATAGAAAATCTAGTTGATGACAAAATTTTCTATAGAAAATCTAGTTGATGACAAAATTTTCTATAGAAAATCTAGTTGATGACAAAATTTTCTATAGAAAATCTAGTTGATGACAAAATTTTCTATAGAAAATCTAGTTGATGACAAAATTTTCTGTAGAAAATCTAGTTGATGACAAAATTTTCTATAGAAAATCTAGTTGATGACAAAATTTGCTATAGAAAATCCAGAGCTGTAAATGAATCACTCATTTTTGAATTAATTCGCGAATCATTCACACAAAAAAATGAATTGAATGTAATTTGAGTCAATTCAAATGAATTTGGTAAAAATGAATTGCAATTCGTTTCCAATTCAAATGAATTGAATTGATTTTGAATTAATTCAAATGAATTTGGTAAAAATGAATTGCAATTCGTTTCCAATTCAAATGAATTGAATTGATTTTGAATTAATTCAATTCATTTACAATTCATTTGAATTGAATTGATTTTGAATTAATTCAAACGAATTAGAAAAAAAATTAGCAATTCATTTCCAACTCCGACGCGAAATTCGCAGCATATTTAGCAGATTCTTCAATGTCATTAAGTATGCAGTATAATTAATCGACGGTTAAAAAGTCTTCCTTTAAATATAATGCGCCGTTACCATCGTCAGCTGGTGTTGAAAGATTATTTTCGTACGCCTCTATTCTAAACGTGGATTTCTTTCAGATGATAATTTTGAAAAGCTATTGTTGTTTAAGATGAATGATGCATTCTAATTAAATCTAATTAGCCTTATTTATGAAACTCAATTGTGTTTTGAACGACATACATTGTTATTTT
This sequence comes from Calliphora vicina, assembly GCF_958450345.1. NCBI lineage: Eukaryota > Metazoa > Arthropoda > Insecta > Diptera > Calliphoridae > Calliphora > Calliphora vicina. The sequence goes on along the minus strand of NC_088781.1, from coordinate 111,461,902 downwards.
TCCTGATTTTTGATTATTTTTGGAAGATAGTTTTATTTTTTTGAAATAAATATAATATAAATATTAGCAAAAAGTTTGTTGTTGGGTGGACGTGGGTCACAAAATTTTAAAAATTATTAATTGCTTCTTGAATATTAAATATGTTTTGTCGTTCAGTGTATTTCAAAATAAAAATCAGTTCTTCTTGAAGAAATAAACTCCAAACACCATGTTTTCATTGATCAGGCGCGTATACAGGACAAGGCTTTTCAATTTTTGTACTGGATATTTTCATTTTGGTAGGAGAAATCTTTCATTCCCCCTAGAGATCTGCTCTTGAATTTGATTGATTGCAACTCATTTTTGAATCATTCATTTGAATTGCTAATTTTTTTTTTCTAATTCATTTGAATTAATTCAAAATCAATTCAATTCAAATGAATTGTAAAAGAATTGCAACTCATTTTTACAAATTCATTTGAATTGGAAATGAATTGAAATTCATTTCTGCCTAATTCGTTTGAATTGATTCAAATTTCATTCAATTCATTTCTTCAATTCAATGAATTAATTCAAAATTTAGCTAATTCATAATGAATTAAAATCAAAAAAGAATGATTCATTTACAGCTCTGAGAAAATCTAATTGATGACAAAATTTGCTATAGAAAATCTAGTTGATGACAAAATTTTCTATAGAAAATCTAGTTGATGACAAAATTTTCTATAGAAAATCTAGTTGATGACAAAATTTTCTATAGAAAATCTAGTTGATGACAAAATTTTCTATAGAAAATCTAGTTGATGACAAAATTTTCTATAGAAAATCTAGTTGATGACAAAATTTTCTATAGAAAATCTAGCTGATGACAAAATTTTCTATTAAATCTAGTTGATGACAAAATTTTCTATAGAAAATCTAGTTGATGACAAAATTTTCTATAGAAAATCTAGTTGATGACAAAATTTTCTATAGAAAATCTAGTTGATGACAAAATTTTCTATAGAAAATCTAGTTGATGACAAAATTTTCTATAGAAAATCTAGTTGATGACAAAATTTTCTATAGAAAATCTAGTTGATGACAAAATTTTCTATAGAAAATCTAGTTGATGACAAAATTTTCTATAGAAAATCTAGTTGATGACAAAATTTTCTATAGAAAATCTAGTTGATGACAAAATTTTCTATAGAAAATCTAGTTGATGACAAAATTTTCTATAGAAAATCTAGTTGAAGACAAAATTTTCTATAGAAAATCTAGTTGAAGACAAAATTTTCTATAGAAAATCTAGTTGAAGACAAAATTTTCTATACAAAATCTAGTTGAAGACACAATGTTCTGTAGAAAATCTAGTTGAAGACACAATTTTCTATAGAAAATCTAGTTGAAGACAAAATTTTCTATAGAAAATCTAGTTGCAAGACAAAATTTTCTATAGAAAATCTAGTTGCAAGACAAAATTTTCTATAGAAAATCTAGTTGATGACAAAATTTTCTATAGAAAATCTAGTTGATGACAAAATTTTCTATAGAAAATCTAGTTGATGACAAAATTTTCTATAGAAAATCTAGTTGATGACAAAATTTTCTATAGAAAATCTAGTTGATGACAAAATTTTCTATAGAAAATCTAGTTGATGACAAAATTTTCTGTAGAAAATCTAGTTGATGACAAAATTTTCTGTAGAAAATCTAGTTGATGACAAAATTTTCTATAGAAAATCTAGTTGATGACAAAATTTGCTATAGAAAATCTAGTTGATGACAAAATTTGCTATAGAAAATCTAGTTGATGACAAAATTTTCTATAGAAAATCTAGTTGATGACAAAATTTTCTATAGAAAATCTAGTTGATGACAAAATTTTCTATAGAAAATCTAGTTGATGACAAAATTTTCTATAGAAAATCTAGTTGATGACAAAATTTTCTAAAGAAAATCTAGTTGATGACAAAATTTTCTATAGAAAATCTAGTTGATGACAAAATTTTCTATAGAAAATCTAGTTGATGACAAAATTTTCTATAGAAAATCTAGTTGATGACAAAATTTTCTATAGAAAATCTAGTTGATGACAAAATTTTCTATAGAAAATCTAGTTGATGACAAAATTTTCTATAGAAAATCTAGTTGATGACAAAATTTTCTATAGAAAATCTAGTTGATGACAAAATTTTCTATAGAAAATCAAGTTGAACAAAATTTTCTATAGAAAATCTAGTTGAACAAAATGTTCTATAGAAAATCTAGTTGATGACAAAATGTTCTATAGAAAATCTAGTTGATGACAAAATTTTGTATAGAAAATCTAGTTGATGACAAAATTTTCTATAGAAAATCTAGTTGATGACAAAATTTTCTATAGAAAATCTAGTTGATGACAAAATTTTCTATAGAAAATCTAGTTGATGACAAAATTTTCTATAGAAAATCTAGTTGATGACAAAATTTTCTATAGAAAATCTAGTTGATGACAAAATTTTCTATAGAAAATCTAGTTGATGACAAAATTTTCTATAGAAAATCAAGTTGAACAAAATTTTCTATAGAAAATCTAGTTGAACAAAATGTTCTATAGAAAATCTAGTTGATGACAAAATTTTCTATAGAAAATCTAGTTGATGACAAAATTTTCTATAGAAAATCTAGTTGATGACAAAATTTTCTATAGAAAATCTAGTTGATGACAAAATTTTCTATAGAAAATCTAGTTGATGACAAAATTTTCTATAGAAAATCTAGTTGATGACAAAATTTTCTATAGAAAATCTAGTTGATGACAAAATTTTCTATAGAAAATCTAGTTGATGACAAAATTTTCTGTAGAAAATCTAGTTGATGACAAAATTTTCTATAGAAAATCTAGTTGATGACAAAATTTGCTATAGAAAATCTAGTTGATGACAAAATTTTCTATAGAAAATCTAGTTGATGACAAAATTTTCTATAGAAAATCTAGTTGATGACAAAATTTTCTATAGAAAATCTAGTTGATGACAAAATTTTCTATAGAAAATCTAGTTGATGACAAAATTTTCTATAGAAAATCTAGTTGATGACAAAATTTTCTATAGAAAATCTAGTTGATGACAAAATTTTCTATAGAAAATCTAGTTGATGACAAAATTTGCTATAGAAAATCTAGCTGATGACAAAATTTTCTATTAAATCTAGTTGATGACAAAATTTTCTATAGAAAATCTAGTTGATGACAAAATTTTCTATAGAAAATCTAGTTGATGACAAAATTTTCTAAAGAAAATCTAGTTGATGACAAAATTTTCTATAGAAAATCTAGTTGATGACAAAATTTTCTATAGAAAATCTAGTTGATGACAAAATTTTCTATAGAAAATCTAGTTGATGACAAAATTTTCTATAGAAAATCTAGTTGATGACAAAATTTTCTATAGAAAATCTAGTTGATGACAAAATTTTCTATAGAAAATCTAGTTGATGACAAAATTTTCTATAGAAAATCTAGTTGATGACAAAATTTTCTATAGAAAATCTAGTTGAAGACAAAATTTTCTATAGAAAATCTAGTTGAAGACAAAATTTTCTATAGAAAATCTAGTTGAAGACAAAATTTTCTATAGGAAATCTAGTTGAAGACAAAATTTTCTATACAAAATCTAGTTGAAGACACAATGTTCTGTAGAAAATCTAGTTGAAGACACAATTTTCTATAGAAAATCTAGTTGAAGACAAAATTTTCTATAGAAAATCTAGTTGCAAGACAAAATTTTCTATAGAAAATCTAGTTGCAAGACAAAATTTTCTATAGAAAATCTAGTTGCAAGACAAAATTTTCTATAGAAAATCTAGTTGAAGACAAAATTTTTTATAGAAAATCTAGTTGAAGACAAAATTTTCTATAGAAAATCTATTTGCAAGACAAAATTTTCTATAGAAAATCTAGTTGAAGACAAAATTTTCTATAGAAAATCTAGTTGAAGACAAAATTTTCTATAGAAAATCTATTTGCAAGACAAAATTTTCTATAGAAAATCTAGTTGCAAGACAAAATTTTCTATAGAAAATCTAGTTGCAAGACAAAATTTTCTATAGAAAATCTAGTTGCAAGACAAAATTTTCTATAGAAAATCTAGTTGCAAGACAAAATTTTCTATAGAAAATCTAGTTGCAAGGCAAAATTTTCTATAGAAAATCTAGTTGCAAGGCAAAATTTTCTATAGAAAATCTAGTTGCAAGACAAAATTTTCTATAGAAAATCTAGTTGCAATGCAAAATTTTCTATAGAAAATCTAGTTGCAAGGCAAAATTTTCTATAGAAAATCTAGTTGAAGACAAAATTTTCTATAGAAAATCTAGTTGCAAGACAAAATTTTCTATAGAAAATCTAGTTGCAAGACAAAATTTTCTATAGAAAATCTAGTTGCAAGACAAAATTTTCTATAGAAAATCTAGTTGCAAGACAAAATTTTCTATAGAAAATCTAGTTGCAAGACAAAATTTTGTATAGAAAATCTAGTTGCAAGACAAAATTTTGTATAGAAAATCTAGTTGCAAGACAAAATTTTCTATAGAAAATCTAGTTGCAAGACAAAATTTTCTATAGAAAATCTAGTTGCAAGACAAAATTTTCTATAGAAAATCTAGTTGCAAGACAAAATTTTCTATAGAAAATCTAGTTGCAAGACAAAATTTTCTATAGAAAATCTAGTTGCAAGACAAAATTTTCTATAGAAAATCTAGTTGCAAGGCAAAATTTTCTATAGAAAATCTAGTTGCAAGGCAAAATTTTCTATAGAAAATCTAGTTGCAAGACAAAATTTTCTATAGAAAATCTAGTTGCAAGGCAAAATTTTCTATAGAAAATCTAGTTGCAAGGCAAAATTTTCTATAGAAAATCTAGTTGCAAGACAAAATTTTCTATAGAAAATCTAGTTGCAAGACAAAATTTTCTATAGAAAATCTAGTTGAAGACAAAATTTTTTATAGAAAATCTAGTTGAAGACAAAATTTTCTATAGAAAATCTAGTTGAAAACAAAATTTTCTATAGAAAATCTAGTTGAAGACAAAATTTTCTATAGAAAATCTATTTGCAAGACAAAATTTTCTATAGAAAATCTAGTTGCAAGACAAAATTTTCTATAGAAAATCTAGTTGCAAGACAAAATTTTCTATAGAAAATCTAGTTGAAGACAACATTTTCTATAGAAAATCTAGTTGAAGACAAAATTTTCTATAGAAAATCTAGTTGAAGACAAAATTTTCTATAGAAAATCTAGTTGAAGACAAAATTTTCTATAGAAAATCTAGTTTTAGACAAATATAATGTGACAAAACTTTCTACAGAAAATCTTGTTTCTGTAGAAAATCTAGTCTGTGACAAATTTTTCTATAGAAATTCTAGTTTTTGACAAAATTTCTAATGGAAATAAAATTTGTGACAAATTTTTCCATATGAAAATTCCAGTTGGGTACACAAAAAGACAAAATTTTCTATAGAAAATAATGTGGGTGTCAAAATTTGTTACCCTTCTTCAATAAAGGCCTCCCCAGTAACTGCTTGTCAACTCACCAACATTTCCTGTCTCTTCATACAGTTCATATCAAAACACACATAAAGCATACGAATGATGTTGCCCTGGGAATATATATCAAAAGTGCTCATAATTTATAAACACTCATACATGCTGAAATAAAATTCAAAATCTCATATACTCTCAAAACAAACAAAAGTACGAATTCGAGTACTTACACAAGCATACGAGTACATGAAATAGAATTCCTATTAAAACACTTTTAGGTTTAAATTGGAAACTTGATTTTTCTTGAAACAGAGACAAAAAAATACCCCAAAATGCCATAGAAAAGTCCAAATGACAGCTTTGGACAGCCAAGATAGTTAATGGACAAAGAGATGAGTTCAAGAAAAAAAAAACAAACAAAAAATGGGAAAAAATCATAAATACACAACAAACGTAAAGACATATGGAACCAAGTATGTGATATATAGGATTCAATGTCTGCTTTCTTTTGAGGATGATGTATGTAACCTTAGACATGAGTGGACTAATGAAAAACGTAATGTAATCAAATATGTATATGAAGCTACATATTAAAGGACTTGTGACCAGGGTATATGTAATAATATTTTAGTTTAGTTAGTCTGTATTAGGAGAGTGATGAATATAAACAGTACTTTCTAAAGAAGGGCTAATTTCAAAAGAAACCACATCATTTTCAAATAAGGGATAACGATAGGAATTCAATGTTGACTGCAATGAGAGATAACCCAAATAGAATCTTAAGTTTGGGATATAATATTCTATATACAATTTAGTATGGGACAAAATTATATATAGAAAATCCAGTTTGACAACACATTCTATAGAAAATCCATCAAGGCACAAACCGTTCTATAGAAAATCCAGTTTGTTGCAAAAATTTCTATAAAAAATTAAGTTTGCGATAAAATTGTATGTCAGGTCAACCATTTTATATAGAATACAATTTGGGACAATGCTCTCTGTAGAATATTAAGTTTGAGAAAATGTCTTCTATGGAAAATCCAATTTGAGACAAAATTTCATGTCGGGACATCACTTTCTATAAAAAAAAAATACAATTTGTGACATAGCTCTCTATAGAATATTCAGTTTGGTACAATGTCTTCTATGGAAAATTGAGTTTAAGTGAAAAATATTCTGCAGAAATTGCAATTTGGGACAAAACTTTCTATAGAAAATCCTGTTGATGCAAAATTGTTTATAAAAATCCAATTTGAGACAATAGTTTCCAAGGAAAATTCAGTTTGGAGCAACATTTTTAATTGAATATTCAGTATTGTAATAAAAACAGATAATACATTTTTATTCTAAAAATAAACACAATTATTAATTAAAGAATATGAAAATTTCTATTTCTCCAGTAGTTTGGAGGTAAATGAGTTCCATGAGCTGCAGGTTGTATCTTTCATTTGTCTATTAATGTATTTATTTGATTTTACAATTTCAATTTTAGTTGTAAATGTTAATGTTTAACTTGTATAACAAACAGTGTTGCCAATTTAACACTTTTAGAGCTAGATCTAGCACTTCTTAAAATCATTTAGCACCAAAAAAAGTAATCTAGCACCTAGCACTTTTTTTAGCATTTTTAAATTTTTTTCTCGCATTTTTTTGGCATTTTTTAAAATGTTTGGTACACAGAAAATAGAAATTCATAATTGGAATGAATTTTGTAATAAATATTATTAATCGAACATGACTTTTTTCCCCAAATTATTTTCATTCAGAATAAGAACATGTTCATAAATATTATAAAATTGTACATGACGGAATGTTTTACGTAAATTGTATGATATTTTATAATAAATTGAATTATAATTGTATTATATTTTAAGGGAACTATAAATATCTGAAACTTAAAAAATATCATTAATCATAATAAAACATCATTTTCTCATTTTGTAGTTGAAAATCATAAAACAATAAAAAAATTTCTAAGGAAAATTTCAAACATTTTTGAACAACATAAAAATATATGTAAATGAAATTGAAATATTTTTCAAGCCTTCTAGATTTTTTTTTGAAAACATAAAATATGAAAAAAATCATACTATTTAAGAAATTATTTATAAATGTTATGAATTGAAATCAATGAAATGAAATCATAATATTTATGTTGAAACTTTTTTCTGTGTATTTTAATAGTTTTTTAATTAATTTTAATTATTTTTCCACAAAAATATATTTTGTTATTTTAAAAGAAATAACTCTAATAATTAACACTCTTAAAAAAAAGATATTGGATAACGAAAATATACATAGATGTATTATATGACGATTTCGAAGATCAAATTTTGTACAGATGTAGTCCTGGTCATGAATTCGAAATGCATGTGGAAAAATTAAAAAACTCAGGTAAAATTCGAAAAAATAATTTATGCGGACGTTGAATGTGTGTTCAGTCAAATGCACATCGTAAAGAAAAATATAAGAAACCAATTACATCTACTGACAGTAAATTCTGATTTAGCAATTAGGTAAGACTTTATTGTTAAATTTTGAGTTCTTAATTTTATGATACGAGGAGCCGCAGAACAAAAGGTACTTTTTTGAAAATTTAAAAATTTTGGGTATTTGATTTTTTCTAAAAGATTTCAAGCCAAATATTATAAAAATACAAAAAAATTCGAAAAAGTACTTTTTGTTCTGCGGCTCCTCATATAATTTAATAGATAATGATTAAAAGGAAGTGGAAAGCGTTGTTACCAATATGATGTCCTAACGAATTGTCTGAAATTAATTGGATCTGGTGAAAGTTATGATAATAATAATGATTACAATAACGATGATAATGACTGGAATTTTTAAATTCATCAAATTATTTTCATGATCTTAAAACTTATGTGATAAAATATGAATTTTAAAAGTTCATTTTTAAATAGTAATTTAAATACTTTTTGTTTTTTTAAGAATTTACTTTCGATTTTTGTTTTTGAAAATGAATTGAACATTATATTTTTGATTTTTTTTTAAGAATTTTTATTTAAGTATGAAAATTAATTTTAAAGAAATACAGATCTCATAGTTTACTATAGCCAATTTTTATACCCTACACCACCATAGAGGGGAGGGTATTATGCGTTTGTGTAAGATGTGTAATATTGGTCTAACACTCACCTTAAAGTATACCGATCGACTTAGAATCACTTTCTGAAACTTGTGCGCAGAGTACAGGTCGCAATTTTTAAGATATTTGGCCCAAGGACCAAGCCTATTGAAAATGGCTGAAATCGGTCCATTATTTCACCTAGCCCCCATAAAAATGTCCTCTCGAAATTGGACTTTATCGGTCATAAATGTTTAATTTATATATGTATCTACACAAATTTATATATACAAAATTCATGCCACCAAATTTTGTTACGATCGGTCCGTAATAAGTCATAGCTCCCATATAAGGCCAATTTCCGAAAATCACTCACGAATATAAATTATTGATATTTTAAAAGAAAAATATTTTTACTCAATTACTTGGTGTAGGGTATTATATGGTAGGGCTTGACCGACCATACTTTCTTACTTGTTTTTATTTATTTTTGTTGGCACTTTTTTAAAATTTTTAGCACTTTTTAGCATTTTTTTGAGAAAAATCTATAATTTTTTCCCAATAATGTTTTGGCAACACTGATAACAAAGCAAGTAAGAGAGCTATATTCGGTTGTGCCGTATCTTATAGAAAAAGTATACCTCATGATATACAGTGGTGGCCACCAATTTAAGACAAATACTTGAATTTTTTTCATCAACTGAATTTTAAGTGCGATAGAGCCAAAATAAAAGTTTCTGAAAAATGTTTGGAAAAATCGGTAAAACATATATGGACAAAGATATGTGGAAATACGTTGACCCACCTCAGCGAACATCCGCTGTTAATAACATGATATGAGCGAAACTAATGGAACTAAAAATACGAAATTTGGTCCGAATATTTTATAATAATAAAAATATAATGATATAAATGTGAGAAAATATGTTTATTTAAAAAAAAAATTTTGGTCAAGTTGTAGAAAAATTGTATGTGTTCGTGGTAAATATGTATGAATTGACACAGTCGAATAAAACACACTTGTGTGTTAAAACAGTCCTCATGCATACATATTTGTGGAAATATTTGAAAAAATAATTGATAATCACGTGGAATTTAGCAAACAATGTTTGTCTTAAATTCCTGGCCACCACTGTATATTGAAAATAAGTTTTGGTGAAAAAAGTGGTGAATGAGTGTATATTTAGGTTTGTCAGTCTATGCGTATCGTCCGTCCGTATCTGTAAAACACTCTCACAACCAAAATACACAAAGAAGATTAGCATGTTTATTATTGTCAAATTGACCCCTAAAGTGAGGAGATAGAGTTTTAAGGTCTTCCACAAAAATGATCCCCAAAAAATTCCATAATATAACTCTGACAATAAGAATTCTTTCAGACATTAACTTACAACATTTTTTAGTAAGTAAGAATAATGATCCCTTCGATCAAAAAATTAAAAGTTTGACCCACTGTAAAAAAAAATTCAGACCAGCTGGACTATAAGTTTATTCTACGAAAATGATCTACTCAACATGCCCTTTCAGAATTACAGAATTCTGTTCCAAAAATGCTGTTGGACAGTGTTATTTGAACAATTTTAAAACAAATAAAATAAAACTTAAGATTGTAGAAATTGCATTTCACATTTTAAGAGTTTTACTTAAATTTTTCAATTCCCAATAAAAAAAACTGCAAATATTTATAATAAAAAAAGGTTTGCGGAATCAATTACCAACACCGCACACTATCAGATTTTGCAATTTTGGGGGACTAAAGCCTGTATTTAGAAAACTATTAAAGGTAAGGGTACAATTTGTTTGAACAAGTTATTATCATTGTTTTTGAAAAATTGGACGAAATCGGATAATTGCAAATCGGATAAGGCAAAAAATTTAATTTTTTCAGTATTTGTAAAAATTTTGCATTAAATAATTAATGTTTGCAATTTAGTTTAAAGGAATCGAAATGTGTTCGTAATTGTTGTTCTAATGAGATATAAAAGACAAACATTTTTGAAAAAATGTTAAAGTTATTAAAAAAATCTATACTACAACAAGAAATGTAGATACAAAATTATCATATTTTGAGAAATATTAAAATAATAGCTCATTTTTACATTGCTCAATTAAAACGAACTAATTCATTTAACTTTTGAAAGTCCCTGGAGGTTGATGATGAATTATCGAAAGTTTAATATACATATATCCAACATCTCTCAAAAATATTTATTTTACATTTTATTAATTTTCATCTAAAACTAATTAAGTGGTTTTCAAAATATTAAATGATTTGAAAACTACATTTCATTACCTTTCCATTGATATATAAAATATTATATCTAATTCTTTATTATACATTAAAATAAAAAATTGATTATTTACACAAAAATTGATTATTTACACAAAAATTTATTTTTTACTCAAAAAATGATTTTTTACTAAAAAATAGATTTTTTACTCAAAAATTGATTTTTTACTAAAAAATAGATTTTTTCTAAAAAATAGATTTTTTCTAAAAAATAGATTTTTTCTAAAAAATAGATTTTTTCTAAAAAATAGATTTTTTCTAAAAAATAGATTTTTTCTAAAAAATAGATTTTTTTCTAAAAAATAGATATTTTCTAAAATAATAGATTTTTTACTAAAAAAAATGATTTTTTACTAAAAAATTGATTTTTTACTAAAAAATTGATTTTTATTAATTTTTACTAAAAAATTGATTTTTACTAAAAAATAGATTTTTACTAAAAAAAAATAGATTTTTTACTAAAAAATAGATATAAATACCACTTCCGCTTCAATATGGTCCATATTTATTTACGACAACCACCATAATACCCAAAAACTCTTGTAAATAACGTTATTGAGATAAAATTCAAGCAAAATATAGAACTCAAAAACAAACAAGTCTCGTTCAAATATTTAATGGTATGAGAAACAAGTAAGAGTACTATATTCGGCCGTGCCGAATCTTATATACCCTCCACCTAAATATGATGGTATAACAACTGAAATAATATAACAATTGCTAGAAAGACTAGTTTACGCAGAAGATATTTTATTTCAAATGTACAAAAAATTGTATATAATTCAGCAATTTATAACTGAAATTCCTATTAGAACGTATGAAATTTAACAATTTATATACTTAATAATTAGTTAATACGTTTGGATCAACATTTTTCCCTTTTAACATCAAGTGAAGAAACAGAGTATAAAAAAGGGTATACAAATATATTTAGACAAATTTCAAAATATTTGGTTGTGGGACTTATGTGGGAGCTATAACCTATTATGATTGGATTGTCATAAAATATTTTTACGTGATTTTTATGTTTTTATGTGAGAGCTGTGGCCAATTATGGACCAATATTATGATTTTTGAATACAAATTACTGATCTGTGTACTATTTTGTTTTAATATATGGTACTATTTTGTTTTAATACTTAGGACCCATTATGGTCCTAAGTATTTAAGGGCTATTTTTTTAGAATTTAATATAAACAACGCTATTAACAAATTATGAACCAATATTTAAAAAATCTTGTAGTACGATTCTTGGATACAAATTACTGATCGGTGTACAATTTTGGTTCGGTATAGATTTTTATGGATATTTGTGCAGGTTAATGTATTTTCCTGAAGTGGTTCTTATATGGAGGTTATGACCAATTATGGGCCTATCCTCATAAAATTTGGTACATCGATTTTTGTATATATTGAATAAATTTGTTTTGAATTTCAACCTGATAACTATATTTGTAAGAAATTTATGAGGATTTTAGTGATTTTCGGGAGTGGACCTTATATTGGAGCTATGGTTAAATATGGACCGATATTCGCAAAATCCAGAAGTATGATTACTGGATACAAATTACTGATCTGTGCGTAATTTCATTTTGATATCGATAGTTTTTAATATTTTTTAAGGTTAATATCTTTTTTCGGAAATGGGCCTTATAGGGGAGCTATGACCAATTATCGGCCAATCTGCATAAAATTTTGCACAGTGATATCTATATATATGAGTATAATTTTTGTCGAATTATAGCATGATAAATGTATTTATAAGAGATTTGTGAGTACTTAACTGATTTTTGGAAGTGGACCTTATATGGGAGCTATGGTCAAATATGGACCGATATTCACAAAATCCAGTAGTGTGAGTTCTAAATATAAACTACGGATGTGTGTGAAATTTCGTTTTGATATTGATATTTTTTAGATATTTATTTATGTTATTGTGTTTTTCGGAAGTGGTCCATATATGGCAGCTATAACCAATTATCGGCCGATCTTCATAGAATTAGGTACAGCGATTTTGGTATATATAAAGATTATTTGTGTCGAATTTCAACTTGATAGCGACATTTATAAGACATTTATGCTTATTTAAGAGATTTTCGGAAGTGTACTTTATATGGGGGCTATGGTCAAATATGGGCCGATCCACAAAAAATTTTGTAATATAATTTTTTTTACCACGAAACTTATTTTTGTTGAATTTTATATGGATATTCCTTTTCTGTAGGCATTTATAGACAATAGAAACATATTTCGGGAAGAAATTCGTATGGGGGCCGATTCTTATAGTTTTCACCAGAGTTACTCCTTTTATCATAAAAGTAATGAGAGCAAAATTTTATGATATTAGCTGCAATATATTTACAAAAAATGTCCAAAAATATGTGAAAATTATCAATTTTTTTTTGAGGTTGTCCCACATTTTCATTCATAACTTTGGTTCCACTGTACTGCTTTTCGGTGATTTTCAATACCAAACTGCTTAGGACAATAATAAACATTTTTCTTGCAACTCTACTAAGTTTGTTTGCGTATTTCGGACGTGAGCGTGTTTTACACAGACGGACAGACGGACATGGCTCAATCGACTTAGAATTTCATAAGGATCAATAATATATATACTTTGTTGGGTCCCAGATGAATATTTATCAATGTTACACACGGAATGACAAACTTATATATACCCTCATTCACCACTTATGGTGGTGGAGGGTATAAAAAAAGAGGGAAATAAATCTGTTACATCTAAACCGTTAGTCCGATTTGAATGAAATTTGACATGCGCAAAGAAGTAGTGTTGTCGTATCTAAGTTTTGACTTTTAACTACATGGGCTCACCAGGGGTGCGGCCAGGATTCCCCAAAGTAGGACACCTCGGGTATGTTCCATTTTTAAAACGATCCTATTTCTTAGGCTGTGTTCCGATATCAAAACCATTACATATATATAATCTCCTTGTCGAGCACTAAATCTCATCGTAGCTATCAATTGTCTCTTATAACTTAGGAGATATTCGCATTGAAAATTAAATTTTCAACATTTTTACCCACCCTACTCCAGTTTTTTGATAACAGCGGGTCCAAATATTTTCCGATTTTCTCCATTTTTCTTTTATTGTACTAACAATAAATGTGTATGGCAAACAAAGAAAGAATTATTTAAAAATCGTGACTGACTCCAGAGTTATATGCATTTCAATTTAAAAATGTCAAAAACTGCGATTTTTCGCAAATTTTTGGGAAAAAACTACTTTTTTTCTTTTTAAGTTATCTAAAAAATTTTCGGGGAAGATATATTAGGAATTAACTCTTTTTGAAAAGCTAACTTTACACTATCGCCTATTTTGTATGTAAAATTCAACTTTAGGGCAAAAATTCTCAAATCGTATAGTCTGTATTTATGAGCAGCTAAAATCTGACCAGACCATCACTGGTTACTGGTTACGGTGTTTACGTTTAGCGTACAAAAGTTGGTATAACTTTGCAGAAATAACTGATAAACAGTCTTTAATTATGTGGGAAAGTAATCACCAATATTATATGCAATAACATATGCTTTACAAAAAGTACCACAAAATAATGGACCATCAATTAGATATTTAAAGGTAACATGGTAGTGCAACATTTTTTGATTTCACTTCTACTAAATATATTTTGAAGTAGATAATTTTGTGTCTTGCTCACACTTATCAATAGTTGTTATACCTCTTAAAACGAACATTATTTAGAAATCAAAAATTAATAAAAATAATACAGAATCCCAATATTCTAAAAATGCAGAAAAGTGATAACAAAATAACATGGCCCTACTGAGAATTGAACTCTGGATTTTTTTTTATAAATTTTTCGAAAATATTTGATATACATACATATATATAATGTACATATGCATAATATAAATAAAAAACCAAAATGCTTTCACTAAAAACTAATGACACAAACAAACAACTAAAATACCACAAATTCATTCAATACCAAAAATAAACATGAAATATGCAAGCAAAACCAATCAGTTTAAACAACAACAAGCATAAAGCAAGCGAAACGTTAGAGAGCGCAAAACAGCGGCGCGTATTATCAACATAATACAAACAAGAGTAGAGCATGTGTACACACAAACAAACTATATGTGATAGGGCGTACTAAAATGTGCTTAAAATATATCTCCAATAGCCGTGATCGTCTAGTGGTTAGGACCCTACGTTGTGGCCGTAGTAACCCAGGTTCGAATCCTGGTCACGGCAATGTTGTCAAGCAACATTGTCACGGAGGAGATTTTTTTTTATTTCATTTTTATTTTAACAATTTTTTTTAAATGTTTTTACGCTTAAATATCATTATAAATAACCTTAAATACCTAAAGATTGTGTGTGTTGTTTAACATTCATGTAGTCGTCGTTGTTTTTGCTGCTGCTATATTTGGTTAAATGATGTGTTTTTTTGTTGCTATTGTTGTTGTTTGTACGCGCCAATTTTCTTACTTCTTGTTAACTTATCATTCATCTCGTAAAACATAAAACACAGTCATTGTACGACATACAACTCACAAGCAGTAGAAAGATACAAGTAGAAACGTTTTACGATGTGTGGTTTATAACGAATCTTGTACTCCTAACAGCATAAAATTCATAGAAAATTTAGTTGCAAACAAAATGTTCTATAGAATATAACCAGTTGGGGAAAAATTTGTCTATTAGAAATTGGTTTGGGAACAAAATAAAAATTTTTTATAGAAAATTTAATTTGGGACATTTTCTATACATAATTCTGTTGGGGTTAATATTTTCTGTAGAAAATCCATTTGGAAGGTAGACAATTTTCTATATAAAATTTAGTTGGGCCAAAATTGTCTATTTAGTTGCAGATAATTTTTTCTACAGCAAATCAAGTTGGGTACAGCATTTTCTATATAAAATCATGTTGGACACAAGAGTTTTATATAAAATTTAGCATGTGGAAACTGTGCGATGCAGTTGTACCCAACTTAATTTGCTGTAGACAAAAGTATCTGCAACTAAATAGACAATGTTGGCCCAACTAACGCGTCTATAAATGAGGTGTAGCTCAGTTTAAGTTTTTAGGTTTAAAATTATTATTACTGCGAAGTCCAGAGTCTTCAGAAAGACTTATTTTTTATGTAAATTTAAAATTTATACCAAATTTTCTTTAACCTAAAAGCTGCTTTCAAAAAATGAAAACCTCTTTTATATCCCAGAGTTGTTATAATAAGAGGAGGTGTCTCTTCCTCCTCTTCCTTTTCCACTATTTATGTAATTATCCGGCACTAGGAGATCTGCATGCTAGGTTCTTACACAGAGAATACAGATAGCAACCGAATTTGTTGCCAATCGAATGATTCGGTTGTACACATAGAATTTTTCGGTTCTATCAACAGAAAGACAGTTGACAAAGAAGAATTTCGATTAATGCAACCAAACTTTTGTTAACCTTACAAAATATTGTAGTCACAACTATAAAATTCGGTCACTAAGGTAGAATCATTCGATTGGCAACAAATTCGGTTGCAATCACGAATCAGTTTTCTCTGTGTAGGGAAACGCTCCTTTACTAGCTTCCCAGAATTATCTTATAGGGAATTGGGATGCATATATGCCTAAATTAGAAAGATCAGAAGACTATTAAGGCCGGATAAGGAATTAGGCAAGGTGGCCTTGAATCAGACGAATGACGGTCTCATTCACACTATTCTCAATCTTCTTTTGCGACCTTCAACTCATACTATGAATCTTCCAATATAAACTTTAACTTACCCTCATCTCATTTTCTTTCTACCTCTCGCTATTCTCCACTTTTTTCATCTATTTTCAGGTAACACAAATGGAACTTTAATGGTCCCAAGTGAGCTGTGAAAATCTTCCTTTAAACTAAACATTGTATGCCCCAACATGTTTTTAAATATTATGCAAAGGAAATTTAAAGGACCTAGTTACTGTCAAAAGATTCGAAAAATCGGGGATTTTTGAAATTTCACTTTAGCATTTTCCAAAAAAAAAATCAGCTACCATTTTTTATCCATTTTTTTGCAAAAAGTCTTCTATAAAATGGGGGATTCTTTTGAACGTGGTTTTTGTCTTTAATAACCTATATGTCATTTGACATATCTGTCAAATAATTCTCATTTAGTTATTGAATATTATAGAGTAAACAATAAAGCAGCGCTGAATCACACCGATTGCTCAACGAAGGTTATGGTGAATGTGTTCCATCGATTTCAACGTAAGAGTGATGGTTTGTGCGGTTCAGAAGTTGTGATTTTGACACGGAAGACATAGATCGCTCCAGCCAAAAAAGTTTGAAGACCAACATTTGTAGGCATAATTCCATGAAGATTCTTGTCAAACTCAACATGAGCTTACAAAATCATTGGGAGCTATTCAAGCAGCAATTTCAAAACTTTTGTGAGCAGCACTATTCTAAAAGCAGGAAAATTAGGTACCATAAGAAAAACAATTTTGTATGTCCGAAATACTGCTTGAACGCTATAAAAGAAAATAATTTTTGCACCGAGTTCTTACTTGCGTTAAAAACTGGACCCATTACGATAATCCTAAACGTAAGAGATCGTATGTGAAGCTCGGCCAACCAACCGAACCGACACCAAAGGCAAATATCCATGACGCTAAGGTAAAACTAGGTATTTGGTGGGACCAAAAGAGCTACTAAAATCTAGCCAGACCATCACAGGGAATTTGTATCGTAGCAACTGATTCGTTTGAAGCGAGCATTGGCCGAAAAACTTGAAACCGTATTATTCCATCATGACAAGGCTCGGCCACATGTTGCAATACTTGTTAAAAGAAAGAAATGGTTAAGATTGCCTCACCCGCCTTATAGTCCAGACCTTACTCTTGGTACTACTATTAGTTTAGTTAAATGCCGAACGCTCTCTCTGGGATACTCTTCACTTCAGAACAGAGTATCCGAAATTGGCTTGATTCGTTCTTGGCCTCAAAATATAAGCAGTTATTTTAGCGCGGAATCCATACGTTTCCAGAAGGATTGGAAAAGGTCATAGTTAACAGTGTTCAATTCTTCGAATAAATTCATATTGTACAAATGTATCAAAATAAAAGCTAAAATTTAAAAAAAAAAAGCATTTTTATTGAGAAAAAGTAAAGTTTTTGATTTTTATGAAATTTGGGCGCCCCGAAAATGATTTTTTTGATATGTCGTAGTGGACATTTTTTTTCGATGGCACAATATCGATTGCTAAATCGACCCAGCCTAATGTATATCTTATGTTTTCCTCTAGTCAAATTTATGGATTCAAAATCAACAACAAACTGAAAATTTACAGAATCTTGCCGTTTTGTAATATATTTTTGTTCATTGCATTGTCGACAACTGCATTACCAAACATTGGTGAAAACTGAAACATGAAGATAATTAGAGTAACTTCGGGTATTGTGGACTATGCGTCTAATGTGGACCAGTGTCTTTTTTCAGAAACTATTGAAGGTATGATAAAACTGATTTGTCGTACATTTTACAATTTGTTTGAAAAGACAATTGCACATCCGCTTTCATGAGTAATTGATATATTGGCTTTTTATTCTTGTATTGAAATTAATGCGCGTGCTCAACATTTTTTTCGGCTCAAGTAAGAAACAAAATTTGGTACAGTTACTTGGCAGAATTTAATGTTTGGTTGTTTTATATAGTTAAAGTGGACACGTAGTTTTGCATATATTTGGTAAGAATTTAAGCACATTTAGATTATTAGGTAAAAATAATTGTTTACCACTGTAGCCCAAGTTCGTGTAATGTGGACCACTTAAATTACTTGATTATGTAGTACTGGTCCACATTACCCGACAATAACTATGTACTTTGTATGCCATCTATCTAAGCCAAGAACGCGACTTTTTAGTTTTTATTAATAATAATATATTAAAATTAAATTTTTTAATCATTCATGATCAGCTGATTCATGAATTTTATGTATCAAATACTAGTCCACATTACCCTCATATAGTGGTCCATATTACCCTCCAATTTTTTTAATGCAGGTTTTTGGGTTCCTTTCAATATTTTCACATAAATTTTTTATCCTTTGACGTAAAAAATTTTCAACTGCAAAAACAATTAGAGAATACATTAGCTAATTTATTGCTTCACAACTTTTTTAATATCCATATATGTATATTGTGGCCAAAATTTAGAAAAAACAAAACGGTAGTCCACATTACCCGAAGTTACTGTACTGTGAGTTATATATTTTGAAGCCATTAATAGGTATCTTCTTGTAGATTCTAAATATACATACATATAAAAATCATTCCAATCATTTATAATTTTTCATATACCCCACTCTGGAGCCTTGAGGCTAAAGTCCAATTTCAAAATTTAAACTCAGCTACACTTTTTCTGTTATCATGGGGAATCCGTTTTGAAGTTACAGATTTCTGTTCCATTTTTTTTAATTTGCACCAATGTTCATTGGTCCATTGTTCGTCGAAAATGAGTCTGGTCAAGCAATGGTTACTACTAGTACAGGTAAGCCTCGATTTACGCGAATTCGATATAACGCGAACTCAAATTAGCAAACATTTTTTCAAAAACAACATGAAACGAAAAAAACAAGCGAATATCAGATTTCTTTTTTGAAAACTTCGTAAATTTTTATGAATTTTTTGTTATGTTTTGATCTCTTTTATGTATTAGAACATTTTGTTTTTTTAATTGAAATTTTTTCCTTAATTTTCGATAAGAAATAATTTTTTTAGTTGAGTTACTTTACCTTTGTTTTAAGTAAGTATTTAAAAGTACAAATAAAATAAGTTTACTTAAAGTATGTATCGTCGCCTTAAATGCAAATGGACGTAACTACATTTTTTATTGTTTTTAAAGGATACGTTATAAAATCAATAATAATAATAGAGTATTCTTGGCAATTGTTCAATCAATCAAAAACAACTCGATTTTGAATTTTTGTGTAGTTACGTCCGCTTTCTTTTATGGTGACGATATGTATACATATTATGTATGTACATATGAGATTTCTATTTAACGCGATTTTTAGGTCCCAATTTCTTTTTTGTTATGTGACTGATGTATTGTTTTACGCGAAATAAAAAAATTATTGGCCCCACAATAGCATTTAGTTCTAAATTGGAACCTCGTTCTACGCGAATTTGATTTACACGCTATTTTTTTGGGCCCAACAAACCGCGTAAATGGAGGCCTACCTGTACTCGATTAGCGACATAATTACAGAGTTCTCTACGCTTAAATTGGAAGATATTGATGTGTATGACAAGTGGTTTCAACCCGTTAAACAATTCAATTACTGCCAGATACTTTCATGGTTGTGCTCACTCTCGTTTCAGTGATCAGAATTGGCACTCTAGATCGTGAAAAAGAAAATTCAAAAATGCATCAAACAGAAAATTTCGACAAAATATTGATTATCGAGGCTATCGATGCCTTGGAGGCTATTAGCTAGATGTGCTATTCCATACACAACCTTATCCAATGTATGTACTTATAGATAATTCTTCCATCATGTTCTAAATTATTAATACAATTTAACCATTCAATGTGTTACTTACAGCATGACAAAATCAATATACCTCTCCTCTTTACTAGTAGGGAATGAAGCAAAAAAAAAACAGCTTAAATAAAATAAAAATATTCAATGCTTTAGTTTGTATTGTTTCTTGATTGTATGGCTGTCTGTCCGCCGGTATTTTTTTTTGTGTGCACTTTTATTATATGTTGCTAAACATTTTAGAACACACAACAGAACAATTAAATTAAATAATTACAAGTCGTGAGTGAATTTCACGCGAAATCAAACACTGATGCATCTAAAACGATATTGTTAGTTTTGCTGTTCTTATTGTTGTTGCTATTGCTGCTGCTGCTGTTGATGATGATGGTGTTTTCCGTTTGGGTTTTTATAGTCAGTCTCCTTTTATGGCTTGATTGTATAGTGTACTAAATTTGTCATTAAGTTTGTAACACACGGGGAATACATAATTATTTTTTGTTAACTATCAAGTAAAAACTTGGTAAAGTCTTTATATCTTTTAAAAATTTGCGAGTTGTAAAAGGCAACATTTTTCTTTAATGAGAGTGGTTGTAAAACAACTCATTTTAATTAGTGCTTGTTAAAGAATGTTACATATTTAATTTGGAAGTGTTGCTTGGCCAGTTACACCGTAAAGTATTTTCAATATTTCTTGGTTTTATGCACACTCGTCTTCATACAGTCATCGTTATTTCTGAGCCAAGATAACAGGAATCTTCTCTAATAAATTCATAACATTTCAGAATTATTTGTATTTATAGTGTCTTTACGTTTCCTTCCAAATTCAGAAAATGCAATGAACTTGGAATTATTTAACATTACAGTTTTATCCATTTTGTAGACTATAATGCTATCAATCAATTACTTATGTGTAGCCTATCTACACTTCGTTTTATATCTTCCTTTAACTTCCTTATACATCTCTTGTACCCTTTCCAAATCTCTGTCTTTGGTATTTTCAAACTTAACTTTGATATTTGTTCGAACTATAGCCAAACAATAAAAAAAACGCTCTTTCGTTTTTAGTACGAACATTTTAAATATTTGGCGGGTATGTTATAAAAAGATTCTTAAGAATCTTGTACATAGTTGAAATTTAGTTTTGTGTAATAAGTGCCAGAGATCACGCACTGAAAATAAACAAAAACGTTAATTTTTGTGTTCGGTTTTTAGTTGTTTTCTTGGAAATTCTAAGAAAATACCTAAAATGCTATAAATGTGGTTAAAAGTTGACATAAACTGTTGAAATTTGTTATGTATAGTTGTTTTTACGTAAGGTCTTATTTAGAAACAAAAATACGTGCAGATATATAGGCACTATATAAACAAACTATTAGGTTTTATTATAAATTGTTTTTAATAAATCAAATTTTTATCAATCAAATCTCAAATTTAGTAAAAAAATACAACATTGAGGAATTGTGAGGCATAGTGTTCGGAATATAGATTAATACGCATTCAATAGATCATAAACTCTACTGTCAAAGACCTAACTCAGTTGCAAAAACCTAAGTGGTAAGAATGTATTATTAAAAATATATAGGTATGTGAAAACCAAAACAACTCTCGTGTATGTGATGATTTGGAGTATTTTTTGAACAACCCAGCTCTCCAGTAAAACATCAGATGCCATTGTTAATGTCCGAAAAAGAGACATCTCTAAAATAGCCCATATCATTAGGAATTAACACAAGATGAAATCTTAATCTTCACTCCAATATTTAAAAAACAAAACGTAAGCAAGGGGAAACAATATAAATAGACACGATGGTGCTTAATCAGGATAATCAAACATTAGGATATTTATCATATCCAAATCAATGTTCCGGCTTCGCTTTGCAATTGCATCAACATCGTTGATTTCTATCAGAAAAACGATACAAGCCTAGATCATCAGATCAATTTTCCGAAGAGTTGTGAGGATAGAATTAGCAGCCAAGTGATCTCTATTTTGTATCATAAAATTCAGAGCAGAGCAAAACAATCCATCTCTTTGGTACGAAATTGAAATATCTATACTTCGGTTAGATTTATGCCCGTAATTTCAACAAATAGATATTTATCAGTGTCTAGTTACTTATGGAGTAAAAACATTTGATAATTTTAACCCGTAGATATAGATTTGAATTTGGAAATATATCTGCTGGCTATTTTATACCGTAGATATCTAATTTTTGATGTTACGAGCATTAGGAGAGGTTTACTAGTGTATAAAGTTAATATGGTCCAAGTGTTCTTCAACATTTTTATAAGCCTAAAATTCATAGACGAGGTTTTTAACAATTACCTCAATATAATTTCTCATTCAACTAAATGGAGGACCGTTGCACAGATTCTGGTTCAGAATCTCCTTTACTCACTTTAATTCTGGGTTTCCCCAAAGGCTATTGGTCGTTCTACCGACTGTACAGTTCTTCATGTTTCGTTTATTGTCCATTCCTCCAGTTCATCATTAAGCCTTGGGAAAGTTTTGGAATTTTTCATACGTGACCCCAGCATATTTAAAAGTTGATCGTTTCATCGACGCCATCGCTTTCTTAAGTTATCTTTCGTGAGCTGGAGTTGCCAGAACTGACAATCCGTATAAAGTGCGAGAAGCTTCTTGGTTTGTTCAACAATGGAGAATAAACCAATGGAGAATAAACCTGGAGAATAAACCGTCTACCCATTCTCATTGGAGATGAATGTGGTGCTTAATTTTTTTTGAACTGCTCTTTGTTTCAGTTTTGCAAATTTCCCCAATTGGATGCTATAGAGTTTCCTTTTCTTTGGGGTGAGTTTGGCCATGCTAACATATGCGAGTTCTATGAACTAAAGATACATGCACTGAGAGGCATTTTTCGTTCACTCACCTGAATGAAGTCATAAACCCTAACCGCCACCTGTGGACGCATCTGTTGGGAATAAAATGTAGTAAAAAACATCACTCTCCTATATATAGTAGGATACTGTTATTAAAGCTACAGTCGTGCTTCGGTCACCCTGACTCCTTTGTACCAATAGCTAACTTAACAGAAATACTTTCAAATAATATTTTGTTGGGTTTCAAATGTATTACATGTACAGTGTAAGCTCGATTTGCCCGAATAATTAAAAACCAGACCTGTCGCGAAAACTGAATCCCCAAAGGCAATTGGTCGTTCTTCCGACTGTACAGTTCTTCCAGTTTCGTCTTGGGAAGGTTTTGGTATTTTCCATACGTGGTCCCAGCCTATATAATAGTTGAAGGTTTCACCGACGCCATCGCTTTCTTGGGATTGATGCCTTCGACAAGTTCTTCTTAACCGTTTGATTCTTCGAAAAGCTATCTTTGGGAAGCTAAAAATGCCAGAACTGACATTCTCTATAAAGTGCGAGAAGCTTTTCTTCTTGGTTTGTTCAAACACAAATAAACCAAACCCTCTTCCCCCTTCTCATTTGAGATGAATGTGGTGGTTAATTTTTTTGAACTGCTCTCTGTTTCAGTTTTGCTGCTTTCCTCAATTGGATGTTAGAGAGTTTTCTTCTCTTTGTAGTGAGTTTGGCTACTCTGCAAGTTCTAGGAACTCCTGGGGCTGAGCGTTAAATACAGTATTTAACTACTCTAGATTTGATAAGTTACAAACATCGAGAGGCATTGGTCGATCTTTCATATGGATGCAGACAGGCCCCCAATCCGCCACCTAGCACAGCCACACATCCGATGGCAGTAAAATAAAGTAAAAAACTCAAGTACTTAGTTGGATGGTGTTATTATCACTACAGCCATGCTTCGGCCCCCTGACTCCTTGAGACTAACAGCTAACTAAGCAGATATACATTGGAGTAATATTTTATGTGTCAGTAGAAGAAGTGTTATGCTTATAATATATATAAAATATGTTCTTTAGATTGTTGGAGAAATATAATACTTATATTAGGTAAAATAAAAAATCAAACCTAATTTACAATATCTCAAACATTTTACAGCTTGTAATAAATATTCTGTATCCCAAAAAAAACATAAACCCTTAAACATTCCAACGACAATTAATAAAATCTCCAACGTAAACTGTTAACAATCTTTCTGAATTTCTGACAAATAAACTAATTTATTCATTTTCACAAAAGCAGCAAAACGAGAAGACATGCTTCTTATAACAAACTGTGTTATTTTTGTGTGTTTATTTTTCTTTTTGGGTTGCAAATAAATTATTTATTAATAAATTCCTTAAGGGATTAAATAGCCCTCATATACGCCTACATATTTTATGAGTAAATAAACTTAAATATGCTCATACACAAGCTATTTTCCACATACTATATGTTTTGTAGACTCATCTTAATGAATACATTAAATATGTGTATATGTAAATGATTTTTATACAACATTTACTACATCATATTGCCACTCAATCATGCTACGTTAAGTAAAATCTAGGAACATAATTTTCAACAAAGGCGACTGTTTGGATGGCTATATTAAAAATATTCAAAGTATATTAATGTACCTTATAGTGTCAGTGCCGTTATGACCTGTTTTCCATTCTGACAGCAGTATTTTTCACTCTATTGCGAAGTACGAATGAAGAATTGCAGGAATCTTTATCACCTTCTTCCCTCTTTTTACTGTGACAGTAGGTATTTCCACTTCATTGCGATGTACTATTCCATTATCGAGCTCATTCTCTGTATCATATTTCCAGAGCAGGTCACCAAATTATAATCCCATACAGAAGAAAAATTTCGATGCAGAATCAGTGAATGATTGTAGAACCTTTTTAATAGCACTGTTCCGTGGCATTCAGTTTGAGGCTCAACTTTCTGAATAGAATGATAACAAGACATTTAATTTTGTCGGTAAGATAGATCTCTGTATGGTAAAAAATGAAGAAATAATAAAATTCAGAATACTATCCAATCCCAAAATAAATGTTGCTTAGACCCTGCAATACAAACAAGAATAGCAATATAACTATCAAGAGAAAAACGTACCAGTTAAGCAAAGTTTAAGATATGATAAATATAAGTGAGCTGATAATTTACCCAGAGATGCATAAATAGCTGATGCGAAGACCTGTAAGGTATTACGATATAGATAAAGCAACCATAATATGAAGGCAGATCATGGCATTGATCTATTCCAAAAATCAACATATGAAGTTGTGGAAGAATTCGGTCAAACCTAAAAAATATAAAACAATATGTCAATTCATCATATAAACCAAGTAAGAAACTATATAGGCACCTAAATACAATTAGCAAAAGAAACAACAATAGCAATTAAACATCTAATGACCGGAAACACTGCAAAAAACTTCATTATTACTTAAATCTTTGAAGGAAAATATCACCTTTAAAGCGTTAACAAAATCATACTCTAAATGCTTTATACATTGTATTACGGAAGTGTTTCGTTTCGAATCGAATTACACAAAAACCCCCCAGTACAATTGCATCGCGAGCATTATCGAACCAGAGCTAAGACGAGAGAGAGTAATATTTTGATGACATCAATAGCTTGTGAAACAGTCAGTTGTATAATGATCACCTCTATTTTTAGTGTTTGTTGACATCAACACAACGCGATCTGGGAATCCCTAAGAAACAAAGGAGGTCATGAAGTTACTATTAATACTAATAAGGAGTACATAAGGTATAATCAAGCATATCCATAAATTGAATGTGAAAGGAGTTCGTTTATATTATTGTTTAACATGCAAGGTAAAGCTTATTCATGATAGGTTAAACGATAATGTTTATGTAGATAATGTCTGTCTCCAATTCTACCACTTCTCTAGAATGCAATCCAATATAGCTGCAAGAGAAGCAAATACTTGGTTACCTTCCAGCTAAAGAAGGTTTAAAAATTAACATCAATTAAACTCATTAGCACTTCAGCTTTCGCGCATTCCATTTACGACGCTGAAATCTTCTGTTACATGGGGAATATTGTTTCAAAAATGAGCCAGCAAAGAAGATTTGCTCTCAAGGCAAAGCTAGCTCATGGAACTTTTAATAGATTCTCTTGATCAAAATATATCTCAACTCACACAAAAGTTAATGTTTTTAATAGGAACAAGTAAGAGTGCTATATTCGGCTGTGCCGAATCTTATATACCCTTCACCAAATTATACTTCAAAATTTTAAATATTTTTAGGTAAACAAAATTTAATTTTTTTTTAGTTGTTTTTTTCATTTTTTGGAAAAAAATTTATTTTAAATTTTTTAAATTTTAATTTTTTTTTTTAAATTTAAAATTTTTTTTTTTTAAATTTTAAAAATTTTTTTTCGGTTTTTAAAAATTTTTTTTTTGAAAAAAAAAATTCGGGTTAAAAATTTTTTTTTCCCGATTTTGACCCATTGTAGGTCCAACTTAATATGGTCTTATATACGTCGTTGCAAATGTCTTTGAAATATCTATCATTAGATATCCATATTGTCTATATTAATGTCTTAGTAATCCAGATATAGGTCAAAAATTGGTCAAAAATCGAGGTTGTCTTGGTTTTTTCCTCATATCTCAGCCATTTGTGGACCGATTTTGCTGATTTTAAATAGCAAAATTCTCGAAAGCATGTCTGACAGAATTATTGAAGATTTGGATCCCGAAGATATCTGGGGTCTTCAGAAAACTGATTTCAACAGACAGACAGACAGACGGACGGACAGACAGACAGACAGACAGACAGACAGACAGACAGACAGACAGACAGACAGACAGACAGACAGACAGACAGACAGACAGACAGACAGACAGACAGACAGACAGACAGACAGACAGACAGACAGACAGACAGACAGACAGACAGACAGACAGACAGACAGACAGACAGACAGACAGACAGACAGACAGACAGACAGACAGACAGACAGACAGACAGACAGACAGACAGACAGACAGACAGACAGACAGACAGACAGACAGACAGACAGACAGACAGACAGACAGACAGACAGACAGACAGACAGACAGACAGACAGACAGACAGACAGACAGACAGACAGACAGACAGACAGACAGACAGACAGACAGACAGACAGACGGACATGGCTTAATCGACTCCGCTATCTATAAGGATCCAGAATATATATATTTTATAGGGTCGGAAATGAAAAATGTAGAAATTACAAACGGAATGACAAACTTATATATACCCTTCTCACGAAGCTGAAGGGTATAAAAACGATGTGAATATCTCCTGAAATGAATGTAGCCCCAATTCTACAATGACCTGCATACTGACTGTTGATAGCGACCATACTGTTTGTTATGCCAAATCAGCATGGACATATATATTTAGCGTTCAATAACACGTGCAAATGATAAAATTGTTTTATCAAAATGGGTGTTCTGTTCGCTTATTTCTTCAAATTTACGGTGATACGATATCCATCCACATGAGAAGCAAGAGCGTCCAATGCATCCCGATAAAGTCACTGCTTGGTGTGAAATATGGACCGATGATGCCGGTTCATATTTTTTTGAGAAGAACGTTGGTCAGACCATCAACGTCAACGACGAGCGCTATAGGTCGATGATTACCAATTTCTTTTGACCTGAATTGGATGATATGGACACCAACGACATGTGGTTTCAACAGGGTGGTTATACCTACCTCAAAGCTCACTTCACTTTGGATATTCTGCACGAGATACTTGAGGCAGGGGCAACTCGCATGAAGGTGCCCTCAAAGCCAACATAACCCATGACATTTGTTAAATTCAACCTAATTTATGTGCCAGAATCATGAAAAATTGGACATGCGCCACCTAGACAAACCGCAACGGACATTTGCATGATGTTATACTCCATACATTATGGCATCGATAGGCCTATTAAACGAATAAATAAATTTAATGATATGTATATCACACACACTTTATTTTATTTAGATTTAAATATACTAAGGACTTAATGAATGCCCCTTTACATGGAGACGCCAAACTGAGAACGAGCGATAGCTCAGATTTGGTTGGTTAAGACACACAACGAGAAAACCTCAAGGCTCAAGGAGACCTGAATGATCTGCAAATACTGAGAGGCGCGATATTGAGAAAGAGCCTGGTTAAGAAAGAGCTTGAAAACAATGAGATTAAACTGATGTATAATTAGTAAATTCAAATAGAAAACATTTCTGACGGCAATATGTATCATGAGGAATTAAAGGACTAAATATATACATATAATAATGTGAGTCGAAAGTCTGCTATCCTCGAATACCACAATTTTCGTTTTAATTGGATGTTTGGTAAGTTCATGTCTCCCATCGTATTTGAACAGATGAATTAGAAAATCATGGAAATACTTGGAGTCGCTAAATTGATAGCGAGCTGCATGTTCACAGTGTAGAGTAACTTCGGGTAATGTGGACTACCGTTTTGTTTCTTCTAAATTTAGGCCACAATATATATGGATATTAAAAAAGTTGTGAAGCAATATATTAGCTAATATATTCCCTAATTGTTTTTGCAGTTGAAAATTTTTTCCGTCAAAGGATAAAAAAATTATGTGAAAATATTGTAAGGAACCCAAAAACCAGCATTAAAAAAATTGGAGGGTAATATGGACCACTATATGAGGGCAATGTGGACTAGTATTTAATACATAAAATTCATGAACCAGCTAATCATGAATGATTAAAAAATTTAATTTCAATATATTTTTATTAATACAAACTAAAAAGTCGCGTTCTTGGCTTAGATATATTGCTTACAAAGTACATAGTTATTGTCGGGTAATATGGACCAGTAGTACATAATCAAGTAATTTAAGTGGTCCACATTAAACGAACTTGGGTTACAGTGGTAAAAAAATATTTTTACCTAATAATCTAAATGTGCTTAAATTCTTACCAAATATATGCAAAACTACGTGTCCACTTTAACTATATAAAACAACCAAACATTAAATTCTACAAAGTAACTGTACCAAATTTTGTTTCTTACTTGAGCCGAAAAAAATGTTGAGCACGCGCATTAATTTCAATACAAGAATAAATAGCCAACATATCAATTACTCATGAAAGCAAATGTGCAATTGTCGTTTCAAACAAATTGTAAAATGTACGACAAATCAGTTTTATCATACCTTCAATAGTTTCTGAAAAAATACACTGGTCCACATTAGACGCACAAATTAGGTCCACAATACCCGAAGTTACTCTAAACTGGAAACTGATGTGTAGTGCTAAAGTAAAATAGAAAACATTTGTGGCGGCTCTAATGTATGCGAAAAAATAGCAACAAAACCGAAAATCGAATAGAGTAAATACATAAAGCGACTCAAATCGATAGTCTTTACAGCCGTAACTGTACAGTTATATACGACTGGAGTCAGATCCAAATTCCATTTAAACTGAAAGAGAATAAAGTCTCGATGAGTTCCTCTCTTGACAATATTAAAAAAGACCAATACCTAAAATCTATATCCCGGAAATTATAGTGTGGTTAATACCCAATCGCTGTCCAAGAAGACTATCATAGTGTAATCACTAGAAAAGAGAGAGATTTCTCTAAATTGCTCACCATCTCATGTGGAGCAGTGGAAGTTGTTCTCAATCTTTAATATATTTATCGATGCGTATCAGCCGTTTTAGACAGATAATAAGCAATAATCCAAAATATCCAACAAATTGCAAATCCATAATTTTTTCTGTAGGGGAGTATACCAAAATAACGAATCCTTAAACGCCCTCCTTATATACATTACACACACAATAACATGTGTGTGTGTGTTTATATACGACTCATACTAATTTAAATCACTTGTGTATTGAATGAGAAACAAAAATAATTGCAGGGCATTTATTTTGATTGAAAATTCCATAGTAATTGACTGCCACACATCAACACATTGTATATGAAATTGGTTGAACAATTTCTTGTTATTTTTTTTTTTGTTTCTGTTGATTTTAGCATCATAACATCAGGACTAAATATCCATAAACATGCTGAGCGATGATGACTTTAGGGTGTTTTCAAAATGGCCAATTTTGAAAGAGAATAATGTAAAAGTTGCAAATTCATTCACAAAACAAACCATCATCGTCATCTCCATCACCATCGCCATATATCGATTCATTTATCTAGCCTCCCACACACATACGGAAAACTGTCATCTGTTAAGTGTTGTGTTACCCTTCAAATATTTTGTCATAAATTTTGTTGTTTGAAAATACCTTTAGGCGAGATTTTGTGTGCAGTGAATATGAAATGGGTGTTAGGAGTGGAATATACATACGAGGGGTTGGGTATACAAATTTGTCGGTACACTGAGATAATTTTAATTATTGGAATATAGTTGTTCATTGTGCAAACAAAAATTTGATAAAAAAAATTAAATTTTGAACATTTAGTCTTCCGATTATATTTGTTTTCCATGGCCATACAAAAATCTAAAGCTCTCCGGAATATAAAAGTATTTTTATAGCAATCCGCATTTCATCAAAACAGGATATAGCATAGAAAATCGTCCTTGAACAAAGGATATCTCAAAAAAAGGTATCTTCCATTTTCCATAGATATACCTTAAATATGAGCCATTGTACGATTATTAACATATATAAAATTCAGCATGGGACCATGTGAGGTTCTCATACCAAGTTTTAACAAATTTGGAATGGGTAAGGTCCCAATGCTTGTCGCAAATGTTTGATTCCTGCCGCATATAATAAATTTCTAGCTAGAATTACTCAATTTAGAGCCAGTGTAAAACAAATATGTTGCTTAAATCAGCCATCGTTTTCTCTATAAACAAACTATCCACCCACATTATTTACTCTACTTTACATATTTTTTATACAATTTGTATCCCTTATACCAGATAAAATCTTGCAGTTGGTCATTTTCAATATGCAACAACAGCAACCAACTCACCCAGCTACATTCTGTCGTTTGTACGTTTTCCCAGTCATATTGTCTGACAATGAGCTGTCATTATTTTATGCCTTATGACAAAATAATTAATCGCTTTGTGAATATTAAATCAATTTTAAAAAGTTTTGCATATTTTAGTCTGAGCGTCAATAGCCTCAGGTTACACGTATACAATGAGTATTAATTTTTTTTTTTTTTTTTTGCTCTTTCATAGGAAAAATGTATTTTATTTACTTCAAACTTTTGTAAAAGGTGGGCAGGCATCAGATAGAAGTACGATATGACATGTTGAGTGTTGGCAAGTGCATACAAACAGTTGCAAAATTTTGTTAGGGGAATATTAAATGAGTTGTGTTCGAGGCATTATTATGTGCGTGGGTGTGTTGACATAGAACAGATAGAAATGTTGCAATAGAACACTTAGGATATTCATTATTTGTATATGAATTGTGTTAATTGAGGGTGGCAGAATTGAAACACTGAAGGAGGAGATGTTTAGATTGGTTTTTGTAAGGGGACTGTTTTTGAATCTCAGTTTGATTATTAACATTATAGTCGTATGTTCGGCTTAAATTTTCTCAATCTGCTGATATTCAATAACAAATTTCTTATGAGACATTGCAAAGTGGGACAGAATCAAAATATTTTGAAAACAAATCTGCCATTACTAATCGGATCCGATCGACATGAAATTGCAAATAGGTGTAGCTGAGGGATACACGACTTTATTTTTAGATGACGAATCCCAAAGATCTCCCACCTCATTCCAAGATTTTATCAGTAAAAAGATATTTTTAAATTTTAAATTTGTTTATATTTGAACTCTATTGTAACCCAAAAGATACGCAATACAGAGCTTTCTAAACATAATTATTAGATACAGAGACCCCAAATCCACTTTTGTCCAGCTAGATTTGAATTTGGAACCATAGTGAAAAGGCTGAATTTGAAAATTGCCAACAGGTTTATTTACAATCCTCCAAATTCAATATATTTTATACCGAAATTTATGACTCGACATATTTTTTTTAAAATCCTACAGCAATACCTAACGGTATACAGGTTTATATACCTAAGTATGATTTTAATATGAGACGACCTTACATATGTAATTCCAATAAGCAAAAACCCCATTTTTATACCCTACACCACCATATTGGGGAGGGTATTATGCGTTTGTGCAGATGTTTGTAACGCCCAAAAATATTAGTCTAACACCCACCTTAAAGTATACCGATCGACCTAGAATCACTTCCTGAGTCGATTAAACGATGTCCGTCCGTCCGTCTGGTTGGCTGGCCGGCTGGCTGGCTGGCTGTCCATGCGAACCTTGTGCGCAGAGTACAGGTCGCAATTTTGAAGATATCTCGATCAATTTTGGTACATATTATTTTTTCGGCCAAAGGACTAAACCCCATTATTGGCCCAATTATTTCACCTAGCCCCCATACAAATGCCTTTCCGAAATTGGACTTTATCGGTCATATATGTTTAATTTATAAATGTATCTCCACAAATTGCGCTCCAAATAAGTTTTATATATACAAAATTCATGTCACCAAATTTTGTTACGATCGGTCCATAATTAGTCATAGCTCCCATATAGACCCGCTTCCGAAAAACACTTTAACGTGCATAAATCGCTTAAAAATATTCGTATACTTACAAAATTCAACATAGTATACTTTCATATAGACATAAATCACACTACCTAATTTCATGGTGATCGGTCCATAATTGGTTATAGCTCCCATACAAGGCCCACTTCCGAAAATCACTCAAAAATATAAATTATTGAAATTTTAAAAGAAAAATGTTTTCGCTCTTTTACTTAGTGTAGGGTATTATATGGTCGGGCTAGACCGGTTGAGATCTCTACAACCGAAACAATTGAAAGAAATAACGATGGCTATTCGGAGATTGAAATTGCGAGAGATTGTGGAAACCACAGACATGATCACTTGAGTATGAGAAAGCTTTCCGCAAGATGGGTGCCGCGTTTGCTCACAATCGATCATAAACGCAATAATGTGACAACTTCACAGGAGTATTTAGCGTTATTCAACCTTAATATGGTCGAGGTTTTGCGCCGTTTCGTTACCGTGGACTCAGCCAAAAGAGTGAGTTTCTCGGGGTGAATTGGCGCCAAAGAAGGCCAATGTGGGTTTGTCAAGTAATGGATGTGATGAATGCTGTATATTCCATATTTACTAGCTTCTAAAGGCTAAACAAATCAATTGCGATTATGCCACCTTATTTGGTTAATGTAATGAGGATTAGAAAAAAACGAAAAACGAACGAAAAAAGAATCCATGAATTAGACTATGAATTTCTTCCACATTCGCTCAATTCTACGGATTTAGTCCCGAGTGACTATTTTCTCGATAAATCCTTTTTGTGTAGGCGATAAGAAAACGTTGAACAAAATGTATAGAGCTCAACAGAGACTATGTTGAAAAATAAAATGATTTTTTATCCAAAAATTTGTGTATCATTGATCCTCTCTCGAATATATTACATTAGGGTGGCCCTTAATAAACGAATGTTGGATTTTGGCCATTCTCACCCCCCAGTTTGGTGAACATTAGTAAAAAAATCATCCTGAAAAAATTTTAGGTAAATCGGTTGGGGATAAGACGTGCCGCAAGCCCTCTGAAGTTTTGAGATGCATTTACAAGGGGGAAAAAATGCATTTTTTTCAGTTTTTGTAAAACTTTTGCCATTAAAAAATTACTTTTGCAATTTAATTTAAAAGAATATTTCTATTTCTATACGTAATTTTCGTTCTAATGAGACATAAAAAACAGAAAAATGTTAAAGTTATTAAAAATTCGCCAGGCCATTAACGTGTCTCAGGCAACTAGAACAAGAAATTTTGGAACAAAATGGACATATGTATTTTGATAAATATTAAAATAAAAGCTAATTTTTACTTAAAATATATCTATATTTACTTGTATATGAGTTTTTGTCTTCGTAGGATACCGCTAACCTATTCGTAGGTATGACCAAAAAAATAAATTGTTTTTGACGGCAGTTTCAAAACTCCATTTTCAAATTTTTAAAAATTTTGTTAAACAAATTTCAGAATTTTTTATCATCTCATTGGGATTTATTGAGAATATAATAGATAATAAAAATATGAAAGAATTATGAAAATATCTCTTATAGTTTTTTTGTACCTGCGATTTAAATTTGGAAATTTTCGAGAAAAACCAATTATTTGGGCATTTTTTGGCGAATGAGCTCTATTTCCTTACTGTTATGAATTTTAAATAAAACATATTCAGAATATTATACTCCAGATAATTCTAAATATACTCTGAAAGTTTCACTAAAATTGGAAAACGTTAAACCTTAAATCGTGAAGGTCAAAGGTCAAATTTTTCAATATTTGGAATTTCTCTTCGAGAGATAGGGGAATGTTGTATATTTTTGGGCCGATTTTGATGAAACTTAGGAAAATTGTAACATAAACTCTAGTATTTATAATAACAGCACAAGAATCGGTGAGAATGGCCAAAATACAACATTCGTTTATTAAGGGCCACCCTAATATTACATACTATATTTAAAGTTTCTCCAAAAACTCCATTTTTTGAGATGGAGCTCAAAAAATCGTTTTTGTACAGAGCATAATATAACAAAGTAATATAGCAAAGTGGTGTAAGTTGAATATACCACTTAATAAATCGTTTGGGGTTTCACCACTTTTGTACTGATAGCCTCAATTGTTGTCATGATATTTTATTGCATATAAGATATGTGATTCCACTTTTGTCGAAACTATTCCAGCAATGTAATCACAATTACATTCCATAAGCCACTCAGATGCAAACAAAAACCAGTTTATCATCATTAAAAGAAATATATTTATAGTGGTTTAATGTATACACTCCTACCAATCGATTAATTATAATTACTGTCAAACAACTTTTAATTTATTGATCTCAGTATTGAGTCATATCCAGTATCTAAACTTTCACTTTATCTTTCCTTGTACTTTATTGATGCTGGACATAAAATGTATAATTCAAATCAATGGCCTTTTTTGTGGCATTATTAATTAATAAACGTCATAAATTAGCAAAGTTTTGCTATATGTAAATTAGCGAGACAAAATAATCACATAATGTGTATATGGGTGCAAAGAATGTCACCCCAGGGTAAAAATGTAAAATTACTGGCGACTAATAGAACGATCCATATAGGGAATATTGATCATCATATCGAGAAATCATCAAGGAATTAAACAACGCCTTTGTTCCATTGCTCAGAAAGGAGGAATGTGTAAATCAGTGATAAGCATAAAGAGATCATGGAACGGATTATTATAACATTCACTTTATTTCTTTGTTGCCATCATTTTATTTTGATATTGCTTACGATATGATAATCTTTATGTACTTTTAGTTTACAGTTATATAACCAATCATATTCGTCCCCTAGATGCTAAGATTGCCAATCAATACGCTCAGTATTCGAAAGATTAGTAAAAAGACAAAAATTCCACCCAAAATAAGACAAAGATATTGTTAAATATTTATCAAAAATATAATTTTTGGCAGCTACTAGCAGCCAAATAAATTTGTAAAATATTTCACATAAACTTATAATCCTCCCGAAAACATAACATGTATACAACACGACAATATATCAAACTTCCACCCACATTCTATCATTGGCAATCGTTCCCCTTATAAGTGACCAGCTCGATTGTTTTTTTATTTAAATATTTTAAAAACATTTTTTAACACACAAGTGTTAAAATGGCACTTGATTATATGACTACAATCAATGATTTATTGAAATGTTAATCGATTTATTAATACAACATTATATTGGCGTTGTCTTTTTAAATGGAAAAAACGAAAGAAAGGCAACAAATTTAAACGATATTTTATATAAGACACAACATATACTTCTTTACGTTAATAAACAATAAATTAAAAAAATATAATAGTACAAATTGATTGTATTGTACGACTTGTACATAAAATAATAAAATTAAAATTCAAACACACATACGCTTTAAAAAAAAAAAAACTGAAAGCGAC
Organism: Calliphora vicina; assembly: GCF_958450345.1. NCBI lineage: Eukaryota > Metazoa > Arthropoda > Insecta > Diptera > Calliphoridae > Calliphora > Calliphora vicina. The sequence goes on along the minus strand of NC_088781.1, from coordinate 111,425,600 downwards.
TAAAATAATTTGCATTTTAATATTTATGATAATTTCGACATAATACAACAACCAGACAAAAAACGAAATCCAAAACAACAATAAAAACGACTAGAAATTATTAAACGTTAATCAACATTAAGTATTTAATTAAAAAAGAATTGAAAATAAATTCTCATGATTAAAGCGATAAATCTGTCAGATATTGGAAAAAAGTACAAAAGATTTAATAAAAACAATTACAAATCAATACAATAAGTCATTTAGGGGAAAAAATAAAACAGCAGGAAGGGCCATCATTATCATTAACAGGGGAATTTAAAAATTAATTTCATATTGGAACTAGAGATGAACTAAACCAGAACTGAACTATTAAGTGAAAAATAAGCTAAACTATGAACTGAACTATGAACTGAGCTATGAACTGAACTATGAACTGAACTATGAACTGAACTATGAACTGAACTATGAACTGAACTATGAACTGAACTATGAACTGGACTATGAACTGAACTAAGAACTGAACTATGAACTGAACTATGAACTGAACTATGAACTGAACTATGAACTGAACTATGAACTGAACTATGAACTGAACTATGAACTGAACTATGAACTGAACTATGAACTGAACTATGAACTGAACTATGAACTGAACTATGAACTGAACTATGAACTGAACTATGAACTGAACTATGAACTGAACTATGAACTGAACTATGAACTGAACTATGAACTGAACTATGAACTGAACTATGAACTGAACTATGAACTGAACTATGAACTGAACTATGAACTGAACTATGAACTGAACTATGAACTGAACTATGAACTGAACTATGAACTGAACTATGAACAGAACTATGAACTGAACTATGAACTGAACTATGAACTGAACTATGAATTGAACTATGAACTGAACTATGAACTGAACTATGAACTGAACTATGAACTGAACTATGAACTGAACTATGAACTGAACTATGAACTGAACTATGAACTGAACTATGAACTGAACTATGAACTGAACTATGAACTGAACTATGAACTGAACTATGAACTGAACTATGAACTGAACTATGAACTGAACTATGAACTGAACTATGAACTGAACTATGAACTGAACTATGAACTGAACTATGAACTGAACTATGAACTGAACTAAGAACTGAACTATGAATGGAACTATGAATGGAACTATGAACTGAACTATGAACTGAACTATGAACTGAACTAGAACTGAACTAGAACTGAACTAGAACTGAACTAGAACTGAACTAGAACTGAACTAGAACTGAACTAGAACTGAACTAGAACTGAACTAGAACTGAACTAGAACTGAACTAGAACTGAACTAGAACTGAACTAGAACTGAACTAGAACTGAACTAGAACTGAACTAGAACTGAACTAGAACTGAACTAGAACTGAACTAGAACTGAACTAGAACTGAACTAGAACTGAACTAGAACTGAACTAGAACTGAACTAGAACTGAACTAGAACTGAACTAGAACTGAACTAGAACTGAACTAGAACTGAACTAGAACTGAACTAGAACTGAACTAGAACTGAACTAGAACTGAACTAGAACTGAACTAGAACTGAACTAGAACTGAACTAGAACTGAACTAGAACTGAACTAGAACTGAACTAGAACTGAACTAGAACTGAACTAGAACTGAACTAGAACTGAACTAGAACTGAACTAGAACTGAACTAGAACTGAACTAGAACTGAACTAGAACTGAACTAGAACTGAACTAGAACTGAACTAGAACTGAACTAGAACTGAACTAGAACTGAACTAGAACTGAACTAGAACTGAACTAGAACTGAACTAGAACTGAACTAGAACTGAACTAGAACTGAACTAGAACTGAACTAGAACTGAACTAGAACTGAACTAGAACTGAACTAGAACTGAACTAGAACTGAACTAGAACTGAACTAGAACTGAACTAGAACTGAACTAGAACTGAACTAGAACTGAACTAGAACTGAACTAGAACTGAACTAGAACTGAACTAGAACTGAACTAGAACTGAACTAGAACTGAACTAGAACTGAACTAGAACTGAACTAGAACTGAACTAGAACTGAACTAGAACTGAACTAGAACTGAACTAGAACTGAACTAGAACTGAACTAGAACTGAACTAGAACTGAACTAGAACTGAACTAGAACTGAACTAGAACTGAACTAGAACTGAACTAGAACTGAACTAGAACTGAACTAGAACTGAACTAGAACTGAACTAGAACTGAACTAGAACTGAACTAGAACTGAACTAGAACTGAACTAGAACTGAACTAGAACTGAACTAGAACTGAACTAGAACTGAACTAGAACTGAACTAGAACTGAACTAGAACTGAACTAGAACTGAACTAGAACTGAACTAGAACTGAACTAGAACTGAACTAGAACTGAACTAGAACTGAACTAGAACTGAACTAGAACTGAACTAGAACTGAACTAGAACTGAACTAGAACTGAACTAGAACTGAACTAGAACTGAACTAGAGCTGAACTAGAACTGAACTAGAACTGAACTAGAACTGAACTAGAACTGAACTAGAACTGAACTAGAACTGAACTAGAACTGAACTAGAACTGAACTAGAACTGAACTAGAACTGAACTAGAACTGAACTAGAACTGAACTAGAACTGAACTAGAACTGAACTAGAACTGAACTAGAACTGAACTAGAACTGAACTAGAACTGAACTAGAACTGAACTAGAACTGAACTAGAACTGAACTAGAACTGAACTAGAACTGAACTAGAACTGAACTAGAACTGAACTAGAACTGAACTAGAACTGAACTAGAACTGAACTAGAACTGAACTAGAACTGAACTAGAACTGAACTAGAACTGAACTAGAACTGAACTAGAACTGAACTAGAACTGAACTAGAACTGAACTAGAACTGAACTAGAACTGAACTAGAACTGAACTAGAACTGAACTAGAACTGAACTAGAACTGAACTAGAACTGAACTAGAACTGAACTAGAACTGAACTAGAACTGAACTAGAACTGAACTAGAACTGAACTAGAACTGAACTAGAACTGAACTAGAACTGAACTAGAACTGAACTAGAACTGAACTAGAACTGAACTAGAACTGAACTAGAACTGAACTAGAACTGAACTAGAACTGAACTAGAACTGAACTAGAACTGAACTAGAACTGAACTAGAACTGAACTATGAACTGAACTATGAACTGAACTATGAACTGAACTGAACTATGAACTGAACTATGAACTGAACTGAACTATGAACTGAACTATGAACTGAACTATGAACTGAACTATGAACTGAACTATGAATTGAACTATGAACTGAACTGCCTTTACATATGTTGGCCCTCTTCCCATCAAAGTTTGCCTGTGTCTGCCTTAATTTGTTTTTTAATCTTGCTGAAAAAATAAATTATAATGATTTATAGTTTTAAATAAGATTTGAATACTTTATGAACAATGAGTAAAATGAAAAAAAAGCTAAGCTCGTTTTTTATGTTTTTATTTATTTTTTTTCTGTTTTGTTTCGTTTTTGTTTGAAATGAATAATAAACTCCACACCTATTTATCAGTTAAGAGCCATAACTTTGTCAATATGTCAGTTTATATTGTAAATGTGTTTGTATGTATTTTTCGTTGTAAGAAAGCGTGATCACATATTATGGACAGAGCGCTCACTAAACTGACTCAATAAAACGTAAAATTCCTGGACAATATTTTAAATGGAAAAATCTGCCCTATTCCCAAGAGCTATTAAACTGTTTAACAAATATAAACTATAACTTAAAAGATGTTAACAAAACAATTAAATTGTGAATGTGTTAAATGATTTCAGTATTTTATTTACAAAAATCTTTAAAAAGTTAACAAGGAGTTACGTGAATAAGGCAGTTGGGTATTGTAAAAACGTCTGTTTTTAACATAAATATCTACATACTACTTCTTAAGAATTGCTGAACAAAACTATAAAAAAGATTTTACAATTCTCTTCTTTTTTTTAACTTAAATGAAAAAAAGGAAACGAAAGTGCTGCTTTTAAGGCTTTAAAACACTTTGTTTATGATCAACAACAGTAACATGCAACAACCAGGCAACCAAGTTAACAACGATGACAGTAAAAGAAGCAGCAGCCCGTTTGAACAGAAAGAACAAAAGTAACGACATGTGGCCTAATCTTATCTTCATTTAAATGTCATCTGAAAAACAATAAAACATAAATTATACCTTAAATTGTACCAGGTATCTGGACGTGAACGTGGAAATGGAGAGCTGCACTGACAAAGGCAAACTGAAGGTTACCAATGTTTAAGCTTTAATGTTGTTTCTGTTCATTTGTTTTTTCTTCTTTTCCATATGCTCCTGTTAAGTGTAAAATGTAAGGTAGAGATATTTGTTTAAGTTGCTTGCTCACAGTTTATTTTTCTGTATAAAGAGAATTTAAGAAAGTGGTAACAGCAGCCGTCCTAAGTAGCTTAAAAGTGGACATTATCAAAGATTAATTTAAAGGGGTTTATTTACTTAATGGGTTTTGGTGAAGTGGAGATACAATGTAATTTAGAAATATTTAATAATCAGGCTAAGAAAATGGAAAGAAAAATTAAGCAATATTTATTAAAGATGATACAATTTAAAGGATTAAAAATGTAATAATCTTGAGAATATATTCCCAAGTTTAGTATAGAGAAATTTTTTAAATAATTTATGTTAATGGGTAATTACCTTTAACCCATTAACCTAGAAATCACACTTACTAAGAGCCAAATGTTAAATAAATCCATTTTGTCATGGTAAACATTTTTTAAACTTTAAACATAGGGTATAATGACAAATTTGTTAAATTAAACAAAACAATCACGCGTTCAAAATCGCTAAATAATTTGAATATTTTAAGCAAAGACTTTAACGTCTTGTATGGCATAAATCAAGCCGAGCATTAAACAAGCCCTCAGCTAAAGCGAAAACAAAAATCTAAATTAAAAATAAAAAATTAAAGTCATTATTCAAATTAATAGGAAACCCCTCAAATAAAAAAGTCTTTAATAAAGCAAAAACTAAATTGAAATGATATACAGCCAATGGCTACCGATGGATTCGCAAATTAGAAAAGAAGCTAACAAAAAAAAAAAACCATAAAATATTGTTAACTACTATTTTGATAAATTTATGTATGTTTGCAGTTTCAAATATTTAGTATTCATAATTGTTGTCATTTCTGACGTCCATAACTCTTGAAAAAGTCATTGTATTTTGAAAAAAAAAATACTACTTACCACTGGGTTTATTTTGGTTTTTATTTCAATTTTGTTTTATACCTTTTCTTTACTTCTTTCCTTCATTTATCTGTATGTATTGAATCTATAATTCAAAACTTCTGCTGAACTCTAGACATCATAAATTACAGCCAGAAACTAAAACACAATAGAGTATAAAATGGGGACAAACATTAATCTTTTGTAAAATTCACAAAAAAAAAAAAAAACAACAATCCAAAGATAATAATGATAACTAAACAAAATTGTTAAAGGTAAAAGAAATGAAAGACACGTTAAAAATGTTTTTGTTTTCAAAATAGTCTTTGGTTTGTAAATGATGTATTTCAAATCCTGAGGGCAAAACAATCGTAGGTCGGTAGAGATCAAATGTTTAAATGGAATACATATGTATGTACATAAATACATATAACAAATAATTTTGTTAAAAGCTAGGGAGTATTCACGTAGTGTAATGAAACGTTTAGTTTCATAACTGGATAATTAAAATTTAATGAAAATATATGTAATTAATGAAGTAAGCTGCATACAATGTATCTAAATTTTTATATGAATGGAGTGTATATATCTCCATAAGTTAATCATATATATTAGATTTTGTTAACAAGTTAAAATTTTTATTTGGAAATTGTATCTGTATGGTATGGAGAGAATATAAGTAATTTCCATCTCGTAATAAAACTGATACTTTAACATGGAAGCAGTGAAATAGATTACAAAAATAATGAAGAATATCTAATAAATTTAAAAAATTATATTTTTATATAAATGCAAAATCTAAAAATCGAAATTCATTTAAAAAGACATTTAATTGGGCACAACAAAATAATGGTGATACTGTGAGATGTATCATACATATTAGCACATTGCTATTAACGGCATCAATATTATATTAAAGAGACAAATTATATCCAAATACGATTGTGACGGTGATTATTTTGTCCGTTTGGGTATTTTAATATGATTGACAGTTTTGGCTTCTCATTATGAATCCATTAAAAAAAAAAGAATACTCGGTTGATACAAATTCTCAACTGCAAGAATGAACAATCGCTCAAACTGAATAATCGCCAATTTCTTTAAGTAAATTTTTATAAAGTTTTTATAATGTGTTGTGAATAATCGCCTAACAAAAAAAAACAAGTAGCGTGTCATATTCTGTCACCATATATACTCATAATAAAATATTTTTCTGATATAGCGATTATCGGGGGAAGGGTCAATTATGGACCGATCCTCACAAAAGTTAGTGGAAAGATTTAGATTCATATTGGTTGTATGACTTTAAAATGCGGGATTTTTTCTAATTTTTACTTTAATTTTGAAACATTTGTACAATATAAATTTATTCAAAGAATTGACCATTGTTAGCTATGACCTTTTCCCATATTTCTGGCGATATATGGATTCTGAACCAAATGAACTGTCCATCTTTTGAGGCCAAGAATGAATCAAGCCAAAATCGGATACTCTGTTCCAAAGTGAATCGCATCCCAGAGACAGCGTTCTGCATCGATCAAAGCATATAGTTGTCGAAAAGTGCACGGTCAAAACTTCCCAACCACATCAATCTAAATGCTTTTTTACAGGTATTGCAACATGTGGCCGCGCGATGTCATGATGAAATATTATTGTTTCATGTCTTGCCGCATATTCATGGTGTTTTTCGGCCAATGATCGCTTCAAACGAATCAGTTGCGTTCGGTACAGGTCTGGCCAGATTTTAGGAGCTTATAATAGATACGACCCATTTGGATTAACGAAATACAGAGCATTACAGAGCTTTTGTGAGTAATCGGTGTGCTTCAGCAGCAATTTTTTCAAGTTAAAGAAATAAAGAAAAACTTCCCTCATATGACGATAATGCGACATTTTTGAAGCATGTTCTGGTGCATAATTTATTGAGCTATAATGTTCAATAACTAAGTGAGAATAAATGACAGATATGTAACCTTCAAAATGACATATAAGTTATTTAAAAAAAGTCCGCGTTCAAAAGATAAGTCATACCCTCAATATATAATGATATTAACATAAATTTCGACATAAGTCATTTAAAGTTTTGAGAAATTGACCACTCTATTAAATTCTGTACAGTTCGGACCATAATAGATTCAAGTCCCCATAGAAGGCCAAAACCACATCTAGGTCGGTATACAAGATTCGGCACAGCCAAATATAACACCCTTACTTGTTATAATCTGTTGTGAATAATTGCCCAATAATAAAACAATAATGATATCAGCACGGCTCTGATATTTTTTTTTCATTTTCATTTATTTATTGTCTTCATTATTTAATGAACTAACAATAAGTGGTACAAATCTTATATCTAATAATTATTATTTAATAAGTCCAGCCAGTGCCGGACGAAAAATTTTGTATTCATGGTTGTTTTGGTTCAATTGGCATTCTTCTTTCTAGATTAGGTCCTGCTGTGTCCCTCCTTCTTAATCGAGTGTGGCCACGGTTAACTAATATGTTGCGGGCCAATGGGTTTGGGTGAATTTCAAGTTTTTTTAAATATTTTTCTGCATTCTTCGTGATCTCAGTTTTTACAAGGGGCACGTTTAGATCTTTGTGTATATTCGCATTTTTTATATACCAGGGGGCAACTGTGATCATTCTTAGAAACTTGTTTTGGCGTCTTTGGATTTTTTCTACATTTGCCCCCTAACTGTATGCCATAACACCATATCGGTTGTATGCTCATGTTATAAAGTAGAAGTTTACAATCTAAACTAAGCGTAGAGTTTCTGCTAATAAGCCAATTGATTTCAGTTTCATTTGAGTCAACTTTGCATCTATATGACTTTTCCATGTAAGGCGACGATCAAGATGTATTCCGAGGTATTTCACTTTCGATTGTTGAATTATTGTTTGGTTATTGATATGAATAGGGGGGCATGATTCTCTACGCAATGTAAATGTTATCTGTGTACATTTTTGCTCGTTGACTTTAATTTTCCATTGTTTTAACCATTTTTCTAATTCAAATATGTGATTTTGTAAGTAACGAGACACTTCTTGAGAGTTTTCACGACTGCTTAGAATAGCAGTATCATCAGCAAATGTTGATGTATGAGTGCGATTGTTAGTTGGCATATCAGACGAATATATCAAATATAAAAAAGGTCCCAGGATACTGCCTTGGGCGACTCCAGCTTCAATGGGTTGTGCAGTACTTAAAAAGTTTCCCTATTTAACCTTATATGTTCGACCAGTTAAATAGCTTTCCAACAGCTTATGTGTGTTTGAGGGTAAATTTTGACTCAATTTGTATATTAATCCAGCATGCCATACCTTATCAAACGCTTGAGAGATATCGATGAAGAGTGCCGAACAGTATTTCTTTTCTTCAAACGCTTTTCTCACCATATTTACAAGTCTATGGGTTTGTTCGATAGTACTGTGTTTTCTTCTAAATCCAAATTGATGATTCGGAATACAATTGTTTTAAGTTAACATCGGGTACAACTTGTTCATAAGTATCTTCTCAAATAGCTTTGATATATTAGACAATAGGCTGATGGGTCTGTATGATTCCCCTTTGTGTGATCTTTTCCTGGCTTGGGTATCATGGTAACCAGTGGAACCTTCCATTATGGAGGATAATATTCAAGTCGTAATATAGAATTAAAAATAAAAAGAATTATTTTTTATTGCTATCCGGGGTAGCTCCATAAGCATCTTGTTGCTGATCTTGTCCATACCAGGCGCTTTCTTGGGTTATAAATCAACAATAGCATTTTCGATCTCTCAAAGCATAGTGGTAGTACGGCTGCTCCAAAATGGGGTACAACAAGTGGCAACTCAATTGCTTCGTTTGATGTGTTGGGTGTTAATACTTTTTTTAAATGATTAACAAACAGATTCCCTTTTTCAGTATCATTTATTGCCCAACTACCACTTGAATTTCACAAGGGGGACTGGGACTGGGATGACAGGTCTTTTAAGACTTTTTGTTGCTCGCCATAATGAGTAATCCGATTGCGGGGTTGCGTCTAGGCTTTCTAAATATTTATTCAATGATTCCATTTTTCGAAATTCCAAGAGCTTTTTAAATCTTTTTATACAATCTTTAAGCTTCGATTTTAGTTGGGGGGATCTATGCAATTGCCACTCTCTTTGAACTCTTCTTTTTTCATTTAAGAGCCGTTCGACATCAGCAGAATTAATTCTATTAGATCTGATTTGTCGGGGGGTTTGATTAGCATGTTGAGCAGCCAGTTTGAGATTTTTATCGAAATTCGATGTTTTCTGGTGTTCTGATATGTGTATTAGGGTGGGTCAATTTGTTCGGGCCCAAAAAACGTGGTAAAGCGTATAGAAAATTCGTAATCTACGGAAAATTCTATGAACTTTTTCAGAAGAAACCATGGTTCTAAAATCAAAATCGAGCTTCCGGTTTTTTACGAGAAGATTTGGAGCTCAAGACTTCTTTTGCTAGGAGACCTCGGGTATGTTCAATTTTAAAAATAATAATATTTCTTCGTTTGTGTTCCGATTTCAAAAAAATTACATATATATAGAATCTTCTCGTCGAGTACTACATATAACATCTCGTAGCTATATATTCTTTATACATCTTCTTAGAAATTTTTTTAGATAACTTAAAAAGAATAAAAGCACCTTTTCCCAAAAAAATAACGAAAAATCGCCTTTTTTAATTTTTTGAAATTTAAGCATAACTTTTATGTTATATATACATTTCTTGTTAGTCCTATAAATTAAAAATAGAGAAAATCGGAAAATATTTGAAACCGCGGTCATCAAAAAACTGGAGTAGGGTGGGTAAAAATGTTAAAAATGTATTATTAAAATGCCAAAATCTCTTACGCTATAAGAGATAATTGATAGCTACGAGGTGTTATATGTAGTACTCGACGAGAAGATTCTATATATATTTTTTGAAATCGGAACACAAACGAAGAAATATTATTATTTTTAAAATTGAACATACCCGAGGTCTCCTAGCAAAAGAGGTCTTGAGCTCCAAATCTTCTCGTAAAAAACAGGAAGCTCGATTTTGATTTTAGAACCATGGTTTCTTCTGGAAAAGTTCTTAGAATTTTCCGTAGATTAGGAATTTGCTATACGCTTAGTAGCCAAAAAAAAATTTCACATGGTTGAAGCTGAGCTGTTTGGTTTACATTTGCTTAACTTCCTTGCGCTAATGGGGGCAAATGTGTATATCAGCAAAGATGGTTACCTTGGGTCTCATTTTTTAAAAAAAAATATCCAAATTTCCATTATAAAATTCCGAAAAGGCTGAAATATAAAACATAATTAGTCCTTGATAAGATCTATAAGAAGATTTATTCAGATTTATTCAGATTTATTGATTTATTTTTTTTTAATTTTGCTCGATCTTTGTATGTTTTTAGATATGGAGGGTCAGAATTTATTTTCAAAATATCAACTATATTGGCAATAAAATTCTTAACGAAATAAAAAATACTTGCTAACAGTTCTCTTGTCCCTCTTGCGTCGAAAGTTGGAACATGTAAAAAGGGCTGTTTTTTCCCAAAAAATCCCACATATTTTTTCTTTTGGATCACTTAAGCTGACATAACAACCCCAGACCTATCCAAACTAGACCAATTTAAAAAAAAATTGGTTTGAGTAAAAAATTCTAAAAAGACAAAACACCGATCCTCGATCCGAAGCTTCATGCTTGTATAACCCTATATGCTTCTTAAATACTTACAATGTTTTTTACTACTTATCACACGGTAAATAAAGTAACAGTAGGCACTTCTCTAAAAAAAACTCAGTTATTGGAACACATTTTCCCAGTTTTAAGGATTTTGGTATTTGGAATTAAAAAATGTCAATAATTATAATGCCATTGATTTAAGAACATTTTGGTATGATATCTTTAATCGTTAAAATTTTACATTAATACAAATTAAAAAATTTTCTTCATAGAAAATCAAAATATTATCATTTTGGTAGTTTTTAGGCTAAATGACGTTCCAAATATTTATAAAATTATCTAATTTTACTAAAATATCAATCTTCAAGTCCTAAGATTTTTACCAATATTAAATACTTTTATAAAGAGCTTTTAATTACTCCACAGAAGTTCCACCCATTTGAAAAATGTATATTTATATTTTAAATTCCAGCTCATTCGGATTATAAATTTACTTCTGCTGATTTTTTTTAAAATTTGAAAATTATTCGAATGTATACCCTAGTATATACGATTCGGCTCAGCAGAATATAGCTCTCTAATTAGTGTTTATTTTTATCTGTTGCCCCAAATGTGCAAAATTTTATTGCTAATTTCTGCGAATAAATACGAAAGAATAGAAAATATTTACATATAACAAATATTTAAGTTTTTTATTAAATATATAATTAGCATACCATTAATATTTACTAATAAAAATTATTGCTTTTAGAATGCATATTTACTTTTAAAACAATTAAAGAGCTATTGTTACTAAAAATAAAGGAATTTGTATAATAAAACTTTTATGACTCCAATTTGATCGGCTCTTTCTTTGAATTCTATATATAGGTTTATTACAGTTTTTGCTTTTAAAATTAATTCAATTTCCCTTCATTTATTTATAGTTTATATTGTTTTGTTTGCTGGCTGGCTGTATGTCTCTATTAGCATTTGTAATAAAACTATAAATTTTATTACTGTGTTTTTTTTTGGGTTCTGTGTTTGTGTATTCAAAATTTACATATGAATACAGCAAACAAATTGTCACTAAATTTTGTGTTCAATTTATATAATTTATACGGAAAATAAAGTAATACTAAATTATAACAAATTTACTATACAAATACGAATATACTAATATAGTATGTAGTAGAAATGTATGTATGATGATATGTATTCAAAATAAGTTTGTAAATATAACAAAACCCTTGATGGACGGCAGATTTTGTATTGGAAAATTGAAAATAAATGAAAGATACCATAGGATATTATTGAAAAGTTAGTTGTGAATACAATAGGTTTATTGAGTTAGTGGTTTTAACAACATATTTGTTATGATAAACAAAAACTAAACAGATATCAATTGTTGCTAACAAATTCGGTTGCCACAACAATTGTTTGAGTATTGACGGTGCCGTTTTTTTAGGGTCTGATGTAAACCAATATATTCTCCATAATAATATTTACACATATAATTTGCATAAATATAACCACAGAATAATATAATAATAAACAAAACTTAAATAAAAAATAAACAATAATTTAGGTGTTATTGTCAATAATATGAATTTATTTAACAATAGAAAATTATACATAAATTTCAATTTAGACATGATAAATGTTTCCATAACGAAATTGAAAAAACAATACAAAAATTATAAACAAAAATACATGTTAACAACTCACAGTTGCACTTAATATAGTCACATCATAAAGTACTTATGAAAAAATAAAAATAAACAAGTAAGAGAGCTATATTCGGCCGAGTTGAATCTTATATACCCTTTACCAAATTATACTTCAAAATATAAATTTTAACCCTTCTTCACTCCTTGGGTCAATTTGAACCAATTTTGTTTTTCAAACGCAAAATGTTTCCCTTTAATTACACTGTCCAACAGCATTTTTGGAACAGAATAGCGACCCTATAATTCTGAAAGGGCATGTTGAGTAGAGCATTTTTGTAGAATAAACTTATAGTCCAGCTGGTCTGAATTTTTTTTTTAAGAAGGTCAAAGTTTTAATTTTTTGATCGAAGCGAGCAGTATACTAACTAAAAAAAATTTTGTAAGTTAATGTCCAAGAGAATTCTTATTGTCAGAGTTATAATGTGGAATTTTATAGGGATCATTTTTGTGGAAGATCTTAATCTCCTAGCTCCTCTCCTTAGGGGTCAATTTGACCCTTTTTTCGAGAAAATGAAAAAACGTCCTTTCAAAAAGGACATTTAAGGATTAAAATATTCGACGAAAATTTTTGCCGGAAAATTTCAGTGGGGGTCACGAAAGATACCAAAAATGTAGATAAAGAACTTTACGCTTAATTAGCAATATTGCAAGCCACCTTGGGTCTCACATTTTTTAAAAAAATCGCCAAAAATATCTTTATAATCCAAATGAGCTGATATTTAAAATATAAATAGCCCTAGAGAATATCTACAAAAATATATATACATATGTAGATTATCACTTTTAGGTCAAGAGTTATTTAGGTTTATTTATTTACTTTTTTAATTTTGTTCGATCTTTTTTTAGTTTTTTAGACATGTCGGGCCTACGGTGGTTCGAGATTGTTTTTTTTTTAAATATCATCTATATTCGCAATAAAATTTCGAATACTATAAAAACAACTTCCTAACAGTGATGTCGTCCCTATAAAATGTTACACGCATCCAAAGTTGGTAAATGTAAAAATGGCCGTATTTTTTACGTTTTTTCCCAAAAAAGTCCCCTAATGTTAGGTCATATTGACCCAAAGGATCATAGGAAGGGCACATATCCAAGGGATGCAGAAGGGTTAAATATTTTTGGGTAAACAAACATTTTTTTCCAAAGTTGTATTTTTCATTTTTTGGAAAAAAAAAAATTCGAATTGTTATTTTAAATTTTTTTTATAAATTTTAAAAAAATTTTGTTTGTGAGAGAAAATTCGGGTTAAAAAATATTTTTTCCGATATTGACCCATTGTAGGTCCAACTTACCTTTGAAATATCTATCATTAGATATCCATATTGTCTATATTAATGACTTACAAATTCAGACATAGTTCAAAAAATAAATCAAAAATCGAGGTTCTCCTGGTGTTTTCTTCACATCTCAGCCATTTGTGTACCGATTTTAAATAGCAACCGAGCCGGAATTCCGGAGATATTGATATATGAATCGTGTATGTAAGTTATTTGGGGGCTTCGGAAATTTGATTTCAACAGACAGACAGACGGACATGGCTTCATCCACTCCGCTATCTATAAGGATCCAGAATATATATGGGGCATTTCATGTCAAGTGAACCAACTTTTGAAATCGATGTCTTCCGATCGGGATGAAATTTGCACCAAGGTTAAAAAAAAAATAAAAAATTTTTAATATTTTTTTTCCGAAATCAAAAACTTTTTTGACTTTTTTTTTAAATTTTTTCTCTTTTTTTTTTTTTTTTTTTTTTTCTTAAAATAAAGTTTAGATATTTTCCTTGAACACCTACTTGGTCGCTTAGTGGGATGCGAGTGGGATATCTATCAAAATAAATATTTTGTAACTCAAAACATAAAATTTTTGACTTTTTTTGCAAAATCAAAAACTTTGTTGACTTTTTTTTTTCAAAATGGACCCTTTTTTAATCTTTTTTTTTAGGTCAAACAAAAGCTTAGATATTATCCTTGAAGACCCTTTTGGTCGCTTAGTGGGATGCGAGTGGGATATCTATCAAAATAAATATTTTTTAACTCAAGACTTACAATTTTTGACTTTTTTTTTTTTGCAAATACGATTTTTTTTCCAAATGGGCCCTTTTTTTAAAATTTTTTTTGTAGTCAAAAGAAAGCTTAGGTCCATTCCTTTAAGATATTTTTAGTCCCTTAGTGGGATGCGAGTGGGATATCTATCAAAATAAATATTTTGTAACGCAAGACATACAATTTTTTAATTTTTTTTTGCAAAATCAAAATTTTTTTCCAATATGGGCCCTTTTTTAATCTTTTTTTGCTCAAAAGAAAGCCTAGGTCCATTCCTTTAAGATATTTTTAGTCCCTTAGTGGGATGCGAGTGGGATATCTATCAAAATAAATATTTTGTAACAATTTTTTTATTTTTTTTTGCAAAATCGAAATTTTTTTCCAATATGGGACTTTTTTTTAAAAATTTTTTTTTGCTCAAAAGAAAGCTTAGGTCTTTTCCTTTAAGACCTATTTTGTCACTTAGGAAGATGTGAGTAGGATATCTATTAAAATAAAAATGTTGTAACTCAAGACATTCAATTATTGACTTTTTTTTTGCAAATTCGAATTTTTTTTCAAAATGGGCCCTTTTTTAAAAATTTTTTTTTAGTCAAAAGAAAGCTTAGGTCCATTCCTTTAAGATATTTTAGGTCCCTTAGTGGGATACGAGTGGGATATCTATCAAAATAAATATTTTGTAACTCAAGATATACAATTTTTGATTTTTTGGCAAAATCAAAAACTTTTTTGACTTTTTTTTAAAATGGGCCCTTTTTGTAATTTTTTTTTTTTGCTATAAAGAAAGCTTAGGCCTATTCCTTTAAGATGGTTTTGATCGCTTAGTGGGATGCGAGTGGGATATATATCAAAATAAATGTTTTGTAACTCAAGACATACAATTTTTGTGTTAAAACATTTATTTTGATAGATATCCCACTCGCATCCCACTAAGGGACTAAAAATATCTTAAAGGAATGGACCTAGGCTTTCTTTTGAGCAAAAAAAAAATTAAAAAAGGGCCCATATTGGAAAAAAATTTTGATTTTGCAAAAAAAAATTAAAAAATTGTATGTCTTGCGTTACAAAATATTTATTTTGATAGATATCCCACTCGCATCCCACTAAGCGACCAAGTAGGTGTTCAAGGAAAATGTCTAAACTTTATTTTAAGAAAAAAAAAAAAAAAAAGGAGAAAAAATTTAAAAAAAAAGTCAAAAAAGTTTTTGATTTCGGAAAAAAAATATTAAAAATTTTTTATTTTTTTTTTTTAATATTTTTTTTCGAAAGATCGAAGAAATAGCTATCTATACTATTTGGGACACATTTTGCTAAGAACAATAGGTAATAAGTTACATGGATAAGAAAAAACCCCTGTTTGACCAAATTGTCAAAATTTTACCCCCTATAACTCAGAGAGTTCTCGACCGATGTTGTTGAAAAATTGTGTCTGAGTTACTATCCAATAGAGCTAACCTTGGTGCAAATTTCATCCCGATCGGAAGACATCGATTTCAAAAGTTGGTTCACTTGACATGAAATGCCCCATATACTTAAATTATATTGTGGAAATTACAAACGGAATGACAAACTTATATATACTCTTCCCACAAAGGTGAAGGGTATAAAGAGAAGATGTGACAACAGACCTCCTCATATTTCTTAATCGAGATCGGCACCAAGGAATACTTTTTTCTCTTCTAAATCACTCGTGATGTTTAGAATTAAATATTTCAAATTACACCGTACTGCGAATACCCCTCATAAAAATCTATAAAATTCTTTTAAATTGAATTAATAGTAAATTTTATTTTTATTATATTTCATAAACTGGCAAACGTATGACCAATTTTCCATAGAAAAGTTCAGTGGCTCTATAAAAAAGGTTAACTATTTTCCAAACATATTAAAATAATAAATATAAAGTTTTTTTTTGTTATTGCCAAGTTATTTATGTGCAATAAAAATCCAACACAAATTCCTAATTATTTGTATTTGAAATTCCACTTAAATTTTAAATTATTTTACATATAGAACTGCTAATAGATGATTATCATAAAAGGCGGCCAACTATAAACGACCTTAAATAATAATTTATTGAAAAAAATTATTATTTATATGGTATAATGAAGACATAAATCATTTTAATTGAAAAAAAAAAATATACATACTTAATAAATAATAATATTCGCGTTAAAAAATATAAAATAGTAGATAGAGCCTACTGTTCTGAAATATTTAATTTTGAATAAATTTCGTTAGTATTTATTTTAGATGAGATCATAAGAGAACTAGGTAAATAGGTATAAAAAACAATTAGAAAATTGGTACTAAATTAAATTCGAAAATTATATAGCAAGTGTTCTCCATAGAAAATGTAAAGAAAACTAATTCTTTAAAAACAAGTAAGAAAGCATAGGTGGTCAAGCCCTACCATATGCTACCCTACACCGATTAAATGATTATAAACTGTTTTATTAGCTACGACTAATTATGGACCAATCGCCATAAATTTTTATTTGGATACAAACACAGTGGGTAATATTGGTGTATGACTTAAAAACGAGATATTTACAATAAATGGCGTATCTTTAGAACGCGGTTTTTGATTTTAATAAATTATAGGTAATTTTGAAGGGTATATATCCGTCATTTATTCTCACTTAGTTATTGAACATTATAATGTAAACAACAAAGTTTTTTTGCTTAGAAAATGTCGAGTTTTGTAGCAACGAAACGTCATATGCTGGAAGTTTCGCTTTACTTCTTTACTTCGAGAAAAAGTGCAGCTTTCGTAGAGTATGCCCTAGCCAACGCCATTTTCTTTCTCGGATCTCGACATGTACGGGGTTTTGGGAGGTTTGAACCCATAGTCTTTCATTTGAAATCGTAACTGGCGAGAATATTTTTAAAATTCTCCGCAGGCAGCGATTTATGAAGACCTGTAACGAGTTAACATCCTTCTGGGCTGCATTCCATAAAGAAGAGATGATTTTATGCAGAAATTAAATATGTCTTTTATGCAGGAATTAAAGGTTCTTTTCGAAATATGTGCTGATCGCCATATGGGGTTTAATATACCAAACGACTGTTTACCAGTTTTTATTCGGTTTCTTACGTCGTCTGCAGAACCACCTGTTATAGTCAGAAGACTACCGAGATAGCAGAACGTTGATACGTCTTCAATATTTTTCTCGTCTATTGCGAATGCTCTGCTGTTAGAAGCATTAATTCTCATTGCCTTAGTCTTGGCAATATTTATTTTTAGACCAGCCTTAGCTGCTTCAGTTTGTACTGCATTGATCATAGCCTGTATATCATTGAAGTTGTGGGATAGTAGACATATTTCGTCGACATAGTCAAGATCTTCTAGCCTTCTGTTGAATCCCCAACTTATTCCCCTCTGTTCACACGAGGCTCTTATCATTATGTTGTCCAGGAGGATATTAAAAAGTAGGGGAGACAGAACACAGTCTAGTCTCACTCCAGTTTTAATTCTGAATGAGTCACTAATATAGCCATCATGAAGAATTCGACAGTCTGCGTTGTAATATAGGGCCTTAACAATATCAATTATCTTTGTGGGGGCCCCTTTGCATGCTAGCGTACTACATATGGCTGAATGGGAAAGCGTATCGAATGCTTTCTCAAAATCGATGAATATCAAGTAGAGCGGCGTCCTCCACTTAACAGATTGCTCAATTATGATCCGTAAACTGTTGACATGGTCAATGCATGATTTGCGGGGACGAAAGCCAGCCTGCTCATTGCGGAGAAGCGGATCGAGTGCGACTGATAGCCTTTTGTTGATGACTTGAGAGATTATCTTGTTTGCGATGTTGATAATTCAATGTATTTGGTGGGAGCAAAAGTAGCGTAAGCACCGAATGCATCGGCCGTAAAATGCCCAGAATACGCGGACAGTGATGGAACCGTATTATCCCATCATTACAACGATTGGCCACATGTTGGAATACCTATTAAAAAGTATTTAGAATGAAGTTGTCAGAAGGTTTTGCCTCACCTGCTTTATAGTCCAGACCGTGCCCCTCCGACTACTATTTGTTTCAATGCAGAATGCTCTCTGATTTTGGAACAAAGTATCCAATATTGGCTTGATTCGTTCTTGGCCTCAAAAGATGAGCAGTTCTTATGTTGCCAGAATTATGGATAAAGGTCATAGCTAACAAAGGCAAAGACTTTGAATAAATGTATATTGTCCAAATGCTTCAAAATAAAAACTAAAATTTTGCAAACATCCTGCATTTTTAAGTTATACATCCAATAATATCGATGTGTTTACTTATTTTATGCAGTCATATTGCAGCTAAATAGTTTGGCTTCAATCGATGGTCTTTATATAGTTAGTCATATTATAGCCTCAATCGAAGGTCTTTATACAGTCACATTATAGCTTCAATCATATGTCTTTATACAGTCATATTTTAGCTTTAAACTATAGTCTTTATACAGTCTTATTTTAGCTTCAATCAATTGTCTTTATACAGTCATATTTTAGCTCCAATCAATATGGTTTATACAGTATTATTCTTGCTTTAATCGATGGTATTTATACAGTCGTATTATAACTTCAATCGTTATTATTTATACAGTCATATTATAGACCCAATAGTAGGTATTTATGCAGTCATATTTGAGCTTCAATCGTAGGTCATTATACAGTCATATTTTAGCTTTAATCGTTTTTCTTTATACAGACATATTATAGACTCAATAGTAGATATTTCTACAGTCATATTATAGCTTCATACGTAGGTCTTTATATAGTCATATTTTGGCTTCAATCATACGTCTGTATACAGTCATATTTTATCTTATATCGTACGTCTTTATATAGTCATATTTTGGCTTCAATCGTACTTCTTTATACAGTCATATTTTAGCTACAATCGTACGTCTTTATACAGTCATATTTTAGCTTCAATCGTACGGCTTTATACATTCATATTCTAGCTTCAATCTTACGGCTTTATACAGTCATAATTTAGCTTCAATCGATGGTATTTATACAGTCATATTTTAGCTTCAATTGATGGTCTTTGAACAGTTATATTTCAGCTTCAATCATAGATCTTTATACAGTCCATACACATCATTGAATTACCACAGTATTGCTTATTTTCAATTAATGAAAAATATATTTAATTAAATGCCACTTCATAGTCAAATGAGAACAGAAAATTTAAAACATTTAAATTAAACCCACAAATCTTATAACTTATTAAATGTCGCGACATTTTAATAAAAATAAATATTTATTTATTTGAGAAAAAAAAAATCTTCATTTTAAGAAATTAATTTACAGTCATAAAATTTAAAACAATATTTATTCTATTTCACATTGTAGGTGATTAACACAAATGTTCTAATGAATGATAGCGAGTGACTGAGTGAGTGAATGACTGGGTGACTGAGTGTTTGAAAGTGTGTGGATCTTTTTTGGCATGGGGGAAATAAAATTCACAAGAATGAAAATAAAAACAATCATATTAACAACGTCATTATAATTAATTTTCAAATACATTTCAGAAAGCCCACGATTTTCACAAATGAACATTTAAATAACACAAGTGAAAAGAATAATGACAAACGTTGGTGGACATTTAAAATGTTTATCTATTTGGTGTGTTTTTTTTAATAATTATTATTTCAAATAGCAAATATTTGGTTTTGTGTAGTCATGTTACAGTCGGTATTTAAATAATTTATAATATTGACAACTCGCCGAATTACATCATTATTATCTCATATTAAATAAAAATTTCAGTTACGTGGTATAATTTTCATAGGAATAGTAGAATTATTCCAAAATATTATATTTGATTGCAAGTCTTAGATTTTTAATTGTTTTAATGTAGTTTTTGATTTACTTTAGTGCTTCCATTAGGTCACCATCACTGTTTATTTTTTTTTTTTTTAATGTTTGTTTTTTTATTCTAGCTGTTTTTTGAAATTTTCAATTTTATCTGCTAGATTTAACAAAATTTGTTTATTTATTTTAAGTATTTAAATATTTCTTGGTATGTTGTTTTACGTTTTCTACATTTATATACATTCGTGTTCATGGCTACTGTCAGAACTGAAAATGTGAGTGACCATCAAGATGTTTTATGATTTGATGTCCGCTCTTTTAGTTGTTTGCAGTAAATTTGCCATGACAGATTAAAAATGTCAACGTTTATTTATTAAGTAATTGCTGGCATATTTTTCATGCTTATTTTGAAATTCGCATGCACGAAAGATTTCTTGTTGACACATTCCACAAAAATTCGAAAATAAATAATTGGTGTTTTTTTGTTTTGTTAAAAATAACAAAATATTTAACATTATGTTAGGAATTTTTTGTAAATAATATGAGAATATAATGCATTTTAAATGTTTGTGATAATTTATTTGTTTTGAACGAAATTATTTTATAATAAATGGGGTTTAATACAAACCCGTTCCCAAAGCAATTCCATCTTCGCTTCGGGAATACCCAGAGATTTGAAGACCACAAAAGAAATAGTATCAAAAATCAGACGTTACTACAGCAAGAAAACGTTATTGCCAGTACTACAACTGAAACGTATTAGCCGTTTTTATGTAATTATATTTTCGCTTCAGTCTATGGTCTTCATACAGTCATATTTTAACTTCAATCGTATGTGTTTATACAGTCATATTTTAGCATTGACTATAGGTCTTTATACAGTTATCTTTTACAATCCATTAAACGTTTTTATACACTCCTATGAGAGATTCAATCGTTGGTTTTAAAAAGTCATATTTTATATTCATTCGTAAGTCTTCATACAATCATGTTTTTGAGTTCAATCGTAGGTTCTTACACAGTAGTTTTTCAGCTTCTATTTAAGGTCTTATACAGTCATATTTTAGTATCGAAAGTAATGATTCGGTGCAAAAATGATTTTCTTTTATTGCGTTCAAGCATAATTTCGGACATGTAAAATTGTTTTTTCAGGTGTCTCGGCATTAATCTGTATGGTACCAAATTTCCCTCCTTTTGGATAAATCCTGCTAATTGCAAACGTTTTGAAAATGTTGCTAGAGTCGTTCACAATGATTTGAAAGTTCTTGTTGACAAGAATCTTCATGTAGTAATGCCTTCAATTCATGGTCTTCAAACCTTTTTGTTCCGTGTCAAAATCACCACCTCTAAACCACACAAATCATCTCTCACACGTCAAAACCAATGGAACACATTCACCATAAGCTTTGGTGAACAATCGTTGTGCTTTTGCGTCACTTTTTTTCAAATTAAAGAAGAAAACCAATTCTTTGTTGCTGACACTATAAAGTTCAATAGCTAAGTTAGAATAAAGTTATTAAAACCGCCTTCAAAAGATACGAAATACAATTGTATTTCAGCTTCAACCTTTTAGAGTCGCATACCAGCTTCTATCGTAGCTTCAATCGTAGTCAAATTTCAGCTTCATTCGTAGTCTTCTTTCAGACATATTTCACCTTTCATCGTAAGTATTCCTTCAGTCATTTCATATCATTAGTGTCAATCCTACGACTTCTTTCTGGCATATTTCAGCTTCAATCGTAGGTCTTCCTTCAGTAATTTTTCACCTTTAATTGCAGGTCTTTCTTCGTCTATATTACACATTCAATCATAGGTCTTCCTTCAGTCTTATTTCACCATCAATCATAGATCTTCCTTCACTCATATTTCAATTTCCATCATAGGTCTTCCTTTAGTCATATTTAACCTTCAAGCGGAGGTCTTCCTTTAGTCATATTTCACATTCAATCATAAGTCTTCCTTCAGTGATATTTCAGAATATTTTGGTACTTATATAGTCATGTTTTATCTTCAATCATAGCTCGTCCAAAAGTCATATTTCACCTTCAATCATAGGTCTTTCTTTAGTCATGTTTCACTTTCAATTATAGGTCTTCCTTTAGTCATGTTTCACCTTCAATGGTAGGGGTTCCTTCAGTCATATTTCACCTTCAATCGTAGGTCTGCTTTCAGACATAATTCACCTTCAATCTTCAGTCATATTTCTCCTTCAATCATTGGTCTTCCTTCAGTCATATTTCTCCTTCAATCATAGGCCTTCCTTCAAACATATTTCACTTTCAATCGTAGTTGTTCCTTTAGTCATATTTCATCTTCAATCGTAGGTCAGCTTTCAGGGCATACTTTACCTTCAGATGTAGGTCTGCATTATGTCATATTTCACATTCAATCGTTGGTCTTCCTTCAGTCATATTTCAGCTTCAATCATAGTTCTTCCTTCAGTCATATTTCGGTACTTATATATTAATTTTTCACCTTCAATCATAGGTCGTCCTTCAGTCATATTTCACCATCAGTCATAGGTATTTCTTCAGTCGTATTTCACCTTCCTTCAGTTATATTTTACCTTCAATAGTAGGTCTTTCTTCAGTCATATTTCACTTTCAATCATAGGTCTTCCTTTAGTCATATTTCATCTTCAATCGCAGATCTGCTTTCAGGTATATTTCACCTTCAATCATATGTATTCCTTCAGTCATATTTTACCTTCAATCATAGATCTTTCTTTAGTCATATTTCACCTTCAATCATAGGTCTTCCTTCAGTTATAATTAACCTTCAATCGTATGTCTTCTTTCAGCTTTATTTCGCCTTCTTTCGTAGGTCTTCCTTTAGTCATATTTGAGATACAATCTTAGGTTTTCCTTAAGTCATATTTTAGCATATTTCAGTCTTAATATTTCAGCTACAATCGTAGGTCTTCCTCCAGTCAAATTTCACTTTCAATCGTGCCTCAAATATATTGTTACGTTTTAACCTTTTCAAAACGCTGGTTTATTTCCTTTAAAGAAACCGCATAATTTTGATTGCAAATAAAAGCTGTTTAGTAGTTTAAAAATTGTAACAACTCTTTATTTATTTAAAAATGTACAACAACAGAGTTAAATAGTCACTGAATGTTTTTTATACACGTTGGTAAATTCGCAGAAATACAGACACAATTTATAATGTACACGGATATTCTTAAAAAAACAACACACTTTAAGGCACTCAGTTGATGTTTATTCGAAAAGCGTCTCTGATAAACTCACTCACGACTACAATCTCTGCCACTATTTATAACACTGCATAACCATCTAGAAAGCTCTATTTCTACAATGTTCTTTAACTGAATATTCGAGTTCGAATACAGCGTTGCCAACTTACGATCAATGGTCAACTGAAAGCTTTTATTTAATAATGCCCACAGATATGTTACAGTTTGCTATTACAGCACTGTTATTTGAAAGCATTATGCTACTTTTAAATCAGCCCTTAAAATCGTTATATTTGAATTCAAGTACAATTTCGTAACAATATATATAACAACAAAAATAAAATATTTAAAGGCATTGGTAACTGCAGTAACAAGAATTCTTTAAACATTATTAAGTTCACTCTTGGTTAAGTTATGAAATAATGATTTCTTCAAGAAATTTCTGATCTTAACAACATTCATTCTTACTCAAGATTTTAGCGCCTTAAAAAAAATTAAACATCATCCTCAATCACACAATTTAACTTTCATTTAAACCGACAAAAGACCAAAATGCGCCAATATAAATGTTATAAAATGCAGTGACTGTATATTTGCCATAATTTTGTTAACAATAATACTTTCTCATACCTATATAATACTTGTACATACGAACAATTGCAAGTGAGACGAGCTGGAGTTGAGTGTGTTTTGTTTTTTAAATCTCCAACAGAGAGTTTCGGCATCTCGACAACACTGCCACAACATCGCTAACAATTTAAACATGGGCGCTACCATAACTTTTACTAACTAGTGACAACATATTCGCAAATGGATAAAAGATATAAAAAAGTAGCTAACAGCAGCAGTAGAGACACCAGTGGTATTGAAAAAATATAAATAAATTTATTTGGGGTCGAAGCGAATTGAAAGTTCTATACACTGTAAAATCTGACTAGCTCTAAATCTGACTAATACAGATATTTAAATTTGGAGCTCATTATTTGTGCCCGAAATATTTAGCGGATATTCCTCAAACTCACAGCTCAGGCAATTTTTTAATATTTAAAAAATTTTAAAATTTTGTTATTCTCCTGGCATTTGATCAAACTTATATGGAGGTCGTAAGTATAAAAAGTTTTCAAATACGTGAAATTTCCAATTGCATTCACATTTTGAAACTTTTAATTCTGCACTACTAGCGACTGTAGGGTATTGCGACGAAAAAAAACAGCATTGAGTAGGATGATGATAAAAATATGGAAGTTATTCATTCGTTATTTTTTTAGCGGTTTTTTTTCTCTTCTATCCAACAAACTCGCTTGTACAAATGAACAAACGTAGTACGAGTAGTTTTGTATGTATAAGCGGCATAAACGACCCAACAACATGACAGCTCGATTTAATATTACAATTTATGTTGGCCATTAAAATGTCGGATGGTTTCGCTCTTTATTTTATGTGATTATAATAACCCGGAGAGAGCGAAGAGGAGAGCAAACGGGGGATAAAGGCTTAAACCAACAACAGTGTTTCTCGTGCGGAGACAGACATCAAATGCTGAAAAGAAGTTAAAGTTAAACTTTGAAAATTTATTTATATACATATATTTTTTATTATTATTATTCTTAAAATTCTTCTTTCATTCATATTGTGTTCATTATTGTTTTTGGTAGGCAATGATAACCCAGCAAATTTAAATAGATGTATTAAATTATTTTAGTTTCAAACATAATCCTTTATACTGTCATATTTAAGCTTCAATCATAGGCCATTATACAGCCATACTGCAAATTACAACGTAACGTTTATACGTTGGGTTTTTTCCATTACCTCTCTTGGGAGCATATGGCTTCCACAAAGCATCCCCATCTTACTGGGTTCGCTGCTGTTGTTTTCGCGCCTTCCCACGTAAAATTGCTTTGTGTTACTCCTTGGAGTATCATGTGTTTCCAAGTGTTCCTGGTTCGACGCCATATTTGTAATACTATCGGACATCTTCCTGATAGTATGGCCGATACACCTCCATTTTCAGCGTTTGATTTGTTTCAGTATGGGTTCCTCATTGGTTAAGTTCCATAGATCCGTGTTGCTGGTGGAGTTGGGCCAGAATATCCTGCGTATGAACATGAAACACTGATTGTTGAATACCAGTAATTTTTGCGTAATTATGCTCCATATTAGTCAGGTTTCACATCCGTATAAATAGTAGAATTTAAACATGCATTGAATATTTTTTCGTCTGGATATTTGCGAGTTTCCCCATACTGTATACAGTCGCACAAATTCCGCACTCTCTCTCTGTTGAGCCTGTTGCTTGCGTCTGTTCCTGCATCGCTATTTGATGTTACTTTACTGCCTATATAGCAGAAGCTATCTATGTATTCAACTGGTTGGCCTTTTAGCATGATGCTCTCTGTGCTAACATTGTTAATTCCCATGGCTTTGGTTTTCTTTATATTTATCGCAAGTCCAAGTCTTTCCAGATCTTGTAGTTTCGTTTGCATGTTGGAGATTTTGTGCGAGGATAAACAAATATAAAACTGTAAATGATGTAACGAGACTCATACTAAACAAAAGGATTACAGACCAATTAGTCTTGCAGCCGTTCTGCTGAAAACCCTAGAAAGGGTTATTGGCGGATACCTGAGAATGATCATTACGACGGAACTCATCTCTAAATTCCAATATGCCTACACCCTGTTGGTTCATGTATGGTATCGGCATTAATTACACTCAGTGAGTGGAGTATTTCGAGTGGACTTAGTGTGAACCCCCAAAAAACGGAATTTGTTCTTTTCACTAGGAGGTATAATATCGATGACTTTAGACCGATGGTGGCCAAACACTACCCCGGGGTAGATATGTTATTCTCACTAATACATACGCAATACGAATGCTCTGAGTAAAAATACAAAGTAAACTCAAATCAAAAACAATTTCATAATTTTTTCACTACTACATATGCATTTTAAGTACTCTCTCGTTGGCCACCACTGCTTTAGACCACCTAGACTGAATGAAATCAATCTTGAGATCAAGGATAATGCAGAGTACCTTGGGATCATTCTAGATGAAAGATTATCCTGGAATCTAAACATTCAGAACAGGATTAATGAGGCCTATGTGGTTATCTACTGCTGTAAAAGGGCAATTGGTACTAACTGGGGTATCAATTGGATCTTCAAAGCAGTTGTTAAACCCATTATGTTCTATGGAGTATTGATGGCACGACTTGGATAATTCTACTCATCGAAAGGTCGTTGAACGAGTTCTAAGGACTATCGCGATACTGATTACAGGCGCTATAAGATCTACCTACTCTAAGGTCTACCTCACTATTTTAAACTGATTACCAGTGGATTTGATGGTAATACAAATGGCTCTCAACTCTGCTGTAAGACTAAATGCTGACTGTTCGTGGTCTGGTAAGAACCTTGGACATTCTAGGATAATGAATTATTATGGGCACATATATAGTATTATTGGTTACTGCATTGCAAAACTATTTTCGATAGGAATTTCCAATTTATAATCCCGAATAGGTATTTATGGGACTCTACCACCCTGACGATGTCATGACGATAAATACTGATGGCTCTAAAATGGGCAATAGGTCGGAGGAGGTTTCTATATTGAAAACTTTGTGATAAAATCCTACTTTAGGCTATCTAACTTCTGTACTGCTCTTCAGACGGAAATTACTGCCATTAAAAGTGCATCCAATTGGCTGAGGTATTATTGAATATCTTGTGATATATGTATATTTACTGATATATGTATATTTACTGAAGGCTGCCGTTAACGGAATATCGGGTGTCTTCACGGCATCTAGGTTAACCGAGGGAATCCCTAAATGAGATAGCGATACATTCTAGGATAACGTTCATATAGGTTCCTGGACGCGATGGAAATCAGGGTAGATGTATAACAGATAAATTGGCCAATAGGGGTGCGATTATCAATGAGGAACCTTGGTATTTCCTAATGATCCTTGCTGTGCTACAACGAGGTCAACTTGGCCCGTATATGATGCCAGGACGAAACTACTTATATAATACGGTCTTGAGCAAATAAGGCTATTTATCTCCTTTATTACAGGACACTGTATAATTGGGACACATGGTAGTAGACTGGGCCTACGGTACAACGATTACTGTAGAAGCATTCATATTGAAGAAGAAGAGACTGTGTATCACCTTTTCTGTCAATGCTCGGCTATGACAAGCCTGAAGGAAAGCATGTTTGGATGAGCTATCAAGGATGAATCTTAGATGAATCTGCTCCTTCATCAGAAAATCTGGTTGGTTCAAATTGGAGACAAGGAACGTATTATAAATACCCTGCTGTTTACCCCTTGGGTATCACAATGCGATCAGTTTTGAATGGACCCAAGTGAGCTGCTTGAAGAGTGGCTACCCATGGAACGTAACCTAACAAATATCATACGCATAATCCAAATCGTCGAGTTGGCGTGAGAGACTCCAAACGTAGGGTTATACAGTCATACTTAAGCATCAATCATAGATTTTTAATAAACTTGCCAACCGTCCAGTTTTCGTCGGAACAGACCAGTTTTAGAGTCGAATGTCCCGTGTCCCGGCGATACCCCGAACGGGACGCCATTTGTCCCGTTTTGAAAGAAACATAACTTTTTCATTAATTACCACAAAAATTATAAAAAAATCAAAAAAAAGCACTGACAAGGACGCTTTATTTACTGAAATATATGATTTTCTAAAAACTGAATATCACTATTTAGCAATATACTTATGTACTAAGTAACTTTGTGATTTCTTCTATGATTTCCGAAAAAACTCATTCAGTAAACTCATCAGTAAACATTTTTTAACATTCATGAAAAATAAATGGCACTATACTCGCTCTAGGATGCTTGTACCTTTAGTTAAAGCTGAGTTGTTGGTCCATTGAAATGGACGGAGTTTGTTGAATTTATTACTTCAAATAATAATAAAAAGCTGATAAAAGCGGTTAAAAATAAAATTTTAAATTAATGACTGAAATAATTAAACTTTTTTAAATACTGGATTATTTATTTAATACTCGCTTCGTTACCCCTATTTAAACTATTTGTTTAATGAGTTGAAACAAAATAGGTAAAATTATAAAAAATAAATTTTCAGACAAAGTTTGAAGAATGTCGAAATTTTAGTTATCCAGATATTGAAAATTGACTATGTACTTTGTATGGAAAGTTCCACACCCACTGTTCCGATCCTGACCATTTTTAGCTAAACTCCGTACAATTATAGTACTCCAGATATTCGAAATTAACTATTTACTTTGTATGAGAGGTGCCACGCCAACTAACACAATAACATTTTCAACCAAACTATGTAGACTTCCACAATTATAGTTTTCCAGACGAACATAACTATTTACTCTCTATTAATGGTGCCACACTCCCTATTCCGATCAGTCCCATTTATGGTTTTTTCCTCTCATATTTCACTGGGCTATACCGCTTAACTTTATATGTCTTAAGCGGAAACTAAACAGTAGTTAAATACATCTACAATTCACTAAAGAATACAACATGCTGAAAAAAACTGAAATAATTTTAAATTTTAACATGTTTTTTCTTCACATTTCTTACTACAATGACTTGAGACTTGGTTATAAATTTTTTAAAGAATATTTATGTTGACATATACTAAAATAATAAGACACATTTAATATATCTTTAGGTATAATTCATACCGAAAAAACAAAATAATTTTACACAAACAATTCACATGAGACCCTTAGCTTTAATAAAAAAAAAACTTACAGTCACCTTTTCATTTAAGTTTAACATTTATGTATTTTGGTTGATCGTGTGAAAACTTAGATTTTGGACATTTGTTATGCCTGTTATACAGATCAAACTCATAAATCATTTCAAATTAGTTAATTCTTTTTTTTTTTTTTTTGTTAGCTAAGAGGAAACGGGGGTCAAGTAGAGAGCGACAACAGACATTTATGTTTATTCAACACATTTCTAAAGAATTTAAATATAAATATTTTTATTAAATTTATGAAGACTATTATTTAATTAGTTTAACAGATCACCACTAATTTGAGTGATCTCTTTATTGATCTACATTGCCCTTTCTTTCTCTCAAGGCCCATTTAGTACTTTTTTAATAATTCATCTGAACAGTCTTAGCTAAATTGACCGGATCGAGCTTTTGCTATTTGTTTAATTAAATTTGTTTGTGATTTTCTAAAACCTCTCTAGTAATGACGAACATTTTTAATTTATTTAATTTCTTTGTCTAACTGCATGATATTTAAATTGTGCATAAAATAGCGAAAAATATAACATTTATATGAAATATTTCTGGCATAAATGTTTTATGACTTTGATTATTATTTGACCATGTACTACAAACCCATTAAAAATATATTTGAATTTTTATGCTATAAATATTATGTTAAACAATAATTTATATTTAATTGTTTATAACGGTACATAAAAACAACACATAATTACATGTCTTTATATGGAGCAATAAATTTTCAAATGTGCAAAATTTTATGCAGTTTTATAAATGTTTCCGCTATAATATGATTTAATGTTAAACATATAACATTATTTGTTAGTTAGTTATATTTTTTTTATTTTCATAAATAATTTATTTCAATGAAAATAAATCTGTCAACACGCAATGTTTTAAAAGATAAAACAAACAAAAAAAACTAAGGAAAACTGTAGTAAACAAGTAAATTAAATTAAAAAACTCTAAATAACAAACATCAAATTGCATAAAAACATCTTTATTAGAAATTAGGAAAAAATAAATTGTAATTGGTTGAGATTATTTTAGATTAGAAAAGTTTGTTAAGACACCCTATTATAAGTGAAAGTCTAAAATACACTGTTTGTTAGCTTCAATCATAGGTCTTTATACAGTAATATTTTAATTTTAATCGTAGGACTTTATACAGTCATATTTTAGTTTTATTTGTATGTCTTTATACACTCATGATTTAGCTTCAATCGGAGGTCTTTATAAAGTCATGATCTATCATCAACCGGATGTCTTTATACAGTCATAATCTAGCATCAACCGGAGGTCTTTCTACAGTCGTAATCTAGCATCAACCGGAGGGGTTTATGCAGTAATAATCTAGCATCAATCGTAGGTTTTTATGCAGTCATATCTTAGCTTCAAATGTAGATCTTTATACAGTCATAATCTAGCATCAACCAGAGGTCTATATAAAGTCATAATCTGGAATCCACCGGAGGTCTTTATACAGTCATAATTTAGCATCAAACGTAGGTCTTTATACAGTCATAATCTAGCATCAACCGGAGGTCTTTATACAGTCATAATCTAGCATCAACCGGAGGTCTTTATACATTCATAATCTAGCATCAACCGCCATAGCTTAGCCTCATATGTAGGTCTTTATACTGTCATAATCTAGCATCAACCGGAGGTCTTTATACAGTCATTATCTAGCATCAAGCGGAGGTCTATATAAAGTCATAATCTAGCATCAAACGTTGGACTCTACACAGTCGTAATCTAGCATCAACCGGAGATATTTATACAGTCATAATCTAGCATAAACAGCAGGTCTTTATACAGTCATAATCTAGCATCAACCGGAGGTCTTTATAAAGTCATAATCTATGATCAACCGCAGGTCTTTATACAGTCATAATTTAGCATCAACCGGAGGTCTTTATAAAGTCATAATCTATCATCAACCGTAGGTCTTTATACAGTCATAATCTAGCATCAACCTAAGGTCTTTATACAGTCATAATCTAGCATCAACCGGAGGTCTTTATACAGTCATAATTTAGCATCAACCGGAGGTCTTTATAAAGTCATAATCTATCATCAACCGTAGGTCTTTATACAGTCATAATCTAGCATCAACCTAAGGTCTTTATACAGTCATAATCTAGCATCAACCGGAGGTCTTTATACAGTCATAATCTAGCATCAACCGGAGGTCTTTATACAGTCATAATTTAGCACCAACCGGAGTCCTTTATAAAGTCATAATCTATCATCAATCACAGGTCTTTATACAGTCATAATCTGGCATCAACCAGAGGTCTTTATAAAGTCATAATCTAGCATCAACCTGAGGTCTTTATAAAGTCATAATCTAGCATCAACCTAAGTTCTTTATACAGTCATAATCTAGCATCAACCGAAGGTCCTTATAAAGTCATAATCTAGCATCAACCTAAGGTCTTTATACACTCATAATCTAGCATCAACCGGAGGCCTTTATAAAGTCATAATCTAGCATCAAACGTAGGTCTTTACACAGTCGTAATCTAGCATCAACCGCAGATCTTTATACAGTCATAATCTAGCATAAACAGCAGGTCTTTATACAGTCATAATCTAGCATCAACCGGAGGTCTTTATACAGTCAAAATCTAGCATCAATCGGAGGTCTTTATAAAGTCATAATCTAGCATCAACCTAAGGTCTTTATACAGTCATAATCTAGCATCAACCTGAGGTCTTTATAAAGTCATAATCTAGCATCAACCGGAGGTCTTTATAAAGTCATAATCTAGCATCAACCGGAGGTCTTTATACAGTCATAATCTAGCATCAACCGCCATAGCTTAGCCTCAATCGTAGGTGTTTATGCAGTCATAATCTAGCTTTAAATTTAGGTCTTTATATAGTCATTATCTATCATCAAGCGGAGGTCTTTATAAAGTCATAATCTAGCATCAAACGTAGGTCTTCACACAGTCGTAATCTAGCATCAACCGGAGATCTTTATACAGTCATAATCTAGCATAAACAGCAGGTCTTTATATAGTCATAATCTAGCATCAACCGGAGGTCTTTATGCAGTCATAATTTAGCATCAACCGGAGGTCTTTATAAAGTCATAATCTATCATCAACCGCAGGTCTTTATACAGTCATAATTTAGCATCAACCTAAGGTCTTTATACAGTCATAATCTAGCATCAACCTGAGGTCTTTATAAAGTCATAATCTAGCATCAACCGGAGGTCTTTATAAAGTCATAATCTAGCATCAGCCCGGGGTCTTTATAAAGTCATAATCTAGCATCAAGCGGAGGTCTTTATAAAGTCATAATCTAGCATCAACCTAAAGTCTTAATCTAGCATAAACCGGAAGTATTATAAAATCGTAATCTATCATCAACCGTAGGTCATTTTTATACAGTCATAAATTTGCTTCAACCGGAGGTCTTTACAAAGTCACAATCTAGCATCATCCATAGGTTTTTATAAAGTCATATTTTAGCTACAATCATATTAAATTAAATTTTCAACATTTTTACCCGCCCTAATCCAGTTTTTTGCTAAGAGCGGGTCCAAATGTTTCCCTATTTTCCCTATTTTCCCAATTTTTCTTTTTTTTTGACTAACAACAAATCTATAAGTTAAACAAAAAGAGAATCGTTTAAAACTCGTGACCGACTCCAAAGTTATATGCATTTTAATTTAAAAAAAAAACGATTTTTCTCTAGTTTTTGGGGAAAAAAGATTTTTTTCTTTTTAAGTTATCTAAAAAATTTCTAAGAAAATGTATTAGAAGTTTATACTTTTTTAAAAGTTAGTAGACCAAATCCACCCAAAAAGCGCATTTTTTATGTAAAATTAAAATTTAGGGCAAAGATTCTCAAATCGCATAGTCGATATCAAAATATAGTAACCCATTTTAGATGGTCAAAACACAGTTTTTATTATATTGTAAAATATTCTGATATTAAGCCAAAAAACTAAAAAATTACATTTTTGGGATTTTTCAAAATTTTTTTGGGAACTGCGGGATTACAAATTTCAAAATATGTTTTTATTTTTCCATTTTCATTAGAAAAATCTATATAACTGTAAAATTTCATTCAAAATATTCATAAATAAAAATTTAATTTCAATTTGAGAAATGTGTATCTTTGCAAAAACTCAATAAAAAGCATTTTTCAAAAATGTATTCCATGATTTTTCTAATTTTCAAAAGCTATATATATTTTTGAAAAATAGACAAGATCCCCTA
The DNA here is from genome assembly GCF_958450345.1 of Calliphora vicina. Taxonomy (NCBI): domain Eukaryota; kingdom Metazoa; phylum Arthropoda; class Insecta; order Diptera; family Calliphoridae; genus Calliphora; species Calliphora vicina. The sequence continues at coordinate 111,391,904 of NC_088781.1, read as the reverse complement.
TCCATTGCTTTATAACATGTCTACCTTATATATTTAACGTTGCAAATTAATTAGAGAAAACTTAACAACTCCCAGAGAATTTGCATAGCACAGTTATTTACATTTATTAAAATGTTGTTAGGTCATATTTTAGCTTCAATCATAGGTCTTTCCGCACTCATATTTTAGCGTTTAGAAACATTAGAAATTTTTTATTATTGGAGTCTGTACTTCACTAGAAACTTAAGCTTTTTTTCTTAGTTTATCAGTGACTGTCAGCTCTTCAAACCTATTGTAGCGTCCTTAGCCATAAATTACTCGTTATCAAATAATTACTGTTAAAATTCTTGGAAATAATTGTAGTGCATATTTTATAGCACTTTTTTCATGTTTAGCACACTTACGTTTTTCCAAACATGCAGACAGTGGGGGCAAGACGTAAAAAAACTCTAACTTAGTTAGAAAATCTATTTAAAACTGTGGTACACTATTGTTATTTGAGAAAACACGCAATAATGTAAGTGGAAGAAAATAAAGAACAAGTTATGAAAATTTTCTCTTTGCTGTAGATTAAAAATTAAAAGTATTTTATTTTCTAGCTTTTGATTAGATACATATTTTAAGATAAATGCAATATATTTTAGTTTGTTTGGTATTTTTTTGTTCAGTTTTTATATTTCTGTTGAAATCTAAAACCTCCACCTCTTTTATGTTTGGAAAATTTATAGCTCTTACCTTCAAATAATTCATTTTTTTTTGCACTTTTTCTGTTATTTGTTGTTGCATTTTTACACTTTTTTTTTTTGCTAAACTGCATTTATAATCTAAAATATTATTTGTAGGCATTCGTGTTGTGTATTTTTTTTTAGTTTTTTTTTGTGGTAACAAATAAAAAAAATAATAAATAATGAACAGCTCGTAACAACATTTCATTATGGTTTTGATTTATTACATTTTGAATAATGCATTAACTCGGTATTAATTAAGATTTAAAAATAAAATTTAGTGTTTTTGCTAAAGCAATATTTTGTAAATTATATAAAAACATGTTATGATGTTTATCGTGAAAATGAGGTCGATAATAGAGTTATTTTTAATGATGAGCATCATCCCAGCAAACAAAAAATTGCAATAGCAAAATTTTCAAATGTTGCAAAATAAATGTTAAATATTTGAAAAAATCCTGAATGAAACCTTTCAATGCAATATATCTGATACTTATTTTTTTAGTTTTCAGACTTGACCTAGTTTTTAATCTCATTATGTGGTGTTTGTCTTTTCAAAGTTAAGTTCTATCCACTAAAATTTATTAGTTTTGTGCATCGAAGCAACTAATAATATAGGATGTTTCATTTAAATGGCATCACCTCTTCAAAATTAGAATCATATTTCGTAGCCACTTCTAAATTTTTTTTTTGGTTGAATGCCCATAATTTATTGCACTAATTTCGTTTAGCATATTTTAAGCAATTAATAGAAATAAATAAAATTATTCATCATTCAAATTAAAACATTTTCAAAATGACTCAATTTTTTAAAGTAGTCCAACACATATATTAATTTGTATGACATTATCGTCATCTCGTTTCTAAATCATTTATTATATTTTAATCATTTTAAATAAAATCTATTTTTTTCAAATTTGCTTAAATTTATATGAGTTTTTACGTAAAACTAAAACCATAAATTAAAAAATATAATACATTTGTCTGAAAATCTAACCAAATAAAATAAATTTAAATTTTATTATACTGACACGAAGGTTAAACACAAAATATTTTGATATTTATTTTTTGTGTTTGGATTTTTTGTGAAAATGAAAACTGAACGCAAATAAATAAACAATATTAATTTTATGCTAATCATAAAATGACACATGAATTTAATATATTTTTCAACAAACAAATAAACGGTAATAATTTTATATACACAACTTTGATGTTGATTTTATATTTGTTTTTTAAGGCAATTAAATAAATCAAAATGTCAGTACTTTTGTTTGGAAAGAAAAACGGAAACGGCTAATACGTATACATATGCATGGTAATAATGACACATACTTGTACCCTAAATTATGTTTTTGTTGAGTGTTATATATACATAAATAAGAGAGTGAGCTTGACGTGTGAGACCAATCTGCAACAGACCCTACAGACTCCATTAAATCCAGAAAAATGCACCGTTTGTTGACGTTTACACGATGCACAGTGGTATAGAAAAAAAATAGAGGGAAATATCTATGTATTTCTAAACGGTAAGTCCGATTTGAAAGAAAATTCACATACAGAAAGAGGAAGTGTTGTCGAGTTTAAGTTTTGAACTTGGAATTCATGTCTACTTTTAAAAAATGTATATAGCTTTTAACAATTAAAAAATTCATAGAATACTTTTTTGACAAATATGAAAAAAATGGTTGTTATTGAATTCTTGCATAGATAAAAAATTTTCAAATTGAAATTAAATTTGTATTTATGAATAATTTTTAGTGAAATTTCACAGAAGAATTTTCTATTCAAAATGGAAAAATAAAAACAAATTTTGAAATTTATTATCAGAAGAAGAATTTTCTATTCAAAATGGAAAAATAAAAATAAATTTATTATCAGAAATCCCCCAATTCCCAAAAAAGTGTTGAAAGATCCAAAAATTTTAATTTTTAGTTTTTTGCCTATTATATCCATACCAAGGTCGGGATTATCGGAACTCTTTACAAAATAATTAAAAACATATTGGGCCATCTAAAATCGGATATCGAATATCCGATTTGAGAATTTTTGTCCTAAACTTGAATTTTACATTAAAAATAGACGTTATTTGAATGGACCTGGTCCCCTCGGCTTAAAAATTTATTTTTTTTGTTCATTTAGCTCTTCAAGCACTATACATTTCTTATACATCATCTTAGAAATTTCTTGCGATGACTTAAAAAGCAAAAAAGTACTTTTTTAGAAAAAAATTTGCGAAAAATCTTGTTTTTTAAATTAGAATGCATATAACTTTGGAATTAGTCATTGTTTTAAATTTTTTTTTTCTATTTGCCACATACATATCGAGCCATAACAGCCAAAAAGACGTAAGCGCCATGGTTATGGATTTTCGTTTTTTGACAAAGATCGATAGTTCTCGATCAGCCGCATTATCTCACAAAATACCATCGCTGTATACTGTACCGTTATGATTTTATAGCAAAAACAATTTAGACGTAAGTACAATTTATTTTTTGTATACATATTTTGTGCCAACAAAGTGGCGCTTCGGAATATTCAGATTCAGTACCTACGGAATCTGAGAATGAGATTGAAGAAGAGACATGTGTGGGTAAAAGGGGTTACAAAAAGCCAAGAATGTTACCAAAGAGATTACAAAATAAGAAACAACATCACAACAACATGACATGAAATGTCAAATTCATTGTGGCTATAAGTTCACCGCATCAGATCGGTTAGCAATAAATGAACATTTTTAGGGTATTGGCAACAAAATAAGACAAAAAGACTGGTTGCTTTTGTGTATCATACGAAAGTCCGTCGAAAGACGAAGAGGTGGTAGTACCAAAAGGCAATATATGTACCTATAATTATGTTATTCATTATAATGATAAGTAATAATCATGGCTATTCCTGTTCTCACTTTCACCATTCACCCTATTTTTGAAAGCATAATTACAACAATATCATATAAGGTTAAAAAAATCAGGTGTAAACATTCATAATTAGAAATGCTGAGAAAATTAGATACTATTGTTGTAATTATCCTTCCAAAAATAAGGTGAATGGTGAAAGTGAGAACAGGAATAACCCTGAATATTAAAGTGTGTCAGCAGTTTTTGCTGAAAACGCTTCACATATCACAAACAAAAAATAAGATTGACTAGAAATAATGCAAGTCGTTTGAAAAATTTTAAATTTCAAATACGATAAATCTATTAAAGATTCACTACTTGAACCATTATAGGATAAACATTATTTATATTTACATATGTAATTTAGAATTAATTAGCATTAATTTTCTACTATATGAATTTAACCAATGACTTTAATGTTAAAAACGTTAATTTGAATTTTTGTTATTTGTTATTTCTTTTAAATTATAACATAAAGTATTATTTTTAATAAAATCATAAGGACGTAACCGCCTTAACATAAAATATTGGCTAGACATCATGACAGCAAAAAAGACGTAAGCGACATAAATACCCGTTATCGTGGAAATATATGAAATAAAATAAATGCAATGTATAGATAAGAAGTAACAGTGCATACATTCTCAATTTCACGGTAATACTTCGACTTGAACCAAAGATATTTAAAAAAACCTTCCCCTGTAAAATTTGTTTTTGGCGCTTACGTTTTTGTTGCTGTTATGACTCGATATATTGTTACTCCAATAAAGGACAATGGACAAAATCGCGAAATATTTGGATCCGCTGTTATCAAAAAACTGGTGTAGGGTGGGTAAAAATTTTGAAAATTTTATATGTGTAATTTTTTTTAATCAGAACACAAACGAAGAAATAGGATCGTTTTAAAAATGTAACATACCCGAGGTGTCCTACTTTGAGGACCGTTAGTCACGACCCATGTGGGCCCATGAGATCCATGTTCAAAACTTAAATTTGACAACTCTTCCTCTTTACGCATGTAAAATTTCATTTAAATCGGACTTACGGTTTAGAAGTTACATATTTATTTCCCTCTATTTTCTTTTCAATACCACTGTGCGATGGTTGCCTCAACAGGATGGCGCTATGTGGCATACGGCGAAAGCATCCGTCGATTTATTGAAATCAAAATTATGCCATGTGAAGTCACTGGTTAATTCTGATAAACCAGAATTAACTTCGAAAGATGAAATTTAAACTTAAATTTATTTTCCATCAGTTTTGTCCCGAAATAGCTTGCCCTACAGTCGTTTTCAACAACCCCAACTTTTCCAAAACTGTTTTTTTTTTTAATTTATCTAGTTTTTTTTTAATTAAGTAAACAATATAAATTATGTTTCATTTTTAATACGCTGTATGTGGCCACCACTATTTTGCGTGAGTGTGTTATGTCTCTGATGAGCATGAAGTATGTAAATTTCGTAATGTAGTGTTTTTAAAGTTTTTAGTAGAAGCAATAAAATCCATTAAAAAGCTTTTATAAATTTTCATGTATGTAAATGGTATAATAAAAATTAAAATAATATTATATTCATAGCCAACTATAAATGTTTTATATTAATTTACCAAAATTAATTTTATTTGTAGATGGAAAACAACTCATAGTGTGTTTAAATTGCTAACAAAAATATTTCTAAACGTGTTCATAATGTTCGGTCGTTGGACAGGAAAGACTTATGAGGTAAACAACACCATTTGGAAGATGTTGACCGTCTGTATTTTAATTTATGGTTTAAATTAGGTTAAAGCTTAGAGATTTTCTTTTGCTTTACATAAGTTAATTATGATATATTGGAGCACAATGTTACTTAAATATCATATTTATTTTAAGGTAGGTGTTAAAAATTGTGTATTAGTTCCAAAAACACAACGTTAAAACAAGTTGTAGAATCAACAACGCACAGTGGTGTGAGAAAAAAAAGAGGGCAATAAATCTGTAACTTCTAAACCCTTGGTCCAATTTGGTGGTGGGTACAATATCTTATTGTTAAAGTGACTAGAACCGTTGCAGAGTGGTATGAGAAAATAAAGGGAAATAAATCTGTAACTTCTAAACCCATAGTCCGATTGAAATGAAATTTGACACGCGCACAGAAGAAGTGTTGTTGCTGGGGAGCCCAGTGTGCATGTCAAATTTCATTTCAATCGGACTATGGGTTTAGAAGTTACAGATTTATTCCCCTTTATTTTCTCATACCACTGTGCAACGGTTCTAGTCACTTTAACAATAAGATATTGTACCCACCACCATATTGAGTTTGTTATTGCGATTGTAACATATCGAAATATAGACCCATAAAGTATATATATATATATTTCAGGTCCTTTTAAAATTCTAAGACGGTCTGACGGACATAGTGTCCGTCATTCTGTCTGTTCTTTGACTCCATGGAAGGACTTAGGTGAACAACATTTTTTATAAATATTCCATGTTTGATATTGAAAAATCGGTTTTTGATAAAAATAGTACATGGATCAATTTCGAAAAACACATCAACATACATAAGAGTCTTACAACTATCGATTTCAGATCAAAATTTTTCACAGATAAGTAATAGATGTTCAAAAATTAAACTGCTGGTATTTTGTATATCGGTCCATATTTGATCGTAGCCCTCGTATTAGGAGCACTTTTATAATTCTCTTATAGATATCATAATCTGTTTTAAATTTGACACCAATAATTCTCATGTGCACAAGAAGTCTGCACCTATTTTTTTTGAAGATCAGCTTATAACACTATGCAACAAATGGAGACTTTTGGAAAAACACAAGATCATGTCAGTATAGGTTCGACTCAACTACCAAAGGGTAGTAAAACCCTATACTCAGTTTGTCCATTTTGGTGACCGATTTTTTTTTATGGGTCCCCAAAATTTCTGAAAATCAGTGGGGCCTCTAAAAAATGTGTCATCAGTTTTTGGTTAACAGCTAATTCAGACTTTGTGATATGGCTTAACTTTATATGCTAAGAGTCCGCCAAATAAATTTTGTTAAAATTTGTTTCCAAAAAATAACTTTTTCGTGCACTTTTGTTGAAAAAATATATAAATATTTTTTTTTACTTTTTTTTAGAATAACTTCCAGGGTCTCCTAATTTTTCACTAACAACATTTAGCAAAGTTGTAGCTACGGTAAAGTTAAACAACTCCTGAGAACATATCAATGCATTCTGAGCATGTCTAGTCACTCTAAATAGCACATAAAGAACACTTTGTACCTTAACAATTTTCGTTTTTACTATTTTTTGACGCCATAACATAGATTTTTTGTTATAATAGTATGATCAAGTCAACACTTCTATGTTGTGCTGTATTATTTACTCGGCTGAGGTGTTCGGAATGGGGATCAGTGAGTGGACCCTCAATGTCACACATTTAAAAAAATCGCCAAAAAGCCATTTATGATCCGAATGAGCTGAAATTTAAAATGTTGATAGTCCTAGAGAAGGTCTACATATGATTTTATCTGTAGGTATCTCTTTTAGTTCAAGAGATATTTAAGTTTAATTTTTTTTAAATTTTGCTCGATCTTTTTTTTGTATTTTATATATGATGGGCCTACGAAAGGTCGAAATTTGTTTTTCATATATGACGTATATTTGCGATAAAATTCTAAAGAAAATAAAACAAACCTGATAACAATTATTTCGTCTCTATACAAAGTTACACGCATCTATAGTTGAAGCATCTTTTTATATATTTCAACTTTGTATGAGTGTGTTTTTTACGATTTTTCCCAAAAAGTCCCCATATTTTTTCTTTTATAAAAAACTAATTTTCTTCGTGGCTATATACATTTTTTTATGCTCTGGAAAGAGAACTTAATTCAAAAACGTATAAAGTAAAACTTGACTAACTTAAGCGGACATTGTACCCCACAGCCCTATCCAAACTTGGCCAATTTTGAAACAAAATTTTAGGTTTAAGTAAAAAATTCTAAAAACGCAAATCACTGATCCTCAAAAATTCGTCATATTTGTATATTTTTTTTCCTATATTTTTTCAACAAAAGTGCACGAAAAAGCTATTTTTTGGAAAAAATAGCTTTAGCTATATTATTGCCATATAAAGTTAAGCCGTATCACAAAGTATGAATTAGCTGTTAACCAAAAACTGATGACACCTTTTTTAGAGGCCCCACTGATTTTCAGAAACATAAAAAAGTATAGGGTTTTACTCATAGCTGTTAAATAATGATTACTAATCATAATAATTACTAATTAGATTATTTTTTTTTCAAAAGGTGAAGTAATGATTAAATTACGATTATATTCAGATTCGCACGATTACTAATTGATTACGATTACAAATAATCAAAAAATAATCAAGATTACTTGCGATTACGAGAAAATAATCAAAAATAATCAAAAGTAATCAAAAAATAATTCGAATATTTTCAAAGATTACTTTTGATTATTTTAGATTATTTTCCAAAAATTTTGCATTTACATCATTTTATTTTGAAAAATTTGCATTTAAAACGTGAAAAAATAAAAAAAGTAATAGGCCGCCAACATTCGGACTCGAACCGGGATTTCTAAAGCGATAGAGCAAGACACATACATTTGACCTATCGAAATAATTCGTATTGTCAGAGTTATATTGTGGAATTTTATGGGGATAATTTTTGTGGAAGATCTTAATCCTCTATTTCTTCCGTTAGCAAGTTGTTTTGATTTTATTCAGAATTTTATAGCAAAACTAGCTTATATTTTTAAAAAAACCATTTCAACAGAGTTTGTCATTTATATATAGATGTTGAGCGAAACGTGTAATGTTAACCAATTAAATTACACAGAAAACAGTTCGGTTGGAAATCGTTTACAATTATTAATATTTAATTAAAAGTACTAAAAGTTTATTATAACTATGGAAAATGTATTAATTCAACAGATTTTCCATATTTACAGCTAAAAATATACATTTGTAATTGTATTACGATTCCAACAATTGTTAAGTTGGTTTATGTAATCAATTTGTGTGAGATTAAAATAAATTGAAGTTATTCGGTAACTTCAACCGATGTGAATTCGGGTTTTAATAGTAAATATGGTGGTTACAATCAAATTCTCGGTTGTATTAAAATATTTTCTCCTAAAAGTATGCTTCTAGTTAAAGTAACCAAAACTTATTCAAACTAATTTAGAAAATTCGGTGTTTACAACCGAAAAAATAAGTATATAATCCAATCGAACATTTGTTGACTTATTTGACAATGAAAAATATTTTATTAAAACAAACCAGAAAATAAAATATGCAAAAAATATTAAATTCAAATACATAGCCAAAAATATTAAATAGACTGCATTTGCGGTTATAAATCTGTAGAATGGTAAGTTCATATGAAATTTTATTAGAAACATTAATGTTAAAAGATTTCCTTGTTACTTTTAGATGTACTCTGGTTTAATAAGTATAAGGACGAGATCAAATTTTTGGTGAAATATTTTGAATCTCCTTGCTTTTCCATTCGATGCCTATTGAACTGTTACGTATTTGGTAATATTAATTCTACCGTTCCTGGTCTAACCGCCAATTTTAAAGATCAATCTTTGTATTTTGTATTACTTGTTTTTGGAAAATAAAATAAATTCGGTACATGCAATCGATTTATGGATTGGTATAGTAACCGATTGAATTTGAAAAAAATCGGCTGTCATAACAAATTTATATTCTCTGTATACTAATAAAATGTCATTAGGACCTCAAAAATTCGGTAATTGCAACTGATTTATTTGATAGTAGATGTAACCGACTAAATTCGATTGGCGACAAATTCGGTTGCCATAACGAATCTGTTTTCTCTGTGATATTGTTAACATCACACGTTTGGCTCAAAATATTTCCTTATTAACCTCAAGTGAAGAAACAGTGTATTAAAAAGGGTATACAAATATATTTAGACAAAGTTCAAAATTTTGCATATTAAAATGAGATATATGACAAGATTTTAATATATATTTGCGATTAATACATTTTCCTGATATGAGCAATAGTCAGAAAATCAAGTAGTATGATTTCTGTCTACTTGAAACTAATTTCTGTGGAATTTGTTAATGTTTATATGCGTTAATGTATTTCTGGATTGTGGGACTTATATGGGAGCTATGACCTATTGTGATTCGATTGTCATTAAAAATATTTTTAAGTGATGTCTATGTAATCGAATTTCATCTTTACAATAAAATATGAGTATTCTAGTTATTATCGCAAGTGGAACGTGATTTCTAAGTATTTGAGGGCTAATTTTGTAGAATTTCATTTAAATAACTCTATTATCAAGAGTGGACCATATATGGGAGTTATGGCATTATAGACCGATATTTAAAAAGCTTAAAGTATGATTCTTGAATACAAATTAATGATCGGTGTAAAATTTTGGTTCAGTACATATTTTTTTTGATATTTGTGTAGGTTAATGTGTATTCCGGAAGTTATTCTTTTATGGAGGCTATGGTCAATTATGGGCCGATCATCATAAAATTTGGTATAGCGATTTTTATATATGTATATTGAAATTTTTTGTTTCGAATTTCAACTTGATAACCATATTTTTAAGAAATTTATGCATGTTTAGGTGATTTTCTGAAATGAACTTTATATGGGGGCTATGGCCATATTATAAATTTTAAACAAAAATCTATGATTATTTTTTATCTTTTGGCTGATGCTGACTTAACGGTTCCAGGTCTCTTTCGGTTCCTTGCAGGTCCTCCACAATATTAAATTTTTTTAAATAACTTCCTGAAGTCCTTATTTTCAATATTTCATAAAAAATATAAATCTTTTTTTAACGATTTAAAGCCTTGGTCAACAAGGGGTTAAGTTATACATTGGTGAAGTATATATAAGATTCGGCACTGCCGAATATAGCTCTCCTACTTGTTTTTTACTCATATTCGCTGGGTGAGAAATACTAAAAATGGTGTAATGAAAAATTTAATGTATTTTTTTTGAGTCGGGAATTATAAAAATTGTTATTGTTTGTGTTATTATTAAAATTATATAAGTATAATTTTTTTATGAAAAAATATATAATTTTGTTTTATTTGTTTAGAATGAAAATAAATGATGTAAATGCAAAATTTTAGGAAAGTAATCTATAATAATCAAAAGTAATCTTTGAAAATAGTCGGATTATTACTTTTGATTATTTTTGATTATTTTCTCGTAATCGCGAGTAATCTTGATTATTTTTTGATTATTTGTAATCGTAATCAATTAGTAATCAGAAATTGTTCTAAAGAGAATTATATAATCAATTAAATTATTTTTGAAAAATAATCTAATTGATTACTAATCGTAATCCAAAATTAACAGCTATGGTTTTACTACCCTTTGGTAGTAGAGTCGAACCTATATAGTCATGATAGTGTGTTTTGTTCACTGTTGCACTGTGTAATTAATCGTAGGTTCTAAATAAAAATATTATGAATATCAATGCCGTGCTAGAATTTAACACAGATCAGCTGTATTCAAAAATCATAATATTGGTTTTTGTGATCCGTCCATAATTGTCAATAGCGCATAAATATCGAATTATTTTTATTAGACCCTTAAAAGTAGAGTTTCGTGTTTGGTTTTAATCGAAACCGAAATAGCGGTTTTCAAGGCCTAAACACGAAACCGACAAATATTCTTCGGTTTTCTGTTTTTTTTTTCTTTATGAACAATTTTCAGTAGGAAATTTAAAAATGAAGAAAAAAAACTATTCCAAGTTAATTCTAAGTTAATTTCCTAAAACACTTATATGGAAAAAGTAGACCACTAATGGGAATTTAAATCCTAATGATTCATCCAATGCAAAAAAATTAGATTTTTTAAATTGTAATACAATAATTACTTGAGATAAAGTTGCATGCTGCCTTTCGTAGGCTAGGAATATTCTAATCCATTTATTTAATTTAATAAAAATGTATAAAAGTTTTAGTATTTTCAAATATCGGATAAAAATATAAAGCATTATTTAGTACGTGGTTTTGAATTTCTTTGAATTTTGGAAACTCTACTTTAAAGTATGGGTCCTTAAACAATTACAAGACGGCATCGCTACATTCGTTTGTCTGTTTAAGGCACGTTAGTGACCAATTGGACGGACTTTGGGCGGTGAAAATTTCCGGAAAGTATTATTTGTTGATCAGAAATGATTGGTGTTGAGAACAGCTAAAATTCGACACCCAATGTTTAGAAACAATTAAAATACGAGGAGACCTAGAAAACCGAAATATGATTTTGTAATCAGTTTTGAATCATTCGTGCTAATTGACCTCAAATAGTCAGTTAAAATGACTTCTCGTAGACAGTCCTCCCACTACTCTCCAATAGATTACTTCTGGTAAGTAAAATAACTACTTTCTGAAGTGCAGTACAATATAAATGTTTAAAGTGGCTACACTTTGAGTTACTTAGGGACACTAAAGTGACAATTGACTTCAAACTAGGTTACATGGAATGTCAGTATACTTAAGCAAAAATTTAAATAAACTGTATGAAAATTATATCTACACAATTTGTATAAAAACTGTTTGTACGAAATACTACAAGAATAACCAATTGACTTATCTCTGCACTACAAAGAGAACATACCTGTCAAATGACCAAAAATATATAAATTGGAGGCAACCAAGTGGTAAGACATAAGTGACAATTACTGTATATAAGGAATACATTAACTATTTTTTTAACTGCTTGGTTCATACCCTACATGTAGATATGGGTAATCAGTGTTAACAAAATTAATCAAAGTGGAGTCTGTTCCAGCACTACACAAAACTATCCAGAATTAATCAGAAATACATTGAACTTTAAAGTACGGTAACGATTTCCTGCAAAACCTGAACTGGAACAGAGCTGTGAACAACTTGATAGAATTTGGTGAACTTGATGAAAAATGTGGCAGTAGTTTCATATCAAATTTGCACCGATTTGTTGTCAAATTGATCCCGATGTATACGATTTGTGCAGGGTTGAAGCAGAGTTGGCTACCGATTCAAATAGGTAACGGTAACTGTAACGCAAATTTGGATTATTTCTGTAACAGTGACTTAGCAGTAATGTTATTTTGAGTTATTTCGTTATCGGTATTTGAAAGGTAACTTTCTCTGCATTTTGTTGTATCATTGAGATTTTACTTACAGTGTAATCAGCTCTCACATATCATTAAGTAGACAATTCTGATAATTATGAGCAATAAACTGGGAAAGTATTAGAAAATAAGATACTCAATCCCCAAAATAAAATAGATGATCTCACAGATTATTCCTAAAACAATACACATATTAAAAATTGCAATAAATTTTATTTTGTATTTTTCCATGTTGACAACCTAATTAATTTTCAATATATTGTTCATTGTAATACACACACCTTTTTATTTTAATAAATAATTTTATTTTTATTTTATTTATTTAACACCCACCTGAAATACAAACAAATGAAATGAAAAGAAGAAAAAAAAACGTAACAATGACAATGGTACCACATCATTTAAAATTTAACTTTTTAATATTTTGTGTATTTTGACAGTTTATACAAAATTTATGTGTCTATTGTTTAGAAAACTAATAAATTTATGAAAAATATAAATAACTGTCATTTTGACAACACCCCATTGACACTTTTTGCCATATAATGTTTTTGGTTGTTGTTGCTGCTGTTGTTTTTACGAAATTTTGAATTTATATGTGAAATAGAAACCAAAACAGTCAACATACAAAAAGGGAGGAGGAAAAAAAAGAGGTTTCCTGCCAAAAATCCATGGTGTTGCTGTTGTGTTTTTCTCTTTTTTTTGCATAACAAATGATCAAACATCAAATATTGTATTTATACATAAATAAATAATAATCATCGTTTATTTGTAGCTGTCTTCTGTATATTTTCCAACACTGTCTGACTGGTACATTCTCTGGAGCGTATCTATAATCAGAGTGTCAAAAATTTGTATGATTTATTTGTTGGTTTTTTATTTTTTGTTCAGCTGTTAAACAAATACTAGAGAAATATTTATTGTAATGCCAACATGCCAACATACCGTTTAGTTTACATAGATGTATTACGCTTAAAACTGAAAACACTACACTGAAACATGTAACATGCGAGAGTAGTGCCATAAATTTTAAGTTTTTTAAAAAATTTAGAAAACTAACTACACCATTTCCAATTGTATTTAAGAAATTTCCAATTTTATTTCAAAAAATTATAATTCTATTTTAGATATTTCTAACTCTATTTCAAAATTTTCGAATTATGTAGAAATTTCAGAAATACAATTAGAAATGGTGTAGAAAATGTAGATCATTAAAGTCCTATTTCAAACAAACATTTCTATGGGAGTAAAGTGTAATATTAAACCTCTTCCCATCAATTTAACAACTGTAACCTAAACTTAAACAACATCCCTTTTTAAATTTTACAGCAATATTCAGCCAAATTTCATTTATGACAGTCTAAATGCGACAATACATTTTCAACAAGTTTATGCGGAGGAAGTTGTATAGAAAACTCAATGCAAAAAAAAACCCAAACATGAACAGAAAAAAACAGTTGGTTGCTGATTATGATTAAGTGTTAAAAATCTTGCAAAATATCATTATTATTACATGTTTTTCTATATTGTTTTTCATGTTTTTTTTTTTTTTCATTTTTTTTCCAATTTTGTAACTGTTGGGCATATTTTGTCATAAATATAATTTATTGTTTCCAATTTTGCGTTGTCAAAGATTCTGTGGTACTTGTTTATGTTAACGAATGGATTTGTGGCAACAAATTATTGTAAGAATTGCGGAGAGTTGAAAAACAAAACAAGTATTGATTGATTGTTTTATTTAAACAAAAATTAATAAATTTTGAAAAATTAATTGTGTTTACAACTTGAGATCAAATGATTTTGTAGTCTATTTCCTTTGAGGCTAAAGGAAATATTATTTTTTTGATTATATTGATTACGAACAGATGAAGTAATTATGATCAATGATATAAATCATTTTAAAAGAAACTGTGTATGCCAGCGGTATGTTGAAAATTCTTCATTTCATTTTGTAAATTAAACTGAGACATGACACCATTTTGAGTCTTAAGCACAATTAAACAAAATTAAAAGAATTGCGAATCATATATTTCCACGCTACCCCAACTGAGACGGATCTAATCATATTCAAGATCGTACAATATCCCCCGGATCATATTGATCATCGTACTCCATATCTATTTTTTCTCAAAGAAATGTTAAATCTCAATTTCGGATGATACGAGATACATTAAGGATCTGTTCTTCTCCAAATGAAGCTTCCCTATTTACACGAATGTGTCTTAAAGGACGAGTTGGCGGTTTTAATAAATATTTCTTTCAGTCTCCCAAATGGTTGATGGAGATCTAAACTAGGGTTCACACAATATTTTTTAGGAATATATAATAATCTTACTGACAAATATGCGATTTATATCGATTATTACAAGTTGGTTTTCCTAACAGCTAAAACTCCTAACATAATTGTGTTACCTCCATTGAGTTGGTCCGTAGAGTTGAATATGTGATAATGAAGACCCTGTCCTCAAATAAATTATGTTGCTCTATCCCTAACTCGGTTGTGCCATAACTAATCTTGCTTCCCGTGGCAGGTTATACTCTATTTCTCCAATGAGCTGTGGGTGACCTCTAATCATACAAAGCTGTAATTTACGAGCAAATGATCCAATGGATCCTGAACAACCCTCTGTATGTTCGCATTATACATACATATAAATGTCCTGTCGTGCGTCGAGAGAGCCTTTAAATGCATAGTTATTATAACTCCTATAATGCCATTACAGGAGGAACCGCTTTATCATGCTTATGCCATTACATTCTGTGCCCCAGATATCCTTCGTTTTCTTATGTAGATTCTACACTGAAGTTATTAAAATGTAGCCCGCAATAGTATTTATATCCTTGTTTTGGGAACTTTGAATATTTCTTCACTCAGTGTCATTCTACGAAATAGACCACACTGGAGCTGTGTAATAGAGCACTGACCAAACAATCATCTTGTAGGTGGCCAATAAGGTTTCTTAATCCAATAGCTTTTTTAATACATGAACTTTTTTCTAATTTACAATTTATGAGTGATTGCAGTAGTATGAACTGACAAAGGCTCTGTCAGAGGTTACCTTCAACATTTCTTCGTGATTCACAGTTAGAATTTGGAGACCATCGACTACGACTCGATTTTACACGTTAATCGCAGGTTACAACATTTTGTATTCCGCTGAAATAACTGTTTACTAGACCATTAAAGACCTTGCCCTGGCGAACTATTTAACTCTAATTTTTTTTATAATTTATTTGTATACTATTAACGATTGGCGGCACTCAGATCCCTTCCCATTTCTTTATATTTGGTCAATTCACAAGATCTCTTATCATGTCATAATGTCCTAATATTTCACAATGGTTTTTATTGTTTTTAAGCAAAAAATGTCCTAAAATAATATTACTCTGTTTGCTATGTTTATTGCGTTATCGTAACCAACCAGCAGATACCTGCGCCGAATGCATAAGAGTCGGTTAAGCCGAGCTGCCGAGTCGTGATATATTAGGATATTATGACAATATGACTGATAAGAGACCTTGTGAATTGACCAATTGTTAAGCATTGTTTACTACTGGACGTCCTGAAGAGTTTGGCATGACATACAATACCGAAGTATTCCGTTAGGTTTAGCATATAGAGAATTTGTGGTAGTAATGTGAGTTTTATTGTATCCGGATTAGCTGTGGGTGATGAATTGTATCGAGAGTCTTTGCTACTGATGAAGATATAGATAGATATTATTTGCGTCTTCCACGATCGTTACAACTTCACCATTTTCGCAGGAATAAGGTATAATTTGGTTCCTCACTGATTAAAGACCAATTCGTCTAACTACTCACCCAGGTTTTCAACATCTACTTCGTTACATCTTCGGGTCAAAAGCCTCGGAACTCAGACGTTACTAATTCGAATTGGAGAAGGACCGAACTGTAGACCACAATTTGACTTATTCCTCTTGTCCCCGACCTGCTGCTTTCATTGAATAGGTCGATCCTACGGCCGTAGCGAGAGTATCAAAAAAATACTATTTCACTGAATTTCCTCATGTCTTCTTGAAAGTTGAAGAGTACCTGAATGTGACTTAAAACGAGTTTTGTTAAATCGTTAAGGACGAACTTTCTTCTTAATCGCTAGTACCGTGAGAAAAACTATCTAACTACTTCATTTCATTATGTAGTGAACAATTTCTCAAGTCACACCAGACCATAGTAAGCAAAGAGTTCGCTGAGAGATATACCGCAGTCCTGACGACATCCTCAATGCAAATTTTTATAGCATTTAGTAGGAAAATGCGGATTTCTTTGTTTTTTTGTTTTTTGCATTAGCTTTACTTTTAAAAAAGTTATAAGCTGATAAAAACAAGTAAGAAAGTATGTTCGATCAAGCACGACCATGTAAATACCTACACTATAATTTATTTTCGTGAATGATTTTCGGAAGAGGGCATTATATGGGAGCTATGACTAATTATGAACCGCTCGCCATGAAATTAGGTCGTGTGATTTATGTCTATATGAATGTTATTTCTGTTGAATTTTATGTTTATACCAACATTTTTAAGAAATTTATGCTCGTTAAAGTGATTTTCGGAAGCGAGCCTTATATGTGATCTATGACTTATTATGGACCGATAGCAATGAAACTATGCTGTGTGATCTATGTCCATATGAAGTTTATTTTTGTTGAATTTTATGTTTATACCTGTAGGTTTAAGAGATTTATGCTCGTAAAAGTGATTTTTGGAAGCGGGCATTATATGTAAGCTTTGACTAATTATGGACCGTAACATTTTTTTAAACCCCTTCTGACCCATTTTATTCCACTGAAATTCAAATTTGTCTAAATTATAGCACCTGTGAAAAAATTTAATAACACAGTTCTTAAAGATTTAATAACCAGTTCTTAAAGACTATTATCCTACCAACATAACAAAAAAATCATCCAATTATCGATAATAGTTTGCGAGTAATTTACAAAAATCATATTTTTTATAAAATGACATAAAATATTTGACTTAACAGCATACAATTGACAATATTTTTATCTAATTTTTTGGCTACCTTTGTTTCAATATGTTTACTATTGAATGGCATTAAAATTTTTGAAATCGGAACTAACAAAAAGTTGGACTTTTGGCCGATGAAATTGAGATCTGAGCCACGTACACCGGCCCATACATGAGGATTATATTCCATTTTGGGTCGGATATAAGTGGTGTAAATAGTAAGGAGTGAAGTATTTCCTACACCGTTTTAAAAATCCGAGACACTTAAATGCATCTTTCGACACTTGAAAAATGTGCTTTATCCAGCGCACATCGCACTGAATACTCATACCTAGAACAGCAAGCGCTTCTGATTCTTTAATATTTACCTATAAAAATAGATGGAGCAACATGATATGCCGTGCATTCCTATGCTAACATACATCATTAAATCTTGCGTGCATTAAAATTGACTCTATTCGCACAACCTCATTTATAATTGAAGGAATATGAATGGTAAATGTTGCTGTCATCTGCAAAAAAAAAAAACAAATAAGAAAGTAAGTATATAATACCCTACACTAAGTAAAAGAGCAAAAAAAATTTTTCTTTTAAAATTTCATTAATTTATATTTTTGAGTGATTTTCGGAAGTGGGCCTTATATGGGGGCTATGACCAATTATGAACCGATCACCATGAAATTAGGTCGTGTGATTTATGTCTATATTAAAGTTAACTATGTTGAATTTTGTGTGTTTACCAACATTTTTAAGCGATTTATGCACGTTAAAGTGATTTTCGGAAGCGGGTCTATATGGGAGCTTTGACTAATTATGGACCGATCGTAACAAAATTTGGTGACATGAATTTCGTGTATATAAAACTTATTTGGAGCTGAATTTGTAGAGATACATATATAAATTAAACATTTATGACCGATAAAGTCCAATTTCGGGAGGACATTTGTATGGGGGCTAGGTGAAATAATGGACCGCTTTCAGCCAGTTTCAATAGGCTTGATCCTTGAGCCGAAAAAATACTCTGTCCCAAATTTCATCGAAACATCTTCAAAATTGCGACCTGTACTCTGCGCACAAGGTTTACATGGACAGCCAGCCAACCAGACGGACGGACGGACGGACGGACATCGCTTAATCGACTCAGAAAGTATACTTTAAGGTGGGTGTTAGACTAATATTTTTGGGCGTTACAAACATCTGCACAAACGCATAATACCCTCCCCACTATGGTGGTGTAGGGTATAAAAATTTACTATTTTTTAAGAACTTTTAAAACCTCTAACAATTGGACATAATTACTTATCCATTGATATATAATAATTATTTATTTATTATAATTTCTACTTCAATTTTTACCAACAAATTTATAATAAAATTTCTACATAAACAATCTTTTTAATAAGCTACATACGGTTATAAAATCAAAAAATATTAAAAACATTCTTATATATCTAAAAAATTCGTAATTACCTATCCATTGATATATTACACTTTATATTCCGCTTTGTTTTACTTAAAAATATTCACTGTTAAAATGTAAGCTTTACGTTTTGCATGTTCACAGTGCTTACTATGCGCTTCTCATTTTATCATGAGCTATATGTAATAGTTCAATTGAAGCTTTGTTGTTGTTTTTAGCCACATTCGTGCTAGTTCGTTTTTTTGGTTATAATACGATTGTTATTTTTAGCTTAAGTACAATTTGTTGACGCAATTTCATCTATTTCTGTAACCAATTCAACGTTAGTTGAAACTGCAGACTGTTTGCGTCATAGACATTGTATATTTATCAAAAATTAAAAAAATCAGAAATTTTACCATAAAAAAGTTATCAAAAATAAGAAAAATTCATTAAAAATTCTAGTATTTAAATATATAAATGCTTATTTGAAAAAAAAGCCAATTTTTTAAATAAAAATCATTTTATAACTGTTATTTTGATTGATTTATTTTTATCACAAAATATAATTCACAACTTGAGTTTTTTGGTATATAAACCAGTTATTTTCGGTCTCAGGTTACAAACGAATCGACAAAATCAATATAATCAAACAATCCATCTTTTTGGTGGTGGATATAAAAATATGATGAATGCATAAGACAAACTGAAAACGATGTATTGGATTCATCGAAAGATATCTTTCTCTATTATAACTGTCCAGTTGGCTTTGCATCGTTTTAAAGAAAAACGAGCTGAAATTCAACTTTTAAGAATCGAAAAATTATTACACCTAAACAACACAAACTGCAATTAAATTGTCGCTCCATAAACAAACTTTATTCTATATTTATAATTTATTTCGTTTCAAATATTATTTACAACACATTCAATAAATATAACGAACACATACTAAAGAATTTTAGAACAAATGCCTTAAGGCTATTTAACATAAATGTATGAAAAAAAATACAAAAATCACATACATCTAATTTCACCTGTTAAAAAATGTGTAAAACAATTTCGTATTTAATCACAACAAATTCAATTTAATTACAGCTATTAAATTGTCAAAAAATGACTTAACAACATGCGAAAAACAATTTAGTTTAAATTATTTTCGAACAAAATAATAAAACAAAAAAAAAATGTGCAAAAAATCGCACAAATTCAAAGTGTAGCCATAAATAACCTATAATTAAGTATTATAGCAAATCATGTTTAAACGCTTAAGTCTC
The DNA here is from genome assembly GCF_958450345.1 of Calliphora vicina. Taxonomy (NCBI): domain Eukaryota; kingdom Metazoa; phylum Arthropoda; class Insecta; order Diptera; family Calliphoridae; genus Calliphora; species Calliphora vicina. Next base: position 111,371,513 of record NC_088781.1, on the reverse strand, counting down.
AAACGAAAAATAACATTCAGTCATGTTAAAACTAGACTAAAAGCAATTATGATTAGCATATAAATGTTATTTATGTAAAATGAAAAATAATAATAAAAAAACATTGGCCTGAAATGGTGACACCTTTTCAAAGTATCGATGAATTTGTTTAACAACAGATTTGAATTATAATGACAACGTAATTATGAAGATTCGAATTTTGTAAATAACTTTAAAAGTTATTGATCAAAATGGCATGTTGACAATTTTCTTGATCTCGAATAGATTTTACGTTAACTTTAATATTGATTCTGAATCACTAGCATAGTCATCAATCATGGTATTGTGTTTAAGGAACGTTGTAACCCAGTCGAAATAAATTCGAAAATAGTATTCCCAAGAATAGTCTTGCTATATCTTTTTTCACCAATATGTATTTGCTATAACTGATATAGTGCCTTACATTCCCCACATATCTGTCATTTATAGTGTAGGGTAAACAAAATACTAGAAATTTTTAATAGCTGCATTATAAACAGCAAAAACGCATACACAACTTTTTATTTGTTCTCCATTTTTCCTCAATTCTTTTTTTTTGGTTTTTGTATGTTAATTTATTATAAACAATATTTGTGTTAAACTTAGCACATTGTATATAATTAAACTACATAAATCAATCATTGTGCAGCCAACATGTTTTTTGTCATAAATTAAAAATAAAATTGTATACATTATTATATTTTTTAAGCACAGTGAGAAAAATAATATATCAAACAGTTATTAAATAGAATTCGATTAAAATTGTTACCACTTTTAAAGCTACCGATTTCGCAAAGCCTAGTCATGAGATGGTTAAATGGGTTAATAGAGTGTGGAGGGTGGTAATGGATAATTCTTTTTCAGATCATAGCAATAGGAACAGCAATCGAAACCTGACAGGAACGAGGACAAGAGGGAGTTTACCTGCCCGAGGAATTGGAGAGGTGGTGAATATATTCACTGTTGTTCTAAAGGAGATTTATGAGCTTTCTTGCCCAGTAACATTTCTAGAATAAAGGAAACAAAAAATTTAAAAATCGAAGCTCGACAAATCGTAGTCCGTCTAGAACAATAATGAACAACTTATACCCATATAAGTCACCCAGCCCGGACAAAGTTCTTCCGGCCATTCTATGCAATAGCTCGGACAATGAACTGTATTATCTTGCAGATATATACGAGGTATAAGCTGAAGGCTGGATTCCGAAGGGTTCTTGGAAGTACTGGTGTTATAAGGTTATGTATCTAATTTATTTGACACCACAGGCGGCCATAGACAACCTCCATCCCTTACTTCCATGGGTTGTGGGCATCAATAGGCTTTCCTCAGACTTTACGAGTCAGCTCTCGATATTCAACATCCTACAGTTATTTCTAAGGATTATGTAATGGACAATAATAGGCTTATTCACATTTTACGAGTTAGCTCTGCTTTGGTCACGTGTAATGTGCCATACGAAGACCTTATACCAATTTGGATTTCGCATATCGATTATCGGTGAACCGGTTTTCTTAGACTACATGATTACGAAAATGACTTCGATAGGATTGTACGCTATTTATTGACGGATCAAAGCAGGAAAAGGCAATGGATCTTGTCTCGGCATAGCACAGTAGGTAATTTGACCTACTTTTTAGGACATAATGAATTTCAGCCAAAGTTTTGGACCGATATGACTGAAATTTGAAACTTAGGAGATTTTCATGAGCACGTACAGCTGGGTTTTTTGATTTTTGTAATAGTGAATATTTTTAGGGTTGCCACCATAGTTTGTAGTTTGTATATTTAGTTTTAACGAAAGCTAAATCTTGTTTTGAAACATTATTTAAATAAATTTCACTGATAATAAAATTGTTAACAATATAAATTCAGCTGATATTCGTTTTTTTTTGCTTTAATTTATGCTTAATCAAACGTCATTAAGAAAAACATTATAATTGTTAGTGCAACAAATTATTTTTGGCCAAGTCAAATCAAATTACATAATTCTAGGTGAATGTAGCGAAAGGGCAAATAAATTACGTACTAGCTTGCAGGGCAGGGCTTAGAACCATGACACCACCTACTAAGGACTAACTAAAGTAGAATGAGCAGATCGGACTATAGTGTCTCAAGGAACTTATGGTCCCAACAGAATGTGGCAGATATTAGGACCGCTACATATAGAAGTTTTTCTCTATCATTTTGTTTTAGTGAACTAACTGTTGTATTAAAGTAACAATTGATATTAAAATTGTTTCTTTTGAAAGATATAAGTTTTACCTTTAAACAGAAAACGTTACGTGTTTAAACAAGTAAGAGATAGCTGTGCCGAATCTTATAAACCTTTCACCAAACTATACTTCAAAATAAAAATTTTAAATATTTTTAGGTAAAAAAAAATATTTTATTATTATTTTTTCCAAAGTTGTTTTTTAATTTGTTGGAAATTTTTTTTAAATTTAAAAATTTTTTTTTAAAATTTGCAAAAAAAAACTTTTGTTAAAAAAAAAATTGGGGTAAAAAAATACTTTTTTCGATTTTGAACCATTGTAGGTCCAACATACTATGGTCTTATATACGTCGTTGCAAAGGTCATTGAAATATTTATCATTAGATATCCATATTATCTATATTAATGACTTAGTAATCCAGATATAGGTTTTCCTGGTTTTTTCCTTATATCTCAGCCATTTGTTGATCGATTTTCTCGATTTCTCAGACAGCCAGACAGACAGACGGACATGGCTTAATCGACTCCGCTATCTATAAGGATCCAGAATATATATACTTTATAGGGTCGGAAAATTATACAAACGGAATGACAAACCTATATATACACTTCTCACGAAGTTGAAGGGTATAAAAACACGTAACTATCTTCAAAATTTTAAAATATATTTTACTGTTTCACGATCAACTTAAAGCCTAATGAAAATTGTTGGGCAAGTGTTCAAAAATGTCCTCTGTTTGCAAATAGGTATTTTAAATAAAAGAAACAAATCAATTTAAAAACATCATACATACTTATGATTTATTGAAGTTGTAACCATATAGAAACATACGTACAGAACTTTGCTGTCAAAGACCTAACTCGGTTTTCAAAAACCTAAGTGGTGAGAATGTATTAGTAAAACAAACAAATAAAAATAATTACACATTCGAATGTTGTTTTTGTTTTCACATAGTTTTTTTACTAATACATTCTCACCGCTTCGGTTTTTGTCAACTGAGTTAGGTCTTTGACAGCAGAGTTTCCGCTCTATAAATATTTCTCTACACTTGCTAATAATAAAAGTACTAACAGAAGTGATCGAGAAAAACTATAAGTATTTCCTCTATGGACTCCAATAAAACAGAATTGCTATATTTGAACCCCAGCATATTTTTGGTGTAGAATATTGTAATTAACATAGTATTTTAATATTTTATTTCTAATAAGGAAAGTAATATTTTCAAACAATAATTAAAATTTTAACCAATGAAATGTGTGTGTTTAATATTAATCAATGATAATTTGAAAGTATATATTCTGACTCAAGTTCATTTGTTACTACTTTGTCTGGACAGAATCAAGACCAATATAAAGCCCAAATAAAAAGATATAGCTAGCTGAAATTTTCCACAAATACTTTCTGTTGTTTGGTATTAAAAAATGGAAAATATCGCTCCATAATTTCACCTAGCCACCATATAATAAATAAATATACATATGTATGTACTTTGAAATTATAAAAAATTAAGTTCGAATAATTACCTAAAATACTAATATTAAAATTGTTTAATTACAGGTTATTACAGTAATAAAATTGAACCTGATATTTACATTTAAATTATTTTGTTTAATATTTTTCACTTTTCATTTATAAATTATTGAAAAGTTGAAAATCCGTTAAAACTTTTATAAACCTGACGTCAATACCTTTCCATTGATATGCATAATGTAATATCTAACTGTATATTATACTTTAAATTAATACAAAAAAAACACACCTAGTGAAAAATTACTTACTAAATTTATTCATATCAATTGATGCTTACTATGCGCTTCTCATTATTTCATGTACCCATTGGTGTTTTCATTTGATTGCGCTATTGTTGTTGTTTTTGTAATAGCTCGTGCTTTTTCTCCTAAAAAGTACACAGCTATTTCCTTAAACATAATTGTATGAACTATTACTTTTCCCATTGTATATGAGTATTTTTTTTAAACAGAAATATAGTCAAGAAGAAAGAAAACAACATTTTTAGCTAAATGACATAAAAAATTAACTTAACATTATTACACTTTAGACTGTGGTAATGTGCAACAGCAACATAAACGACTGCGTCTGTCGGTCCGTCAGTAGCATGCTCAATGTGTGTGCTTGAGAGTGCGCGTAAGTGAGTATTCAGCGAAGCATGCAGTGTTGTATTTACTTTAAACCATTATTCAACTGTTTATTGACATTTTATGCGTAAATTAACTTAAGCGTCAAAACTTACACACACTCATGTCCGTCTGTTTTTTCTGTCTGTCGTTGTGCATGAGTTTTATACGTACTCGCACGTTGTTGACGGGCTTCATATGCCTGTCATATGAAATGTGCTGTCAAACTGATTTATTTTGGTTTTAGCGTTGTAAAACTTAAATGCAAGTTGCAAGTTGTTTTTTAGCTTGAAAATTTATTTATACGAAATGACAGTAAACATTAAACGCTTTATTTTTGTAGCCATGATTAATGTTTTAACATCTTGTTTTGATGAAATTTTCTTAATGCTGTTTTTTTTATAATGGAAAAAAAGGAAAATGTTAAAATAACTATTAAAATTTTTTATTTCTATTAGAAATCCAGCCTGTATGATCAGGTTAATTATCTAAACATTATTTTCTTATGACTTTTAAGGAGATTTAAATATCCAGTTTAATTATCTGGAAGACATCTGATGACGCCAAATAAATATAAGTTAGAAACTTTCATTGGACTTTTACTATACACATTTTAGCTGATCCGGTTCTCTTCTTCACCCCAAATTAGTAGGAAGAAAAAGTACTATTAAGTCTCCCTTTGTGTATTCTAACATGTCTCTATTTATACCCTTCGCCATGAGTGACAAGGCTATATATAAGTTTGTCATTCCGTTTGTAATTCCTACATTTTTCATTTGCGACCCCACAAATTATATCTATTCTGGATCGTTATAGATAGCGAAGTCGATATATCTATGTCCGCCTGTCCGCCTGTATGTTGAAATCAACTTTCCGTAGCCCCCAAATAACTTAAATACATACATTCATACATCAATATATCGGGAATTCTTCCGGCTCGGTTGCTGTTTAAAATCGACAAAATCGGCCCATAAATGGCTAAGATATTAGGAAAAAACCGGGAAAACCTCGATTTTTGGCCTATCTTTGATCTATATCTGGATAACTGAGTCATTAATATAGATAATATGGATATTTACTGTTAGATATTTCAAAGTCCATTGCAACGATGTATATAAGGTAATATAGTAAGTTGGACCTACAATGGGTCAAAATCGGGAAAAAAATTTTAACCCGAATTTTTTTTCATCAACAAATTTTTTTGTCATTAATTCTTTTTAGAAATTTTTTATTTTTAAAAAAATTGGAAAAAACTTTTTTTAAAAAAAATTAAAAAACTATATGTGAAAAAAAAATTAAAAACAATTTAAAAAAAATATAATTTTGTTTAAATAAAAATATTTAAAAAACAAGTAAGAAAGTATGGTCGGTCAAGCCCGACCATATCGACCCCTTAGCGCCAAATTATCGTAAGCGACAAAACACAAATTTTACAGGAGAAGGTATTTTTTGATTATTTTGAAATTTATTAAAAATGTTATGATGCGATATAATATAATTTCGTTCAAGCTATTTGTCTATTTTTCAAAAATATTTATAACTTTTGACAATTAATAATTCATGGAATACTTTATAGAAAAATATGACAAAAATGTTTTTTATTGAATTTTTGCATAGATAATAATTTTTCGAATTGAAATTAAATTTTTATTTATAAATAGTTTTTAATGAAATTTCACAGTTATGTAGATTTTTCTATTTAAAATGGAAAAATAAAAACGAATTTTAAAATTTATTATCAGCAATCCCGCAATTCCCAAAAAAGTGTTGAAAAATTCCAAAAATGGTAATTTTTAGTTTTTTGGCTATAATATCCATACCAAGGTCGGGGTTATCGGGACCCTTTACAAAATAATTAGAAACATATTGAGCCACCTATAATCGGTTACTATATTTTGATATCGGATACGCGATTTGATAATTTTTGGCCTAAAGTATTATTTTACATAAAAAATAGGTGGTTTTTGAAAGAACCTGGTCCCCTCGGTAACAACAATTTTGAAATTGGTTTTCCTTTAAAATATTTTATGAAGACCAATCTTTCAGAAAGTAGAAATTCCTTATACGTCCTCTTAGAAATTTTTTGCGATAACTTAAAAAGAAAAAAGTTATTTTTTCCCATTTGATACATACATCCGTTGTTAGTCCAATAAAGGAAAACTGGGGAGAATCGGGAAATATTTGAATACGCTGTTATCAAAAAACTGGAGTAGGGTGGGTAAAAATGTTGAAAATTTACTTTTCAAATGCGAATATCTTCTAAGCTATAATAGATAATTGATAGCTACGACGAGGTTTTTTGTAGTGCTCGATGAGAAGATTCTACATATTTTAGAAATCGAAACTCAAACCAAGAAACAATATCATTTTAAAAATGTAACATACCTCGGGTGTGTTACATGTCCTAATTTGAGGGCCCTTGGTCGCGCCCCTGGTGGGCCCATGAGGTCCACGTTCAAAACATAAACTCGACAACACTTCTTCTTTGCGCACGTGAAATTTCATTCAAACCAATCTAACCATTTAGAAGTTAGAGATTTATTTCCCTCTTTTTTTTCTATACCACTTTGTGTCGCTTACGATAAAATTTGTTTACTGTAAAATATAAACATTGATTTACGATAAAATTTTACCCCCTATATTTTTGATGTTATTAACAATTTTGATATTCTGAGAACGCTAAAACATCAGTCGGTCCATAAACTTTTAATTTCTGCAATAAAACAAACATTTTAAAAATATCGCTTACGATAATCTGGCGCTAAGGGCTCGATATAATACCCTACACCAAGTAAATGAGCAAAAAGATGTTTCTTTTAAAATATCAATAATTTATATTCGTGAGTGATTTTCGAAATGGGACTTATATGGGTAATATAATATAATTATAAGTAATACCAATTCTGGACCGATCACCATGAAATTAGGTCGTGTGATTTATGTCTAAATGAAAGTTATTTATGTTGAATTTGGTGTATATACCGACATTTTTAAAAGATTTATGCACGTTAAAGTGATTTTCAGAAGCGGGTCTATATGGGAGCTATGACTAATTATGGACCGATCGTAACAAAATTTGGTGACATGAATTTTGTATATATGAAACTTATTTGGAGCGAAATTTGTGTAGATACATATATAAATTAAACATTTATGACCGATAAAGTCCAATTTCGAGAGGACATTTGTAGGGCTAGGTGAAATAATGGACCGATTTCAGCCATTTTCAATAGGCATGGTCCTTGGGCCATTATGTACCAAATTTTATCGAAACATCTTCAAAATTTCGACCTGTACTTTGCGCACAAGGTTTACATGGATGTCCAGACTGACGGACATCGTTTAATCGACCCAGAAAGTGATTCTAAGTCGATCGGTATACATTAAGATGGATGTTGGTCCAATATTTTTGGGCGGTATAAGCATCTGCACAAACGCATTTAAGTATAATTTGGTGAAGGGTATAAGATTCGGCACAGCCGAATATAGCTCTCTTACTTGTTTTATATTTATTTTTTTATTGTAATGTGGATAATAACTCAATCGAAAAGTATCATTAGAATTAAGACAAGGTACCAAGTCCGTTATAATAGAAAATACAAAAAGTACCATTAGCAGGTATATTTGGCCCAATCTTCACTTTCGCACTGGAGTTCCAAATAAAATCATATTAGTTAATTTTTCTTTGATGATAGAAGCAAATGTTTAAATTTTTATGAAAATTTTCTTAATAATTTTTAATAAAATGTATTTTCTTGTTTTTATGCCTAAAGGGTTCGAAGTTCCAAAAAGTACCAAATTCATATTTGGTATTTTATAATAAGTAATTAAGGCGATTTAAAATTTATTGATATTTTAATTGATTTAAAAGACACATAAGGTGGTAAAAAAAATATTAAAACATAACTTTTATCCGTTTTCTCCTCTAAATGTTTCGAATTTCAAAAAAGTACCTACCAATTTTTTAAGTATATTATCGATTTATCCCACTTTTACCCCCTAAACCCATTCTATACCAATAGTCCAAATTTTGCGTTTTGGGTTTGGCTATTTTGAATCAGCCTGTCACTCAGTAACGTTACTCTCTTTTATACATATAGACTACCAAAAATGAAAGTGTTCATCCATCTATTTCACAATCAAAAGTAAAAAAACCCCACCTTAAAAACCAAAATTATAATAAATTTTTTAATTTAAACATTTTGGCCATAAATCTTTATGCACTAAAAATAACTTGTATAAAAAATTCCCCAAATGCAAATGTGTCTTAAAATTAATTAACAAATCAAAATTTTATTATTATTAAATCAATCTTAAACCAATAAGAGTCATAAATATTTAATCTTAATGATACGTCTATAAAAATTCAATATTACGAAAACAAAAGACTCTAATTAGACTTTGTATAAGACGTCATAAAAATATTTTAATTTGCGGGTGTTTTGAAATCGAAACCATTTTCAATAATTTAGGTGATAATTAAATTAAATGGAATGATAAACAATATAAAGCGTTAAAGTTATATTTATTTATGAAAGAGAACTTTAAAATAAAATGAACAAAATCAGAATTAATGAGTGATTTTCGGAAAGTGATTTTCGGAAGCGGGTCTATATGGGAGCTATGACTAATTATGGACCGATCGTAACAAAATTTGGTGATATGAATTTTGTATCTATAAAACTTATTTGGAGCGGAATTTGTGGAGATACATATATAAATTAAACATTTATGACCGATAAAGTCCAATTTCGGGAGGACATTTGTATGGGGGCTAGGTGAAATAATGGACCGATTTCAGCCAGTTTCAATAGGCTTGGTCCTTGAGCCGAAAAAATAATATGTACCAAATTTCATCGAAATATCTTCAAAATTGCGACCTGTACTCTGCACACAAAGTTTACATGGACAGCCAGCCGACCAGACGGACGGACATCGTTTAATCGACTCAGAAAGTGATTCTAAGTCGATCGGTATACTTTAAGGTGGGTGTTAGACTAATATTTTTGAGCGTTACAAACATCTGCACAAACGCATTATACCCTCCCCACTATGGTGGTGTAGGGTATAATGATTTGAACATTATCTCCTCATCGCAAAAAAATTGTCGCAATGATCGAAATTTTGTTTGATGCATTTGTGGTGCTCTCACAGTCGAAAAGTGTAGAAAACCTATAACAGACGTGGGGAGAAGCACGTATATCAATTACTTTAAGATGGAGATTAAGATCCTGAATAAGCCGTGGGTTCCAAACATTATGTGTAAAGTATGAAGTTAAAATTTAAGATAGTCGGAAAGCGGTAAACATAGTCATTTGAAGTTTGATGTACCTATGATTTGGATAGAACCGAAAAACCACATCGATGTCAACTATCCTTGTATTTATGGAACAGCGTCTGAGAGATAACATGATAATTGGAAAACAAAATTCTATAATTCCGCCTTTCGTTTGCAGAAATAAGACCATTTTGTCGCAATTATACATCAAATCGGGACTTATAAAGCAGTATGAGAAGGCAGTAGATAAAACTGGTCCATGTTTGGCATTTCTTTCGAGAAAGTTTTTTGAATATAGAATATAGAACTAAAAGCTGGTGTTTTTGATGTCCCACAAATAAGACTTTTAATTAATGACGACGATTTCATACATTCAATGAATGAAATTTTTAGCTTTTTTTTTGAGGACCAGCACGAATCATGCCAATTTCGGATACTCTGTTCTGAAGTGAATCGTATCCCAAAGAGGGAGCGCTCTACACCAATCGAAAGAAGTAGTAGGCGGGGCACGGTCTGGACTATAAAGCGGTTGAATCAAAACTTCCAACCACTTCATTATAAATACTTTTTAACAGGTATTGCAGCAGATCTCATATCTGGCCGCAAATTCTGGACGATTTTCAGCCAATGCAGGCTGATCATAATAAATAGGACCCTTTTGCTTCCACAAAATACAGAGCATTATCTTAGCGCCATGTATATTTGGCTTTGTTGGTTGATTCGGCTGGTTGGCCAGGCTTTACATACGATGTCTTACGCTTCGGGTTATCGTACTGGAAAATTTTGGTGCCGATTCGGCTGGTTGGCCAGGATTTACATACGATCACTTACGCTTCGGGTTATCGTACTGGTACCATTTTTTATCCCAAGAAATGATTCGTTACGAAATGGGTTTTCCTTTCCGTTCAAGCATCATTGCAAAATTGTTTTTTTATCCCTAAAAATTATCCAAAAAAAGTCTGCAATTAGAATCATTGTTCCGAATATACTTGAAATCAGTTTAAGTTTTGGCGGCACCAAAATCATTGTAGAATTGTGTTTTTCTACTGTAGGGCATGTTGAAGTTGTAAACTAAAATGTTTATTTAAATACAACCCAAACTTCACTTCTCCACAAATATATATTAACATTTTAATTATTACTTTTTTTAACATATAAAATACCCAAAAACTACAAATAGATACACAAATTTTCTTGTCTACAGATAAACAAACATACAAAACAACACAAGTAATAAACATGACTATAAAATCAAACAATTTATTGGATTTCGCAGTTTTAAAACAATCATCGAAAACCCCCCCAAAAAAATATACTACGCACACACAGTCAAATAGAAATAATCAAGCAACAGCATGCCGAAAACCAAATAAAAATCTAAAAAGATTTTTATATTTTTGATTGCTAATGAAGTATATTATAAAATTTTATGACTGCTATAAAATATTGTATTTAAATGTTCATCTGAAAATACAAAAATTCAAAAATATTTTAAGCAAAACCATCAATATTTCTGATTATACAGATTATGTCTGTTTGCATTGATATAAATATTATTGCAAATGGAAATTAACAACGGGAAAATTGTTGATGGCCATATAATAAATTCAAACTAATCTAATTAAACCATGATTTGTTGATTGTTTTGTAATGAATACTCATACAAAAAACACAAAATATTTTTACTAGGCAAAATTACGCAGAATTTTTCAAAAATCATAAAATGTGAAATTATTTTTATTTTTATATGGTTATTGATTTTATATTGCATTATGACAATAACGACATGATATTATGGCAGATAATTGGCTGGCACAAATTGTAAATAAGCATATCAATGGAGGGCTGTGGGGCACAATCTTCCTACACTGTATTTAAAATAAATGACAGCCTAAAAGTATGCTGTAGTAATAATAGCATAGATAATTTTTTTTTAATTATAGGCAGTTATTGAGTATAACAGGGCATTGATGATATGTACCGACGTGTTGCGATATAATTCGTCATAAAATTAGGAAGAGCTAGTTTGTCAAAAATGTCACCATTAGCTCACATTTCACTATAACCTTAAAATATCACAAACCAATTATTTTTCTAAATCTTTATTAAGTTGTTCAACTGAAACTTTCACAATAAACATACACTCACTCATAAATACACATTTATTTTATTTTTGATTTAAGGCTTATCACAAAATGTTACCTGTCAATCAAAGTAAAATAAATATTTGAAATCTATTTGCACAACACACTCTACAACGCTGCAGTATTAGGAATGTGCATTCAATAGACAAAAATTTCACATGTGACATAAACAAACACGCTACTTTAAGCGACCAGCAAAACATGCCACAACTAAATACAACATGAACAAAACGGACCCAATACATCATGTCACGACATTAAACGACTTGAAAATTAATGATCACTGCAATGAGAGAAGAGTTTAGCAGAGAGTGGCAACAGCGTACAGTGATCGGTAAACAAATGTTTTACAAAGGTTGGGGGTTTTGATACAAAATGAAGTACATATTCCAAATATTATCAGAATAGTACCTAAAGTACATAATTTAAAATAAACTACTTTGAAAATTCCGCCATACATTAGTTCATACTTAATTAGATTTGAATCTTTATATAACAAATTTTAGTATCAATCACGGCTCTTTATAGAACAACATTTTAGCTTCAATCGTGTATCTTTATATAACAGAATATAAGCTCAAATTATGTCATTTTATAAAACAGAATATTAGCATCAATCGTGACTCTTTATGGGACAAATTTTAGCTTCAATCGCAGCTATTAATGGAATAAAATGATGGCTTCTAAACTTTGTAGAACAAATTTTATTTTCAATCGTGGCTCTTTGTAGATCAACATTTTAGCTTCAATCGTGGCTATTTGTATATAAACATTTTAGCCATAATCGTTGCTATTCATAACACAAATTTTAAATTGTGGATCTTTATAGAACCAAATTTTTGGCTTCCATCGTGTCTCTTTATAGATCATAATTTCAGGTTCATTCATGTGTCTTTATAGATCATAATTTTGACTACTATCGTGGCTCTTTATAGAACGAAATATTTGCTCAATTGTGGCTTTGTATAGATCATCATTTTAGCTTTAATCGTAGCTCTTTATAGAAAAAAATGTTATCTACCATCGTAGATCTTTATAGAACTAAATCATGCTCAATAGTGCCTCTGTATAGAACAAAATTTAAGCTTCCATCGTGGCTCTGTATAGATCAACAGTTTAGTTTCCATCGTGGCTCTGTATAGATCAACATTTTAGCTTCCATCGATTTATCGCGGTATTTCATTTGCAAACATTGATTATTGGATATCAACGTCACTTCCATAACGAAAATGGTTGAGAACATAATCTCGCAAGTGAAGCAATCTTTCATTCGATTGAAGAAATCTTGATTATTTAAACAGACGTGCAAAATGGCAATCAAATCCATAAAGGAAGCATTCAGAACTTATAGACAAGGGGTTCGGGTGTCAATGTACTACATTAAGAAAAAGATCTATACAAGCAATGCCATTGTGTTAATATTTTTACTGGTCTCCGCAGCAGTAAATGCTTTTTGTCATTCGTTAAAAGAGTAAAGCTAGCTCCTTGCTTCCGAGTCTTTCAAATTATTTGACAGAATTATTTTCCAGTAATTCTCACTTGTTGGGAAGTGATCAATCACTGCCCGAAGTCGAAAGGGCGAGTTCGAGCATTTGAAAGATTATTAGCGGATCTTAACATAAACAAGTCTCTTAAGCAAGGTGGTATACCAGCACTGGTCTTCAAGCAGTTCTATTCAATGCCAATAGCTTGTCCATTGGCTAACATTTCCAACACTTGTTAGCCATTGGACACTGTACCAGCGAATTTCCAATATGTTTTTAAGTTGATAAAGGCTAATAAAATTGATACTCTTTACTAATAAGTACAAGGTGACTGATTTTCGAACTTAGAGACAGATCAATATCAATTGACAACAATTGTTCTTTACTCATGGAAAGAGTTTGGCTTGTCACTAAACATAATTTGTCTATATATATAAATCTCTTGAAAAAAGAAACCTATCTGTGAATAATACGAAAGGTACAGAGATATTAACTTATATCAAATGGCACTGTCTTTGGTCTTAGAAATGGAATGTAAATAACATCGAGTAGTTATTGTATGATTACAAATAAAAGATATTGGCCCATAATCATAGTCATACACTAAAGTCGGTTCTTTTTAGAAACAACTTTAAAATAAAAACCTGCTTTTAATTATTTTGCAACTATAGTCAAAATGAAAGTGTGTTTTAAATTGAACCGACTTTAACTGGGTGCCACCTCAAATGTAGAAAATGTTTTCATACAATATACAAAAAAATATAGACAAGTGACACCACTGAACAGCTGACATAGAAAATTAAAAAAAACAAAAAAGGTAAACAATAAAAGTAACAGCGAAATCTAAAGAAAAAAGCAAATTGTGGTGGAAAAATGGAAAAGTAAGATTAATATCATAATTAGGATATTTTGGTTCTAATTTTATTGATAACTGTTCAATAATTGCAAAATCTCTGCCAATATCTTGTAACATAAACATAAACATTTTTGACTTTTTGTCGATGCTGTTGTTAAATGTTTTAAAAACAGCTTCAGCTAGTTTTATATTTACAGTCGACTTTAACGTCAAAAGTATATTTTATCTTGTCTATGATAGACCTAAAGTCCACTCTTAAGTAAAGACGACTTTATTTCTCTTTATTTCTGACTATGATTATGGGCCATTAATTTGATGGTTGATTAAGCTTTCCATTCTATGGTTACGATTATAAATGATATTAACATTTTGAATTGTTTTCAAACCGGAATAAGTTGTTGTGTAAATTATGCTGGAAACAGAAAATATGACATTTTCGATAATCATATTAACACTATGAATTTAAGGGAGTGTATGGTGCTAATCCTTATCAGTTTAGCTTTTGTATAATTTACCTTTAAACCACATTTTACAGTCGATCTCTATATCAAACAGTTTCGACTGTATAAAATCGAATCTATGTGATGCTAATCAGTTATTTTCACTGTTTAAGAATACGAGTCCGTGACTTTTTGAATGAAACACATGTTTTTGGATAAAAAAAATAAAAAAATCAACATTGTGTTCTTTGAGCTCTTCTTTGTCCAACGTTTCTCCAACGTTGTTTGTGAGATGATTTCATCTTTGGAGTCAAATCTCTTTCGGACGAGACATTTCTTCAGGCATGGAAACAATAAATAGTCAGTCGTCGCTAAATCCGGAGAGTAAGGCGGTGAGGGAGCAATTCGTAGCTTTACTCATGGATTTTTGCCATGAAAACTGCACATATCGAGCCCTTGCGCCAAATTATCGTAAGCGACAAAACACAAATTTTACAGGAGAAGGTATTTTTTGATTATTTTGAAATTTATACATAGAATTAAAAATGTTATGATGCGATATAATATAACTTCGTTCAAGTTATTTGTCTATTTTTCACAAATATTTATAACTTTTGACAATTAAAAACTCATGGAATACTTTATAGAAAAATATGACAAAAAATGTTTTTTATTGAATTTTTGCATAGATAAAAATTTTTCGAATTGAAATTAAATTTTATTTATAAATAGTTTTTAATGAAATTTCACAGTTATGTAGATTTTTCTATTTAAAATCGAAAAATAAAAACGAATTTTGAAATTTATTATCAACAATCCCGCAATTCTAAAAAAAGTGTTGAAAAATTCCAAAAATGGTAATTTTTAGTTTTTTGGCTATAATATCCATACCAGGGTCGGGGTTATCGGGACCCTTTACAAAATAATTAGAAACATATTGAGACACCTATAAACGGTTACTATATTTTGATATCGGATACGCGATTTGAGAATTTTTGCCCTAAAGTTTTATTTTACATAAAAAATAGGTGTTTTTTGAAAGGTCCTGGTCTCCTCGGTAACAACAATTTTGAAATTCGTTTTCCTTTAAAATATTTTATGAAAACCAAGCTTTCAGAAAATAGAAATTCCTTATACATCCTCTTAGAAATTTTTTGCAATAACTTAAAAAGAAAAAAAGTTATTTTTTCCCAAAAAAATAGCGAAAAATTGCTTTTTAAAATTTTTTTCAATTCAAATGCATATAACTTTAGACTTAGTCATTATTTTAAACAGTTCTTTTTTCATTTGACACATACATGTGTTGTTAGTCCAATAAAGGAAAACTGGAGAAAATCGGGAAATATTTGTATACGCTGTTATCAAAAAACTGGAGTAGGGTGGGTAAAAATGTTGAAAATTTAATTTTCAAATGCGAATATATCCTAAGCTATAATAGATAATTGATAGCTAGTGATCGATGAGAAGATTCTACATGTATAATGTTTTTGAAATCGGAACTCAAACCAAGAAATAATATCGTTTTAAAAATGTAACATACCCGAGGTGTCCTACTTTGAGGGCCCTTGGTCGCGTCCATGAGGTCCACGTTCAAACTTAAACTCGACAACACTTCTTCTTTGCGCACGTGAAATTTCATTCAAACCAATCTAACCATTTAGAAGTTACAGATTTATTTCCCTCTTTTTTTTCTATACCACTGTGTGTCGCTTACGATAAAATTTGTTTACTGTAAAATATAAACATTGACTTACGATAAAATCTTACCCCCTATATTTTTGATGTTATTAACAATTTTGATATTCTGAGAACGCTAAAACATCAGTTGGTCCATAAAATTTTAATTTCTGCAATAAAACAAAAATTTTATAAATTTCGCTTACGATAATTTGGCGCTAAGGGCTCGATATGTGCACTCTTGCATTGTCATTGGCCAAATTTGGTCAATTGTTTCTGATTGCATTACCCTTTTGAAGGTAGCGCGACCATACCAAACAACGATAGCTGTATTGACGATTGTTTGGTATCTGTATTTTGGTGGATTCATGTTTCTTCCATTGTTGCGGTTGAAGAACACCAAACACTCCTGCGATCCCTGTGAGATGCCACAATCTCTGGCACTTTCAGCATCCAATGTTTCGGGTGTGTGTGTCCAGAACGGTCGGCATTTTCCATGCTTATACCACTGAAATTGATCATACAGAGTACCCATTGTATTTATCAATCTTGAGCGATGGTTTGTTTCCACAAAAAATAATTCTTAATGAAACACGAAGTTCATTAAGTTCATTATCAACGACAGTCAAACACAAACTAAATGACACAGCTTGTTCAAGTTTTGACAGGAGTCAACTAATATATGCCTGTTGACAATCGCAGTGTTGTCCTTTCAGTTAAGAGACGGCAAATTCAAAAAGTCACCCTCGTATAATAAACAACTCTACCTTGACATTAATTTGGGTGTTGGTTATGTCTTCATGTTTAATATCGTAGTTGGTTATTAAGGTATCATCTAACAGCGAAGTGCTCTTCAGATAGCAGCATTTTAGAGAGTATTAAAGGCATTTTTAAAATCAATGAAAATTTTATATTTCCCGCTGAGCGGGTAAATTTGTCATGCATATTACAATTTTCAGTATATTTTTAGCAATCTTTCATTACAATATTAAGCTACATGTTTTGTGCGAAATTTAGGGTTTCTATATTAAAAACTTCTGACTTTTGTAAAGCTCTTTTTATATTCTTCGCCAGTCAAGTGATTATGGAATGATTACAGCGCATTGATGTAGAATCTATGATATGAGGCTTTTCCAGCTTTAACAATTTCGAATCTTCTCTAGGTTTTTTCTGCACCCATCATAAAAAATAGGTAGTTTCACCTCTTTTATCGCTTTAGTCATTAACGATTCAAATATGCTATAGCAGGTATTTTTCATTTTTGATACAACAAATGTATCAAAATGTTATCTTAATCATTTATTATATTTATCAATTATTGTACAATAATTCTAATATATACAATTCACCAATTTGGACCACTTACCTCCTATGGCAACGGTTATGATCACTGATACAATACACTGCTGACTTCGAATATATCCACAGTTTTTCTAGGTTTTTCTTTGATGATAAGGAAAATCTGCAAACAAGATTTTTTAGAAAAACTTTTTAAATTTTTTTAAGCGATTACTTTTGGTACCAAAAATATTTTATTGAAAAAAGTACCTTTATTTTGCACCAAAAATTACATAGCTTCTCTCTTTCCCATTATAATTTACAACTAAATATAGTAAAACAGCTGGCTAATTGTTTTTTTCCTCATATTTTCTTCAAAAGTTTGGCGGTAAATGGTCACCAAAAAATTGTATTTAGCTCCCTAAAAACGAAACAAAACCAAAAACGACAAAAAAAAACAAACTCCAAAACGAACATAATTTATTTAATCTCATTGCAAAGTTACATGAAATAGCGCCTTCGGACAAACAACCATAAAAATGTTGACATAAATTCAATTTGATTTATGATTGCATTTAAAACGCAATAAATGCACAATGCAACATAAAGAGAGATTAAAGTCTAAAACCAATAAGAAATGCTCGTAAGTAAGCGCAAAGAAAAATACTTATAAAATGGACTTGAACGGAAGGACGGACGGACATGAAGTTGTGAGGCGAAGTGGCCTGTAGAAAAGACTTAATGTACAATTTTGGACAGTTACTGTGGTCACACATAAAACAACCATGTCAGAGAGTTATAAAACACATACTACTTGCTGGTTGGTGATGTTGTTGTTATTGTTGCCGTTGTTTGGTAAGTGACATGACACAGACATCGTGCAATGCATAAGTGAAAATGTTGCATGCAGCAGTTGTCATGATATAATATGAATGTTCCTATTAAAATGCTGTTTATTTGTTTGCAGTACGAGTAGTTTTTTTTCGGTTTTTGTTTTTATGTACACAGTGGTAGTAAATATTGTTGTAGTCTCTGATGTTGTGTTTGTTATACTTCTTGTTGCTATTACTTTTTCTGCTGCTGCTGTTGTTCATGTTCATATTGCTGTAGCCTTGAGTCATTCATCTTTTAAGTGATTTAAGTGAAACGTCGAAAGATGCAGCCATAAACAAGCGGCAATAGTTTAATTTCCAAAAAGATCACATCACCAGCCAAGGATTTATTTTAACATGTACACTGAAATGCCCACTTTTATTAAATCCACAAACGCCCGCTGTTGCTGTAGTGGTAGAATATCACTTAAACCGCGCCATCACATTCATACAACTATGAACACATTTTGGACGTTTCGTTTTTCCTCCTCTTTTTTTAGTTTGTTTGTTTGTTCCAAGCTGTTAAGCAAACATGAATTAGCACCGTTGTTGCGTGGTTAAGTGCTTCACTTTCTTTAAATGCGAAAAAATTAAACATGCAAAAACACATCTTTTAAATGGTTAAAGTAGACTTAGAGTGACACTCTATAGGGATTAATATGCCTTCTCAAATTTAAACAAGCAGAAATATTTTGGGTTAACAAATATGTTTCCCGATTTTGACCCATTGCCAATTTATACGTCGTTGGAAGGTCGAGGACTATACTCAATCATGTTTGTAAGTTAATTGGGGTCTTCGTAAATTTGATTTCAACAGACAAATGGACATCTCTATATCGACTTTTCGCAAATGTAAAATGTGAAAATTACATTAATATATA
This sequence comes from Calliphora vicina, assembly GCF_958450345.1. Lineage (NCBI taxonomy): Eukaryota > Metazoa > Arthropoda > Insecta > Diptera > Calliphoridae > Calliphora > Calliphora vicina. The sequence continues at coordinate 111,352,236 of NC_088781.1, read as the reverse complement.
TGAAAGGAAGAATTAATTCCGGGAATTTGAAAATTTTAAACTTTAGACCTGAGAGAAAGCTGCAATTTCTTATAATATATTTGATATGGCCCCAATTACATTATTACATAATTTTCAGATGATACCTTGACGTAGATTATTTTTGAGAACTAGAAAAAAACGGAAAATATTGAAAGAATTCGAAGACTATTTGATCACAATTTGTAAAAAGCTTGAATACATCAACACATAATATTCCTAAAATCATTTGTCAGGAACGAACCAATTATATCATGTCTGCTAACGCCGTATATACATCAACCAAAATAGATCAGAATGGTTTCAGAGAATTCACCGAATTCAATAATCTTCCAACATCCTCTAACCGTCATAGCAGATGTAGCTTTCTTCATTCCAGCTGGTCATTAGAGCTTCCACACTTCCCGCGGAACATGCGGGACTCGCAAATGAGCGTGAGATCCGAAATACCAACAAAGAAGACCCAAGTATAGCGATATTATTTGGTTAGATCATCTTAAGAACGGCAACTTGAGATCACGAGTTGGCAAGTTGTTCACAATTCCAAAACTCTATAACCCGAAGTTTGCGAATATCACCATATCCGAACCTGTATGGTGATCGCCTGCAATCTGTCGGCTATTTTATTGAGTATCCTGAGAGACACAAGACGATACGAAATGTTTTTCGCAAACTACACAACTTTCCAGTCTAGGATACACCACAGCATTTTACGCGAACCAGAATTGCAGTAGCAGTCAATGCAGCCTAACCATCGAAGGCGATTTGCCCCGACAGTATATCCATGGTGATGTAGAAGCACCTTGGCGAGCAGGTCAGTGGGGAGCCATATTCCGATTTTTAAACTTTGAAAGAACACGACAGAGGGTCAATCTAACATTTCAATTTCCTCCCCGTCATCAGCTGTTCATTAACCTCCATTGTCTTGTGAAAGGATGTTCCACATGGTAGAAGACTTGTCGAGGGCTTTCGACACCGTCAGCCACGAAATCCTCTTTCAGGATTTCCTACAGTCATCAAAGTCCAATAACAAGAAGAGATATCTCGTAAACTTCGTTGAGTTTAGAGACAAATGCTAACTGCTAACAGGCCTTGGAAATGATCTGATTTGCAGACATTTTCGATGTGGTCAATCTCGGAAAAATGGCCAACTAATTCACTGTGTTTAACCTGCAGCTGTCACTGACGAAGTATTCGAATGAATGAAGTAATGCTCAATCTTTGCGTTGTAGTCCATAGAGTTCAAATTCCAACTTTAAACTAATCAAAAATGTTGGGGATTATTTTCACAGCCTTTTTATCTGCTCAGCTCACTGCAATCATGCTCAAATTATGAATTCAAAACAGGGTTCTCTAAGCGCTCGCCAGCAGCACATGAGGCATGCATAATGAATGCCTGTTGGCTACCTGCACGACAATTCATCGGTCAGTGGCCAACTACGCTGCTCCAGTGTTATTACCTTCATTGAGTGACAACAAGTGGAGAAATGTTCAAAGGTTACATGTAGATAACATCGGAACACCATCTATACGAGGTAACGAGGATGCAGTAAACATACAAAATATCCTCCTGGAATGTAATCGGAGGAGATATCCTAGCTTCATGTATACGAGGAGAACATAAAACAAGTAAGAAAGTATGGTCGGTCAAGCCCGACCATATAATACCCTACACTAAGTAAAAGAGCAAAACAATTTTTCTTTTAAAATTTCAATAATTTATATTGTATTTATAATATATATGGACCGATCACCATGAAATTAGGTCATGTGATTTATGTCTATATTAAATTTAACTATGTTGAATTTTGTGTGTTTACCAACATTTTTAAGCGATTTATGCACGTTAAAGTGATTTTCGGAAGCGTTTCTATATGGGTGCTATGACTAATTATGGACCGATCGTAACAAAATTTGGTGACATGAATTTTGTGTATACAAAACTTATTTGGAGCGGAATTTGTGGAGATACATATATAAATTAAACATTTATGACCGATAAAGTCCAATTTCGGGAGGACATTCGTATGGGGGCTAGGTGAAATAGTGGACCGATTTCAGCTAATTTCAATAGGCTTGGTCCTTGAGCCGAAAAAATAATATGTACCAAATTTGATCGAGATATCTTCAAAATTGCGACCTGTACTCTGCGCACAAGGTTTACATGGACAGCCAGCCAGCCAGCCAACCAGACGGACGGACGGACGGACATCGCTTAATCGACTCAGAAAATGATTCTAAGTCGATGATTCTAAGTTGGGTGTTAGACTAATATTTTTGGGCGTTACAAACATCTGCACAAACACATAATGCCCTCCCCACTATGGTGGTGTAGGGTATAAAGATACGTACAGGGCTCATTGGCAGCTTTTTAATAACATTCATAGATACGCCATTAATACCACGGTTGCTGGATATCGAATGAATATCGGACTTCGAGGTCGCCCACATCAAACACGGAGAAAACTCCGCCGCGGAATACAAAAGCAGTTCTGGCACAACTGAGGTCGAGATGGAGCAACAGACTAAATATCCACTGGTCTCGCACAGACCGTACCATCTCAAATTTATGCCCTGCTTGTGGCCAGGGTCCCCATTATACCATCACATATTCAATAGCCCAACCAATCCCACATCAGTTAATATAATGGATAATCCAGTTGAAGTAGCACAATTTATTCTTAACCTCGATGTTGAATCCCCATAATAAATTAGATTTATAGTTTTAGCTATTACAACAACAACGCCTTTATTCTAATCGACTCAGAAAATGATTCTAAGTCGATGATTCTAAGTTGGGTGTTAGACTAATATTTTTGGGCGTTACAAACATCTGCACAAACACATAATGCCCTCCCCACTATGGTGGTGTAGGGTATAAAGATACGTACAGGGTTCATTGGCAGCTTTTTAGTAACATTCATAGATACGCCATTAATACCACGGTTGCTGGATATCGAATGAATATCGGACTTCGAGGTCGCCCACATCTGACTCGGAGAAAACTCCGCCGCGGAATACAAAAGCAGTTCTGGCACAACTGAGGTCGAGATAGAGCAACAGACTAAATACCCACTGGTCTCGCACAGCCGTACCATCTCAAATTTATGCCCAGCTTGTGGCCAGGGTCCCCATAATACCATCACATATTCAACAGCCCAACCAATCCTACATCAGTTAATATAATGGATAAACCAGTTGAAGTAGCACAATTTATTCTTAACCTCGATGTTGAATTCCCATAAATTTTGATAGAGGAGCCAAAAAAAAAAACCCGTGTATCGACGTTTTGAAAGTTTACATCTGAATTTCATTTGAGGGGGGTAAAGTTTCCCAACTCTGTCACATTCTTATTGTTAATGGGCATAAGAAACCATGTGATCCTTACATTTTAGGTGTAAAATGTGTTGAGCAAATTTATGTAAAATGTTACGGAGAACATTTTTGTAGAATACATTAACCCTCTAAATTCTCCAAGCATGGGTCTTTTTATTCTTCTTTTAAAAAAGAGCAAAAAACACCATTAAAACAGCGATTTAAGGGGTTAAAATGTTCCGCAAAAATATTATCCGTGAAATTTTACTATAAGTCCCTGAATACACCAAAACAGAAAATTCAACCAGAAAGTCAGAAATAACACACAACAAAAGAGAGCCTAGTGTTAATTTCGCATTTATTAAGAATTTTATTTTTAAATACCCCAAAAATTTAGCATAACAAAAAAATGTAGCAAATTTGGAGAGGAAGTATACATTAATTAAATTTTTTTAGCTCTAGGCAATTCCACTTCATTATCATTCAATGTTCAGCATATTTCAGCTATCATAACGACATTATTTCATCTAATAATTTACCAACCAAAAATCAAATCTATAATCCAACTTCTCAACACGTAGCGCACAAGTCCTAACAAGTACAAACCCCTTAAAACTTATCCCATCATCTTTATCATCATCATCAACATCGTTCATCTGTTCATGAATGTTCATTCACTACATTGTTCATTGTCCATTTGGTTGCTGCTTCTGCTGCTGCTGATGTTGTTGTAGTTTGTTCTGCATATTGCTTAAGTTTATAGTTTTTGTTTAACATTTTCTCCTTCGTTTTTGGGTTGCAGCATTATTGCCTGCAAATTGTTAAGCTTAAGTCCGATTAAAAGTTCTTTCAATTTATGCGATAAATATGTTAATGTTGACATATAAAATGCAACCATACTGTTTGCTGTTAATACACTACTGATGTTATTATTGCCCCTGCTGCTGCTGCTGCTGTTGCGTTTGTTGCACATATTGATGTTTCTTGTTGTTGTTTCCTTACTTCTTCTTGTAATAAATAGTTTACCAATCCTTTGGACATTTTATTGCCTGTCATCTGTAAATGCTTTTCCCGAAAGGTGCAATTTATATGCATCATGTGTTTGGCCTGTTTGGCATGCTATAACTATAGCCTGACATTGCATGCAACATGTCCATACACAAATGTGATGCATGTCTAAAACGGCAACTTTTAACAATGATTAAGACATAATCTCATTCATGTAAGACAGTTAATTTTGGCCTGAGTTTATTTTTCGGTCGTTTTTGTGACATGCGAACAAATATATATATAAACGAGTGGCAAACAAACAACATTTTAAGTTATTTTATGCAGTGCCGAGTGGAGTGGAGTAAGTGAAAATAAATTGTGTTTGGTCTCTCAAGTCCATTAAGGTGTTTAGTTAAAAATGAATTTTGATTTTGTATAAACTGGACTTCCGGCTTAAGATGTGTGTGCAGTGAAACGAAGTACTTGCTTAATTAAAAGTAAACAATTAATAAAAATGTCTTTAGTCAAGAACGATTAGGAACATTTGGTTGGCTAGTTTATGGATGATATAAAAATAGTATATGGAAGTCGTGGGAACAGATCAGAATATTTATTACAAAATGTTTTTCTACTTCAAAAATATTCTGATAATACTCTACTGCTTTAGCAGGACAAAATCAAGACCAAGATAGTAATAACTAGAGCCTTACTAGTGGAAAAAGTTTACTTTCTGAGATTTTGTTTTTTCTATTGCGTGCTCTAAATAGCCTTGATGTTACTGAGACAGAAACTTAACTCTCAGAGTGTCTCTGCTTTTGTAAGGTATTCAATATTTTATAATTGTAAGTACACAGAGAAAACATATTCGCGATAGCAACCGAATTTGTTGTCAATCGAATGATTCCACCTTAGTCCCAGAATTTTACAGTTGTAGCTACGAAATTTTGGAAGGGATCACAAAAGTTAGGTTGCTTCAACCGAAATTCTTCTTTATCAACTGACTTTCTGTTGATAGAACCGAAAAATTCTAAGTGTGCAACCGAATCATTCGATTGGCAACAAATTCGGTTGCTATTACGAATCTGTTTTCTCTCTGTAACAATACGCCCTTTACCCGATTTACTGCATCCAAATTTGCCTCAAATCTCAATTGAGAATTTATCGATAGTTATTTTAGAACACTTTTTTTCATTGTAACAATCACAATAAATACAACTTTATTAGTCAGAAAATAACACCAAATAATTTTCAAATTCTGTTCTCTACAAGATGTGATTCCCATTGATCCGTAGCAGAACAGTATTAGAATTCATTTCTTCGCCCTGGAGGACTCAAAGTTGGGCACCTCAAACATGCAATATTTTAAAACCCATGCAAATTTCCGTTATAGTTATTAAATTAAAATTTGTAAACTTCACCATACCTTGTCCAGGATTTTCACATTATCTGACACAATTTATGATCGATTTTATTAAAATTTTTACCGTTATTTAAACATTAAATACAGAAATCAAATAACAAAAATTTAAAGCGATATTTTACGAGTACAAAAATATTGGATTTTAATTTTTCTGCTTCCTAAAAAATCTTTTCTTAATAAACTTACAAGATTTTTTTTTTTAATTCATATTTTATTTATTGTATCTTCACAAAATAATGTGAACTATCAATAATTTGTTCAAATCTTAAATCTAAATATTATTTTTTATTTACGTCCCACCACAGTTGGACGAAAAATTATGTTTAATTTATAGATCCTATCATTAGCGCAGGTCTGTTGGATTCCTTCTTCTTAGTCGGATGTAGCCATTACTTCTCATTAATGTTCGTGCAAGTGGGTTTGGGTGAACTTCTAACTTTTTCAAATATGACTCCGCTTGTTTTTTTATTTCATTTTTCACCAGGGAGACACCTAGGTTCTTATGAATGTTAATATTTCTCACATACCAAGGCGCTGCTGTTATCATTCGTAATATTTTATTTTGGAATATTTGAATTTTTTCAATATTAGAAGCTGAGGCCGTGCCCCATAATTGAATTCCATAGCACCATATGGGTTTTATTATTGAGCTGCACAGCAAAAGTTTGCAATCTAAACTCAATCTGGAGTATTTACCAATTAGCCAGTAAATTTGTAGTGACTTTAACTTAATTTGAGTAAATTTCGTATCTATATGCTTTTTCCAGGTAAGACGTCGGTCTAGATGCAGAACTAGATATTTAACTTCAGTTTGTTGAGGTATTATATGATTATTTATTAGGATTGGAGGGCACGATATTCTACGCAATGTGAATGTAAGATGTATACATTTTTGCTCGTTTACTTTTATTCTCCATTGTTTTAACCACCTTTCTATGTCGAGTATATGGTCTTGTAACAGCACAGATGCTTCTTGGGGGTTTTCATGAATGGCTAGTATAGCTGTGTCATCAGCAAAAGTAGATATGTGGGTTCGACTGTTTGTTGGCATATCACAAGTATATATCAAATATACGAAGGCACCCAGTATACTTCCTTGGGGTACGCCTGCTTCAATAGGCTGTTGTGAACTTATGAAGTCTCCCTCTTTAAGAACGAACTTTCGATGACTTAAATAACTTTCTAGAAGCTTGTGTGTGTTCACTGGTAAATATTGTTTTATTTTTATCGATAATCCTTCATGCCATACTTTGTCGAAGGCTTGCGAAACGTCGATGAAGAGTGCAGAACAATATTTTTTTCATCAAATGTCTTGGATATGATTTCTACCAACCTGTGAGTTTGTTCTATGGTGTTATGTTTTTCCCGAAATCCGAATTGATGAGTTGATAATGTTTTTTTATTTTTTTGGAGATAACGTTTTTTTATTTTTTGGAGAGGTATTCAAATTTAAAATATAAAATCCCAAGCCCCTTTCAAATTTTACATACATATTTTTATCCCAAACCTGAATTCCAAATCGTTCCTATTATTATGTGTAAGACTTAATAATGCGAGATTTTTCATCGCAAGTAACGATTCGCTGCAAAAATTATTTTCCTGCAATTCCCTGCCCAATTTCCCTGCTTTTGGATGAATCCTGAATTGATGTTTGAGTAGCTCCCAATGGCTTTCTTTGCAACAATCTTCATGGAGTAATACCTACAACTCAAGGTTTTCAACCTTTTTTTGCCACCACTTCTGAACGGCACAAAATATCTCTCTCACGTTGAAACCGATGGGACACATTCACCATAAGCTTTTACAAGAATTAATCAGTTCTTCAGCGACACTTTAAGCAAGACATGAAAATAAAACATGTTCTAAGTTTAGAACAAATTATTTGTCAAATGGCTCTAATGCAATTCATGAAATTTGACATGACTTTTCTCACTGATGCACTATGTGCCCATTTCCAATTTTTGCCGCAAAAATTCAAATGTTCAACTTTTGCTTTTTGAAAAAAAAATTCTACGGTTCCATTCCTAACACTTCGATGACATAAATGCCAAAAATTTATCCCAATCAGTTTATCAGTTTATATACATATAAACAGCAATGAAAGTTTACATTTTTTAAATAGAGTTTTCAAGCTGAAAAAAATCATCCTGAAATAATTTTAGGTAAATCGGTTGAGATTAAGACGTGCCGCAAGCCCTCTGAAGTTTTGAGATGCATTTATAAGGGGATAAATTCTTTTTTTCAGTTTTTGTAAAAATTTTGGCATTAAAAAATTACTTTTGCAATTTAATATAAAAGAATTGAAATGTGTACGTAATTTTCGTTCCAATGAGATATAAAAAACAGAAAATAGTCAAACAATTTTAAAGTTATTCAGGGTTATTCCTGTTCTCACTTTCACCATTCACCTTATTTTTGAAAGCATAATTACAACAATAGTATCTATTTTTCTCAGCATTTCTAATTATAAATATTTACAAGTGATTTTTTTAACCTTAATTATATAATTTTTGAAATCTTATTTTATATTATATTGTTGTAATTATGCTATCAAAAATATGGTGAATGGTGAAAGTGAGAACAGCAATAGCCATGGTTAAAAATTCGCCAGTCCAGATAATTCTAAATATACTCTGAAAGTTTTACTAAAATTGGAAAACGCTAAACCTTAAATCGTGAAGGTCAAAGGTCTAATTTTTCAATATTTGGAAAGATAGCAAAATGTTGTATATTTTTGGGCCGATTTTGATGAAACTTAACAAAAATATAGCACAAAGCCTAGTATTTACAAAAACAGCAGACAAATTAAAATTAACCCTATATAGCACATGGGGTTAAAATGACCCAAAACTTCTAAAACCATAAAAAAATTATGATTTTAAAAGTTTGGGGTCATTTTAACCCCAAGTGCTCTTAATGGTTAATTTCCATTTTTGTGCTGTTATTGTAAATACTAGACTCCATGTTATATTTTTCTTAAGTTTCATCAAAATCGGCTTAAAAATATATAACATTTCGCTTTCTTTCCATTAGAAATTCCAAATATTGAAAAATTTGACCTTCACGATTTAAGAGTTAACGTTTTCCGATTTTAGGAAAACTTTCAGAGTGTATTTAAACTTACAGATTTTACTTAAAACAGTAAGGAAATTGGGCTCATTCGCCAAAATATGGCCAAATAATTGGTTTTTCTCGAAAATTTCAAAATTTAAATCGTAGGTACGGAAAAACTATACGAGGTATTTTCATAATTTGTTCATATTTTTATTCCCTATTATGTTCTCAATAAATCCCAATGAGATGATAAAAAATTCTGAAATTTGTTTAACAAAATTTTTAATAATTTGAAAATGGAGTTTTTAAACTGCCGTTGAAAAATTTTTATTTTTTTGGTCATACCTGCGAATATTTTAGCGGTATCCTACGAAGACAAAAACTCATATACAAGTAAATATGAATATATTTTAAATAAAAATGAGTTTTTATTTTAATATTTATCAAAATATACTAATTTTGTTCCTACATTTCTTGTTCCAGTTGCCTGAGACACGTTAATGGCCTGACGAATTTTTAATCATCATGCAACTCGTTCTTAATTTATCGTTTCCAAGTATTTGAAGGTCTGCCAGGTGGGAGCAAAAGGGTTCTGAAATTGGCTTGATTCGTTCTTGGCCTCAAAAGATGAGCAATTCTTTTGGCTCGGAATTAGAGTTTTTCACGGGAATTCTCGGGACAAAAAATCCCGGGAATTCTGCAAAATATTCAATCCCGGGAAATTGTGCGTGAATTCCGGGAATTATTTTCCTTAGTTTTATGTGATTTTTTGAACTTGATTTTCTCAAATGCAGTAGATTCATACAAGAAAAAAGATTAAACCCAAACAACAAGTTCATTATTCAAAATATTCCAAACACTCGTGAATGTTCACGGCAATCACAAAATTCTATCCGATCAAAAATGGAATTCTTTTAGTATTTTGCATTTTCACAAAGAGTAACAATAATTTTTGTAATAAAACCACCTTCCGTGGAATTGAATTGTGTTTAATATTATTGGGTTTTCTTCCAGGTTTAATTAACATTTTTATTTAATTTTTGAAATTTCAAAATGAATCCCGATTTCCCGGGAAATGAAAAAATGCGGGAAAAGAAAAACTCTACTCGGAATTGCTAAAAAGATGGGAAAAGGTCATAGCTAACAGCCAATAAAAAACTATAAATTTCTTAAGATTTTTTTTTTAATTTTGACCTATTAGTTTAGCATTTGAAAAAGTTTCCATTGTATTGTCTACCGCTGTATATAAAAATCGAATTAGTTGAAGGGTTTTAACATATTCGTTTAATTCTTTACATATTTTCACTTGTATCGAAACTTAAGTATTTGTATTTATTTTTATATTTTTGTTTTGCTTTTTTTCTAATTAAAATGTTAACATAAATGAACCAACCATAAATTACTAGTAGAAAGAGAAGATTGACGTCACATATTTTAACATTACTTGTATTATTACATATTTAAAATGTGATGATTTTCTTTAACAAAAAATTAACAAATAGAATAACACATTTACTAAACCAAACATGAGTCCCAAATGAGTTTTTATTTTAATATTTATCAAAATATGCTAATTTTGTTCCAGTTGCCTGAGACACGTTAATGGCCTGGCGAATTTTTAATAACTTTAACATTTTTTGACCAATTTCTGTTTTTTATGTCTCATTAGAACGACTATTACGTACACATTTCTATTCTTTTAAATTAAATTGCAAAAGTAATTTTTTAATGGCAAAATTTTTACAAAAACTGAAAAAAGCATTTTTTCCCCTTGTAAATGCATCTCAAAACTCTTAAAACCAAACGTCTTAACCCCAACCGATTTACCTAACATTTTTTCAGGATGATTTTTTTACTAATGTTCACCAAACTGGGGGGTGAGAATGGTTAAAATCCAACTTTCGTTTATTAAGGGCCACCCTAATGATACATATGTGGTTATTTGTGGGAAGGTCAGGGTTCATTCCATACTCAAATCTTTTGCAACTACATACTTGCAGCGAAGCAAATAAATTAAATTTTTCTAGAAACATACTCAAATTTTTTGTAACTACTTTTACCGAATCATGAGAGCTTAATGTAGCAAGTTTTATAATGATAGCGAATGTCAAATACATATACAATTGCTTATCCAAAATTCACTTATAGTAGATCCCCAAGAAAACGCCAAACAAACGAAGAAATGCTATATGTATGAGAATATAAATTGAATTTTTTTTGAGAATTGTTGGTGTGTTAGAAGTGGGGTTATAAAAATGTGAGGAGGGGGGTTAATGGCAACTTTTTTAAAATGGTATTTTTTGAAAATGTTTGTGAGTTGGTGGGTGGTTTATCAGAAAAGAGGGGAGGGAGTTATTGCCAATTTTTTGAAAATACTTATTTTAGCAGCAGGGGTCTCTACACAAAGTTTTATGATGATAGATCCCTTGGAAATAATTTTTGCCGCAATTTGGGCTTTTGGACAAATAGTGCAATGATGAGTTGAATATTCGATTTGAGCTCAATAATTGTTCATGATCTTGGTGGACAGTTGACATCAGAATTTCTTAAGATAATTTGTTCTGAAAATCGTTGCTGTCATAAAACGCCATTTGAGGCCAAAAGCTCCATTATCATGTTCCTGTAACATATGCCGTTTACAAACACTGCAATTTCGACATCATCATTAAAAATGTAATGCCCATTCACGCCACTTCACCAAAATCCTCACCAGACTATTGCTCGTTGGGGGTGCATTTGTTTCTCATGGATCGCATGAGGATTTTCTGACCATAAATTCGAAAATTTTGTGTATTCCCGAAACCATTCAGATATAATTGCGCTTCATCGGAGATGACTTTTTTTTCGAAAAATTATCATTGACTTCACTTTACTCCATTACCATGGTCTGCTAGTATGAGCTCCTGAGTAAGATGAGTTTTTTACGTATGATGGTGGAGGACTTTAGTTAAAATTCACAGTGCAGTACTTCGTTAAATTTGATCTTGTTAAGAACGATACCGCATTGATATTTTCGGGTTTTCGGCGACACTCTCATTTACAGCAGCAATGTTTTCATGAGACCGAGCGGTATGTCGAATGGTTGACGCATACACTTCGCTTTAAATTAAGTTTACAATTACAACCGACAAATACCCCTATAAGTATAACATTTGTTCATTTTAACCTGTCCCTAGAATACAAATACAAAATCCAATCGAGTCAATACCTTAAAAACAGAAACACCAATATCCTCAATACAATGCGTTATACAATACACACTACTAATGACGTTGCAACGTTTTTCAGCACACGGCTTAGATGAAATGAAAAATCCCTTATCGAATTGTGGTTTTTACCATGGCCCTCATGTCATATAGTGGCATAGAGATGGACGAGCTATTGTAAGTTTGTGCTGATATTTGTACAACATTGTGATGAAAGTCTTTCATTGGAAAAGTACACTATTGGATTAGTAACCAATGGCGATGAGAAGAGTTAAGTTTGTGCTGATATTTGTACAACATTGTGATGAAAGTCTTTCATTGGAAAAGTACACTATTGGATTAGTAACCAATGGCGATGAGAAGAGTTTGATTAGTTGCTGTACTACATATGATGATTCATGCCGCATTTAGCCACAATTTCCGCTTGATGTCCGTGTATGGTAAAATAACTACGTGACAGGATTATACAAAATTAATTTGTGCCTATAAACTGAACGGTAGTAATAGAAGTAACCAGCTTCTAAAGCAGTTGTTTGAAGGAGTTAAATTAATGTAATAATTTAATTAAAAAATACGGATACGCAATAATAAATACGTTATGATTGATATTGCTTATACGCCTAGATTTATCGCGGAAAGAAATCTATGATTTCATACGGATACGTAATATTAAATATATGATATGTAAATATAAATCATACATAAAGTTGGTACAACACGGAAATCAAAATATGTAGGATTGAACTAGAACTAAACTAGAACTGAACTAGAACTGAACTAGAACTGAACTAGAACTGAACTAGAACTGAACTAGAACTGAACTAGAACTGAACTAGAACTGAACTAGAACTGAACTAGAACTGAACTAGAACTGAACTAGAACTGAACTAGAACTGAACTAGAACTGAACTAGAACTGAACTAGAACTGAACTAGAACTGAACTAGAACTGAACTAGAACTGAACTAGAACTGAACTAGAACTGAACTAGAACTGAACTAGAACTGAACTAGAACTGAACTAGAACTGAACTAGAACTGAACTAGAACTGAACTAGAACTGAACTAGAACTGAACTAGAACTGAACTAGAACTGAACTAGAACTGAACTAGAACTGAACTAGAACTGAACTAGAACTGAACTAGAACTGAACTAGAACTGAACTAGAACTGAACTAGAACTGAACTAGAACTGAACTAGAACTGAACTAGAACTGAACTAGAACTGAACTAGAACTGAACTAGAACTGAACTAGAACTGAACTAGAACTGAACTAGAACTGAACTAGAACTGAACTAGAACTGAACTAGAACTGAACTAGAACTGAACTAGAACTGAACTAGAACTGAACTAGAACTGAACTAGAACTGAACTAGAACTGAACTAGAACTGAACTAGAACTGAACTAGAACTGAACTAGAACTGAACTAGAACTGAACTAGAACTGAACTAGAACTGAACTAGAACTGAACTAGAACTGAACTAGAACTGAACTAGAACTGAACTAGAACTGAACTAGAACTGAACTAGAACTGAACTAGAACTGAACTAGAACTGAACTAGAACTGAACTAGAACTGAACTAGAACTGAACTAGAACTGAACTAGAACTGAACTAGAACTGAACTAGAACTGAACTAGAACTGAACTAGAACTGAACTAGAACTGAACTAGAACTGAACTAGAACTGAACTAGAACTGAACTAGAACTGAACTAGAACTGAACTAGAACTGAACTAGAACTGAACTAGAACTGAACTAGAACTGAACTAGAACTGAACTAGAACTGAACTAGAACTGAACTAGAACTGAACTAGAACTGAACTAGAACTGAACTAGAACTGAACTAGAACTGAACTAGAACTGAACTAGAACTGAACTAGAACTGAACTAGAACTGAACTAGAACTGAACTAGAACTGAACTAGAACTGAACTAGAACTGAACTAGAACTGAACTAGAACTGAACTAGAACTGAACTAGAACTGAACTAGAACTGAACTAGAACTGAACTAGAACTGAACTAGAACTGAACTAGAACTGAACTAGAACTGAACTAGAACTGAACTAGAACTGAACTAGAACTGAACTAGAACTGAACTAGAACTGAACTAGAACTGAACTAGAACTGAACTAGAACTGAACTAGAACTGAACTAGAACTGAACTAGAACTGAACTAGAACTGAACTAGAACTGAACTAGAACTGAACTAGAACTGAACTAGAACTGAACTAGAACTGAACTAGAACTGAACTAGAACTGAACTAGAACTGAACTAGAACTGAACTAGAACTGAACTAGAACTGAACTAGAACTGAACTAGAACTGAACTAGAACTGAACTAGAACTGAACTAGAACTGAACTAGAACTGAACTAGAACTGAACTAGAACTGAACTAGAACTGAACTAGAACTGAACTAGAACTGAACTAGAACTGAACTAGAACTGAACTAGAACTGAACTAGAACTGAACTAGAACTGAACTAGAACTGAACTAGAACTGAACTAGAACTGAACTAGAACTGAACTAGAACTGAACTAGAACTGAACTAGAACTGAACTAGAACTGAACTAGAACTGAACTAGAACTGAACTAGAACTGAACTAGAACTGAACTAGAACTGAACTAGAACTGAACTAGAACTGAACTAGAACTGAACTAGAACTGAACTAGAACTGAACTAGAACTGAACTAGAACTGAACTAGAACTGAACTAGAACTGAACTAGAACTGAACTAGAACTGAACTAGAACTGAACTAGAACTGAACTAGAACTGAACTAGAACTGAACTAGAACTGAACTAGAACTGAACTAGAACTGAACTAGAACTGAACTAGAACTGAACTAGAACTGAACTAGAACTGAACTAGAACTGAACTAGAACTGAACTAGAACTGAACTAGAACTGAACTAGAACTGAACTAGAACTGAACTAGAACTGAACTAGAACTGAACTAGAACTGAACTAGAACTGAACTAGAACTGAACTAGAACTGAACTAGAACTGAACTAGAACTGAACTAGAACTGAACTAGAACTGAACTAGAACTGAACTAGAACTGAACTAGAACTGAACTAGAACTGAACTAGAACTGAACTAGAACTGAACTAGAACTGAACTAGAACTGAACTAGAACTGAACTAGAACTGAACTAGAACAAAACTAGGACTCAAATAAAATGTCATAGTTTTATAGATCTGCTCTCCAAAGCAAGCATGCAATTACTTTTGAATTTGCAGCAAAAAAGGAATATTATTGAAGTTCAAAATCAAAAGCTCTTAGTTAAGATGAATGATATGTTTACACATGTATATGTGCACACTGTACATTCAAATGCAAACATACATGTCCAAATACTAAGTACAAATACAAATGTGGCAACATGTATTGTATGACTATGACCATGGTGGCTCTTACCATCGCTCGTATTTCTGTTAGTTGATAAATGTTTTAGAAGCATTCCAAAATGCAGTAGGTTGATAGTGGCAATGATTATTTTGAATGTTGATTTCGTAACATTTTATGAATACTTAAAATCTTTCTCTGTCTCTGTTTCTAAGCAGACACACTTGAATTGCTTAATTCTAGACAAGATTTTTGTTGATTGAAATAGTTGCAATTCAAACATATTTCAAAGCATACAATTTTGAGATTATTTATGATTAAATGCAGTTGAGGTAATAAATTGTTGTAAATACTCAGTAGCAACGACTAGCACAGTGTCCGATAAAATAGAAGTTTAATTATAAATGTAAATTTTTATTTGTAATATTTAGTTGTAAATTAAATTTGTTGTGTGTTTCACTGTTTAGTGCTGCATTTTATATTAATGTTCGATTTTAATATGCATATTGCAAATTAAATGTAATTAATTTAATGCAATTTCTTGTTATCAATAAATATCACTAAGAACTCCATAAATAGTTGTAGATTTATTGACATAATTTAATTTCCTTATGCTTGTTAATATAACTAAACTTTTCAATAATCATGTTCAATAAATATTTAGTTATTTATATGCATATGTAGATGTAGCAGTTCTGAATTGATTAAATTGTTTAATCTACATTTGTAAAGAAACTCATAAATATACAGATATTATTAAGTATGTAAGATAATATTAATTGCATGGCATTAAAATATATACAAAGTCTGTTCAAATTAAGTTTTCTGTTATAGTAATGTAAAGTAATATTTTTATAACCTTCATTATGAGTGGTAAGGTTATATTGATTTTATATTTTCTGCCATATTGAGTTGCGACTTAATAGAATTCTGAGTCCTTTTAGCAGATTTGATTTTTAACATTCTTCACTTCCTCTTAGCGAGGAACCTCTATTTTGCACCAATACCAAGCGATAAGGAATGTTGGGGCTTTATATCAACCAGTGCACAGTGGTGTAGAATCAAAATATTTAGAAATAACTCAGACTTTTCGAATGGGCTGATCCTTTCAGCATGAGATTTCACAATTATTGTACTTATGTAAACATATTTATTCCAGAGCCTAAGATTTGGTGGTTTACGTGGTAGTTCCCTGAGCGCGAACATACAAGTAGGACCCGTACAGAATATTTATTTTAATTTTTTCATATGATCGGAAAGAACATTGAATAAACAATCGGTAGTAAATATCTAAGAATTTTGCCCAGTTTTTGAATCCTAGGTTTAAGATTAGCCAAAATTCAAAATTTAAATAAAAAATAAAATGTTAGCGTATTTTAGTTGTTAATTATTTAAAAAACCAAAAAATAGGAAAACTTTATAAGAAACTATTTTTCTAGGTAGCAAAGAGTAATAGCGAAAATTCAACATTTTCTCAATTTTCAATTTCAAAATCAATTATTTTTGAAAATTTTCATTTCATTTTCTTATTTATTTTTTAACAGGTATTAATTGATATCAGTCATACATTGTGCAGGATATTATGAAACAAACTGGGAATCAGACATTTTTAATTTCTTTTTACATTCAAAATATTTTATGTAGATATAGCTTTTCGAAAAGTATAAATTCCGTATACATCTTCTTGGACATCTATTAGATAAATTAAAAAGAAAAAAAGTACTTTTTTTAAAAATGCATATAACTTTGGAGTCAGTTAAGAGTTTGAAACAATTCATGGAGAAAATCGGGAAAAAGCTGACCCGCTGGTTTTAAAAAACAATTAAAATTGTGAAAATTTAATTTCCAAATGCGAATATCTCCTAAGCTATAAGAGATAAGGAAAGTAATGCTCGACGAGTAGATTCTAAATAAGTATTTTAACATTGGTGACCCCTTGCCATGCCTCTGGTGGGCCTATGAAGTCAAAATTCAAAATGAACTCGACAACACTTCCTCATTGAGTATGTAAAATTTAATTCAAACCATTTAGATGTTACAGTTTTATTTCCCTCATTTTTTCTATACCACTGTGCTACGTACTAAAACCCTAAACCGAAAATTAAGTAAAGCCTCAATATTGGGGACTTAATTTACTACGAATTAAACTGTCATATGCTCAAACTAAAAATGAACAAAGGATCTAATTTTTCAATTTCTAATCCAAAAAGAAACAAGTAAGATAGCGGTTATATGAGGGGTAGGTTTAATTATGACCAGTTCTTCACAAAAGTTGGTAGAAAGATCGTATGGGGACTAGAGACAAATTGAGCCCAATTTTCGCTAAACTTCAAGGTATAATTTCAGAGTACTTAGAACAACATATTTATGACTGATCAAGCAATATTCCGAGCGGACATTGGTTATATGGCAGCCTTCTAATCGCAGCAGAAAAGAACAGTATACTTGTGTTCATATTAAATAGAGAAATATAAAGGGCCAGATAGAGATGAAGAGAAAAAAGTATTAAGGACGATAGTAGCAGACTCCAGTCATTTGACAGATACTAGGTCACCCCGAGGAGATTACCGTCTTTGAAGTGAATAGCCAATTGCTATTCCTTTTAAGTCATTGATGCGTTCTAACTTTATATCCGAGAGTTCAGAAAGGAACAATGATCTCCTAATGGCGGACAGTGACAAAGAAGATGAAAAGTGGTATCATTCTCTAGCTTCTACAAAAATCATTGTAGGAAAGGCAATGCTCCTTGCATGGTTGCGAATTTGCAGTGTCCGGATATCACTGCCACTGCATTACTTAGTTGTGAGCCAAGTTTTAGGCCATCAAGATATGTAATCGAGGCCATATCATTATAGTGATCATACAGTTGGGTTTATACCCCCATCTTGTTTGGGCGAGCTCATAGTAAAAGTTAATTCATCATAGGAAGTCTATGTCTGCATCAGACATCATGGCTCCTTTTTTCGTCAGATCATCAGCAGTTGCCTAAAATATTTCCATGTCCACGTACCCAAATGAGTACCTTACTTATTTTTCCAATCTAATAAAATAACCGGGAAATAAAATTTTTCATTTCCCATTTCTCGGGAAAATAAAACCTAAATCCCTAATTCTGCCGAACGCAATCGACTATTTAGATCTACACAACACAAATGTGATCAAAACTCCTTAAACTTTTGAAAAGAGCAACAAATTGGAGATTTTGCATCAAAACACAATCAAAAACATTACAATATATTTCGTAATGTGGCAAGTTCTGTTTGAGTCGACCACAGCTTTAAATACATAATTATTATGATCAATTGCAGCAACTACACATATTCTTTAGATCACTACTGTAAAATTAAACCAATTAATGTATTTTCCTTATACCAACTCAGCATGAAAATAGCACTAAAACCCCCCGGGGCATATGTGTACTGTAAATAAACTCTATTAATTCTTAATTATACGTCATTCTGATGAATTATGTATACCCTTTTTTAACACTATTTTTTAAAATTACTAAAACTAAAAAACAACAGCCACCAATCTACTTTATGTATATTTTAGTCATAAAACTAAATTAAATAATTATAGAAATAAAATTGTTATAAAAATAAAATAACTAAACAAGCAGCACTTTTCACATAAATTTCATGTTTATAGATCATCAAAAGGTTTTTGGCTTTTAAGCAGAAACACAAACACTCAGTCACTTACTCACTTATTCACTCGCCTCCTTTTTAGGGTAGAATTATGGCAAACTATAAAATTTAAGTGTGAATTTAAATTGAAATTTTATATCTGCAGCACATGATATGCACACTCACTCTCTCACACATTAAATTCACTTAAGTATGGTGAATGTATTGTATGTGGACGTGAGTGAAGCTTGGCAAAATAAACTAATCATGTAAATTTTTTCCATTTATTTTAAACGTTTTTTTTTAGTTTAGCATCAGACTTAGTACATGTTGCATCATAAAGTTATATGCCCCAAACAACTGCTCCATATGCAAGTATTATCATGTGCATATGAGTGTGTTTGTAGTTGCAAGTAAGTATATTATTAAGTAATTTGATTTTTAATGTTGTTTCATTTAATATACGATGTTTGAGTGAACATAATGCTTGTGTTGTCTTGTGTTCAATTTAAATAATTTAGTTTAGTCTAATGATGAAAATATACGTTATTATAATTTATGTTAGCAAGATGTTGTTATTACTTGGGTTGAAATTTTTTTTTTGTAATATTATGACATGATTTACATGGAATCTAATTAATAGGAAATATTGTTGTGATATTGAAGCATAAATTGAATGTGCAACATAACTGGCAGCTAAGTATTTACAAATTCTTGTATTCAACAATGAGAAATCAGACATGACAACCATTAAGTCTCTGCCAGAAAAACACTGAAGTGATCTGGTATCCAAATTGATATGCAGAGTTTATGTTGGTTTTAATCTATATCCAAAATTGATCATGGCTATCCCACCCTGGAATTCCTACATATCAAAAAAGGTAATGTGGTCCACAATCTATTAATCAATGACAGAAAACCTCATTGTGCTGTACAGTGGAGACAGGATACCCAGGTAAGCTATTAATGTTTGTGAAGTCATATATTTCTCAAGAAGACAAAATTCTCGTTGCAATTTGTACATGGAATAATTTGTCAGTGATTCTGATATACAATTCCAGAGATCTTCATTTCTCAATTAAATTTGAAGTTAATCTTCATCTTAATCTACTGTCCAGAGTAATGTCAAGTTATTTTACTCTTTAATATTAACTATTCGAGCTAGAATTGCACAGTTTTTCGAGGTAATGGTTACAGAACCATGATCAACGAGTTTCACCATTTTTATTAATTGGGAATGGAAAACATGTAGTTCCATTCGGAAGATGCAACTGCACACAAGATCGTTGACTGAATTGCCCGCTCCTTGGAGCAGGGCATTTTTGAAGTCCCGGAATTATACCATTACTGAATTGGGCAAACCATTGCTGTGTAGATTACCATTTCCGCGCCCTTTTCGCATTTGGAACTTCGTAATGTATCACAAACTGCAACGAAACGTTAAATTTGTATCTACGTTGGGCTGAGCTCAACGATTTTTTCGGCATTTTAATTGGAAATTGCCATGGCGAAAATGTGTGAAAAAGTAATCATGTTTTGAATGAAAACTTTCATTCCATCTGAGAAATCTTCGACTAGACCTAGACAAAAATATAGGTTTAATCAGAATTGCAAAATAGGTATCAGATCCAGAGATGATACACTCAGAACAAGGAGCAATAACCAAAACGCAGAAATTATTCGCTACACAAAAAAGGCGAGATCTTCGTGTGTCAAAATACTAAGGAGCGGAAAAGCTTTTGGTCATTCATTAAAACAGTAAAGGATAATGCTATTTCCTCTCTTTTGAAGGATGATTAAACAACCACTGACCCAATCGATATAGCTAACATTTACCTGAATTATACTCAAGTAATTCTCAAGTACCGAAAATTGATTAACCACTGTCCGAACTCGAGAGAGTATTAGTGACTATGTCAAATATATTATTCGCGCTCATGCTGTTAAAAGGATTTTATCGGATCTCAACGTAAATAAGTGTCCTGGGTCAGATGACATACCAGCCGTGCTCTTCGACGTTAGCTCATTCATTTGCTAACCTTTTCAGCACTTCATATCATGACGGCGTATTTCCTGTACGTTGTATCGACAATTCCTAAAAAGGGAGAGACTAGTAACCCTGAAAATATGCGTTCAATATCAACTTGTTTGCACTTTCCAAAGTTAATTTACTTAACTAACGACAGTATGGGAGAGAATTGCCGTTTTGGCGAAAGTAAAGTGGTAGCTCTAGATATTTCTAAGGCATTCAGTAGAGTGTATAATGTTTTCCTTTAATCAAAACTTATTGGTTTTGGTGTCTCTCAACTATTATCGAGCTTTCTCAGAGATCGCACTATTCGAGTTGTTATAGATGGGATCTCATCAGACGAGTTCAAGATAAATTCAGGGTATCGTAAGGCTCCGTTTTTTATCCTACTCTATTCTCAAACTTCCAACCCTATCTATTCCTTTGCAGATGACAACAATATTTGGCCTTCATATTCATTCAGTTATAGACCAAGCCTGTCGGAGATTGGGGCAATGACGCAAAACATGAATGATTCCCTTAATCGGGACCTTGTAACAATCTCTGAATGGGGTCGAGCTAAAAGGTTCGATTTCAACGCTGCCAAGACTCAGTGTTGCATGTTGACACAAAAAGGAACGGCAGACCATGTCGCTTCATCTGTAATTTGTGGGTGACGTAAATATTGTGGAATCAGACGCTATTTACACCACTTATATACGACCGAAAATGTTATACAACTCCCTTATGTGGGCTGGTGCTACAAAGTCTATTTTGGAACATCTACAGGAGAGGGCGAAGGTTATTGTTGGTTAAGTTTTTGTAAACACTTTTGTAACTCATTAATATTAGCGTGTTTTTGCCGGCAGTATTTCATTTTAAGTGAATAAAAATATATATTATATTAATTTATAATACTAGGATTTTTATTTAAAGATAATTAAAAGTAATTTCTGTTTGGTAAATTGGTGTTTAATAAACTATTTTTGTAGATAAAATTATGCCTAAAATAATTTCAGTAGAAATTAGAAAAATAGTGGAAAATGAAATTTTAAATGGCAAATCAGTACTCGAAATTACCGAAAAACATAGTATTTCTATTGGATTTGTATCCAATCTCCGAAAAAAACTTGGCGTTTTTACAAAAAAGAAAATAATGGTGGGCTAAAACAAAAATTGAATTGCCACACGAAGTGATTGGTGAGACGCCTTGTCGTATCAGGAGCTGATGATAACGCTGTACAGGCCAATAAGGAAATTAGGGAGTCCCTTCAAATAAACGTATCCCATCAAACTGTACGTATATGCCTCAAGGAATGCGGTATGAAGGCTAAAAATAAAATTAAGAAGCCGCTTTTATCAGCAAAACACAAGG
Source organism: Calliphora vicina (assembly GCF_958450345.1). NCBI lineage: Eukaryota > Metazoa > Arthropoda > Insecta > Diptera > Calliphoridae > Calliphora > Calliphora vicina. The sequence continues at coordinate 111,329,877 of NC_088781.1, read as the reverse complement.
CTAATCGTTTAAAGTTTGCAAAAGATCATGTCAATTGGACTCCAGAGCAGTTTAAACTTGTAACATGGTCTGATGAAACAAAAATAAATAGATTATGTTCCGACGGTCGCATTTGCTCCTGGTATGACCTAAAAATAGGCATTACATCAAATAATATTCAAAACACATTAAAATATGGTGGAGGATCCCTAATGTTATGGGGTTGTTTTCAGGGTGAAAAATTAGGAATACTTAGGCAAATAAAAGTTATAATGAAAGCAGAGCATTCCCAGTATGCAACATTTCGAGTCAGTTCTTTTTATCGAACTTATTTCGAACTAAAATCGAAAATATGAATTTATTATGATGCTCTATCCAATCTACATTTTTTAGAATATCGTATTTTAATATTAAATGGTAATAATGTTCGAGTTTTTTTTTAATGCCAAATTTTATTTTTTCACAAATTGACTAATTCATATACATACATATTATTCTTTTGTCAATTTGTGAGAAAATAAAATTTTATTTATTATCCTATCAATAACATATTCATTAAAATATAGTTTAACACGAAAAATGGATCGAAGACGTCTTAAGAAAAGATCAGCCAATTATTGATGTTGTTTTTGACAATTCGAATCTTCAAAATCAGCAAACATCAGAAATATGTGCAGAGTTTATTGCATTTGAAAATGAAAACACATCTAACGCAACATTATTGGATAATAATAAAGGTATTGAATAATCATTATTTCAAGAAGAAATTGCTCGATGGTATTAAGTATACGAAATTGTTTATGTATTTAATCGAAATCGAATCATTTTAGAACATTTCTAATACCGAAAAAGGTATAGTATATCGATAAAAATTAGAATCAGAATAATAAACGATTTTCGACTCTTTATCGCTCTGCACTCTACTTAGGAAAACACGCACATTCTCGACATTATATCGAAGTCGATATCGATAAAATTTTACGAAAAAACGATTCACTTTCGATATACCTTCGAATCATTTTGCATACTGGGTTATATAGAAATTTTAAGGGACTCATATCTGCCTAGTCTGGAAGTTTTTGGTTGTGAACCAGGCGATACGGTATTTATGCAAGATAATGACCCGAAACATAAGGCCAAGGTGACCATGAAATGGCTTAAGGATCATAATATTGCTTAGATTGGCCCTCACAATCCTCGGATTTAAATCCGATCGAAAATCCGATTGGAATATTTTGAAAAAAAAAAAAATTACTATGAGAAATCCAGTGCCACAAAATCTTGAAGAGCTATGGGCGGCGGTTAATGAGGAATGGAGCAAAATAGAATCATCAATTTTAACAAATTTAAATAATAGTATGCCAAAAAGGATGCAGCTTGTCATAAAAGCCAAAGGTGGCCATATTAAATACTAAAATATCCTTTAAAATATACATTTATGTTTAAGGTACAAAAGTGTTCATAAAATATGTTATATGTTTCTTACTACACTTTGAAGCAAATGTTGTTTAGTTCAATTTTTTATTATTTAAGATGTAATAATTTCAAAACACAATGAATAAAATTTTTAAGTTCCTACAAATATTTATAATTCAAAAAAGAGAATAATTTTGTATTTTTATGAACAGTTGTGGAAGTCACTATATATATTGTTACAAAAGTGCATTATAGATTTGAATTAAACTCTCTTTTACTGCTGCGTGCAGTTGATAACAGGCTGTTATTAACATTTTGTATAACATAACAACAATAACTGTTAAAGCTGCTAACATTAATATCAATGCTGCCAAAAAGCTCTATGTGATCATTGTGGAAATAGAACATTCTAGTTTTGGCCGTTAGATAATTCATGAAACTTTTAGAAAGAAGATGGCAATGTATATATTTATAGTAACAGCGAGTTGCTGAGGAGTCAGTGTATCGTAGGCGCGTTGTTACAATTAATATCAACTATGTTACCAGTGTATTCTTGTAAATTATAAATCAGAGTATGAAAACAAACAAAACATTTCGAAAATGTTTGCAAAATGTACAAAACAAATCAAAATTTTTGAATTGTATTGTACATGAGCACAAACAAAACATAAACTTCTCAAGTGACAAAGAGAGAAAACGAAACAATTAGCTTTTCACTCATCTGCATTATTTAATTTACCGTTACAATCGTACATTTGAGTACAAAACAAATAGAGAAACGTATTTTTTATTCGTTTTGTTTTCAATATTGTTCTTACTCTTTTCTTTTCTAGCTGCGTACGTTTATATTAATGTACAGTTTGCGCTCACGAGCAAAAATAATACAAAACAAAATGGCAAAATCATTCTCATTGTTTATGTTTGGTTTTTGTTTCACTCATTGAAAAGAACGAAACAAAACGATAGCAAACGTTTCGATTTGTTTATTTCCGTACTCTGTTATAAATTGTATTTTTAAACTGTGTATATTAAAAGAGAGTGGCTATTTAAATTGTTGTGCTAATTTAAATAAATAACGAGTTGTTACAATTTTTAAACTACTGATCGCTTTTATTAGCAATTAAAATAAATAAAGGAAATAAACCACCGTTTTTAGAAGGTGAAAATGTAACAATATTTTTGTCCTTTTGCAAGATTCACTCCCATTTTCTCAATCTCTGGTTATTTTTTATCGTGACGATAAACTGACAGTTCTCATACAAAAAAAATGTTAATTGTAGGTTTATCGTTACGAAAAACGATAACCAGATATTGAGAAAATGGGGGTCAGTCTTAGGCACCGAATGGTTATTTATATCAGTTGTGTATACTATATATTCAGCAATCGATTGATGTGTGTACCATATATTCAGTAATCGTAATCCAATTATATGATAGCTAGTGGAACTAACAAAATTTGATTGGCGATAAATTCGGTTCTGACTACGAATCTATATGTGTACGCAGCTACGATATACTAAAGGAAATTGTGTATTGTAGATGATTCAAGGTGATAGATTTATGAAAATTATGCGATTGACTAAAAGCATATAACCAATGAATCATTTAAAAGTTTTTATTACTTTCGGTTTCTTTGAAATTGCAATTTTGACTTATTTGGGCCAAAACAGAACTTTTATGTCAGCACTCCTATCAAATAACTGCGATACAAATCTAGTAAATTTCACTTATTCGATACAAAGTATTTTCCTATGACACTCGAATCAACTGGTTACAATTGCAAAATGTCATATGTTAGCTGATTTGTGACACCCCAGGCAAGTAACTAGATGTATATACTTACCGGTATGTAAGTAAGTATATAGATTAATCTGTCACAGCTACTGCTGTTACGTGTCATAAATTTGAATACCCTGACTGAAATTAAACACTCGTGTAGTTTTTTTTCTTGTTCACTGCATTAAATAAAACTATGAATTTGTTACGGCTAAACAACTTTTCTTATACGTATATAATGTGTGTTTGTATTTTTACATAAAACCACTTGTCATTTAAAGTAGAAAAAAATGTGTGATGTTCCCCATAGATAAGAACAGCTGAAATATTATCAACCGCATATGAGTGGTCTTAATTTAACGTTGAACAACAACAGAAACAGCAATGACAACATGGCACTACCCAACTTTCGCCAATTTGTTGAAAATACAAAAATGTTAATTTATTTCCTTGCCAATATCGGTGTTGTACGATTTTTATTTTTTTTTTTTTTTTGATTTTTTTGTTTGCATCTACATGTAATTTGCCATTTAGAAGGCGATTTCTGTTTAACATTCATTACAGAGCGACAGAGAGCGAGAAAAAAATATGTATAAAATTGAGCTGCTGTCAAATCAACAATTTCAGCAATTTCAACAATATTCGTATTACCAACATCAACAATAACAACAACAAGAGTAACAGCATCTAGCAGAACAACCAACGTCAACCAGCGGTTACATTTAATATGCCACAGCAATAACAACATTTTTTTATGATGCCCAGCGGCATGTTAAAATTGAAAAACGCATTTGCGTGATAAATTGCAATATTTAACACTCTACTCAAATGCCGCGCTTAAAGCCTTGAGTTCTGTTTCTGCGTTTTTATTTTTGTTTTTTTTTTAATTTATACAATAGTAGTTAGTCATTTCATAGCCGACTTTTAACTAAAATAACAACAACAACAACATTTCCAATAGAAATTGAGTAAAAAAAATTTGCACATCCATGAATGCAGTAGATTCATAGGTACTTGGAATATATTTTGATAAGGGTGCCCCTTAGAAAGTATTCTTTCAGGACTCGCTCTCTTTAAAATGATATTTTAATAACAATAATATTCATTACAAATGAATATACCTCTTGGATGTCATTTGCTTATATAATTTTACCAACTTTATGAACGAAAAAGTAACATTTATGACAAAAACTTAAAACAATATTCAAATCAATAAAAAATATTTCGTTTAAAAATTACTTTAGCTTACTTAAAATATTCGTTTATATGAAACAAAATAATTAAAAAGCACGAATACTGAGAAAAACCACAACAAAGCAATCAAAAGCAAATAGCTAAGGGTACATGAAATAATGAGAAGTGCATAGTAAGCACTGATTGACATGAATAAATGTAGTAAGAATTCTTCACAAGGCGCGATTAAAGTGTGTTATATTAAAGTATTATAATCAACAAGATGCCACATTATACATATCACTGGATAGGTAATGAAGTCTAGTTTTTAAAAATTTAAATATTTTGTAAACTGCTTAACGATTTTAAAAGAAAATAAAACTAATACAAATTAAAAAACTATTTTTGAATGAAATACATTTTAAAAAAGCTTAAAAGTTTTATAAATTACACTGAAAAAAAACTATTTTTATAACTGGAAGAATTAAAATGTGGTTTATCACGATATTCGATAGCATTTTTCGTGTTCGTTGCAAACGTTCGTTGCATCTATCCATTACAAAATCTCGAAACTATTAGCAATTTTGTGTTTCTGTTGGAAGACCTAAACAGAATAAAATTTTACAAAGAATTAGGGGAAATACACTATTCATTTCCAACTTGTAATTAAGATTAAGGTGTATTTAGGATTAATGAAGCTTTTGAAATTTAATACCCCTTAGAAGATGGCTAGGAATAGATTTTCTCTATTATAGAATTACAACACATAAAGTGTGCTCCTATAAGCAATAAGGAATCTTGACAAACTGTGATCTTTAGAAGATACTTTCAGTAGACCTCATGCTTCGGTGATACTTTCAAAATTTCTGCAGAACCTATCCTATGATTCGCTTTATGACTATCGAAACTAGACTTTTAAAAGTCTTTGATGCTGTGACCTTAATTATCATTAACCACAGCCACAGCGTGATTACCTTCCCAATGATTCAGTCGGGACAACTTCAAGTGATCAATGGATCCCTGCTGCTCCTTACAAAGACTCTGGTCAATCATTTTTAAAAATCATTAAAAAACGTAACAAACATGGATTAGTTTCAAAATTAATAAAGATAAAATAATTTTGTACGAATTGAAGAAATTTTATTTGAGTTTCTTAATGTAGCAACATTTATCATTTGATCCATCCAAGTACCTTATTCTGATGCTTAATAACTTTAAGTGAGGCTCCTTCGTCCAAAATGGGAGCAGGAACTTATACTTTCACCGTCCGACATCTTTGCAGCAAAGCTCCCAAAGAAAATTTGGTTTTCATTGCCTTCTCGTTACCATGTCAGATCTTGGCACTCTGGCGCAATCATTTTTTCAGTTTTCTAAACTTGAATCAGTCTTTTCATTCAGGCATAACTGAAACTCAGGTTAAGATGGATTTAACAATAAAACGCAAAGGTCAAAGACAAGCTTTGTTATAAAAGGTGACATGATCAGTTGTGTCAGAACTCGTATTTTTCTCCTTTACTTTTTTATGTGTCTGTGTATCACTTATCTCTTGATATGATTAAATGTCAAAATCATATCAAGAGATAAGTGTATCAGGAATAGACTTCATTTATTAGTATTATTGCAGCGTTATTGTATAACTTTTAGACTTTAGACTACTTAAATATATATCCATATACCGACGATTTATTACGTGTTATGAGATTTATGGTTATTTATCCCATATAGACACCGGGTTATATGGTGCAAAATAGATGACAGGCATACGGTCACTGGAAAGTTTGGTAACATCGTGTCTAATGTGATGAGTTCTGATTTTGGTACAACTATAGCTGGGCGAAGAGAGCAGAAAACAAGAAGCCTGTTCACTAATTCAATAAATGTCACAATAAATGTGTTTGGAATTCCCCAAAAAAAAACACATTGTCATTCATCCGAGTAAGGGAGACGATATGGATCTATAGGTTACAGCTTAAACATTGATATATCTTTTTTATTTTTAAACTGGATCATAATTTGTTGTATAAACTAGAAGTTTTCGTCTGAGTTCACAATTTACAGTGGTATGAAAGTGATAATCTTTGATCCGAATAGAAGGTATCATAATGAAGAAGAGGAGGAGACGGTGTCCCATCTATTCTGCCACTTCCCGGCTCTGATAAACTTGAGGGAACGTATCCTCGGAATTCCATTCCTATCATGCTTAGATAAGCTATCAGGGATGAGTCTTAGACGAATCTACTCCTTCATCACGGAATCTGGTTGGTTTAACTTGGAGATAACGGACGTATAATAAATGTTAGCAAGCATGTCTCTATATCGCCCATAAAGCGCACCATGCAGTGAGATTTTCTTGATTTAATGGTGCTTCGGCAATGTCTTAAGGATTATCATCGCTACAAATGCAGCAATTCTGTTTATTGACATAGCTATTTAACCAAAATTTTGCTTCACCACTGAACAAAATTTTCAAATTAAATTGTTGTTCAATAGCGATGTTTTCTGATCGTGAGGCTTCAATTCCTTTACGAGTTCAATCTTGTAAGCACGTAAACCGAGATTCTTACACAATAATTATTTTCCATAAAGTGGATGGACATAAGTTTAATTGTTGGACAGGAATTGATCATCATGAACACTACGCCCACATACCATAACGACTGTACTACATCTTTAGAGATGCATATTATCGGTACGAGTAAATGTATTTCAAAAACAATCAATAGTTTCTCAAAAATCGATATGATGAACGATTATGAGCACAATAAAATGTACGAAAATACGATGAGTTTGTCGTATTGAACCATGTTTTCAAAATAAACACTATTTTCAAACCAAACTAACCTCAAAACAACCGAGAATTGTTAAATCAGCTGTCACATAAAATAGATTTTCACCTCTAAAAAAACACCGTTTATGTGTATTTCATTCACAAAAGTCGTCAGCAATTTCTTGCAGTGATCAAACCTGAGCAAGGAAGCTCATATTTTTAATCATCTAATAGATACAGTCAAACTTGTTCCGAAGTATTTCGTGTCTCTACAATTACTCTTAGCTACCCGTGTATATACTTTTAAATGTACCAGAACATCATTAAAGTCTCAACCCGTTTGCAGTCACATCTCTGATCAGTAATGTAACATTGGGCATAATTGTTGATTGAGCCCTTCTCATAAGACATGAACATTCAATAGAGGATATTACTTCATCTTTTGTATTGACATTCATTAGCAGTTTACATACAGTAAAGACATAACTGATGACCTATAGTCGTAGGATCATATTAATCTTAATAAAAATGAGATGTTAACCCTTTAAGGACTACCCTAAACCAAAATCGTAGTACATACATACACAAGCATATTGTACATAAATTATATTGCTCTTGTTCAAGTTTATGTGTGAGTTGGTTGGTGTATTTCGGAGCGCGTGTGTGTTAGAGTGGGTATGTGGCGAAATGTAATGCGTGTTTTTAATACACATACATTTAGTTGCATGCCTCATGTGTAATAGTCAGCCAGTCAGGCAACAACAACACAAACAACAGCATTAACAATCATGACTTAAACAACGACAACAAATAACTAACAGCAACAATGCCAACTAAAGTTAAACATAAATTTTGTTGGCGATATAAGTTACATGCCGTGTTTAATGGCATAATTTAAAGCTGCAAATTTTGTCATAAATTTTCAAAATGATTACCACAAGAGTGGTCTGTTATGTTCAATTGATATATGAAGTAGTAGTGAATTGTAATAGCGTGTTGGTGAAAATGGCAAAATGCAAACAAAAAAAAATAACAAAAAGAGAAATACTCGTTGTAAGTAAAATGAAATATCATTTAAACACAACCCAGTATTTTTGTATACTATATACGAGTACAACTCACGCACCCCATGTAATTTGTTATGTAAATAAGGATTAAATACTAAATGATGACACTTTTATACCTTCAATTTTTATAACAATGACATTAGTGTCCGAGACGAAGTATAACTTAAAAGTTTTATAACAATTTATGACATTTTCACTCGCAATCTATAGATGTCATAATATTTAATGTGATTATGATGTTATTTTCTTGATATGGTGAAAGTTTTTTTTTCAAAAGTGTTAATTAAGGTCAAAATTATATATAAATAATAGAAAAGTAGAAATTTATTATATATTTTATGACTACAGTTTAGTTTTCTTAAGCTGAACTGCACAAGGACTCTTTTATAATCACTAACATGGAATCTTGCAAGAAATTTGGATGGTGTCTCAATGACAATGTCTGGAAAAAATAAGTAATCAAAATCTTATCATGAAAATACAATATTAATATATTTCGACAACTGGGTCGTAAGAGTGTGGAACTATTCAAATCCTGTAGAGCAAAGTATCTGGACGTTATTCTAGATAATAAGCTATTTTGGAATCAAAACAGTCAGGCGGATTGCCCGTTTACTAGTATGAAAAACCATACGGAAGAGCTATGTTATAACATCCAGGAATATCAAATAGATTTTCAACATGGTTGTTAAGTCCAAACTACTGTATGGTGCTCTTGTTTGGTGGATGGTTATCGGCAGATGGTTCTCGGCAGATCTAGATTATAAGCTATTTTGGAATCAATATACTCAGGCGGATTTTCCGTTTACTCGTGTGGAAAACAATAGTGAAGAGCTATGTTATTACATCCAGGAATATCAAATAGCTTTTCGACATGGTCGATAGGTCCAAACTCGTGTGCTCTTGTTTGGTGGATGGTTATCGGCAGATTCACCCATCGCAGATCCTTTGACTGAATCCTACACACCTACGACAACTCTGAATGAGATGACGAAGCATTATCCATAGGAATTTTCTAGGAGCCTGTAATGGAAATTGCATTGCGGATTCATTGGATAAAAGAGGAGACTCGCTCTTGGATGATGAGGTTGATCGATTGTACTCCTGTGCGACGACAAGGTCCTTATGATCTAAGTTCCGCGTGATCGACTACTGAATGTGGTGGCAATGATCAAAGATTACTGCCTGTTTGGTGTGCACGATAGGAGATTGAATCGCTTAGGCACCTCTGGTTCTGTCTGCCAGGTGATTGAAAATTCTGATTAGTGCACAATTATCGCCTCTACTGTGGACTCTGGTTATTGATGAACTACTGGAAGAACTTAACAACTAAGGATTCCGTATATATGGTTACGCCGACGTCTTAGTAATTTATATTACTGGGTAGGATGATGTAACGAGATCGGATATGATGCAGACTACTCTGAATATAACAACCCAGACAAGACAATTTTGTACCATTTACCAAACGGAGGGTTGGTAGACTCATAGAGCCTACATTGAATGGATCATATCTAGGGTTTTCTAAAGAGCCAAAATATCATGGGGTTACACTTGATAGGACCCTCACTTGGAATTGTCACTTATTCAACACTACCAAAAATGCTTGTATGGTAATCTATACCTGCAGATGATTTACTAGTATTGTATTACACTGTGAGATCATTGCTTGATAAGGTATGTCGCCTCATCTGTATTTCTATTACTGGATCCATGAAGACTTTGGGTGCAATCCTACACATCCCACCCTTACACATATCCATAATGGAGGAAGCATATAGGAGCGCATGCAGACTACCGAGGATATCCCGTGTAACGCCGGGTGATCTGGTTGGGAACATGCGTATTGTAGGCATCTTTGGGAATGATGCTAGTATTGCAGCATTGGACTATATGTCACCAACTTTAGTGTTTTGTAGGTCCTTCTACCTGAATGGGATGAGTGGATAAATCAGACATGGTAGCAGGATAATGGCGATCAGGTGTGGGTTACCGATGATTTCAAACAGGCTACACTGGGCCTGGTATTTATGTGCCCAATTTTCAAAAGGGTATCACAATGCTCTAATGAACGAGCTGATTGTCTGACTAATAGAGGTGTCAGACGCTCGTTCATAGGTCATGAACCGTTCTTTGGCATCCATCGTGGATACACTATGGAACAAATTTGTTCTTGGGTTGAATCGGTATTTGCCCGATTTTTGAGTAACTTACCAGGACTTAGAGAGTTCAAACGGTTCATTACTCTGTCCAAACTTATATTTCAATTGTTGCTATCGTTCGGAAAGGGTGAATACTTGAGAATACTTACAGGATTATTCACCCGACACTGTGATTTTAGGTATCACCAATTTATTTTAGGTGATGTTGAGAATAAAGAGTGTAGGTTTTGCGAACCTCATGCTGAAACCTCTGAACATGTTCTATGCGACTTCCCAATGTTGGCAATGTGCAAGTTTCTCGGAAGAGAATATCGTCCCCTTAATAAAATAATAGTGTATAATTTTTTTGCCATTTCGAAATAATTCAGTTTAAAATATTTGTGTTAGTAGACATCTAGAACAAAAGTAATATTTCTTTTGACCCACTTTGTGGAAGTAGAATTTCACCAAATTTTGACCACATATAGAATCAGTTATGTAGATTCTTATTATGTAATAAAACAATAATGTTGTATATGCTTATACGCTAATGTTTTATTGAGGGAACGATATATGTATTGGGGACGTAATAAATAAATAGACTAATTGGCTTCATACGTAGCCTAAATCTGTTATGATAAATTTTTAAGGCTGTACAAAGATCTTATGCTAAGCCTCGCTGATAATAATACACAATCTACAGAAGGTTGGAAATCTTCATACGTACAACGGGATGGTTTGGTTTAGGACTCAAATTGGTCTGATATGTGGGATTGGTTTCTCCATAACCACTTTCTTCCCAGGTATCAGAAAGGCAGCCACGAGCATCATTCTTTAGAGTTGATTGGCTGTTCAACATAATCTACACAGAGGGAGAAAAGGCATTCTTAAATTATGAACGGATTGTATCAAATTGATAACGAAGAGTTAAAATTTTTCACGAACATCCGTTCTTAAATCTTTAACAAAAGATTGTGAAATAAAAGAAAAAGTCAAAATAACAAGGGCCTGTTGTCAGATCAAGAACGCCCTATTGTAATATCAAAAACAAATTTTTGATAAAGAAAGGAAAGGAAATTATTCTTTCAAAAAGGCAAATCCATGACCATTAGAGTGCTCCACGATTGTATGGATGAAAAAAAGTTGTAGGTAAAGGCCGTCCCCCACACTAGAATTGTTATATGTATTGTAGAAACACGTTGTGTAAAATATTTGGATGATAGGATAACGTTAACTGGTGCAGCATCGATGCTGATGTTTTGAGGTACATTTACAAGGGGAAAAAATGCAATTTTGTCAACTTTTGTAAAAATTTTGCCAGGCCACTAGAACAAGAAATATAGGAACAAAATTAACATATTTTGAGAAATATTAAAATAAATGCTTATTTTTACTTAAAATATATCCATATTTACTTGTATATGAGTTTTTGTCTTCGTAGGATACCGTTAACCTATTCGCAGGTATGACCAAAAAAATTTAGATTTTTTAAGGGCAGCTTCAAAACTCTAATTTCAAATTTTTCAAAATTTTGTTAAACAAATTTCAGAATTTTTTGATCATTACACTGGGATTTATTGAGAACATAATAGGGAATAATAGTATGAAAAAAGTATGACAAGACCTCCTAAAGTTTTTCCGTACCTGCGATTTAAATTTTGCGATTTTCGAGAAAACTATTTTTTGGCCATATTTTGGCGAATAAGCGGAATTTCCTTACTGTTATAATTTTTAAGTAAAAGCTATTCAGAATATTATAGACCAGATAATTTTAAATATAGACTGAAAGTTTTACTAAAACCGTGAAGTTCAAAGGTAAAATTTTTCAATATTTGGAATTTCTCATGAAAAGATAGCGAAATGTTATATATTTTTGTGCCGATTTTGATGATTCAAAATTCGCAATTTAATTTTTTTGAGCACTCTAATCATAAAGAATAGAAATAGAGCGGAAACTCTCCTGTCAAAGACCTAACTCAGTTGTCAGAAACCTAAGTGGTGAGAAGGTATTAGTAGAAAAAACTATGTGAAAACAAAAACAACACTCGTATGTGTGATTATTTTCAGTAATTTTTTTGTTTGAGTTTTTTTTCTAGTTTCCGCTCTATGTTTCTCTATGACTCTAATGACCATACAGAAACATACATAGAGCGGAAACTAGAAAAATCTCAAACAAATAAATTACTCAAAATAATAACACATACGAGTGTTGTTTTGTTTTCACATAGTTTTGTTACTAATACATTCTCAGCACTTAGGTTTTTGACAACTGAGTTAGGTCTTACACAGGAGAGTTTCCGATATATGTATGTGTATTTAGCTGCGCTTTTGGCTTCCATTTAGAGCTTCAGTCCTATAAACTTTTTAAAGTAAGTAAAAATAAAATACCATGGCAGTTTTTTATTTGTTGGGTTCGCAATGGGTTCTATTTTTCAGGTATGAGAACAATACGTTGTCAAAATGAGAACAATGCGCTGTCAAAATAACAACAATTGTTGTTAAAGTAAGAACAAATGGTTCTCCAAATAAGTACAAGTCGCTGTTAAAATAGAAACTTTATATAACAATTATCTACAAAATTTCACAATTCTAGATTAGATGTAGAATTGTTAAAATACATTGTGATTAGACTGACATGGTGTCATATCACATATGACCACATTTCACATACATATGACTAAGTCCACTTATAAAAACAACATTTACCTTTATGTACAAGCTGAATTATTAAAAGAAATTAAATATTGTTGCAAATTCTCGACATTGCAACTTAAGAAACACAAAGACAATATAGAAGAGGAATAAATTAAAGACTTAAACAAAGTGTGTCCATTAAAACCATAAAAGGTAACATAATTATTAACTTAAACATATACTACAAGCTCAGTAATTACACTACCTTACTCTTGATGGCTTTGCAATGTTGTGTATTTTAAAACGATAGATGTTTAGATAAAAGTGGTCGCATTAAACATAAATATGTATAAGAGATAGAGGTTGTTTGTTTGAAGCCAGCTGAAATTTAAATAATGTTATAAACATACATCATGACTGCTGCTAAGGATGTTACAATAGTTGTGATAATATTTCTTCGCTTTTAATGTATTTAATTAAAATTATAGAATATAAACGTGCATATTACTTATTTTTTCCCTTTACAATATAATTTCCGCTATTTGGCTTTATGTGGAAAGGAAACGGATGTTTTGTAATGTTTATACTATGCGATTATACTGATTGTTATCTAATAGACAACATTAAGTACATACATATGTGGTAATTTATCTAAGGCTATTATTTTAAGACAGAGCCATTAAAAAGTGTTTAAATAGATCAACAACGGCAGAGTTATACCCTTCACGTATAAAAGAGTTACCCTCGACTTGTTTTGACAAATATTTATTTCAATAATTCTAACCTTTATCTCTTAAAACATATATTTCGTTTCTTAAGAATTTAGGTAGTATCCTATAACTTAAAAAACTATTAATTAAACTAATTGTTATTTTTTCCAATATATAATGTTTCTAAACCACTGTGCATTGACAAACATGTTTGATGACTAGATGTAACTGAATTGCGTGTTTATAGATGATCTTATCAAATTGTTTTGAAACATTAAGCAAATATAACAATTAGTACACAAGCTACCGAATTATTTCCAAAAAAAATTTCTTTACCACAGTGCAATACTTATTATTAACATATCTACCAGTTTTTTGCTAAACTGAGTATTTTCCCCAAATTATAGTCTCATCACTTCATTTGCTCGTGTTAAACATATTTTTAGCATAATTTCTTGCCGGTAAATTTATGTTTGTAGATAATTAACATACCCAGTAGGTGAAATTAAGGAAATGTATGTGCTAAAAATTGAATTCACAATTTATTCTATGGTACCTAATCACGATCTGATCAATCAAACTATTGACAGAAGAGATGTCAATAAGCTAATTCAGAAAATCGTCTTAAGGTAGGATCACACGATTGCCGCAATGCACCAATTATTGGTCTATTTTATACGTCAATCGTGTGATTTCACAACTTATTGGCTCATATGTCAAACCACAACAATATTGTGCTTATTTGGCCCAATCAAATGCAAACCTGGTACGGCAATCATGTGAATGCTTGATAGGCAACATGCACCAATAAAAAAGTTAAAAATACACCAATATTTATTGTGTTCTAGTGCGGCAATCAAAGAAGACAATTAGCGCCAATATTAATTTTTGTAAATGAAATATTGTTTTTGTGAGCCACTCTCTGACCCACATACATCTTTTAACATTTCTTTATTAATTTTTTTATATGATAATTAAGGCCGACGCAATTTTCTTTTTTTATTTAACAAATATTTTTTTCAAAAATAGATTGGTTTTACATTTATGTAAACAAAACAAAATTTAACATCTAGCACAACAGCTGTTTCTCTGAGTTGCCGTAAACTAGAACAATCGTGTGACTGAAATGCGACAATTATTGCCACTAAATCGCTTTGCGCCAATTTACGACAATCAAATTTATATAAAATGAAGCAATCATGTGACTGCAGAGAATTTGATTGGGACAATTTCTTTATTGGGCCCCAATTCAGCACAATAAAATTTGTATTAAATTGGTTCATTGCGGCAATCGTGTGATCCTACCTTTAGATGTTGAATGAAGTTAAATCTGATAAGTAAAATGGTTCATTGACATTCCTCGGACATGGTGCGGGCTAAGGTTCTATGATAAATAATCCCTTCTTCGGTTCACATACTGCGGTCAACTAAGTAGCATCTGCATCTATCATTCTGTTCCCTGTATTAAAGGAAACTGGTTGCTCTTATCTCGTTCTCTCAGTCCTGTGTATTGTTGTGCTTTTCCAAATCCTCATCCTGCCTGACACTATTGTGCGGCATACTGGCCTTCGTCTGTCTCCAAAAATGCGGTTGTGACTTTTCTTACTTTAGCAATGTTTCAAAATGCCAAAACCCCTCCCCGTATAAAAAAGCCCTATGTGCCTGGGTACTCAGGTACTCAGATTTGGTATTCAAAAATTCTGTAGTGTTTTCAGGTCGCATAGAAATGAGTAAACTTGGACTATAACTTTAACTACAATCATTCCTGTATTAAAGTATTAAACCTTGATGAGGCCGAAAAGAGGACCTGCTCACCGATCTTATGAAAGTGCTAAAAACTGGCCATAAAGGGAGATCTTGGACATAATACCAAAGAACATGAGGGTGACAACCACTATCTACGGTATGTCAGAAAGTTGGACGCACGAGATAAAGACTGAACAAAATATGTGGAAATTTATGCCATTGATACAGTGGTGATAAGAATCCTAGAATTAAATATTTTGATGATGACTATTGATTGAAAGATGACACATTATATCTATCTAACTGCCCCTCTCTACAGTAGGGTAGACTAAGATATTCTAGTACATACCTTTTTAATAATCGGGACTATCTTAAATATGTTTTTTTTCTCCATTACCCCTCTTGGGAGCATTTGGCTTTCACAAAGCATCTTCCATCTTATACGATTTGTTTTGCAGTTGTTTTTCGCATATTTCCCATGTAAGATTGTACTCCTTGTTATTGGAGTATCGTGCGTCTTCATGTACTTCAGACTGTTGTTATTTTTGTATCAGTTTCGTTAACCTTCGCTTTACCAACACCCACCCGGGTGATCACATCGATTTTATTGGTTTAATATTTTTTTTAATTTTGTTTCGATTTAAATGAGATTTGTACTCACTGAACAAATTCTAGAGTTCTATAGAATTTAATAGAACCATTTTAAACTTTTTATAAGGTTTTTCCAATTTTTTAAAATTTCGTTCGTCTCATATATTTATAGAAGTGTAGTGTCACCCGGGTGGGTATTGGTAAACCATGTACATAAAAAACCTTTGGTAAAGCGAAGGTTAAACGGTTGTTGTTCCTGCTAAGTAGGTGATTGGTCTGCTGTAGCGGGTCCAAGGATACATGATGTTGTCATAAGATCCAGCCTATTGTTATTTTTGCCTTGTGTCAGTTTCGTGAATCGGTTGTTGTTCCAACTAAGTAGATGATTGGTCTGCTGCTTTTGGTGTACTGGTGGGGAACCTTGCTAATTTAATTCTTTGATTCCTACTTTTTCCCAGGGGGTGGTGGGTTGCCTGGCCTTTATCATGATGTTATCATCTTTGCCAGGGGGAGGGATGGTCAGTTGTCTTCTTGGATGGATTGTTAATTTTAAAAACTCGAAAACCATGATGAAAATTTTTCGTCCTCTGCCAGGGATCGAACCTGGGGTGCTTGGTTTTGTATGCAAGCACTTTAACCAATCTTAAAGATGTGCCACTGACAAATCTGATAAAATTTGGAATAACACCATATATTTGTTTTCATTTCCTTTTTTTAGTGAATCTTTTTTTAGAAATTTACGTAGACAACATGTAGTTTCAATAATGTGGGGTATCATGTCATACTTAATTACAGCATGAGACATTTCCTGGTCGTGTTATGTGCGGACAACTAGCCAGTCGAGCCCCAAGGGATGTATTATTGATGAAAAACGTGTATTACGTGAAAATTTGCAGGTATCACCAACAAGTTCATTACTTTCATCATAACACATTCGATTGTAACTAGTACCGATAGAAAGCAGCTCACAATGCGTCGGTGCTACAGCGAATCAACAGAGTTGGATACCCTACTGTCACCAATAATCACCTTCGCCCTCTCCTATACGTGATCGAGAAGCTCCAAAATAGATTTTGAAGCACCAGTCCATACATGGGAGTTGTATTCCATTTTCGGTCTTATATAGGTGGTGTAAATAGTGAGGAGGTCAGACAGAGTGAAATAATTTCTATATCGTTTGAGAAAACCGAAACACTTGAATACTTCTTTCGAAACTAGAAAAATGTGTTAAGACCAACTTACATCACATTGTATTCTCATGCCTAGAACATCAACATCGTTTGATTCCACAATATTTACAATAAATATCCACAATAAATACAGATGAAGCGACATGATCTGTCGTTCGTTTTTGTGTTAACATTCAACAAAAGATGCCGATTAAAGGAATCATTCATGTTTTGCCTCATTGTCCCAATTTCCGACAGGCTTGGTCTACACCAGAATGAATATTATTTGCAAAATAATAGATAGGATTGAAAGTTTAGTAAAATAAGGAAGTAGGAGAAAGAACGGAGCCTTGCGGTACCCCTAAATATATATTGAACTCTTTTGATGAGAGCATGTCTATAACAATTCGTATAGTGCGATCTGTGATAATGCTCGATATAAATCGAGAGAAGTTATTACCGACAACAAAATCATTAAGCTTTTATAAAAGAAGCCCATGTCACATTCTATCGAACGCCTTGGAAATATCTAGAGCCAAACTTTACAAAACATTGTATGGAACGACCCCATTTTTACGATAGGAAGGCTAGCAATTCTCCCATAGAGCGTCCTCTACGAAAGCCATACTGTCGATAAGTAAATTGTTGGACTCCAAATATTTAACCAGATGGTGGTTTATCATACTCTCCATAACTTTGGAAAGTGCAGAATAAATTGCTATTGGACGCTAATTTTCAGGGTTATTAGCCTCTCACTTTTTAGGAATTATTGATATATTAGCCACCTTCCAATACGCCAGCATGGTATGAAGTGCTGAAAAGTTTGTTAATGGACGAGTTAAAGTCGAAGAGCACTGGTACACCATCTGGCCCAGGAGACTTATTTACGTTTAGATCCGATACTACTTGTATCAGAACTGCTAAATCAATGAGTGTCTAAATTTCCTACCAACCTTTTTTTTGTTCGTACTTGACGTCTCCTATTAGTATTAAACCATGTACATATCATAAAATAAACTCGTATATTATTATTTAATCCAAAAACAACATTAATTCATACAAGCTGCATTTATAGAATTAGTTTTTTTGTTTTTTTCAAACCAAACATTGTATAACTTGTATGCAGACATAAAGACTTGAAAGATAGCAAGGAGTTTAAGTCTTATAAATTTATTTATTACAATATTACTTGGCCCTTTAGCCCCATTATGTTGGTTGATTAAGGTCTTGCCGTTGAATGTAGCTGCTGTTTGTTGCTGGTTGTTGTCGTTCTTGATATGTGGCGGTTGGTAGTAAGTAATTATTACAGTTTTGCGTTTCATGGCTGTCCATATTACCACCTATGTTGATGGCTTATAATTAAGTATTTGTTGTTTTCTTTTTTGCTGTTTTTAAATATACTTTTAATACAAAGTTATTTTACCCTATATTATTAGAATTGCCAGAAAGATTATAGAGTTTACCATTTTAAGGAAAATATGATTATTTAAAGAGTATATTTTGAAAGTAGATAAATTAAAGTTTAAAGTAAAATAATTACTTTTAAATGGAACTAAAAATAAATGTTATTTTAAAAGGATGTAAGGAAATTGTAAATTGTTTTTAAAAATACTGAAAATTTATTTATATTCTTTTATCGCAAACAATCTTTAAGACATATTATTTAAGTTATAAAGTACCATGTTATAACTAAACTGAAAAACTGTCAGTTTATATCATAATATGCTATTAAGTATAACTTAACAAATTTACAAATACTTTGCAAACTCGCTAAAGTCTTTCGAATAAAAAATATAAACTAATTCCTAAATAGACACACTGGCAGACAGACATTCCGACAACTGAGACATTTAACAACATAACAGAATATTAGACAGACAGATAACGCTACAGCCTTAAGATAAAGTTAAGTAGAAGGCGATAGAAAACAAACAACAAAAACTTTGAAAAAAAAAATAAAGAAATAATAACTGAAACTTAATATGACATGAACATTGACTAGAATATAAACTTGTGTATGAACTACTAGGAATATAAATACAGTGTAGAGGAAAAGTTCTGGTACACAATAATTCCATAAATTCCGTAAGCTATTTCCAACATTTTCCAATGCTTTAAAAAGTTCCTAAAAAAAGTATCTCATAACATTTACCCCCCACTGTCTTTAAGCCACTGTTATGAAAATGTTTTCAAGCCAAACTTATCTATCGCATGCTTGACATTAAAAATATTGTTCCACACAACTACAACATGTGGTGTTTGAGTTGTTACGCCCCAAAATCACATGCTGTGCTGTGACATGATATTCGTGCGGTTTTTAGTTTTTCGTCTATTTAACTAAAACTGTATTATTAAAAACGTTAAATTATGCATAAATACATTTATTTATTGTACATGTACGAGAACGAGCAATGTATGTATTGTTTTATAATTATTAATGTGTAAAACGTGTATCTGTATCACACTTTTCAACCACGGCTTAATTGATTCAATTTGCTAATTTACTAATTAAATTCAACTAAGAATTTAAGCATGACAATTATTATAATTTAATACTTGTGAAATCAAATAAAGTGGACAGAAAAAGTGAATGTTAGGGTGGTCCAATATTAGACAATTTGGATAGTAGCCGCCGAACCTTATATGTGCATTTTCAACATTTATCTGGTTAATCCGACTTGTCATGACTGTTCATTCTCTGATCATATGTACATAGACTTTGTTATTGAAGTTCGTGAAAAGGGGGCTATACCCATCCGAAACAGGAGAAGGACTGATTGGGTTGAGCAACATGCAATCATCTCTCGCCTTCTCTCCGACCCACCGATCATTAGGGATCGTAAGGACATCAATTGACAAATACCTTCAGAGCGATTTCCGATTCATGCAGACCTAGTATCTGCAGAGGTAGGAAAAAACTACCTTGGTGGACTTCCGAGATTGCGAGCACTGGTAGAGAGAGTGACGCAAACTTTTCAATGAGGCAAAGAGACTGGGCAACTGGTCTGTTTATAAATCCTCTGTGAATAAATTCAAGAACCTGGTAAGGAACGCAATGCTCATATTCTGGAGAGCCTTCTGTAGCTGCGTGGATCCTCTGAGTCTCTTGCGCAGAATCTTCTCATCTTCGGCCGCTGTCCCCAGTTACATCCAGACTTTGTATCTGGACTACTAGCGGGAAAGGAACCTTAGAGGTTGATGGACGCTCAGTTCCCTAGGGTAACATTTCGGAATTTTCCGCTGAGCCTTTTGAAGTATCAATTCTCATAAAAGAGGATAGACTGAAATGGGCCCTGCTGAAATGGGCTTTGATCCATATAAATCTCCTGATGGTATCATTCCGGCTAATCTGCAACGGAATGAGGTTAAATCATACCCACGTTGACTCGTATTTATTTGGCCTGCTTCGCTTGGTCATATATTTCGGAGTCCTGTACCAGATGTACTGTAGCCTTCATCCCTGAGTGAGGGAAAAGGTTCTCATCCTAGTCTTCGGGCCTATTAGTCTATCGTTCTTCCTCTTGAAGACCATGGAAAGGATAATTGATCTGCACCGATTGATCCTAACCCGACTTTCTTTGTCTCAGCATGCCTACTTGAAGGGCAGATCTGTTGAGACGCCTCTACACTCGCTTGTGGGATTTGTAGAAAAATCACTCAAGCACAAAAAATATGCATTGGTGGCCTTCTTGGCTATTAAAGTGGTCTTTAACAATGTGGCCCAAGAGACGAATCTTTCGACTTTAGGAGGACTGGATATAGATCAAACTATTATCTGCTTCATAAGTATACTTCTGACCAATATAGTCATTATTTCTTCTATGGGGACTGCTACTATTTCTAGATTAGCGAACCGAGGTAGTCTATAGGGAACCTTGTGGAATCTTGCCATTAATAAACAACTCATGAAATTAGTATCCACGAAGTGCAAAACTGTCGCATATGCTGATGATATTGCTGTAACACATTCTCACAATGCCTAGAAACTTCACTTAGTACTCTTAGCCAGTGGAGCACTGCTAGTGGACTTGGCGTGAATTCTGGGAAAACGGAGCTTGTGATCTTTTCAAAAAGGTACAAAATCCTTTCGTTCCCATTAACGGAGGGAAATTTAAGCTCTCGGATAGTGCAAAGTATCTAGGAATCCTTCTAGACTCTAAGCTATTCTGGAGCCTGAATAATATCTGCGTCCAAGGCGGCTATCGCTATTTATGCCAGCAGAAGGGCCATTGGGAAGACCTGTAATAAGCTCTAGGAATGCGAAATAGCTTTTCGACATGGTGGTAAATCCCATACTAATATATGGAGTACTAGTATGGTGGAAGGCTCTAAGTAAATCTAACTACTGTGGGATGATTGAGAGAATCCTGCGAATCTCTGCACTAATGATTACGGATGCGCAGCGCAGCACTCCGTACTTATTCGTTATGCTGCACTGACTGATCTCATGGCCAAACAATTGGCCATGAATTCGGCGGTTAGGCTAAGCACTGTAGGAGCATGGAGGTCTGGTTGTACTGGATATGCATCTATTTTGGGATGCATTGACTACTGCACTCTCTTGACAGACACTTCTCCGTAGCATTGACGGGCGAGTTACCTTCTTCTAGGGACACGTTTGTTATTTATAAAGATGTATCCAAGTCTGCAGTTGGTGTGGGTGATGGCTTCTATATTCCCCGTTTTCAGAAGGGGATGTGTTTCAGGCTACAGGATCTATATAGTGTAATTCAAGTTGAGACTTCAGCCATCAAAAGGGCGGTAAACTGGATGAAGTACTATAGGTTGATTGACGTGAATATCTGAATCTGTACTGACAGTAAGCCTGCTATCAAATCCCTCTCTGGTGTCTTCTCGGCATCCAGATTGGTACATGAATGCCAGGTATCTTTTAACTATATGGCGAGACATTCTAACCTGGAGCTATTCTGGGTGCCGGGTCACTCTGATGTACTTGGCAATGATATTGCGGATGAACTGGTTAAAAAAGGCTCACGTCTGCAAGCTGATGAGATCGATCTTTCATACAGCGTAAAATGTTGCTGCCATGACATGAAACAATTTCCATATAGAAAATGTAGAGGTCTTGTCATAAAAAAATATTTATAAATTAAATGTATGTAGATGTTTTGACATGAAACATGTTCCATAAAGAAAACGTTAATGTCATGACATGAGCAATTTTGGCTATTAAAAATGTTAATGTCATAACATGGAAAATTAGCTATATTGTAAATGCTAATGTTATAACATGACTTGAAAAGGTTGCTTTCATGACATGAAAAGTTTTTTTGAAAAATGTCTATAAAGAGAATGTTGTTTTCATGACTTAACATTTATGTTACAGTCTTCTTAATCCTAACGAGTATTCCGACTACTTAGTTCTATACCAAATGTTACATTATTCCGACCTACATTCCATTGAATTTAAGAAAACCAACCAAGAGTAAAGCTCATCTTGCCCCTCTATGTCTTTCTTACTAGTTTATGTCAAAGATGTTCAGTTCACATATTGAAAATTGTGACTTTCTGTTTCAAATATCATTCTTAATATGATTCTATCATAATTTTTAAAACAACTGACAGCATTTAACAACAAAACACATATATACACCCGCACACATTACCAACTCTTGTGACAGTTGAGTGAAATATACATGAAATGTTCAAGCTAGAAATGACATCTTAACAATAATGTACAATAATAGTTTTTTTACACAGATGCAAACATACAAACAGAACAAAATCTAAATACAAATATGTATGTACTGATATATAACTAACTACATAAATATGTTTGTATGACATTTGATATATGCACATATTCTTTTTACATACTATTTCCCAATACTTTCGTACATACATAACCAAACTAAACAAAATGGAAGAAATGTTATATATATAGGATGTAAACAAGAGAGTGATGATGTATTTGTATGTGTAAAGTGATTGGTGTAACTGTAGTTGTTTGATATCATAAATAAAATATTGACAGCTTATGTCACTCAAAATACATAATAAGGCAACATTTCTCAAGTCTTGTCACAACACACACACATTACAACATCAGTGTTGCTTTTACAGTGTTTTATTGTTATTATTGTTGTTGCTGTTGTTGCTGTTGTTAAATGTACATACACTATTATTACTATCTATTGTCATTGTTGTTAACTTTACTATCTTTTATATGAGTTGAGCTGACTATTGTAAAAGTTGTCATTTTCATAACAACCTGACATGACAGCAACAACAACATGAATTTTATGAAAAACCAAAATATATACACACAAAGAATATCACATTTTTTTAAAACTCTACTCCTACTAGTAAGTACTGGCATATAGAAGGTATGTAAAAAATAAAATTGTCATACTGTGACATTGTTACAAAAACATAGATACAAATGGGGGATTTCATATCAAGTGAAGAACCAACTTTTGAAATCGATGTCTTCCGATCGGGATGAAATTTACACTAATGTTAGTTCTATTGGATAGTTATCCAATTTTAACAAGACCAGTCAAGAGCACTCTGATTTAGAGGGGGTAAAAATTTAACATTTTGGCCAAACTTATTACCTATTGTTCTTAACTAAATGTGTCTCAAGCTGTTTAGATACATAACTATTTCTTCAACCTATCGAAAAAAAAAATTTAGAAAAAAAAGTAAATTTTTTTTTAAATTTTTAAATTTTTTTTTTTTTGCTCAAAAGAAAGCTTAGTACTTTATCTTGACCGCTTAGTGGGATGCGAGTGAGATATCTATCAAAATAAATATTTTGTAACTCAAGACATACAATTTTTGACTTTTGTTTTTTTGCAAAATCGAACTTTTTTAAATGGGCTCTTTTTTGGATTTTTTTCCAAAAAAAAAGTAAAAAACTGTATGGCCACTAAGCGACCAAAAACATCTTATAGGAATGGACCTAATCTTTCTTTTGAGCAAAGAAATAAATAAAAAAAGGGCGCATTTTGAAAAAAAACATCAAGAAAGTTTTTGATTTTGCAAAAAAAGTCAAAAATTTTATGTGTCTGGTTACTAAGCGATCAAATAGGTCTCCAAGGAAAATATCTAAGCTTTCTTTTGAGCAAAAAAATAAAAAAGGGCCCATTTTGAAAAAAAGAAGTCAAAAAAGTTTCTGATTTTGGAAAACAAATGTCAAAATTTTTTTTTTAATTTTTTTTTTCGAAAGATTGAAGAAATATGTAGCTATCTAAACTATTTCGGACACATTTTGCTGAGAACAATAGACAAAAAGTTATATGGATGAGAAAAAACATATGTTTGGCCAAAATTTTTATCGCCTCTTACTCAGGGAGTTCTTGATCGATCAGGTTGAAAAATTGTGTCTGAATTACTATCCAATAAGACTAACCTTGGTGCAAATTTCATCCCGATCGAAGATATCGATTTCAAAAGTTGGTTCACTTGACATGAAATCCCCCATATATAAATATATGACCTGCAAGCGTAATATTATGTTAGCAGGTATTTTATAAAAAAAAGTTGAGATATTATAGAGATATGGTTTCCTTTATATATAAGAACCCCTTTTAGAAAGAGATGGGTTCTCAAAGTTATCATACATTGAATGTAGTAGAGGTCATGGGAACTTAATTACTGGTGCTTCCATTTCTCAAGCTAGTCTTGATGTCATCTTCAAATATTTCTATGATAATTCACACACAATGATCAAGAATTTCCAAAATGAGGCACGGCCGTATGACACCATCCTAAGAAATATAAGTAGTCCAATCTTGCAGCTCATTAAAAATATACTCCGAATTTGTATACCTGTGATTGGGAGTTTACGGCCATTTTGTATCTACTTGGAGCAATCAAGGCACTCAGCTCGCATATCCAGAAGAAACTGGATATTCGCAGTCTGTTGAATGAATTATCGAACAGGATTGACGAATGGTCACACAAGGAGGAGGAACAAAGGATACAACTTGTAGAATATCTAAATGCATGGCCCTTATTGTTTATATAGGAGTGCAACACTATGTTAGATCTTGAGAAAAATTAGTTTTTCAAGTCATATTGAACATTTGACCTTAATCAGACAATTTCTTGATTTTCTACTGTATTCGAAAACATCGTCCTTTCAAACTTTTAAACAAACTAGAGAATCAGGTGAATAAATTTATTCGCAAAGAACGACGTTAGTTCTACAACATCATCGCAAATCAGGTATAAGCTGCAGTCTGTGGATATGTGGGAGTTCTATATAATGCAGTCAAGAAGATCAGTGCAAAAATTTAACTTACAACAATTTAGATTAAAAGAATTATCAACATAATATGTAAAAGAGAATATCCATGGAGATCCATACTGGCTCACAGATACAAGGGTTGTCATAACGAAACTAATGAACATCGAAGCCATCAACAAAGATTAGTTAATATACTAGCAGAATTTTTCAAAGATGGTCTAATTGTAACTGAATCCAAAAAAAGTGAATGTTGAAACTGTTCGCTGGCATCCAGGTTCCAAATAGCGACCATTGGTTCAATCGGATCAGGTGACATGAAGTGTCAGATCTAATAAGTTTCACAGCTGATTACACAGATGATAGTTGTAAGACAAAACCGGAACAAATTTTCCAAGGACCATTTCAAAACACTTTCATCGGAAGTTTATGTCATCTTGCTTTGCACTAGAGAGTACTAGTGGAGAGTGTTATGGTCTAAAATAATTCTTGCGAGGTTGATAAGAATTATCATGGAGATTATTACATCTCTCAAATAAGTAGACACAACAGGTCAACATTGTAATGAATATCGGATCTTGAGGTCAACTCTGATATCGAACGAGCTGCTTGTTGGGCCAAACGGGAGGCTCGACTTATTTTTGTAGGTATTCTTAATGGAAATCTTGGATTACTTCGGAGTGTGTTAATCACTTGGGAGCTGTATACAAAAATATTGTCTCAGAAAAGCTAATCGATTCATCACGCTATTTTAGGTTAAATCCCACTCACTCGATAAGGCGAATTTAGATTATCGCACCGCACCACGCACCGGTCATATTGGTTCCAAGAGATGTTTTTAATCCTTAAGCACAGAGGATTTGGTGCTTCAATCGTAAGCTCAACTTTTTGTGGTGAACTCAGGAATCTGTACTTTTGCCAATTCTTTTTTTATAGTATTGGATTATGTACTTATTGGTAGAGAAGCACCCGATGACATTCAAAGCGATCTGAACTAATGACTTAACGACTGAAGCTTGCTGGACAAATGTTATGACTATTTGTATGAGACATTACCAAGGTATCAGAGAGATAGACATCAATGATATTTTTTGATTAAATCTTCAGGAAAGGCTGGGGATGAGATGGATATAAGAAAAACTATCACAGAAAAGCCAGAGTTCAGATGTGTTCTTAAATAATATTTGTATTTCTAAAAGTTCAATTTACATTTTGTCGTGAAATTTCATGTAGTTCTACAGTTTTATTCAAAGAACACTTAAATAGAAATTAGTATTACAACTAATTCAATTGTCTAGAAGAACATTTTCAATTAAAACAAGTAACAAAGTATAGTCGGCCAAACCTGACCATATAATATTCCCTACCCCATCTGAATAAGCAAAACCAGTGTTCTTTTAAAATTTAAATTTTTTGCGAAGCTATGGGTGCTTATGGACCGATCGTCAAATTATTTAGTAGCTGGGTTTCTAAGCATATAAAACTCATTTCATTTAAATTGTATCACGATAACAATATTTGTAAATGCTGGGTAAAGTGAACATATATGGGAGCCATGACTAATTATGACTAATTATGTTGAATTATAATTGGATACCAAACTTTTAGTGATTTTCGGAAGCGGGTCCTATATGAGAGCTATGACTAATTAAGGAACGATCACAACGATAAAATAAGGTGACATGATTTCCGTACAAGGTTTACATGGAGAACCAGACAACCAGCCAACCAGACATACGGATGGACGGATTTCGTTTAATCACTTTCGATCGGTATACTTTAATGTAGTTGTTAGACTAATACTATTGGGAATTACAAACATCTGCACAAACGCATAATACCCTTCCCACTGTGGTGATGTAGGGTATAATATTAAAACTGTGAAAATGAATTGATTATTTCTGTTAATTTTTGATATCGTCTAGAGTAAAATTTCAATTTTCTTAGTAGTTTATTTATTTAGTTACAGCATTACATAACATTAAGGTAATTTTGAATATAAAACAGCAGCGATACTAAACTAGATTTAATATATACGATTTTTTTAAAATGGTCCAAAAACTGAGTATAGTATTCTTGTATTTTGTATTGGTCGCCTTGCAGCTATTTCTATTGGTAAATGGCGATGACGATGATGAAGAAGAGCCGGAGACTACAACAATAGAGATTAGTCTATATCGTAATAAATTTGGAATTGGTAGATGAATTGCCTGTTTAAAGGATGATTATAATAAAATAAATTGATTTAAATATACCGAATAATAAAAGTAAAATTTGGTTTTGTGTTATTTAATTTGCATGGCCACATATTTGAAATTATGGCAAGAGAGTAGTTAGGAGAATATTTTGATATGTATGGGGAAGATAATAGAACAGTACTTAAATTTTAAATTAAGAATTGTTTTGAATACTAAATCCCTTGTCAAAGCTAGTACCTACTCTAACTTTTCGACAAGGCATTTTGTCTAATCTCTAATGGAATTATTGTCAAGAGCCAAGTCATGGTAATTTTCTATAAGAATTATACCGATCGACTCAGAATCAGTTTCTAAGTCAATGTAGCGATGACCGTCCATCCATCTGCTGTCTGTCCATGTAAATTGTGGCCCAAAGACGAAGTCTATTGAAACTAGTAAAAATCAATCCATTATTTCAGCTAGCCCGATACAAATTTCCTCCCGAAATAGGGCTTTATCGGCATAAGTGCTTGACCACAAATTGTTCCAGCAATAAGTTTTATATAGTAGCTGAATCCGGTCCGCATTTCTGGGTCTTAGAAAACATCTGTTTTATATTGCATCTCGATCTTAATATAGTGTGTCAGACAAAGTCGGTGCTCCAATCTTCAATGTTGATACATGTACAATGAATTCACAAATTCAGAAGGATAATTGACGGCTTGTTCTTCGTTCATTACTGTGTCAATCGATTTGTATATTATTGTTTCGCCAGGCAGTATCAATTGTATTTGATCATTGAGCTTGTTAACATCATAATTTCTTGGTGCCAAAATTGTACGTTCCCACTGCCAATCCGAATTTGTGTAGTTGGTTGTAAGACTTGGGTATACCTTGTCGACAACGGCTTGAAAATTCATTTGCATTTGGCAGATGTTCGAGAACGAAATCTGATTTGTGACGGAATCAATTGAAATTTTTCCATATCCGATGTCCAGCAATTGTTTTGAGAATGTTTCGGCAGAAGGGATACGTTGATAGCGTTCGGCTTCTGTAGCTTCATTTCTAGTGAAATACATTTTATGGAACTTAGCATCATCATTGGAAATCAGGAGCAATGATGGCCTTGAACATTAAAGGTGGGATTGAAGCCGACATCATTTGAAAGCATGAATTACACTTTTCGATTTTTTGAAGGAAGTGCTTGGAAATAGGATTGGTACTGGAACTATAACTTAGAAGCTGCTCAGGCGGCTCAATAATTGGTGGCAGAATAACTTTATCTTTCAAACAGTACATTCCCGGGGATTCCTTAGGGAACTTCAAAACGCTGCATTGTTTGTTCATTGCGGCATTCAGTACGTCCTTGTGATTCCTGTAGTCATCATACTTATTGCAATAAAATGCCGGCAACTTTAAATCGATTCTTTCTCTTGATCGGGACTGAACCTTTTTAATGTTCACTATAACAAATGCACAGTGCGGCAGAATCAAAATATGTTAGAAATAAATCTGTCATTTCTAACTGGCTGATCCGATTGACATGAAATTTCACATATACAAAGGATCGTACAGACCTCTCAGGAGCGCTGCTGTGTGTTCTTAAATTAGAGTACCTGTGATTAGTCAAAAATCAAACATTTTAATGTATTCTTAAAGTCCTCGTTAGGCGTATATAAATCTTTCTTGAGTCTACTTTTTATATCTTATAGTTAGCAAATTATACGGATATGAAAATTAAAATTGGCTGGCATTAAGTAAATAGTGGAGTATTCGAATTATTCGATTTTTATCTTGTTCGAATAAAACGAATAATTCGAATAAGAGATTTTAACTTGTTTGAATAATTCGATCACACGTTTGAAATTAATCGAATTATTCGAATAATTTAAATTTGTTTAAAAAAGTAAAGAATGAAGTTTTGATGTCGGTTTTTTAATATTTTATTGTTAAAGAAAAACAAAAAATAACGTTAAAGTTAACAATTCAAGTATTGATAATGTTAAAAAAACATTCGAACACAAAGTCCACCATTAAAAACTCCCGAACAATCTACAAAACAATTGACTAGCAAACTTATTTATAACAAATTGTATTATACATCAAGCTCTATCAACGTTGCCGAATCTTTGCTTAATAAAGTGGTCTTGGGGAATTACACAATAAAGGGAATCTGTCCATAGTTTGATATCATTATCAGTGAACGTGGCTAATTTGAAGTCAGGCAGTGCATGATTGATGCATTTACAAATACGCAAAAAGTGTATTACCATGTTAGACAAAGATGTTCAACGATGTTCAAAATCATGTATAAAGCTACGTTTACACGATGTGAACTTATACTGAATCATATGGTTATTAACCATTTATTGATCAAGATCTGACAACCGTGTCTCAGAGTCCTAAGACGAACTCCATGCTTTTCTTGCAACAACGTTAGTTTGCAATATTTGTGTTTATCATTCGATTTATTAAATATTTTGCAACACTTACATACGCGGTTAATAACATCACTTATATACATTAGGGTGGCCCTTAATAAACGAAAGTTGGATTTTGGCCATTCTCACCCTCCAGTTTGGTGAACATTAGTAAAAAAATCATCCTGAAAAAATTTTAAGTAAATCGGTTGGGGATAAGACAAGCTGCCGCAAGCCCTCTGAAGTTTTGAGATGCATTTACAAGGGGAAAAAATGCATTTTTTCAGTTTTTGTAAAAATTTTGCCATTAAAAAATTATTTTGTAATTTAATTTAAAATAATCGAAATGTCTACGTAATTGTCGTTCTAATGAGACATAAAAAGCAGAAATTGGTCAAAAAATGTTAAAGTTATTAAAAATTCGCCAGGGCATTAACGCGTCACAGGCAACTAGAATAAGAAAGGTAGGAACAAAATTAACATATTTTGATAAATATTAAAATTAAAGCTCATTTTTACTTAAACTTGTATATGAGTTCTTGTCTTCGTAGGATACCGCTAACCTATTCTTAGGTATGAACAAAAAAAAAAATTTTAACGGCAGTTTCAAAACTCAATTTTCAAATTTTTAAAAAATTTGTTAAACAAATTTCAGAATTTTTTGATCATCTCATTGGGATTTATTAAGAATATAATAGAGAATAAAAATGTGAAAAAATTATGAAAATATCTCTTATAGTTTTTCCGTACCAGCGATTTAAATTTTGAAATTTTCGAGAAAAACCAATTATTTGGCAATTTTTAGGCGAATAAGCTCTATTTCCTTACTCTTGTGCATTTTAAGCAAAACTTATACAGAATAT
Organism: Calliphora vicina; assembly: GCF_958450345.1. Lineage (NCBI taxonomy): Eukaryota > Metazoa > Arthropoda > Insecta > Diptera > Calliphoridae > Calliphora > Calliphora vicina. Next base: position 111,299,036 of record NC_088781.1, on the reverse strand, counting down.
TATAGTCCAGATAATTCTAAATATACTCTGAAACTTTTACTAAAATCGGAAAACGTTAACCCTTAAATCGTGAAGGTCAAAGGTCAAATTTTTCAATATTTGGAATTTTTCTTATTCTAGTTGCCTGAGACACGTTAATGGCCTGGCGAATTTTTAATAACTTTAAAATTTTTTGACAAATTTCTGTTTTTTATGTCTCATTAGAACGAAAATTACGTACACATTTCGATTCTTTTAAATTAAATTGCAAAAGTAATTTTTTAATGGCAAAATTTTTACAAAAACTGAAAAAAATGCATTTTTTCTGGATGGTGAGAATGGCCAAAATCTAACTTTCGTTTATTAAGGGCCACCCTAATATACATATATATTAAGATCATTGCCTTCATCTATTTCAATGTAATCATTATAAATGTCATCCTCAATATCACTTTCGAAGACCGTTTCAAAATCACATTCTCCTCACATTCAACTCCACTTTAATCTAAGTTAAAATTTTGATTATTAATTGCGATTCTAATATTTCTAATATTTCGCCGGCTAAATAACAAATATTTTATTCCGTACCTTTTATTTTCATTCAAGTCCTAAGTTAAAAAATTTTGAAAGATTTGTTTTTAGAATTGTAACTTCTTGCAGTAATATTTATATATTTATAGAAGGAGATATCGGAACAATCATCTGCAGTGATCGAAAGTCCCTTTGTCTTTAGTTATTTGTCGAATTTCAGAAACAATACAATTTTTGTGAGTCATTATTACTTATTTGAAATTATGAAAAATTTTAAGCAATTTAATAAATTTAAATATATGTGAACATTTATTCGTTTTATTCGATTATTCTACATAAAATTGTTCGAATTATTCGTTATTCGAAAATGGCCATTTTTAAATAGTTCGAAGAATTATTCCTAAGAAATTATTCGATTAATCGAACGATCATTAGTCGAATGAATACACTAGTAAATACGCTAAATCTGAAATTTAGATATAAAATGTATAAAATTTAAAAGGATATAAAATAGGAAGGCTCCTTTAACAAAAAATATGGGTTTTATATTGATTTTGTCATTCCGTTTTTAACATATCAAAATATTGGTCTTAGAACCAAAATTTATATATGTTATTCTGGGTCCTAATAAAATTCTAATACTATAAAGCTATGTCAGTCAGTTGTTGATATTAAATGACATCTTCAGGAAAGCATGGGGGTGAGATGGACATAAGAAAAACTACAACACAAAAGACACGGTTTGGATATGTTCGTAAATCTTATATATAAATAGGCCACACGTTTTTTTGTGGTACACTTTTAAGTAAGTTATTGTCCACCAATATTGATGAAATATATATGGTTTAAAAGTTTTTTTCTCTAGATATGCAAAATATGAAAAAATATTTCAAAATTCTTTCCATAAAAGTGGTAAAAACCGTTTTAAAAGTAGTCGAATTTCGGCCATCAGGTGATCCTAGTAATAATTGTTATGCTATAAGTTCTATCTACATGTTAACTAAAGGAATAGGTTTTTGTAAAATTTCATGAAGTTCTTCAGTTTTATTTAAAGACCACTTTAAATAAAAAATAGTATTAAAACTAAGAAAATTGTATAGTAGAACATTTTCAATTAAGTTATTTTAATTAAAACTGTTCTATCTATGAAAATAAATTGATTATTTCTGGTAATTTTTCAAATTGCCTCGAATAAAATTTAAATTTCCTTAGTAGTATATTTAGTTACAGCATTACATTGCTTTAATGTAATTTTGTATATAATAGAGCAGCGATACTAACTTAGAATTAGTTTATACATTTATTCAAAAATGACCGAAAAGCTCCGTCTAATATTCTTGTATTTCGTTTTGATTGCTTTGCAGCTATTCCTATTGGTAAATGGCGATGATGATGAAGAAGAAGAAGAGCCGGAAACTACAACAATAGAGATTAGTCTGTATCGTAATAAATTTGGAATTGGTAGATGAGTTGCCTGTTTAAAGGATGACTACAATATATTCATTGTAAATTAAATAAATAAATTGCCTTTAATATACCGAATAATAAAAGTGCTTAAATAGAAATAATTTTATTTATTTATTGAAATAGTTGTTGCGAATATAAAATTTGGTTTTGTCATATTTTATTGCAGTGGTCACATGTTTGAGATAGCTTTGGAATTTTAGAACGCTTATCATAAATTACAAAATTTCGAAATATAGGATCTAGAGAAACTCCTATTAGCATATTTAAGGCGCTTTATATTTTAAAGTTATCCTTGTTGAGATACATTTTAAAAAAATATAAAAGCCTAATAAGTTCCTTAAGAATCTTTTTTTAAGAACGATTTTTCGGCCACAAAATTAAGAAAATTCTACATTTTAAAAATGTTGAATCTATTATTTTTTAACTCATTGTTGTTGTAGTAACAGATCTGCTGTCTTCTTTGGGAAAAACTTCCAGTTAATACAGCTGCAGAGTGAGACTCGTATAGTTCTGAAGCGAACATGCTATTGTCATGGGACTTGCAAAATATATTCTTGTGAAATATCTATCTTCGAACTTGTATCTAAATCATTTAATTCAAATATTTGTTATTAAAAAGCCAACCAACATAAAGATTGCATTGTTCAGTTGATAGATCGATAAATATTTATTTTTTTAAATTTGTAGCTAAATTTTCGATCAGTATGAAATACACAATAAATGAAATCAATGCAAAGTATAAAAAAACAATTAAGATAAGGTGACTGAATTTTTTTAAAATATAGATTGAAAATATTTTTTGGTACAAATTTTTTTTATTTTAATTTATTTTTTTAAATTTTTAAATTTTTATCGAAAACATTTTATTAATGAAAAAAATTTTGTGGTAAAAAAATTATTTGTAAAAAAATTTTCGGTCTGAATTAATATGGCGTTTTATACCGATTTGGAAAGGTATTTGAAATATCTATCATCAGATATCCACATTGTCTATATGAATGAGTTATTAATCCAGATATAGATCAAAAATAAGTAAAAAATCAGATAAATCGTGATTCTTTCTTATATCTCTGCCATTTGTAAAAACTAATTAAATTTTCTAGGAGAACATATTTAATTAAAATAATTAAAGCGTGAACATCAATTGATTATTTCTGGTAATTTCTGTAATGGTCATGACTAAAAATAATATTTTCTTTTTAAATTGTTTTACTATTTTCCTCCAATATAAATAATTTTGTATATAAAATAGCAGCAATACTTCTTTAGATTACCGAATAACAAACTATGAAAATCTTATATTTGATATTGGCCATCGTGCAGCTATTTTTATTAGTAAATGGTGATGATGATGAAGATGAGGAGCGGGAAACGACCACGATAGAGATTAGTATGTATCGATATAAATTTGGAATTGGTAGAATACTCGAAAATATATTCGAATTAAACCTGTTCATTGTACATTTAAAATTGTTTACTATAAATATAAGGGGTATTCACATGGTGTACTATTTAGTTATAATGTCCTAATATATTAGATAGTTAAAAAAAAAATTTGTTGTGATTGAAGCAAAAAGGTTCTAAACTAATTTGTCATAAAATAATACTTTTTTTTGTTTAAAATACAACAACAACTCTTATAATATATTAGGACATTATGACGATATGACTAATAGCAGACCATGTGAATATCCCAATAATAAAATTCAAAAAAAATACATCACATTCTTGGAAATATGTATACAATTCATAAATTCATCATATTATTTTTTTTACCAGCTCCGGACGAAAGGTGGACTTTATGGCCATTATTCAATAATTTTTTGGGATATTTGGGATATCTAGGGCTTATAACCGACTAAAGCAAGTTGAAATCAAAAACTTATTAAAATAAAATATTGAATTAATTTGTTTAAAATTAATATTAATTTTGCGATTAAGGATACAAAGGTCAAAATCAATTTTCTCTAGATATGACTTTGACTGAAGTTGTATATTGCACAGTGTGGCAGAATAAAAATATTTTGGAAATAAACCTGCAACATCTAACTAGCTGATCAGATTAATAAGAATTTTCACATAGGCGTAGCAGGAGACTATTCGAGTTTATTTTTTGATGATAAACTCTAATGATCCTGCAGAAGCGGAGCTGTCTCAAAGTAGTGCACCTCAGACATCAAAATAATATTCTGTTTTAATAAATAAAATAAATCATTTGAAAAGAGTTACGAAGCAATATGTTTTACAAGTCTAAAAATAATCGATTTTAAATTAATTTAATATTTTAAGTGAAAAACAAGTATGAAAGTATGGTCGGTCAAGCCCGACCATATAATACCCTACACTAAGTAAATGAGCAAAAAATGTTTCTTTTCAAAAACATCTAAAATTAATATTCGTGAGTGATTTTCGGAAGTGGGCCTTATATGAATGCTATGACCAATAGATATACGATATGATAACGTTAACTGGAAGTTTTGAGGTGCATTTACAAGGGGAAAAAATGCAATTTTTTCAGTTTTTGTAAAAATTTTGGCATTAAATTCCAAATATTGAAAAAATTGACCTTTGACCTTCACGATTTAAGAGTTAACGTTTTCCGATTTTAGTAAAACTTTCAGACTATATTTAAAATTACCTGGAATATACTATTCTGAATAGCTTTTGCTTGAAGATAATAACAGTAAAGAAATTTGGCTCATTAATCCAAATATGGCCAAAAAAATAGTTTTTCTCGAAAATCTCAAAATTTAAATTGCAGGTACGGAAAAACTATAGGAGGTATTTTCATACTTTTTTCATATTTTTATTCCCTATTATGTTCTCAATAAATCCCAATGTGATGATCACAAAATTTTGAAATTTGTTTAACAAAATTTTTAAAAATATGAAAATGGAGTTTTGAAACTGCCGTTAAAAAAAATTATTTTTTTGGTCATACCTGCGAATAGGTTACCCGTATCCTACGAAGGCAAAAACTCATATACATGTAAATATGGATATATTTTAAGTAAAAATGTACTTTTATTATAATAATTATCAAAATATGTTAATTTTGTTGCTACATTTCTTGTTCTAGTGGCCTGAGACACGTTAATGGCCTGGCGATTTTTTAATAACTTTAAAATTTTTCAACCAATTTTTGTCTTTTATATCTTATTAGAACGACAATTACGTGTACATTTCGATTCTTTTAAATTAAATTGCAAAAGTAATTATTTAATGCCAAATTTTTAACAAAAACTGAAAAAATTGCATTTTTAAGCGATTTATGCACTTAAAGTGATTTTCGGAAGCGGGTCTATATGGGAACTATGACTAATATTGGACCGATCGTAACAAAATTTGGTGACATGAATTTTGTATATATAAAACTTATTTGGAGCGGAATTTGTGGAGATACATATATAAATTAAACATTTATGACCGATAAAGTCCAATTTCAGGAGGACATTTGTATGGGGGCTAGGTGAAATAGGACCGATTTCAGCCAGTTTCAATAGGCTTCGTCCTTGTGCCAAAAAAGTAATATGTATCAAATTTGACCGGAATATCTTCAAAATTGTTACCTGTACTTTGCGCACAAGGTTTACATGGACAGACAACCAGCCAGCTAGCCAGACGGACGGACGGACATCGTTTAATCGACTCAGAAAGTGATTCTCGAAAGTCGATCGGTATACTTTAAGGTGGGTGTTAGACTAATATTTTTGGGTGTTACAAACATCTGCACAAACGCATTATACCCTCCCCACTATGGTAGCGTAGGGTATAATTAGCAGAATCAGCAGGAAAAAATATTCTTATGCAAAGTAGTCCTTTTTACGTTAAAAATTTTAATCGCGATATACGTATTTCGGAAACGAAGAAGTTTTTTTAAAGTAATTTTCAATTTAGCTGAATAATTGTAACTTAAAACGTATTGGCTTCACTTAACGATTTAAGTTTTAAAACAATTATACCGAGATGATTTTTATACCATCCGTTTGTAACATATCGAAATATTAGTTGTAGAACCGAAAAGTATATAAAGTTTTGGACCAAATGAAGTCCCAAATGGCAAATAATTATTTGCCATCTTGAGCAAAAAAATTCGTATGGCCATTAAATTATTACGGCAGCCAACTTGACAAAACTAATGATGCAGAAGTTCTTATTTTTGGGGCTACTTTCACGTGCAATTGTCAGAATTGAGTCCCAAAATCATGTGTTGTACTCTGTAATATTTTTTTTGGAAATTCTTGGATTATTTTTCTACAAAATGTTGATATTTTTATGAATTTATTACTCAGAATTAAATACATACATATGGGGCATTTCATGTCAAGTGAACCAACTTTTGAAATCGATGCCTTCCGATCGGGATGAAATTTACTATCCAACAGAACTAACCTTGATGATCCCGATCGGAAGACATCGATTTGAAAAGTTGGTTTCACTTGACATGAAATCCCTCATATATTAATGCAAATAAAGGGTATTCCATATTGTTGAAGCTACATCTGAGCAATGGGCTGAAATTTTGCCAGACTTTTTGTCAAATCACAAAATGGGTGTTCTATTAGGGTAACGTTCCGCTCGCTTTGCCCATTTTACGGTGACGCCCATTTCTGGATGAATGGTTTACTGAATTTAGTTAAGGCCGTACAAGAACGGAAGATGCCGAACGTTATGGGGGCCCAGTTTAGTTCTCTACACCCGAATGGTGTTGGCCGATCGGAGATTGAAAGTACGAGAGATTATGAAATACATAGACATCTCACATGGCTCAATGGTTTCAATTATGATTGATCAGTTGGGTATGGGAAAGTTTTCTGCAAGATGGTGAATATTAGGCCAACTTATTGGATCGATTTAATGAGGATATGAAAAAAACTACATCATTTGGCCAAGAAAAAAATTATTTTTCACCAGAGCAATGCAAGGGTGCACTGATGTGCAGTTTCCATGACAAAAATTCAAGAATTAGGAAACGAATTGCTCCCTCATACGCCCTATCCGGACTATTTCTTGTTTACAAACCCAAAAGAAATGGCTGGGCAGAATGACCTCGACAAATCTTATTTTTTGGATAAAAAGAAAATAGAAGAAACGTTGGACAAAATGTATAGAACTCAAAGAGACTATGTGGAAAAATGAAATGATTTGTTACCAAAAACCTGTGTGTTATTCAAAATGTCACGGGCTTATTGACCCGATTTCGTAAATATTTGGAACAAGCTAATTACTATTTAACAATACTATAACTTTCCAACAATAACAAATCAATATAAAATACGAGACTATATTCCATCGACATGGTAACCTCCAATGATTCAAGGTTATTTTGCAATTAACAAAACTAAGAAACACCTGTCCATTTCATTAATCAGTTTGGTCATGGCCTAATTTTAAAGTTACGCCTATTCCGTTTTAAAATAGAACTTCAAAATTAAATTAGCTACAGCTTTCCACACTTTCAAAATTCCATTGTTAAACTTACTGTATATAAACTTCATCAAGTCTGCTTTACTATCTAGAAAGTATTTTTCAAAACAACTCAACATACAAGATACTTAGAACTCCGAAATAAAAATGAAATTCCTAACGATCATTGCAATCTCTATACAGTTACTACTTCCACTGGTAATTGCCAAAGAAGAGAACGGACCACCCTATGATTTTGGAATGGGAAAATAGAAAATATCCTGATACATATCGTTCATAGAACCAATGTGAAATAATAAAGTTGTTGGCTATTTTATTAATAATGTGTTTATGATTCCTGTAATAAAACAAGGGGGAAGAATTTGACTTATAGGGTTGGGGTCGCTACTTTAATATAGCATTGGCCTTTGATCACAAAATGGGATTAACATTAATTGATCAATTTTTTTCACCAAATTTATTTCAAATTCATGTTGTTACAATTGGACAAGTTAAATGATATAAAAGAAGTTTATAAATATTTAATTTTGGAACCAAATAGACAAAGTGTTTTCTTAAGTATGCACTGAATTACTTCTTGTGTTAAGATGTCTTTAAGTTTTCATGTTGTTGAACTAGGTTTTTAGGTTTAATTAAGAAACTCGTAGATTAAAAAACACTTTTTGAAACATCCTTGTTAAACTTGAGGTAATATTTTAGTGAATAGCCACAAAATTGGTATTCACTTACGAACGTTGAATATTCACTTCGCCCCCTTTGTGCTATGACCGATTTAAACTTAATTCAGAGTTTGCACGCTATAAACTAATCAGACTTAAAAATTATGTAAAAAAAAATAGTGTTGTTTATAAAACTCAATTAATTTGACAATGTGCGATGTCTCTATTGATCTAAAAGGTCTTTCATAAAGCGCTTCCTATCTTTAAATTTAAATAAAACAAAATGTGTGTGAGATAAAAGTTTGAACGGCCTATCAAAGTCATTATGTATGGAATATAACATCGTGCAAATGTCCTCCGCGACATCGGTGGGTGGCGAGTATCCGAAATGTCCAATTTTCCATGACTCTGACTCATAAATCTGGATGAATTTGATTAATACGATAAATGCGACTTAAGAAAATCCCACAAGAAAAATTATAGCGGCGTCAAATCACACGATGGCCATCAGATCCACGTGAGATGACCATGCCCTCAAGGATTTCCTCGTACAGAATATCCAATGTGGCATGAACTGTGTATCACGCAGTGTTGTTCTGTTGAAAGCACATGTCGTTGGTATCCATATCATCGACCTATAGCGCTCACTATTGACGGTGAATGCCTGGCCAACGTCGATTTTCAATAAATATGGACGACAGCCCAAAATTCCTTCCAAACAGTGACATTTTTCAATGTATTGTAAGACCCTTTAGTTTTTTTGTTTGTCACCTCACTACTCAATAGTTAACGCATTTTCTGGACTTGGGTTATGGTAACTATTGACAATTAAATATCCTTACATTATTTCGCATTTTAAAGTTTTAATAACTTAAATCATATTTGTGCTAAGTTTTGTCTTTATACTAATATTTATAAGGTATTTATTTCTTATGGGAGATATGACCAATCAATAACCGATTTCTACAACATATGTTAATAGGCAACATAAAGGACCAAAGATTAATCAATATAATAATTTGTTTAAATTTATATTCGGGGATGGTTATTATATGAGTCTTATTGTCAATTTTGGAGCGATCAATACCTCCACATTCACGGTGAAATTAGGATCGATGCTCTTAGAATTTGATGGATTCAATTTATTATACATAATTCATATTTTTGCATATTTTGTGCTAAATTGTATAACCTAGCAATTTTATTAAATGGATTTATCACTATTCGATTCATCTTCCAGGGGATTAATTGTATGAAGAATAGGTGCAAAAATTTAAATTCAATTTATCACCTAAATTTGTTGAACATTTAACTAATTTCATCATGTCTAATTATAAATATTTCAATAATTTTAAAAATGTTACCATCAAATGTAATTAGTTACACCACACAATAAATTACTTAACATTTCTTATATGAAGTAAACTATAAAAAGCCTACATTATTCAAAAGCAAGTAATTAAAAATATCTCGTAAAGTCGAAGTAAATATGAAAATCCTATCGATCATTCTAATCGCTATTCATTTACTAGTTCCACTGGAATGTGCTGCAATAACTCCACCATCGCCTACACTTTTGGGAAGAAAGTAGACAGCAGTTGACATACATCTTGTATAAAATATTAAATATAACTACTACTATTATAAAATAAAGTTTATTGAATTTGTATTATTTACTACTATCTCAAAAATAACCACTGGATTTTATACACTCTTAGATTAGCTTCAATTTTAGGCTTTTATACAGTCTTAGATCAGCTTCAATCGTAGGTATTTGTCTTATATTAGCTGCAATCTTGGGTCTTTATACAGTAGATGGCTCCAAAAAAAAAATTGCGTATCGAAATGTGTACGTAATTGTCGTTTTAATAAGATATAAAAGACAAAAATTGGTTACATAAAAAATTGGTTAATTCTAAAGTTATTAAAAATTCGCCAGGCCATTAACGTGTCTCAGGCCACTAAAACAAGAAATTTAGGAAAAAAATTTACATATTTTGAGAAATATTGAAACAAAAGCTTATTTTTACTCAAAACATATCCATATTTACTTGTATATGACTTTTTGTCTACTTGGTATAACGTTAACCTATTCACAGGAATGACAAAAAAAAATTTTTTTTTAACTTCAGTTTCAAAACTCCATTTTCAAATTTTTAAAAATTTTGTTAAACAAATTTCAGAATTTTTTGATCATCACATTGGGATTTATTGAGAACATAATAGGGAATAAAAATATGGAAAAATTATGACAATACCTCCTATAGTTTTTCCGTACATGCGATTTAATTGTTGTGATTTTCGAGAAAAACTAATTTTTTGGCCATATTTTGGCGAAGAAGCCGAACTTCCTTACTGTTATTATTTTTAAGTAAAAGCTATTCTGAATATTATAGTCCAGATAATTTTAAATATAGTCTGAAAGTTTTGAATGATTCAGTTTATTTAATTTTGAAAAACATTAAAATTAGCACCATTCATATTGAATGTATTTTTATACCCTCCATCAACATAAGTGGCGAATGAGGGTATATGTATATAAGTTTGTCATTCCGTGTGTAACATTGAGAAATATTCATCTGAGACCCAACAAAGTATATTATTGATCCTTATGAAATTCTAAGTCGATTGAGCTATGTCCGTCTGTCTGTCCGTCTGTGTAAAACACGCTCACGTCCAAAATACGCAAACAAACTTCGCAGAGTTGCAAGAAAAATATTTATTGTTGTCCTAAGCAGTTTGGAACCAAAGTTATGAATCAAAATGTGGGACAACTAAAACTTTACACACGTTATTTTTATAATAAAAGGACTAAGTCTAGTGAAAATTATAAGAATCGGTTCATGATTTCTCATAGCCCCCATACAAATTTCTTCCCGAAATATGGTTCTATGGTCTATAAATGTCTTCATAATTGCAGTATCCATACAAAATTCAACAACAATATGTTTCGTGCTAAAAGAAATCACAACACTAAATTTTTTGTGGATCGGTCCATATTTGACCATAGTTCAATTCCGAAAATCACTTAAATTAGCACAAATATCTTATAAATATCGCTATTAAGTTGAAATTCGTCATAAATAATCCCCATAAATACTAAAATCGCTATATATAATTCTATGATGATCCCATATATATTAACCTACAAAATATGTATGCAGGTGGAGGGTATTTAAGATTCGGCAAAGCCGAATATACCGTTCTAACTTGTTTGTTCTTCAAGATTCTCCAAAAAATGTCTATTAAGAAAAATGAGAAGTAAAAAGGAGGGAATATATTAAAAACTTAAAATTTCCGAATTTTACCAGGAATTTTTGAATTTTATAATTTCCTGAAAATTTCGGATCGAATAAAAAAAAAATTAGCCAAATCGCTCCAGCGTTCTCACGTGATGCGATTAAATGGACCATTTAATTTTTATGTATATAGTATCTATATTATAGATAGTGTTACGAAATTGTACTTGAATTCAAATATAACGATTTTAAGGGCTGATTTAAAAGTAGCATAATGCTTTCAAATAACAGTGCTGTAATAGCAAACTGTAACATATCTGTGGGCATTATTAAATAAAAGCTTTCAGTTGATTTGATCGTAAGTTGGCAACGCTGTATTCGAAAATTCAGTTAAAGAACATTGTAGAAAGTACACCATAGATGGCGTATGTATTAGTAAGATCTAGAATATTCGAATTTTGACAGTTAAAGAGCAATCTAGAATGCAGATGGCAGTGTTGTAAATAGTGGCAGAGGTTGCTGTAGTGAGTGAGTTTTTCAGAGACGCTTTTCGAATAAACATCAACTGAGTGCCTTAAAGTGTGTTGTGTTTTTCAAGTAAATTCGTGTACATTTTAAATTGTGTCTGTATTTCTGAGAATTTATAAACGTGTATAAAAAACATTGAGTGGCTATTTAATTATGTGGTTGTTGTACTAAACGGCTTTTATTTGCAATCAAAAGTATCCGGTTTATTTAAAGGAAATAAACTAACGTTTCGAAAAGGTTAAAACGTAACAATAGATAGATAATTGAATTGCGTACTTTAACTTCACAGAAAAGGCCAAATTGATTTCTCATTTAATAACTACGGCAAATTTGTAGCTTACGAAGTCATTGGATAATTTAGTAGAAGCCACAGGTAAGCTCACAACATTTTTTGAATTAATTTTTATTTACATGTGACATATTTTCTGCAGATCCCCATCTCGATGTCATCGGTTTTGGGTAATTTCTAAGCGTTAACATGATTATTGAGAGTAGGCATTATATGAAGTCTGGGACCAATTATTGACCGACATGAAATCATTATTTATAAGATTAACTTGTGCTGGTATTGAACATATTTGTGACAATGTCTTTCGGCGATTACATTAATATACTTGTTAAAATCATGGACCGATAAATTATTTGATGATTCCTTCCCAATCACAACCCTCAATTTCCATAGAATTTCTTACCTAATTGAAGCATGTCTAGTTATAAATATTTTTACTATTTAAAATATTTAAGCATAAAATTAAATTAAAATATCTAGTTATTATTAATTCTAGAATTTATAAAATTTTAGCGTAAAATTAAATTCGTTACAGTACATATTACAAAATGTTTTTTATACATATATAATAGTAAACTAGAGGAAGTCTACACAATTCTACAGCAATTATTTGAGAAATAACATTGAACGTATTTGAGCATTCGAAGTAACAATGAAGATCCTAGCAGTCATTCTAATCATCGCTCTTCAATTAATTCTTCCAAGTGAAAGTGTTCCAGGACCACCACCAGTTCCACCAGTAGGAAGAAAATAAAAAAAACTGTAATATAAATATTTAAACAATGTTAAATATTGCCTACTACTACATAAAAAAATAAAAATTAAGTAGGTCGTATTTTAAGTATTTATGTAAATAAATATTTTTAATTGTCTTAAATATTACAACTACTATAGTTCAACATTTTTAACTGTATTGAAAAACTTATATTGAAATGGTATTTAGCTGTTTTTAGGTATTGATTAGATTAATAGAAGAATATTAAAAGATGATAAAAATGGCAATAATTTTTACAATATTCCACATTAAATTATTTTCACAATATATGAGGAAAAGAGGATTTTTAAACGAGTATTTGGATTATAATGAAACTTCACTAGACATAGCGGAAGTTTCTTGTCTTATACAAATATCGCCCTGGCGTTGCACGGGGTTTCATTCAGTTCTATTCCGGACCGGTGATTACACGCAGTGTAAAAATATAGTTGGACAGTCACAGTAACCATTTACATGATTGTGGTAACCATAATATGGTTAATTTACGATTCACATAATTGTATCAACCATATATATGGTTACAGTAAACAAATATATGTTTGTGACAACCATTCATATGATGAAGGACTTATCATATTATTTTGCTCTTAGCTTAAGGCTTATCATAATGATAAATTATTCATCATAATTATTCATATTATGATAAAATTATTCATCATAAATATGGTTGCCACAAACATATATTTGTTCACTGTAACCATATATATGATACAATCATGTGAATCATAAATTAACCATATTATGGTTACCACAATCATGTTAATAGTTACTGTGACTATAATATTGTTAAAAATCTTGTAACACTATTTAAATGGTTACAGTAACCATGCCCAATTATATTTTTTCTCTGCGTGTATTAATAACAATTTGTTTGATGATTAAGGTCTTCTGTTCCATACCAGCGATTGAAAAATAAAGATCTTGGTATTAAAAATTTCGTAATTTTCAGCATATTATGGTATATTTATAAACGATTTGAAGAAAAATTTTGTACTATAAAATTACTTACAGTTTATTCCGTAGAAAAAAATAAAAAACTTACTGACTATTAAATTTAAAATATTTTTATTTAACTAATTATTACAAATTTCAATCATATTTGAAAAAAATCTTTCGAAATAAAAATACAGTTATAGACTCTGAAACCATCCAACCGATGAGCTCCAAACCGTTTTCATTAGAAATCAATTTGGTGAATATGTTTTTAGACACCTAAAAAACACTACAATAGGTCTTCGAATTTTCTCATACAAACATTTTTACCAATTTTGAACTTATGAATATTTGTATGGCTTGATATTTTGTATATAGGCGCCTCTCACGATGCATAGATCCACTAAGAAGGGATTTTTGGAAATTCAGATTTTAAGGGGGAAATGGGTAAAAACGGGTAAAATCGGTATCTCCACGTCTCGGGAACTAATAAAGCTAGCACCAAAAATCCAACTTAATCTTAATATTATGGTACTTTTTGATGCTTGTACTTTTAAGAGGATAAAACGAGCGAAAACCAAGTTTTGGTATTTTTTTGTATCCCATATCTCAAAAATTATATTTAAATGAACTGTTGTCATTCTAAAAAAAATTCAAATTGATTTTGGCAGTTTTTTGAAATTTGAACGTACAAGGAAGACCCCTTCCCTCTTTTTGTACTTTTTTACAAACAAAAAATACACAAACACACCAGGTGTCCACTAGTGTTGAATAAAAATATAAAAAACTGATATACATATGGACCAAAATAAAATATTCATAACTATTTCAATATTCTTTCTTTGGTATGCAGTGTCATTTATTGTTAAACGATTTTTGGCCTTATTAATAATATGTCTATTATTAAAATCGCAGTATCTACAACGTTATAAACGATTTAAGATATTTGAGTTTTTTATACTAAAAAATTTTAGTACACAGAGAAAACAGATTCGTGATAGCAACCGAATTTGTTGCCAATCGAATGATTCTACCTTAGTAACCGAATTATACAGTTGTGACTACAAAATTTTGGAAGGGGTAACAAAAGTTTGGTTGCTTCAACCGAAATTCTTCTTTGATAACTGACTTTCTGTTGATAGAACTGAAAAATTCTATGTGTGCAACCGAATCATTCGATTGGAAATAAATTCGGTTGCTATCACGAATCTGTTTTCTCTGTGTATAAAAATGAGTGATCACATATTGAGCTCATTACTCCAGTATTTATAAATCTATTAACGATTTAAAATACTTGAGTTTTTTATACTGATTTTTGTCATTCCATTTTTAATATATTCTGGATCCTCATAAGATTCTAAGACAATGAATCTATGTCGGTCGGTATGTCCGAAGGGCCCAAACGAAAGGAGCAAGCTGGCTGAAATTTATAATAAATATTCTGTTGCTAAGGTTTGATTGGTATTGAAAATGATTTCACATGATTCTCTCATACAAATATCCCCCGTAATACTTTTTAACCAGCTATAAGTATGATGATTATGCGGCAATCCTGATAAAATTTGGCACAAATTAGTTTTAAGTGCTCTAAAATTATACTGTAAACATTTGTCTCTAGTCCCCATACAAGGTCCCCCTCAGAAAATGACTTGAACATTCATAATTGCCGTATAATAATTAATATTGTGCTGAAATTCGTCATAAACAAGATGTATATGAACCTAAATCTTTCTACCAAATTTTATGAGGATCTGTCAATAATTGACCCATGTAAGTCATTTAAAGTTTTAAAATATTAATCACTCTATCGAATTCTGTCCAGTGCGGACCATAACTAATTCCAGTCCACATAGAAGGCCAAAACAACAGCCGAATTTAACACTCCTAATTGTTTTAAAAATTTGACTATAAAATTAGAAGTAGTAGTGTAATAAGAAGATGACTATATTTATAGAATTCAAAAAGTACCAATCTAAAAATAAAAAGTGCTATATATTTCTATATATTTCCATTTGTGGTATAAAAAATTAGCTTCAATCGTAAGTCTTTATACAGTCATAGATCAACTTATATCGTAGGTCTTTATAAAGTCTTACATTAACTGCAATCGTAGGTATTCACACCGTCATGTTTTCGCTTCAACCATGGGTCTTTATATAATCATATTATATATAGATTCAGTTGAGGTCTTATCACTAATATTTTAGTTTAATTTGTAGAACTTTATAGTAGGATTTTTAGTTTAAAATAAGAAGCTTTCGATGAAAAAAGTAAAGGACTATACGTTTGTATTCAAGTTCAATATAACACTCTGTTTTTCAGTTATTTTTTGCAAAAGACATCATATTCGGTAAACACATACTCTTTAGAGTCATTTAGACATTTCCACTTTTAAGTTTTCTGTGAGTCTTATTTGAAAATTCGATTATGTAGTCTAAAGAGGATTTAATTATCTTTTAAATGCTTGTATAGTCAATAAGATCTGACGTCAGGTTCATAAAATACGGGTATTTAAATTTACAGCACAAGTAAATATTCATGATTTTTACACAAACTTAAATCGAGCTTTTCGCAATTCAAAAGGTATGTGATTATCGACGATGGTCAAAAACTTGATATCATCATTTTTGGAATAATTTCTAAGCGTTAACATTATTATTGAGCGTAGGCCTTATATGAAAACATTATTATTTTGTGTCCATTAAAAGTCTTCCCGGAATAATATTTATAAAGGTGCTAGGTAAAATCATAGACCGATAAATTGTTTGATGATTCATCACCAATCTTGACCTTTAGTTTGTTACATAGTATTAATAAGGCATGTCTAACTATAAATATTTATATTATTTGAAAAAATTTAACCATAAAATGAAATTCGTTACAGCACTCAAAAGTTTCTAACTTAAGTGAAAAATATTTTATATATAAAGTGGGACTAAAGAAAGACTTTAAAATTATACTATTATTTGATAATAACATTTAACGTATTCGTATATTTGAAGAAACTATGAAGGTCTTAGCAGTCATTCTCATCGCTATTCAATTAATTCTTCCACTGGTTAGTGCTGCCGGACCACCTGCACCGAGAGAACCACCAATACTACCAATAGGAAAAAAGTAGACTAAACTTTGGCATAGATATTTAAACTATATTAAAAATTACCTACTAAGTATTATACGAAAAATGTGAAGTAGGCATATTTTTAAGAACTTATGTAAATAAATATCTGCATATCACTTAAATATACCAAATGGATTCAGCATTTTAAATTTTATTAGACTACATATGTAAGTATATTGCAATTTAGGTGTTATGGCAAATGTACTTCAATATTCGTTTTTAAATACGAAGGTAAGGGTTGAAAATAGCAATTACTATTGCAATTTTACACAGTGGGATATATGAATAAATGAGTACATATTTGGATAACGATGAAACTATACATGGTCATAGTGGACGTGTTATTTTAAATACCTACATTAGAGTGTCCCAAAATTTTTTTTTTTTTGAATTTCGAAACGCATACACTCTAATTTTGTATAAACATAAAACTATAGTTAAATATGAAATTTTGTCTTTCTATCATGATTGCAACCCGTGCCGACTTGCGATTTAGTTTTGTGGTGCATTTACAAGGGGAAAAAATGCAGTTTTTTCAGTTTTTGTAAAAATTTTGCCATTAAATTATTACTCTTGCAATTTAATTTAAAAGAAATGTGTACGTAATTGTCGTTCTAATAAGACATAAAACACAAAAATTGGATAAAAAATGTTAAAGTTATTAAAAAATCGCCAGGCCATTAACGTATCTCAGGCCACTAGAACACGAAACGTATGAACAAAATTAACATATTTTGAGAAATATTAAAATAAGAGCTTATTTTTACTTAAAATATATACATATTTATTTGTATATGAGTTTTTGTCTTCGTAGGATACCGTTAACCTATTCCCAGGTATGACCAAAAAAAAATATTTTTTTAACGGCAGTTTCAAAACTGCAATTTAAAATTTTTAAAAATTTTGTTAAACAAATTTCAGAATTTTTTGATCATCACTTGGGGATTTATTGCCAACATAATAGGGAATAAAAATGTGAAAAAATTATGTCAATACCTCCTATAGTTTTTCCGTAAATGCGATTTAAATTTTGCGATTTTCGAGAAAAACTAATTTTTTGGCCATATTTTGGCGAATGAGCCGAATTTCCTTACTGTTATGATTTTTAAGTAAAAGCTGTTCAGAATATTATAGTCCATGTAATTCTAAATATAGTCTGAAAGTTTTACTAAAATCGGAAAACGTCAACCCTTAAATCGAGAAGGCCAAAGGTCAAATTTTTCAATATTTGGAATTTCTCATGGAAAAATATCGAAATTTTATATATTTTTAGTCCGATTTTGATGAAACTCAAGAAAAGTATAACATGATGTCTAGTATTTATAATAACAGTACAAAAATTAAGATTAACCCCTAATAGCACTTGGGGTTAAAATGACCTCAAACTTTTAAAAACATAAAAAAACTTCTCAATTTCAATAGTGCTGATTAAAATTTTATTTTTAATGGAAACAAACTTAAAAATATTGTATTGTGTATTAGAAAATAGTAAATTAACACATTTTAAAAAACAATTTTGACCACTGATTTATGCCTTAATAACGTAATTAAAAACAATATATAAAAACCTTTATAATATTAAATTTTATTTCTCTAATCCAGATCACCAAAGATCTTATATAAAATGAAAGATCGATCAATTTTTTAATGATGTTTTCCCGGACATGTCCCTCAATTTGTTGCATAGTATTATTTAACTAATTTAAATATTTCTATTATTTTAAAAATTTAACCATAAAATTAAATTTGTTATAGCAATTTGTTCCTAACTTAAGTGAAGAATAGTTTGTATATATAGCAGACTAAAGGAAATCTACACAACCCTACAACAATTATTTGTAAATAATATTGAACATATTCGTACACTCGAAGTAACCATGAAGATCTTAGCAATCATTCTAATCGCTATTCAATTAATTCTTCCAAGTGAAATTGCTCCAGGACCACCACCAGTACCAGGAAAAAAGTAGACAACACTTTGGCATCAATATTTAAAAACAATATTAAATATTTCCTACTACTAAACAAATAAAAATGTATTAAGTACATAGATCGAGTTTTATTTATTTATGTAAATAAATTTTTGTCTCTGGCTTAAATATAATAATTGGATTCAAAATTTGTTTATTTATTGGAAAACTTAAATTGGAATGGGAGGTATTATACTGTTGAGTAGTGTAATAATAAAAGAACATTAAAATATGACTTATGTCGAAATTTAAATTCATATACAGTGGTTGACAAAACAATGGAAACTTTTCCAAATATTTCATTAGTGGCCTAAAAACTGAAATAATTTTTTAAAAAATTTTAACATTTTTGTAGTATTTTATTTGTATACTTTTATTAATTTAATTTAACAACAAACAAAGGACATAATTAATTAAATTCTAAAAATGAGAAAACAAAATTAAAAGATTTCTTTATTACGGCAATGACAAAACAATGCAAACTTATATTGTTTTGTATTATTTTAACAAATATGGTCTATACTTTGAAATAACTCAATATTTTTTTGGGTATCCCTTATTTTTTATAACTGCTACACATCGACGATGCATTGAACTAATTAAAGAGTCAATGGTCTCCTTTGAAATATTTTGCCATTCCCTTATAACCACCTCCGATAAATATTCCTTCCTGGTGTAATTTTGGGTCCTTATTTTACGATCTACAATTTCCCATAGATTTTCTATGAGATTGAGATCTGGCGATTGGGCAGGCCACTTCAAAACACGTACCTCATTGGATTGTAACTACTCGGTTACAACCCTAGAGGTGTGTTTCGGGTCGTTGTCGTGCTGGAATCTCCAAACTAGAGGCATATTTTCCTCAGCGTATGGATACATAACATCGTTTAATATGGTTCTGTATCCTATACCTATCATGGTATATTTTATAATATGAATTGGGCCCATACCTTGCCCTGAAAAACATCCCCATACCATAATATTGCCACCGCCAAACTTTAGAGTCTTATTTGTGCACTTTGGATCTAATCTTTTTCCCTTTGGTCGTCTTACAAATGTTCTCCCATCACTGCCTCTTAAATTGTATTTGGATTCGTCGGAAAAGAGGACAGTATTCCATTTCTGTAGAGACCAATTTAAATGATCCCTGGCAAATTGTAGACGAGCAGAACTGTTCTTTTTAGAAATGAGTGGTTTTTTCACAGGACGATAGCAACCAAGACCCGCCTCATTTGCCCTGCGACTAACTGTTCGGGTACTTATTTCTAATTTTAGGCTATTAACAACCTCTCGAGGAGTTATTTTTGGGAATTTTTTGAACTCTCTCGCTATTAAATTATCTTGTCTAGGAGTAGTCTTACGAGGTCTTCCACCTAAATGTTGAGTTTTTACAGAACCGGTCTCACGAAATTTCTTTATAATTTTTGAAACTGCTGATTTATTTATTGAATATTTGTCACAGATACTTTTTTGTTTTAAACCAGCTTTAAAATCGAATTATTTTATTATTTAAGTCTTCACAAATCTTAACTTTAGCCATTTTCGTTAACTTTGAAAAAAAGCAATTATGCGAAAAACTTAGAAAAAGAAATTGTGAAAAATTACCAGAATTTAAAAATAAAATAAAATAACTGTAAACAGGATGCTTTTTACATCGTTCTTTTAAATATTATTTTCGTTTTACACTTCTTTCTTGCAGAAGTTTAAAAAAGTTTTACATCGTTCTTTTAAATATTATTTTCGTTTTACACTTCTTTCTAGCAGAAGTTTAAAAGTTTCCATTGTTTTGTCAGTAGCGAAATAGTGAATATTTTTAATTTTGTTCCCTTTTTTCAGAATATAATTAATTATGTTGTTTGTTTTTCAGTTAATTTATATAAATAAATACAAGTAAAATACTAAAAAAAAAAATTTAATTTTAAAAAAATATTTTAAATTTTGGGCTACATATGGAATATTATTTAACAGAAATATGTAGATTTATTAATTTTAATGAAAAGTATAGTAAAATAACTACTTTGGAGATTAACCCTTATATCGCATTTGGGCCAAAGTGACCCACAAACTAAGATTCGGAAAAAATGCAAATTGTTCACTTTTTTGTTAAAATTTTGCTACTAGATACTAGAAGAATCGAAATTTATACATAATTGTCGTTCTAATGAGATATAAGAGACACGAATTGTTTAAATAGTTAATGTTATTAAGAGTTCCCCAAGTGTCTCAGCCCACTTAATCAAGAAATGTGGCACAAAAATGAACATATTTTGAGAAATATGAAAATAATAGCTAATTTTCACTTAAAATATATCCATATTTTCTTTTATATGAGTTTTTGTCTTCGTAGGATACCGTTAACCTATTCGCAGGTATGACCAAACAAATGATTTTTATAACGGCAGTTTCAAAACTTCATTTTTAAATTTTTAAAAATTTTGTTTAACAAATTTCAGAGTTTTTTGATCATTTCATTGGGATTTATTGATAATATATTAGGGAATAAAAATATGATTTAAATTTTGAAATTTTCAAGATAAACAAATTATGGTGACGTGAAATAAGGCCATATGGCCTTATTACATATTGTGTTGAGAAATAAGACCATATGACTTTATTACCACCGATGGAGTGAAATAAAGTCATATTCAATTATTGGTCAAAGTGGAAATAAAGCCATATCAGTGCTAGTTATAATTACATACATACATATGTATAGTTATTTTCTCGTGACAGGCGACAAAAAAATATGTTATAATCATTTGCAGGAAAGGCTTCATTTATCGAAGCCGCCTGCCGCGTTCCATGTAGGAGAAAGCCCCTAAGAGCGGCCGCAGGCCTCCAATAAAAAAAACCATTTCCTGCGAAACCGAATAGTTGCAAGCCATACTACTGAGTGCAAAAAACTTGTCTTCGCAAATAAAATTTTTCTGATCTTAGGAACGAAACAGGAGGCTTCGCTAAATAAAGCCTTTCTTGTAAACAAATTATTAAAAAATTCTTTTTTTTTGGAGTGGTGTTCTTTAATTTTTGATTGAACTTTCTTTTTTTGTCAAATTAAATAAATCATTTAAGCAAATAAAAAATTTTCTAAGATGCAATAATGCCATAATCGCTTTATTTCACTTCTACCATGGGAAATAAGGCCATATGGTCTTATTTCCCAACTAGTTGAGCAATAGAGCCATATGGCCTTATTGCCTTTGGCCTTATTTCACTGAACCCAAATTATTTGGCCATATTTTGGCGAATGAGCTCAATTTCCCTACAGTTATGAATTTTAATTAAAACCTATTCAGAATATTATATTCCAGATAATTCTAAATATACTCTGAAAGTTTTACTAAAATGGAAGAGGTTAAATCTTAAATTGTGAAGATCAAAAGTCAAATTTTCAATATTTGGAATTTCTCGTGGAAAGATATCGAAATGTTACATATTTTTGGGACGATTTTGATGAAACTTAAGAAAAATATAAAATAAAGTCTATTATTTATACAAACAGCACAAAATGGAAATTAACCCTTAATGGCACTTGGGGTGAAAATGACCCCAAACTTTTAAAATATATGACATTTTTTATTTTCAAATACCACTGTGACGTTATTTACCGTATAATAGTAAAACCTCTTTGTAGATATTTAATAAGCATATTGGGTTATACAAATATGAAGCTTTTTCTAGGATCGGTGAGTTGCCACTTTAGCATTTTTTACTCAGATCTAAATTTTTTTAATAATTGGCTAAGTTTGTATAGGTCTGGGGCGTGTTGCATCCGCTTAAGGGAGCCAAGATTTACTTTACACGCTTTTGCATTAAATTCTCTTTTCGGATCATATAAAAATTGTATATAGTCCGAAGACAATTTTTTTTTCTAGAAAAGAAAAAATATATGGGCCTTTTTGGGAAAAAACTTTTTAAATGTTCCAAATTTGGATGCGTTTAACTTTTTATAGATAAGATAACTGTTCTTTTATTTTATTTAGAATTTTATCGCCAATATAGGTGATATTTTAGAAAAAAAATTCGACCATTCGTAGGCCCGCCACATCTAAAAAAACCTACAAAGATCGAGCTAAATTAAAAAAATAAATAAACATAAATATCTCTTCAACTAATGGAGATAACCTACATATGTAAACATGTTTGTAGATCTTCTTAAGTACTATTTACATTTTAAATTTCATTCGGAACATAAATGGATTTTTGGCGATTTTAAAAAAAAAAAATGAAACCTGAGGCGAACAACTTTGAGGGACAACTCACTGGTCCTCATTAGCGCTGAACAACCGTAAATCAACTCAAAAACACCTTAGCTGCAATCACGTAAAATTTGATAACAATATCTCCAATAGTTCCCGATATACCGAATTATTTCAAAAAACTTTTCTAAACCACTGTGTAATGGTACTTCTGGAATTAGTCCCCTTTCAGTCTGACAGAATAGACCTAGAAACACGAAACTAGATTTATGTGAACCTGTTTTAATTCTGATTATACCTTTATATAATTCCTTGAATGTTTTAAATGAAGGAAACTTAAATTATCAAATATAGCAGTTTAAAATACATGGAAATTACATATGTGTGGAAAACCACACACGATGGTATGCAACGTAGCTTTTTAAAAATCTGGAAATCAAAAAATAATTTTAAATAAATTAATGCATTTCCTGCACTAAATAGAAACACTATTAGACTTAAAGTCTATTTCTCACTCAATGAAATATGACGTATTAAACTAAAGCCGTTTCTTATAGAAAAGAACCAGGTATTTCTAATTTCAAGGACAAAAAGCTGTTTATAATTCGTTTATATATTTAAGCTATATAATCATACTTTTTTTATGAACTCATCATGCAGCTTGAAATGTTTGAATTGCATGACAATTTTCACGATAAAATCAAATTTGTTACAGTCAAATTGTATTTAATACGTTAATGGTAACTAAATTGCCTTTCGGAATAATAGTTATGTGAGTTCTAGGCGTTTATATTATGAACCACAATAAGTTGAATAATGTAACCATAAAATGAAATTTGTTATACCAAAGTTACGTTTATAATTCAATTGCAAAATAGTTTTTATATATAGTCGACTAGAGACAGACAACAAAATTCTGCAGCAATTATTTTGAAATTACAAGTCCAAGTAAATATGAAAATCATACCGATCATCCTTATCGCTCTTCAGTTAATACTGCCACTGGAATGTAAGAGAGAGCGCACAACACCACGAGTACCTTCTAATAAAACGACAACAAGAGCTTGGCATTAACGTTTATAATTTATTAATTACTATATTTATTACATATAAATTTTAAAAAATTAAAGTTGATCGCATTTTAAATATCGTCAGCTTTAGATTTTAATAAAAAACTCTGGAATAATTAAATAATAAAACAAGTAAGGAAGTATGGTCGGTCAAGCCCGACCATATAATATCCTACACTAAGTAAAAGAGCAAAAACATTTTTCTTTTAAAATTTCAATAATTTATATTTTTGAGTGCAAAAACATTTTTCTTTTAAAATTTCAATAATTTATATTTTTGAGTGATTTTCGGAAGTGGGCCTTATATGTGGGCTATGGCCAATTATGGACCGATCACCATGAAATTAGGTCGTGTGATTTATGTCTATATTAAAGTTTACTATGTTGAATTTTGTGTGTATACCAACATTTTTAAGCGATTTATGCACGTTAAAGCGATTTTCGGAAGTGGGTCTATATGGGAGCTATGCCTAATTGTGGACCGATCGTAACAAAATTTGGTGACATAA
This sequence comes from Calliphora vicina, assembly GCF_958450345.1. Taxonomy (NCBI): domain Eukaryota; kingdom Metazoa; phylum Arthropoda; class Insecta; order Diptera; family Calliphoridae; genus Calliphora; species Calliphora vicina. Next base: position 111,274,340 of record NC_088781.1, on the reverse strand, counting down.
ATTTTGTGTATATAAAACTTATTTAGAGCGGAATTTGTGGAGATACATATATAAATTAAACATTTATGACCGATAAAGTCCAATTTCGGGAGGACATTTGTATGGGGGCTAGGTGAAATAATGCACCGATTTCAGCCAGTTTCAATAGGCTTGGTCCTTGAGCCGAAAAAATAATATGTACCAAATGGCATCGAAATATCTTCAAAATTGCGACCTGTACTCTGCGCACAAGGTTTACATGGACAGCCAGTCTGCCGACCAGACGGACGGACATCGTTTAATCGACTGAGAAAGTGATTCTAAGTCGATCGGTATACTTTAAGGTGGGTGTTAGACTAATATTTTTGAGCGTTACAAACATCTGCACAAACGCATAATACCCTCCCCACTATGGTGGTGTAGAGTAAAAAGTGTCTGGTTACTCAATTTGGTTAGTTTTATATTTTCTATAACTAGAAAATATCTGTGGTAAATTTAAGGGTTTTTAGGAAGTGATCATTTTATTGGTGCTATGAACAATTATGGACCGATCTACATAAAATTCGGCAAGTCGATTTCTATATATATTAGAATTTGCAAGAGTTCACATAAATATTTAAGAGATTTTAGGCAGTGGTCAAATCTGGACCGATCCAAACAATATTTAAATTCGTAATTTTCTACATTAGCTTACTTTTGGTGAATTTTGAATGGCCACTGCTATTCCGGGAAGATATTTGTATCATGGACATGGACTGATTCTTACCATATTCAAAAAAACGTGCCAATTTTCATGATATTATTTGCAATACATTTAAAGAAAATAGTTAAACAATTTCGAAAAATGGAAGCTGTCATTTTGTTCCAAAACTCTGGTTTTACCAGACCGATTTTGCCCAAAAAAATATTTAGGGAAAATTTCATCTCCTTACGTCTATTCCTCCAGGCTATATCATGCCAAAAACAGACTGGAATTATATATTCGTCACACGAAATGCAAAAAAACCTAACTGAGCTATCTAAAACCTAAGTGGTTTTTTGAAAGTTAGACAACTAAATCAGCAATAATATGCACAAGATTTTAGGTCAATATCTGTAATGGATCGAAAAATAAACGATTTTCAATTTAAATATTAAAAAAAAAGTAGATTTTTGCTGTTTTTTGGGCGAAAAGGTGACTTAACTCTTTTTTTATTAAAAAAAAAAACTTTCTTTAAGCACATATAACAATTTTCTTTTTTTCTGTAAGGTATCTTTACGGAGAACATTTTGGTATAAAAAACGTGTGAAATGTTTCAAATATGTCGCCCCTACGCCCTTCGGAATTTGACCTATTTTTTATCAAAAATTCTAATTTGGGCCACATGTTCTAAAATCCCAAAGCTGGGATCAGAAAACAAAAAGCAGCTTTGGAAACCTTGATGTGTTCTCTATCTATCGCCAAAGTATTTTCCCAGTCCCAAAGGAATTGTCGACCCTATAGGCAAAATTATAAAAAATACCATTAGGAACAATTTTATCCACATTTATTCCGAGCTATATTTTTTTGTTTAGATAAGTTAATTTTTGGTCTTACAAAAAAAATTTCAAGTCAATATCTAAATTAGATTCAAAAGTTCGACCCATATTTTTAAAAAAGCGGACCAAGGTATGGCAAAATTTTATAATTTTAATTTTGAAATGCCTATAACTCGGAAATTATAATACATAAATAGCACAAGCAAGTATGTTTTCTCAAGACCTAGCCGAGCGCTTTCCAAAAATATAAAAATCTTTCAAATCGGATAGGTGTTTAAAAATTATACATGTCGAAGGTACCCTACTTTGAGCCCCCATAGCGCCGCCCCTGGACCATTTGTATGGCCCATTTTAATATTTTAAACTTGAATACTCCTTGGCTACGCCCACGTCAAATTTGATCCCTATCGAACCAGCCGTCTAGATATGCCAGATTTATTTTCAAAAAATTGTATTCTGCCCCACTGTGCAAGGTTAGACCTATTGAGTAGTAATTCAAACACAATTTTTCAACAAGATCGGTTACAAACTCTCTAAGTTAGAGGGGTTAAAAATTTTACATTTTGACCCAACATGGGCCCTTTTTTAAATTTGAAATTTGCATTCAGACACAATTTTTCAGCAAGTCATACAATTTTAGATTATTTTTGCAAAATCTAACTTTGGTGCAAATGTAATGGCATCACATGAGAACGGCTGGGGCGATTTGGCTTCTATGTTAAACGGATGAGTTGAAAATTAGAGAGGCAGGGATAAACTAACTTCACAATGTCGAAGCAAACAATTAGGAATACCATCAGGTCTATGGTTAAAAGTTATGTTTTAGTTGTAATTGGGTAAAAATAATCCAATAAAAGTAGTACTAAATTATTTTGCAATGACGTAGATCCTTTCCTAATATCAAGGACAAACAATTAATTTATTTTATCAATATGCTTTAATTACTAATTTAATTATATACGCTACCATAAATATTCTGATTATTAATCAAATATCCATATTAAATTAAATTTTCTATAGTCACATAGATGTTAAATAATTGTTACATTACCGCTAAGCTACCGTTTTCCTTAAAATTCCCTTTCCGTTCGATTACCGTTCCCGATAAAACACCATTGATATCTATGATACTTATTTTGGTTGAATCTGACCGCATTTCCAGGCCTGGTTAGATTTCAGCACCACGTAATAGAAGAGGACCCCTTCGCTCCTACCTGCTTTGGTGTCGATTCGGCTGGTTGGCCGGACTTCACATATTACGATGTGGGTTATTGTAATGGATCCATTTTTCAGCGCAAGTAATGATTCGGTTCAAACATTATTTCCTTTTCAATTCGTATGGTATCCAATTTCTCAGCTTTTGGATGAATCCTGCTGCTCGCAAACTTTTTCAAATAGCTACATGAGTAGCAAACTTTAAAGTTCTAATTACACTGAAATGGCATGTTGAGTAGATAATTTTTGTAGAATAAACTTATAGTCCAGCTAGTCTGAATTATTTTTTACAGTGGGTCAAAGTTTTAATTTTTTGATCGAAGGCAGCATTAACTAAATGAAAACAAGTAAGAGTGCTATATTCGGCTATGCCGAATCTTATATACCCTTCACCTTTGTTGTGGATGCATTATTATTTTTTATAATTAGTATATATGTATGTATGTACATTGCCCACTTTCAGCGTACAGCATCCTAAATTTATCAAGAACACAAAAAACAACAACGCCAAACGAAACAAAACACCAAAAGAAAAAACAAAATACGCAAGCCAATGAAACCAAAACACATCCAAACATACGTTTAATTGTATAAAAAACAACAACGCCAAAAGAAACAAAATACGCAAAGCATGCACATCCAAACATACGATTTGTTGCTTTTTTGTCAAAAAAAACCAACACACAACCAAACAAACGTTTAGTTGTATAAAAAACAACAACAACGCCAAAAGAAACAAAACACAAAAAAAACAAAATACGCAAAGCATGCACATCCAAGCATACGTTTTGTTGCTTTTTTGTCAAAGCATGCAATACATTGTGTTTTTTGATGAAATTTTCAGAGGTTGTCTCGGATTTTTGCTCATATCTCCGTTATTTATGGACGGATTTTGCTGATTTTAAATAGCAAAATTCTCGAAAGTATGTCCGACAGAATTGTTGAAGATTTGATTATCACTTTTAGGTTAAGAGTTATTTTGGTTTATTTATTTATTTTTTTTAAATTTTGTTCTATCTTTTTTTAGTTTTTTAGATATGTCGGGCCTACGGTGGTTGGAAATTGTTTTTTTTTAAATATCACCTATATTTGCTATTAAATTTCGAATACTATAAAATCATGTCGTCCCTATAAAAAGTTACACGCATCCGAAATTGGTACATGTAAAAATGGCCGTATTTTTTACGTTTTTTCCCTAAAAAGTCCCTATATATTTTCTTTTGTAGAAAAAAATTTTCTTTGGGACTATATAAAATTTGTATGTGATCCGAAAAGAAAACCCAATACAAAAGCGTGGAAAGTAAAACTTGGCTCAAACGTTTCCAATTAAAAAAAAAATTTTGGTTTCAGTAAAAAATTATAAAAAGGCAAAGCACCGATCCTCGAAAAAGCTACATGCTTGTTTAGCCCTATATCATATTTAAACACGTACAAAGTTAATTTACTATCACACATTAAATAACGTCGCCGTAGGGTGTTTCTAAAAAACTCAGTTTTTGGAACACATTTTCGCCGTATTAAGAATTTTGGTATTTGAAAATAAAAAGTGTCAAAAGTTATAATTCCATTGCTTTAAAGCCATTTGGATCTACACTATTTCCAAATTTGTATCTTGTTGTAATGTCTTTAACCGTTAAATGTTTAAATGAATTAAAATTTTATATTTTTGCTCATGGAAAATCCCAAAATTACAATTTTTAGTTTCTAAGGTAAATGAAATCCGAATAATTCACAAAATTATATCATTTTACCAATCTGTTGATCTTTAAGTCCTAAGGTTTTCATCAGTACCAACTACTTATACAAAAAGCTTATATTTATTCATCAGGAGCTCCAGAAACCTTGCTCCCGTTTGAAAAATTTTAAAATTTTTTTATATATTCCATGCAAAATGTGTTTTTGAAAAAACGTAAATACGGCCATTTTTACATGTTCCAACTTTGGATGCGTGTAACTTTTTATAGGGACGACATAACTATTAGCCAGTTACTTTTATAGTATTCGAAATTTTATCGCAAATATTGGAGATATTTTAAAAAAAATATAAAAGCACCGTAGGCCCAACATATCTAAGTTCGAACAAAATTTAAAAAAAATAAATAAGTAAACCTAAATCCGGATCATAAATAGATTTTTTGTGATTTGGCGTATAATTTTGCTAATTAATCGTAAAGAGCTTTATTTACAACTTTGGTGACTCCCAATGAAATTTTCCGGCAAACATTTTCGTAGAATATTTGAATCCTTAAATGTCATTTTTGAAAGAACTTTTTTTGATTTCCTCAAAAAAGGGTCAAATTGACCCTTAAATAGAGGAGCAAGAGGGTTAAGATCTTCCACAAAAATGATACCCATAAAATTCCATAATATAACTTTGACAATAAGAATTCTCTCAGACATTAGCTTACAACACTTTTTTCATTTAGTTTAATGATCCCTTCGAAAAAATTAAAACTTTGATCAGACCAGCTGGACTATAAGTTTATTCCACAAAAATGCTCTACTCAACATGCTCTTTCAGAATTATAGGGTCAGTATTATGTTCCAATCAAAAAGTCTCAATTTGTTGGACAGTGTTATTATACATAGTTCTCCAGAAGTTCGTTAATATGTATTCGATAATTTGTATTGAGCTGCCTAGGCCTTCAAGAAGATCGATATGAGTGTAAGGTACAAAACAAATATAGAGTCCTTGTTATATCCCAATCCGAAACAAAAAGGAGGTTCATCCTCGTTTTCAGCCATTGCCAAGTGAACTAGTGACTGAATTGCGATGGAAAATATCGTTAAGAATTTCATATTTACTTAACTCGTTATTTAGAAAACTTTCAATGACTTTATATACAAAATATTTTAAGAATGAATTTCGAATGAATGTATCTTGTGTAAATCGTGTATGATGGCGAAAAAATTCCTGTAATATATTGAATATTTCAACTTTCCAAATTAGACCATTCTTGTTAAAATATATTAAATGAATGCAAACTATTAAATTGTTATGATTATATTTTATTTATACAATTTTTATTTTTCAAATCAATTTTTAATATTTAAAGATCTTATTCATAAAATATTATTAATTTTTTAAAAGTAATTTTGAAACTCTGTTTTATAAACATTTAAATAATTAAAAATTTTATTGTGAATCAAGTTAAAACTTCATTGTGAACAATTCTGTAGATTTTTCTTAAATTATTGTGTTTTAAACTGTCAATTACTCCTCCTTCTTAGCGTTGTTTACTGTTTTTGATACCGGGGGGTTTTCTGACCACTTGCCAGTAGTATGTGTACAGCGATTATAAGCAAAGGATATAGAATATTCATGTTTACTTCCGACTTATGTTTACTTATAGAAAATGTATTTCTGCAATAGTAAAACAAATTACTGCTAGTTTATTTAAAGAAAATTTTTTGCAATTCAGTTTGCCCTGAATGTGACTGTAGCAAATTAGATTTGATTGCTAAGTTTTTGAAATAATATAAATATTTTAAAATTAAAGCATGAATATATGGGTTAAATAAATTAATTACAAACAGGTGTTTGAATAATTGATGTAAACAATTCCAATGCAATGCCCGATAGGTCTAGAATTATTGTACTTCAACAAAATCACGGGTCAACAAATAAAGAAAAAGAAGCTAACATTAGTGTTTTTGTATTAGATGTGCACTTTGGTACTTTTTGAAAATTTAAACCATTAAGAGATGCAATTTGTATTTATATTTGGTACATTTTTCATCTCAATGGGGAAAAACTACCAAAAAGTGGGGTGAAACCCTCTCTACTCATATAAAAATTAACTAACAGGGTCTTATTTGGAATTCGAGAGTAAAGGTGGGCGAAATCCAGATAAATAGTTTGGTACGTTTCTGTAGCAAATTTTTTTTTTTGAGCAAATGAAGGTGGAAAATCGTTTTCTGTTTTTCCCTATCCTTACAAATATGGTCGTTAAAAGGAAGTCCAATGTAAAAATGTCTAAAGAAATTTAATTTTAATAGTACCCAGTTCAATTGCTACTGAAACAGCATTGGAGATATCCATTCTGACTAATTCGTCTACCTGTTCATTACCATAGAAGTCTCTACGCGCAGGGACCCAAACTAAAGTAATTACATTGCCTGTCTAATGAAAATGAAGTTATATTACCAACACTACAGCTCATTTTAGAACCGTCGAAATATTTCCTGATGTCATATTGGTACAAGAGATTACCCTTACACTACTCACTCCTGGAGGGAAATAAGACTTCGAACACCCTATCAAAACCTGTATAGGGAATAATATAGTCCGAGGGTTGATATACGATCGAAGGCAGTAGGCCCAAAATCCCCGCGTGTCTATATATTCACGATCTTTAACATCCAGATGCGTTAAGCCTCGCTGCGCTGTAGTCAGAGGTGGCCATTATGTGAAGGTCTATTGGAAGAAGCTACATGTAGTGTTCAGTGCCTCTGAAGGACTAGTTGTTAGTGTGTCAGTTATGCCAATCCAAGCAGATCTCTGGATAGTTGGTCTAAGACATAGTTTTTCCACCATATAATAGATCCATAAGTAAGAATTGGACGTACTATAGCCGCATACATCCATTGAACTATGTTGGGACTAAGTCCCCAGTATTGATCGAACTTCTTACGACAGGTGTAATAGGTCACTTATCTTCCATGATAATTTAGAGTCTAGGATAATACCTAGATATTTCGCATTATTTGAAATAGAGATTTCGCAGTTTTCCAATAGTTGAAGTCTGAAGCTCGGAGTTATGGTCTTTTCGTGAAATGTACATGTTCTGTTTTGCTTGCCCAAAACCACTTTCCGTAGTCCAGTTGTTGAAAACCCCTAAAGCAGTGGACAGAATATCACTAATCGCATCCGGAAACAATTCTGATACAAGTATAACCACAATGTCCGCATACGCGGCGACTTTTATACCTTTTGTGTCTATTATAATGGACATGAAATTAAGCAAGTATGATTCTGAGTGAATCCAAAGTCCACAATTGTTGGTACTTTTTCCTTTATTATTATGGTACTTTTTGAATATTGTGAAATAATTAATATACCATGACCTTGAATGAGTTAGAATCCACAAATATTAATTCCGAGCCAAAAGAACGGCTCTTCTTTGCGGCCAGGAACTCTGTTCGAAAGTGAAGCGTATCCCAAAAAGAGCGCTCATATTTTGAGGCCAAGAACGAATCAAGGTAATATCGGATACTCTGCTCCAAAGTGTAGATATGACCCTTTTTCTTCCACCAAATACATAGAATTACCTTAGCGCCATGGATATTTGGCTTTGGTGTCGATTCGGCTGGCTGGCCTGGCTTTACATACGATCTCTTACGCACAAACCATCTCTTGCACGATGAAACCGATGGATCACATTCACCATAAGCTTCGGTGAGCAATAGGTGTGATTCAGCGGCACTTTTGTGACGATTCATACCACATTCGACATTTTCGAAGCAAAACAAAACCTTTGTTTTTACACTAAAATGTTCAATAACTAAGTGAGAATAAATGACAGATATGTATCCTTCAAAATTATATATAAGTTATTAAAAACAAAAGCCGCCTTCAAAAGATACGCCATCTATTGTAATTCCCGCATTTTTAAGTCATACACCCAATAAAAAAGCATGAACAAATTAATTTTCAGCAAATGCCAAATTTACAAACCTACATTTGCAAATTATATAAAATCGATCTCTATCTCATTCTAATAAATATTTGGTGTCACTAGCACTCAAATTATAACCCCACAGTTGGCCTTGTGAACTCACTTAGTTATTTAGCACTTCTCGAAAACTGTTATCAATCTTATCGTAAACTGTTTGCTATATTTTACTTAAATCTTAAAGGCGGCTTTTGACGTAGTTTTTCTACATTATTTTATTACTGACGTCTGCTTAAAGACTTAAAAACAAACAGAACACTTAACAATCTGTCAAATAATCAGCAACTTTAACCTTAACTGTCATTCACTATAAAGCGCCATAATATATCAATTCGATTTTGCCCAGTTTTTTTCTCTCTCTCTCTTTCTGTCTTTCGTTTAAATATAAAATTGTCTGATTAAACTTTATGCTGTAGACTAAAATAGTAAAAATGTAGTTGATAACTATGAACATACTCGTACAAACTATGCCGTATAACAGCAGAATGAATTTTTATTTCTAATACTAGACACTTGCAACATGTCAACAGCATAACAAATGCCACAATTGCTCACATACATACATACGAATGCACATACTATAACGACAACAATTTAGAAAACTCAAATACCCCGTAAGGCGCAATTGCAGCACACCATTTGTAAATGTCATTTGAAAAAAATACCATAATATTTCATTTGTACATTTAGTGCCGGGGAAAAGAGCAAGAAACATGGCTCATTTTTCGGTAGAAGAGGGTTAAAGGGTGCTGTTAGTCGTTTGGAAACAAGAACACAGTCAGTTGGTCTGACCAGCATTTAAAGGTGGAGTTTGATTTAGAAATAGTTTAACGTAATATAAACGCAGATAAGTTATTTTTTTGTTGCAATATTTAAATTACACCTAATCCTAGAGTTACTTATACATTTTGACATCTTTCAAAATCTAATTTTTTATCACAATATTTTCCCAAATCATGGTAATAGTTAGCTTTATACAGCCGGTATATCTAGGTCCTTCATCTTCATCAATGGACCAAGTCCATTCTGATATTTATTCCTAAGAGTGGTAAATCGCACTAATGCAAAGCATTGTAGACCTATAATTCTAGCCTCGTTTCTAATTTGGAAAGGGTAGTTGATATCCACTTTAGATCGTCAGTGGACTCATCACTTCTATCCTCTTCTGAGCATACCTACACGAAGAGTAAATCAGTTGAGATGCCTTTGCATTCGCACCATAGTAGTCTTCCTTGATATTGAGGAGGTACAGACCAATCAACTATAGGGTTTGTGATCGAATAGGATCTTAAGATCTGCTTTGGGAGATGAGGTTATCTCCAAATTGGCAATTAGTTATTAGATATGCATCTTGAAACTACGTCTGAGAGAATGGAATCCACATTAAGAATCATCAGCTCATGGAGCGTAAATAGTAGTCCAAGAGTCAATGCTACAAGATTCCAAACTTTCCTCTTTCACGCCTAATCGGTGAACTTGGCATTGGTTCTGCTTCTGGAACTTGAACATATTGTCGCGAACGTCAATAGCCTTGACGGCACTGTTTGTTTGTAGAAAGGCCACAGGTACCAATTGGGGTATTAGTGCTGGTAACGTAAATTGATTATCTGAAGCGGTTATTAACTTATGTACTGATCCTGAGATCAACGGCAGATCAGATCAACGGCAAATGGAACCAGTACTATTGGCATATGGAATCAATGGCGAGGGGAAAACCAAAGATACTAGAAATCATTTATATCTCCTCTGATAATGTTTGTTATTGTATTCCTAAATCCATATTCACAAATGAACTTGGTTCTTTCATATCTTAGGGACTATAGGTGTACACTTCCTTAGGATGAACCAGTTTCTGTATTTACACTGATGCACAGTGGTTAAGAAACTTTTTTATTTTGGAAATAATTCCGTAGCTCGTAAACGCTTGAAGATGTCTTAATGAAATTTTACATACTTAGTCAATACTGAGGTGTCTTTGATTTGTATTTACATGAGATCGTAGTTGGAATAGCTCACCGCCCACTAACAGGTCGCCCAAAGTTGCTCACCTCGGGTCCACGCAATTTTAAACAAATCACATTCTTATCCGAATGTCAAGTATTCCACAGTGCCCTGCGATCTTTATCTTGACTATCTCTTTAAGAGATGATCGTTGTTCAATGTGTACTTTAGTTGTAAAAGAATTATATTTCAATACGAGTAGATGTTTATGGTGATCTTTGATATGATACTCACCCTCAACCTCTTAATTGTAAGGAAAACACTTTATTTCTGTGAAAGCCATTTTACAATTACGATATTCATATCTTCCACACCTCCGTGAGGCTTGGTGCTGTCAGTATAAATGGTAGTTGGTTCGTGTATAGCCACTTTTAAATGGTGTAAAGTGCAGTTATGCGCCTTCTCTACATGATCTAGTGGTGGAAGGTGTACAACGCATACATGGGAAAGAATATTATTTTAACGGTCCAAACCATTACCACATAAAAGAGAATCGGGCGGATTATAACTGTATAGATCCAGTGATCGACCTTTGGAGGCAAATTCCAATTCCTTCCAAAGGATCTTTTGCAAGATGAAAGCGAAATAGTCTCTGTTAACCTTTTGACTTAAAGCCCAACTTTGAGCCAAAATTAACAGCCAGATATCTAGCACTATTCATTCTATTCCGTCCAATGATCCGGAAGCCTTTTCGAGATAATGATATTCTTGATATTGAAAGATATTGAATCTTGAAGTTCACTCTTCTATCGATACGCCATTACACCATGAATCATTATATGGTATCTGGGCCTCTACATGCTTTCGTGTGGTCAAACCTTCTCCCAATTGCTTCAGAATCCAGTAACTTGCAGTGGCTAAATAGATACGAAAACCACTAGTTCAGAAATTTCGCTGAAGGTTCTGTAATATATCAAGCTATGTATGTCCTATTCTCAAGTTCAGACCAACAGCCGATAAATCAGGGAGAATCGGATGGACTATAGCTGTATATAGGGAACGATCTTTGGAGTTAAATCCCAACTCCTTCTAATGTATATTTTCTAGAGTAAAACGCAAAAATTTGTTCATTTTACTGTATGTACAATGTGTATTAGGTTTAAAACTTAACTTAAAGTCCAAAGATATACTATTCGTCCTATTTATCTGAGTGTTGCTAAGAGTTGTGGGCTGAAAGTCACTTCCTCGTGAAAATTACGAGTTTCCTTTTATAGGATTGAAGGGAACTGGATTGATACTGTTTCCAAACGAGGACAAATTGCAATTAACGTAATTGAGAATTGAACTTTCTCAAGTTGTGATCTTAGCATATAAATAGAAATAAGAAGAATAAATTAGGAAGAAGAACGGAATAAAAATAAGCTGATGACTCTATAGATTTATGAAATCCATAAAGTTTATAAACTATATTTCTAGATAAATTTGAAGACTTCCTTAATGTTGAGAAATATTCTCATACTTTGAGACTAGTGCAAGTGATACTCGATTAATCTTTACTCGGGGTTGTGGAAAACTTGCTAACATAGGGTTATTAAATATGGAGAGCTGCCGTTCACCAAACGGAATGAGTTTTGGGCGATTTTTTTTAGACTAACAAAGAAATTGGGTTTAGAATGCAAGGAAAAAATCATCATTTGCAATTAACTTAGTAAAATATTGTCGTGGGATGAATGTGTTTTTTTACGATATTTTTATATATTGGATTCGAAATGATGGTAATAAAATACTGACTTAATTATACCAACATGTTTTTTTCTAATTCAATAAAGAAGTTCCCCTGTAAAAAGAGTATCAAGTGTATTTTGGTAAAAATGTGTTAAACATTGATTTATCATTGCCCCCTTGTGTTAACATGTTGACCAATTTATTTAAGTTTATTCAATTAAAATTTGAAATTTTACACCTAAACAAGAAACAAGAACAAACAGATAAATAACACAACATTTAGACGACATTACACTGGTCAACAAAATAAAAAAAATTATTTATGACTTATTTAAAAATAGTTGCTGCAATGATTAATACTTGAATACATTTCAAAAAGTTTAAATCGCGGTTGGAGGCATTAAAAATATCATATTGCAAGCAAAAATCAGCAGAAATATTTGGTCTAATATGTATATGCAGTCTGAAGCTAGCAAAAGAAAAAATGGTACAAAAACTATAGAATTAATTAATAAATTCAAAAGATTATCTTGAAATCAAAATCATATTATTTTCAAACTATCCGGTAGTTACATATTTCCAATTAAAAGCTTTTGCTATCATAAACTATATATCTGGTACTGTAATTAGATCTAAAGAAACCTTAACTAAAATAATACCTTTTAAATCATTAAAACACTATTATGTTATTAAAAAATGATTTAATGGACTTGATTAAGTTTAAAAAATATTCTCACATATTTAATACAATCCAATGATTTACAACATCCATGACAAATATCACATAAATCTTAGCAATTTCAATAATAAATTCATTTATAAATTTATATTTCCTGTTTTTAATTCAATTTTCGCAGCCACAGATTTCAATTTAATTAGAGTTAAGTAAAACATTATTTGTAATTTGTACCGCATTCACACATAGTTAAACTAAATTATGTGAGAATGTGTGTGTTTGTACTGTAATTTACCGCCTTACATGGCAGTTGTCGCATAAAGCGAATGTTGGTTTTAATCTGGCAAGAAAATGGCATGTTAGTAAGTTTTTTTTCTCGTTTAATATTTAATGTTGACATTAGGCACAAATTCGAAAAAATGTTGACCAAATTTAAGTTATGACAGCAGTTATTTATGCCAAATTAAAATAAAATTTAATGCATGTAACGTTTTACTCTTATTTATGATACCCTACACATGTGCACTATGTTTAGAAGTATTTAAGTTATCCGAGATTAACTATGTTTTTGCAAAAAGCCTCTCTATATTTATGCCATACCATACCATTTTCTGAGTCGATCGAGCGATGTCCGTCACTCCGTCTCACAGTCCGTCCTTCCACGTAAACCTTGTAATCAAACTGAAGGTCGCAACTTTGAAGATAATTCGAAGAAATTTGGCACATACTTCTTTATTGAATTTGAATAGAATCGGTCCAGTATTTCTCCTAGTGATCACAGATCAAGCTCTTTTTCTTAACTAAACGCTTATTGGCCAATTTATTAGTGAATTTAGATATTATGAGGTTTTATATAAAAAAAATCTATTTTTTGTCAGAAATATGAGTGATCACAATATCTAGCGAATTTAGATATTGTGAGTTTTTATATAAAAACAACTATTTTTGTTTTGAAATATGAGTGATCACAGATCGTGATACTTTTCTTGATTAAACGCTTATTGGCCCAGTTATTACGGAATTTAGATATTTTGAGTTTTTATATAAAAAATCGATTTTTATCTGTAATATGGGTGATCACAGATCGAGCTCTTTTTCTCGATTAAATGCTTATTGGCCAAGTTATTAGCAAATTTAGATATTTTGAGTTTTTATATAAAAAATCGATTTTTTGTCAGAAATATGAGGGATCACAGATCGAGCTCTTTTTCTCGATTAAATGCTTATTGGCCAAATTATTAGGGAATTTAGATATTTTGAGTTTTTATATAAAAAATCAATTTTTTTTCTGAAAAATTAGTGATCACAGATCGAGCTCTTTTTCTCGAGTAAATGCTTATTGGCCAAGTTATTAGCAAATTTAGATATTTTGAGTTTTTATATAAAAATTCGATTTTTGTTCAGAAATATGAGTGAGCACAGATCGATCTCTTTTTCTTGATTAAACGTTTATCGGCCAAGTTATTAGCGAATTTAGATATTTTGAGTTTTTATATAAAAAATAAATTTTTGTTCAGAAATATGAGTGATCACAGATCGAGGTCCATTTCTTGATTAAACGCTTATTGGCCAAGTTATTAGCTAATTTAGATATTTTGAGTTTTTATACAAAAAATCAATTTTTGTTCAGAAATATGAGTGATCACAGATCGAGCTCTTTTTCTCGATTAAATGCTTATTGGCCAAGTTATTAGGGAATTTAGATATTTTGAGTTTTTATATAAAAAATCTATTTTTTTTTCGAAATATGAGTGATCACAGATCGAGCTCTTTTTCTCGATTAAATGCTTATTGGCCAAGTTATTAGCAAATTTAGATACTTTGAGTTTTTATATAAAAAATCGATTTTTTGTCAGAAATATGAGTGATCACAGATCGACTTCTTTCTCTTGATTAAACGTTTATCGGCCAAGTAATTAGCGAATTTAGATATTTTGAGTTTTTATATAAAAAATAAATGTTTGTTCAGAAATATGAGTGATCACAGATCGAGCTCTTTTTTACGATTAAACGCTTATTGGCCAAGTTATTATCGAATTTAGATATTTTGAGTTTTTATATAAAAAATCGATTTTTTCTCAGAAATATTAGTGATCACAGATCAAGCTCTTTTTCTTGATTAAACGCTTATTGGCCAAGTTATTAGCGAATTTAGATATTTTGAGTTTTTATATAAAAAATCGATATTTTGTGAGAAATATGAGTGATCACAGATCGAGCTCTTTTTCTTGATTAAACGCTTATTGGCAAAGTTATTAGCGAATTTAGATATTGTGAGCTTTTATATAAAAAAATCGATTTTTGTTCAGAAATATGAGTAATCACAGATCAAGCTGCTTTTCTTGATTAAACGCTTATTGGCCAAGTTATTAGCGAATTTAAATATTGTGAGTTTTTATATAAAAAATCGATTTTTGGCCAGAAATATGAGTGATCACAGATCGAGATCCTTTTGTTGATGATTCGCTTATTGGCCAAGTTATTAGCGAATTTAATACGGCCATTTTCCAGATGTGCGGCTAAATGGACAACAGTTGGCTATCTTTCATGAATGGCAAATGAAAAAATGGCTTCGTTACTGCTAACATAGCGGCCTATATGAAATTGCCAGTGGCATGACAATTTGCTCACATATTTACAGATGCATTTGATAAGTGGGCGTATTATTGGGCGTAAAAAAATGTTGTGGACTATTGCGAACATTTGACCAGATGTTCTGCGATTTTAGGTATATCGAAAAAAGTGGACGTGGTAAATTTTTCTTACGAATTTTACTAAGAACATTTAAAAACAAATTAGCCAAATCGGTGTAGCCGTTTTCCAATTTTAGATAAATCTAAAAAAGTGGGAGCAAATGTGGGCGTGGTCAATTTTTATTTCCGTAAAAACCCAAATTGGGCTATGACGAACCTTTAAAAAGAAATTGTCCAAATCGGTCCAGCTGTTCTCAACTGATGCAATGACTGATGTAGATGACAGCAATATTTGCAATTCATATTCATTCAATTAGTCCCGGTCCACACTGTGAAACATTTGCTGCAAAACATTTTTAAATTCTCTTTTGAAACTGCATTCGTGTCCACACAGTGAAGTTTTTGCTTTTCAGTTTTTGACATTTCTGTACAGTACGAATACGAACGAATAAATGTGGATGACATACTCAACATAAACTTCATGTACATGAAACAAAGTTCCCTTTTTCATTCCTCTTTTCCCTTTCATCAACAAACTCAAATGTTTTGCAGCAAATGTTTCACAGTGTGGACCGGGACTTATAGACCAAACCTATCGTAGATTGGGGCAATGAGGCAATGATAACCAAGATATTGTGACAATTTTTAAATGGGGTTGTGAAAATAAAGTCGATTTTAATTCACATAATACTCAATGATGTATGTTAATCTGTTAATCTGTTTTTATGGGTGGTGTAAATATTAAAGGATCAGAAGCTCTTGATGAGTACTCAGTGCGATGACAAAACATATTTTTCAACTGTCGAAAGAAGCCTTGGAAATACTTCACTCCATCTGATCTTACTATTTACACCAGTTATATCCGACCCAAAATGTAATACAACTTTCATGTGTGGACCAGTGCTTCGAAGTCTATTTTGGAGTTACTCGACCGCGTACAGGAGAGGGCGAAGGTGCTTATCGGTGACAGTAGGGTATCCAGCTCTATTGACTCACTGGAATATCGTCGCAATGTGTGTTGTGTTTCACTGTTCTAGAGATACTGAAATGATATGAGCTCTGCTGAAATTAGGATACTTGTTCGCGATTTTCTTACGCAACACACGTCCTTCGGCAAGGGCTCATCAATTCGTTGTCGTTGTGAACAGTGGATCGCACAATATATTACAGGGAAAATTCGAACAACATTTGATTTTTATTTATATACATATATTCTTTAAATTTGTTTGGATTTCAAAGTTACAGCAAAAATTATGGATCATGTTTTTTCCGAAAAACAAAAAACGTCATTTTTTTAAAGCTGTGTTTTTATGTATTTGTAATCTTGAAAACACTTTAAAAATAAACAAAACCTTTTTTTAAATATTTGCTTTATTTTATACATACTTTCTAGAATTCCCCTCTGAAAATCAGGTACATAAGTGACTGGGATATAGCGAAAAAACTAAGTTTCTTTAAAAAACACCCATGTTCAAAATAAATTATAATGATTACTTTAAAAATTAAGTTGCATTCACATTAAAAACATTTACTGATTTTGTTCCTAGTTTATTTTTCTGTTTTCGCACAAAATTTATTTATTACACTTTTATTTGTTTCTACTATTTAGAAACAAAAAAAAACACAAACTTTTCAACACATTCTTAGTATATTTAACACACAAACAAACAAAACAGATTTATAACCAAACAATACAATTGTGTGGCACAAATAAATACTAAAACTAAAAAATAATTTTTTCAAAATATAAAAAACAAAAAAGGCGAAACGTATTTTTCTTCCGTTTCCTCTTCCTCTTGGGGCAAAAACAGAAAAATTTACGTTTTGTTCAAGTTGAATTGATTGTTGAAAAGTGTCAAAGATCCCAGCAGTTCGAGGAGACAGTACCGAACTAGTGATTTTACCCATCCTTTAGGGTGGGAGCTAGTTACTTCGATAGCCACGTGACTAGTCATTTTAACACGGGCATGTCCTAGGCAGGGGGTCAATTGTCTCTTTTTGATTACAATGGGACTGTCTAATAGCTGGTCCAATGTAGGCAACGCATTAGATTCACATACTGGTTACATAGCATCAGTTACCTTACTAGCTTTGTAACTGGTTACTTGATCAGCTACTTGACTATTTATTTTACCACGTACATGTCCTAAGCAGGGGTTATTTGACTCTTTTGATACAATGTGGCTATCTGATAGCTGATCGAAAGTAGTCAACGCTTCTGGTGGGTAAAATAAAGTGCAGTACAAAAAAAAAGTATGAAGTGACTTCTCCATAGGTTACTAAGAGACACTAAAGTGACTATTGACTTCATGCTATGTTACATGGGATACCAGATACTTAAGCAAAAATAAAAATAAACTGTATGAGAATTATATCGACACAATTTGTATAAAACCAGTTTGTACGAATTACTCACAAAAAGTTTAAAGTGACTACACTCCAGATTACTTAGAGACACTTAAGTGTCAATTGTCTTCACGCTAGATTACTTGGGATGTATAAAGTAACCAATTGTCTTTTCTCTGCACTACAAAGTGCACAGACGTGTCAAATGACCAAAATATATAAATTGGAGTTAGCCAAGTGATAAGACATTTGTGACAATTACTGTCTTTAAGGGATACATTGACTACTTGCTTAACTGCTGGGATTTCCGCCATGTGAATGTATGTATGAGAATATGTACGTATGTATAGAGTATATCCTTCTTGTGTTATTTTGTTAAACTTTAGCTTTATTATTGTAGTATTTTTCTTCCTCTCTCTTTCTCTCTCTCTCATTGCATATGGCTGGCAGTGTGTGTGAGAGATTATGTCGGTCGTGGTTGTATGAACGTAACAAATGGTGTTAGTTTCAACTGTTGTTTATGGTGTTATTTGTTACAAATTGTTTGTTGCTGCTGTTGTTGTTATTGTTGCTGCTGTGCTGCCATTGTTTTATTATATTTTTCATTATTGCTGTTGTTGTCGTAGTTTTAGTGTTGTTTGCTGTTGACATTTAACAAATTGTGGGTCTTTATTTTATGTCAATAAAATACAATTTTTATAAAGTTGGTAATATATTTTTTTCGTTGTTAGTTTAAAGTTATTTCTTTTTTATTATTTTTTCAGTCGTTTAACTAAAAGCTAACAATAGTAGATATGAAATCTGTGAAATTTGTAAAATAAAAAAAAACCATTATTAATTTCTCTTCTATTTCGAATATTTATTAAAGAAATTTTAGATTTTACTAAAATGTAACACTACTAGAGCGTACAGTGGGGCAGAATAAAAATATTTTGGAAATAAATATGCCATTTCTAACTAGCTGATCTGATTGACTTAAAATATATTCTTATTCGATTAGGCCTATGAAAAAACGTTAAAAAATTTTATTTGTTGAAATTTTAATATTTCGTAACTTGAAGTTTCTGGACGACTCTTAGCCTTTGTTTCATATTGGGTGATAGATGGCGTATATTTTGAATGCGGTTTTTATTTTTAATAACTTACATGTCATTTTGAAGGGTACATATCTATCATTTATTCTCACTTAGTTATTGAACATTAGAGTGTAAGCAATAACGTTTTTTTTTAATTTGAAAATTTCGTATTTTATGTCAACAAAGCGTCATATGCGGGAAGTTTAGCTTTAATTATTTAATTGGAAAAAGAAAGACACCGATAACTCACCAAAGTTTATGGTGAATTTGTTCCATAGGTTTCAACGTGCAAGAGATGGATTGTGTGGTTCAGAAGTGGTGATTTTGACACGGAAGACAAAGATTGCCCAGGCCATCCAAAAAAGTTTTAAGATAAAGAATTGGAGGCATTACTTCATGAAGATTGTTGTCAAACTCAACAAGAGCTTGCAAAATCATTGCGACCTATTCAATCAGCAATTTCAAAACATTTACAAGCAGCAGGATTTATCCAAAATCACATATAAAATTAAGCGATTTTGTATGTCTGAAATACTGCATCAACGCTATAAAAAAAACCTTTTTGCACCGAAGCATTATTTTGCAATGTTTAGCAAGGTTTTCTCCTACTCTATTTTTAATCTTTCTAAACGACCTACTACGGTAAACTTTCAACCCTATCTATTCTTTTGTAGATGATAGCAATATTTGCAATTCATATTCATTTAATTATAGACCAAACCTATCGTAGAGTGGGGCAATGAGGCAATGATAACCAAGATCTTGTGACAATTTTTAAATGGGGTTGTGCAAATAAAGTCGATTTTATTGCACATAAGACTCAATGATGTATGGTAACACACAAACTCACAACTGATCATGTTAATCTGTTTTTATGGTTGGTGTAAATATTAAAGGATCAGAAGCTCTTGATGAGTATTCAGTGCGATGACAAAACATATTTTTAAAGTGTCGAAAGAAGCATTCAAGTACCTTGGAAATACTTCACTCCATCTTATCTTACTATTTAAACCAGTTATATCCGACCCAAAATGTAATACAACTTTTACTCGACCGCGTATAGGAAAGTGCTAAGGATCTTATCGGTAACAGTAGGGTATCCAGCTCTATTGACTCACTGGAATATCGTCGCAATGTGTGTTGTGTTTCACTGTTCTAGAGATACTGAAATGATATGAGCTCTGCTGAAATTAGGATACTTGTTCGCGATTTTCTTACGCGACACACCTCCTTCGGCAAGGGCTCATCAATTCGTTATCATTGTGGACAGTGGATCGCACAATATATTACAGGGAAAATTCGTTCTTTCCTTTCACTTTCAATATACGAAAATTCGAATCAAGTGTCCACAAATATTACTATGCACCGCATGAATAGGGGTCAATCCCTGAGTGCTGATCCAAGAAATAAAAAAAGCCAAATATCCATGGCGTTAAGGTGGGAGCAAAATAGTGCTATCTATTATGAGGTGCTGAAATCTTACCAGACACAGGGAACCTATATCGAAGCAACTGATTCGTTTGAAGCGAGCATTGTGATTGAGTGAGAAATTTTTATT
This sequence comes from Calliphora vicina, assembly GCF_958450345.1. Lineage (NCBI taxonomy): Eukaryota > Metazoa > Arthropoda > Insecta > Diptera > Calliphoridae > Calliphora > Calliphora vicina. The sequence continues at coordinate 111,253,938 of NC_088781.1, read as the reverse complement.
CACCCTTTTAATAGTCCATACCGTGCCCCGTCCCACTACTATTTATTGCGATCGATTCAGAACGCTTCACTTTGGAACAGAGTATCGGATATAGGCTTAATGCGTTCTTGGCCTGATTTAATTTGTTATCAGAAATATGGGAAAAGGTCATACTTATTATTTTTGGACAACAAAAATTTCCAATTTTTGTATTTTTAGCATCAAAAGCTGTTACAAAAAATTATATTCGAATATTCGAAAAAATTATATTCGAAAGGAACTTGAGAAACCCTAGTAGCATATTTCAAGCGTTTTCTATTTTCTAACTATTCTCAAGTCTGGCCTTATTTCTTTAAAACAGATTGAAGTCTGACTTTATTTCTTTAGAATAACATGATTTCCGACTTCATTTCATTATAATAGCATGAAATCTGGCCTTATTTCCTTAGGTTAGGTTAGGAAGGGGTGTACATTGTGTGTACTTCCACTCGGAGACCTTGAGGTCCATTGTGATTCCCTTCAATAGAGATAGACAAAGATGATAGCCTTAGAGAAAGAAAAAAAGTCCAAAATTCCGTCTGTTAAAAAGAAGAAGAAAGAAAGAATGATAAGTCTTTTTACGGATTTGGACTCGCCGTAGAACGTCCCTTAAATAGCCACCCTATTCCCTTAATGAAACCCAGTATGTTGCTTAGTTTGCAGCCAGCAACAATACCAGAAATCGTCCAGAAATCTATTTCCTAGCCATCTAAGTCTGTGACCCTGTAGCATAGGGCAGTTGCACATAATGTGCTCCTCTGCATCCCCACATACTCTACAAAAGTCCCGTGTGCCATTATCCCATTTACCCTTAAAGGCTCCAATTGAGCAATGACCGGTTATCACTCCTACTAGAATCCTGAGATTATACCTATCCAACTCTATCAGTGTTCCAGTCGCGAGAATAACATGATTTCCGACTTCATTTCATTAGAATGGCATGAAATCTGACATCATTTCTTTACATGAAGTTCGACATCATTTCTTTAGAATAGCATGTAGTCCGACTTCATTTCTTTAGAATAGCATGAAGTCCGACTTCATTTCTTTAGAATAGCATGAAGTCTCACTTTTTTTCTTTAGAATACCTTCAAGTCTGACTTCATTTGTTGTCAATAACAAGAAGTCTGGCATCAGTTCTTTAGAATAACATGACTTCATTTGTTTAGAATAGCATGAAATCTGGTTTAATATCTTTAGAACTTCATAAAGTTTGACTTCATTTGTTTAGAATAATATGAAGTCTTACTTAATAGCATGATTACCGACTTCTGTTCATTAGAATAGCATGAATTCTGACTTTGTTATTTAGAATAGCATGCAGTCTGACATAATTTCTTTGGAATAGCAAATTTCATCCCAATCGGAAGACATCGATTTCAAAAGTTGGTTCACTTGACATGAAATCCCCCATATAATAAAATCTTTGATTTAGACAAAACCGAATGTCTAAGAGTACTGCTACACGTTCAATATATATTGTGATATTTGGATCGCGATCCATTGTAATGGATCACGCAAAATTAGGTTATTCTGCGATTTGGATCGCGATCCATCAATACTGCATACTACGCGTTCAATAAATATCGCGATACTGGATCGCGGTCAATATATATTGAACGTGTAGCAGTGATCTAAGGTATCCTAACTTGAGATCCCACAACTCCAGGAGCCTTGAGATCCGTCGTCAAAAAATCAAATGTTCCTCTGCTGTTCCTGGGATTATCCAGTTACAAATGGCAAAATATTTTGATTCTACCGCAGTGTGAAGTGTATGAAATCTACTTCCTAATACACTGTTGGCTCCAAATTTCAAACACAAGTTTCGGTAATAAATGAAATTTCTATTCTATGGTTCAAATTTATTTTTACCCTTTTTGCATGACAAATTATACAACTGATCTCATTTGTTTATCTTGCTGCAATGATGATGAAATACTTCAAAAATAACACACATTAAATTCAAACTGTATTTGCCTTATCTTAGTTTAAATTATTACCAGCTGTGTAGCTGTGTAATAAATATTTCGTAGGGTGCAGTTAAAAGTGAATACAAAATAAATTACTGACAATGACTGACAGTTCATTTGTTTAAACCAGGCACTTGTTACAAAACTCTACAGCTTTTTTTTGCATTATTTTGTATTTAGCTTCAAACCATCTGTCAAGTTGTTGGGTGCCAGTACATTTAAGATGTACTGACAAACATGTTAATGGTAAATAAATAAAAGCTTTAACAAAATGACAGGAAAGTTTGCCTTCAGCAACATATTTTAAGATAAACTAAAACTTTTAAAGAAAAATAAAAATCTTTAGATTTCTCTTTATTTTTACCACCCCCTCCCTACCCCCCATTACGTATAATTTATAATTAATTTTATATATCAAATTTATATTAATCATACGCCTTTATATATCTCATTATTAATTAATATTTTTTGCAAATATTTAACCTAAATTTTATTTAAATTATGCCTACTTCAATCTGTAACATTCCATTTTTCTGTGAGTAATATTTCATACCTCAATGTAGTACAGTGTGTACATTTTTACCGCCTGTTATCTTTTCAAACACATTAATTTATCTAAATTATACAACATTTTACAAATGAAAAATAACAAACTTGTTATCTTTATATATGATCTTATTATTAAGAGATTTAAGATTGCTGACCAAAAGAGATAATGTCAATCTGCACAAAAGTTTCTACATTATTACTCTGTCAGTCTGAATGTCCATTCACAGTTTAACGAGTGTTGGACACTAAATGTATGTAAAGCAAAACATATGCACTGGAAGAAACAACTTTAATTGCATAAGTATAAATTATTTGTTTGGGAGAAATAAAAATGAAGTGGGTTTTAGTTTATTCAATAGTATATTAATAACGAGAGATAAAAATCTGTACTTCAAATTCTTGCAAAATTAAATTTTTTATTTATTTTATAGTCATGATATAAACTTTTTAAAATAGAATGTTAACATGCTGACATGTGTCGAATTTTAAATATCATTGTTAACTTCAGGCTAGCTTGAAAGATCGTGGCGTTGGCTGATATTGTAGAAGGTCTTCTGTAAGTCTTTAATCATGAGGATCGTACTCTCACAACGCATCTGCTGGGTTAAGCTATTTGAGCTTTGAGTGGTAATGACGGTGAATGCTGTGGTATTGCTGTGAAGGGTCAGTTTCGTCCCCAGTACCTCGTTTCTATATTGTATGTGAGAAACTTTTCATTCGAAATGTTAAACACCAATTACTGTGTCTGTACATTCAATGTATTCAGTTTGAACATTAACTTATCTAAATCATCCTGTTAAAATCTGAAAGACTATTAGAATTTTAAAATTTTTTTTCGATTCGAAAACTTCTCACAATTTTTAGAAACGAGGTACTGGATCGTGTTTTGTTGCATAAAGAGTATTATGTCAAATACTTTGCGACGAAACTCAATTTTTAGGTCATGAATTGTTCTTAAAGCGACTCCACTCCAAATAATAGTTACACCTAAATTGGGTGGATATGTTGTGCAAGGTGTTTTAGCAAACTGTGCAAAACCATTGTCCGAAATATATATAGTTTTTGGCATGGATCAATGACTTAATTGATTTAGAATTAAAAAAAAACATCAAGAAAATATTTACTTTGTGGGGTTTTATTTAATTTTTTGATAAATAGTAATACGTTTTTAACTTTTAAAAACGGTGGTTTCTTTCCTTTAAATAAACCGGATTCTCTTAATTGCAAATAAAAGCGATCAGTAGTTTAAAAATGTTAAAAACTCTTTATTTATTTAAATTAACAAAACAATTTAAAAAGTCACTCTCTTTTAATACACACTTTAAAATTTACAAGAATACACTGGTAATACAGTTGATGTTGACTATAACAGCGCCTAGGATACACTGACTGCACTGCAATCGCTGTTACTATTTATATACACAGTTCCATCTTCTAGTAGTTTCATGAATTATCTTACGGACAAAACTATGTTCTATTTCCACAATGATCACCTAGACTTTTAGCAGCTTTAACAGTTAATATTGCCATACTTATAAACAATGTTAATAACAGCGTGGTATCAACATTATTGATAGGTAGATGTTTCTACTGATTAAAATATTTATAAACTTAATTAATGTTGCAAGCAGCCGTTACAGACCATTAAATTCAAATAGATAATGCAATTTCGTAAGAATATGCTTTATTTAAACTCCTATCACTAGACCACTTTAGCTGATTCCATCTCAATATTGTAGTTACATCTCGTATAATTCTTCCAAATGATGTGAATATCATCGGCATAAACGGGGAGTATATGAATTATTGTTGTCGTTTCTTCAAGAAATTGCACGATAAGTTGTTGCCTTGCCTGAGACCTCTTGTTTATATTTTAGTGACGATTGTCTGTCTATCGATGTCATTTTGCAAAGGTGAACTAATTTTTCAGGAATAACTTATAACATAAGGCTTAAACTATTTTTCTCTTGTCAGTCTGTAGAAGACGGCTTTGATATCAATAAAGAGGTGGTTTATATAAATTTTCATTTCGATTTTCTTTTCCAGGATATTTTCCTGTTAAATATATAGTATGTTATTGGTTAGACAGGTCTCGAGCAACATTTATGTGGTCCTATATAACACTCGAATTTAGTATCTCACATAGAATGAAAAAGTAAGATGGTGTAAATAAGTTGAAGCATACTCCATATCAACGCCTCTTTTGAGGTGTTGTACAGCTCAGCTGGTCGGCACATGCAGCTTTATATATTTATACCCTACACCACCATAGTGGGGAGGATATATTGGGTTAGGGCTGATGTTTGTAATGTACCAAAATATGGTCCCAACACCCACCTTAAAGTATACCAATCTGCTCAGGATCACTTTCTGAGTCGATCCGTCCGTCCATGTAAATCTTGTAATCAAACTACAGGTCGCAATTTCAAAGATAATTCGAATAATTTGGTACAGGTTTCTTTAATGTCACAAGAACGAAGTCTATTGAATTTGGTAAGAATCGGCCCATTATTTCTCTTAGCCCCCATACGATTGCCATATCTGAAAATAGTCAAGATCTCATAAATATCTTAGTTATATAGATATTAGGGTATTCGAATTATTCGATTTTTCTCTTGTTCGAATAAAACGAATAAGAGATTTTAACTTGTTCGAATAATTCGATCACAAGTTTAAAATTAATCGAATTATTCGAATAATTTTAATTTTTTTAAAAAAGTAAAGAATGAAGTTTTGATGTCGGTTTTTTAATATTTTATTGTTAAAGAAAAGCAAAAAATAACGTTAAGTTAACAATTCAAGTATTGATAATGTTAAAAAACATTCGAAAACAAAGTCCATCATTAAATTTTCATCATCAATATTCTGATCAGATTAACTCCCGAACAATCTACAAAACAATTGACAAGCAAACCCTATAGTTTCGTTTTGGAGCTATGCTTTAAAAATTTTGTGCTAGTTGGACATGATCCTGAATTTAAGTACAATATAAACGTATTAAGAACATTTTATGTCGTTCATTAATTCGGGTTTTAAATTGAGTAACTAATTCTTTTGTAAATTAATTATTCACTATTTCTAAATTATTTATAACAAATTGTATTATACCCTCAAGTTCTACCAGGGTTCCGAATCTTTGCTTAATCAAATTGTCTTAGGGAATTACACAAATCTGTCCAAAGTTTAATATCATTGTTAGTGAACGTGGCTAATTTGAAGTCAGGCAGTGCAAGATTGATGAATTTACGCAAAAAGTTTATTATGATATTAGACAAAGATGTTCAACGATGTTCAAAATCATGTATAAGACGAACTCCATGCTTTTCTTGCAGCAAAATGTTAGTTTTCAATATTTGTGTTAATCATTCGATTTATTAAATATTTTGCAACACTTACGTACGCGGTTAATAACATCACTTATATACATATATTTTAAGATCATGGCCTTTGTCTATTCCAACGTTATCATTATAAATGTCATCCTCAATATCACTTTCGATGACCGTTTCAAAATCACATTCTCCATCACATTCAACTCCACATTAATCTAAGTTAAAATTTTGATTATTAATTTCAATTCTTCTAATATTTCTCCAGCTAAATAACAAATACTTTATTCCGTACCTTTTATTTTCATTGGTTCAAGTCCTAAGTTAAAAATTTTGAATGATTTGTTTTTAGAATTGTAACTTCTTGCAGCAATATTTATATATTTATAGAAGAAGCTATAACACTCATCTCATTCACAGTGATCGAAAGTCCCTTTGTCTTTAGTTACTTGTCGAATTTCAGAAACAATACAATTTTTGTGAGTCATTTTTACTTATTTAAATTTGAAATTATGAAAAATTTTAAGAAATTTAATAAATTTAAACATATATGAACATTTATTCGTTTTATTCGATTATTCTACATAAAATTGTTCGAATTATTCGTTATTCGAAAATGGCCATTTTTCAATTGTTCGAATAATTATTCGTAAGAAATTATTCGATTAATCGAACGATCATTAGTCGAATGAATATCCTAATAGATATCTATATCAAATTCAAATAAGTTTTATATAAGCCGAAATCGCACTACCAAATTTTGTTATAGCTCCCAATAAGGCCCACTTCCGAAAATCACTTTAACTGTCATAAATCTCTTAAAAATGTTGGTATTCAAATAAAATTCAACACAAATAAGTAATATATATACAAAAGTCATGTCACCAAATTTTATAATGATCGGTCCACAATTAATCATAGCTTCCATATAAATTTTTAAAGAAAACTGTTTATAATCATCTCCTTGGTGTAGGGTATCATATGGTCGGGCTTGACCGACTATACTTTCTTACTTGTTTATACATGCCAATTGCTGTATTGACCGCATGTAGATTATAAAGTGGTCAGTGCGTTTTATATTATTGTTTGGGGGTTAATTTTCTCAACTGATTTATCTGCAAGTTTCTGTTCCCATACATTTTGATCTCCTCGTATCGGTGTCGACATTCATCGTCGTACTATTGGTTTCTCCCTTGATAGTAATCCTGCCCAATTTCGATTTCGGTGACTTTCACTTTTTGAGTATAATATGCGATTCAATGCCGCACTAGGGGAATGCTTTCTAGTTGTAGTTAAGATAGCTTGGTGTAGCAGTCAATTTCTGTCTCTATCATGTGCCGATATTGGCGCTTCGAAACGATCGTACATCTATCACATTCTATCAATCATGATAGGGTCGATTTGTTTCGTCGTTGTTAGATCAAGTGACAGCCAATTTAAATTTGCCTCTATTTGTGCTGTTTGACAGAGTCATGGATTGAAGATCTGCGTCGCCATTCTTACAAAATTCAAATATTATAAGAATAGACAAAGTTACAGGCTATATCGTAGCCTGTGAAACAATTCAATTAATGCATAGGACTTTTCCTGGTCGTGTACTTTCTCGTTTCGGTGATCAGAATTGGCTGATTGGAAGTATAATTTAAAATAATTAGATATATTTTTATGAGGTTAATTGAAGTCAAATATCTATGCCAACAAAACCCAAAACCAATTGTGTATTGAGAGAGGCAAGTATACACCGCTTCAATGGAATTCAGTCAAATTTATGCGAAATTGTCATGAAATAATTCGACAAAAGAGAAATTTGATCGATGTTCAAATATGCTATGTACTATGTGATTAAATAAAAAATAACTATTTAAAGAAAAATCATTGTTTCTATTTCACAATGATGTTAAACATAGACTTTCTTTCTTTAACATTTTAAAATTCCTGATTCAAACTCATAAATTTGTTTGAGTGTACTACATGTCATATGTTAGTTGCTGGGTTAGTTTCGAAAGAAGAAAAAAAGTAAAACTAACAACGTTGGTCGTAGCACCTTGGACATGAACATTTTATATTAGTTTGCATGCATTCAAATTAATCTTGGCAACATTTGCATATACTAACATAACACACATACATTTATTTATGCAGACATATACACAAATATACATTAATTCATACATACAAACATGCATTCAAACATACTAAAAAAAAGCCCAGTTGTGAATTAATAAACGAGGGATGGGATAGATCTGAATTAATTTTGTATTTTTAGGAGAAATACTCAAACTGGAGAATAATATGTGAAAATTAGACAAAAAGAAAGAAAAGAACGAATATAGTAATGCCTGATCAGTTGGCTAACTCCATTTGACACGTATCTGCTATTTGTAATGCAGAGAGAAAAAAATTGGTTACTTTATATATTCCAGGTAATCTAACGTGAAGACAATTGTCACTTAAATGTCTCTAAGTAATCTAGAGTGTAGTCACTTTAAACGTTTTGTGAGTAATTCGTACAAACTGGTTTTATACAAATTGTGTTGACATAATTCTCATACAGTTTATTTTTATTCAGTACACTGATATCCCATGTAACATAGCATGAAGTCAATAATCACTTTAGTGTCTTTTAGTAACCTATAGCGAAGTCACTTTAAACTTTTATTTTTTACTGTATTTTAGAAAGCTGTTATTTTAGCCACAAGAAACAATATATTGGAGAGTTGTCGGAAGAAGTTTTTTTTTACAAGCAATCGTTTATTGGACTGTCTGTGATATGTCTTTGTAGATGACTATTTTTGGGTCAATTAGCACCCGTACATGTTAAAATAACTAGTTATGTAGCTGATCAAATAACCAGTTAGGTAGCTAGTAAAGTAACTGACGCTATGTAACCAGTATGTGAATCCAATGCGTTGACTACTTTGGACCAGCTACTAAACAGTCTCATTGTAATCAAAAAGAGTCAATTGAACCCCTGCTTAAGAGATGTACGTATTAAAATAACTAGTCACGTTTCAATTTAAAGGAAATGAACCACCGCTTTTAAAAGGTAAAAACGTAACAAAATAATTTAAAAACTCCGCCCTTTATTACCACCTCTCGTACATTTTATGCCAACAAAAACACACATTTAGTCGTGTGTAAATATTTCTAGCTAAATTTTAGTTTTTATTTCTGTTTTTTTTCCTCTCCAAAGTTTAATAGGCATCAATGCAAACATAAAATACAATTTATTATGGCTCTAATTTACAAAATATTTGCATATTGAATGGATGCAAGAGTAGTAAACAACAACGAGCCAAAAAAAAAACAACAAAACATTAAAGAAATATTGCAGTTGTTCAATGAATTAACTGGACGACGAACATGGTTTTAAATCATTTTGTTTAAAAGTGATAAAAAAAATACGACAATTTGATTTGTTGGCTCTTATTACGACTACACACATATGTATGTCCTCTTTAAAGTGGGGAGACATGATATGTTTTGCTGTTGCATGTTCAAGTAAAATGCTAAAAACCGGAAGTTATAATTAATGGAAATTTCTTTTAATGCCTATTTTTGGTCTCGACCACATGCCAGACACTCAAGTGTCATAAAGGTAATGGTAATTAAAAATGTTAATTAATAGCGGTGGGAAAATGCAATGACATTGAATGGATTGAATGTGGTTGGAGACAATTTTGCATTGGTAGCGAAATTATTAGTGTTTAAGAAATGTGATCGATTAGTATTGTAGGTGTTGTAAATGTAACTAGAACAGGAGCTTGCTATTCATAAACATGACTAAGCCCGCATGATTAAATTAAGACGAGACAAGATGTCTTTGATAAGCAAAAAATATACATGTAAGAAAGCCGTGGATCGGCAACTGACCATATTCTTAAATCCGACATTAGTAAAGCGTAGACAACATCAATTCAAAACTGCTGAATGATGACACTCTTTCCAGCGCTGATATAATCCATCGCATTGCCAAGGACTTCTGGACTTCCTAATAGCTAAAAGCAAGTTAGAGCACTAACACTGCAATCAAAATATAAATGATTCAATTGTCATGAGATCTACCCATGTGTTGAATGATAAGTAAGCCATTATAATTTACATTCATTACTAAGTAAGGCAGAAGATAATGAGTCTGCATTACCAAATTCCAAAAACTGTGAGCCGAAGCATTGCTGATGCTACAGTGATCACTCGTATGTACATTAATTGATCACAATGACTGTAAATTTGTTCTTTGTTTAATCGTGTAAAATATGTATTACACATAACTATTTATTACAACATCTCAAGATGTTTTTACGAGTATTCTTTTTAATATTTAAAATTTTATTTACTTTAATAAAACCACTAAATCTTGATAATTTATAAAAGATCTGTTTTAATATTCTTGTTTAAAACAATGAACTGTTACAAGTCGTGGCTGCTTTATACTTTAAATTGAAAGTATGTGCAATTGTTTAACTGCTGTCACTGCCGATGCAGTTTTCAGCTCTCGTTGTTAAAAGTTTAAGTGTCAATCACGTCTATAATTATTGCACATGTTGATAATAAATCAACTGAGTAATTGCCTTCTTGTGATCATGATTACATGTCATTTATTATTGTCTTGTCTCTTTGTCTGTATGTTTGTTGGCGTTGTTTGCCATAAAATCTTTGTCATTTTCACGTTTTTATTACATATTTTTTTGTGTGTTTGTTGCTCAATTATAAAAACAAGTGTTGGAAATAGATGTAACATAAAGTAGATAATTTTATTACAATGTAAATAATGGAATTTACTCAGTATATATTTAAACTTTTTATGGGTTTAAAATACTATATAATGAAATAAGTTAAACAAATACAAGGACACTTATATTCCCATTCCCACGACAGCCGGTTCTACGCACCGGAATGACCCGAGTTCACTCGGCCAAGGACTGTCAACTCATCAATCACTGCTGCTACAACAACAACAACACTTATATTCCTTAAAATTTGGCATTTTAGCTAAGAAAATACTCATCGATTTAGTCATCAAGATAGTCCTCTTAACCATCTTTCCATTTGACATGTGTCTATCTATTTAAATTGTTATCTGGTGTTCAGCAAGCAGACTGAGTAAACGTTTTCATCTGTGAAAACTAGAGTTATAAATTACCGATACTTTTGAATACGTATGTGCTGTTTTTATAATACAAGCGAGTACTTTGAGTGGAAATCTTACATTTATACCAAAACAGATTGGGCCTATTGTCTCTAAAATCGCAGTATTTACGAAGTTATTAACGATTTATATTTGAGTTTTTTATGTTAGTCTATAGTCTATGGAATGTTAGTCTATATTGATTATAATTAGTAATCGTCATTAAATTTGAAAGTCGAAATCAATACATACCAATCTGGCAACTGATATCATGAAATCACAGTTATAATTCATAACACTTAAATTTTATTCAAATTCGTTAGTACTAATTCTATACTTTGGATAGGTTAAGTTGAGTAGTGGGCAGCTGTATGGCTTACACCCATTTCAGGTATATACATATGTATGTCTGTCTCGCTTTTAAGGAAGAGGTTTTCGCCATTTTCATAATACAAAAATTCATAGTCGGCGACGTTAAGAACCTAGTTTCCTCATTATAATTTTGTAGTGATTTCCAATCAGAATTCCTTAGATATTCCAGATTTGGCATCGTGTCTATAGAAAAGTTTTCGTCTCTAATTCAGCCTGTTCTGATTCGTGTTCTTCCTTACAAGCTTTTCAGATTGCATTGTCGGATAGATCAGTACAATAGAGATGAAACTTCAACTCTGTGTCTCCAGTACACATTAACCTTCTGTCAGTTTCTGATGTATTGTGAACACCTTTAGCTCATCCTTAAACATTGGGAAGGATTTGGCATTTTCCAAAGTGGCGGTATCTATACGTGATCCCATCCTTGTGAACTTTCGTAGTAAATCTTCGGGCTTATGTTCTATTTCTAGCCTACCCCTCTTCTGCAGAAAGGCCTTGGTTTTTCTACTCTGCTATCAATGTGATCTTTCAAGTGTAGTCTCCAATCGATTATCTTTGTTATTTGTATTATCTTGTTTTGAATGACATGACATTCATAATTTGAAATGTTCGGCTTTCTAGTGAACATGCAAATTTCCGTTTAATCCGATATTTTATTTAGTCCTCTATAAGATATGTTGGGATCCTTTCCTCTTATTAATATCGAGTATAGAATCTTTAGTATGTATGATAGTTATCCATTTGTTGCAGCTATTGCGACCTTATAGGGAGAAATAGTTTTTAATTTTCATTGCGAATGCCTGAATGGACATATCTGAGGTGTATGTAGAGTTCTAAACCCTTAACCCGCAAATAGTGACGCAAATTTGACATTGATCAATGGTGACACCGGTCTAACGCACTAATAGTTCACTTTTTTTAAAAAAATGTATGCTCTTTGACAACGAAACAAAGGTATTTTACTTCTTAAAGACCCTAGCGGTATTCGGCTGATGGTATTCTCTATGCGCATGAAACCAAACTAGGGTAATTTCACATTGATGTCCTGACTATTAAAATGTCCATGCTCCTACCAATGATTCTTTCAAGTAGATCATGCCTCTCTGATAACCAATATCTCAGCATAAAAAACTCTAGCTTTATTTGTTAATGGGAAGCAGATTTCATCGCGAGTGCATTACGGAAACTTCAGACTACATAAAATAGATTCTAACTCTGATAGGATGTTTAAGGGTTTTACTCCTTTCAGATTGGAATGGAGGAGATCACACGGTAAATAAAAATCGTCGTCTGGCCTATTTGTTTTTAACAACATTTCAAAAGAAGCAAAGAAAGTCATAAAAAATTTGCAATTTCAAATCCTATCAAAGTCAGAAATCTATGTTATGTAGTCTGAAGTTTGATTCAAGAGCAATATCTAGAAGCATGTTGTTTCGCCACACTGCACATTGGATATAACTCTGTAGGGTTAGGTGCAATATAGAATTAACATCCTGTAAAGAACTCGTGATCCCAATGCATGAAGATCTCCGATATATTTAGAAATACTTAATTTACCATATACAGCCCACGTCTTAGAAAGCTTCCACTGTATTTATTTGGAATTCAAGTGATATTTCAAAGGTTCTTACAGTCCCATAAACAACAGTCTCCTTTGAGTGGCCCAAAAGATTACCAAAGAATGTAATCTTCAATATGTTTTCTTTTAAATTTGCTCAAATTTGTTTATAAACCTTAATATCTAATTAATCTTATAACTACATTTCGCCCCAACTTTCTTTCTTCCAAAAACACATTTCTCATACATCTCTGATTACTCCATAAATCACTACACAAAAACACAAAACAACGATTTAAAAAAAAGTAACATTTTACCAAAAAATTACAAGGAAAAACCAAATAAAACATTAGCAATAAATAAAACTATTTATGAGTGTACACGATTTCAATTAGTGATTTTGATTAAACGATCAACGTAAACAACTTCATATAAATAATTCAACTATAAAAACGAAAAAATCTGTTGCAATTGCAACTGAAGTCGCCCCAAATAAAAACAGCCAATACAACGAATTCAACCGTAAAACTCAACAGCAAAAAGAGTCAGCCAAGGCAGCCAATAACTTAGAAATAAATACTCGCACAAACTCTTGCATTTTAATATGAAAACAATTTATAATTACAATCAGCAGACACTACTCCGTACACTAAACGCCTGGCATCAACACCATCTTAACATCGACATCAACGGCAACATCATCCATCCAACAGCATCATCACCATCCTTACTCGTTGCGAGTAACGTACGAAAAGTAGGAGGAAAGAAGCCAAGAAGAAGTAGGTGGTTGAGTTGAGTGGTGGTACATATTTGGGATACTCTACAATTTTAGGCAAATTTTACATTTATAGTTTAATTTCATCTGCCAAGATATCAGACTAACGAATACGGAACGCTCGTGGAAGAGGATGAAAAAAGTAACTCCATATCACACATTACAACTGATCAGAATATATTGGAAAAGACTTTTCAAAAACCCCTACACTGAAAAGAAATTAATGTTCGGAATAAGTAAGTAAGAATATCGAAAGACAAAACATTCAGAATTGAAATTTTCTCCGGAATTTACTTCAAACATGAATTAAGGTATAATTGAAGTATAAGTGAGGCCTTCTGAATATTCAGAAATGTCATCATCACACATTCTTTACCGCTCATATTGAACGAATTATCTGAGATATACAGGAATGATAATAGATTTGTTTATAAGAACAGTTAAATTTGGCCATCAGGCCAGGAAACTCAAAGGAATCTCCCTAATTATTTTTGAAATCATGAATGTTGGTTGACATTTCTTAAAATCTATGATCGATATAGCTAGAATAGAATATTGTAGGGTGACAATATAAACTTAAATATATACTTTATGCCATTGAACACTTTTTCTGACACTTTATAAACTATACTACACAGTTTTCTTCCTTCTCCAAATAGTAGTACTTCAAATCATGATACAGACAACATTTAAAAGGAGGACGTTTTTTGAATGATCATAAATCCAATAAAATACAGACAAAAACAGTGCAGGCAGGCAAAAGCTACATGCGAATACTGTTAACGTTAGTAATGCACAGCAATAAAGTTGCACACAACACTTTACGATATCAGCTTCAAAGAAATATTTTTATATGAAGTCAAAGGATAGTAAACAATAAACTGAAAAAACAGTGAAATCTCCTTATAGGAATACTTTGTTTTTAAATTTGAATGTTCTTGTATATTAACCATTTGCACCTAAAAGTATTATTTTTATAAATTGGATAAGTAACCGTTACTCTGGGTTGTTACTGTACTTAATTGTTTACGCAGTTTTCTCCTTCAGTTCATTGATTTATTGCGTTAATGCATGCGTCTTTGAGTAAATAAGATTTGTAGCTAAGAGTTCAAAATTGTTTGACGATGACATTGGAAAGTGTAGCTGAAGAAGTAGGAGTTTAAGCGAGCAATAAGGAAAACACTTAATAATTTATAATCTAAATTTTATATACGTATTTTAAATAACTTATTGTGGTTGTTTAGATCACCAAATGCATAACTCCTATATAAATATATATAAGAAGCATGATCATTTGTTTGTGAATTTATTACTCTTGCAAAATAAAACTAGAGAACCATTTTACATGAAATTTAACATACACAGAGATCCGAAAGTATGTATAAGCTATATTAGATTTTATTTTGTTGTATCGCCCCTTTTTTAAGCCTGCTTTTTGAAAAATAGTGTCAGATTATGACACACCAAACAGAGAAGATGTGTATTGATGTGATGAACAGAAAAAATACAAAAAATAATAATTAGGTCTTCAGTTCCCTACCAGATATTGAAAAGAGATCAGTATAATCTCTCATCGATCTTGCCACTTTAGTTGATTAGCATAAAGACAATTCTAGGAGAATATAAAAATTTCTCCGAAATTTAATACAAAAAATGTTAAATTTATTTGTGGTACCTGAAAGAAAAGGTAAAGGTAAAGAGAGAATGAAAAGCCCCAGTTTATGGTCACCAATAGACACGATTTAAAGTTTCCGGTGCAGCAATCAGTCACTATTCCTGATATTGGCAATCCAACAGTTCGGAAAGAACGATATACTAGAAACCTGGTATGTAGATATCCTAGTCGCGGACATTCTTACAACTTCTGCAGAAGTCGTTATAAGGCAACCCAAGTCTTTTATCATGACTGTCGAATTTGCAGTACCCGGTGATAACCGCCTACATCACGCTTTCGGTCCAACCTAGACCTACTTCCATTGTGGAGTTAGGAACACTCAGGTATATCTGTTAACACATAAACATCGGAATGCCAAATAGGAAATATATATCCATATCTGCCATCATAACGTCTTTTTTCGCTAAAGCTGCCCACACACGGATGATTTGTTGATTGCGCTAATCGTAAAGCCAGTTTCCTCGCCATTAGATTAAACGGAATCCGGCTCTGCATCATAAAGAGCCACTTCGTTGAAGTCATTCACAGTGAGGCCCTGTATAGTGATTTTCACCAGGAATAGACCCCATAGAATGGTATCTAAGCCAGGTTACACAGCAGTTCTGATAAGACCCGCTTTTAAGGTGAGCACCTTTATGAAAGTCTTGATATCCAAGTGGTCGCATTCTAGAATGAATGATCCATTATAAACTTAACAATCCAGCCTCAGCTCATATTCCTGAGGCTGGTCTTATAAAGGCTCTACCAATAGGAACATCCAAAATTTGACAGTTGATAGCGACCATAATGTTGAAGCTACATCTTACGAATTGGCTGCCATTTATTCAGTTTGTTTTGCCAAAATCATCATGGACGCATATAGCGTTCAATAGCACGTGCAAATGATAAAATTGTTTTATCAAATTGGTGTCCTATTCGGTAAACTTTCCGCGCGCTTCGTCCATTTTACGGAGAGGCCCATTTGTGGATGGGTACGTCAAATTGTCCAATTTGGAACGAAAAACTCACTGTTTGGTGTGGATTTTGGGCTGGCGGCGTCATCGGTCCATGTTTCTTTGAGACCCACATTTCCCAGGCCATCACCGCCAAAGGTGAGCTCTATAGGTCAATGATTACCAACATATTTTGGCCTAAATTGGATGATATCGACACCAACGACATGTGGTTTCAACAGGACAGAGCTGCTTATATCATATTGGACATTTTGCACGAGGGATTTGAGGGCATGGTCATATGACGTGGAGGTGATGTGAACTGCCCAGCGAGATCGTGCGATTTGATCCGGGAGACTTCATCTTATGGGGTTTTCTTAAGTCGCAAACAACAGCGGTCCTCAAAACCAACATAACCCATGCCATCGGCCAAATTCCACCTGATTTATGCGCCAATGCACTGTGGTTCCAAATCAAAATCTAGGTAGACAAAATTATGAAAATCGGTATCTTTAGAATTTGGAAAAACTAAGTTTTTTCGGAAGCTGACAATTTGCTCTCCTCCAATACAAATGGGTTTTTAAATTGGACATTTCGTTTTCTCGACAGAAGTGCCAGAAGTTCAACAAATTTTGAATCATATTTTCGTTAATTTTTTTTAATATTTTACTGCTTTACTAAATTAGATATATCTCAATTGTTTTACCATATAGAAATTCATACTTCAAAACATAGATAAACATTGATATAGGCTTTTATTAAGTGTATATCTTATATTTATGGGCCTCTCCATTTTCCAGTTATAGTCCTTTAAACTTGGTTCTCAAATATACTGATATTTTTTTCTAAGAATGTTATATAGCTTGCCAAAAAATAAGACCGTCGAAGCACGTCCAATGACTATATACATCATTTAAACAAACTTTTGGGGAATGTCTTTGTAAACAAATTGTAGCCGCCGAAATACTTTTTTTAAATTTTTACGGAATGGAATTTTTAGAAATATTTCTTTATTTATTATTGATTTTTATATATCTAGACCCTACTGTAACTTGAAATATAGTAAATACAGATTTTTTTAAAAATTTAGTTTCAGAAACACATGAAAACGTATTTTTTTAATTTTTTATTAATGTTTTTATATGTATATCTAGACCCTACTGTAACTTGAAAAAAAGTTTATATTGATATTTTAAACATCTTTTTTTGGAATCGGAGATACCAATTCTACATAAAAAGAGCGCCAAATAATTTTGTCCACCTAGATTTTGATTTGGAACAGTGCAAGGTCATGAAAAAATGGAAATTTCGAATGCGGGAAGCCGCGTCGGACATTTACACGGTGCTATATTCCATACATAATGGCATCGACAGACCTTTAAAAAGATATCTCACACTCATTTTGTTTTATTTAAATTTAAACATATGAAGCTCTTAATGAAAGACCCTTTACTTCCAAATTCCACATTCTGTGGAATTGCCAAACTCAAGCGATTTTACGTCTCCAACGACTTTCATATAGGCCTTTGGAGAGAAGAATAGTTGAACCTGGTCTACTGACATTAATATGTGGCCAATACGACTAATATTTCGATATGTTACAAACGGAATGACAAACTCAATACACCCAAAATCTTTTTGGTGGTGGGTATAAAACTACATCAAAATTTTTGGAGGTTTTATCACATTTTTGTCCATAACTCTGGTTATACTGACCGATTGATCAACATAGAATTTTTGGACAAAGTTTCATTACCGTTCCTTCGAGTCCCTATGGTGCCAACAAACGATCTACAGACGGATGGTCATAGCTAGGTCGTGTTAGAATTGTATAAGGATACACAATTAATATCATTTTTGGTTTTACGAATCATTTATATAATTTTTGTATGTTTCAAACGGAATGACAAAATCAAAAAAAAAAATAAATGAATGAATGAAAATGACTTTTTCATGGTGAAACATTATAAATATCTGTTATTGACTTATGAAGATCATAATATTTCAATACAGCTGACAAAGGGACAGCATTATTATGACTTTGGTAATTTGAAGTTTATTATTTGCTATTTATTACACTGTGCATGAAATTGACATTTTTTTTCTATCAAGAGGGCACCCATCGCCTTAATCTAATTTGGGTACGCTGAATTGAGTGGTGCTAACCATTTTTTAGGTTAGCTCGTATTTTCGAGATATACCGTTATTTCGAAAATGGAGGAGGTTGCATAACATATTGTTACGTTTTAACCTTTTCAACACGTTAGTTTATTTCTTTTAAATAAACCGGATACTTTTGATTGCAAATAAAAGCCGTTTAGTAGTTTGAAAATGCTAACAACTCTTTATTTATTCAAATGTACAACAACAGAATTAAATAGTCACTCAATGTTTTGTATATACGTTTGTGAATTCACAGAAATACAGACACAATTTATAATGTACACGAATTTACTTGAAAAAAACACAACACACTTTAAGGCACTCAGTTGATGTTTATTCGAAAAGCGTCTCTGATAAACTAACTCACGACTGCAACCTCTGCCTCTATTTATAACACTGCCATCTGCACTCTAGATTGTTCTTTAACTGTCAAAATTCGAATATTCTAAATCTTACTAATACATTCGCCATGTGTGGTGTACTTTCTACAATGTTCTTTAACTGAATCAAATCAATTGAAAGCTTTTATTTAATAATGCCCACAGATATGTTACAGTTTGCTATTACAGCACTGTTATTTGAAAGCATTATGCTACTTTTAAATCAGCCCTTAAAATCGTTATATTTGAATTCAAGTACAATTTCGTAACAATATATTCGCGTAACTCAAAAACGGTTTAGTTAATGGAATAAACATAAAAAACCGAAATTCCGCAATAAAATTACCTTTAAGTAAGGCTTAACATGTTTTTAATCCAATCGGCTTAGGATCACTTTCTGAGTCGATTAAGCGATGTCCGTTCGTCCGTCTGTCCGTCCATGTAAACCTTGTAATCAAACTACATGTCGCAATTTCAAAGATAATTCTACAAAATTTGGTACAAGCCCTTCTATTGCCCCAAGGACGAATTTGGTTGTAATCGTTCCATTATTTCTCCTAGCTGTCATAAATATCTTAGTTATATAAATATCCAGCCGAACTCGCCTTACCAAATTTTGTGATGATCGGACCACAATTAGTCATAGCTACCATAGAGGCCCACTTCCGAAAATCACTTTAACTAGCATAAATCTCTTAAAAATGCTGGTATTCCAATAAAATTCATGTATTCATTCCAATAAAAGTCATGTAACTAAACTTTATAACGATCGGTCCATAATTAGACATAGCTGCCATATAATGCCCACTTCCGAAAATCATTTTAATGAGTATAGATTTCTTAAAAATTTTGGTATTCAAATAAAATTCAATACAAATAGGTTTCATACATGCAAATGTAATGCCACCTAATTTTATGGCGATTGGTCCATAATTAGATTGGTGTAGGGTATGGCCGACTATACTTTCTTACTTGTTTTAATTGTAATTCTGAATTTCAAATAAAAATATCAATTCTATTTTGATTTATTATTAGTGGAATTTTCGGGATTACGCAATTCCTTAAAAACGAACAAAAATTCGACGGAATATTTTTATTCTAATTAATTACAGATTTGTGTAAACAACATAGGTATACGGTTAAAATTAAACATATTATACTTCAACGAAATGACTACGCAATTCCATTATATTACAAACCATTATGATCCGCTATTAAATACAATAAATCATTTTGTCATATCTTTTAAATTATAACTTTGTTTACACAATTAATAATTCCTATAAAACAATTAATAATTTTCGATTTAGTATTAATTTAACATTTATAACAATAGATAATCTATTGAAAACAATTCATCATATTTAAAACGCAATTCATATTTGTTAAGTATTTTAAAACATTTAACAAAACAATGGATTTTTTCTAAAGTATAATTAATAATTTGTATACCGATTTTGAATATCAGGTAAATATTTTACGTCATACATATAAATTTAAACAACATTTAGCTGTCACTTTACAAACGATAAACTAAAATTTGTATTGAGTAAAAAGGAAAAAAAACATACAAAAACTAAACCAATCAATAATTGATAACAAATTGTTACAATTAAACCAAAAACCAAATAGCCAACAACAACAAATAAAAAACGTTAAATCAAATTAGATATAACTACAACATGAAACAGCAACCAACAACAACGACAACAGCAATAACATCACTACTCTAATCACTTTAAATAACAAACTAAACAAACGATTTAGCATTAACAACTACTCGTACGACTATTATTACTCGTATTTGCTGTTAGTTACTTACTTGTAAGTAAATGTTGCTGCCAACAGCTACTGCTGCTGTCGTTGGTTGTTACACTATTGCTGCTGTTCAATAAAATTGTAATTGTATGTATGATCCTGTGTATTAACAAAATGACAACAACTATAAACGATATTGTTGTAAGAAACGGCACAACATAAAAAAAAATCTAAACATATCGAGACAATATCAAATAAAAATGTATTTATGCATAAGAAAAAAAATGTCTAGTATGTTGCCATGACTGCAAAAAAATGAAAAAGAAAAATACAGCAGCAAGTAAAAAATAATACACCAATGGCTACTGTATGTAGACTTTGGTGAACAACACAAACAAAAAGTGCAAAGGAACAAATACTGCATCAGCGTTTTGTGTAACTAGACAACATACGTGCAAAAGTATGTAACGTATGTGGATGTGTATGATGGTTACACGGTATGATCATTTGTTAAATTGTGGTGAATGTGTGTTTTCTGAATTAGATTCATATGCCAAATAAATATACATAATTATAGGTAGGAAGATTGGAAATTGGATCTATGGCTTTAACTTGTGATACACTCAATCATTCCGCTAAACTATGTATGTATACAATTTAATCTGGGGACCCTGACCAAAAACTGGTTGGTGAAGGTGACAAGTCTGTTGCTTCATTCCGAACTCAGTTGTGCCAAAACTACCATTTCTTTCAGCTGCAAGTTCTTCTCTATGACTCCAACTGTATGGTGATGTAGTTCGGATTCCTTCTCCGATTGCATTTCAATAGGAAATGCAATGTCAACATGATCAACATTTTCCGAGGCAAGGTCAACCATCGTTTCTTCATGCAGATGTTGTTCTTAGGTTAATTGCTATACATTGTCGATGCATATTATAGTCTATGCTAATTCCAGTGATTTGTTGGCATTGCATTTTTCTCCACTGAGTATCACTTGACCGATCTCTTTTTTTCATCCGTAAGTTCTTCTTTATGACTCCAACTGTATGATGATGTAGTTCGTATCCTTCTCCGATTGCATTCCAATAGGTAATAAAGTGTCAACTTGATCAAAATGTTCCGAGACAAGAAATACCTTCGTTTCCTCGTGTAGATGTTGCTGCTCAGTGAGTTGTATATATTTAATCCTAACTCCAATGAATTGACGGATTTGAAAAACAAGTAAGAGAGCAATATTCGGCTGTGCCGAATCTTATGTACCCTTCACCAAATAATTCTTTAAAATACAAATTTTAAATATTTTTAGATAAACAGAAATTATTTTTTCAAAAAAGTATTTTTTTTAATTTTTGTTATTTAAAATTTTTTTTTAAATTTAAATTTTTTTTTAAGTTTTAAAAAAATTTTTGGTTTTTTAAATTTTTTTTGTGAAAAAAATTTGGGGTAAAATATTTTTTTCTGATTTTGACCCATTGTAGGTCCAACATACTATGGTCTTATATATGTCATAAAGGTCTGTTATAAAGGTCTTTGAAATATCTATCATTAGATATCCATATTGTCTATACTAATGACTTAGTAATGCAGATATAGGTCAAAAATCGAGGTAGTTCTGGTTTTTTCCTCATGTCTCAGACATTTGTTGACCGATTTTGCTGATTTTAAATAGGAAACTTCTCGAAAGCATGTCTGACAGAATTATTGAAGATTTGGATCCCGAAGATATCTGGGGTCTTCAGAAAATGAATTTCAACAGACGGACATGGCTTAATCGACTCCGCTATCTATAATGATCCAGAATATATATACTTTATAGGGTCGGAAAATTATATTGTGGAAATTATAAACGGAATGACAAATTTATATATACCCTTCTCACGAAGGTGAAGGGTATAATAAATCAATAAACCTAAATATCTCTTCAACTAATGGCGATAACCTACACATGTACGCGTATTTTATGTAGATCTTCTCAAGGACTCTTTATATTTTAAATTTCAGCTCATTTGGATCATAAATCGATTTTTGTCACTTTTTTTTAAATTGATACCCGAGTAGACCAACTTTGAGGGGCCACACACTGGCCCCCATTAGTGCTAGGAACAAATGTAAATTAACTCGAAAACACCTCAGCTCCAACCAGGTGAAATTTCGTAACAATATTTCCAATAGTTCCCGAGATTTATTTACAAAAAATAACACCAAACAGTGACTTTTTCAGGATGCATTGGACACTCTTGGATCTCAACTGGATTGGTGTCGTTCCAAATTGTAAAATTTAGTTTGTTGACATACTCACTCATCCCGAAATGGGCGAAACGCGCTGAACGTTGTCCGAAGAGAACATACATTTTGATAAAACATATTAACAAATTTTTGTATAGAAATTTGGAATTTATTCTAAGTGTTTTAAAATGGGCACTACCAAATCATTACATTGCAAATTCAAATTACAAATTTGTTTGATCATTAAAAGATCTTAAATTAGTTTTTTTTTTTGTTATACATTGCGGGGTATCCTTACGAATTTGGAGTTTATCTAGCACCAGCAGAGATATTTGAGTTGCTATGGCTATTAAAGCTTTGCTACCATTTTATTACAAGAGGTTTATCATTTAAATCATATAAATCTACACGTTTTCCAAGAGTTTGTTATAACTAGCCTCCCCTTTGTTAAGTTCCTCTCTCTTAATTAAAAACCATTGCAGCCAACAGCTTTGAATAGTTTCACTTCGTTGATGACCATAGCAATTTCAATTGGTGTGTAAAGTTATGAATGAGTTGAAATTTCTCAATAACAATACTTTTCACTACTATAAATAAAAAAATCGGCAAATGCCATTCACGCTCCGTGGAAGGTCATATGAAGACCGCGTAACCGCAAAACTTAATAGTAGCCCATTTTTGTGTTTCCTGATCGGAGAGAGACAAATCTGGAGCACAACTCCAGTAATAATGTTGCAATTTTTTTTGGTGCATATTGCTGGATTTCGAAAGCTCTTTGAAGAAGCGGTTCGGTAAATGCTATAGCATATATGAAGCCATACAAGTCTGCTTTCCTTTGGTTGAAAAATTCGATGCTGTTAACACTATCCAAACATTCGATTATGTGTATGTAGTCTGATTCTAGAGAAAAAACAAAGGATCAGACCAATACGCACTTTGGTTATATCTGGTAAGTTAAAGTTGTTTCCATAATTCATATGGGCTTGTACACTAAACGATAATTAGTGGGCAAGTCCCCACCACTATCTGATAGCAATACGTAGATCCTCAACATATCATTCTACATCTGCTACCCATTGAGGAATATGAAATGGGAATGGCAATAAGAGACCTCATCATACTTTACAGCTGAGACCAAGGGAACGTACAACATGAAGCTTTTATACGAATTTAGTTTCCGCCCATGGATTCTCGCAAATCCTGATATCTAGGACTAAATGATCGGCGAAATCAACTTCGGAAGGATATTCTCAATATATATACCGGATAGGGATGTTTCACGTATATTATGCTGTATTTACTGATTGATTTAATATGAAAAAAGAAACCGTCTCTGGTGACTACATACTGGGAAGTATTTTAGACTTCCGGATGTATGTAGTGTCTTTGCGGAGGATATTCTGGCTAAAAAGGTGAGTCTATATATGTCACCTTGATGGGCAGAATGGACTGCAGAGTTTCAACGGTCTTGTAGCCCAAATTGAAAACAGCAGATAGCAGACAGTTCCTTGATCTGGACAGGATTAGAACCGGGTTAGTACCCAAATAGAGCTAGACTAGCACTCTGGAATATTGTAATTCATGTAGGGTCGATGAGAAGTTAAAGAATTTAGATAATTCAATGAAAGAAATCGAAAAATTTATTTACATTTCCAATGTACCCACGTAGCAATGAACAAAATATCTGCCACCATAAAACATGAAAAGCCAGTGGAAAAATCTATCTGTACCAACATGATGTTGTCAGGCTTAAAGTAACAACATTAAGTGAATTATTTTTTTTTTTGCGTTGCTCTTCAACAGTAGTATAGCTCCAGCATGTTGTGGTCTTAAGCCACCAGCATCGTTTGCCAAAAGACGACTACTTATCATGCAGGTGGTGTAAGGTGAGCGAGGTGATCTGTAGACGACAATGAAGAAGAAAAAGAAGCAACTAAATATCCATACAAACAATATTCGTGTTGTGCTACTAGTGGAGAGGAATTAAACAAAAAAAAGAAACTAAACATGACATCTTAAAATGTTGTTGAGGTACACGTACCCTCAGCCTTATGGTGTTGGCAGCATTTTATTTTTTTGTTTCTGTTTCGTTTCAGCTGATAACTTTGGTGTTTGTGTTTTTGGTGTATAGTTTTGTTATTTCTAACATGATCATGGCCAAGATGAGCCAGCTTCATCCATTGTATCGTACCATGTACATAGTTATACAATACAATTTTGTTGTTCGGAGTAATGCATGTTTATGTTCACATTTACAAGAGCATGTACTTTGCTGGAGTACGAGCAGTATTCATGCAATTCCAATGATGTTATTGTTAAAACAAATAAAAAAAAACTAACTTTTTTTGTATGTGGTACCAGGACTGAGGTCGTTATTAGATGCTGTTCAAATAGTTAAAATAAAAACAACGGCAACAACAGCAATTTTAACTATTTGTTAGTTTAATGCTTAAAGTAGTGTTCATAAATGGTGACACAAAACATTTATGTCGACATGTAATTCGAGGTGTTCTTTTGACTTTTGTATGTTATACGAATGCATGTTCAATTTTGTTTTGTAGCAGCCACTTGGAGACATGCCATAGTAATGCCACCGCAATACGAAGTGCTGCAAGTTAGACGATGATTTTGTTTGATTATACCCTACGTGATGTAAACACTATTTTATTTAGCTTATTTGTCTGTAATTTGTTTTATTCAGAACTCGAGTAAGGTTCTGGAAAAATTGTTAACTGAGATTTTATTAACATTGTTCAAAGTTGCCCCGTGTTCAAACGAGCCCCTCTCCCATAATGACAATTACTGTCTATAAGAGACAGATTGAACAAATGGACACGATTTGGAACGTGGAATGTCCGTACGCTTTTGGACAAGTGTGTAAATAATTTAAAAAAAATAATCTGCTCTTTATGGGCATTTGCGAAACCAGATGGCCTGAATCTGGGGAGTTTGCCACACCACATGGCCTAATTCTCATATACTCCGGCAGACCAACACATCAACCAAAAATTAGTGGGTTAGGCATTCTCTTATCAAGAAAGGCAAAAGATAATCTACTCCTAGGAGTTGATTAGTCCAGTATTTACAGTAGCCTCTGTAAATACTGGACTTGAGAGGGCAAATGGACAAGGTCATGGTAGAATGACCGAAAATGGAGAGCTCTTCCTGGAAACATTAGTGAAGAATAAATTGGTCATTGGTGGAACGTTATTCACTCACAAAAAGCTGTACAATGTTACCTGGATCTCCCCAGATAACGTCACCGAAAATCAAATCGACCATATTGCCATTAGCCGAAAATGGAGAGGCTAGATGGCCTTAACAAGCCTTAAAGAGCCTACTGCGCAGTGACCATCACCTTTTAATTAGCATAATTCGTTTGAAAGCCCAAAGAAAGTATATCGTCGATAATTTGAAGAACTCAACAATAAAAAATAACTACATAGATTCTCTCTACGAAAATAATGAATCTCTGACAATACTTGGAAACTCATATCCGAAAGAAGTGACACAAAGGGGTTTTTGAATACCGCTAGCACATATAATCTCTCAAGTCATCAATAAAAGGCTATCAGCAGCACTCGATCCGCTTTTTCGCAATGAACAGGTTGATTTTCGTCCCCGCAAATCATGCATTAATCATGTCAACAGTTTACGGATCATAATTGAGCAATCTTGTTGAGTGTAGCATGCCGCTCTACTTGATATTCATCGGCTTTGAGAAAGCATTTGATATGCTTTCCCATTCAGCCATATTGTTAAGGCCCTATATCACAACGCAGACTGTCGAATTCTTAATGGTGGCTGTATTGGTGACTCATTCAGAATTAAAAATGGAGTGAGACAAGACTGTGTTCTGTCGCTCCTACTTTTTAATATCGTCCTGGACAACATAATGAGAAGAGTCTCGTAGGAACAGAGGGGAATAACTTGGGGATTCAACAGAAGGCTAGAAGATCTCGACTATGCCGACGACATATGTCTACTATCCCACAACTTCAATGATATGCAGGTTAAAATCAATGCAGTACAAACTGTAGAATTAATGCTTCTAACAACAGAGCATTCGGAATTGACGAGAAGAATCAAGAAGGCGTATCAACGTTCGGCTATCTCGGAAGTCTTCTGACTATAACAGGTGGTTCTGCAGACGACGTTAGAAAGCGAATTAAAGAGATCAGCACATACATATTTCGAAAAGAACCAAGATAAACATATTAAATTCCTGCATAACATCATCTATTCTTTATGAATGTGAATCGTGAAATGCAGCGCAGAAGCACAGGTCTTCATAAATCGCTGCCTGCGGATAATTTTAAAAATATTCTGACCAGTTACGGTATCAAATGAAATGCTATGGGTGCAAACCTCCCAAAACGCCGAACATGTCGAGATCCGAACAAAAAAATGGTTGACAATGTCATAACACAATCTATCGAATAGAGCCCACAAGGAAGCCGTAGAAAAGGAAGGCCATCACACACCAGCAAAAATCAATTTTGAAATGCCTATAACTCGGAAATTATAAGAGATAAATAGCACATGCAAGCATGTTTTTTCAAGATCGTTTTCCAAAAATATAAAAATGGTTGGTGTTTAAAAGTTTTACATGTCGAAGGTGTCCTACTTTGAGCTCACATAGCGCCGCCCCTGGAGCATTTGTAGGGACCATTTCTAGAATAACAAATCTGATTATTATATTTATCTTAACCTTTACTCTTCTAGCAATACTGTATCCCCTATTCGACTAGAATCTAACCTTTGTTGTCTAAGTTGTTTTATTATTTTTCGTGCTTCTAAAACAGATTTTGTTACCATCTCATGATGTTTGTTTTGTATCTAGTGTTTGTTTTTTTTTTTCATTTTGCCTTCAACTACAATAGTTTGGCATGTTAAATAGTTTCGTTACCATTTGCTACTGCTAGTTTGAACTATGTATTGTTTTTTTTGTTTGCAATTTCTGTTTCTTCTTCTGTTGATTGTTTGTTGTTCGTTACCAAATTGTCATTTTCACACTTAATGAAAATTGTTATAACTTTGTTAAGACATCGGGAATTTGTTTACATGTTTGTTGTTCATTTTTGGTAACTACACACTAATATCTCATTAACACACAGGATAACAAATATATTAGGATACAATTTGTAAAATATAAAATGTAGTAAAAGCGATTTAACCTATTTTATTAAGTGGGTCACTCAGAGAGTCATGCGTTTAAGTTTAGACCTTTTAAGTATAAACTAAAAATTATATTCTTATTCCGCTTCTTGTAAATCCCCTTCACGGTATAATTTTTAGCTTGTATATATCGATCTACAATTCCTAATAGGTTTTCTAAGCCATTGAAACCTGGCGATGGGGCAGGTCACTTCAAAACATGTACCTTAGATCGTACCTCCAAAAAAAATTCTCCGTACACCCCCTAATAAAATGCAGTTCTGCAAGACAGTTTGTAATGTATTTCTGCAAGGCAGTTATGAAATATTTTTTTTGCCGAATGTAGAGGGTCTTTTTACATTTTTCGTTATATCTTTGGCATTTACAGTCGGATTTTCTCTAAGGGCCATTGACCTCAAGTATCCTGTTTTACTATTTATCCACCAGATCTTTGTTCCTAACACCCTAATGTCAAAAAATTAAAGCTCGCAAGAAATCATTAAACTTTTGCTAACGAAGAAATTCAATATTACCTCCAGAAAAGTCTGCATTTGCCGTCGGATGTATAAGTATGATGTAATAGGGTGGTACATTAGGGTGGTAGGAACAAAGATCTGGTGGATAAATATTAGATCGGGATACTTGAGATCAATGGTCATTAGAGAAAAACATTGTTCTACCCGAGACAAAAATCATTGATCACTTTAAGATCCGATTGTAAATTGCAAAGATATAACGAAAACTGTAAAAAGGGGGTGTACGGAGCACTTTTGTTTTTTTCTTGTAAGGTGGTACACTCCAATGTACCTCATTGGATTGCTAATACTCAGTTACAACCCTAAATGTATGTTTTGGATCATTGTCCTGCTAAATCCTGCAAACTAAGGCCATATTTTCCTCAGCGTATTGATACATTACATCGTTTAAAATGTATCTGTATTCCAGTCCAGTCATTGTATATTTTATGATATGAATTGGACCCATATCTTGACCTGAAAAAAAGCGCCACACCATGATATTTCCACCGAGAATCTTGATTGTCGTATTTGTGTACTAGGGGTTCAGTCTCTTTCTCTTCTGTACTGCCTGTTCCACGATGTCGAAAGAAAAATGATCCGAAAAAAATTTGTATGAAAAACCAATTTCGGATACTATGTTCTAAAGTGAAAAAGTATCCCATTCTGCTT
Organism: Calliphora vicina; assembly: GCF_958450345.1. Classification (NCBI taxonomy): domain Eukaryota; kingdom Metazoa; phylum Arthropoda; class Insecta; order Diptera; family Calliphoridae; genus Calliphora; species Calliphora vicina. The sequence goes on along the minus strand of NC_088781.1, from coordinate 111,224,761 downwards.
CGATCGAAACAGATAGTAGTCGGACGGGGCAAGGTCTGGACTATAAGACGGGTGAGACAAAACTTCCCAACCACTTCTTTCGAAATAGTTTTTAACAGGTATTACAACATGTGGCTTGAGCTATGTATTTACTCTTGTCAGTTAACAACATACTGTTACGTTTTAACCTTTTCAAAACGTTGGTTTATTTCCTTTAAATAAACCGGCTACTTCTGATTGCAAATAAAAGCCGTTTAGTAGTTTAAAAATTGTAACAACTCTTTATTTATTTAAAATGTACAACAACAGAATTAAATACTCACTCAATGTTTTTTTATACACGTTTACAAATTCGCAGAAATACAGACACACTTTATAATGTACACGAATTCACTTTAAAATACAGCACACTTTAAGGCACTCAGTTGATGTTTATTCGAAAGGCGTCTCTGATAAACTCACTAACGACTGCAACCTCTGCCACTATTTATAACACTGCCATCTGCACTCTAGATTGTTCTTTAACTGTCAAAGCTCGTATATTCTAGAGCTTTCTAATACATACGCCTTCTGTGGTGAACTTTTTACAATGTTCTTTAACTGAATATTCGAATTCGAATATACGGTCGCAGCATTTGCAAATCCCGCATTTTTGAGTCATACACCCAATAGGTCGCGTGCATTCCTTCTATATGAAATATTATTGTGTTGAATTTTTTCTGTATACCAAAAATTTTATGAATTTTATGCTCTTTAAAGTAATTTTCGGAAGTGGGCTTTATATGGGAGCTGTGTTCAATATGAATCGATCCGCACAGAATGTTTAGGTGGGATGTATTTGTATATAAAACTTATTTGAGGAGCAATTTGTTTGGATATCTATATTTCGGGAGGACATTTTTATAATGTAGCAGTTGGGACAATTCAGACCCTTCACCAAATTATACTTTGAAATAAAAATTTTAAATATTTTTAAGTAAACAAATATTTTTTTAATTTTCATTTCAAAATATTTTTGAATTTTTTTAGTAAAAAATTTTTTTTTTCAAAATTAATTTTTTAAAGTTTTCTCAAAACTAATTTTTTAAAAAAAATTTTTTATTATTTTTTTAGTGATAATTTTATGCCAAACATTTTTTTCAAAAATTTTTTTTTAAAATTTTTGCAATTTTTTTTTTAATTAAAGTTTTGTAGACATGAACAATTAATTCGGTCTCTATAATTTCTTGTTATAACCGCGTCTTCACTATCGTCGAACAAAAATTCACGACATAACGTTTTAAAAGCTTCACTAGTTATAACAATATGAATTTGTAAGGAGATAGTTTAAATTGTTGACAAGCTTATCAAAATTTGCTTTGTAAAAATAGAATTTACAGTTTTTGTGGAACGAAAGAGCATAATTATTTGCAAAATCTTTGTAAATTACACTTTTCAATATTAACTTTGCACTTTGAACAAATGAACGTACGTTGAACAGAAATTGCAAAGAGAATATAAAATTGCAAAAACTTTGCAAATTACACTTATCAATTTCAACTTATCACTTATCAAATTTTATAGTTCTGAGGAACATAAAGTTTGGCAAATTAACCAAAAATTTGATAAGTGCAAAGTGAAAAGTTGATAAGTTGTTTTATGGAATAGGGCCCAGTACTTTGCTCACATGTTTACAGGAACCAGCCAGAAGAACGTACACCGTTAAACCGACTCAGAAAGTTTGTGAGTAGATCGGTATATTTTAAATGGACAAAAAGGACTACAATGGTATGATGGAGGATTTTATATGCTTAGAAAAAATTAAAAAAAGAACCGAGAAATTGGATATCCTTTATCATGCCTTACTTTCGATTTCTCCAACATCTACAATCAGTGAGACATTTTTTTAAGTCATGTTTTGTTAAAACAAAAACAAAATAGTTTAAAATTAGATCATTTATATTCTTTTTTAAAATATTATTTCAAAAAAAAATTCACATGTGTATATATATTTATTTATTGTTTTGTTGAATTACTATGTTTTGTTTGTTTTTGTTCTTTTTATTAACAAAACGCTTGTGTGTATAAGTACGCAAAATTCGAGTTTTTATTTTCAATTTATTATTAACCGATTAAATCTAGACTCCGATTAATTATTTGCTCGATTAAACCAGAAACCCGATTATTTGAAAACCCTAGTAAGAAGTACTGTTTTGGAAAATTTAAATTACAGAATATAATTTTCAAAAAAGGTATTACATGTATATACACTGTATAGAGTTGTACCAATTTGAATTAAAATTAACTAAAACGCTTTTCACAAAAACTAGAGGTATTTTCTGAATCACTAAAAAATATAGTTTTAAACAAAATTCACATGGATACGGAAACAATGGCTTATTCTATCATTATATTATGCTCCATCTATACGTCAAATTGAAAATCAAAATGTCATGTTGCCACACAAATTAACATAACTTTCGTAAAAAATGTCAAAAATGTGTTAACACAGGGCAATTCACTTAATTTTAAAACAGTAGTCAGTCAGCCATTAATTAATAACGGCCATTTCAAAGAAACCAACTAAAATGACATCATGTTTTTATTATTACACAATTACATAATTTTTGATGAAATCAAACAATTTATTAAACTTTTTCAAAGAATGTTTATAACAAAAAATGTTCTTATATTAAACCTGTATAAGTTCCGTTAATGTTAAATTTTTAATTTATTTTAGATTTAAGTTTATTTTAATATTTTTCCTCTTTAAATATTTTAGCCCCGGAAGCAAAGACAGATTAACATTTATGTTAACACTAATAAATACAAAGAAATATCAATTCCACTTTGAAAGCGTTTTCATTGCGAAAGAAATTTTCGTTTTACTTTTTCTGAAGAAGCAAAATGCGGAATTAATTCTACTTCCGATCGAAATGGAATTCTGTGACAGGACTGTAAATCTTCACCCACTTTATAAAACTCAATTGGTTCGTTATCTTTCATATCGTCAAAATAGTCAGAATCACCTGCCCAGCACAAACCCAATTCGTTTTTCACAACAACTTCTTGCCAAAATTCAAAATATTTTTTTTTCAAAAGTTCATCTCTCACTTTCGGTATCCAATCATTGTAGTCCCAGGGACAATAAAATACAGCATCTCGTTTATACTTTTCTAAAAGTTCGGCTGCCGTCTTACTGTTTTCAACTGTTAATGAGGGTTCACCAAACAAAAGCAGCCACACCATATCTCTTGCCTGTGAAAATGTATCCAAAAAGGAATTTTCATCGTAGTCACCAGCATAGACAGGTGAACTCTCAGTTTTCATATTATATACGTAATCCTCTACTGGAGATCTTAGCGATATTTTCTTTAAAGTTTTAGTTACAGGAACATTGGAAGATTCTACTAATTCTACTGTATTGTTTTGTTGTAATTTCGCTAGATCTTTGGCAACAGTTGTAGCCATTTTTATGATAAATGCCGGTATCAGTTGATGAATTGTTTGGATTATTTTGAATTGCTGAGTATTTCATAAATTATTTCGTTTTGTTACTCAAAAATAAACAAACAAAAATATGGCGAAAACAGAGTGAGTCATAAAATATTTTAATGATATATTTTCTTCAGTGTTGCTTATTATAAGATTTAAATCGCTTAAACTAATACCCTGCCCAATATGGTGGTGTAGGGTATAAAAACGATTAAATTTACTATTTTTTCATAGAAAACCATATAAATTTTAATTTGGCTTATAAATATAAATTTGTATGTATTAAAAAGTGAAATATATTAATCAAAATTCACTTGGATACGGAAACAATGGCTTGTTCTATCATTATATGCTCCATCTATACGTCAAATTGAAAATTAAAATGTCAGGATGTCACACAAATTAACATAACTTTGGAAATAAATGCCAATGTGTTAACACAGGGTAATTCACTTAATTTTAAAACAGTATATTTATATATTTTAAACAGTAGTCAGTCAGCCATTAATTAATAACGGCCATTTCTTAGAAACCAACTAAAATGACATCACTTTGTTTTTATCACATAATTACACAATTTTTTATGAAATCAATCAATTTATTAAACTTTAAGAAAGCAATTTTATTGTTAATCACCCCTATCCTGTAAGTCGTTATCGACACAAAGTCACGTCGACACCAAAAAAATGTCAATGTTTCGTCGATATCGATAAAAAAAAATGGTTACTATTGACAGAATTTTTTAATTTTATATGTAATAGTCATTTTACCCTAGAGCACATCTAACATCTACCATCAATTTGCAAAGATGTTAACATCTTCCCTTAACAATTACACAGGACTTGGAACTCCACATCTTTAAAAAATATTCCATCTCATTTTGCTCCACGTAACATCTTTCTATTATTTTTCAACATCTTTCATACGTAAGTGTAAAAACCCTTTTAGTCGAGTGTACCATTTTTTTGGTGTCGACGTGACTTTGTGCCAACAACGACTTACAAAATAGGTGTAAATATCAGTTGGTAATAAATAAATAAATAAATAAATAAATAAATGTGTATAAATGCAATTGAGATTCTGTATAGCTATGCTTGTAAATAAATATTTTATTTACCTATCTATTGTTTGATTAAATCCTCACCCATTTTATAAAACTCAATTGGTTTGGGATCTTCCATATCGTGAAAATAGTCAGAATCACGTGCCCAGCACAAACCCAATTCATTTTTCACTACAACATTTTGCCAAAATTCAAAATACTTTCTTTTTAAAAGTTCATCTCTCACATTCGGTATCCAATCGTTATAGTCCCAGGGACAATAAAAGACAGCATCTCGTTTATACTTTTCTAAAAGTCCGGCTGCCTTCTTACTGTTTTCAACTGTTAATGAGGGTTCACCAAACAGAAGCAGCCACACCATATCTCTTGCCTGAGAAAATGTTTCCAAATAGGAATTTTCATCGGTGTCGTTATCATCATAGTCAGGTGCACTTTCAGTTTTCATATTATATACGTAATCCTCTACAGGTGTGCTTATGGATATCTTCTTTAAAGTTTTGTTAGTTACAGGAACATTGGAAGATTCTACTAATTCTTCTGTATTGTTAAGTTGTAACTTCGCTAGGACTTCGGTAACAGTTGTAGCCATTTTTATGATAAAAGCCGGTGTCAGTTGATGAATTGTTTGGATTATTTTAAATTGCTGAGTATTTCGTAAATTATTTCGTTTTGTGACTCAGAAATAAACAAACAAAACATATGGCACAGGGTACACTTAGAAAGGTGACTGCATCACTACAACAATACAAAAACAAGTGTGCCCTGATATGGCTAAAACAGAGTGAGTCATAAAATATTGTAATGATATATTTTCTTCAGTGTTGCTTACTATAAGATTTAAATCGCTTAAACTAAATTCCATAGAATTAAACCTTTAAAAATACATTCATAAAATGTGGTTACAGTTCTTGGCAGTTGCAAAACAGTGAAAACTATTAAATTTTACAAGAATGAAGACTAAAGCAGAAAGAATATGTAATTAATTCAATATTTATATTCGAATTTTTTTTCGCTTAATAAGTAAAAATGGTTAGAGTCAAGATTTGCGAAAATTTAGACACCAAATAATTTTAGATTTCCGTACTAGATTAAACAAAAAACTACCTGTCATAAATATTTAATAATAAATCAGCCGTTTCCAAACTTATAAACAAATTTCGTGAGACAGGTACTATATAAACTCAACACTTGGGCAGAAGGAATCGAAAAACTACTATGAGACAAAATAATTTGATAGCAAATCTGACAGACGACTTTTATCGAATTTTCGAATTATAAATAACGTTTTTCCTAACTATAAGTTCATTTCGAATTTGTTAAGCAAAATGTGGACTCTGAAAGGAATTTACCTCAGAAATGACATTTAAAATTATTCATAAACAGGGCGCCACAAAACTGCGTAAAATAACATGAAAAACTCCTCTTAAATAACAGGGCGTCACATACAAAAATTATTTTTAAAACAAAAGCCAAGCTTTCAAATATTAACGGTCACTTAATTTTTACTGCGTAATATGATGTCATATCATTAGTACAAACATACATAATTATTTAAACAACTGAACAATTATTGCTTTATTTTTAAACTATGGGAATTATTCTGAATCATTTGAATTACCAGCAATGAGGAAATTAAATATTTTGTACATAGGTATATTATTAATTAAACAATTTTATTGTTTATTTATTATTAACTGGTGTATAAAATACAGGGATAAATATTTATATGTGTATAACAAAAAGAGATTACTATAGCTAGCCTCGTAAATGAAAAAGCAATTATTTTTTCTGTTTTTTGATAAAATCCTCGCCCACTTTATAAAATTCCTTTGGCTTGGTATCTTCCATATCATCGAAAAAGTCAGAATCTCGAGCCCAGCACAAACCCAATTCCTTCTTCACTATTACGTCTTGCCAAAAATCAAAATACTTTCTTTTTAAAAGTTCATCTCTCACTTTTGGTATCCAATCATTGTAGTCATAGGGTCCATAGAAACATGCGTCTCGCTTATATTCCTCTAAAAGTTCAGCGGCTTTTTTAGCGTTTTCGGCACTTAATTTATTTTCCCCAAACAAAAGCTGCCATACCATATCTCTAGCTTCGGCAAATACTTGCTTGTAGCCATCCTCATCGTCACCATCAATTTCGCCCTGAGCTTCCACATTATGTTTGTAATCGTCTAATGGTGTTTCTGTAGATATTTTTTTTAAGGTCTTGTCAGTTTTTGCCGGCTCTGTGTGTAGCAGTGAAGAAGCTACTAAATCAGCAGCGTTCTGAGCAGCACCCACAGCTTTGTTTTTTAACCAAGGTGCCTCACAATCGCCATACTTGTAAAAGTTAGCTGGTTCAGGATCTTCCACGTCATCAAAAAGATCAGAATCTCTAGCCCAACAGGGTCCCAATTCTTTTTGTACGACTTCATTCTTCCAGAAATCCAACATTTTCCTCTTTAATAATTCATCTCTCACCGTAACAATCCATTTGTTGTATTCGGCAGCTTGATAGAAACAAGCATCCTCCTTGTGCATTTTCAATAATTCCGCAGCTTTTTCCAATTGTTCTTTTTGTGGAGGACTTTTATCATCGAACAGCATTTTCCATACAGTTTCCCTGGTAGCGGCAGATATTTTTTCCCAGCATTCATTGTAGACATCATTGGGCATTATGACATCAGCCTTCATTTTTTCATCCAACAATTTGACATAATCCTCTACGGGATTATTTAGAGATAATTTTGCGTCAAATTTTGCAAATGATGCACCGACTTTTTTGGTAGCCATTATTTTAATTAACGCCGGTCCCACTGGTTCAATTGTTTGGATTACTTTAAATTGCCGATAGATATGTACAAAAGATTTCGGTTTATGACGCAAAAGAAAACAGAACATAAGCACAAAGAGAAACACAAACAAAACAGATGTCCAAAACAGAGTGAGTCATAATATGTTAGCGAGAATTTTGTACCGTGTTGCCAAATAGTGATTTAAACTGGGAGAATATACAATTGATAATATTAAAATATCTTGAGTTAAAGCCCTGCCTATACTTCATCATAACAATAAATAACGTTTGTTGTCAAGACAAAGTAGTCAGAACAAAAGCACTATCAATTTTGTCATAACGAAGCAATAATATTGATAAATGGACTCGCGTGAACAAAACATACCAGAAAACAAACTTTTTACAATATATTTATGAACAGTTGTATAAAACCGTAAACCAGAAAAAAGGCATAAAATACGTATTTTTGCAACCATACATGTAGTATTTGTTATTAAAAAAGTATGTTATTTTTTCCAAAATAAAATTAACATTATATATATAGTTTTTCATTATTAAAACCGATATCTTTCGTGGTGCCAAAAAACGACTAATGCATTTCGATAGGGCAATGTCCTAGGAACCACGCTAAGGTGTTGTCACTTTCGAAAAATTAGCCGTTTACAGGGTATACCATATAAAGTTGTAAAAAGAGTAATATTATATATATATAGTTTTTCATTCCTAAAACCGATATCGTTCGTGGTGCCAAAAAACGACTAATGCATTTCGATAGGGTAATGTCTTAGGAATCACGCTAGGGTGTTGTCACTTTCGAAAAATTAGCCGTTTACAGGGTATACCATATAAAGTTGTAAACAGAGTAACACTATATATATATAGTTTTTCATTCCTAAAACCGATATCGTTCGTGGTGCCAAAAAACGACTAATGCATTTCGATAGGGCAATGTCCTAGGAATCGCGCTAGGGTGTTGTCACTTTCGAAAAATTAGCCGTTTACAGGGTATACCATATAAAGTTGTAAAAAGAGTAATATTATATATATATATTTTTTCATTCCTAATACCGATATCGTTCGTGGTGCCAAAAAAGGCTAATGCACTTCGATAGGGCAATGTCCTACAAATCACGCTAGGGTGTTGTCACTTTCGAAAAATTAGTCGTTTACAGGGTATACCACATAAATGTGTAAAAACCGTAATATTATATATATATAGTGTTTCATTCCTAAAACCGATATCTTTCGTGGTGCCAAAAAAAGACTAAAGCATTTCGATAGGGCAATGTCCTACGAATCACGCTAGGGTGTTGTCACTTTCGAAAAATTAGCCGTTTACAGGGTATACCACATAAATATGTAAAAACCGTAATATTATATATATATAGTGTTTCATTCCTAAAACCGATATCTTTCGTGGTGCCAAAAAAAGACTAAAGCATATCGATAGGGCAATGCCCTAGGAATCGCGCTAGGGTGTTGTCACTTTCGAAAAATTAGCCGTTTACAGGGTATACCACATAAATGTGTAGAAACCGTAATATTATATATATATAGTTTTTCATTCCTAAAACCGATATCGTTCGTGGTGCCAAAAAAAGGCTAATGCACTTCGATAGGGCAATGTCCTACGAATCACGCTAGGATGTTGTTACTTTCGACAAATTAGCCGTTTACAGGGTATACCATATAAAGTTGTAAAAAGAGTAATATTATATATATATATATAGTTTTTCATTCCTAAAACCGATATCGTTCGTGGTGCCAAAAAACGACTAATGCACTTCGATAGAGCAATGTCTTACGAATCACGATAGGGTATTGTCACTTTCAAAAAATTAGCCGTTTACAGGGTATACCACATAAATATGTAAAAACCGTAATATTATATATATATAGTTTTTCATTCCTAAAACCGATATCGTTCGTGGTGCCAAAAAACGACTAATGCATTTCGATAGGGCAATGTCCTAGGAATCGCGCTAGGGTGATGTCACTTTCGAAAAATTAGCCGTTTACAGGGTATATCATATAAAGTTGTCAAAACAGTAACACTATATATGTTATTGTTTTTACAACTTTATATGGTATACCCTGTAAAGGGCTAACTTTTCGAAAGTGACAACACCCCAGCGTGATTCCTAGGACATTGCCCTATCGAAATGCTTTAGTCTTTTTTTGGCACCACGAAAGATATCGGTTTTAGGAATGAAACACTATATATATATAATATTACGGTTTTTACATATTTATGTGGTATACCCTGTAAACGGCTAATTTTTCGAAAGTGACAACACCCTAGCGTGATTCGTAGGACATTGCCCTATCGAAATGCTTTAGTCTTTTTTTGGCACCACGAAAGATATCGGTTTTAGGAATGAAACACTATATATATATAATATTACGGTTTTTACACATTTATGTGGTATACCCTGTAAACGGCTAATTTTTCGAAAGTGACAACACCCTAGCGTGATTCGTAGGACATTGCCCTATCGAAGTGCATTAGCCTTTTTTTGGCACCACGAACGATATCGGTTTTAGGAATGAAAAAATATATATATATAATATTACTCTTTTTACAACTTTATATGGTATACCCTGTAAACGGCTAATTTTTCGAAAGTGACAACACCCTAGCGTGATTCCTAGGACATTACCCTATCGAAATGCATTAGTCGTTTTTTGGCACCACGAACGATATCGGTTTTAGGAATGAAAAACTATATATATATAATATTACTAAATGAATATAATATTATTATATAAAAAACGTTAAGGCCAGGTAACTTATCAAAATTTTAAACATAGTTAAGCTTAATCAATGTTTAAATAATTTTTTTGTATGGAAAAAATATATTTAAACATTAACTATGTTTAAAATATTGATAAGTTATCAGGCCTAAGTGCTATAAAAAATGTTGTGTAATATTGCTTTTTTATTATACAATATTTCATTAATTAATTAAATATCAGAAGTGACTAATATAAAATTAGGTTCCTGAAGTGTTTTTCTATTGATTACCGTTTAAAAAAATTTAATTCGTCCTAAGTTGTCGTGGTGGCAAATGCTGAAAGTTACCTCTATTTTTGTCACGTTTTGTTTACATTTATTGTTATGTATTGTTACGCACGTGTTTTTTGGTAACAACAACAACATGCATTAGTTTACTATACTACACTTTTAAATAGTAGTGGATACAAAAATACTGCTACTATTTTATGCAGCTCTGAAAAAAAGTGTGTTTTAAAAGTATGTTTTGTTCACATCGATGATAAATGGGCACTATACCTGATAATATTTTATCTTGACAACCATTTTGACGTTTATCAAAACAAAACTGTATCAGGTATAGACATATGGTAAAAATGTGATACAATTCGTAAACCTACATTAATTCATATGAGAACGAATAAGTGTGAAGAATAAAAAACAAAAGCTATCCAACAAAAGGTATAAATCAAGTTCGTTCAAACAGCTTGAATTTTAGTAATTTTGTTAGTTTTTATAGCTCTCATAATAATGAGCACAAAAACGTTAACATTTTAGCGCGAGTTTAGGAATTTAAAGTTAAAATGATCTGATCAGTATGGGTATCATTGGATATTGATTTAAAATAATTTTTATAGGTTATATAATATGATACAGTTTAAATACATTGTGAACTAAATACTTCTCTTTGAATTTATATGATAGTACTTTATACAATTTTGATATACAGCAAAAGTGAGTTTAGACCTTTCGTCTGGCCAAAGGCTTGCAATACAAAAAATATGAATTTTTAACAGGAAAAAAAATTATGAAAATATAAACTGTTAATGGGATCTTGATTTGTTTCGTTTTTAAATATACAATAAATCGCTATGTTGGCATATTCAATAGTTGTGTAGCCATCAATTAGGAATTTCTATCCCCGCATTAACAGCTGCATCGTGTTCTACAATCCGGCAACATTACGTTTGTTTAAACAATTGTGCACAATTTCACAATATTATTGTTTATAAATTTTTAAAACAAAGTTTATTTGAAATAAATTTAAAAAATGGCATATAATAAGGTAAATAACATAAATTATTAATAATAAACATGTTTATTGGCTTAAGTTATATTAAAACAATATTTTTGGGTAATGAATAAAAAGATAAAGGGCGGGAACTAATGTTTAATAATTTCTGCATCGTCTATGCGCCGGGAAATGCGTTTTAGGCCAATATTTTTAATTATTTAATAATTTATTATTAGGGAATAGGTATTAGTATTAATATTAACTCTGTACTTGTAAAATTTTAATCTTTCTAAAATCTTTGTATTTTTATTTAAATCTTGTATACTAAACTAACTCCTCTATCTTTCCAGGAATATATGATTTTCGTTCTAGATGTTCGTCAAAGTACTCCAGAGGAATTTAAACAAAAATCAATTAAATGCTGTTCTGAAGTTATTAAACGCAAAGTAAATTAACTACTGAAGTTATTAACAATTTCATGCTAACTTTTAGCTCTTTTCTTTTTAGATCTGTTGTGCTAAGAAAGATTACATGTCTTTTGTATTAGTGGGCACTAAACGTACCTATAATGATGTAAATACCAATGAATCCCACGATGGCTATTTAAATATCGTTCAATATGCTGGGGAAATGGAAATGCCATGTTGGCAGTTGTTAATGAATTTTTATCAATTTGTCAATGAAACGGCGGCGGATAAAGGCGAATGGCTGGATGCCATAGTGGTGGCTTTTAGCATGTTAAAAGCTGGCTCAGAGTAAGTTTTAGATGAATTTATTTGAAAGACAGCTTTGATTTTCCTTATATTAATTACAGATGTAAGAAAGTACAACGCTTGAGAATGGTATTGTTTTATGATTTTAATGACGGTATAAATTCCTATGATTGCTTTGAAGACGTAACTAAAAGTCTATTGGAACACAATATAGACTTAATAGTGGTGTAAGTGTTAAACGAAATTTACAATGATTAATACTAAAAATCTGAATTTTCCCACAGTTCTCCAAATATTGCTTATATTGATAATGAAGCCAATAACTTTTTACCGCAAGCCATATTTAACTCTGACAAAAGAAGCCAACAACAAGTAGAAAATGAAAAATATGCCTTGCGCTTAGTACACGAATGCAATGCTAAATTAAGTAATCCAAAGGAAGCCGAGTTTTTTATATCTAAAAGTGATAACAAACGCCCTTGGACCTGGAACAGCGAACTACGTATTGGTACAAAGATTGCAATTAAAATAACGGGAATTATTGCAGCCAAAAATGAATGCACAATAAAATTGAAAAAAGTCTGGAATGAAGCGGACGAAGTTCTGACACGTGATTGGGCTTACTCTATAGAGGGCAACAGAATAACACCGAATGAGGATGATTTAATGGAAGGCTACATGTTGGGTGGCACCCCAATACCCTATGATGAATCAGCGAATGATGATAAAATAAAACTACCTCCTGGTTTGACATTTATGGGTTTTATACAACGCAAATCCGTATATGATGAATATTACAGTGGTGACACAGTTTATATGGTTTTACATCGACGTGGTGAAACACGATCGGCGAAAATAATCAATGCTTTAGTGCGGGTACTGTTGAAAGCCGATAGAGCTATATTGTGTTGGAAAGTGTACAGTGAAAAGTTCAATAAACCGAGAATGGTGATTTTGATGCCAAATGAGGTAAGTCACAAATTTGTATATTTTTGAAGGTAATTTTAAGTGTGGTTAAACATTAATTTAGGGCTCAATAAAATGACAAATTAATTAAAGAAAATTTAATAATTCATTAAAATCTTAGTTCAGAATTAAAAATTACAGAAATTCATTCCATATAACCATTCCCAACATAACACATTATTTTGCTCCTTTCAAAGCTTTTATTTGAATAGAATTTATTTATTCATTGGAATTTTTAATATTTGTTATTTTAAATCTAATAGAAATTTAATAAAAATATTTTTCTTCATTAAGTTTTGTTTTGATTTTAATCATTTACAATAAGGAATTGAATTTAATATAATTAAAGTATTTACTAGAATTATTACCAGGAATTAGTTCGTAATGATTTCTTTAATGGAATGGTTAAGAGAAAAAATTAATTTGATTTTGAAAATTAAATTAATAATACAATAAATTTGTTAATTTAATTAAAAATTCAATTATATAATTGCACTTAATTTTTTCATAAATGATAAACTGCTCATTTAATTTATTTTCTAAATTTTTCTTATTTTTAGCTCAAAGATGACAGCCCTGCTTCGTTCTACATGTATGAGGTGGCTTACTACGAACAATATCATTTCTTTGAGTTTCCCAAATTAGCTTCTAAAAAAACCGAATGCTCTGAAGAGCAATTAAATGCCATTGATAATCTGATCGATAGCATGGACTTAACACTCGACTCTAATGATCCTCAAAAGCCCAGAGAGACACGTCAAAAAGATTTATTACCATTCGACAATCTTCCCCATATTTTCGAGAAAAACTTTATAGATTTAATGGAACGTAAGATACTTTGCAAGGCCAGTGAAGAGGATGAATTTTTTGATGAAATTTTAAAAGATAAAAATTTTGCCGAAATCTTCTGGAAAGTTCCCGATCAAATTGAGGAACAGGCCAAAGAGGCGGCAAAAGAGGTCAAAAGATTGTTCCCCTTGAAAGTTAGTGATGCTTGGCTGGAAAAAGCTAAAGCTGAAGAAAGAATTAAGATTGCGCGACTAACTCAGACAGTAGATGATATGGCCTCTATATCGGCCAGTCAACTATCATTTGATCATGTTCGTTCTTCGACGCCAGCCGATGACTTTGAGCAATTACTTAAAGCCTGTGTATTCCCAATTAAAAATAGTACACAGCGTGATGTGAAATTTAACCATTATGCTTCACAAATACGTGTGGTAATAAAAGATCTGATATTTAAACCCAAATCATTTGGCGACATAAATTTGGATAAAATCATTTCGGCTTTAACGGTATATCGTAAACGTTGTTTCATCTTTAATGCCTTCGATGATTATAATACTTGGATTTCTTCGATAAAGACCGAAGTTGTAAATCGTCGTATGATAAAGTTTTGGCATGAAGTTATTGTACGTCATGAATTGGGTTTATGCTTTATTGGCGAGCCTTCGTTGGATGAGCAGATTAAGGAAAAAGAATTTTACAGTTTGGAATTTAGCGATAGTGATGTAGCACAAATGGAAATGAATGATTCTGATATGGATAATTTGCTGGCAGATTTACCTTAAATAAGATTTTTTTTAATATACATATTTATCTTTATACATTAAATAAAATTTTATAATTGTTAGTGGTCAGTTTTTTTTAAGGGGATTTTAAAATTACTTTTCCAAATTTGAGACATAATTTCGTCTAAACTAATCTTATGAAATTACCTTTGCCAATGCTACAAAATTCTAGATAACAATTCAATCACAACCATAAATGTGGTAGATGTGTATATGAAAAATCTAAAAATACAGATTTTCACTTTTTTTTACATAAAACTGAATTTGAATATACAAATATTGGTTAAAAACAAGTAAGGAAGTATGGTCGGTCAAGCCCGACCATATAATACCCTACACTAAGTAAAAGAGCAAAAACATTTTTCATTTAAAATTTCAATAATTTATATTTTTGAGTGATTTTCGGAAGTGGGCCTTATATGGGGGCTATGACCAATTATGGACCGACCATGAAATTAGGTCGTGTGATTTATGTCTATATTAAAGTTAACTATGTTGAATTTTGTGTGTATACCAACATTTTTAAGCGATTTATGCACGTTAAAGTGATTTTCGGAAGCGGGTCTATATGGGAGCAATGACTAATTATGGACCGATCGTAACAAAATTTGGTGACATGAATTTTGTGTATATAAAACTTATTTGTTTCAATAGGCTTGGTTCTTGAGCCGAAAAAATAATATGTACCAAATTTCATCGAAATATCTTCAAAATTGCGACCTGTACTTTGCGCACAAGGTTTACATGGACAGCCAATCGACTCAGAAAGTGATTATAAGTCGATCGGTATACTTTAAGGAGGGTGTTAGACTAATATTTTTGGGCGTTACAAACATCTGCACAAACGCATAATACCCTCCCCACTATGGTGGTGTAGGGTATAAATATGTTTGCTTAATTATTACTTACCCCCATTAACAGGAAGTCTAGGTGTTATACTGTCGGTTAAAATTATTTTTGTATGAAAACTGTTAGTTAACACCAGAATTCGTGTTAATGGATGTTACATACTTAAATATCATATACATATATGATAATTTCTTCTTTCTAAATCCGCTGAGTAACTTAAAATCAGTGAATATGACTATATTTTAATAGAAAACCTAGCCATATTTTTTTAAACATTAGTTTACACGGTTTTTGAACATAATGCGAAGCATATATGTGTTTATTATTTTAGCCTATACTTCGGGAAATATATTGAAACAAATTCGCGAAAAAAAACTAAAATTATCATTAAAATTTAAACAAATTATTAAATTATATAATCGTGCACCCTACTTCAGGCAGTGATCGGAAAATACAGATTTTTTTAATTATTATTTCTGTTAATTCCAATAATTTTTGCTCCAAAATGTCTGTCCACTAATTCGATTTAACCGCAATTGTGATGTTCATATTTAACGACCATTTAAATTCCAAACTCTGGCATCATTCATTATTTTAATTTTCAATGTTGCCCTACCGCTAGTTTAACGCATAAAATTGACATTTACAATTTCTTCCCATATGGCAACATTTCACATAATTTTCAAGGTAAATGTAAATTTTTTCCAACAAACACCGTGTGTGCACGGTTCAAGAAAAATACTAAAAAAAATAGAAAAGATATTTCAATAGCTGCTGTTGGTACATTAAATTTAATTAAAAGTGCTAAGTAATAAAGAAAAAGTAATATATTAACTGTTAACTACATAATAGATATAATAAAATTTGCTAACGAAAATAAAAATCTATAAAAACAACAAAGTTAAAGAAAATATACAAGAAAAATCAAAGAAGATAACAGTTAAAAATAAAAAAAATAATTCAATATAAAAACAGCTGTTTTGTTTGTGGTGATTGTACGTGATTACAAAACAAAAACGAAAAAACAAAACTCAACCTCGCGCGTGGCAATAAAATAACAACAATAACCACGAATGTATTGCTGCATAGAAAATGTGTTAGATTATCCAAAAATAACTAAGTTTGTTTGTTTGTTGGTAGTGGGCTGTTGTGTTAAGTAATTTATTATAACAATATAAGAAAAAAAACGGTTTTTCTTATATTGGTTTCTAGCAGACAAGCCATTAGAAAATTGTTTTGCAAAAAGGCTTCATTTCTTCCGCATTCGTACAACTGCCAACAGAAAGAACCTAAGGTTATTTATTGTTAAATTAAATATACAAATACAAAAAATAATAAATTTAACACAAGAAATTTCTTTTCATACAAAGTATTTTTTGGTTTATAAAAATGCCATACATTTAAAGAATTAATAAAAAAGTGTGCAATATTTTTTTTATTTTCATTTCTAAGAATTTAACAAATTTTCAGTCACATGAATTTTTTTCAGACAAATAAAAATACAAAAAAAATCAAAACACAAAACAGTGCTGCTTAATAAATAAATTCACAAAAGAACACACAGCAAAATCAACAATAAACAAAAAGCAAAATAAATATCTATTTTACAACAAAATTATTTTCATTTTATATAGCGTTCGGAAATAAATTTACTTACAAAAACAAAAACTACAACAACTACAAGTCATTGTAAACGAATTTTGTCTTTGTTGTTGCTTTTAATTAGCCACTAAAGTTTATTTTAAATTAACATTTTATTTGCCGCCTTGACGTGTCTGCAATCCTCTTGCCCCACATCCCTTGCCACCTTTACATAAAAGTTCTTATTTGACGAAATAATCAAATAAAATTTTATCTTCGATATACATACATATAGGTATATAAAAGACAATAAAAATATATACAGAAATATTAACACATCTCACATACTTGGGTATATTCTTTTTTAATATATCGCCAAAAAGTCTGTGAATTCAAAAGGAGCAAAGTGCAAAAGCAAATACAAAGAACGAAACAAGCAAAGGAAAACACATCAACTCGCACGTACGTCAAATATATGTAACCGTTATTTTCAACGTGATATCACACAACAAATTGGTAAGTTTTGTAATGACATTATATGATTCATTTTTTATTGTTGTATGTATTACATAGTATAAAAATAGTTGTTGCTGATGTTGTAGTTGTTATTGTTAGCATAAACAACAATTGTTATACCGTTATGTTATTAGTGCTGCCAGACATGCTAAACAATGATTAAAATTATGTTGATTGGATTTACATACAAATTTCGAATTTCTGTCATAAAAATAATAAATATTTTATTTATAGAAAATAAAAAAGCGGAATTCACTATGAAGTGCGAATGGTCTTGCATCATTGCAAAAGTAAAATTGTATAGGTTTTTGTATTTATTTTGTTATTGAATTACTGTTCCATTAGCACTTAATATTGAACTCCCTAATGTATTCCATATTTTGCTTTTTCAGACAATCGCTTTTAATTTGAAGGTATATCATTCACCATGAGTGATAAGGATATTAATTAGTTTCTTCATTTGTGTCCCCATAAAGTATACATATGTATATACAGTATTGGCCATAACTAAAGCACTAAGTAAACTAAGTTTTAAATATCTGTTATGTATTATTTTCATTTGTTAATATGTTTATTATTTATTAAATAAATACTTCCAAAGTTAACCTTTCTATAATAGGTAACTTAAAATCAAAAAATATGTTAAGGTAGAAAATGAAACGGACAAAACTAAAGCACCCCTTCAAGGATATATTATAAAAAAAAATGTTCATTAATTTTTTGTTGCAAATCCTTTGTTTTGGATGGCACAAGAGCATCTCTTAGCATATAAGATATTATATTTTTATGCCGTTTTTCGATATTCCTTTCCAGGCTATTTTAACGGCATGAAATAAATCATGAAAATTGCCGATCCTTATTTCAGCAAATTTCACGATTCATTTTCATATTAACAATGTGTCACAAGTTCTTAATAGGATTGAGATCGGGAGATAGACCTGGCCAATGAAGAACTTGAATCTTATTGCTCTGTATCCAAGTCTTACAATCGTTATCCTATTGGAAGCTCCCTATAAGTGGCATCTCTTCACTGGCATAAGGCAACATTACATCTTTCAATACATCACGGTACATGAACCGATCCATAATCCCATAAATTTTATGATTTGGCCCAAATCCTTGACCATAAAAGCAACCCCAGACCATTACATTGCCTCCTCCATGTTTAATTGTTCCTTTGCAATACTTAGGATTCAGTCTTTCTCCTTTTGGTCTGCGTACACGCCTTATTCCATCGGAACTCTTTAAGTTGTATTTGGATTCGTCAGGGAACAGTACTGTCTTTCATTTTTGAACACTCCAGTCGATGTGGGCTTTGGCAAACTTCAGTCTAGCTTCCTTATTCTTAGCTGATAGAAACGTTTTTTTTGCCGGTCGTCAGCTGAATAATCGGGCTTAGACTTGTTCTTACTTGACTAGCTGATGCTGTAGAATCTTTTTGTATTGCTCTTTTGATCAAGGAATCATCATATCGTGTGGTTTTACGCGAACGATCTCCAGAATGCACCGGTGATATGCGACCAGTCTTAAAAAATTTCGAAACGAGCCTGGAAATAACTGATCTGTTAATTGAATATTTTTACTCAATTCATGAGTCCGTCTTCCAGTCTTCAATAACTTTTATTTAAAAAAAAAATAATTGACTTTTTTGAAAACTGATAAAACTATATGAAAAACTATAGAACGGCGCAGATTTTGCCGATGTGCAAAATCAGTCCAACCAAAATCGAAAAGTTTTCATATAAAAAAGGAAAAAAAGAATATTTTACTTTAACACCTACCCAAATGGTTGACCAGGATGCGTGCCTTATTAGCACAGGCACGGATCCTGGTCAACCATTTGAGTCCAAAAATTAGCAAAATAGCTAAATAGTTTTGGGCAGTAAGTCATATACAAAAACTTTGTTCGGACATCACAATGTAAACTTTTTATACGAAATTTTTGTATAGGGCATATGACTTAAAATGCGGGATTTACAATAGATGGCGTATCTTTTGAACGCGGTTTTTGTTTTGAATAACTTATATGTCTCATTTAATTATTGAACATTAATTATAGTGTAACGTTTTTTTTTCCTTCGAAAATGTCGAATTTTGTATCGTCAATACGGGAAGTTTTGCTTTACTTCTTTTATTTTTTAAAAAAGTACCGCTGAAGCACACCGATTGCTCACGAAAGCTTATTATGAATGTGTTCTATCGGTTTCAACGAGACAAAGATCGCACAGGCCAGCAAAAAAGTTTGAAAAACAACATTTGGTCATCAAAAAGATCTTGTAAAATCATTGGGAGCTACACAATCAGCAATATCAAAACATTTGCAAGCAGCAGGATTCATCCAAAAGCAGGAAAATTGGGTATCATATGAATTTAATTGTCACTATCTTAAAATGTTAATAATCCGAAATTGGAAATTAGCATTAGAACTGTTAGGACCGGGACGTAGGTGTGGAATATAAATATATCAGAATTCATTATTTAAAAGTAACAAAGAACGCTAGCCATATAATTTTTTGTTCATACTTTTTGGCTAGACTGTTTACCAAGTAAATTATATATACATAAGAGGAGTATTAATATTCATTACAAATATACATTTCGACTGTTATTATTTAGTTTGTTTATTAATTTGTTTTATATACTTATCTATTTATTTGTAGATCATAAAGTCTGGTGGTGTCTCTCAGCTAAAGTAACGACATATTAAAATACTCTCGCACTCGCAATCTATACATTACGCTCTATTATCTAGAACAAAATAACAACTACGAAACACACAAAATGCTCTCCATTCAGCAATTGATTAAAGCGCTAAGAAAGCTACAAAATAATACTGTAGCTGGTGGAGACTTGGTGAAGAGTATAAAACATGTGGCGGTGTGTGCGAAAAATACCACCGAAACGAATACAATCATACCAGTGGGAACAACATTAATGACGTCAGTACATAATAATGATGATGAGGGAGATATGAAGACAGCCGAGACGTCATCAATGACTGGTAGTCAATTGTCAGAGCAACAGCAACAAACAAATAATGCCAACAGCAGCAGTACTACTTATACCAGTAACGACACTTCTAGTCAGCTGCCATTGAAGCAGCAAACACAACAAAATTTTCATGCTAGTCACAACAAATGTTTCAGTTTGTATTCGCCTCTGAACGCTGACAGTTCGAAAATTCAATGCAATACAGAAACGGTTGAAGCTACTACGCAGGAGTCAGTTTTTAATAAAGCGACAGTGAATAATACTTCTACCAAAACTTCCCCTCTACAACAGTTAAATCATTTACAGTATCAACATCATCAGACACCTCATCATCATCACCACCAACAGCCACAACGTAGCCAACGCATACAGAATTTCTTTCAACAGCAAATTTTTCATCAATTCCATACACAACATAATCAAAATTTAAATACCAAACAAAAGCAAACACAATTTGCCATGTCTTCTTTAGCCGCAGAACCTTTGACCCTACAAAAAGAAGACGCTCGTAATGGTAAGGAAGATTGTCAAGATAGTGCTCCCTCTTCATCGTCCTCGTCTTCTGAATCATGTCCAGATACTAAACAACAGAATTCCTCAACGGGAAAACCCTGTTTCAATACAGGTTTAGCTGATATTCTACAATTTATGGAGTTAATTGGCAATTTAAAGGTAAGTGTGGTCACAGCCCATAGCTCTGTTAAATGTCTGCCATATAATACTTAGTTGAGTAATACGGTGAAAATGTCATAAACAATATTTGTTGTTGTTTTGAACAGTGATTTCAACGAAATTTCTGTTTTACTTTACTCACATATGTTAGAAAAATCGATTTTTTCATCAGGTTATTACTTGAACGTATGTATTCTTTAATTGTTGGGCAACTTCTTCTACTCGACTTGACCACATGTAATTATTGGTTAGTTTTGTTTTTGTTTATTTAATTCATAGATAGAAATGCAAGTACATACCTTTTTATCTCGCTTGAATTATTACAGTCGTCATTTGTTTTGTGGTTATTATTTTTTGTTTTATAATTATAATAACAAAAATTGATTTATGGAAAACAAAGTTTTCATGGTAATAAGTTTTATATTACATTTTTTTTCAAATTCCGCTATTTTTGTGGTGAAATTATTGACAAATGAATTTTGTTATGTTCGAAAAAGTAAAAATTGTTGGATGTCTTAAATTTCAAAAGGGGTTGTTATTGTAGTGAGTATATTCATGTGTTTTGTAAGGAAGAACAATTTGATTTATACAGAATATGTGGAAAACGTAATTGAATGATTGGAGCAAAAAGTTTACTTGAGAATTTGGGCTGTGTCCCCGTAGAGTAGCTACTTTTACTGTAAAACATGTTATGTAATATATTAGGATGATGGAATATTTTGAAACTCTTGATGCTTCTGTCCTGTTGTTTGAAAATGCGCTTACAAGGGAAAAACATATTTTTTTCAATATTTTTGGGGATTTTCCATATGTAATTGCTGCAATTTCCATTCAATATTCATTACAAGTTGCTATGTAACTACGGTTTCTAATTTCTCAGACTTTTTCCATTCTTCGGTAATAATCAAAAACTTCATTCTCTAAAAAAATTGAACTTTTAATAGCTGATATCTCAGGCACTTTAGATCGTAAAAGGCATCTTTATCCAAAATTCCTGGATTTAGACACTTCTTTTAGAGTTGTCCCTATAATCGAATGAAACTTACTGTATCAGAGGAGATTCGAAAGTGAGAACAAGACCTTTCATTCGCGTAAGAATTGAATAATAGTTTCGATACCACTAACTTCACTGAAATCCAGTTCTCTTATCTGAATTGCTATTCTTCTTAAAACTCATTCAATTAATGAAATTGGTCTACTAGTGACCGCTCAAGTATACAGTTCACATTCTTGGGTATGATTTCCCATCTGATGCTTATGATTTTTCTTAGTTTCCCGTTCAATCGTGTCAGCGTGAAAATGGGAACCTTGTATCTCTTAAAGCATCAACTATTAACTTGTATTATTTTCACCAGACAATGTATCTCGTCTGGTGGAATGACAGAATATCAGATAACAGTACTGGACTGGAGGCAGTACTGTTATCTGATATTCTTTCAAATAGAGAACAGAGTGTCTGCCATTCCACCAGACAATGTATCTCCTTTAAAATAATACAAGTTAATAGTTGATGCTTTATCGACTTAGTGTTTTGAGTTCCGCTTTCAGTCTTTGTGATATCGAGTTGAAGCGAATCCCTGAAACTAAAGTTTTATAGTTCGTGGAACCCCATTTCCAGAACAGACTATTGATTTCCAAATCCCACAGAAGTGGAGATAAGGCACCTGCTTAATGTGCAACGCTTTCGGCTAACCTTGAGATCGAAGACATTCTAACATTTGGTTAATCCAGCCCTAACTCAAAATCCCATCTATATCTAAAAAACCTGTGTGAAATATTCCTGAATATATTCCCTTGAGTAGTCTTTGTTCTACTGATATTCGTATTAATGATTCTTTCCAAAGTTTTCAAATTATCACTTTATAGAAAATGTGACTCTTCTTTTAGCTTTTATGAAAACTATCTGTTAAAATTTTGATTTCAATAATGTTAATGAAACCTTCCTTATTGCCAACATTAATTTACTTCTTTTGATACCATTTATTAAATTAAACATTTTATAATTACACTTCAATATAATTTCTAGCTGATTCATTAACAGACCTGTCATGTTTGTTTCAATGAAAAACCACAATCTGGTGAAATAAACAACACATGTAACTCTCGATTATTTTCAACTGGATGTCCCCAAATACGGTGAATGAACTTTTATTTTATATATAAAAGTTTCTACTTATTACAGCCGATGACTATAAAAATAAACTATTGAAATTTAAGACATATTATTAAGTATTCTGGAACGTCTAAGTCTAGAACGTCGTTTGATAAACTTCTTTGTGTTTAGTTGAGTTTGGAAGGTGGTGTTCTCTGTGTACTTCCACTCGGAGACCATAATGTCAATTGTGATTCCCTTCAAGTGTCAGATTCAGAAAAAGTATGCCATGTCTAAATAAGGAGGTACTAGAAATCTAGTACCTAGTCATTTAAATCAATGACTCTGTAGTCTCGGTCAGAAGCAGATAATGTGATTTACTATCTCCAAAGATCTCTGACGGAAGCCGCTGCATTCGTCAGAGAGTCTATATGATCGTTTAATACTGTTGTCGGCCATATAAACCCCTGCCACTGCACCAGAGTCCATCATGAATCTATCAGTGAAACCTGCATTCACTACTGGGGAACTCTACAATGTGAAATAACTTGGGGTGAGATACCGAAGTTAAAGGTCGTGACCCTATGATGTCAGATTCACGTGCTAATGTTATCCTGGCCGATAAGACCTGCCTCTTACAATATCTTAATGTGACCTTCTCGCAATGGTTTTACTAACGAGAACTCAAACTCTTTGAATAAAACTCTGATCAAAGTTGTTATATATAATTTTCTTTAAATCTGTGCAGTATTAACAACAATACATATTGATATAAACATTAATTATGCAACATTGTTGTATAAACAATAATCGTATATGCCAGAGAAACAAAATAAACAAATTTGTTTATATACTAATTCCTCTTAATATTTGTACAAACAAATATGTTCAATGTGAAATAACTTATTTTTTTCATTTTCTAAAGCCTTTTTCTCTCTCTCTCTGCCTCTTTGGATATATTGATATATACGTTTAAATATATGTATATCTGCATTATACGTAATATTATAATGAGTAATACTTTTTTGTTTGCAAAAATAATATATACTTTTTAAATAAAATCAAAAATTGTATGTGTTTGTTAGCAAATGCCAATGAACGTACTAAATAATGCTAACAAAATTTTAATGAAATAGATAATACTCTTTATTATATTAAAAGTAAATTAAAATAAAATAAAGGTCATTTAAATGAAAATATATTTTAGCAATTTAAAATTTTAAGGTATCCCTAATGGTATTAAATGTAGTAAGAAAATAGCTAATTTTGTTATATTATTTCGAAAGTATTTTTTACATAAATACATTCATCGAAATAAGACAAATCGTCTTAACGTAGACAATACAAATAGGATTTCGAATAAAGATTTTTGATTTTTTCATTAATTTCAAATTATATTTGCTATTTGTTAAACTATTGAAATATATTTTAGATTTGCTCTGTAATTGTAGGCTTTATGTTTTTTTTTTTTTGGTAAATTCTATGATTAGCCGATTTGTATCAAATTTATTTTTGTAAAGTGAGCTTAAAATAAAACTCCTTATCTCTAAAATGTCTATTTAATAATAAAAAAATAGCTCTTTCCATATAGTCACGCTTGTAAAGTCTAAATATACATAAAAGATGGAATATATTTATAGTATAAA
This sequence comes from Calliphora vicina, assembly GCF_958450345.1. Taxonomy (NCBI): domain Eukaryota; kingdom Metazoa; phylum Arthropoda; class Insecta; order Diptera; family Calliphoridae; genus Calliphora; species Calliphora vicina. The sequence goes on along the minus strand of NC_088781.1, from coordinate 111,199,859 downwards.
TATTGTAGATTAATTTGTTGATGAAACAATTTTTAAATTGTAGTGTTTCAATTGGTAGCTTAATGTTTGCTGTTCCAGATCTTAGACTAATTACAAAATAATTGTATCTACTTCAGGATAGTTATTTATTTAGCTTATGTTTATAATTTTATAAGGAAGTTTTGTAAATGAATTTCTTTATAGTTTCATGATAGTTTTATGGTCTTGTAAACTGTAGTATTTTCATTAGACTTGCTATATTTGCAAGATTTGTCATTCTTCATATTTTGCCTTCCTCTACGTATAAGCCTTTATTCTAAGTAGACTTGTTTAAATAGTACAACATTGTGTATGGATTTACACCTCTCAATTCATTATGTTAAACTAGTTTCATATGTTGTCACAAAAATTTGAGGTTAGGAAGTAAATTGGCTTTAAAACACTCTATTTTCTAACAAATTATTTTTTATTGATACCAGTAATGTGGGAATTAATAATGGAATATGATTTAGGGTAAATATACAACTATAGCATTTTCCGCATTTACTGACGAATTGCATATTTCACAGCTACCGGGCCTTTTAAATGGCTGCAGAGAAATTAGGCCAGGGGCATTAAATCCCAAGAATGATTCGGCCAATTGACAACGCCAAATTGAGAAATTACCCACCATCAAAAAATATTGGTGAAATATTCATCGCAGACCCACAAAAGTATATATATTCTGGGCCCTTATGAAATTCTAAGATGATTTGTTTGGTATTGAAAATGGGCAATATCTGTATGTGAGCACAAATTAGTTCTAAGTACTCTGAAATTATATTGTAAAGTACATATATTGAAAATCGGTCAAAATTTGTCCCTAGTCCCTATACAATGTTCGCCTCCGAAAATGATTTGAACATTCAAATTGTCTTATAATCAGGGCTGCCAGATGAATTTGGGAAAAAATCGTCAATATCCCGATAAAAAAGAATAAATTCGTCATTTCGAATTTTAAAAATCGTCAAAAAAATCGAAAATTAAAAAGGTCAAGATTTCTAACAGTAATTTTAAATTTCTATTTAAAAAGTGAACGAAAACATCACATTTATCAAAAAACATTTCTTAAAATTGAAGTTTATAAATAAGGGATCACTAAAATAAAAAAGTAAAGCTCAATTTAATTATAATATAAGGTTTCATTCAGAAGTTTTTTTTAAATAAAACACATAAAATATAATTTAATGTCTAAATCTTTATTATCACCCGAAAGAACAATCTCTGACATTACTTTTTAACGATAATTTCATTAAAATATAGCACCACGCTGTAGGTGATCCATTCGGAAGGTAATAATTTGAGCTTGGCGGCTTCAATTAAATTCTGAATCAATTTTGTCAAAATAGAAAAAGTTGCTTCAGAATTTTTCCGTTTTATTTCAGTAATTTATTTACAAAAATTGATTTAAACTCTAAAAATTTTAATTGACAAAATTCAAAATCTAAATATTCACCAACAAATTGAGAAAATTCTTTAACTATTTCATAAAATAGTACCATATTTTCATAATGCAGAAAATCGTCATTTTCGAGAAAGAAATCGTCAAATCGTCAAATTGCTATTTTTGAAACCAAAAATCGTCAAAATGACGAAAAATCGTCAAATCTGGCAGCTATGCTTATAATAATTAATAACGTGATTAAATTGAACATAAAAATGTTTTATATGAACCTAATTGTGTTTTCTTTTCTGACACAAAATGTTGCCAATATATTTTGTACCATTTATTAAATGTTACCCATACCCTCATAATGTGATGCATTTTTAACGATCACAATAGAACATTACCATTTATGCAATTTTCTTTTATGTAGCTTCGAAATATAAATCTATACTTTTTGCTTACATAAAAAGTGGTGCATTTCTAAACCTTTGAGGGTGAAACATGTACCATATATTCAGGGTTTTAGGGTAACACAAAGAAGCATAAAAGGCAGAAAAAATGCATCATTTATGCCAGAAAAGTAAACACCATAAATCTTTCTAACAACTTTTGTGAGGATCGGTCCGTAATTGGCCCTAGATAATAACCACTATATCAGAAAATATTTTATTGTCACATATTGGTCACTCTCATTTGTTTTTATTAAAAAAAGAGTATTTTTAAATTCATTATCACTTAAACCCATGCTTCCCAATCTATTTGCTGCTATGAGTCAGTTTTTATACCCTTCACCTTCGTGAGAAGGGTATATATCTGTCTGTCTGTTTTTAAAATTAAAAAAGAATTTAAAATATAAATAATTAAAAAATTTAAATTTTAAAATAACAATTCGAAAAAATGTTTTTTCCAAAAAATTAAAAACAGCTTTGGAATACAAATTTTTGTTTATCTAAAAATATTTAAAATTTGTATTTTGAAGTATAATTTGGTGAAGGGTATATAAGATTCGGCACAGCCGAATATAGCTTTTTTACTGGTTTTTTAAATGTCCTCCCAATTATCATATTTTGAATGAATAGTCATTCTTAGAATTAATGTAATCTAAATGGTTTGACGGTAAACGGATTGAGGAGATATTTATAAGCAAACACGTTTGTTGAAATTTGACATTGCCCATCAAAGTTACTGAAGTTGATCCTTGGTGGTGATAGCACCTCACTTTTAGAAGCACTGACTTCATGTTCATAATTTTAAACTGTAGGGCCGCTGATATTGAAGGTTTTACCAGAAAATTTTAACATCTCTGGAAGAAAGGGCAATTAATAAGGTACATTATCTCAGAGAATCTTAATATGCATTAAAATCCTAAAGCTTGCGTTTCTACACAAATACATTTTTTTGTACGTGTGGTGGAAGACTCAGCAGTTAAGCAAGTCGTTAATGTATCCTCTATAGACATTAATTGTCACTAATGTCTGATTACTTGGTTGACCCCAATTTATGTTCTTTATATAGGGTTCCTAATCGAGAAAAATTTCCCGGGAATTCCTGGGAATAATTTGTTGTAAATTTTCAGGAAATGTTTAACGGGAATTTCTTTATAAGAGAGAAGTCAACTGGAAATTCGTACAAACTGGTTTATGCAAATTTTGATGATATAATTCTCAAACAGATTATTTTATTTTTTGTTTAAGTAAACTGAAATCCCTTGTAACCTAGCGTGAAGTCAATTGTCATGTTAATTGTCTTGAGATTTTTTAAGAATGAGTATTGGAAAATATAAAGCAAATTTCATTATATACTAATTTGTGTCTGCAACAAATATATGTGTTACAAACGGAATGACAAAATCAATTTAAACCCATCTTTTTTTTTAAGTTGGGTATAAAAACTGCCTCTATTAGAGAAAATCAACCAATTATAATTACAGGTGCCATAACTTGGCCTTAATGGTCTGACGATTTTGTTATACATATTATGTTTTGTTTTTCATTTATCTATTTTACTTATTTATTTATTTGGCCATTCACTCAGTCAAGGCCAAGATCATTGTCACTCACTACATTAGCAGTCAACTAGTGTTTGTTTATTTTCCTCTAGTATTATGTATTATTTACGAGTATATTATTATGTGTACATCAATAAGAAACGTTTTTGGCTTTTGAATTAAAATATTCACTTTTAAATACTTATGAAATAAATCACAGACAAAAATTTCTTCAGAAACAACCGTTTCACTTTCATTGTAATATTAAATGCATAAGGTTAAACAAATTCCGTACTATTATGAATTTGAAACTTCTGACATAAATCAATCCTGTGCTATCCTTGAATATTTATGAACATGAAGCCTTGAAATCTAGTGAACATTTATTTATTTATTCAAATTATTTGATCAATAAATTATACTTAAATAAGCAGATGTTAAAATATGGGGGAGTGTTTATTAAATTTTAATAGACTCGACATAATGAATTAATGAAATGGCAGGTTTGTGTTTGTTTTATTAGGTAAATATTGAATATAAATATGAACTTATTAAGAGTAGTTATATACGTGGGACACTATGAAAGTTTTGGGCAAATGCACTTCTACAGTTTCAATTTTCTATATTGAAATAGAAAATAATAAATTTTTAGGCAGTTATGAATGTTTAAATTTATTTTAGGGTACTGAAGGTCTTAAACCTTTATATCTTTAAAACTTTTGGAAAATTTCATTGAACTATTTCTTGAATCGAAATAATTGTGAGCTATCCCTCGTATTTCTAATAAATTCACAGAAATTCTGACTAAATTGTTAATCACTACTTTTGAAAGGCATATGCTCCAAATTTTATTTATTTTTCCTAAACAAAATTGTATGTATTTACTTATGCATTTTCAGAAACATTCCATAAAAACAAAAGTTTCCCTTTGTTTTCAATATTGACTATTTAGCTTTGTTTGCATGAACTTTAACTTTGATAGTGATAGATAAGTAAGTTGCAATAAATATTAGCTTAAATATTTCTGTTTTGTACATTGTAAATAAAACGTTTGTATATATTTTATTATCTCTTTCATAGTTTCACTGTCATTGTCATAATTATGATTATATTTTTGTTGGATATCAATCATACTCTTACTTCAACTACAATACTACAGTTGCATTTCACTTGTAATTTATATAGAATTTATCTTTGTTTCAAATCAAAAAAGTTTTGTTGCGTGCTTAACAGTAACAATCTTATCGCTATGACGAAATTAAAATCAAATTTACTGTATTAACCCTGAAATTTTTATTTGATTAGTTACCATGACAAATTGAATTTAAAACTTAAGGTGCGAGACAAATTCGGCAGCTTTTAATTGGAATGGAAATTTATGACAGTCATATAGTTATGGACAAAAATTTGTTCCAACAATTGTTGCAGCAAATCGATTGCTTCTAGTGTTTCTAAACCAAAGGTCGGCACTCGACCTGCGTCGACCATGATCGCTTATTTACATGTGAATAACACCAATGGCAACGAAAATCATAAAAAATATAAAATATCACAATAAATAGCTAGTTAGATTACAGATAAAGAAAGTGGATAACATGTTATTATAATCTATATTCCATGTTCTCTTAATGCCGATCCTGTCGCTAAAACTATCGCAAACAGTCTTAGGTTAGGTTGAAAGAAGATCACACTGTTAGTGTATGTTTAACACAATACCATTATCGTTGATCTATAGTGATTCCTCAGAGATTGATAGCTTCCTTAGTCCTTAGTGCAACTGCATTCGTGTCCACACAGTGAAGTTTTTGATTTTCAGTTTTTAACATTTCTGTACAGAACGAATATGAACGAATAATTGTGGATGACATACTCAAAAAAACTTCATGTACATGAAACAGAGTACCTTTTTCCATTCATCTTTCCCCTTTCTTTAACAAACTCAAATGTTTTGCAGCAAATGTTTCCAAGTATGGATGGGGACTTATCATCAGCAGCTTTCGTTGGTACAGTTTAGCATCATTGGATACTTTCAAAAAATGTAGCTAACTTTGAATATATCACTATTACTAGACGCTTCAAGTCCTCTAGATTCTGAAATTAAAAATAGTAAAATCATTTAAGCCAATTGCGATGACTGAAATGCATTGACAGAGGATGTGAAGGGTGTTCTCTCCTTCCTCACCACAAAATCATAAGATCATTATGACCTGTAATACATCATCAATTCATGTTTACTAATACCTATAGTGCGATTGAATATTCAGTTTCGGAATAGACCAAAAGTACACATAACATCAGTATTAAAGATTTTATAGTGGCTTCGATTAACTTTTTGGGCGAGATGGTCAACTTAAGCTTAAAATCGGACATGTCCTGGGATACATTACCTGTGTTCTTCAATTTTTTTTTTATAAGTGTCCAATATCTTTCTACAGGCCGAAGGTCTGGGTAGTTGGGTGGATTTGCCTCCCGTAGTGCAAAATTTACATTATTACTTGACACACAAGAAATTTCTTGGGGAATTGTTTTTGTTTTTTTTTTGTCCATCAGACACATAAAAATTGTGACCCGGAATTTGTGAAAAGTCTTCCAGTACATAAGTGTCATCATACAACAAGTGTATTTTTTTATAAAATTTTACCTGTATTTTTCGCTTGATCTGGAACTTTCTGAACTTTATACGACTTCATACGCCTACGACAGTTTCGTACTAGATTAAAGAAAAGCATTTTATCTTTAATCTAGTACGAAACAGTCGTAGCCGAAAGACGTTTACGCCAACCATGATAAGGGTGAATATCTGACATATATTTCAAAAGCTAACGTGATTAAAAAAAAATAATAATTTGTTGGACAAACAATGAGTTTGTTATGTATTATCTTCAACTTATCACAGAAAATTATACTTCCCGTGCTATTTGCTTTCTTTGAACCGCTTCAGTATTTTGATTTAAAAACTTCCAGTTATCTCTGGGCCCATGCTTAAGGTAATCTCCTTGTTATTGGTTTTTATATTCTCTAACTGATTGATCGACTTATATTGAGTTGATCATTCTGTTTGAATCTAAATTGAACAGATCGATTTGCAGTATTCTAAACATTGCCTCGGTAGCTAGAACTAGGCGCTCTTGTAATCAGAGTATGAAAACAAACAAAACATTTCGCAAACGTTTGCAAAATGTACAAAACAAACCAAAATTTTTATATTGTATTGTACATGAGCAAAAACAAAACAAAAACTTTTCAAGTGACAAAGAGAGAAAACGAAACGATTAGCTTTTCACTCATCTTCATTATTTAATTTACCGTTACAATCGTACATTTGAGTACAAAACAGATAGAGAAACGTATTTTTTATTCGTTTTGTTTTTTATTGTACTGTGTTCTCTATTATAATGAGTAAATCAATTACCAAACGTTTGTTAAACGTTTTTTATTAGATTTTTTTTTTATAACTGCGTACGTTTATATTAATGTACAGTTTGCGCTCATGAGCAAAAACAATACAAAAAAATGGGACAATCATTCTCATTGTTTTTGTTTGGTTTTAGTTTTATTCACTGCAAAGAACAAAACAAAACGATAGCAAACGTTTCGATTTGTTTATTTCCGTACTCTGCTTGTAATACTCTGAGCCACTATTCTATTCACTATTTCTGAGAATTAAGCATAAGCACGTCTATTGTCGGCCACTATACAAGTGATTTATGCCAGTATTGGCCTATTTATCGCCATATGTATCCTATAAATTATTCTTGATTTAAGTACACACGTTTTAGGTATTAAACCTATTTCACACCTAAAAGCTTCATTTTCTTTGACATATTTAAAGATTTCTCACCCAAGTTTAGGAACTCTTAAGTTCGGTATTATTGTGCTTGTGAATTGAAACATCTTTATTTTTTGATAATTAACATCAAGGTTTATGCTTCATTGACTTAATTACCTGAGAGCACATTTTATTACTTCAGTATATGTTCAGATTGAAAAGGTTTTCATGTATTCGGAACAGAACAACATTGTCATCATATGATATTACGCCCACTTGATTTAGAAGATTTTATACCAGAATCCACAAGGTTGGAGTTATTTCGCTCCCTTGGGGTGTCTTCCTACTTGCAAGTCATCAATGAAACCTCCATCCATTTAATCATGAATTTTCCGTTAGGAGAGTACCTTTCTAATCCATTCATTAACTATTTAAACACTATCAGATTTGCTGATTGCTCTTTCGGGATGAAGATTAAAGAATCTAAAGTGGTTCTGATTACACTCGTTCTAGAACTAGTTGTTTTAGAACAAGTTCTGCATATTTTACTGGGATGCACATATTTAGTAAGAACATTTTCGAATCGAAATATTAACATTCACCCCTATCGCGAATCAATATTTCACATGAAATATTTTTCCTTTTTTCGTTCATCAACTTTGTTCACGTGAAAAAGTTCCCCTTGTTGTGAAATTTTTAGATGAAATTTTGTAAGCAATAAACAGCTGTTACGAACAAAGTTAACTATTGTGAATGAAAAGTTCATGGAAATATCACGATAGCAATTTTCCCTTCGAGGGAAATTGATATTTCATGGGAACAAAATTTCACATGTTATTGCCGATGGGGTGATTATTTTGTTAAAATGTATGATTATTCGACATATTTTGTACTTTGTAATACTATTTATTTATGTGTTAAATAAATATTTCCATTCATTATTATTAAATAATTTATTATTGCGTATATGAAACAAAATTTGCTGAATTTACATAATCGTATAGAATTTTCGTTCAAATAAATAAACTCACGTGAGTGATAATCATTAAAAAAAATGGAAAATATATACACAAGTATGAGTAAATATTCCAATTTGAAAATAATACATAAGCACTTTTTTATTTAAGTTGAACAATAAATGAATTTATATTTTTATATATATTTTTCTTAAAAATGCAATAATTTGTTTTTAACAAAAAATCAGCTAAATATACATTGAAATTTGACTGCAAATTATTGGATTTATTCCAAAGAATTTAAAACCATTAAGTAAAATGTATGAATGAGAAATGAGCAGGTATATACAAAACAATAACATGTGTATATGTACTTGGATTTACAGCTATGAAACAAATTTTAAAGTTCAAAAATATTTATCCCCAGATTCATAAACAATTTTTATATTGATTGATTTTGTCATTCCGTTTATAACATATCGAAATATTGCTCGTAGAACCAAAATGTATATATATTCTGGGTCCTGGCAGCTAGCTGGCTGAAATTTTCCACAATTAATCTGAAAATTTAAAATAACGGTTCATGATTTCACTTAGCCCTCATGCAAAAGTCCCCGGAATACTGTTTGAGCAGTCATAAATATGTTCATTATGAGCCAATCCTGATAAAATTTTGGTTTTCTAAATATCAATTGCGGAATTTACAATAAATGGATTATCTTTTGAACGCGGTTTTTTTCGATGTCGAATATCGAATTTTGTGTCAAGAAAGCGTCATATGCGGGAAGTTTGGCTTTATTTCTTTAATTTGAAAAAAGTGCCGCTGAAGCACACCGATTGCTCACCAACGCATATGGTGCATGTGTTCCATCGGTTTCAATGTGCGACAGATGGTTTGTTCGGTTCAGAAGGTCAGCCAAAAATGTTTGAAGACCAAGAATTGCAGGCATTACTTCATGAAGATTGTTGTAAAACTCAGCAGGATTCTTCCAAAAGCAAGTGAGTGATCAAAAAATATTTACGATATCGAAATTATAATAAAATGTACTAAATATCTTGCTCGATTAATTTTACTCGATATCGAATGCGGTAATTCGGTCCCACGGAAATTGGGTATTGAAGCCGAGATACCTTGAAAGAAGCTACATATATAAACTTTTCAATACCTGTTAAAAAGTATTTAGAATGAAGTGGTTGGGAAGTTTTGCCCCACCCGCTTTATAGTCCAGTCCATGCCCGTTTGACAGAGTATACGATATTGTCTTGATTCGATCTTGGCCTCAAAAGATGATCAGTTCTTTTATCTCGGAATCCATATGTTGCCAGAAAGATGGGAAAATGTCATAGCTAACAATGGCCAAATGTTTCAAAATAAAAGCCAAACATTTGAAAAAATCCGTCTACCAAATTTCAGATGGTGATAAAAATTTATTTTATTGCTTAATTACCGTTACAAAATTACTTAAAATCTAATATATTTTGTCTGTATCATTTCGGTAATCATCCTTAAAATATTGCCAATAAATATAATTCAATTTAGCTGTTGATTTAGCTGAGGTTGTTGTACAGCTTTTATTTTGCAATTGCTGCTAAAACTGTGACGTCAAGTAAACAAAATAAAAGGGAAAAAAAGACATTAAACAATTAAAACGTAATAAAATTGTTTTATCAATTGTCAACACAATTGTATTATATTCGCAAATACTGTGTGAGCTTTCACGTGTTATAATTAAATGAAAATTATAGATAATTCAATAGAAAATGTGGAAGCAACATATAAATCGTCTTGACAAATTCTACCCACAATAGTCGGAAGACAGACATTCAACTAATTAAGATAATTGAATCTAATTTACACTTATAAATATGTATTCGAAGAAAATCCCACAATTAGATGATATAATTCTAAGTAAAGTAATATTTATTTACACATATTTAAAATAATTGCTTTATTTATTTTATGTAATTAAATTTAATAATTTGATTTATTTTTTATTTGCAGCATACAAAACGTACTGGTTGGGTATTGCGCAATGTCAATGATTGTGAGTCCATTTCTGGTCACATGTATCGTATGAGCATTTTAACATTCTTATTGGATGGTTCGGAGGGTCTAAATCAAATCAGATGCATGGAATTGGCTTTGGTTCATGATTTGGCTGAAAGTTTAGTTGGTGATATAACACCCTTCTGTGGTGTATCGAAGGAGGAAAAGAAAAATATGGAATTTAAGGCCATGGAAGATATTTGCAAATTGATTGAACCTAGAGGCAAACGTATGATGGAATTGTTTGAGGTAAGTTGGGTGATGAAGTTTTAATAATATTTGTTTATAATTTAAAAGCCGTTTGTCAATATTTTATGTAATAATTATATTTAAGTATGAAGCAGAAAGATGACTGAAAGATCCAGCAATTGTGAAATCCTGATAATTTACTCATTACGATGGGCTACAAAGAGACATATTTCAGGTTGATTGGTCAAACATTTTTAATAAGAAAGGAAATCTGTTTGCTAATCGATTGAATAATAAACATGTTGAATGGACATAACTTTCCACTGACTAGAAGGATTTTAAATTCAATAAAACACCTGATGTTGACAAAGATATATTCTTGATTAAGGAACTATCAACAAAAACAATACAATTCAAAATAGTCCTACTATCATTAGTCGCAAGCATGAATTGTATTTCGTGGACTTCACAACATTCATGCCATATTACAGCTTCTAACACTTAATGAATACTAAGTTGGATCTGTAATTGAGTGCAAAGTTTAGTCACTAATGCCCGCAAAATGGATCGATTGACGGCGCTGCTCATACTTGAGAATACAAGAAATTCGAAAGACTTCTATATGACGAACTTTCTATAAACTGCTAGGAACGTTATTATTTTTCAAGATATATTGCTCTTCACAATGATCAATAATACGAAGAAATTAATCGTTAATTATCTGAAAGAATAGAGTTAAACAAGGGGATATATAGGGTGAAATTCTGAAGCAATTCTGATTGTAGGTAGAAAACCTTTCTAACACCCACTTTATATTTATCAAGTTTTTTTGAACTTAAAATATTTCGTAATTTTGGCATAGTTTTTAAAAAGGCATCAACTTTGGTGCTGTAATAAATGTCCAATACGTAAGATGAATATTTCGACAATTAAATAAAAAATTGAACTAAAGTGTCTCCTAATGAGAAACATGCCAATATTATTTCCAAAAAGCTCATAAAAATGTTACTTTTGGGTTGTTGAAAAGCTCTTAATCTATCTAGTTGACCTAGAAGGTCAACGTGACAGTTCATTAAACTAATCCAATCGAAGTCTTTTCGTTTAATACTAGTCAGAAAATTAGATTCAATTAATTTATATTTCGGACAATAGAAAGATCAACTATTAAAGGTTTTGTCGAATTATTGTATATAAAGACTTACGATTGAAGCTGATGGTGGGCAATAGAAATACCTATGATTCAAGCTAATATTGTACACTAGAAAGAATCAAATTTTGAACAATGGAAACAAATTTTGGGCACTAGAAAGAAGCATATTTTTGACAATATAAATATGTACCTATGATGGTTGCTAATTTTGGACAGTAGAAAAAGCTAATTTTGGACAATAAGAAAACCTACGATTGAAGTTAATTTTGGACAATAGAAAGACCTACGACAGAAGGTCTTTTGGACAGTAGAAAAGGCTAATTTTGGACAATAAGTAGACCTACGATTGAAGTTAATTTAAGACAATAGAAATATCTGTGATGGAAGCTAATTTTGAAGAGTAAAAATTTTGGACAATAAGAAGACCTACGATTGAAGTTAATTTTGGACAATAAGAAGGAATACGATTGAAGTTAATTTTAGACAACAGAAATACCTATAATGGAAGTTAATTTTGGACAGTAGAAAAAGCAAATTTTGGACAATAAGAAGACCTACGATTGAAGTTAATTTAAGACAATAGAAATATCTGTGATGGAAGCTAATTTTGAACAGTAGAAAAAGCTAATTTTCGACAATAAGAAAACCTAGGATTGAAGTCAATTTTGGACAAAGGAAAGACCTACGATTGAAGTTAATTTTGGACAATAAGAAGCCCTACGATTGAAGTTAATTTTGGATAATAGAAATACCTATGATCGTTGCTAATTTTTGACAGTGTACTTCTATAGAAGACGTAAATTTTGGACAATAAGAAGCCCAACGATTGAAGTTAATTTTGGACAATAAGAAGACCTATGACTGAATTTAATGTTGGACAATAGGTCGAGCTACAATTGAAGCTAATTTTTGACAGTTGAAAGACCGTCGATTAAAGCTACTTTTTGACAAAAGAAAGACCTACGAATGAAGCTAATTTTGGACAATAAGAAGACCTACGATTGAAGCTAATTTCGTACAATAGAAACCCCTAAGATTGAAGCTAATTTTGGACAATAGAAAGACCTACGATTGAAGCTAATCTTGGACAATAGGGAGACCTACGATTGAAGCTAAATTTGGACAATAAAAAGACCTACGATTGAAGCTAATCTTGGACAATAGAAAGACCTACGATTGAAGCTCACATGAGTCGTGTTCAGAAGAGGTTGAATGTGAAAATCAGTTGATGTTTCTAATGCAGGTACTGACCCTATTTGGGTTACTTCAGAAAGACTATGCTCGCTCGTATATAAAATAGCAGTGTCCCTTAACTATTGTCTCATTTACCTAAGGGGCGCTCGTTGTAAGCGTTGAAGATATGGCGGTTAGATTGGTCTAAACATGACCAAATCAAACTACCAAAAGATTTATGGGGTTCATTCGACTTTCTGATATGAGGAAGCTTTAGGAATGCATAAAAAAAATACAGGCACATCGTAGAATACCTCATAGATTTAAGACCCATTAAACACGTTTACGCTATAACTACGTTTGTCTGTAATTTAAGGATGTATATTATTCCTTGACCAGTTCCAATTTAGCAAAATCCTATTATAACTCGTTTTCGGAAATCCTAATTACTGATATATCGGTTGGTAGTGTACTGGATATATTTGTTAGTCTGAATAAAATTCGTATTCTAAACTTCTCAATGTAAACTCCACCTCGTCCTCTCCCTTTAGAAACAATCCATAAAATTACACAGATTCAAAAATAAAGGAGAGAACCTCCAAATGTCTGGTTTCTACGGAGATCGAGAAGCGGAAGTTCCTTAGAAAGAATAGTTTAGATAAGTAATATATCAAAAAGATATTCCATTTCCATCAAATCTACAATAATTATTGAAAGATCAATTGATAATTGAAAGATCAATTGCTAATTGAAAGATCAATTGATAATCATTTAATCGATCATCTTTAAAATTTGATCAAATACTTTATCAATATAAAAACAATTGAGGAATGGCGAATAATTACAAAACAAATATTACTTTTTAAATTTTCTATATTTCATTTGACCCTAATATAAATATTTTTTATTTTCTATTGCAGGAATACGAGCACGGAGAAAGTGCTGAATCTAGATTCGTCAAAGACTTAGATCGTTTGGATATGGTTATGCAAGCATTTGAATATGAGAAAAGAGACGATTGTCTACTCAAACATCAAGAGTTCTTCGATTCTACCGAAGGCAAATTTAAGCATCCATTTGTTAAGAAATTAGTCAATGAAATCTACGAACAACGTGATAAATTGGCTAAGGCTAAAGGAGCTGTGCCACCACCCAAAATTGAGGTACCAAATATGGATGCACCAACAACAAATGGTCACTGTACTAAAACAGAGACTGCAGAAAAGACTATTGAGACAACAAAATCAAGTTGATAAAAAGGAGGCCTTTATTTTTATAAACAAAAAAAGTAAATACAACTAACAAAGAACAACAAAAAAAAAAAACAAAAAAACTAAATAAAAAGTTAGCAAAAATGCCAGAAGACGAGAGAGGTGGAAAGTAAGTGGTTTAGTGTGATCCTAGTTATTCGTTTAGCTATTATCATTTTAAGACTCTAGTTAGTAGTAGATAAATTCTACACCTACACATAATACATATATAAACAATTAAGTTAAACAAAAGAACAACACGTTATAAAACAATTTTATTAATGTAATTATTAAGGCAAGTTTTTAAATTATTTTTTTAAAAATGTTTAATTTACGTTTTTATTTTTTGTTTCGTTCGTTTTTAAGAATTTATTTAAATGTTTTAATTGTATGCTGATTAAAAAATGAAACAATAAGGTTGTTGTTAAATTTATTTAAACAAAAACCTTAGCTAAGAGTTCCACTAAAAAGAAACTAATTTTAATTATTTTAAAACAAAATAGAAAATCAATTATAATTAAAGAGGACAACAAATTTTATGTTGAATTTACTAAAAATTGTTTAATTTCAAAGGATTTGCTTTAAAATTTGTTTCGAAACTGAATATTTACGAATTATACATGAAAATTCGAAAGTGTTAACTTTAAAATCGAATTACTTTGAAGTCTATTCATTGTTTTAAAATTGTTTGTGTTCTATTTAAAAGACCTTTAAGTTTTATTAAATTTTACTCTAAATGTCTAAATAATCCTCAAAACTTCTTGCATTGTAGTGAAAAATTAAATTATAAACCAAATTTTAAACTATTTTATAAGTTTCTTTATCAATCATATTGTTTCCTATTTATGTTCAATCACTATTTGTATTTCTTTAAACAATTATCTCTAAATTGTAAATTTTAAAAGTACAACAACATCTTACCCTATAATAATAAATCATTTACAATTTGGATTTGTGTTGTTTAAAAAAAAATACATAATATTAGTAGTATTTTATTTTCTTGTTGAAAAACAAACACCTCAAGATCATTTAGATCTTATTTGTTTTAATTAGCTTTATTAACAAAACAAAAAAACACTATTCTAACTTTAAGTTTATCTCTATTAGAAAATTATAATATTTTAAAATATTTCGACAAAATCAATCAAACAAATCTATATTTAAAACAAAAATAACTAATAATTAATAAACACACGTGAAATTGTCTTCAAACACCAAAATTAACTAAAATATGTTGTTTTTTTTTAATACCAACATCTATGTAATGAATTAAAAGGTTTTTTTCTGTTTGTAAAATTTAAAATTTTATTGCAAAGATTATTTGTAATATTATTAATATTAAATACCATAAATTAGGTTGAAGAGTTTCCTTGTGGCCGGTTATAAATTCTGTAAATAGTGGGAATATGTTTATATATTTTTTAAAATAATTTATTTATAATCAATTTTACCTTCTATGATTATAAATTGATTGTCTTTGCTATTGGTTTGATATGCATGCTGTTGATTCTTTTTGGCCTTGTCTGAAACAAAAAGAGTTTAAAAGAAATTAAGTTGAAGTGTATAGAGCTTAATATTATAGGAACTAAAATTTTAAAAAAAAAACAAGTAAGAGCCCTTCACCCATAGAGAACATAGAGCAGAAACTCGAAAAAAAACTCAAACAAAAAAAATACTCAAAAAAGTTACACATACGAGTGTTGTTTTTGTTTTCACATAGTTTTTTTTTACTAATACATTCTCACCACTTAGGTTTTTGACAACTGGTCTTTGATAGGAGAGTTTTCGCTCTATGTGTTTTCTCTATGCCTTCAAATATTATACTTCAAAATACAAATTTTAAATATGTTTAGGTAAACAAAATTTAATTTTTTTCCAAAGTTGTTTTTTTAATTTTTTGGAAAAAAAATATTTTCGAATTGTTATTTTAAAATTGTTTAATTCAATTTTTTTTTTTAATTTTAAAATTTTTAAAATTTTTTTTTGTTTTTAAATTTTTTTTGAGAAAAAAAAAATTCGGGTTAAAATTTTTTTTTCCGATTTTGAAGGTCTTTGAAATATTTATCATTCGATATCCATATTGTCTATATTAATGACTTAGTAAGGATATAGGTCAAAAATCGAGGTTGTCCTGGGGCCGAATTACCGCACTCGTGATCGAATTAACTATCGTATCGAAAAATAATTTTGATATCGTAATTATAACAAAATGTACTAAATTTTATGCTCGATATCGAATGCCGTAATCTCAAATAAGAAAATTACGATAGATTTTACTCGATATCGAATGCGGTAATTCGGCCCCTGGTTTTTTTTGTATAATAAATATTTTATTTATTTTTCTTCAATTTATATAACCAAGCCTTAGGGGCCATTAATGGCTAATAAAAGCTACTAAATAAAATAATTAAATATATTAACTTTTAACAAAAATAGTATAAATAAAAATAGTTAAAAACAAGTAATTACAAAATTATTAACATTTTTTTTTCTTTTATGCAAACATTTAAATAAATATAAATGTATATATAATTTAATAAAAAAAATAAAAAATATAGTTATCAGACCCTTTTTTAAATCATTATATAATAATAAAACAAAGAAATTATAATGCATGAAAGTGCATATCTTTTAAATTTTGAGGAATAGTTAAAGAGAAGGAGAAAAAATTATAAATCATGTGTAATTACATAATTCATTAGTTTTCTTCGAAAGGCATAAGGCGAAGATGAGAAACATCTTAGATCCCTAGGTAGTGTATTCCATATTCTTGATAATCTTATCTGGAATGATCTTTCAAATATTGCGGAATGAAAGAGTGGATATAAAAATTGAGGGTTCCTATCAGAGTTTATCAAATGAAAGTTGTCTACTATATAATCAGGGAAACCGTTTACAAAAATCTTGTAAAAAAATATTAATAACCTTATAGCTACATAATTATGAAATGAACATCGAAGGAATCTGTCCACAAAGGGAGTTACATGGTGACGTATTCCCAAATGAAAAACAAATCTCACGATTCTATTGAAAATTATTTTAAATGTAGCAAATTCACGACCCGTAGTACCAGAAAATACTTCTATACAATACAAAATATGTGGCATCAATAAAGCATTAGCGACACGCATTCTAATAGAAAATGGAAGATATATATCAAGTGAATATAACCTTCTCAATAAAAATGATATTCTGGAAGAAATGCTGTTAATATGAGCTTTAAAATTTAAGTGATCATCAATTAAGACACCGAGACATTTCATCCTATTTACAAATTCAATACATGTGCCATCAAGTGTAATATCCATATTATCAGTTCGGAAACCAAATCCCATTAATTTAGTCTTTCTTGAATTAAGTTTAAATCCATTTTCAGAAGACCAAGTTAAAACTCTACTAATAATGTAATTAACTCCTTCCTTTAAGACATCAGGAAACTGTGAGTCTGCATAGTAAAGAAACTGAACGTCATCTGCATAGACAAAAGGCCTACAAGGCAGACCATTTCCTATATTCAGAAGGTCATTCAAGTACAACATAAATAGTAATGGCCCAATAACAGAGCCTTGGGGTACACCACTTACTACACGAAGTATTGGGGAGTTGGAGTCTCCAATCGAGACATACTGGCTTCTACCACATAAATAAGAATATATAAGCTTACAAGCCAAAAACGAAAAATCAAAATGCCGCAATAATTTTACCACAAGTCTTGAATGTATAACCCTCTCAAATGCTTTCGATAAATCAAGAGAAATAAGAACAACATTCTTGCCTTTATCTACAAAATTTCGTATTGAATCCGTTAAACCAACAAGAAGTGCACTGGAACTATAGCCACATCGAAACCCAGATTGGGCTGAATGTAACAATGAGTTACCATCAAGATGAAGCAACATTTGTTTCATAAAAATATGTTCAACAACTTTAGACAGAATCGGAAGGACAGATATCGGACGCAAATTATTAAAAGAAACAGAATCACCTTCTTTCCTTATAGGAACTACTCTAGCCATTTTCCATTCTACGGGAAATACCGATGTAGTAATGATTGTGTTAACTAAATGAAGTATATGGGAAGAAAGAAATGGAAAAATAATTTTTAAGAATTTCAACGACAACCTATCATGACCTGATGCATTCGACTTAATTTTTCCAAAAGCTATATATAGATCCTCAAGATCCACACAATGGAATGAGAAAGCTCCTACAGTGTTATCATTTAGAGAGTCAAGTGAGAAAGGTACATCTTCATTTTGACATGAAACAAAATATTCATTAACTTCACTAGGATTTACAGTAATGAGATCATCTCGAGTCTCTAAACAACCATTATTCCTTAAGAAATTCCACATTTTCTTCGGACCAAAGTTCTGAAACATAGTTGAATAGGCACGCTCCTTAGCTACTTTAATTACTCTCTTAGCTCGATTTCTATATTCACAATATATTGTCCAATTTCTATGATTCCTATTTCGGAGATAATATTTATAGGCTATATCCCGTAACGAGATATGATATAATATATTAGGCGACTTAAACCAATTATCAGTTTTAAAACAAATCTTACGCCGCACAATTGGTACCAAGGAGTGCAAAATATCAACATTCGACATAAAAACTGATAATTGAATATTTACGTCCGCAGTCGAGTACATACCACAAAAATCTAACGAATCCACAGTATGTTCCAATGCTTCCATATTTAGTGCATTATAATCGGGATATGAGACATATTTTGTGAATGATTGAGTAGGAATATCAAGAGAAATATAAATAAAAGAGTGATGAGAAATACCTGGACATTGCATTTGACCAGATGTACCAACAACAAGAGAGGGGCTCAACAGAAAGTAATCGATAAGAGAAGTAGAATTATTATTAATATCATAATGAGTAGGAGCCGAATTATGATGACAAATCAAACCCATACCATGACATATCTGTCTAACTATATTAGAATTTCTAGAACAAAACATATTTATATTAAAATCTCCCATAATACAAACATTAGTATACCTAACAATTATATCACCAACAATTTCATCCATAATATTAAAATCACCCTTAGGTAAATAAACCACACCTATTAGAATCTTTATTCCACGTAAGATTATTTCAATAAATATTGATTCAAATACACCATACCTATCAGATTTAAAAACCACCTTATATTTAATATTCTTAGATATAAGCAAAGCTACTCCCCCAGCCCTTACAGGTCTAGGTCTATCACTTCTACACATATCATAACCAGAAATATTGACAGTTTCAGTCAAAGTTTCCGGCTTAAGCCATGTTTCGCTCAGACCCACAATGTCAAGAACATTACCACTAAGAATGTTTCTTATCTCATTTAATTTAAATGAAGATGAGGATGTACTAAAACTTTGAATATTATAATGACCGATCTTTAAATGTCCCACAAAGTTTAAAAGATTAGTACGAAGCACAGAGTTGTTGCTACATACTGGACCCAAATTAACAAAGGAATCCATAATAAATATATATAAGAAAAAAGCTGATAACTATATGCAAATTAATAATATAATAATCTGACGTTAAAAAAAATGTAACTTCTGAGATGAATAATTAATATAAATTAATAAATAAGAAAAATATATATAAATTGCAAATAAAAGCTGATATACAAAGTTCAATAGAGAGAACATAACATTCTACTATTATATAAAACAATGAAATATATGGATTGAATCATTTATTCAAAATGAAATTCATATATTATCAAAGTTTTATAAAGCAATATTTTCATAAAAAAGAGAGAAAAAAATCATTTTACAAAGCTTCGACAAGATAAAAATTTCATGATGAATATAATGTATGTAAATAAATAGGTATATACTTGAGCTATCTCCAGATTAAAGATTATTTGCAGAAGATAATGAGCAGTCATTCAATTCGTCTCCCTCAAGTAATTTTAAACATTGATCATATGTGAGAGTTTCTTCCGCATTTTCCGTGTTTTTAATTATAACTTTGGGTTTTTTCCTCATATCTCAGCCATTTGTGGACCGATTTTGCTGATTTTAAATAGGAAACTTCTCGAAAGCGTGTTTCGAGAAGATTTGGATCCCGAAGATATCTGGGGTCTTCAGAAAATTGATTTCAACAGACAGACAGACAGACAGACAGACAGACAGACAGACAGACAGACAGACAGACAGACAGACAGACAGACAGACAGACAGACAGACAGACAGACAGACAGACAGACAGACAGACAGACAGACAGACAGACAGACAGACAGACAGACAGACAGACAGACAGACAGACAGACAGACAGACAGACAGACAGACAGACAGACAGACAGACAGACAGACAGACAGACAGACAGACAGACAGACAGACAGACAGACAGACAGACAGACAGACAGACAGACAGACAGACAGACAGACAGACAGACAGACAGACAGACAGACAGACAGACAGACAGACAGACAGACAGACAGACAGACAGACAGACAGACAGACAGACAGACAGACAGACAGACAGACAGACAGACAGACAGACAGACAGACAGACAGACAGACAGACAGACAGACAGACAGACAGACAGACAGACAGACAGACAGACAGACAGACAGACAGACAGACAGACAGACAGACAGACAGACAGACAGACAGACAGACAGACAGACAGACAGACAGACAGACAGACAGACAGACAGACAGACAGACAGACAGACAGACAGACGGACATGGCTTAATCGACTTCGCTATCTATAAGGATCCAGAATATACATATATACTTTATAAGGTCTGGAAATTATATTGTGGAAATTACAAACGGAATGACAAACTTATATATACCCTTCTCACGAAGGTGAAGGGTATAATAATAATGAAATCGCTGCCTTACAAAAGTTATAATAATTTTAGAGAAAAATAAGTAAAATCGAGAGAAAACAGCACTAAATTTGAATGTGACGAATCTTATGACTTAATGTACCAAGTATACATTAAGATATCTGTTAAAAAAAGTTTTGGTTAAAAAATGTTGTTGAAAATCGAGATAATCGTGATTTTTTGATTACATCTCAGCCTGTTGTGGGTCGATTTTCTCGATTTCAAATGGCAATCTAAGTTGGACTATAGCGGATATATTGATGTATCCATTATGTACGATGTTGGGTCATTAAATACTCGACTTTTTGAATTTCCTGTCTCTTAATTTATAGGGCAACACTGCTCCTGTCAACCGGCATCCATCAGTTGACTGCTGCCAAAATTTAAACAAGCTGCGTCATTTAGTTTATGTTTGACAGACTACCTTGTGACTTGAGGAGAAAATGGATAAAAATGTGAACTTCGTGTGTTCACCGTATAAAAAAGGAAGATGTCGAACATTCTGGACGCCAAGTTGAGGTCTGTTGGACGATAGGAGATTAAAAGTGTGAGAGATTGTGTTGGTTTCAATTTTGAAAGCTTTCCGCAAAAATTGGAGAAACGTTGGACAAAGTGCATAGAGCTCAAAGGAGACTATGTTGAAAAATAAAATGATTTAAAATGATTTTTCTTTCTAAAATACTTACGATGCAGTGTTATTCTCTGTTCCATTTCCCCCAACATATTTTTGGCCACACATTTATATTCACCAAAATCGTTAGATTTTGTTGGACGTATAGCCAAGCGCATAACAATTTTATAAATATTATTTTGTAAAACTGTTTCATAGGAACCGCCTTGTAAAAATTCCTTATCCTTGAGCCAATAGTTAACGGAAGTAGGATGTGATTCAGAAATGCACTCTAAAATAACTTTTTGACCAAAGCCCACATAAATGGTGTCATAACGGGTCCAAATAACAGGGGAAACTATAAGAAAGATTTATAAATAATAAAATATTGGGAAAAAATTCAATGAAAATTTTAACTTACAATTAACTATCAAAGATATTCTTTTACTAACGGTAGGCGGCACACCATTAGATGCTATACACAGATAAGCACCCATTGTTTCTCGTGTCACTTGATATAATGTTAAATTGGGACCCTCTGTGCTATAGATATGACGGCCATTTTCTGTATACAAAGGTAAATCCTTTTCTCGGCGCCATGTTATAATGGGTGCTGGCAGTCCCGTAGCTGTACAGGTTAGGCTTATATTTTGTCCTGTCTCCACCACCATATCATTGCTGGTCTGATAGTCTATTATATCGGGCGGCACCACAACATCCAAATAACCTACCTGAGATTTCATAGGATCGGTATTTATTTGACACATATACCAGCCCCGGTCTGACTCTTGAACGTCACGTATACGCAGCTGCCAAATACGATGTTCTGTGTGACTGATACTAATACGATGATTTTTGGTTATAACATGATTCTGTATACTGAGTATGGTTTGGGTGTCGACCCGTAACCAGGCTACCTAAGGAAAAAGAAATGGTAAATATTATTATTGCTTGCAAATTTCAAACTATATTACCTTAAATGCCAATAAATCATGCACTACACAGGTTAATGTTCCATCACGTCCAACCGGAACTGTTACATTATTTATGGGGCCACTAAATTTTGGATCAGCTACAAAGAAAAACAAAACACAAATTTCCATATAAAATATGTTGAAACAAATTCTTTTTGTAACAAAATTGCTGTAAAACTATTGTAGAACAACAACCAATTTCTAGCACCTTTTATAGCCAACATGTTGCTTGTTACCAAATTAAATGAGCCTTAAAAAATAAACAACTAAAATTTCTACCCTTCCGCTTGTTCGTATTTAGCATTGCACAGTGGGACAGAATCAAAATATTTTGGAAATAAATCTGTCATTTAGGGGTTATTGACCGGGAATACTTGTGCTTGGTATCGTCGGAAAGGTAATTAAATGTTATTAAACATATCGCATAGAAATTTTCCTCGTAGATAGACTAAGTAATTCTAAACAGTTATTTGATAAATATATTAACATTTTGTAAAAAAAGTATCCCAAAATTATCAAACTATATAAAAAAAACGAAAAAATGTGAATTCGCGTCATATTTGATCCGTGGTTCGTTAAAGGGTTATAAGCCAAATTCAAAACATACTAAGTTTGCTGCTTATAAAAAAACGATTTTTAAAAAACCGGATTTCACTTAACCGAGAATTTTCACTTTTTAGAGAACTGGTTTTTCTGTTAACAGTTTTCGATGAAGCTGGTTAATCTACATTGAATGGAATTAATTTAGAAATACTTAATATTTATTTCTTAGTATGATTAAACTTATTTTATTTAATTATTGGATGTATGACTTTAAAATTTTATGCATTTATTTTGAAACATTTGTACAATAATATTATTGAAAGTATTGGTCATTGTTAGCTATGACCTTTTCCCATCTTTCTAGCAACATATGGATTCCGAGCCAAAAGAACTGCACATCTTTTGAGCACTCAAACGAATCAAGCCAATTTCGGATATCCAGTTCTGAAGTGAAGCGCATCCCAGACAGAGCATTTTGCATCGATCGATACAAATAGTATTCGGAAGGGGCAAGGTCTGGACTATAAAGAAGGTGATGCAAAACTTCCCAACCACTTCTTTCTAAATAGTTTTTAACAGGTATTGCAACATGTGGCCTAGCATTGTCATGATGGAATATTACGGTTTTATGTCTGGCCGTATGTTCTGGACGTTTTTCGGCTAATGCTGGCTTCAAACGAATCAGTTGCGTTCGTACAGGTTCCCTGTGATGGTCTGACCAGATTTCAGTAGCTCATAATAGATAGGACACTTTTGGTACCACCAAATACGCCATGGATATTTGGCTTTGGTGTCGATTCGTCTGGTTGGCCGGGCTTCACATAAATACGATCTCTTACGCTTCGAGTTATCGTAATGGATCCATTTTCCAAATAATGATTCGGTGCAAAATTTGTTTTCTTTTATAGCGTTCAAACATAATTGCGGACATGCTATATCGTCTTTTAAGGTTTCTCAGCTTCCATTCGTATGGTACCCAATTTTCCTATAGCGTTCAACAACACGTGGAAATGATAAAATCGTTTTATCAAATGAGGCCCATTACAGGATGACCACATGTCGGCTTCAGGACATCACCGACATGTGGTTTCAACAGTACGTCGCAGACGTGCCACATACATAGCTCATGTTGCTGATGTGAACTGGCCATCGAGATCATGCGATTTGACCCCCTTTAGACTTATTCTTGTGGGGTTTTCTTAAGCGGCCCACTATGGTGGTGTAGGTTATAAAAATCAATTTGGATTGTATGGGCAGTGGGAGTTGGGAGTGGACGATTTTGATAAAATTAAATTTTTATCCCACCTTAAAGTAACCGATCGACTTAGAATCACTTTCTGAGTGGCTGAAATCGGTCCATTATTTCACCTAGCCCCCATACAAATGTCCTTCTGAAATTGGACTTTAAATGTTTAATTTATAAATGTATCTCCACAAATTGCGCTCCAAATAAGTTTTATATATACAAAATTCATGTCACCAAATTTTGTTACGATCGGTCCATAATTAGTCATAGCTCCCATATAGACCCGCTTCCGAAAATCACTTTAACGTGTATAAATCGCTTAAAAATGTTGGTATACACACAAAATTCAACATAGTTAACTTTAATATAGACATAAATCACACGACCTTATTTCATGGTGATCGGTCCATAATTGGTCATAGCCCCCATATAAGGCCCACTTCCGAAAATCACTAAAAAATATAAATTATTGAAATTTTAAAAGAAAAATGTTTTTGCTCTTTTACTTAGTGTAGGGTATTATATGGTCGGGCTTGACCGATCATACTTTCTTACTTGTTTTTCTTAACTTAGTCCATATAACCACTCCTTGTAATTTTTGCACAAAAATGCATGGGCGGTATGCGGTGGGCATGGCCGATTTTAATAAAACTTAGCATACGTTCTTCTTTTGTTTCAGGAAATATATATAGCAAATTTCTAGACTTTTACTTGGATAGGAAAAATGTTATGCGAAAAAATCTATTTGGATTGTATGGGCAGTGGGCGTGGTCGATTTTGATAAAATTTTATTTTTTTCTTAGTTTGGTCCATATAATTCTCGGTGTCAAATTTCAGCTCTCTACGACCACTACTTATATTTTTTGCCAAAAAATGTATGAAGCCATCCCTCTGTGCAATGTATTGTGAAAAATGAATTTTCAAATGAATATAACTTGCTAACTACAAGATATTACAAAAGAGAATAGCTCACATATTTATAAGCATAATCGAGGATTTTAAGAAAATAATATTTGATTTTGAATAAAGTCCAACCAATTCGAAAGCGTTTAAAAATGTACCATATCTGAGGTGCGCTTTGAGATCGCACGGAGTTCCTGAGAGGTCTATTCGGTGCGTCGTTAAAACATAGAGTTTACTGATATGTTACGCCTACGGGATTTCAAAATATTTTTATTCTGCCCTACTGTGCACTATAAGAGGGTTGGTTTATTTAAACGCTGTTAATAGTTTTAAGGAATTTTATTGCAGTACAAGTAAGTTTTATGACACCATTATAGTATGAAGCCAGTTTTGTTGAAATTCAATCAACTTCAACCAACTTTTCTTTTAAAATATTCCCAGCGGTCAAGTAAAAATGTTTATAGATTTGTTAATAGATAATAAATTATATACAAATTATATTAATTTGTTGAAATATATAACATGGGTACAAAAATGTCAATTATTTTATGGTATGCAATTTTATACATCGAATGATTTATAATGAAAATTTATAGTTTGGCCTTTCATTTGCCATAACGAAAATGTGGTTGGGTAAAAGGAAGTTCAAATAAAATTACTAAAAATGTCACAATACAAAATTAGATAATTGTTTGATGATCTAAAAATGCAGTTGTTACAACAAATTTTTGCTAGAATATTTACAAATTGTAAATCATTTTAATTTACTTCTTTTAATTTATAGTAGGCAAAATGCATGCAACCAGCACTTCGTGTTAATTAATTCAATTTGAGCTTAAATCTCTAAAATCTTATTTCTTTAGCTTCATTCAAAGGCTTTTATTTAAAAATAATTAATTCATCCTTCAATTAATTTATAAGGAAATTAATTAACAATGAATTCATTAACCAAATGGTTAAGAATTAATTCTTTCGAACCTTAGATGCCTACGAATACAATCCTTTATTAGTTTTTAACTTTAAAACTGTAGTAGCTCGCGAACAAATTAAAATCGAGCATTACTCAATATAAATTAAATTAATTAAGTAAAAGTATAAACAATTATTTATCAACTTAAATATTGGCCACTTGACTTCTACATACATATATTTACAATTACCAACTGTAATATTCTTCAAATTTAATTAAATAAGGTATGAACACAATTTATTTTTCTTTATTACAAAAAAATATTCCCATTAGCATCCGCTAACAATAATTTAACAAAAACCACATGGCCCTATTAAAAAATAAGCCCAAAAACATTAAAACGCATTAAAAAATATACACTAAACAGTTTCAAAATTAAATATTAAACATATTTCAGCATTTAGATAAATTAACAAAGTACAAATATTGTTAAGGCTTTTTTACCCTGTAGAATGTTATGAACATTCGTAATAAATTAACAGATTAACACTTAAATTAATAAGCTGTATCTTTGTTAAAAAATGAACTGGGCCCTTGAAAATGTGTCTAATCAACAAAAATTAAATGAACAGTGCTTGGTGACAAATTATAACAAAATATTACAAATAAGGGATACTTTGGTTGGTAGAAGGACATTTAACAAATAAATAGGAATAGTCAATGAATGTTCACTATAATAATTGAAAATAGAGAAAGTTTTTATAAACTTTCATTTAATAATATGTGACACTAAAATCTAATATATAAAAATCTCATGTTACAATGTTAGTGTTTGAACTCCTCCGAAACGGCTCAACCGATTTTAATGAAATTTTGTATGTATGTTTGGTAGGTATGAGAATAGGTCGTAAAGTATATTTCATACCGCTAGATCATTAGGGTTACCCTATCCAGAATTTATTTTTACCACTTTTTGGCCAAAAGCTTTTTTTCGCATTTTATTTATTTGGCATTAAAAAATACCTATAACCCCGTTTTTTAGCCGATATATTAGTATTTTGTATGAGCAATATCCAAATATCAATATTTAACTATTTTTATGAAATTTTGTATATATTTTTGGTAGGTACGAGAATATTAAATATAATACCGCTAGAACATTTTTGTTATTTTTTGTGTTTCAATTACGAAAATTATCTATTCAATAATTTTTGTATTTGAAATTAAACCAATAACGAAAATTGTATATTCAATTGTCAAAATAATAAAATTCAAAACTCAAAATTCAATAGAAAATATCAAGAAATTTAGTTTTTGAGCAAATGAATACTTGATTTAATTATGAAATAATTGAAACCAGTTCAATATGGGATAAATGTTTGAATTGAAATATAATTTTTTCTGTGTATGCATGTATTTGATAAATTTTTATTAGTTTGCAGTAGGCTTTATCTGGATTCTACAATTAGCCACGAACAGTTTCAATGCAATCACGATTGAACATGAATAATACTTTTAAAAGCAACATCTAAATAGGGGTTCTAGAAGATTTTACCGTCCAACATTAGTAATTTCATTCTAACCTATGGGAAGACTAAAGAAGTGTTCAATATTTTTTAAAAGTATATAAAACTTTTGCTTTTCGAAATTTTTTAATGCCCATCCGACTTCGAGGAAAAAAATATATTGTATTTAATTTAATTGTTCCCAACTTATTTCATTGTAATTTGTAGCATAATCACAATATTGATAGCCATAAAAATATTGATAAAAACAAATTATCTTAAGCGCGATAAATTATGCATCAGCATTGAAATCGATCACTTTGCTTTAATCCTCCGTTAGTTGCAATCATTTATAATCGAAACTAGTCGCAATGTATCAAATTGATATCAATAAAAGAAAGGCGCGTTTGAGAATAATCTCTTCGCTTTTTATTTCGGAAACATAAAAACTATATTAAATTTAAAGTATTTAAAAGAATAATAAAAACAAAATTGCAGTAAAAATATATTTTTATCTTAAAACTTAAGGTGTTTAAAAAATTTACAATAAACAAATTTTTGTCAGTATCAACTAGATAAAAATTGTAAGTTTCAAGTTTAGAAAAATTATTATGACTTAAAAAGGCCGGATTTTCTTTAAATTTTTATCTTTTATTTTGAAACATTTGTACAATATACATTTATTCAAGGTATTGGTCATTCTTAGCTATGACCTTTTCCCATCTTTCTGGGAATATATGGATTCTGCACCAAAAGATATGCTCATCATTTGAGGCCAAGAACGAATCAAGCCAATTTCGGATACTCTGTTCCGAAGTGGAGCGTATCTCAGAGAGAGCGTTCTGCATCGATCGAAACAAATGGTAGTTGGTCGGAACAAGGTCCCACCAAATACAGAGCATCACCTTAGCGCCACGTACGATCTCTTACGCTTCAGGTTATCGTAATGGGTCCATTTTTCATTGCAAGTAATGATTCGTAATGGAATGATTTTATTTTATAGCGTTCAAGCCTAATTTCGGATATGCAAAATCGACTTTTAAGGTCTCTCGGCTTTAATTCGTATGGTACACAATTTCCCTGCTTTTGGATGAATCCGAGTTTTGAAATGATTGAGTTCTACAACAATCTTCATGGAGTAATGCCTCTAATTCTTGGGCTTTAAATTTGTTTGGCCTGCCTGGGCGATTTTTGTCTTCCGTGTCATAATCACCACTTCTGAACCGTATAAACCATCCCTCACACGTTAAAACCGATGGAACACATTCAACATAAGCTTTGGTGAGCAATCGGTGTGCTTCAGCGGCACATTTTTTTTCAAATTAAGTCCCCATCCATACTCTGAAACATTTTATGAAAGGGGAAAGAGGAATGGAAAAAGGGTACTCTGTTTCATGTACATGAAGTTTTTGTTGAGTATGTCATCCACATTTATTCGTTAATATTCCTTCTGTACAGAAATGTCAAAAATTGAAAAGCAAAAACTTCTGTGTGTGGACACGAATGCAGTTTCAAAGGAGAATTTAAAAATGTTTTGCAACAAATGTTTCACAGTGTGGACCGGGAATATGATTCGTTGGTACAAAATTTGACATTTTCGAAGCAAAAAAAAACATTATTGTTTACACTATAATGGTTATTAACTATAATGTTGACACGGCTTCAGGGAATCCACCGATTGAACGAAGTAGATAGTTCATTCCTGCTGGCCGAATATCTGTTGTGCGGTCTGGCAGGTGCGGCATGACTCGCAGTTCGTGCTCTCTCTCTAACTCGACTAAGAAGGACGAAGAGTCGCGATTTATGGACCATCAATGATGCTCATGTGCCTTTTGTCGTCTTTTCATTAAGCATACCGTGAGACAAAGTGTAACAAAAGTGCTGCTGAGAAAACCCAATCCTCAAACCTGAAAATGAGATAAAAATGCTCAAAACCTTGTAGAATTGTCGCTACTCCTATATAATTACTACCTCTATGCGGCTTGCTGAATGGTTATCTCAGAGAAATAAATAATTTCTTCACTGCGCGTAATCTGCAACTATCACTAGAGAAGTCTTCGGTAACATTCTTCACCATCTGGACGTACATAAGAAGCTTAATCCTGGAGTCCTACTGAAAATCATCCATAAATATTGGGGATCAGTGGACAATTACGATGCTCCAGTGTGGTAAACTTCATGATACCTAATTGAAAAATATTCAAAACCAAAAGCTGTCACGGGCTTAATGTTAATAACCTTGGAACACCATGCCCACTATGAGATGTAAGTTATGCCAGTCATGTAACACTAGGTCATGCTAACGAAACAGTTCGCCCTGGAATATCATCGAACGAGTCATTCCAGCTTCGACATAACATAGTAGGAGACTTCCCAGAAGGATGTTTGTAAGGACCTTCGAGAACATGCAGATGTATTTGTAGGATTTATTGGTTCGAAGTCTTTTAACGACATTCATAGAGACAACAACAATACCATGGTCGATGGCTACCTCAAGAATATACACTTAAACTGAAATTGCTATGAGAATACCCACATATAATTTGAGATTTGATCATTAGTTAAAAATGTTCATTAATAGAAATAAAACGAATTCAAAATACATGTTATTCTTGTTGAGGCTCATTATACATATGGGGGACTTCATCCCAATAAGCGACCAAAAAGGTCTTCAAGGAAAAGATCTAAGCTTTCTTTTGAGAGAAATATGTCAACAATTTTGGTTCACTTAATATGAAATCACCCATATAAGAAATACATATCCAAGGAATAAAGTTTTGAAGTTTTCGGGTGTTTCTATACACTTTTGTAAAATAAAATTAAACTCTTTATACCGTCCCCTCAATAAAATAATAGTGTATAATCATATACACCATACCTGATTCTATATGTGGTCAAAATTTGGTGAAATTCTATTTCCACAAAGTGGGTCAAAAGATCAATTGAAATATTACTTTTGTTCTAGATGTCTACTAACGCAAAAATTTTAAACTCAATTATTTCGAAATGGTAAAAATTATACACTATTGTTTTATTAAGGGGACGATATATATAATCCTGGTCGATTATTATATATTAAAGACAGAGATTGATAAAAGTGTTTGTGCAGAATTTCATCTTTAATCTCTGTGTGTTTAAGATATTTAGGATCCTTAGAAATCTTCAGAAAAATAACTTGGGATAGGAGCATTAAGAACCTATTATGATATAATTTTGTTTTCAAGAAGATGGATATAATGATTAGGAACAACAATTATTTTTATCACAATAACATCAGTTTACACTTAGCTAACAAGCCTTAATCCAATGATGTTCATTTCATTGTGCTTTCGCGCTATGTAACAACACACATATTCTTATTCTCTTTAAAAGAGCATAACAAATGTCTCATTTTTTTCAGAAATTCATTAAGCATTGTTGTTGATTGGTTTTTGGACGAAGCATAGCAAACACACGCGTTTCAATTACAATTGAACACAAAACAACAAAGTCAGAAATAAATAAAAAATTTGAGAGAATTTCGGCCGTATAATGTATATTCTTTTATTTCCTTAAAATTTAAATTACATTCATTTAATAAATTGGTTATATCTGGCAAAATTTCTAAATCTAAACATTCTTTATTTTGTTCTTATTTTAAGTGTTTGACATTATGTTTGCTGGGTAGCTCTCTCACCAATACATCTTCATTTTTATTTTTGAACATCACTGCCTTAATCATTACCTTTCTTTTTAAACCTCTTCGTATTCCCTTTAAATGGAAGAAACTAATAATTGTCATAATTTCAAATAATGGAAATGGGTCTATTGAGGAATTACTTACTTGAACAAGCTGCGTCATTTATTTTTTGTTTGACAGCCATTGATAGCAGACTACCTCATGACTTAAGGATAAATTGAAAAATGTGAATTTCGTCTTCTCAAAACATGACTAAAAACAATGCTTAGCTTTATAAATACTACGGGAACTCTGCACCATCAATTTCAATGGTAACAAGTAAGAAAGTATGGTCGGTCAAGCCCGACCATATAATACCCTACACTAAGTGAATGAGCAAAATAATTTTTCTTTTAAAATTTCAATAATTTATTTTAGTGAATGAATTTCGGAAGAGTGCTATGATTGGAGCTATGACTAATTATGGACCGATCGCCATGAAATTATATCATGTTATTTATGTCTATATGAAAGCTATTCGTGTTTAATTTTATGTGTATACCAACATTTTTAAGAGATTTACGCTCGTTAAAGTGATTTTCGGAAATGGGCCTTATATGGGAGCTATGACCAATTATGATCCGATCGCCATGAAATTTGGTTGTGTTATTTATGTCTATATGAAGTTATTTGTGTTGAATTTTATGTATATACCAACACTTTTAAGAGATTTATACCCGTTAAAGATATTTGCGGAAGTGGGCCTTATATGGGAGCTATGACCAATTATGGACCGATCACCATGAAATTAGGTCGTATGATTCGTGTCTGTATTGAAGTTATTTATGTTGAATTTTATGTGTATTCCAACATTTTTAGGTGATTTATGCACGTTAAAGTGATTTTCGGATGCGGGTCTTTTATGGGAACTATGACTAATTATGAGCCGATCATAATAAAATTTTTGACATGAATTTTGTATATATAAAACTTATTTGGAGCAAAATTTGTGTAGATACCTATTTAAATTAAACATTTATGACCGATAAAGTCCAATTTCGGGAGGACATTTGTATGGGGGCTAGGTGAAATAATGGACCGATTTCTGCCAATTTCAATAGGCTTCGTCCTTAGGGCAAAACAATTATATGTTCCAAATTTTATCCAAATATCTTCAAAATTGTACTCCTGTACCTGCGCACAAGGTTTACATGGACAGCCAGCCAGACGGACATCGTTTAATCGACTCAGAAAGTGATTCTAAGTCGATCGGGTGGATGTTAGACTAATATTTTTTGGCGTTACAAACATCTGCACAAACGCAGATGTTTTGTTATACCCTACACCCACTTTGGTGGTGTAGGGTATAAAAAGGGTTTTATTGAATTTCGTTTTGGCCGTACAATCATGGATGCTTTCGAACGTTCTGGATACCCAGTTGAGGTCTCTAGTATTGGTAGATCTGAGATTGAAAGTTGTGGAAGCCATAGGCATCTCACATGGCTCAGTGGTTTCAATTTTGATTCATTGATCAATTGTTAATTACAACAATGAAAACAAAATTTGAGTTTATGTTAAGGTTTATAAAACAATGTATTTAATATATCGAGCCCTTAGCGCCAAATTATCGTAAGCGACAAAACACAAATTTTACAGGAGAAGGTTTTTTTTGATTATTTTGAAATTTATACATAGAATTAAAAATGTTATGATGCAATATAATATAATTTCGTTCAAGCTATTTGTCTATTTTTCAAAAATATTTATAACTTTTGACAATTAAAAATTCATTGAATATTTTATAGAAAAATATGCCAACAAATCTTGTTTGTTGAATTTTTGCATAGATAAAAATTTTTCGAATTGCAATTAAATTTTTATTTATAAATAGTTTTTAATGAAATTTCAAAGTTATGTAGATTTTTCTATTTAAAATGGCAAAATAAAAACGAAATTTGAAATTTATTATCAGTAATCCCGCAATTCCCAAAAAAGTGTTGAAAAATTCCAAAAATGGTAATTTTTAGTATTTTCGCTATAATATCCATATCGGGACCCTTTACAAAATAATTATAAACATATTGAGCCACCTATAATCGGTTACTATATTTTGATATCGGATACGCGATTTGAGAATTTTTGCCCTAAAGTTTTATTTTATATAAAAAATGGGTGCTTTTTGAAAGGACCTGATCCCCTCGGTAACAACAATTATGAAATTGGTTTTCCTTTAAAATATTTTATGAAAACTTAGCTTTCAGAAAGTAGAAATTCCTTATACATCCTCTTAGAAATTTTTTGCGATAACTTAAAAAGAAAAAAAGTTCTTTTTTCCCAAAAAATTAGCTAAAAATCGCTTTTTAAAAATTTCTTAAATTCAAATGCATATAACTTTGGACTTACTCATTATTTTTAAACAATTATTTTTCCATTTGACACATACATGTGTTGTTAGTCCAATAAAGGAAAACTGTAGAAAATCGGGAAGTATTTGGATAGGCTGTTATCAAAAAACTGGAGTAGGGAGAGTAAAAATTTTGAAAATTTAATTTTCAAATGCGAATATCTTCTAAGCTATAATAGATTATTGATAGCTACGACGAGGTTTTTTGTAGTGCTCGATGAGAAGATTCTACATGTATAATGTTTTTGAAATCGGAACTCAAACCAAGAAATAATATCGTTTTAAAAATGTAACATACCCGAGGTGTCCTACTTTGAGGACCCTTGGTCGCGACCCTGGTGGGCCCATGAGGTCCACGTTCAAAACTTAAACTCGACAACACTTCTTCTTTGCACATGTGAAATTTCATTAAAACCAATCTAACCATTTAGAAGTTACAGATTTATTTCCCTCTTTTTTTTCTATACCACTGTGTGTCGCTTACGATAAAATTTGTTTACTGTAAAATATAAACATTGACTTACGATAAAATCTTACCACCTATATTTTTGATGTTATTAACAATTTTGATATTCTGAGAACGCTAAAACATCAGTCGGTTCATAAAATTTTAGTTTCTGCAATAAAACAAAAATTTTAAAAATGTCGCTTACGATAATTTGGCGTTAAGGGCTCGATATGTTGCTGGCTTTTATTAAACAATGATGTATCACGAAGATTTTTATTTATATCATGACGAATTGCAACCCATTCTTAAAAATAAAAAAACCTCAACGAAAACTTAAATTCTAACTATAATTTTAATGCAGCACACAAAGACAATGACAAACTAAGTATATCCTCCTACAGCAGAAAACTTTATAAAAAGATGGTTTTGGATATCATGCAATAAACAAATTATAAAATATTTTTCTACATACTCATAAAATGCAACAAAAACAACTAATGGTAGTAAATATAATAAATACATGATCCTAAATTACCCGTCTATTGTACATAAATATTTTGGCATTGTTGGAACAATGTTTGTATGAGGTAAAAATTATTTGAATGTTATAAAATTAGTTATGTTATGATGCAGTTAGTTTCCATACCACCCTACCAAATTCTTACTTTTGTGGTTTGCTAAATATTTTGTGTGATTATTATGTGTATTATTGAAGTGTACAGGAAATGTGAAATTTTTATAAACAAGAAACAAAAAAATATTTAGTCAAATATTTCATTTATTTATGTTGCTGTTGGTTATTTAATGTTTTGTTCTGCCTCATAATAATTATACATATTTGGAAAAGTTTGAATTTCTTAAGTCTAGACAGAGGGTGGTATGTTCCACTGAGCATTCCGGACGCCAAAGAGTTTGTAAGTTAGTTAAAAACACCCACTGAACATAATAAATATGTCCACACAAGTGGGAGATAGAAATCTGTCAAAGGTGTTTTTTTTTTAGATTTAGGTTGTAGGCAATATTTAGCTGCAGTTTTATTATACTTTATTACGTAAATTGTTATATTAGAAAGACCAATCGACAACATATTAATTTGGAAAATAATTTTATCTATAAAAATCAAATTATACCATTGAGTTTGCATACTATTATTTGTATAAACTTAGTTGTCCTTATAACTTTAATATTTTATATCACAGTTCCTTAAATTTTCCAATCTTTTATTATTTATTTTGTTTTAATTTATAATTATTTAACACTTTATAAATTGAAACTCTTCTTATCAATTTCCATAAAAACCACAACAAAATACACAAATTTATTATTTTAAAATTGGCTTTTAAACGGAAGTTGTTAAACGGTCTGGAGAAAAATTAAAAAAAACCCTTAAACAAGTGTTGTCGAACTTCCGTTTGTGTTTAGGTGTAGGAGAAAAAAACATGATGGTTAAATGCTGATACAATGCAAAAAAGTACCAAAAAAACTATGGAATATCACTTGATTGCCTATAAACATGCATTATTTGGCTACATAAAGAAAACAGTCTGTTACAGTTACAAAAGAAATTTAGTAAAAAAGTTGGGTGTTGGTCAAGCCCGATAATTATTTATGAATTACTTTGGAAAAAAGTACCCGGATATTAATTTTTTCCTCATCATTGATACTTAACTGTATCATGTAACATCACCTGAGATGCTACCGTCCACAGGTTGCGGATTGTTTAACGCCCAGTAGATATGCTGGTTTGCTACGAATAAATTGAGCAATCGCGGACAAAATTTTAGCTGAGGGATGATCCCATCAAGTATTCGAGTTCCCAATAATCCTTAGAATGACGTGGCGCTTTTAAATAACCTCTTTCATAATTCATATCTGAATACTGGCAGGCCCGTTACCAGAATTGGATGACTAATCCCCAATTCATCTTAAATTTAACTGATTGCAGAAACCATAAAACTTCAAATCAAAATGATGCCCAACTGTGGGACGATATTTCCGAATAGGAGAGTATATAAGGTAATCTGTGTTTCCCCTGATCACCGAACAGAGACCCAAAATTGACCACATTGCCATAAGTAGGAAATGGAGAGGCTTTCTGGATGTTCGCAACAGACGAGGGGCTGACGGATCATCCGACCATCACTTACTTGTTATAGTTATGAGACTAAAAATATCAGCAATTTGGCGACAGATATGGGCAAACTCCAGCATGTTATTCTATAAGAAATTCTCGTGGGAACTATAAGGAGACGATATAAAGAAGTATTGGAATATGAACGTGTGCAATGGAGTGTGGTAAAGAGTATACTCATGGAATAAGCTAGACAGCAAATCGGTTATATACAAAATAAGCGCAAAATATGGATTACGGCTGAGACCTGGCTACTCATTGATGAGAGTGAATGACTCAAGAATGATATAAATGCGGCAA